>NW_028270172.1:34840114-36097257 GCF_037043375.1 Chiloscyllium plagiosum | reverse complement strand
CCACTGTGCTCTACTGATGTCTGAAGCATCATCAATTACATCATTATCATTTATGTCCCATTACACTACAACGCCATAGCTCATATTCATGAAATATCCATGTGACAGGGACTCCCTGAGACATTTTACTATCTTGAATGACATCATTCAGCTTTGATAACAAGCTCATCTGAGTCAGAAGGGTGTGGATACAAGTTAAAGTCCAGGAAATTCATCTTCCCGTTTGGTAGAGGACTGAGAGAGCTCTGCACCGTCAGAAATTCCATTTTTAGAATGAGCCGTTAAAACAAGATCTCTAAAATTCCACTACTCTCATTTGGAGACGTGCATTGGAATTCTCCAATATGACCAAACAACTTATGTCCCAAAACCAACATCAAAAAACAATAATCTTGACATTATTGTATTTTAGGGGGCTTGCTACGCAAAAAAGTAACCTGGCAAATTCCTGGATAATAATGTTACGTGCAAAAACATACCATTTTTGCATTAAAGTGCGTCAGGACTTTGAGGTTGGGAAAGGATCTATATGCCACCTCTTTAACCCTAGGAATAATGGCTCTCCTTTCTACCAGGTAAGGCGAGATCAGCACATGGGATAGATACTAAGCATTAAACAGGGAGCTTGGGTTCTGCAGCTCCACTAGGGGGACCTCACAGCATTGAAGGCTAAATTTCTTCATGTTTATCCTGAAGTAGGCTGCCCATATCATGGCAAAGATTTCCTTCAGCTGTTGCCAAAAGTAAGCAACAGGCAGTAAATCAACTTAGTTGGTGAATGTAGTGCTTCATAATATAATACTTTTATCGCAAAATTAATTAAGAAAAAAATGTCTGCATGGATGGAGTCTTTATCCATTGAGATATAAGACTCCAGAGATTAACTGAGATGCAGAAGAAGTAATACTTTTGCTTTAACAGGAAACAGAGGAATATTTCAGTCTCCATGTGGCTTTGTCTCTGTCAGCACAGATTAATCAACTGAATATTGCTGATGTAAAAACAGAAAGTGCTGGAGAAGCTCAGCAGGTCTTACAGTATCTGCAGAGAGAGAAAAACAAACTTAACATTTCCAGTCTGGTGTGATTCCTCTTCAGCACAGAAAGGGGTTTGAAAATGGTGGGTTTTTTTATGTTGGGATCAGAAGGGGGAGGAGGAGCAATGAGAGCAAACTGTGAGGGCGCTTAGAGACAAAGATAAAGGGGTTGCTAATGGTGATGAAGGGAAGATAGAGATATGGATATTAGTGGACAGCCTCATATTTGCTGGAGAAGTTCATCATTTTTGCTTCCAATTTCCATCATTCTACCTGCTTTATCTGGTCCATCTCTGCCTCTTCCCTTCCTTGACTTCTCGGCTTCAATTTCTGCAGAAAGACTATTTACCAGCATACATTACAAACTCACCAACTCCCAAATTATCCTTGAATACACTTCCTCACAGCTTGCTTCCTATAAAGATTCCATTTCATTCTCCCAGTTTCTCTATTTGTGCCACAACTGTTGTGATGATTCCACCTTACACCAGGATGCTTCCAACTCACTTCCTTTTTCCTCAACCAAGGAATTAAACTCCATTCCCTGTAGTAAACTGCAGTAAACAGACCTCTGCCTCATCCTTCACCTCCCTCACAGAACAATGATAATGTTCCCCATGTCCACACTTTCCTCACTACCAGTTTCTGTACTCTAAGGATCACCCTCCATTATTTCTACAATCTCCATCAGGATCCAATAAAACACCACTCTCCCCTTCCTTGTCAGCATTCTTTAGAGACCGTTCCCTCTGTGACACCGTGGTCCACTCGTCCATCACTACGACCACTTCCTTACTCCCCCACTTCCCCTTCCCATTATAGAAGGTGTATCACTTACCAATTCACCTCCTCCCTCCTCACTGTACAGGGCCCCCAAACTGACCTTCCATGTGAAGCAGAACTTTGCTTGTACTTCATTCAATGTAGTTTACTGCATCCTCTGTTCACAATGTGGTGTGCTATACATTAGCGAGACTAAATGCTGCCTACGTGACCACTTTGCTGAACACCTCTACACTGTTTTGTAGCAATGGTCCTGACCTCCCAATTGCTTGCCATTTCAATAAATCACCTCGCTCCCTTGCAAACATTGTCATCAACTAAATTCCCCTTCCCATAACCCTGCCACCCCCCACACACAGACACACACACACACACACACACACACATGCACACACGCAAACGCGCATACACACACAGTTCTTTCTGTTGACTTTGGTCTGAACAGAAAGGACCCATTTTCTCCTTTTCATGCTTCAATTTACATTTCCATGTCCTCTTCACCCCCCCCCCAAGCAACCCCTTTCTCTTTGCTCTGAATACCCTTACAATCTGTTCCACTTGCTGTTCCAACTTTTCCATCTACAGATTGAAAAACACAATTTTCCAAGCCTCTTCAGGACTGACAAAGGATTATACGGGACTCGAAATCATAAATCTGTTTCTCTCTCCACAATGCTACAAGACCCACTGAGCTTCTCTAGCCCTTTCTGTTTTTATTTCACATATCCAGCAGCTGGAGTGTTTTGCTTTTATATGAGCAATGCTGATGGTTGGTCTGTACTCCCGTCTGTCAAAGCATTACCTAGCAAGTCATGATTTGGAGATGCTGGTGTTGGACTGGGGTGTACAAAGTTAAAAATCACACAACACCAGGTTATAGTCCAACAGGTTTAATTGGAAGCACACTAGCTTTCGGAGCGACGCTCCTTCATCAGGTGATAGTCACCTGACTATCACCTGATGAAGGAGCGTCACTCCAAAAGCTAGTGTGCTTCCAATTAAACCTGTTGGACTATAACCTGGTGTTGTGTGATTTTTAACTTTACCTAGCAAGAACTGCCTACGATTTCATGGTCAGGTCTAGGGCACAATTGGAGAGTGACAACAGGTTTACATAGCCAGTCCGGTAGGTTATGGCCTTTGACATTCAACAGACCCAAGTTTGTTCTGCCTTCAAATAAATCGTGGTGCTCTGTACACCTTAACTCCATTTACTTGTCTCAGTTTTCTAATTATCAATCCTATCAACCTTAGTTTTGACATTTTAAATTGATTCAGACTTAACAGATTATTGTGAGAAGAAAATTCTAGATTTCCACTACCCTTCATGTGAAGAAATGTTTTCTGGCACCATTTCTGAACTGCACTGCCCCAATTTAACATTATGCCCCCTTGTCTTGGACTAGCCTTTTGAGGAAATGGTGTAGATAGGGGGAAACTATCAGATTGTCAAAGCAACTTGAAGCAATTTTAAGCATAACAATAATAATTACCTCTTAATTGTCTACATTTGAGGGAATATATAGCTATTCTACATAGATTTACCAAATAAATATGTTGTTCTAACCCAATATCATTGGAGAAACTGTGCCTCACCCTTTACAACGTTAATGGAAATTTCCAGAGGTGTAGGGCCTAGCACTACTTGTAAATTAATACAGCATTTCTGCTGTTCCTGTTGTTCCTACTGGGAGATTCAAGTTAATATCAGACACTGACTGTAAAATAATGAATAAGATAGAACTCATTTAACTGAAATCAGTCCAAACTTGTTTATTATTCCATAGCGTTGCATTATTTTAATAAAAGCAAGTATATTGCAATCATTGACATTGGTTTATATCTATGAATGTGAGCAACTGCCATAGACAGTCTGCTGAAGACACCTCTATAATGCTAAGACAATATTAATAATTGTATCGTCAATAAGTGGGATTTTGCAGGTCATTTAATCATGATATATCATTCCTCTGGAAAATGAAATCAGATCCAATTTCATTAAAGACATATAGGAAAGGCCCTCTGGGTGACTGAGATTAAAGGATCAAATACTGTCACTGGATAAGTCACATGACAAACTGCGATAGATGGAGTTTTTATTTTTAAGCTTTATTTGGAGAACAAAATATTATTTTAAAAACCCAATGGATTCTAAACAGCATAGGAAAAGATGTCAAAAAGCTAATTATTACTTTCATGGTTGTAAACAAAATTTAAATGTAATTCTTGTCTTACAAAAGTCACAACATGGGGAGAGGGTGACGCAATGTTATGCTAAGCTGGCCCAATGCTGAGCATGGGACCATTGTTGGTTGCTGCATGTTTTTGGGAAGAGGAATTTGTTCTCCTTACCTCGTCTGGTCTACACGTGACTCCAAACCCAAAGCAATGGAGCATTCTCCCAACTGCCTTCTGAAATGACCTGGTGACTCTGCCAAATATCAAATTGCTATGAAGTCTGAGAAAGAGAATAAAACCTTGTAGACTACCCAACATTGACCCTGGCCATGGAAACAGCTATGGTAAGCCCAGACTTGCTCACCAGTTGAGTCCTCCTTACTAACATCTGCGGGGGTGGGGGGGGAGGAGGGGGGCTTCTGAAGAAATTGAGAAACTGTCCCACAAAGTCGTCATGCAACAACTTGACATACTCACAGAATCAAATCTTATATTCCTAGATATGACTATCATTTCATTATTATGTCTTGTCCCCCCAGCAAGACAGAAGCACTGGAGACAGCAACAGTTGTATGGAGCAGCCCTCTGTGCATTCAACATTGACTCTGGGCTGCATGAAGTCTCATGGCTTCTGGTTAAACTTGGCAAAGAAATTGCCTGCTGATTACCACCTATGACAGTACCCTGTCCCGTTGATGAATCAGTACTCCAAGTTAGAACATGAACTGAAAGAAGTACTAAAGGTGGCATGATTACAAAATGTATTCTGGGTGCGGGCCTTCAATGTTCATCACCAAGTGTAGTTCAGTAGCATGACGCTACTGTTCGAGCTGGTTGGATCCTAAAGCAGATTGCTTCTAGACTGGGCCTGCAGGAGGTAGTGAGGGAATCAACAAAAGGAAAGAATATATTTGACTTCATCCTCACCAATCTGTCTGCTGAACGTCTATCCATCCATGACGGTGTTGGTAAGAGTGACCACCGCATATTTCTTGTGGAGTTGAAGTCCCATCTTCACATTGAGTGTGCCCTCCAATGCATTGTGTTAATAGAATAGATCTAAACTGGGCATCTACGAGGCACTGTCGGATATCTGCTGCAGCAGCAGAACTATTTTCAACAATAATCTGTAACATGGCCTGGCATTACCCCCACTCAACCATTCCCAGCAAACCTGGAATCGGAGGGGAGTAAACTCCAATGCAATGAAGATTGCAGGAGGGCAGGTCAAGAGCAACACCAGGCATACCTAAACAAGAGGTGTCAGCCTCATGAAACTATACTATATCCATTTGAATGTCAACTAACAGAAATGGCAACGACAGACAGGACTCAACAATCCATAACCAATGAATGGGCAATTCTGTCACATCCATCATGTCAGGTCTCCTCTTGAGGTCCCCAGCATCATAGATACCAGTCTTCCATGTGATATCAAGAAGTAGCTAAGACATTGGACACTATAAAGGCTATAGACCCTGACAACATTCCAGCGATAGTTCTGAATACTTGCACCAAAGATGTTGCTGCACTTCCAACTCAGCTATCCTAATACAGATACAACACTGGTATTTACCCTGCAATATATAACATTGACCACATTTGCATATGAATATAGGAGACATGGTTAGTAAATTTGCAGATAACACCAAAATCGGTGGTGTAGTGGACAGTGAGGAAGATTATCTCAGATTACATCAGGACCTTGACCAGGCGGGCCAATGGGTCAAGGAGTGGCAGGCAGAGTTTAATTTTGAAAATGTGAGGTGTTGTATTTTGGTAAGGCCCAGGGCAGGACTTGTATATTAAATGAGACAAAAGTGAGGACTGCAGATGCTGGAAACCAGAGTTTAGATCAGAGTGGTGCTGGAAAAGCACAGCAGGTCAGGCAGCATCCGAGTAGCAGAAAAATCGACATTTCGGGCAAAAGCCCTTCATCTGGAATGGAGGCATGGAGCCTCCAGTGTGGAGAAATAAATGTGGGGGGCGGGGATGGTTGGGGAGAAGGTAGCAAAGAATACAATAGGTGAATGGGGGTGAGGATGGAGGTGATAGGTCAAAGAGGAGGGTGGGGGAAGGTAGCAAAGAGTACAGTAGGTGAATGGGGTGGGGATGGAGGAGATAGATCAGAGGGATGGGTGGAGTGGATAGGTGGGAAGGGAGATTGGCAGGTAGGACAGGTCATGGGGACAGTGCTGAGTTGGAAGGTTGGAACTAGGGTAAGGTGAGGGGAGGGGAAATGGGGAAACTGGTGAAATCCACATTGATGCCCTGGGGTTGAAGTGTTCCGAGGCGGAAGATGAGGATGATACAAAATATGGAAATACTGTAAATTTTCAGGAAGACAATGTAGAATTTCAAAACGGCATAGATAACTTGATGGAATGGACAGATAGATATCAGATGAAGTTCAAAACAAGTGTGAGGTGATGCATTTTGATAGGAAGAATGTGGATAGACAATATACATAATAGGTACAAACACATTCTCCCCAGCACCCCCCTTCCTCCCCCCATTTATCTCACCACCCTGGAAGCTCCCTGCCTCCATTCCCGATGAGGGGCTTTTGCCCGAAACAATGATTTTCCTGCTCCTCAGATGCTGCCTGACCTGCTGTGCTTTTCCAGCACCACTCTGATCTAAACTTGTATAGTTAATGGTAGGACCTTGGGAGTGTTGCTGAACACAGACACCTAGGGGTACAGGTGCATAGTTCCTAGAAAGTGGAGTCGCAGGTAGACAGGGTACTGAAGAAGATGTTTGGCATGCTTGCCTTCATTGGTCAGTGCTTTGAATATAGGAGTTGAGATGTCATGCTGCACAGGATATTGGTGAGGCAACTTTTAGAATACTGCGTGCAATTCTGGTTGTCCTTCTAAAGGAAGGATGTTGTTAAATCTGAGAGGGTGCAGAAAAGATTTACAAGGATACTGTCAGGACTGGAAGGCTTGAGATTTAGGGAGAGGCTGGATAGGCTGGGGCATTTTTCCCTGGAGCACCAGGGGCTGAGGGGTGACCTTGTAGAAGTTTATGAAATCATGAGGGGTATGGATAGGGTGAATAGCCAAGATATTTTTCCTTGGGTGGGGGAGTCCAAAACAATGGGGCATAGGTTTAAGGTGAGAAGGGAAAGATTTGGAAAGGACCTGAGGGCTAACCTTTGCATGCAGAGGATTGTGCGTGTATGGAATGAGTTGCCAGAATGGAGGCAGGTACAATTACAACATTTAAAGGCATCAGGATGGGAGTATGATTACGAAGGGTTTAAAAAGATATGGGCCAAATGCTGGTAAATGGGACTCGGTCAGATTGGGATGTCAGATTGGCACAGAAGAGTTGGATTGAAGGGTCTATTTCCATACTGTATTATTCTATGACTCTATCAGGTATGTCTTTTTGACAAAAAGCAGGACAAATCCAACCCAACCAATAACCATCTGATCAGTCTACTCTCAATTATCAGCATTGTGATGGAATGGGTAATAAATAGTTTTTTCAAACAGCACTTGAGCCGCAGTTTGGGTTCCATCGTAAAGTAATGGTCAGTGGATATTCTTTGGGCTGGTGGAAGGTTTGTGTTATAGTTCACAGGGATCAGTTTTGGAAACTTTGTTTTTCTTGATATATATTAATAATCTAGATCTGGGTGTGCAAGGGTCAATTTCAGTTTGAGGATGATACAAAACATGGAAACACTGTAAATTTTCAGGAAGACAATGTAGAATTTCAAAACTACATAGATAACTTAATGGAATGGGCAGATAGATATCAGATGAAATTCAAAACAAGTGTGAGGTGATGCATTTTGATAGGAAGAATGTGGATAGACAATATACATAACAGGTACAATTCTAAAGTGATTGCAGGAGCAGAGGGACCTGGGTGTATTTGTGCACAGATCATTGAAGGTAGCAGGATTGATGGTGAGAGTAGATAATAAAGCATTTATTATAATTGGCTTTATTAATAGAGGCATGGAGTACAGAGCAAGGAGGTGATCCTTGCAAAAGCATTTGTTAGACCTCAGTTGGAGCAATGTGTACAGTTCTGAGAGCCACATTGTAGGAAAAATGTGAACAAATTAAAGAAAATACAGAAGAGATTTACAAAAAAAAACAATTCCAGGGTTGAGAAACTTAACATGTGAGATTTTATTGAATAGGTTGGGACAATTGTCCTTGATGAGAAAAATGCTAAAAGGCGATCAGGGAGGAGTTTTCAGAATCATGATAGGGCTGGATGGAGAAACTGTTCCTGCATTTAAAAAGATCAGACACAAGAGACACAAATTTAACGTGATTTGCAAAAGAAGCAAATGCAAGGTGAGAAAACAATTTTCTCCACAATGAGTGTTTTGGATTTGGAATGGACTGCCTGAAAGTGTGATGGACGCAGGTTCAATTGAGGCATTCAAGAGGGCATTGGATGATTTCTTAAATGGAAGCAATGTACAAGGATATGAGAAAAAGGTAGGAGAATGACACTACATTATGATGCTCATTTGGAAAGCTGGTGGAGACACAATGGGCTGATTCAACACCTTCTGCACAATGACACTTCTGTTATTCTGTGATTGGTGAGAGCCACTCAGCTCGTGGTGTCGCCACAGTTTTGGTTCAAACTTGGAAAAATGAGCTGAATGCCAGAGGTGAGGTGAGAGTGACTGCTCTTGACATCAAGGGCACATCAGACTGGTTACAGCATTTAAGAGCCGTAGTAAAACTGGAATTAATGGGAATCAGGAGGAAATTCTTTTTCTGGTTGGATGGCTGTGAAGATGGTTTTGGTTGTTGAAGGTCAATCACTTCAGTTCCAAGATATCTTTGCAGGAGTTTCACATGATAGTGCCCTTGGCCCCATCATTTCCAGCTGCTTCATCAATGACCTTCCCCTTATCTTAAAGTCAGAAGTGGGGATGTTCACTGATGATTACACAATGCACAGCACCATTTTCAACTTCTCACATACTGACTCTGCCTATATCTGGCAGGACCTGGATAACATTCAAGCCTGGGACATCAAGTCGACATAACATTCAAGCCAATACTTGCCAGGTAATGAACATCTCTAATAAGAATCTAACCATCAACTCTCACTATCATTAAGGGAATACAAAGTTAAAAATCACATAACACCAGGTTACAGACCAACTAGCTTTCAGAGTGCTTTCAAATAAACCTGTTGGACTATGACCTGGTGTTGTATGATTTTTAACTTTGTACACCCCAGTCCAACACCGGCATCTCCAAGTCGTTAAGGGAATAACCCTCCTCCCTAACTCTGAGCAGAACAATTTGTGAGACATCTTCTCTTCAATGAGGAAGTCCTCACTGAAAATTACTGTTCATCTACAGACCAATAAAAAGATTGTCATAGCTGTGAGGATGACTGTGACAATCAACTTTTAAGCCTATTTTTGAATCACAGGAGCTGGCGATATTTGGAACATTGTACAGTTGGCATGGACATGGGCCAGGTCACTTTCACAGGGAACTGATAATGTTCAATTCTCTTTTGCTGGAACAAGCATGCAGCTTTCCATTAATTGTAGGACTCTCGCCATTTCATGGTGCCATTGAATACACACACAACTCTGAAGCTGCCAAATGTCAACTCTAATCTGCACCACCAAACAAAACTGCATTTCCACAACTTCCAACCAGTGTGTGAGCCAGTTTGTAGGTCAATGCTGGGTATCTTGGCAGCACACATTGGGGTGGCTACTGAGTGGAAAGACCATATAATCGGTAACTCCAATGCCTCACATGATATTATAGTGTTTATTTAGCCATAATAATAATAGTTGCCAATGTGAATACTGAGTCACAATTAAGTAGAATGAATGGCTTTGAGGTATGTAGGGAAGAGGTGTTGGAAATTCTGGAAAGGGTGAAAATAGATAAGTCCCCTGGGCCTGATGGCATTTATCCTAGGATTCTCTGGGAAGCAAGGGAGGAGATTGCAGAGCCATTGGCCTTGATTTTTATGTCCTCGTTGTCTACAGGAGTAGTGCCAGAAGACTGGAGGCTAGCAAATGTGGTTCCCTTGTTCAAGAAGGGGAGTAGGGATAACCCTAGTAACTATAGGCTGGTGAGTCTCACTTCTGTTGTGGGCAAAGTCTTAGAGAGAATTGTAAGGGATAGGATTTATGAACATCTGGATAGGAATAATGTGATCAAGGATAGTCAGCATGGTTTTGTGAAGAGCAGGTCGTGCCTCACAAACCTTATTGAATTCTTTGAGAAGGTGACTAAGGAGGTGGACGAGGGTAAAGCGGTAGATGTGGCGTATATGGATTTTAGTAAGGCGTTTGATAAGGTTCCCTATGGTAGGCTACTTCAAAAAATACGGAGGTATGGCATTGAGGGTGAGTTGGAGGTTTGGATTAGGAAGTGGCTGGCTGGAAGAAGACAGAGGGTAGTAGTTGATGGTAAAGGTTCATCTTGGAGTGCCGTTACTAGCGGTGTTCCGCAAGGATCTGTTTTGGGACCATTGCTGTTTGTCATTTTTATAAATGACCTGAAGGAGGGGCTGGAAGGTTGGGTGAGCAAGTTTGCGGATGATACGAAAGTCGGAGGAGTTGTTGACAGTGAGGAAGGATGTGGCAGGTTACAGCGGGATATAGATAAGCTGCAGAACTGGGCAGAAAGGTGGCAAATGGAGCTCAATGTAGCTAAGTGTGAGGTGATTCACTTTGGTAAGAGTAACAAAAAGATGGGGTACTGGGCTAATGGTCGGATACTTAGTAGTGTGGATGAGCAGTGGGATCTTGGTGTCCATGTACACAGATCTTTGAAAGTTGCCACTCAGGTAAATAGTGCGGTGAAGAAGGCATATGGCGTACTGGCTTTTTTTGGTAGAGGAATTGAGTTCCAGAGCCCTGAGGTCATGTTGCAGTTGTATAAGACTCTGGTGCGGCCGTGTCTGGAGTATTGTGTGCAGTTTTGGTTGCCATACTATAGGAAGGATGTGGAGGCACTGGAACGGGTGCAGAGGAGGTTTACCAGGATGTTGCCTGGTATGGTAGGAAGATCGTATGAGGAAAGGCTGAGGCACTTGGGGCTGTTTTCATTGGAGAAAAGAAGGTTTAGGGGTGACTTGATAGAGGTGTACAAGATGATTAGGGGTTTAGATAGGGTTGACCGTGAGAACCTTTTTCCACGTATGGAGTTAGTTATTACGAGGGGGCATAGCTTTAAATTAAGGGGGGGTAGGTATAGGACAGATGTTAGGGGTAGGTTCTTTACTCAGCGAGTCGTGAGTTCATGGAATGCCCTGCCAGTAGCAGTGGTGGACTCTCCCTCTTTATGGGCATTTAAGCGGGCATTGGATAGGCATATGGAGGATAGTGGGCTAGTGTAGGTTAGGTGGGATTGGATCGGCGCAACATCGAGGGCCAAAGGGCCTGTACTGCGCTGTACTCTATGTTCTATGTTCTAATATAAAAATGTAAACCAATTCAAATAAACAATCTAAACCACATTTGTCAATAAAATTGTTCCATGTTGCATACAAAAAAGAGCACTTCTCACTTAGGAGGCGACAGCCTAGTGGTAATATTGCTTGCCTGTTAATCCGGATACCGAGGTGCTGTCCTGAGGGCCTGAGCTCAATCCCCCCATCCCATTCCACCACCCCCTCCCCCTCCCCCCACCCCGGCAACAGATGCTAGAACTTCAATTCTGTAAAAATCTGGAATTAAGAATCTAATGATGACCATGAGTCTATTGTCAACTGTCAGGAAAATTCCTTTAGGGAAGGAAACTGCCATCCTTTCCTGATCTGGCCAACATGTGATTCCAGACCCACAACAATGTGGATGACCCTTAACTACCCACTGGGCAGTTGGGAATGGGTAAAAATGCTGGCCTAGCCAGCAAAGCCCTCATTCCAAAGACTGAGTTAAAAAAAAGTGATGGGCCCCCTGAGTTAAAAAAAAAGATGGGCTCCCTTATTACACATCTTCTCTGGACCTTTTCCAGACTTACTATACTGTGTTTGCCCTGGAGGTTATGGAATGGCTACTGGCTTTCACTGGGGGAGACTGAAGATGACTTCTAGTAGTTCTGGACCTAGAACAGCTCTGGCTATGAACTGGACAATCCTGGGATCGTTAAAATGTGGAGCTGGAAAAAGCACAACAGGTCAATCTGGAGACGTTTTGGGCAGGACCTTTCATCAGGCTCATCTTGCCATTGGTGTCTGCCACTTGGGTACATGGCTAACGGGCAGCAGTAAGATCATTTGCGAGTGACAGTCATGGGAAAGCTGCATTTCTAAGAGTTAGGGCAGCAGTTTCAAGCTCCACCGAACCACTGCCACTCCCCTAAGATAGCAGTCATCCTAGGAATCAACTGACAGCTGGATTACTATAATACTTTGCTTTGCTTGTTGTAATCCAATGCCATGAATACGACAGTCTGAGGTTCCACTACAGCATTCAGATTTATGGTGAATGCTGCTTATGCTCCATTGGAAGCTAAGATCATGCTTGATCCACACAGCTGGTCATGGAGTTGACTGCTCCTTTAATGCTGGATACAAAACATTGAAAATTTGACACAAAAGCCTGTGACAAGTTAGTGCTGGACTCCACCCCCATGCTTTTTGATATTGGCTGCAGGCTTCCTGTACAAGCATTTTGTCCCATATATGAATGCAGCCAATTGGAGTTCTCATCTGAGTACCCTGCAGTAGTCATAGAGTCATAGAGATGTACAGCATGGAAACAGACCCCACGGTCCAACTTGTCCATACAGACTAGATTCCCTAACTTAATCTAGTCCTATTTGCCAGCACTTGGCCTATATCCCTTTAAACCCTTCCTATTCATATACCCAGATGCCTTTTAAATTTTGCAATTCTACCAGCCTCCACCACTTTCTCTGGCAGCTCATTCCATACACGCACTACCCTCTTCATGAAAAAGTTGCCCCTTAGGTCCCTTTTATATCTTCCCCTCTCACCCTAAACCTTTGCCTACCCCAGAGAAAAGACCTTCTCTATTTATCCTATCCATGCCCCTCATGATCTTAAAAACCTCAATAAGGTCACCCCTCAGCTTCCGATGCTCCAGGGAAAACAGCCCCAGCCTATTCAGCCACTCCCTGTAACTCAAATCTTCCAACCCTGGCAACATCCTTGTAAATCTTTTCTGAACCCTTTCAAGTTTCACAACATCCTTCCGAAAGGAAGGAGACCAGAATTGCACGCAATATTCCAAAAGTAGCCGAACCAATGTCCTGTACAGCTGCAACATGACCTCCCAACTCTTGCACTCAGTGGTCTGACCAATAAAGGAAAGCATACCAAACACTTTCTTCACTATCCTATCTACCAGCAACTAAAACTCATGTTTGGCCTTACTGTCCAGCAAACTGGCATTTGTGCTATTCTTGCCACCTGCCCTTGGTGCAGGGTCATGCTCAGTGTCTCACCAATAACATCCCACCATTATGCAATCCTCTAAATTTCAAATGGTGCCACTCCCTGAACAGGTGGGTTTGGTTGTGAAGTCAAGCAATGGCACAATGTCTCCATCATCATTCTATTCTTCTTGCTTCTCCATTTCTCACCAGGAGACATCTCTCAGGTGTCTTAAGGGCGTAGCGAGGAGAGGAGAGGTGAGGAAACTCAGAGCTGTATGCCTAATTCACTTCCAGCTAATAAATATGGTTAAAATCCTAATATTGAACGACTAACAATACATATGAGGTGATCTAAAGCTGACAAAGGGTAGGGAATGTATATCCTCGTGATTCCTGAATAGTGGAGTTTGTTTAAAACAAGTGTTGACTATTCCCCTGTGTGCAAGATCTTTGTTTATTAATTTCCGTTTATACATATCCCTGTGGCGATTCATTCTTCATCTTGGGCTAATTATAACTATGCACATCATTCATGTTAGAGTACATGCAGTCTCTTTATTTTACAATCCAGCAATAGAAAATGCATTAATCTATCATAAGAAAAATTGGGATCAGGGAAAATGGTGAACAGAGAAGACATTTAGATCAGAACATCCGAAGACACACAGAATCCATACAGTGTGAAATCAGGCCATTCGGCCGATTGAGTTTACACCAACCCTCTGAAGAGCATCTCACCCTGACCCATCCCCTATCCTATCCCTGTAACCCTGCATCTCCCATGGTTAATCCATCTAGCCTGCATAATCCTGCATTTTTTAGGCAATTTAAAGCATAGCCAAACCACCTAAACTGCACATCTTTGAACTATGGAAGGAAACTGGAGCACCCAGAAGAAACCCATGCAGGCACAGGGAGAATGTAAAACTCCACACAGACCTGAGAGTGGGATTGAACCCAGGTCCTAACCACTGAGCCACTGAGCCCTGTGCTGCCATAAATGGCAATGTAAAGGCTATGTCTGGTTTATTTTACACAGGATTGTTAGTTTGAAACTGGACGATCTAGGGGCATGTAGAAGTAGCCTATATTATTTTGAAACAAGCCTTACCAACAGTGTGATCAGGGTTACAACAGGAGGAATGATTGTAGCATACACAGTGTTGCTCGTAAATTCAATGAGCCACAAAATAAACTCAATGAAATACCATTAAAAAGAGAGCAAGAAATTGCCCTCTATTGTCATTTGAATGTGCTGCAGGCCTCATATAACCTCACACAGAATATGTCCAGACAAATTAGCCCAGATCAGCTGAAGGATGAGAATCTTAAGAGATGGTATTGTGTGGTAGGACAGATGTGAGATACCATCTGTGCTGACTGCAAAGAGCCAACAGTCTCTCACAGTACATTCTGGTAAATATGATTGTTGTACAAGCAGAGACTGCTCAGTAAAGTATCATGGCTCAGATCATTGCCATCAGCATGGTAAGGGAAAAAGGCCAGCCTCACCATAAGAATCTGTAATAAGTCATAGGGTTATCGCTCTGTATATTTGGATCATTGTAGAAAGCAGATTAAAAATAGCTTATTGTACAGCTAAACATGTGCTGTAGAAATCCAGCAAAATGGTTTTCTGGTTTTACTGTGCACTAGAGAGCACTTTTGGAATTCTGTTGTAAAGATGTATAGATATGCAACGTGATGCAACACAGTAGTGAAACCTCCCAAATGCAGCTAAGGAAATAAGAAAAACTGCATTTTAAAATTTATGGGATGAAGGGAAAGCTTATAGAGCTACATACACTAATTGGTGCATATAATTGGTTGTGAAGACCAAATTAAACTTGGCAAAAGTAAACCCAGAAGTGATGGTATGAAAAATTAATTCACTCGAATTTCTGGAATACACTACTAAGCAGCATAATCAAAATGTACCTTTTAGGGATTAAACTGGGTGTTAAGAGGGATAAGACAAAAGTGTGGACAGGCAGATGCTGGAGATCAGAGTGGAGAGTGTGGTGATGCTGGAAAAGCACAGCAGGTCAGGCAGTATCCGAGTAACAGGAACATCTAAGGGCTTTTGCCCTGAAACGTCAATTTTCCTGGTCTTCGGATGCTGCCTAACCTGCTGTGCTTTTCCAGCATCACGCTCTCGACGCTAAGGGGGATAAACTGAATTGACTGAGTATTATTTTCCTGTTTATCTGTTTTGTATACAGTAGGACAACAGTTGCCAATGTAATTTGAAATAAGCTATGATGAGACCATAAGATATAGGAACAGAATTAAGCCATTTTGCCCATCAAGTCTGCGCCAACCATTTGATCCTGGCTGTTATATTTCTTAAAGCTATTCTCCTGCCTTCTTGAGCCCCTCACCAATCAAGAACTTATCTATCTCTGTCTTAACTACACTCAATGACTTTGCCTCCACAGTCTTCAGCTGGAATGAGTTCCATAGAGTCACCATCTCTGGATGAAGAAATTTCTCCTTATTTCAGTTCTAAAGGGCTGTCCCTTCACTCCGAGGCTGTGCCCTCGGCTCCTAGTCTCTCCAGTTAGTGGAAACATCTTCTCAATGTCCACTTTATCCAGACTTCTCAATATTCTGTAAGTTTCAATTGGATTCCCCCCTCATCCTTCTAAACTCTATTGAGTATTGATTCAGGGTCCTCAACTGCTCCTCATACAACCAGCCTTTCATTGCTGGCATCATGCTTACAAAGTTCACCTGGACACCCTCCAATAACAGCACTGTTGGCATTATTCTGCACCATATTCTTATCATCTAAGCCAACCAGTTACCCAAACTATCCTTGCCACTTCCAATCATATTCACAAAGTCAAGTCAGAATCTGTTCAGTCAGAGTCCTTAAAAATAGCGTTTATAAACGAAGAACAAACTAATCATGATTACTGTTATCACCTCCATCAAGGGCAATGGACTGCACTGATTACTTTACTGAACATGGATATGTGAGTCATTTCAATGTGCTTAACATTACTCAGATGCCAGGGGAATCTCTCTAGAAACTATTCCATGAAAACTGTAGCAGGTCCAGAGCGGTTGACAAAATGTTGTTATATCATGGCATAGATTTCAGACTATACATGCCTATACCTTTAAGACAGTGCCATGACATCATGAAGTGTGAACTTTCAGTGTGAAAGTACCTGCCTTGCCTCAGTCACTTTTTGTGTTGTCAAGACAACATATCATAACCCCAGCCACCAAACGATAATTGTTAAAGTTCGCTTGAGAATGTAACTTTTAAATGTTCTGCGATTTACATATGAAAGAACTGAAACCAACATGTTCATTCTAAAAGATGAGAGACTTAACAAACAATCCAGCGCTTTTTCAATGTATAATTTCAGTTACATCACACTGTAAACTTTTGCTATAAATTCTGTGTCTTACGATTTTATATTCCACCACTACCTGATGAAGGAGCAGCGCTCTGAAAGCTATTGCTTCCAAATAGATCTGTTGGATTATAACCTGGTGTTGCATGATTTTTAACAAGAGAATTGGCAAACTTTTAATAATAACAAGCACTTTTAAAAACTTGGTACGTAGCCAAAAGTTGAATGAGAATGTAAATTCTGAGCAATGTAATTCAGTGGCTGCCTGAAAGGCCATTGAAGAAGATACTGGAATGTCATACCTGACAGGAGACAAGGAAGAGAAAAGGTTCAAACAGAAAAATGCACAGCAAACTGAACTGCAGTCTCCTGCCAGTTAGCTCATACCTCAAATGTGATTGGAGCAAAGAGTGTAGCCCACATGAGAGAGCTGTTTGCATTTTCCCCTTTCAAGAATGCATAGGACCAGGAGTTAAATGTCAGATCCAACCCTGGTCTGTGTGTGCTGCTGCGGGTGAAGGTATGTACTGTGAGGTCACAGATCAGAAAACCTTAGTCATCCAGCAGAAAAGTTGAAAAGAAAAGAAACCACTCTTTCTTTGCTGAAACCCAAAAATGCAAGTGAAACTGCAGTTGATAGGCAACAGGACTCAGGCTTTCAGCTACCCTGCAAAGTCAAGCATTTTGAAATTGACTTGTCAGCTACTGACACAGCAATGCCAGTATTGTCCAAAATTATGGCCATAATATCCCAACTTCTTTTCACAGAACTCTGACAGAGATCTGAATTTTTTTAAACTTCATCTTTTTTAACTCACTTGTTATTTCTAATCTATGCATTATTATTTCTTCTCAGATTTAGTAAGAAACAGCATTCTTTAATTAATTTAAGAAACTCTTACATTTAAGAATCAGCAAGTAACTGAAAGAATGACAGACAGTCAAGTTTGGAAATCGAAGCATTCAGAAAATAAAATCCTTTGATCCTGACCAGTATTTTCAAATTTTCCAAGAATTTTGAGGCAATTTCAAGACACACAGGCTTGAGTACATTTCATATCAACAATAGCCAGCTCACAGGCAGGTGTCAATTTAAGGATATGATTTCACCAAATCTAACAACTTTTAGAGCATGACATCATAATAACATAACAAATAAAGGAGGAGTAGGCCATCTGGCCCATTCAGCTCGCTCTGTCATTCAACATGATTATGGCTGATCTTTTCATGGACTCAGCTCCACTTACCTGCCTGCTCATCATACCTCTTAATTTCTTTAATGTTCAAAAATCTATCTATCTTTGTCTTTAAAAACATTCAACAAGGTCGCCTCAACTGCTTCATTAAACAGGGATTTCCACAGATTCACACGCCTTTGGGAAAAGAAGTTCCTCCGCAACTCAGTCCTAAATCTGTTTCCCCTTATTTTGAGGCTATGCCTCCTAGTTCTAATTTCACCTGCCAGAGAAATGACCTTTCTGCTTCCATCTTCCTATTCCCTTCAACATTTTATATACTTCCATAAGATGCCCCCTTCCTTTTTTCTAAATGTCAGTGAGTATAGTCCAAATCTACTTAATCCTTCCTCATAAGCCAACTCCTGACTCAAACTAGTGACCCTCATCTGCACTCCCTCCAATACCAGTACATCCCTTCTCAAATAAAGAGACCAAAAATGTAGACAGTACTCCATGTGTGGCCTCACTAACACCCTTTATATCAGATTTGTGATTGTCTCTACATCTGTCAAATCCTTTCAAAAGACAGTTCCAGCTCAAAGCTTGTGGCAAGCCAGCAGCATCGGCAATTATTTGATTCTGGAACAACTCTTACAGGAATCAACAGCTCCAAACTTTCTTTGAGATACAGCTTGTTTCACCCACCAAACAGTCCAGAAGTTTTGAAAACATCTTTCTGCAAGAGGACATTGGACAAAAGTATGTAAGAAACCCAGTTAAACAGAGCAATCCAAAGTGTAACAACATACTCCATAACAACATGTGAAGAAGAGCCAATCAAGGAGCAGTGTCAAAGAAGCTTCCAAAATTGGCTGTCAAGCATATCAACAAAATCAAACAGCAAGCCATAGCTTGCAGACCCCAATCAGACAATGCTTGTGGCCAACTTGACACATCTCATGGATGCCATCAGAAAAGCTGTAACCTTTTACCTCCATCCGAGAGATATATCCTAAAAGGAATGAACAAGATTTGCCTTGTCCCAAGATGGACACTGCAAACATCATCTCATTATACACCTTACACCAGATAGAAAACTGGTATATCATGGTGCAGCCCACACAGGGTAAGCTAACCCATTGCATTGGCATTATCTGCCCTAAATGCCAATACGAGCCCTTTGGTCACTCTTTATGCAGAAGGACAATACAATGCAGCAACCAGTATAAAGACCTTTTCTTTTTCCTAAGAATTGCCTCATGCAAATGCCAATTTTTTTTTATTTTCATGACCATCTCAAGGTCATGCTCACAAAAGATGTCATTAGCTCCAGTTAATCAAGGGCAGCAAGAACATCCCTTACAGTGTGGAGGCGCTGCTATTGGACTGGGGTGGACAAAGTCAGAAGTCCCGCAGCACCAGGTTATAGTCCAACAGGTTTATTCAAAATCACAAGCTTTCGGAGCTCAGGTCATACAACTGATGTGAGTGGAGTGTCGGGTAATAAGCTTCTGCAGTTGACCAAGAGCGTTAGATGGTGAGTAAAGTGTCAACAGCTGAATAACCAGCGAAGCGATGATCTATAATCCAATTAAGTGAGGCAGAGAGATAATTACAAAAAATTAAAAATAAGGTGGTGCTGGATACATTTTACTCATGGTTTAACACTCTTGGTCACCTGCAGAGACTTATATCTGACAATCCACTCACACTAGTTGTCTGATATTTTGATTTCTTTGCCTTGGATCTCTCTGCCCATTCACTCTGTGCCTGTGTGCTCTTCTCTCTCAATGCACTGGACAAAGAGACTGTGCTCCAAAAGCTTGTAATTTCAAATAAACCTGGTGGACTGTAACCTGATGTTGTGTGACTTCTGACTTTATCCTTTATAGTGAGGACGCACAAAGATGTTATTCTCAACTTTGACATATCTGCTTAGTCCCTCCCGTTGGAGTTACTCAAGCCATTAACAAGGAAGACATCCCTATTGTTTTGATTAGAATCGTATGTCTATAGCTGGTCAATGATTAAATAAGTTGCTCCATAAGGAAGATTACACAGATTTCGAGATAGATAAGTTGAGGAGACATGTGGCTTTAACTTGAATTTAAAGCTTGCATTATTCTTCAAGTCTCTCTATAATCATCACTATTGCTGTTTTATGTTTAAATTGATTTATGTCGAGACAGTTAAAGTGGAAATTAAATAAGAAAGTGAAGACAAAGTGTTGGACGATAAGGTAACAGGGTTGTAATGGGAATAATGTAGCTACCAGTGTTGATTTGGGAAAATGCTTTTTTAACTTGTTAATTTCCATTATGCTTCTTGTAAAACATGTTCTGTGGTGAATACAACTCACACTCAACAAATAGTTTAAAATGAGTTGCTCAATCTCACATCGTAATTTGAAGGATCGCTGAAAGATTTTAGACTTTTCCATATAGAGCCAAAAGTACAGGTTTGATGAAACGATCATTGGCTAGAGTTCAGGAATATTATCTGACAAAGTTGAGGTTGTTTAAAAGAATAGCTAAACTGACTGTTCAAGGCAACACACTGGGAAGGTTGGTCACGTTGGTAAAATTGTATCGGGTAGAATGACTCGAATGTTAAATGTGGTAACTGTGACAGCACCTGAATGTTTGAGAAGCTGTTACAAACAACTGCTGCTGTAGTATATCATGAAAAAGTACTGCAAGCTTGTTTCACAACAGCAAAAGTAAAATTAGCCATTTTGATACATTCAGGGAAACAGGATAAATGAGACAAAACAGAATATTTGGAGGATTTTGATGGCTCATGGTTATTAGGGGTCAGTTTGCTCAATTGGCTGGATGACTAGTGTGTGATGCAAATAGCATGAGTTTAGCTCCCTTACTGGCTGAAGTCATTAGGAAGGTCCTATCTTCTCAGCCTTATTCCCCCACTTGAGGTGTGGGACCCTCAGGTAAAATCACATCAGTCATCTCACTCTAAGGAGGGAGTAGGTCTGTGATGACTTATTTTCAGTCTCCAAAGCAGAAGAATAGGCCCTCATGAGTTTTGTGTTGTATTACTGACTCAAAAGTTATATGAATATCTACCTCTAAGTTTGCTATACCTTTATCCTAATAAAACCAAAAGTTGGAAAAATAATAATACTTGATTCAGACTTATTACTGCAAAGAGTTAAAGAGATAACAGAAATAACTTACCTTACTGATTCATATTCATAATATCTCATGATTATAAAGCAATTTTTCATAGAACACAGACATACCAATTTTAATAAAAGATTGAGACATGATCCTGAAGTAATGAATGTAGCATTAGTTCCTATAGCTCTTAACATCACTTTGATTAGAATTTATTTGTTCAATTTCCCCAGGGTTCCTCCAAGAACGGTCTGGACTCTTCACTTGATTATGAGACTTTATCAGAAACTCAGTCTGAATCTAGTTTAATTATAATACCTTTCTTCCTGGATCAGGTGAGACAATGGTCAACACATCATAGCAAAAAAAACATTTATTTCACCACTAAATCAATGACTACAACACAACAAAGCAAAATAAACCCAGATTGGTTGACAAAAGCTCAAGCACCTCATAATTTCAGCCAGTGATACTGATCCAAATCCTTGATTTGTATTCAGCCTCTCAAAATCCTTGGAGCTAAAACTTCAATTAGGCCTATTCTGCAGGGCAGAAGGCATTTGATAGAATCTGCTCAAGAAGAAAAAAGCCCATGGTTTTTGAGATAGTATATGAGCATCTTAATGCAAATCAGTTCCCTCAAAATGTTCGGTGAGGCATCCATTTTGTTATTCCCTGTGAAGTTGGCCAGTTTTCTGGAGAGAGAACATGGTGCTCTGGATCATTTAAAGGTGTTTCTTTCAAACAAAATTCCCAGGTATGGAATCAGTGAATGGAATTAATGATTAATAATCCATGTACAATTTCATGACAGAAGCATTTTGTGATGCCCAGGGAATGTAAAGTTTCTTGTCATATGTACACAAAATGAATATCCAAACATATTGAGAAACAAATTACAATGCACTGGAGTGAACAATAGTGTTTCAGACCTGCACACTATTAAAAAAAGCTTCCGCAACTGAATTTAACAACGCAAGATAGTGCACATAATGTGAAGGTCCTGCAGAAGAGAATATTCGAAGTGTCCATTGACATCAATGCATCAAGCAATCAGTTAGAAATGGGATAGGATTTACAGCAGGCTCATTGTCCAGTTAGTCAGTCTGTTTAAATATAATGGTAAATATTCAGCAGAGTCCGTTCAAAAATAGTTTTATGACATACAGGTAACAGAACTCGCAATCAAATCTGTAGCAACTTCTCCTGATAAACGTCTCCTCGTGACTTTTCCAGCAAAGTACATAATGGTGAATCACATGGTAGAAAGTAGCACATCAAATTCAATCCAAGTCACTTATTTGTGTCCATGTGTAATTGACAGGCAATTATCCCAACATTTTAATTCTGGTGGGAATAATATTGTCACAAAATTCCATGATCCTGACCAAGATCTTTACTACATAGAAGTTCATGAAGAATGTCCACTGCCTTCTCACGTGCAAATAGGGATGGGCAATAAACAATACTGGGAGTGATGTCTTTTAAATCTTCTACACAGTTTTTGAAGAGAAGAGATACTTTCTTATAGAGTGTGAAATGGAATAACAGGACCCCAAAGTCTTAGTTATTATGATTGATGCCTACACTTCCACAGTACTTAATTGTCTGTAAGGTATTTCAGGCTACACAAAGGCTGAGAATTGGTGACATTGAAATGTAAACCTTTCTTTCTTCAGTCTATGGTTGAATCTGAAGCTTGACACAATTAATTGTTTCAGAGATGTGTATTTGCCGTTCCAACTCTCAGCGACTCATTTGTTCACAAGACAGGTCAGTGTATGTTATCATAATAAATCATATGTATTTTGGAAGTTTGACTTCCTTTGAATCTAGACCCAGGGAGTATTGTTGCAGATTAAGGATTTGCCCAATTAAGATGGCATTTCTTCTCCCATATGATTATAAATCATTTGAATGCTGTAACCGAGTCCTACAAAGACTGAATCATTGAGTATATTCAAGGCTAAGCCAGATTCTTGAACTAAAGAGGAGTCAACAGTTACAGCGCAGCAGGATGGAGTGATCAGATTAAATTTGATCAAATTAACAATGACCTCATTGAATGGTGGAGCAGGAACTTGAGGGGTCATTTGACTTACTCCTGCTTCTACTTCTCATATTTTTATGTTTGAAATAGAGCAGGCGCAAAAATGCCCAACTAAAAGTTTATTTTTCAAAACTAAAATCGGCAGCAAATCCAGATGTGTTCCACCCTGTAGTCATCTGCGGCCGGCATGTCATGGTGGTGGGGATGGACCTGATTAAACAAAGTCTTATTCATTTATCCATCTCACGGAGATTCGGTCTTTGAGAGCTGAAGATGAAAAAAAGGATGAAATTGCGAGCCTTACTTTATCGTAGCGAATGCATCTCTTGTAAAATGATACCTATGACCTAGCTGACTGCAAAGTCCTTCAATCATGCCCCTTCTCATATCTCAATACTTTAGATTTAAAAATCCAACACTGATTTAAAATTAATAATTGGACTAACTGTGGCAGAACGTTCCAAACTTCTTCCACCACATAGAAATATTTTTTCACTTTTCTCCTGAAAGATCTGGCTCAGATTAAGCTGTGTCACATATCCCCAGACTCTTAAAACAACTGAAATAGTTTCCCTCTGTCTCACCTGTGAGTACACATTATTAGCTTGAAAACTTCAATCAAATCACCCTTTTATATTTTTATATTCCAGGGATAGGACTCTGCATATTGTAATCAGTTCTTATGATTTAATGCCTGGCGATATCATTGTGCTAAAGCCATAGGCACTACCTTCAAAGTCTGTGAACCAGTTCCAAGTTTTGGAAACCATAAGTTGTCACAGTTCTCAAGATCTGATCTAACCAAGGCTTTTCAGTGTAACATAACCTCCAACCCATTAGCATCCTAGTCACTTGGACCAGCATTCGGCTAAATCTTTTGATATGTTCTGTGCCTGTCCACAACATCTTAATGACAGATGTAAATGGTTACCTAATCCCTTTGGACTCCCCAGTGTTTCTCACATTTCACAATTTGAAAATTATTCTTTCATATATGTTTACAGTACAAAATGAATGACTTATTTGCCTAAATTAAAATCTATTTGGCATGGTTTGCCAAATCATCTATTAATATTTCTTTGCAATCTGATCTTCCAACTATACCATTTCCAATACCACCGATATCAAATCATTAGCCAAATGGGATGCATCACCATCACAGCATTTAACTTGTTGATAAAGGCACCAAATAGTTGAGACTCTGACACAAAACCTTATAAGACACAACTGGTAATATCTAGCCAATTAGAAGACCACTCCCTCCGCAACTCCCTCGTCAGATCCACACACCCCCACCAACCCAACCTCCACTCCCGGCACCTTCCCCTGCAAACGCAAAAAATGCAAAAGATGCGCCCACACCTCCCCCCTTACTTCCCTCCAAGGCCCCAAGGGATCCTTCAATATCCGTCAGAAATTCACCTGCACCTCCACACACATCATTTACTGCATCCGCTGCACTCGATGTGGCCTCCTATACATTGGGGAGACAGGCCACCTACTTGCGGAACGTTTGAGAGAACACCTCTGGGACACCCGCACCAACCAACCCAACCGCTCCGTGGCTGAACATTTTAATTCCCCCTCCCACTCTGTCAAGGACATGCAGGTCCTTGGCCTCCTCCATCGCCAGACCATGGCAACACAACGCCTGGAAGAAGAGCGACTCATCTTCCGCCTAGGAACCCTCCAACCACAAGGGATGAATACAGATTTCTCCAGCTTCCTCATTTTCCCCCCCCCCCCCTTTTCTCAGTCCCAACCCACAGACTCAGCACCGCCTTCTTGACCTGCAATCTTCTTCCCGACCTCTCCGCCCCCACCCCTTCTCCGGCCTATCACCCTTACCTTAACCTCCTTTCACCTATTGCATTCCCAACGCCCCTCCCCCAAGTCCCTCCTCTGTACCTTTTATCTTAGCCTGCTTGGCACACCCTCCTCATTCCTGAAGAAGGGCTTATGCCCGAAATGTCGATTCTCCTTCTCCTTTGATGCTGCCTGACCTGCTGCGCTTTTCCAGCAACACATTTCTAAGCTCTGATCCACAGCATCTGCAGTCCTCACTTTCTTCTAATTAGAATACCTGCCCATAATCCCTGTCTCCCACCACTCAGTTAATTTCCTAATCAGGTCAATGACTTGTCTTAAGTTCCATTTATTTAAATTTAAACTAAGGGTCTTTAAGGAGCAGCTTTGAATGATGTCAGCAAATCTATATCAGTAACACACATATACATTTCCCTGTATACTGCCTTAGTCTGGGCGGCACGGTGGCACAGTGGTTAGCACTGCTGCCTCACAGCGCCTGAGACCCGGGTTCAATTCCCGCCTCAGACGACTGACTGTGTGGAGTTTGCACATTCTCCCCGTGTCTGCGTGGGTTTTCCTCCGGGTGCTCCGGTTTCCTCCCACAGTCCAAAAGATGTGCAGGGTCAGGTGAATTGGCCATGATAAATTGCCCGTAGTGTTAGGTAAGGGGTAAATGTAGGGGTATGGGTGGGTTTCGCTTCGGCGGGTCGGTGTGGACTTGTTGGGCCGAAGGGCCTGTTTCCACACTGTAATGTAATCTAATCTAATCTAGTCGTAGCTTCAAAAAAATTCAGTCAGATTTGTCAACTATGACCTCCTCTTCAGCTCAGCTGAAAACTTTCCAGGAGTTCAGACATTCTATCCTTATTTATCAACTGTAGTAATTTCCCACTCCTGATGTTAGATGAACTAATTCCTTGGTTTCCATCTGTCACTTTTCCTAAATAACAGAGTGACATGCAATTTTCGAACTTCAGAAATCTATTCCTAAAATTGAGAGAATTTTGAAAGGTAACAGTTATGGCATTTAAAATGTCCTTATCTGTACCTTTCAGGCCCTAGATACAAACCATCTGATTCTGGGACTTATCACTTTCAAAGCTTGTTTTCATTACTTTTAATTTGCTTATATTAATTTTATTGAGGCCTTGTTTCTGAGTCCATTTGAATTTTCTTCCAATTTTCAGCAGGCTACTTTCTTCCTGTAATGTAAATACTGATACACTGTAAGTATTGAGCTGTCCTATGCTCCTGATTGCCAGTTTCACTTGGAATAGATTTATTTATATAGTCAAACATCACAGGCATATATCTCTAATCCCGTGTTACTGCTTTATCAGGAAATATCTCTTTATTAGTGCTCAAAGTAATCATCCAAACAATGCCTTCTAACTGTATGTACTTGTGTGATACAATTAACAAACATGCCTTTCTTAATTTCTGCATTTGACTCTCACCCTGGAAATGTTTATTCTCTTTGGCATTCAAGTCTGAACTTGGCATAATACTCTCAGGGGTCTAGGAGCTAGGGAAAGACTGCAAGGGGAGAGACAGATGAATGATCCCCAGCTCTTCATCCTCCAGGAGTCCTGCTAAGTGTCAGCTTTTAAAGTTAGTATGGATAGGGCAGGACAGGCTTCTCAGCAGCAGGCACTAAAATTACTGCTCCTGGCTTAAAATGCTGCAAAGGAGAGGTCAAAGGTCCTGGTCAATTGTAGTGATTGGAACCAGGATGAGGTGGATCTCATTGACTCGGAGAGCCTTGAGTTGGATTGCTAAGCTGAGCCAATCAGGGAGTCCTGGCTAACAGAAATAAACAGGGGATTCTGAAGGTCTCCTCAAACTAGGGACTGTGAATAAAGGATTACTGAGTGACTGGGTATCAAACTCTGTGCTGTTATTTTATCCACCAATGTGCAATAAAGACTAGATTTCCACAAAAATGATTTTACTTCTTACTTGGGTCCCCAAATTTATGGCACTGTTTGTAGGTAAAGTCTGCAAGTAAGATACGCACCTCTTGGTAACTACCCCTTCCATATGTGGAAATGTGCGTTGTCACTTGTACATGATTCTTCAACTCTTCATTCAGTAATAACTTGATATGAACATGCGGCTCTGATGGATTTCTGTTTAGAGTTCATCACTAAAATTATAAAAGAGGAGAGACTAGGGGTTGAGTGAATCAGGAGCTGAGGGAATAGGGGGTCAGGAATGGGAGCATTGAGGTAGAAATGATGGTGGAAGCTGTGAGTGTGATGGGTCATGAGTTCCAGAGGACCAGAATGACCATTTTGTGGTCATATCCAGTATGAATCCTTGGAATGAGTGGACTGCCTTCTGAGGAAAGGTTAGACAGACTAAGTCTGTATCCTTTGGAGTTTAGAAGAGTCAGAGGTGACTTAATTTAAACAAATGGATGTCAAAAGGATGTTTCTCGGAATCTTGTTTAAAAATAAGGGGTCACCCATTTAAGACAGAGGGTTGCAAGTCTTTGGATATCCCTTCCCCGAAAAGTAGCAGATGCAGAACCTTTAAATATTTTTAAGGCAGAGGTAAATGTTTCTTGATCACCAAGGCCTTGAGAGATTAATCGGGGATACATAGCAATGGAGAGTCAAGGCTAAAATCAGATGAACCATGAACGTTTTAAATAGCAGAACAGGCTGAAGCAACCAAATGGCTTGCTCTTGTTCATATGTTTGTGTATTTGAATCCAGATCTGACCAGGTCAAAACCAGTATACACCAGGAGATCTTAATTTGATTTCACATGGGTTTCATACTGGTCCACACTGGTATTTCCTTCAGTTGAGTTTTATGACTAATCAGAAATTGAGAAAGTGCAGGCCTGCAGTTACCAGACAGAGTAGTTCAATTCACTGTTCCTATGTTCTGTAAATTATCCAGATAATTGCACACTTGAAGACTGCCCTTTCTTCGGACTCTGTGAACTTAGCTTGTTGCCTCCAAGCTAAAATATAAGATCACTGTTGTGCTGTTTTGAGTATATATAACTCATTATAATAAACAGACTTCAAAAATCTCACAGATAATTACAATGTCAGTTAATGAGACCTGTACTTGATCTATTCCTATAGGAAGTTTTATTATTGCCTGCATTATTTTTCACAAAGAATTGCTTGAAGGTGACCTTTTTACAGAAGTTACCATGGTTACAGGCCTCTGAACCATCAGCTACACAAGACAGATCCTGCACAGCAATCTGTACTTGTTCATGGAAGAAAAATAAGTATTTCAGCCAAGGTCTGAACTGGCGACATGATTGTGAATTGAGAAAACTGACTACTGTAGAAATACTAAGTATCAATAATTGTTTTCTTATTTGTGCTACTGACAATCAAATTAAGTTTTAAAACTATCTCTCAAAATTTTCAGACAATGAGTTCAACACACAATAGCATTACTTTGGCAAGGGGAATAGTGTTCACGCTTGATGTGCTTCATGAATGTAAATGTGATGATAATTATTATTTTACATAAATAACAAAAAAGGGTATTGTAAGTTGGATGAATTGAACACTCAGGTGAGTGAGCATTAACAGGTTTTATTCAATACAGCTACATACAAAGGATTATAAGAGGGGCTATCTTCTACAATCCTACAAACACAGCACCCAATTCCATGTGAGCTGACATCGCTATGACATAACCCCTTGTGCACATGCTCTTTAATTATTCTTTGAAAAAGGTGTTGTTAACTTTTTACACTATCTCTCCCCAAATGTTAAAAATCACACAACACCAGGTTATAGTCCAACAGGTTTAATTGGAAGCAAACTAGCTTTCGGAGCGACACTCCTTCATCAGGTGGTAGTGTGCTTCCAATTAAACCTGTTGGACTATAACCTGGTGTTGTGTGATTTTTAACTTTGTACACCCCAGTCCAACACCGGCATCTCCAAATCACATCTCCCCAAATGCATCTCCATTGACTGCACATGCTATTTACACTATTTTGTACTTCCTTCTTTCCCAAAGTGTCTGAGGTTTAAAGGGAATCAAGCTGTACTGAACAATCCCAGAACATGTACAGAGTTCTTTTGGAAGCTGTAGAAAGTCAATACATGCTAGACAGCTTCCCTGAGGTTCCCCAACTCTTGTCTCAGCTTTTAGATGCTGTATTGTTATAGTTAGCACCAGAAGATCAGGGTTTACAGACTATCTGATTCTTTTTTTTTTCAGAAAACCCCACTCCAAATCCTTTGAAAGATTGCAGTTGGTACACAGACAAGCTATGATCTTGATTGTTGGAACCCAGCAGCAGGTTGTCCTTATGCTGCTAATCCCTGAGGCCCATGTAGACACTCTTTTCCAGTCTAGGCATGGCCTGAGCTTTGTGTCTCTGTTTGAAGGTGTCTTATAATGTTCTTCTTTCGGTCCTGATTGGTCATGTCCCTGACAGGCTTAGAGACTAGCAGTTTGAGGGTACCATGATACTCTGGGAAAGTGAGGAAAATCGCATTTGTAACCTTCCACGATTCAAACTCTGGCATGAAGCAATGCTGTTCTGTAACCATGTGAAGTTGTTGTTGAGTGGGGCTAAATAAAATTGGTATTCTTTCTTCAGGAGTTCTCTTTGTCAGATTTGGCATTGACTTGAGGGTTCCTTGCTGAGTGGGAAGACCTGTTTGTCAGGTCGGACATGAGAATTTTCTACATTGCGCATCATAGATACATTTATCCATGACAATAAGAGTGACCACCATGCAGTCCTTATGGAGATCTTGCCGCCTTCCACTGATAAGACTATAGATTGTGCTGAAATCATTGTAGATTGCTGTTTCCTCCATATAAATGTAAGGCTTCCTTTCAAGTCTCAATAAACCAAGAATTTATCTGAATTATCAAAATTATTTCTGACCCAAGTTAACCACACCATAAACTTGTACTGAACATCAAATGCAAGGAGGAAAACTTAGGCATTTTTTGTGGTAAGCTCATTAGGCTCACTAGGCCAAGGTTGTGCTCACAATCCCCTGGCTCTTCTATTCATTCTCAGGATGTGGACATCAATAATAAAACAAACAGGTCTTCCCATTCTGTTCTGCCTCTGAGAACAATGGTAGTCAACTATCTTAATGAACTGTTACAGTGTTTGATAAAGATACAGCGTTGTTAGGAAGGGAGTTGCAGTGACAATGAAGGACTACAGACATCTGTTCAGGTGAGGATCATGTATAAATTGAAGGAGAACGTTTGTGTGAGAGTGTCCACGTGAACCTCCTGGCCTTGACCTGAAATATAGTGGAGGCAATTGGTTATTGAAGTGCTGTCAAAGATGAATATTCTTAAGGCTTCCTCAGAACTTAATCTCCTAACACCCAACCAGCCTTTGTTCTTCATATCTGGTCATGCAGCTTTAATCACCACCGCAGCTGATCAATGAAATTTGTCATTCTTTTTCAAGAGGTCTTTGCGGGAAGACCCATTTGACAGGATGCACATCAGTATCTTATCCCGTAAATCCATCTGTCCATGTTAGTAATGTGCATGCCTTGTGGAAATGGTGCCTGCCTTCACATGGATAATATGCTGTGTTGTAATGGTTACAGATTGCTATGTTAACTGTACTAACAGTCATTACAGTTCAGAAGTGCTTAATTGACTTTAGCAGTCCTTGGATGTGGAAAGCTCTACATAAATGTAATGCTTTCTTTCGAGTATCAACTAACCACATCAAGAGAGTCAAGAAACATCAATACCTTGAGGTGGGGTTTGGCTATCTGATGGCAATACCCTATTTATGACAGAGAACTCAGAAAGGTCAGGGTTGGGGTAGCTAGTTGCTGTACGAAGTCAATAGCACGTTAAATGGTGATTTTTAATAGTAGCTAAGATATTTTGACCTATTGTAAATATTTATTAATCCCTGTTATAATGTACCCCTCAAAGAGTTATAGAACTGTATAAAATAGTTGTGTGGCACTACTACCATGCTAAATGGATTGGACTCAGAAGAAATCTAACAGCTCAAACAAAACATCCTCTGTGCTGTTTAATGGCAGTGGATATGTGTTGAACCACATTCTCTAACCTCATGGCCTAGCATATCCCTTACAATCAACAGATCAACCCTAGTTCAATAAGGAATGTAGAGAACTTTCCAGGGACATACCCAAAAAAATGGTGTGCCAATCAGGTTAAGCTTGCAGGCAGGACTACATGCATTTTAAACAATGGCGACAGCATGTGATGGATAGAGCAATTCATTCCCACCTCCAACAGTTCAGATTAAAGTCTTGCTACAACTGTTAGTGAATGGCGTTGGATAATTAAACAACTAAAAGAAAGAAGCGGCTCCACAAAATATCTTCATCCTCAGTAACGGTTAAGTCTGGCATGTCAGTGCCAAAGACAAGAATGAAGGCCTTGCAACCATTTTTGGCCAAAAGTCTGAAGATCCATCTCTGGCCCTTCCTGAAGTCTCCAGTATCACAAATTCTGGTCTTCAACCAAGGTGTTTCACTTCACATAGTATCAAGAGACAATTGAAGGCATTGGACACAGTAAAGCTATTGGGACCTAACAAAATTCCGACAGTATGACTGAAATTTAATGCTCCAGAATTAGGCATGGCAGATGCCAAGCTGTTGCAGGACTGTTACAACACTGGCATTAAATCAATATTGTGGAAAATACCCAGCTTTGTCCTGTTAACAAAAAAAGGACAAATATAATCCAGCTATTTAACTGCTCAATCAATCATTAGCAAAATGAAGGAAGATGCAGCTGAGATTGCTATCTAGAGGGACTTATTCAGCATTAACTTGCCCACTGATGCTCAGTTTGGATTCTGACAGGACTGCCCAGCTCCTGACCTCATTAGAATCAACAAAAAAAAAAGACGAAGGAGTTGAACTCAAATGGTGAGGTAAGAGTAACTGTCCTTGACAACAGGGCAGCATTTTAGTGAGTGTGGCATCAAGATGTCCCAACAAAATTGAAATAATTGGCGATCAGGGAAAACTTCTCTATTGATTGGAACCTCGGCTAGCCCAAAGGAAGGTGGCTACAATCTTTGGAAATCAATTTTCCCATCCGCAGTATGTCAGTGTAGGAGTTCCTCAGGATTGAGTCCTGGACACAATCATCTTCAGCAATCTCATCAATGACCTTCCCTCTAGCAAGAGGCCAGAAGCAATGGTATTTGCAGAAGATTGTACAATGCCCATTTACAACTCCTCAGATCCGGAAGCGATCCGTGTCCATATGCAGTGAGACCTGAGCATGAAGGAAGTTGCACAGGGATTAAAGTTTCTACCTTTATTTTGAGTATTATTAATGTTCACATTTGTGGCTCACAAGTGTCCGACAATGAACAGCTCCAATAAGATAGGATCTAATTACTTCCCCTTGACATTCAACAGAATTACATCCCCCATCCTCAACATCTGAGCAGAAACCAAAGTGGCTGGACCATGTAAATATGCAGGTACAAGAGCAGATTAAAAGTTGGAAATTCTGTGTAAGGTAAACCACCTTCTGATTCGCTGTCCACCATCTACAATACTGAATTCAGGAGGGGCTTGGAATATCCCTCACTTACCTGGGTGAGTACAATGTCAACAACACTCAAGATGTTCAAGACTATCCAGGACAAAGTAAACTATTGCATCCGTTGCTCCAAATGTGTTCTCCTCCATATTGGGAAGACCAAACCTAGATTCGGGGACCTGTTTGCAGAGCAACTGCATTCTACATGCATCAAAAAACCCGACCTTCCTGTTGCCATCCATTTTAATTCCCCCTCACACTCCCCTGGCGACATGTCCATCCTTGGCCTCCTCCACTGTCAGAGTGAGGCCAAACGGAAACTGGAGGAACAACACCTGATTTTCACTTTGGGAACTTACAACCCAATGACCTCAATATTGACTTCACCAGCTTCAAAATCCCACTCCACCCTTAGTCTTATCCCACATCCAGCCCTCCCCCCACACCTTGTCTTCCTGACCTGACCTAACCTGTCCATCTTCCTACTCACCTATCTGCTCCACCCTTCCTATCTCCAATCACAATAAGCCCCTAACTGCATCCTATCACCATCCCACCTACCCTTCCCCCACCCCCTCCCTCTATTTACATCTGGGCTCCCCACCTCCTCCCCAGTCCTGATGACGGGTTTCAGCCCGAAACATTGCCTTCCTGCTCCTCGGATTCTGCCTGACCTGCTGTGCAAATCCAGCTCCACATCTCTTAGACTCTGGCCTCCAGCATCTGCAGTCCTCACTATCTCAAAGCAAAATTAGTCTGACTAGTTAATTATCCCCAAGTTAAACATTCACTCCCTTCTCCATCAATGTACAGTGGCAACATTGAGTGTATCATCTACAAGATGCACTACAGCAACTCACTGAGACATGCTAAGCAGCAGCATTCCAACCTACATCCCTACCATCCAGAAGGGCAAGAACAGTGGGCATTTGGGACCATGTCTAAGTCACACGTTTGACATGGAGCCATATAACTGTTCCTTTCTTGTCCCTGGATCAATATCCTGGAAATCCAACACTAACAGCACAGTAGTTACTGCAGTGCTCACACTATTTTCTGATGGGCAATTGGAAATGGACTGCAAATGCTGGGCTAGCCACATCCTGTGAATGAACAAGAAAAGATTGGAGAAAAAAGCAGGTGTCAACTAATTTCATTTGGGATTATGTTTGGCAGGGACTGGTTGGACCAGACTATCTGTTTCCGTGCTGTATGACGCTCTGACTTTATAAAAGGATGTTCAGGCAATGAAGGATCACTCAGTTTTCCAATTGGTCTTGTAAAGCACTACGTTTGTTTTTGTTCATTGGTGGAAGAAGTGTAAGGATGAAGTGAGTTTGGACAATATATCATGTGGTGAAACACTAACGGATATGTCAGACCTGAGTTGACAACCTTAGGTTAGCTGCTATCCAATCTTGAATTAGAATCATCGAGTCATTGAGCTGTATAGCACAGAAACAGACCCTGCAGTCCATGCTGACCAATTATCCTAAATTAATCTAGTCCAATTTTCTAGCATTGTTCAATTGATTTTGTTTTTGAATAGTCACCTGAAATTCCTGTAGGGAAACTTTCCAAATCCCATTCCAGAGACAGGAGCCAGCATGAGTCAACAAACTGTGGGCCGAAGGAAGAGAAAACCATGATTCCAGTATCCGACACAATGACAGGTGTAGGCCACACTTGGACAAGAAATCCAGCCTCAAACACCTGTTCATTTCAAAGTGCTTAAAGGTAGCAATGGAACATAACGTTAATTTTATATCTGGATGAAAAAACTGTCCTTTTGAGGCCTAGCATTGTCTGATAATATCATTTACCTTGATATTTAACATGGAATGTGCAGAGAAGGAAGAACTTCAGTTGTCTATTTTAATGAAACCAAGACTGTTGACCCTGGGTTGCCCCAGGGTCACTTTGGAAAAAGCAATTGTACAAACTGGAGGGTGAGCCACTACAAGGTAAAATCTAATTAAACTAAAATAAAGCTCACATTTTATTTTCAGGGTGAACTGGCAACTCGATAAGACAGTTATATGTTACATAGTTTATTTAAACTGACATAGAGGCAACAGAAATCAATAATAGCAACAGGGTCATGATAAAAACAATCAAAGCAGCATTGCAAAAAGTCATTAGGAGATCGAACACTGCCTTTTTATCTTCAGAAGTTGAATTCAAGTACTGCAGATCAGACGAAAGTCTCAATGACTGTGAGAGATATTTTTCTATCGATTTGTTCAGGGACAGCATTGCAGGGTAAGACTTGAACCTAGCCCAGAAGTAAGGACACTACCACTGTACCACAACTGACTTTGAAAGCAACTATAGCCCTAAATCAAATGGGAAATTTATGCCATGGTTCCAGGGCCCAAAAAAAGAGGCTCTTTTCTCAAGTTTAAAAGAGGTGTTTGTACAACTTACTGGCAACTGTTGTTTGATCTGATGCACAGTCTATTTGGGCAATTCAGCTGAATCCAATTTTTTATTAATTTTGTCAGAGCACATAGACGGTAGATAATATAGCGAATGCAGGACTAAAGTGACTACAGTATGTGACATGTTGTCACAGACACCTGATTTCTTGGATATTTGCAGGATTTGCAACATTTGCAATACTCAATGTTTCACATATCAGGTGATATGTCTTTGCAACTGAATAGCTGACCAAAGAATTCAGTTTGGCTTTTACTGAACAGGAACACACCTTGTTTAAGGTGAGGTCATAGTCTGTAAGATCTTGTAGTCATGTAGGTAGTAGTATCTCAAATTCATTTTCAGTGCAGACTTGGGTAAGAATGGCATTACTGATGTTCATGCTTTTAAGACATTGAAGAGTAGACAAAATCATGTGCTGAAATACGTCAGCTGTTGAATTGAATACAAAGTTAAAAACTGGTGTGAATGGAGATTTAAAGCAGGGCAGCACTTTATCAGACCCCACTCCATTCCCATCCCAATGGCTTCCAAACTCAAATCCAATCCAATTAATGATTACACAAAAATTGTTAATTTAATCTACTTACCCATGAGGAGAGTTCAGAACTCGGAGAGGCCATACAAATGTCCATTCTAAACCCATATTATGAACATTCAGCCTAATGTCTCTGCGTCAGGGCATTTTCACTCAGCAACCATTCCACAATATGCCCCTAAACATTTCACCCTGTACCACCTTCTAAAATCTTTCTAAAACAAAGCTTATATTTAGTCACAAATGCTTACAAATGTACAGGGAATTGTCTTCGAATCTGGGGTAGATCAGTCAAGAGAAGAATATTATAATAATCATAAATGAAAATCAACAGGCTAGAAATTCCAGGAAAACTGCCTAAATATAAATGAAATGCAAACTTTTCCCACTTGCTCTGGGATGTCACCTCTAAGCTGGCTGTCGAGCTATTAAAAACTTCCTGCACTGGCATCCAAGGTGAGAAGTGCTCTTCACAAAGTGAAAAGATCCATCTCTCGCAAAATCCGCACCTGATCTTCTGTGATATTCAGAAGCGGAACTGTGTCTTTCCCTTCTGATTGCACAGTCAATGTTTCTGAATTGGAGAAATATACAGCAAAACATTTCACTGCAGCGTTTTGGAGTGTGTGAGAGAAGTGGCAATGCTGGGGAGGGGAGTTGACCATAACTGTCCAGATAAACGTAGTGAGGTGCTTTTCTTTAAAGTGCGGTAAGATGATGTTCTGCATTGACAGCCTGTTATTTAAAACCTGCCATCAAATTGAGGCAGTTTCTAGAACAGGCAGCTAAATGTGAAACTAGTATTGGAAGTCTACTGTCAGTGGCAAATATACCATGTATAACATAATCATATGTATCACAGGATATATGAGCCAAAGACACACTCATCAGCCAAAAGTTGAAACACATTTGACTTCAACTGCATTAATTTATCAAGGGGTGCATACATACTTTGTGTGATGTAGAATTAGATCACGTTATGTATATCTGTAAATTCAGCGGCCCATTGCATGCATATTTCTTCTTTTGAAGAGTACAGAGTGTGTCCCCAGTGTAGGATCACTAGCCTAGAGCAATCTACACATGTGCGGTTTGATGTTGGCCTTACTGTCAAATTTATGAGGTTCATTTTTTTTCTGGCATCCTGCATCAAACACACTTTAGGCCTCTCCTGCTTGGATTCTACATGCAGCCCACAGTCGCCAATAAAAATATATATTTCTTTTAAATCAAACCTCACCTTGGGTGATGCAAAGAGGATTTCCCACTGACCAAGTCCTGGGCCAGATCGAATGCCTTCTTGCCCACAGGTGAGATTGGATGCTGCAGTTTCCTGTCAGGAGAGCTGCTTTGAAAGGTGTGGCCAGCAGTGAAACGTCACCCCAAACGTGTAAGTGGGGTCAAGGACCAATGTTTGGATGAACCTCAGCCCTCACAGTGGGTCCCAAGAAAAAAATGAAACCGGGCAAAATAATTCATTAATTAAAAAAAAACAATATTTTCCTCCACTTCAAAATATATATGTTTGTATCATTAAAATAAGGGATCCAAATTGATTTATCTTTGTTACCAGTAACACAGGAAAAGCACAGGAATCATGAAGATTACAATTCAATTACTCTTTATTCCCCGACTCTGAGCATTTTAAGTCCTTTCAATTCTGTGGGACAAAGCTCCACCAACCTCTCTGAATCCACCAGAAGCCACCCATAAAGCAATAAAACCAAATGAAATAGGAACTGGAGTAAGCTATTCAGCCCATCGAGCCTGCACCATCATTCTCTAGGATCATGGCTGATCCAACATTCCCCAAATCCACATTCCTGCTTTTCCCCTACCAATCAAGATTCTATCTCAGCCTTAAATATACACAAGAACTCCACCCCCACAAGCTCTGTCCGGCAAGGAGTTGAAAAGACTCACAACCCTCTGAGAGAAGAAATTCCACCTTATCTCAGTCTTAAATTGGACCTTCTTTGTTCTGAGGCTATGCCCGCTGATCCTAAACTCTCCAATGAGGGGTAATAAATCTTCTCAGCAATCAGGAGGGGTTTGAACTGTACCAGGTTTAATAGCTGTGGGATATGCACCAGGTTTAATAGCTGTGGGATATGTACCAGGTTTAATGGTTGTGGGATATGTACCAGGTTTAATGGCTGTGGGGTATGTACCAGGTTTAATGGCTGTGGGATATGTACCACGTTTAATGGCTGTGGGATATGTACCAGGTTTAATGGCTGGAGATATGTACCAGGTTTAATGGTTGTGGGATATGTACCAGGTTTAATGGCTGTGGAGTATGTATCAGGTTTAATGGCTGTGGAGTATGTACCAGGTTTAATGGCTGGAGATATGTACCAGGTATAATGGCTGTGGGGTATGAACCAGGTTTAATGGCTGCAGGACATGCACAGGCTGTGTTCAGAAGGGGTATCCCAAGCGGGTGAGAGAGTATCTCTGGTCAGAGTGGAGTGGGTAGGTAGGTACAGAGATGGAAGAGAGGGAGAAGGAAGGTGCGTTTTGAGCAGGTCACCACACAGAGTAAGCTGTTCGGCCGCTCGTCTCCCGACTCCCTGTGGCTAAGTTCCATCCCTCTGTCTAGGCCTTACTCTCACCCTACCCCAGCCCCTATACTCCACAATTTCCAGCCCGTAACACCCCCTCCCTCCAGCCCTTAACCTCCCTCTCTCCAGCCCTTACCTCTCTCTCTCTCCAGCCCTTATCCCTCTCTCTCTCTCTCTCTCTCTCTCCAGCCCCTACACTTCTCTCTCTCCAATCCTTACACCTCTTCCTCCCCCATTATTTCAAATATGATAAGGCGTCCTGCCTCCTCCCTCTTGATCAGTCACTGAGCTCCAGCCCAATGATGGATGACTTGAAAATAGTCAATATCCCCAAAGACACGTGGACGTCTATCGCCCAAAGCCGCCAAAGATCAAGAAAAAGTATCCCTGAAGAAGTCTGTCGTTTTGTCTCTGATTGGCCCAGATGGAGACGAAGTGCAAATCGAAGAAGGGTGCATGAGAAACCAAGCATCCCACTTACTGGTCTCAGCAAGTATTCCCAGTCTGACCTGTGATTCAGCACTGATTAGACACCGTCAGTCTTTCAGTGGAAGGGAGTCATTCCCTGTCTCAAATGACTGCATGAAAGGAACTATTCAATAGCCCTGCCTTGCTTCTGTCAATTAAAAAAGTAGATAAACTTTGCAGAAACGAACTTAAGCTACAATACTTCAGTACTGTTTAAGTTGTAGGCTTGTGCAATTAATATTTACTGCTACGTCCACCTCAGCTCTGCGTCATATGGCGTCATCCTCCTCTACATTTATAACAAACCCACTTTCTTTGCTTTCCTTGATGTTCACTTTCTGTGCTTTGCTGACCCTGTTTATGTTACTAAAAAAAGTAGAGATGAGCATGTTTAACTGTGTATATGAGCTCGGTCAGTTACTCTGATCTTGAATTTCATTTCAATCTTTTCCTTGACTTTAGTATCAGTTGGAGGGATATGTAAATTTTTCTCAGATGTTTTGGTCAGCAACACTTTATTAAATAGCATTCCAATTTCTCCTGCTTTGTGATGGGGAGAAACTTGATGGACCTGTGGTTCATCGTCTGAACTCAAGCTTAAAGAATTTCTCTCCCAATTTGTTTCTTCCTATATTGAAGTTATTGAATTCTCGAAGCAATTTGATTTCATGGTTGTCAGCTCTTTATTAACACATGAGCCTTCGCAGACCATTCAGCGGTATGTACAAGTTATTATCTGATGACTGCACAATGCTACATCCAGTAACATTGTGGTATGGGAAATTGGGCAACATCCCTGCACTCTATTCAATGCTGATTTAGCATGTCTATTACTGCCTTAGTTGACATTAGGAAATTGAACAAAGAAAAGGTATGAGGACTGTACTTGGCTGTTTTGCTCTTTATTTTGTTTGACTCAACCCAAAACAGCTCACTTGATTGGCACCACATCTAACAAACATTCTCCGGCTGGACGCTGCCGCAGGGCATAGCGAGCAGGGCAGCGGTAGACGTCCGGTACGTGGCCACCGCCATCCGACGCCTTTAAATGGCGGTGCTCGGACCCGACGTAGTGCACCAGTTGGAGGATGCTCAGGTGTGTGGTGGGATCCCATCCGCGCTCACCCCAGCCCGGCGGAATTTCACATTGGCCCCAAGGTCCCGTACTTCCCGCGGGAGCCTGTGCCCCACAACCTGAGCCGCCTCCGGAATTTTAATTTTGTTCCATTTCAGGACGTAAAAAGGCGTGCCCTGTATCGACTGCTGCACCTCTTCTCCCTCATCCACCATCTGGACATGCCTTGGCATGCCCATTTGCCACCGGGCGGTGGGGATCCCCAGTGGAGGGCTCTCTACGCGGGAGTCCTCCCCCTTTCTCTCGGGGATCTGGGGTGGAGGGTGCTGCACGCAGCGGTCCCCTGCAACTGCAGATTACGGTGGTTCACAGACCCCCAGCCCAACTGCTTGTTCTGTGGCGCTGTGGAGTCCGTGGACCACGTGTATATTGGGTGTGGATGTTTGCACTCCCTTTTTGATTTTCTTAAAAACCTCCTCCTCTGCTTTTGGTTGCACTTCAGTCCTACACTCCTGACCTTCGGGCACCCGGTACGGAGGAGGGAGGGCAGGTCTGAAGACCTCCTCGTGGGTCTGCTCCTGGGTCTGGCCAAACTGGCCATCAACAGGTCGAGGCAGCGGGCCATGGAGGGGGTCTTTAGGGCCGACTGCCTGCCCCTCTTCCGCGGTTACGTTAGGGCCCGGGTGTCCTTGGAGAAGGACCACGCAGTGTCCACCAACACCCTGGAGTTGTTCAGGGAGAGGTGGGCGCTGCAGGGAGTGGAGTGCATTACTTCCCCCTCCAACTCTATTTTGATTTAATCCCTGCCCTCCCCTTCACTGTTTGATCACACAGCATTGCCTTTTGTGAAGGGTACTGCTTGTCACTGGCCACTCGGGTGTTTCCTTTCTTCCTGGTGGTGGAAATTGAATAAAGATTCGTACAACTTGTGTCTCTCACTGTGTCTCACACCTGCACGCACACACCATGGGTGCTGGGGAAAAAATAAGCACTACCGCAGTTAGGCGGGAGTGTGGGGGTTAAGGGGGAAAAAAAAGAAAAAAAGAAAAAAAAAACAAACATTCTCTCCCTGAACCACCAACACTCAGCAGGACTGTGCACTCTCTACAACACGCCCTGCAGAAATCCTCAGACAGCTCCTTTCAAACCTACAACCACTTCCATCTATAAGGAGAGGGATGTAGGCCAAATTCACTTCAGGAAACCTGGTCAGTGTGGATGAGTTTGGTTGAAGGGTGTGTTTCCATGCTGTATGACCCTATGACTCTTTTTACTCTGTCAAGCCCCCTTAAGAATCCAATATGTTTCAAAGAAGTCACCTTTTATTCTTCTACCCTGCAGTGAGTAGAGTGCCAACCTGTTTAGCCTTTTCTCAGAAAACAATCCCTCCATATCAGGGCTCGTCCTAGTGAACCTTCTCTGAACTGCCTCCAATGAAATTATGATTTTCCTTAAATAAGATGACAAAGACTGCTCACAGTACTGCAGATGTGGTCCCACCAGCACCTTGTACAGCTGTAATAAGACTTATCTACTACTACACTCCAACTGCCAAACAGGCTGAAGTGACCATGGGCACAGACAGGTCAATGTCACCTGCTGGCTGGGTCACACTAGATCTGACCAACAGGTAACACAATGTTTGCAGTAATCAGCATCAAGGCGGATTTCTATAGCCATGTCGAAATTTGCTGCGGAGGTCAAGCTGAAGTTGAGAAGAAAACCAACTGCCCATTACATATTCATCAATTCAGGTACATGCAATGACATAATACAGTAAAGATCATTATATTCACTCTCCCATATGTCTTAAAACAAGCCCCAGAGAGGAACCCTGCTACACAAGTGTACATTATTTCCACTGATCACAGCAGTGGTGTGCCTTTGAGAGTAGTTGCTAATTTGTCCTGATGAAAGACCTCTTAAAGACTTACCTCATGAATCAGTGGCCTTCACTTGCATCAGCAAGAGTGGTGAGAGTGAGGACCAGGGGATTGCCGGGAAGGTGAATTCCCCTCTTAAAGACTTACCTCGTGAATAGGCACAGCACGGGCTCAATAGGAATGGACGCGGACACAGGGATTGTTGAGCACGTCTCCCACCCATCCTCCTCCTCTAACCAAATAAAAAGTGTGTGGAGGGTAAGTAAGGTAAGGCTTTTTTTTCATTTATTCAATTTAGAGCAGAGGGGATCGAGGCCAGAGCAGTTGCATGCTCCTCTTGCAGGATGTGAGAGGTAAGGGTCACCACTGTTGTCCAACTGACCCATCCTGTGAGAACTGCATTCAACTCCAGCTCCTTACAGACTGTGTTAGGGAACTGGAACTGGATGAATTTCGGATCATTCGGGAGACTGAGGGGGTGATAGAGAGGCGTTAGTCACATCTACGTTATAGGATAAAGGTAACTGGGTGACCATCGGGAAAGGGAAAGGGAACAGGCAGACAGTGCAGGGACCCTTTGTGGCCATTTCCCTCAATGATAAGTTTACCATTTTGGATACCGTTGTGGAGGACGACCTACCAGGGAAAAGCTACTTCATCCAGGTTTTTGACACTGAGCCTAGTTCTGTGGCTTAGAAGGGAAGGGGAAGTGATAGTGACAGGGGATTCAATGGTGAGAGGAACAGACAGGAGATTCTGTGGTCGTGAATGAGACTCCAGGATGGCATGGTGCCTTCCAGGTTTTAAGGTCAGGGATGTCTCAGATTGAGTCTACAGGATTCTTAAGGGGGAGAGTGAGCAGCCAGAAGCCATGGTATACATCAGTATCAATGGCATAGGTAGGAAAAAGGATAAAGATCTGAAAAGAGAATATATAGAGTTAGGTTGGAAGCTAGAAGGCAGGACGAGCGGAATAGTAATCCCAGGATTGCTATTGGTGCCACTGGCTAGTGAGGCTAGGAATAGAGAGCAAGTGCAGATGAACACGTGGCTGCAGGGCTGGTGTAGGAGGGAGGGCTTCAGATATGTGGATCATTGTGATACCTTCTGGGGAAGGTGGGACCTGTACAAGAAGGATGGGTTGCACCTGAACTGGAGGGTCACTAATATCCTGGGTAGGAGGTTTGCTAGGGCTTTTTGGGAGGGTTTAAACTAGATTGGCAAGGGGGGGGGGGAGAACTGGAGATTTGGATCAGATGATGGAGTAGGTAGTGATCAGCCAGATACAGCGTGCAGAGGGTCTGTGATGAGGGACAGGCACTTGATAGTGCAAAATGTGCAGTCAGTGTGATGGGTTGAAGTGTGTCTACTTTAATGCAAGCAATAAGGATGATGAACTCAGAGCATGGATCAGTTCTTGGAACTATGATGTTGTGGCCATTATGGAGATTTAAATATCACAGAGGCAGAAATGGTTGTTGGATGTTCCAGAGTTTAGTTGTTTCAAAAGGAAAGGAGGTGGATGTAAAAGAGATGGGGGGAATGACATTGCCAATCAGGGTTAGTATCACAGCTGCAGTAAGGGAGGTTGACAAGGAGAATTTGAGGAGAAAGTGAGGTCTGCAGATGCTGGAGATCAGAGCTGGAAATGTGTTGCTGGAAAAGCGCAGTAGGTCAGGCAGCATCCAGGGAACAGGAGAATCAACGTTTCGGGCATAAGCCCTTCTTCAGGAATGGGGAAAGTGTGTCCAGCAGGCTAAGATAAAAGGTAGGGAGGAGGGACTTGGGGGAGGGGTGTCGGAAATGTGATAGGTGGAAAGAGGTCAAGGTGAGGGTGATAGGTCAGACTGGGGTGGGGGCGGAGAGGTGGGGAAGAAGATTGCAGGTTAGGAAGGCGGTGCTGAATTTGATGGATTTGACTGAGACAGGGTTGGGGGAGGGGAAATGAGGAAACTGGTGAAATCCGAGTTCATCCCTTGTGGTTGGAGGGTTCCTAGCCGGAAGATGAGGCGTTCTTCCTCCAACCGTCGTTTTGTTGTGGTCTGACGATGGAGTAGTCCAAAGACCTGCATATCCTTGGTGGAGTGGGAGGGGGAATTGAAATGTTGAGCTACAGGGTGGTTGGGTTGGTTGGTCCGGGTGTCCCAGAGGTGTTCTCTGAAACGCTCCGCAAGTAGCCGGCCTGTCTCCCCAATATAGAGGAGGCCACATTGGGTGCAGAGGATGCAATAGATGATATGTGTGGAGGTGCAGGTGAATCTGTGGCGGATATGGAAGTTTCCTTTGGGGCCTTGGAGGGAGGTGAGGGGGGAGGTGTGGGCGCAAGTCTTGCACCTCCTGCGGTTGCAGGGGAAGGTGCCGGGAGTGGAGGTTGGGTTGGTGGGGGGTGTGGATCTGACGAGGGAGTCACGGAGGGAGTGATCTTTACGGAATGCTGATAGGGGAGGGGAGGGAAATATATCCTTGGTGGTGGGGTCCGTTTGGAGGTAGCGGAAATGACGGCGGATGATGCGCTGTACATGGAGATTGGTGGGGTGGTAGGTGAGGACCAGTGGGGTTCTATCCTGGTGGCGGTTGGAGGGGCGGGGTTCAAGGGCGGAGGAGCGGGAAGTGGAAGAGATGCGGTGGAGGGCATCGTCGACCACGTCGGGGGGGAAATTGCGGTCCTTGAAGAAGGAGGCCATCTGGGTTGTGCGTTTTTGGAACTGGTTCTCCTGGGAGCAGATGCGGCGGAGTCGAAGGAATTGGGAGAATGGGATGGCGTTTTTACAGGGGGCAGGATGGGAGGAGGTGTAGTCCAGGTAGCTGTGGGAGTCGGTCGGTTTGTAGTAGATGTCCGTGTTGATTCGGTCACCTGAGATAGAAATAGAAAGGTCGAGGAAGGGGAGGGAGGAATCTGAGACTGTCCAGGTGAATTTGAGGTCGGGGTGGAAGGTGTTGGTGAAGTGGATGAACTGTTCAACTTCCTCGTGGGAGCACGAGGCGGCGCCGATACAGTCATCGATGTAGCGGAGGAAAAGGTGGGGGGTGGGGCCAGTGTAGTTGCGGAAGATGGATTGTTCCACATATCCTACGAAGAGGCAGGCATAGCTGGGGCCCATGCGGGTGCCCATGGCTACTCCTTTCGTTTGGAGGAAGTGGGAGGATTGGAAAGAGAAGTTGTTCAGGGTGAGGACCAGTTCAGTCAGTCGAAGGAGAGTGTCAGTGGAAGGGTACTGGTCGGTACGGCGGGAAAGAAAGAAGCGGAGGGCTTTGAGTCCTTCGTGGTGGGGGATGGAGGTGTACAGGGACTGGATGTCCATGGTGAAAATAAGGCGTTGGGGACCGGGGAAGCGAAAATCATGGAGCAGGTGGAGGGCATGGGTGGTGTCCCGAACGTAGGTGGGGAGTTCTTGGACTAAGGGGGACAGGACGGTGTCAAGGTACGCAGAGATGAGTTTGGTGGGGCAGGAGCAGGCGGAGACAATGGGTCGGCCGGGGCAGTCAGGTTTGTGGATTTTGGGCAGGAGGTAGAAGCGGGAGGTGCGGGGTTGTGGGACTATGAGGTTGGAGGCGGTGGATGGGAGATCACCCGAGGTGATGAGGTTATGGACGGTCTGGGAGATGATGGTTTGGTGGTGGGGGGTGGGGTCATGGTCAAGGGGGCAGTAGGAGGAGGTATCTGCGAGCTGGAGAATTTGTCTACAGAGTCAGTATGGGTGGAAGTCAGAAACAGGAAAGGAGCAGTTACTTTATTGGGAGTTTTCTACAGGCCCTCCCAATAGCAAGAGAGACACGGAGGAGCAGATTGGGAGGCAGATTTTGGAAATGTGCAGAGTAACAGGGTTGTTGTCGTGGATGACTTTAATATCCTTAATATTGATTGGAACCTACTTAGTTCAAATAGATTGGATGGAGCAGTTTGTGTCAGATATGTCCAGGAAGGGTTCCTGGACTCAATAGGTAGAAAGGCCAAATCGAGGGGAGGCCATTTTGAATTGATGCTTGGCAATGAACCAGGCCAGGTGTCAGATCTCTTGTTGGGAGAGCATTTCAGTGATTGTAATCACAACACCCTGACCTTTACTAAACTCATGGAGAGGGATAGGAACAGATGGCAAGGGAAAGTATTTAATTGGGGGAAAGGGAATTACAATGCTATTAGGCAAGAACTGGGATGCCTAAATTGGGAACAGATGTTCTTGGGGAAATACATGACAGAAATGTGGAGGTTGTTTAGGAAGCACTTGCTGATAGTGCTGGACAGGTTTGTCTCACTGAGGCAAGCAAGGGATGATAGATTGAAAGAACCTTGGGTGACAAGGGATGTGGAACATCTAGTCATGATGAAGAAGGAAGCTTACTTAAGGTTGAGGAGGATCAGACATGGCTCGAGAGGGTTACAAGGCAGCCAGGAAGGAACTGAAGAATGGACTTCTGAGAGCTAGAAGGGGGCATTAAAAAGCTTTAGTGGGTAGGATTAAGTAAAACCCTTAGGTGTTTTACACTCATGTGAGGAACAAGAGGAAGGCCAGAATGAGGTTAGGGCTGATTAAGGATAGTGGAGATAGGGGAGGTCCTTAATGAATAATTTGCATCAGTATTCACTACTGAGAGGGACATTGATATTTCTGACGACGGCGTGAAACAGATTGATATGCCCAAACAGGTTGATGTTAAGAAGGAGGACATGCTGAAAATTGTGAAAATCATAAGGATAGATAAATCCCCTGGACCAGAAGGGATATACCCTAAGTGACTACAGGAAATGAGGAAAGAGATTGCTGCATCTTTGGCAATGCTCTTTGCATCCTCAGTGTCCATTAAAGTAATGCCAGGTGATTGAAGGGTAGTAAATGTTATTCCCTTGTTCAAGAAAGCGAATAGGGATAATCCTGGGAATTACAGACTAGTCAGTCTTTCGTCTGTGGTGTGCAAAAGGTTGGAGAGGATTCTGAGAGACAGGATTTATGATTATTTGGAAAAGCACAATTTGATTAGAGATAGTCAGCATGGCTATGTGAGGGGCAGGTCATGCCCTGCAAACCTTATTGAATTATTTGAGGATGTGACACATTGATGAAGGTAGAGTAGTGGATGTGGTATAGATGGATTTTGTGATTTTTATAAATGACTTAGATGAGAAAGTGGAAGGGTGGGTTAGTAATTTTGCTGAAGACACGAAGGTTGATGGAATGGTAGGTAGCGTGGAGGGCTATTGCAGGTAGCAACAGGACATTGACAGGATGCAGAACTGGGCTGAGAAGTGGTAGATGGTGTTCAACCTGGAAAAGTGTGAAGTGATTCACTTTGGAGGGTCAAATTTGAGTGCAACATACAGGGTTAAAGGCAGGATTCTTGGCAGTGTAAAGGAACAGAGGGATCTTGGGGTCCATGTCCATAGATCCCTCAAAGTTACCACTCAAGTTGATAAAGTTGTTCAGAAGGCATATGGTGTGTTGGCTTTCATTAGCAGGGAGATTGAATTTAAGAGCCACGAGGTTATGCTGCAGCTCGATAAAGCACTGGTTAGACCACACTTGGAATGCAAGGTTTGTAGCTCAGGTTGAGGTTTAGGGTGTAGGTTTGCTCGCTGAGCTGTAGGTTTGATATCCAGACGTTTCATTACCTGGCGAGGTAACATCATCAGTGGCGACCTCCAAGTGAAGTGAAGCTGTTGTCTCCTGTTTTCTATTTATATGTTGTCCTGGATGGGGTTCCTGGGGTTTGTGATGATGTCATTTCCTGTTCGTTTTCTGAGGGGTTGATAGATGGTATCTAGATCTATGTGTTTGTTTATGGCGTTGTGGTTGGAGTGCCAGGCCTCTAGGAATTCTCTGGCATATCTTTGCTTAGCCTGTCCCAGGATAGATGTGTTGTCCCAGTCGAATTGGTGGGTTTTTTTCATCCGTGTGTAGGGCTACAAGGGAGAGAGGGTCGTGTCTTTTTGTGGCTAGCTGGTGTTTGTGTATTCTGGTGGTTTCCTGTTTATCCTACATAGTGTTTGTGGCAGTCCTTGACGTAGATGATATTGGTTTGTCCATGGGTTGTACTGGGTCTTTTAAGTTTGTTAGTTTTTGTTTGAGAGTGTTGGTGGGTTTGTGTGCCACTAGGATTCCGAGGGGTCTTAGTAGTCTGGCTGTCATTTCTATGCAAATAGAAGGCAGGAGACAACAGCTTTGCTTCACTTGGAGGTCGCCACTGATGATGTTACCTAGCCAGGTAATGAAACGTCTGGATATCAAACCTACAGCTCAGCGAGCAAACCTACACCTCACAGTTGGAATATTGTGTTCAGCTCTGGACACCTCATTGTAGGATGGACATAGAAGCTTTAGAGAGAGTGCAGAGGATATCTACTGCCTGGACTGGAGGGCATGTCTTATGAAGAAAGGCTGAGGGAGCTAGGGCTTTTCTCATTGCAGTCAAGAAGGATGAGAGGTGACCTGATAGAGGTGTACAAGATGTTGAGAGACATAGATAGAATGGATGGCCAGAGACTTTTTCCCAGGGCAGAAATGGCTATCATTTGGGGGTATAATTTTAAGGTGTTTGGAGGAAGATTTAGGGGAGATGTCACGGGTAGGTTCTTTACATAGAGAGCCATGGGTGCGTGGAATGCGCTGCCAGCAGTGGTAGTAGGGTCAGCTACATTAGGGACATTTAAGCGACTCTTGGATAGGCACATGGAAGATAGTACAGTGAAGGGTATGCAGGTTAGTCTGATCCTAGAGTAGGATAAAAGGTCAGCACAACATCGAGGGCCGGAGGGATTGTACCGTGCTGTACTGTTCTATGTTCTATGAAAGGTTCTGACCTGAAATGTCGACCCCCTTCTCCTCTGATGCTGCTTGACTTTCTGTGCTTTTCCAGCTCCACACTTTATCCACTCTGACTGTCCAGCATCTACAGTTCTTACCGTCTTCAAGTTGCTAATTTAATTCCACCTGTAGCAGATTATGATCAGTTTGATCCTACGGGCGCAGGAATACATGAGGAGGCCTTTATCGTGTCCATCTGCATTGGGACTGTGGCGAAAGCACTATGTTCTAATCTACTGGGCAACCGAATTCACGCTTTTACAACCTTTTCAGATCATCACAAGAACATTTTATCAATGGTGACAAGATACAACATTGACAAACAAACCATCTGACACTACATTAATGTCTTTCCGGACTCCTTGTTATACTATACAGTGACCAGAGGACACAAATTGTATTCATTATCCACTCGGCTAAATCTTTCCTCTCAGCGTATTCCGTTAGACTAGGCAGTATCCATCAAGCAGATCAGAGATTAAAAAAAACTCTTGTTAACCACTGTCAATGCTTCCAGCTGACTGATTTTTAGATTGTTTTGGAATAGACAACAATGTCACATTACTGCTGTAAGTCACAAGTGAAGAGAAACATTCTTTTGTAGCTGTATCATTACACATTTCATCCAATTCATAAGAAATGTTTCTTCTCATTATGCTCATGGTGGAACTTAAACTTTCAGGCAGATGACTGTAAAATTCTGGGCTGTGGTGCTTCATTTTCCTTTGGAACACTTCAAAGGTTCCTTACGACCTTAATCCTGAAAAATCTTAAGAATCATTTCCTTCTTTAAGTCAGTGCATGCTATGCTTTGGAACACTCTCTTAAAATATTCTCCTTCACCCCAGTTCTTCCATCTCAACCATGGGAGGACATAATCACAACACACCACATTCGTCTCTAAAACAAATACAGAGAATTCTGGACAAACGCAGCAGATCTGGAGAGAGAAACAGAATTAATGCTTTGAATCTGGTGTCAGTATTCTTTAGAAGTTAGATTTCCAGTGTCCACAGTATCTTGCCTTCATTCCACTATTTGGACAAGACATAATTCCCATCTCAGTGAAGTGAAGACCTTTTTTTTTAAAATGGTAAATTTTAATTTCAACAGTGCCATCAGGATGTGCACACCATTTTAACCTTAAGCCTGATTGAGAGACAATCAATTTCGAGTCCACCAGTGACAATGCAAGCTAGCATGAGGTGAAAGACACCCAGATGGAATCATCTCCAGAAGATTACAAATGGTAGCCCAATCTGTTTCATTCAAGATTCTTGACCAAGTCAGACTTGCAAGATCTGTTCTCACATTCTTTAATCAGAACGGAGAGTTCATTATATGTGTGTGAATGGAGGAAGCTATGCAGCTGCTACATGGTTCTGTTTGAACAGGAAACTTCTCCACTCTCACCGCCTGCCAGGAATATCAGAAAGATTAGTTTATTAAGTATCACAAGCACATACAAAGTTAATACTTATTACTGTAATAGATATATAGAAAAGTATGGCTCCGACAGTTCCTTCTTCTGAGTGCTCTAGGCTTGGTCTTCCTTTGTTTACTTTCTGGGTTGTCTTCACCAAGGTCAGTTTGCCCCTCTAATCCCCACTGAGAAATCCTTACACGCCAGATTAGGCCATAATTTGCTCATTTGGATGTCATTAATTGCCAATGGGCTCCCTTTGCTGTAACACACATACACTTACGGGGGTTCCCTCATTTTTCCAAAGATTTAAACATATACATTTTTGTTCATAGCTCAACTTCTGTGAATGGGCAGCTTCAACATTCAAGTTATCTTTCATTTTCGACAAGCAAGCTCTACAGACTCCATTATATCTTTTCTATTTTTCACAAACAAAGTTTTCAAGGGTATCATTTAATGAAATTATCACATATTAAGCAAGCTTTAACTAAAACAGACCGTTTTTTTTATTTATTCATTCACAGGATGTGGGCATAACTGGCTGGACAATATTTATTGCCCATCACTAATTGCCCAGAGGGTAGTTAAGAGTCAACCATATTGCTGTGGGTCTGGAGTCACATGTAGGTCTGACAATGTAAGGATGGCAGTTTCCTTCCCTAAAGGACATTAGTGAACCAAATGTGTTTTTCCAACAATCATGTGTATTCATGGTCATCGCTACACTCTTAATTCCAGATTTTTCTTTTTTTATTGAAGTCAAATTCCACCAGCTGCTGTGGCAGGATTCAAACCCAGGTCCTCAGAACATTACCTGGGTCTCTGGATTAACAGTCCAGTGATAATACCACTAGACCATTGCCTCCTCTTGTGTATTAACACACAATGTATATTTAGTTCTACATTTCACAAGCATAAAATATGTCCTTGTAGCCAGTTGGCCTTCCAATGACCCGTGCAGAGTTGCTGTGTGAGTTCTCACACAGAGTTCCTCTTTTCCACTGAGTAGTTTTGCACGTGCACACATTGCAAAAATGACAAATTGAAGCTAACCAACAAAACTTTCAGTCCACACTTGACGAAACAGTTTCTTAAGAAGAAGTTTTCAGAATGATTAACGCAGACTATAAAGTAATTTAATGTAATGTAACCATAAACATCTACTAAACCTATTCACAGCTTGCGCACCAAGATTCCTAGCCATGGTAAAATTCATTTTTTGTCTCATTTTTAAAAGTTCTTTTGTGGGTCAGAAGCAATTGTTCTGCTGCTGCTTCAAATTAAAACCCAAAAATGTATTATCTGGTTATAATCGTACAGCTGGTTATAGGAAACTTATTGTGTATAAATTGTCTGATTTGTTCAGTCAAGGCGTTTTAAAAGTATCTCATTATTTTAGAATGCTTTGGGAGAAATTATTGATTATACATACCTTGTTCATTTTGTTTTATAAATTACTGAATGTGGATATTCCTGACAAGACCAGCATTTACTGCCCCACTCCTAAGTACCCTTGAACTAGTTGGTGGTGAGCTGCACCCTGTTAGTAAGGGAGTTCCAGGATTCTGATCCAATAACATTGAAGGAAAATAAGAGCTTACAGACATGACAGGCTCGAAAGGGTCAGATGGACTACGTCTGCTCATATTCCATATGTTTGTATGTAAAGTACTAGCAACAGTAACTGCAGAAATAGCCCTGTCCTCAGCCAGCGGTCAGTCCATCAGAAGAGAGGGATGCTCATAGAACTCCTGATTACAGGAGGTGATACCCTCCCAGAACAAAATACACAGGCAAAGGATGAGTTTCCTGGACATAACTGAGCATTAGAGGCTCAATAGACTCAGATACTCATATCAGGCTCACTTCTGGAAGAAGCTAACATGGTCACAAAGATGATATCACTCAAAATTCACACAGAAGCCATGCATGTGCATGCACTGGGTATCACTTTAGACCCCAGTGAGTAGCCATTAACCAATAAGCACTTCCAAAACCAATTACTGACTTAATAAAAGGGAACTTTAAGCCACTAAGTAGTCCAAGTAGGTATTTCCTCCTTGCTAAACAAGGAGATGCTTGTTCAGTCATTGGCCTGCAACATTGTACCTTCATCAATGATTTCTCGGAAGACATTTTGGACGACACAGATGTTTTCAACAAAACGGCTCAAAACGCAGGGAAGGCACCTGCCCCTCGGTAATCCAATTCATGTGGATGGAGTTTTACTTGCTGGCTATGGTCGTTGTGCGGATGGATCATGTGGGACATACTGATAATCCTTGGTCTCATCCTAGGAACACACATTGTCGTCCGCTTATGCATGAAATGGACCGTACATTGCTTTTCACCTCAGCCAAAGAGAAATCTGATTAATCGACCCATGCCTCTCCCTCTACTTCCATGTCTGAACTTCCATGCTGAAATCCAGTATTTTTCAGACTCTGCTTCTCCGACGATGATACGCCAGAGGAGGCACTTGACTTATTAAGAATACAAATTGACTGAATAGACTAATTATACTTGTAAAAGCCAAGTAGTTGTCATGAAATGACGAAAGGAGGGAATGGGAAAGTCTATAGCCTTAAAACTTGTCTTTAAACATTTAGACTAAAATGTAATGCTGAATTATAGAACACATTTACTACATTAGAAAATAGACTGGCAGGAAGGCTCAGAAAAAGGGGTCAACTTAAGGAATGCAAAAGATAGGGACACCTGTGCTCACCAGGTGATAACAGGATGCTGTAAGCCAATTAAGAACATTTGCCTTAGCATTGGTGAATCTGTGTGAATGGGAGACCAAATGATAACATTCACAGCCATTCCCTTGTGAAATTAATGACAGTGTTTAGATCAGGGTGGTGCTGGAAAAACACAGCCGGTCAGGCAGCATCCTGATGAATTCCTGATGAAGGGCTTTTACCCGAAACGTTAATTTCCCTGCTCCTCGGATAGTACCTGACCTGCTGTGTTTTTCCAGCACCACTCTGATCTAAACTCTGGTTTCCAGCATCTGCAGTCCTCACTTTTGCCAAATTAATGACAGTGTTTGATTCTGACCCTGAAACGAAAATTGCTACTATCAAAAACTTTGTAATTAACGGTCAAATGCTGCCAATTATAATGGACTCTTATTACCTCTTGCAAGCAGGGCAGACACAGAGAGGAAAAATAATCTTTGCTGTTACAAGACCCTGACTTGAGAGTTCAAAAGGACACGAGAGAGAGAGGCCATTTTAGTGCCGAGGCTGTTAGTGCCAGTAGAAAATTAACTCTTAGTGCTTATCTGCAATGGATTGAATTTAATTGCATTTTGGGACTTTATGATGATATCGAGTAGCCATGACCGGTTATTAAATACAAACTCTGTAAAAGGTATATTGATGAAGCTTTGACTTCTTTGCTTGCAGACCACTTTACAGACCTTACAGACTGCCCCACTGTCAATTTTAACTAATCAGATCTTATGTCTTATTTGAATTTGAATCACAAACTTGAAAAGAAGTTATGTTTAATTCGAGACTAATTAATCATCTTAAATACAACCTTGCCGTAACATTTCAGCCTCAGGTACAGAATGATTCTGTGCTTAAAATAAAAAGTAGGAATCTGCTCCCAGCTTAAAATTATTCTAAACCTAACATTGAAGAGATTCTGACACAATCTGTCGGGAAGCCATTTTATGGTCAAAAGTTTGCCCTCCTTGCTAAGAAGCCATTTCATAAAACAATTGTATCAGACATGTGTGCTGTGCAAGGTTATCTTATGGACTCTCCAATTAGCTCAGACTGGTACCTCTTTATCATAGGAGCCTTATCTCGCTGCAGACGCCTAACTTGGCTGGATTTCTTTTTCCCACCTGATGGATAACTCAAGGCCTGTAGGAGTGATCAGTCAAGCGCACACAGATCTGTCAATTAACTTTTCTTCCTTAAGAATTATTGTCTTTCATTGTTATCTGTCTAATTAAGAACATGCAGCATTTTTAAAAAAGCTTTTGTATAAAGGAAACCACTTTGTATCAGAACATCGGAGTAGCCTGCTGGGGCACTGCAAGAGCTGGTACCTACTTTCCTAGGTTATTAGAACCTGGTTAGTTTAGCTTGTAGGTATCAGTGTTATGTTGTAACAGTGATGCTATTCGTCAATAAAGAGGATGACTAAAATTAAACTAAACTGACTGTAAGAGGTTTTTATTCCAGACTTCCAAAGAGTACGATCTCCGGGATGAACCAAGAGAGAGGCTTTACAGGTCTGAGTCCACAACGGATTCCCTGGGCCGTCTCAAATCTCCACTTTAACAACCAGCCATTTGTTTCCTTTGCCCCTGGTTCCTTGCAGAGAACCTCAGTAGAATCTCAAAATCTGCTTGCCACAAGTGCATCTCCCAGTGATGAAAGTCATGGGTGGTCACTTGCATGTACCTTGTTCATAATGAGGCCTGTCTGAACGAGAAGGGCCTCAGTTTTTGCTGCTTGCTCGATTGTAACAGGGACAGAGTGTCATACATTGCACACATGTTACAATGAAGATGCTAACAAATTACCCATCAATCTTCATCAATTGAAAGGGAGTTCACTCTGTTAATGTTTAACTGACATATAAATCACTCAAAAAAATTATGCACATCAATGCAAGATACCCAGAAAGTTGCCAGAACTGCTTGATATTGCATCTGTCAAGTTCCCCAGTTTTCACACCTCCACTGAGAGCCAGTGGATGGCTCCTTAGCGGGCATGTGGCTGATGATACCTGTCAGGAGCTTTTCCATTGATCCACTGAAAAGACACACCAAAAATCACACAAACAGGACAACTATCATAAGAAGAGAAGAAATAGGAGCAGAAAAAATCCACCTGGCACATAGAGTTATAGAGTCGTAGAGTTATGCAACAAGGAAACAGCCCCTTACTTAGATCCAATTCATTCTCACCAGCTAGATATCTTTAACTGTTCTCGTCCCATTTACCAGCAATTGATTCATATCCCTTTAAACCCTTCCAATTCATTTACCCATCCTGATGCCTTTTAAATGTTATAATTGTACCAGCCTCCACCACTTCCTCTGGCAGCTCATTCCATGCACGCACCACCCTCTGTGTGGAAACGTTGTCCCTCTTTTAAATATTTCTTCTCTCACTTTAAACCTATATCCTCTAGTGTTGGATTCTCCTAACCTGGAAAAAAGACCATGGCTATTCACCCTATCCGGGCCCATCATGATTTTATAAATGTCTGTAAGGTCACCCCTCAGTCTCCAACACACCAGGGGAGAAAAAGAGTCCCAGCTTATTCAGCCTCTCCCTACAGCTCTAGCCCTCCAACCTCAGCAACATCCATGTAAATCTTTTCTAAATCCTTTCAAGTTTAACAACACCTTTTAATAAGATCATGACTGATCATGGCCTTCAATCCACTTTCCAAACTGCACTTCCATAAATTGACTTCCTTGTGAAACAAAAATCTGTATAACTCAACCTTGAACATATCCGGAGACCTAGCCTCCCCTGCTTACTGAGCGAGGGAACTGCAAGCCCTCATGATAATTATTGAGCATACCAGCAAAGTGCTGATAATACAAATCAATTGTGTGGTCAGATTTGGGTGTAGCTCTTCACTATGTACCAGCCAGGGTACCTAGAATGATAATGGTCTGTACCTTATACAACAGAGAAACAATGAGAGGTCTGGTGCTGACGAATTCTCAGACTATTTGGAATCTCCACAAATTACAGATTATTACTCTGGATACCGATATGTAAGCATGCCTGGCCGAAGTATTGGAGGAGTATTACAATTCCTTTTCATTCTTTTAATACCATTTATCTATGATTAATATTGAAGGAGATTAAGGGAGTAAGATTTTTTTGGGAGACTGGAAGCTAGTGGTCAAGGCTAAAACCTTATGAACATAGCCAAAAGAAGCTCTAACTGACTTGCTTAACAGGAGACAGAGTTAAGAGGGGTAAGAGTAAAAGAGAGAAATTGTTGATTTGCTAACCTTACTGCATATCCAGTCAGGCTTACCCTCAACAGCAGGATATATAATGCTGAGCTTCATGGTGTTACTAAAACTGTTGAAGTGTAGCAAGATATAAATGTGCCTGTGTGTTGTGCCCACAGGCCTCTGTTAACACTTTTATGGATACAGCCAAGCTGTGCTGTAACTAAAGGGAGTTTGACTGCAACAGTTCACACAAACCAATTGAAACACAAAAATCAATTAACTTAAAGCCCCAGGGTCCTATTAGAAGACTTTTCTTGTAAGAGGAAGAATTTTATTTTTTTCTTCTTGCTCTTGCCCATGCTTCTTACAGAAACACAGCATGGGAAGGCAGGATGATGAATTGCTCCCCAGATCCCTCTATGCACCGGTGTTCAAAGTGTGGTTAAGGTAGTGATTATTTCCCTCTTGCCCCTCACAACCTCTCATCAACACTTAGCTGACAATGGGACAATATCATGCTGGCATTCACAGGCACGATTCAGTCTTATAACAGGGATTTTTCCAGAAATCAAGTGGTTGATCACTGAGAGGAAAAATGTCTCACGGTGTCATCTCAAAGCTGTTAATATTGGTCCTTTCTTCACTCTTAATCAATTAAAACCTAAGAACATAACAATAGAAGCAGGAGTAAGCCTTGCTTTACCATGGAACAGTGGATGGATGTTCAACCATTTAACATGGTATATCGACCTCAACTTTGCCTTCCCACATCCCTTAATTCAATTTGTGTTCAAAACTCTACTGACTTTCACCTTGAATACATTCTATACCAAATTCTCTGAATAGTCTCTGATGGAAATTCCAAAGTTTCACTGTCTTTTTTAGGTGAAGAGGTTTCTCCTTATCTCAGTCCTAACATCTGACGTCTTATTTTGAAAAAGTGACTGTTGTTATGGATTCCTTGGCCAAGGAAAATATTTTCCTAGCAGCCACCCCATCAAACCTCTTAAGAAATATAGATGTTGCAATTAGATCACCTCTTATTCTTCTGAACTCTAGCAAATATAAGCCTAGTCTACTTATTTTCTGTTTAGAAAACAATCTCTGCACTCATACTAAATGTTTATTGCTACCTCCTGGACAACTATGACCTTTCTAGATAAAGAGACTAAAATTGCACACAGTATTCCAGGCATGGCTTCACCAAAACCATGTCTAATTGTAGTAAGAATATATTTCAACCCTTTGTAGCAAGAGTTAACATACCATTTGCCATCCTAAAAAGAAACAAAGCATTGTAGATTTTGGAAATCAGAAAGAAATATACAAATTGCTGGCAGTATCTGTAGAGAGAAGGCAGGATCAATGTTTTGAGTTAGATTACCCTTTTTCAGGACAGAATGTGCCTACATGCTAACCTTCTGTGACTCATGGACAACATACACGTGTCCTTCAAAAGGGAAGCATTTTCCAGTCTCTTACCATTCAATAAATATTCTGCAGTTTTATTTGTCATATTAAAGTGGATAGCTTCACACTTTGCCACTGCATTTCATTCATTATGTGCTTGCTGACTCATTGAACCTGTCTACCCCAAGTATTGTCAAACCCTTCTTTTGCCTTTCCACATAACTTTGCATCATCAGCAAACTTGGTTGTCATATATTTAGTCACCTGATGTACTCTTTTATTTGGTTTGTGGATATTTTTAAACAACCTGTTTAGAGATGTTTTGACACATCTTGGAAGCAGGTGGGATTTAAACTCAGCTCTCCTGGCTTAGAGGCAGGTACATTACTGTAATAACTCCACAGAGGCAGATATCCCGTCACCAAGTCACCCTTTATTTACATGTGGAAAATCCTTGACACTGGTCCAGGTCTCTCAGAGTGCCTTCCTCTTTTTATCCATCAGCCAGGTCTCCCTTATTGAACCAGGTCAACAGCCCCAATTGAGGAACTCATATTCTATGAGGTCCACCTCATATTCTATGAGGTCCACCTGACTGGCCTCATTACAGTCACTACACTTCCATGGTACCACAAAGCCTCATCTTATCTAAGTCATTAAAATAGATCATAACTAGTTGAAGGTCAAGTCGTAATCTTTGTGGTTGCTGTCTAATTACAGCTTGATAAGCTAAAACTGTCATTATTCCTACTCTATTTTATGCCTATTAATCAATCCTAAATCCATGCTAGTGATTATCCTCAATCTTAATTTTGTGTAATTATGTCATATAAGGCACCTTATCAAATTTCTTTTATATACATATCACATCCATCGGCTGCCCCTTATATACCCTGCTAGTTATATTCTGAGAAAACTCATCAAATTTGCTTAAACATATTATTATTTTTATTAGATTTTATTAAACATATTATTAGATTTTATTAGCTTTCTCCCAAAATCTTCTGAAGGCATTAAACTGTTGCAGTCCAGTTCAAAACTCCTCCGGTGCCTCACCTAAGTTACCTTTTGCAAGGTCACTGGAGAGATTACAATGAAGAAACTCTTTTGATTCATTTGATCCCATCTGTGTTACACATCAATCTGATCACCTATCAGTTACATTCACCAGGCCATGACCTCATTCAGGTTTCCTGGCAATTGTTCCTTGTGTACAAAAGAAGCTCTGACATTTGTCACTCAAATTACCTTTCACCGACGTGTACTCTTCTGGCTTGCTGCTCTCATTTTCTTGCTACCTGTGCACCAATAAGCTCCTAAAACCTTTCTATTTTGACTCAGTGAGACTAATAAATGAATTATTTGACCATATGCACTTCGGAACAAGAGTAGGAGACTCGGCCTTTCAAGCCTGTTCTGCTATTCAATAAAATTATGGCTGCCCTGACTTTAACCGCAACACTATATTCCTGCATATCCCAATAAGCCTTCATCCCCTTGGTAATCAAGAACCTATCTACCTCTACCTTAAAAATATTTAACAATTTTTAATCCACTGCCTTTTGAGAAGAGAAATTCCAAACACTCACCACTGTCTGAGAGAAAGAAAAGATTCCTCATCCTCATTTAAATGGTGATTTTTAAGCTATTTTTAAACTGCAACCCCTAATGCTAGATTCTCCCACAAGAGGAAACATTCTTTCAACATTCACCCAGTCAAGTCCCTCAGCTTCTTATATATTTCAATTAAGTCACCTCTGATTCTTCTAAACTCCAGAGGATACTGGTCTAGCCTGTCTAGCCTTTCCTCATAAGGCAATCCACCAATTCCAGATATTAAACCTTCTCGGAACAATTTCCAACACATTACCATCCTCCTGTAAGTACAGTAACCAGTACTCTACACATTAATCCATATGTGGTCTCACTAATGCCACGTATAATTGAATCATAACTTCCCTACCCTTGCATTCAATTTCCCTTACAACAAAACATAACATTCTATTAGTTGTCCTGATTACTTGCTTTACCTCCCTAATAACCTGCTGTGATTCATGCGCTAGGACATGATCTCTCTGAATCTCAATGCTCCTTAACCTCTCACTATTTAGATAATATGCTCCTACTTCATTCTTTCTGCCAAAATGGACAAATTTACACATCCCACATTGTACTCCGTTTATCCAATCTTTGTCCGCTCACTTAAAATGCCCTTTTCACAATTTACTTTCCTACCTATCTTTGTGTCATCAATAAATGTAGCTGTCATACCTTCAGTCCCTTCATCCAAATCATTTGTGTAAATTGTAAAGAGCTGAGGCCTCAGCACTGACCCCTGTTGCACATCATTCGTGACAATTTGCCAGCCTGAGAAAGATTCATTTATTCCTACTCTCTGCTGTTGTCTGTTAGCATCAGATATTAACTGTCTAACGTAATCAGGTGTGCAGTAGATCAGGGCAAAGTGGTTCCTTCTCACATCAAGGACAACGGTTCTCATGTTGACTTAGCTAAAATCAGGAACTGCCCAGTAACCAAACCTGAAACCTATTGGTCCATGGTTTTCACAATGGTATTTGTATTTACTCTGTGGCAACTCTGTTATATTACCGTGCTAAATGTTAAGCAAGCAAATTTATATTGCAAATTTTTATAAACAGAAATTAGAATGGGCAAGTCTTCAGGTTAAATGACAAATCTAAAAGAAAACAGGGAAGATACATATTTCGATTGAAACTTCACCGCCTCAGGACATATGAAGTCACTTTACAGCCTCTCAAAACCTTCTGAAGTATAGTTCTACATTTGTAAATGGAAATGTTGATTCATTTCAAGAATTTCTCCACAAACAGCAAATGATAATAAATAGGTCATCAGTTTTGTTTTTGTGTGTTATTTGCAAGAAATGGTTAGGGACCTTTCTGGCTCCTCTAATCTTCAAAACCAGTGTTGTGAGATGGATACCTTCATCTTGGAAGATCAACATGTTTTTTGTTTAACATCCCAACAGAAAGGCTGCAAGGTTTTCATGCCTCCATTCGCATTCAAACTGAGGTAAGTGAGATTTAAAAATGATAGGTCGGACCTGATTATCGAATTCCAGCTCTCATTCCAGTTGGGAGATTTGTAAGGAAACAGGTGGGGTGTGGATAGTGAACCTACACATACCAATCCCCCTAGTATCAATTGTATTGCAAGGATGAGTATTTTAGACTCTCCATGGAGTCCGGCCTGCTTTCATAAGAGACATGGCTCATGCACTTTACAGGAGTTTAAACCATGGGGGTGTCCTCAATCTGGAGTCAGGAACCTTTTGACAGCCAAATTCAAAAAATGTTGACAACTTTTCATGTCATAATGTAATGTTTTATAATTTAGTTTTAATGTGATGATTAACTGTTGAACTTTGTTTAGAAATAACAAGTGATCATTCAATTGAGCAACATTATGCAAGTATTTCAATGCTTTGAAGTACTTTATCCAATATATATAGAGCTATTCTGCATTCAACTGTATTGAATTGAATCTTTTAATGTGATAATTCCACCATGATGTAATCTTTTCTGTGACACTCTAGCCATTTGAAGCATTGAAGTAGATTTCCATCAGTTACCCTGCATCAAAGGCCAAGCATGCACATTAGATCTTTCGAAGACATCATATTTTTGAATACTTTCAGGTCTGTAGATTCTGTTGACATAGCTGTGCAACTCAGTTCAACTATGAACTACAAATCCTCCATCGAATTTAGCGCAGCAGCAGTTGTTGGCGCATCTACCAAGAAGATGGTAAACTTTGTCTTGATTGATAGTTTTAGGAGCAGTTAACATGATTAAAGGTTTTGTAGTAGTTTCTGAGAGACCTTTTGCTTAATTTGACAGTTTTATGAACATCTCAAAGATTTCCCAATTATGTAATGGGCTCAGGGCAAGTAACAGTCTACCCGAGATCCCTTGGCCTCTTGATAGATGACAAATTCAAAGTTAATGAACTCTATTTGTATCCTGATTAGTTATTGTGTTTCAAAATCTGATCATTTATTTTGTTATTTTGGGGGCCTGACTGTTCATAGATTGCATTTTCCTACAAAACAAGTGGCAGCAATTCTAAATTAATCCTTAGGTTGTGAGGTACCTTGGGACACCAGGAAGATGTGAAAGATGCCATAAAATGCAAATGCTCCCTTTTTCAAATGAAACATCAGATTTATATTTTCTTCAGAATGGCTAACAGAGAAAACCACCATCTTGTGCATGTCAGATGCCTTGCAGGAGTTGGGAGGTCATGTTGCGGCTGTACAGGACATTGGTTAGACTACTGTAGGAATATTGTGTGCAATTCTGGTCTCCTTCCTATCAGAAAGATATTGTGAAACTTGAAAGGGTTCAGAAAAGATTTACAAGGATGTTGCTAGGGTTGGAGGGTTTGAGCTATAGGGAGAGGCTGAACAGGCTGGGGCTGTTTTCCCTGAAGCGTCGGAGGCTGAGGGGTGACCTTTTGGAGGTTTACAAAATTATGAGGGGCATGGATAGAGTAAATAGACAAAGTCTTTTCCCTGGGGTCGGGGAGTCCAGAACTAGAGGCATAGGTTTAGGGTGAGAGGGGAAAGATATAAAAGAGACCTAAGGGGCAACTTTTTACACAGAGGGTGGTACGGGTATGGAATGAACTGCCAGAGGAAGTGGTGGAGGCTGGTACAATTGCAAAATTTAAGAGGCATATGGATGGGTATATGAATAGGAAGGGTTTGGAGGGATATGGGCCAGGTGCTGGCAGGTGGGACGAGATTGGGTTGGGATATCTGGTCAGCATGGACAGATTGGACTAAAGGGTCTGTTTCCATGCTGTACATCCCTATGACTCTATGACTCTATGTTCAATGCAACAGAAAGCTTGCAGATGTAAATATTTTTCAACAAGTTTAACGAGCTTTAACATATCTGATAAACTCCAACAATGACTTACAACTAGACTTTACTATTATCGACTTTTCCTGATGCACATTTGAAATAATGCCTCACTGCTGAGAAATAGCTCTTTACTAAACATCAAAATCCTTTCTTTTACTTCTGGAATCTGAATTCAAATCTAACACAGACAGGTGGTACCAAAGCTCAGCCATAAACTGGTAAGTGTGGAGATGACAAGACAAGGCAAAACCAGGCAAGTCAAGGCATGGATAGTATGAGCGTGCAGGTAGGGACTAAGTGAGTGAGTGCTAAGAAAGCAAGGATGCAGTATAGTCTAGTCCATAAGTTGAGTGCCTGCCCCTGAACGCAAAGTGTCCTTGCATCAGCCTCCAACACTAATTGTTAGTGCAAGTTCATTACAAGTCCATGTTTCCAGAGTATCCTTCAAGGAGATGAAGGATGATGGTCATGAGGCATTGTGAAATGCTGGTTGCCTTTGGATGACATGTGCATGTGGCAGGTCCCTATGAATTGTGCATTTAGCTGTTCTTGGCCCAAAGCAACATGGAAGTCCCTCAGAGCAAGTGGCCAACTAAAGTCACCATGTACCCACTCTGATTTCCACTTTGAGATTTTTTGACATCGAGCTTATTTGGCACATTCGCTAGGACAGGATGCTAAATACTAATGAGGCATGTTGGGCTATTAACAAGGTACTTTAGCAGTTATAATCCCCCTTAACTCACTGCTGCCTAATGAAAAATCTACCTAATCATTCAGCAAAAGTATAAACGATCAAGTGAGATATTCCCGATGTCAAGATAGGCCTCGGCAGACTTCTCAACCATTTCTAGCACAAATCCCACCATAGCCCACATCGTTCAGATTTCTGCATAATTCCACACATTCTTTTTGACCAAGCACAAATTTTGAGGACAAACACTTTTTATCCAGTTATGAAATGAACTGAACGGAAACCTGCAATAGAGGTGATGTATATGTCTGCGTGCGAAATAGCAGAAAATGACCTAATTAATGAAGTCAACCATTTCTCGCTCTTACTAAATAGCTGGAAACATTCACAACAGCTGCTTCCATATTGTGCAAAAAAAACTCACAAGACGATAGGAATGTGATCTTGCAATTATTTCGAACCTTTTACAAACTCAGGATGAGCCACAATGCTTTATGACCAAGGATGAGCTTTTGAAGTGCAGTCAGTGTTGCAATTTATTGCTGCCAATTTGCACAAAGCTCACACATTGCTCAGGCAATCTTGTTTTCAGTCATGTTTATTAGGAGATGTATATTGGACAGGACATTAGGGAGTATTCCCCAACTCAGCTTCATAAAAAGTGCAATGCCGCCTTTTCTTCTTTATATTCACCTAATAAGGCCTTAATTTGACCTTCCCCTCCCCCACTAAAAGACTGTTCCTTGGTGCAACATACCCTCAGCACTGCATTGAAGGATCAGCCTTTAATTTATCCTCAATTCATGAAATGGAATTAGAACCCTCAACATTCTAATTCAGAGGTGTAACAATTTTCTTGGTGTGGGCTGTGACAGAGAATGTTATTTTCAGAACTACATATACTCCTAAATATTTATTATTAATCTATTTTATTGCACAGATGAAAACCTATTGTGGGCCAGAATGAAATAGTTTGTAATGATTGTAGGTCCACTCACCACAGGGGTCACATCTGTCTTGCATGGGGCAAACATGGAAATCAAAATCTTTGCAGTGACATCTTATTAGCTTGTGTTTCCCATTCTATTTCATTCTTGGGAGAGAGTGCTGGAGGCATTTAATTCTTATCAGTTCTGTCAAAACACTCTTTTATTTTCTAACCTATGTCGGAAAAATGTAGAGTCTCAAAGAAAGATGTTACTAAATGACATTTCGCTTGTGTGGAAACTGCTGTAAATACCACTTGATTGTGTGGCTTGTGAATTATTCAGTGTGTTTAATAACACTCAGAGCTTATCATTCCTTGAGCCTGCCATTTCCATCCTCATTTAATTAACTATCAACGTCGTATTGATGTGTCTGACAGTTTCATCACACTTATTATGCTAATATTTTAGCAAACTATTATTCTGAACTACGAGGCTTGCACATTTCTCTTGATGATCTTGGGCTACCAGAAGAAACCGCACAAGCCCCTGTCATTTTCTGTCGTATCGGATAATGCACTTTTCAGGCTGGCAGTTCATTTCTATAGTTATTGCATTCTGTCAAACAAAACACACGCTGTCTATGATTTCAGAGGCACTGGCTGTTAACAAGGCACTGCGTTTTGCTAATGATCAAGCTCACCAAGGAGAGCTTTATTGACACTGTCGGAGCCACTTGCTGTCTCAGCGGTAATGCTGAACAGCTGTACAGAATGCGTAATCTTTGATGTACATCTGTTTCTGCATATTAATCAGAATGCACTGAATAAATGAGGGGATGGAAGGCCAGAACAGCAATCATTTTGGTATCTGCACACTATTTACTTGTTTATTATACGTACAATTTGCATCAAAGGAGGGAAGCTGGGTAAGAGTTTCAGGCTGATTCCATGAACTGTTCAAGCTGTCTTTGCCAAGTTGGTCAAACACCTTGCATTTGTGTTAGGGCCTTCACTCAACCACACATAAAGCAACCAGTTTGCAAATCTGTCTCCGTTTCATTGTTTGTTACAGAGTTGATTTTAGGAATTCCTTCAGCTCCAAAACAAAACAGCCTTTGGTTCAACTCAAGTGTTAAATGTGGCAATAAAAGCAACAATATTCCATCACCACTGTCCTGAAAGAGGAATCTCAAATTGTTACAGTTACTAATTCTTTAAGGTTTAGCCCTGGCTGTTCATCATATGCAAGAGGATTCGGATGACCTGGGGTGTGGAGTGAGAGAGGGACTCACTGAATTCCTTGTAGAGGGAGGAAGAGAGCTTCTTCAAGGAAGGCATCCTCCTTGTTCATCACATGACAATTACACGTGGCCCCCAAACCCACCTCCCCCACACCCCCCTCCCCAATAACCAGTGCTCAGTTGGCTGGATGGCCAGCTTGTATTACAGAATGATGATGACAGTATGGGTTCAATTCTCAGATTGCCTGAAGTTACCGTGAGGACCCTCCTTCTCGAACTCTCCTGTCGCCTGAAGCATGATAACCCTCAGATTAAACCGCTACTAGTTGTACCTTTATAGTGACAGAGCCTGGTAAGACTATGGTGATTCTATCCTTATTCCATCCCATCCCATGGAATAGTCTTTCTAAATCCCCATCTACAATATTTTTGCAACTAATAATCAAAGGTGTTTCAAGAAAAATATACATAAGTTTTCTTCTGGGTTCTTCACAGCATTGTCTACAAGGTTAATCTATCCTTCCTGGAAGTCACAGGACAATCTCAGGATTTGTCAATCACAATGCCAATGCCAGTGGCTATAAGGGATGACACTGATTCTTGTAGTCTGTTAGCTCCAAGGTCAAACCAGACCTTTGAATGGAGAATGATCGACCTCCAACACTGGGAAAGTCCACTAGTCAGACTGATCAAGCTGTATTCGCCCCAACTGCAAAAATGTAACATTGGGCACACACCCGAATATGCCAGTCCTATGTTTGGAATAACCAGGTGTGTACAAAACAAACAGAGATGTTATAGACAAGGAATTGGCACAAGTCCAAAAAGCAATACCAAATGTAAATGGGGTATAATATAAACGCAGTGGTTTATATCTATCTAGGGTCCACTCAACACTTGCTACAGGTTTCTGTTAATAATCTTCTGAATTCTCCCCTGGCCTATGCTTTCATTACTGCTTTCAGTTGATTTGGTCTGTTTCTCTCCTGTAGTGATTTCAATGCATCTCTCTGAAAGCTCTCAATCTGTAAAAGACACTAATAATTACTGTTAACTCTACAAAAGAACAGTATAAGTATCATCAACAAGATTTGATACAATGTCCATTTTACTATTCACTTTATGGAGCTGTTTACAGCTATGAAAACAATATCCCAGATGTTTATTTTCTATAAGAAATCAAGACATTAGCAACTTCAGGAAACATCCAATAAACATACATGTGAATTTTTTAACATAAAGTTAAAAATTAAACTGCATTTATATAGTGCCAGAACACCCCAAAAGCACTTTGCAGCCAATTAAGTAATTTTGAAATGCAGTCATTGTTGCAAGTTAGGTGAATACTTTGTCAATTTGCATCCAGTAAGAATCAAAACTGAGCAATTAAACAAATGATCAAGTACTCTGTTGTTTAAATAATAAATATTAGCTAAAACATTGGGAGAATTCTGGTTTTTTGCAAATAATCTTTTGGATCCTTTCTTTCCAGCTGAAGGGTAGTGGGGCACTCTGAATACTCTTCCATCCAAATAGACAGTACCTATGATATTGCGGTATTATCATCAGTATTCCACTGGAGAAAGTAATGAGAACTATTAAGAACAGAAGTTAAAATCCCAACTAGAAATAAAGAGGTTTAATCTTTCCAAATATCCCACATCAACCATAGTGGATAGAAGTTATTAGTTTCTACTTAAGAGCCAAGTTGAAGCAGAATGAAACAAGACTAGCAGCCAGATAATAAGCTGTGGGGAATGTTGATTGATTTGTTCATAATTCAAATTAAACAATGAGAACAAAGTAAATTCTTAAAAACAAAATTTTAAAATTACACTAATCTTGTAAAATGTCCGACTGCCTTGGGGTGAAACTGCAGTCAGTTGACTGAATTTTCTAAGTGATACATTTGAGACGAGTTTTCAGCGAGACACAGGGTTGGAATAATGAGAACATCTTTATTGCAATCTTTCACACCAAATGATGAGCGAGTGTCACATTCCACATAAAACAATTTGGAAAGCAGATTAGACATATGGTGAGCTTCTCTGGAGTCAGTTCAGTTTGAAAATTGCTTGATATCATCCGATTAAACTAAAACTGCAATGAATAAATCTCTCTGTCAGTGCAAATGGTATTGGAATTAAATGATAAACAACTGAGGTAATATTTCTATGAAGAGCAAACAATAAAGGTCCAGCTTGTCATGTTCCAATATAGTAAGTTTATAAGCTGTCATTCTATCAGGAAGATAGCCAAAGCTAGCATGCAGATTTAAACCTCTCCGTAGCTTTGTCCCTGCCTGCCTTTCTCCAAGATCTTTGTATTTCTGTATCTCTGGTTTCTTAACCATCTTTGCCTGAACATTGGTGATTGCACTTTCAGCTGTTTTGGCCTTTCCTCTCAAATTCCCTTTCGAAATCCTACTACCTCAACACTTCACTCATTACCACTGAGACACTCCTTAAAACCTACTTCTTTGACCAAACATTTAATCCCTCATGCTAATATCTGCTTCTTTTGGCTCATTATCATTTTCTCTGAGGATATATAAATGCAAGATTGTTTTTATACAGATGGTTTTTTTGGCTGCAGCATTAGGCAAACTTCAGTCACAATTCTTTAATAAAGCAAAGATATCTCAAGTGTTAGTCCTCACTGAAGTTCAGAAGAAGCCAATTGCTTCTCAAAAACACTGGGAACATATGACCTCTCTTCATCTTCTCCCAGTCTTCCACAGAGCTTATTCTTTTACCAATCATGCTCTTATTTGTGGAAGAAGATCTAACAGTGCTCCCAGGTCTAGAAGAATCTTGTCTCATCAGCATTAACTGCTAGATCACTGATCTCACTTCAGAATTCACGAGACCACTTTCAATAGACAATTGAAACTTTAGCCAAGTGGAAAAAAACTAAAAAAGTGTGTCAAATTGCACTGGCAGCCAGGAAGAAATAATCCAAAACTCAGCTTTTACATAATTCTTGATGTTTTAAAGTAGGGCTAGCACAACACCCTTCGTGACTGATGTCCATCTGTTGAATTAGACAGTAAAAGACTTACAGTGATTTACAAGGGCCTTATTGCAAACCTATAGTTTAACACAAACACCAGTTTCCATCTTTCCCTCTGGACCATTTTCCCATCCAGAAGCCAAATTGCCACTGAAGAAGAGCCCAAATCCTTTTTTAAAAATTTTTTAAACCTAACACCTATCTACCCAATCACCAAATTCAGTAAATACCTAGCACCCGGGCAGTGAGAACTCAGTTCTTTCTTTATGTATATAACTCACCACCACATCTCCCATTGTATTGAATTTCAATTCAGGCATCTGAGGTGTTATGCAAACCCATAGAATTTGTCAATGCCAATCCTTGGCCAACACAATCAAAAATATCCTCGTGTTGTGACGGATCCCTATACCAACTTCAGTTTATTAGTTTTGAGTAGTGACCTTCTTTTAACTAATTTCCCAATACAAAACCATTAATGTAGGCTTTTACTATTAAGCAATGAACATTGTTGTCAACCACTGCTTTGATTCAGTTGCAGACCAACACAATGCTGTTAATGTGCCTGTGCTGCAGTTAGTACTTGGCGAATGAAGTACATTGAATGACTGCGATTTTCTGAATTGATTGTTCAGAGTCCATACAGCAAAATATATCTCACTCTGAAACTGAAAGTAAACATTGGTAAGTTAAATCAGCAGATAAATTCACAACAGCATGTCACCAACCTCTTCAGCATAAGAAAATCAAGATATTTTAGGACATGCAGAATAGACTATTTTGTGGAGTTGAGTTCACAGTAAAAGAGCAAGCTGTTCTAAAACTCCTTTTGCATTTTTAAGTATCAGATATTTCATTATCATTCCTCGGACAGAAACTTTTTAAAGTTTTTAGTTGTTATCTTTCACAATCCTGCCTTAGTGTGTCTGTAAGAAGTGTCATGCACAGTAAAGTTAGTTTCAGTTTCTTTGTTTCAGCTATTTGAACCAGTCATTTCTATGCTTAAGCAGCACAGAAATTTTATTCCCACCATCCGCTCAGTGCTTCCTTTGTCTAAGTGATAAGCATCATTCATTTGGTACAACTGTCACTACTGAGTCGGGAAGTTGGCAGTTCAAGTTCTACATGAGACTCAAACACACAGGGTCAAATCGTAACATTTGTTTTGGCTAAGGGCAAGCCATGTTGAGTTTGATGGAGTGATTCTTGCTGTGAAGGCAGCAAGATTTCTCATCATACCTTAAATGAACTTGCCTCTTTAATACTTGTTTGAGCCCTCGCTGCAAATATCATCCCCTATTTCTGCTCATCCTACCATGTGTCGCTCATGGAAGAACTCACAATCAGGCTGACCAGGGAATTGACCAGAATCCTTGGCACCAGCTGCATATTTAAAAGGCCATTGTGCTTCCAGACAAGCATTATTGGTCCACAGCTCGCTGAACATAGAAGATTGACTAAATAATAGAAAATGGGGAGTTTGGATAAAGGGGACATTTTCAGGGTGGCAACTTATAATTAATGCTGTATTAGAGGGATCAGTTCTGGAGTTACAATTATTTACAGTACATATTAATGTGAATGTGAATGTACTAAAGCCAGTTTTGTGGATGATACCAAAATATGTGGGAAGACAAGTGGTGAAGATGATCAAAAGATGTGCAGAGGATTATAGACAAGTTAAGTGAGTGAGCAAAAACCTTAGCAAATGGAATATAATGTGGGGAAAAGTGAGGTTATGTACTTTGGCAAGAAGAATAAAAGAGCTGAATATTACTTAAATCAGGAAAGACTATAGAAAGCAATGGAACAAAGGGATTTGGGAGCTCTCAAGTATGAATCACATAAAGCAATCATCTGAGAGTTCATTGGGTAATAGGAAAGGCAAATTGAATGTTGGCCTTTACTTGAAAGGGATTGGAGTATAAAAATAGGAAAGTTTTGCTAAAACTATATAAGGCAATAATCAGACCATAGCTAGAATACTGTGAGGAGTTTTTGGGAAGGTAAACTGGTTTTGGAGATGGTCCAGAAAAAGCTGATATAAGGGATTGTTTTATCAGGAGAGTTTGAGTAGATTGGGCCTGAACGTATTGGAATGTAGAAGATTGAAGGAGACCTTTTTGAAACATACAAGATTTTTGAAGGATTTGATAGGATAGATGCAAAAAGGTTTTATCCTCTTGTGGGAGTCTACGATCAGAGGGTATTATTTCACAGAAAGGGGTCACAGATTTAAAACGGGGTAAAGGGGAATTTCTTCTCTGAGAGGGTAATGAACCTGTGGAATTCTTTACCATTGAGACCTACTGAAGCTTGAACATTAAATATATTTGAGGTTGGGGTAGTCAGATTTTTAATCTGTGAAAGAATAAAGGGTTATGGGGAAAAGGCAGGGATGTGGAGTTTAGGATTATCAGATCAGCCGTGATCTTATGAATGGCAAAGGCATACTTTAGCTCCTACATTTTATGGTCTTATAGTCTTAACAAAAATATGACCAACTTTTTGAAGGAGATCATTTACCTGAACCAGGAACCAGATTGGGAACATTTCTAACTTAATTTTACCCCATCTTCAAGGAGAATACAGCCTTGATACTCTGCTGTAAGCATTAATACCCTCAATGATGGCATTGAAATGCCCATCAGCCGTGAGTGAATGGCGGCGTGGACTCGATGGGCCGAATGGCCTTACTTCCACTCCTATGTCTTATGGTCTTATGGATAACTTCTTAAAAAAAACTATCACCTTTATTGAGTGCGAAATGTGAATTCATCTTTTATAAAAGAACACAGGGTATGGGAAATGAAAACACATTGTAAGTTTATAATGCACATTAGTTTTTATCTAAAGTAATGACAACACTTAAATTCATATTAAATCAAACAGAGAAGATTCATTTGGATAATTCCAATGCTGCAGCACTAAAAGAAACAAAAAGAAGTGACACGCTTATTTATCTGGAAAATATGAAATGCATTAAACTTTCTGGAGATCCTACCTGAAAAATGTGTTTAACATGCAAATGGAGTCAATCAAAATTAAGTTCAAAGAAAGTAACTTTCTACATGACTTATTTCAGATTTGTCATGCAGGTTTTGAATGTTAACGCTTTCTTGCTTGGTAAATGCTTCTGTAGCTGTTGCTATGGAAATGGTTGGGAAGTTGTTCATGGTATGTATGTGTGCAGTCTGAACAAAACATGCTGGATACAAGAGAGATAAATGTTTCTGAGCACGTTCTGGGTTGCACTAGCACAACAGAAAAAATCGAACAGCCGAATAGTACATTGTGAATAATGGCATGGCATGTTACCATAGCAACAGGAAGCACTGATGTAAACACCCTGTGCATACAATCCCCATTATATATTCCATTATAGTCATTATTATTTGCTACAGCTGTCGTTCTTTTTGGTTACCAATCTTAATATCTCCTTACGTGACTTGGTGTTAAATTTTGTTCGATCACACTCCTGTAACATCTTGTGGGGCATTTAACTGTACTAAGAGCACTATAGAAATACAAGTGGTTGTTATTGTTGATGTAAATCATGAGTGAAATGGAGAATTTAAAAGAAAGGCAACCAGAATCTTAGGGTTATACTTACAGACTGAACAGAGCTGCTCTGCAAACAATTCATATTTGGTTTTCCTAAGGAAGAGCATTGTCAGCAGTCAGTTATTATTTTAATTCTCCATCCCAGTCCCAATCTGATCTCTGTCTTCAAGTTCTTACACTGTTCCAGTGAAACTCAATGTAGGCTCAATGAACAGCCACTCATTTTTCTATTTAGGAACCTTACAGCCTCAGGACTCAACATTAAATTAAACAATTTAAGATCATTGCCACTGCTCCTGCTTTTCAGATGGTAGTTACATGTAATGATTTTGCTTTGGTCAATTTTGAACTCCTCAAAACATATCTTGCGTTTATTTATTTGTCTTGTTGCTATCCTTTCACTTGCATCATCATCCCTTATGCCATTTAATCACTCCTACCATCTGCTCCATCAATTACCTTTGATTTTGTTCTATTCCCCAGCATCCTCTTTCTGACATGGTTAAAAGCTGTTGTATCTCTGACCTTTTCTATTCAAACAGACTTCACCTGACGAAGGAGCAGTGCTCTGAAAGCTTGTGATCTCAAATATATCTGTTGGATTACAACCTGGTGTCGTGTGACTTTCTGACTTTGTCCACCCCAGTCAAATACAGGAACCTCAAGGTCAGAGTTCAAACAGAACATCAGACTGAAATGTTAACTCAGTTTCCCTCTCCATGGATGCTGTTGGACCTGCTGAGTATTTCCAGCATTTTCTATTTCTACTTCAAACTTCCAACATCTCTCGTGTTCTGCTTTTGCAGTATTTGGTTCTGTTGTATTATGATCAATTGGAATATGTTCCTGGACCAGCTGGTTAAGCAACTGGCCTCAAGTATAATTAACAGCAGTGGAATTCATAATAGTTGGAAGGGAGATGATACTCATCAGTCACTAATTATTAAATTACAGATTCTTAGCCAAATTCCACACAAATCATCACTACACTAGCATGCAATAGTGCTCAGTCATTGCCCATGTATCTTATCCATGGCAGTATGAGTAATTAGACATGAGGGCATGGATATCTTATTCCAATATGCCACTGTGATGTGCAAATGTAGCTAACCTGTCAGCCAACTCAAGCTCTCCCTGATGTTCTGACCAGTCCCAAACAATAAATATTGGATCGCTTCTATCAGGAGTTAAATGTTGAAGGAGGTTCAGCTCTACCAGATTGTTACTTGTGATAGGGAAATTGTTCACACTAAAATTTAGTTCAGTGTTACTTTAATGCAGAACTATTGCCACGATGCAGTGTTGGAAATGCAATCGATGAAAGGAATCAGTGAGAGATGGTCTTCCTGTATGGGTTCAAGAATTATTAAATACAATGAGGGTGTGGATCCATTTAATGAACCAGAGGGAAAGGGGACACTGACAAAAAAAGCAGAAAGTTACAATGTTTTTGTATAGAGTGAGCTGAGAAAACAAAAACAAAACTTCACTTTAAGACTTTTATGAGTGAGGATATAATTAAATGCATCAGGAAAGAAGTTTGGAAGATTGTTCATGATATGCTTTTCATAGTATTCCAAATTGAGCTGGAATTATTGTTGCAGTTCAATCTCCTGAGTTTCCACTATATTTTTCTTGGAATTTTTGCATAATTTATACCAAGGAAGCTCATGGCATTATTGATTTGCTGTCTCTCTTCTTTCTGAGTCTCAGTTACGTCCATACCTCCCATCCCTGAAATTCTCCCCTCCCTAACTCTGCCCATGTGTGATATTTAATTCTCCTCTTTGAAAGTATAACCCATTTCACAGATACTGTACATGGCTATTCTGTGTATGTTTCCCCGGTAGTAGCACACAATGTGTTTCTTTCAGCATAAGGAGCATCATTTTGATTTTAAGCGAAAGGATATACAGGTCATTCTGCTATGTTGCATGTTTCGTTAATGTGAATATGCTATAACACGATTGACAAATTGGGGACACTGTTTCTATAGTGCGAACTTCTAAAGCATGTATTGGTTATAATGTGATTCCAGCCTCATTGGTTTAAACGGTGCTGGTATTATGCAATTTTCTTATAACACAGGGTTGCACGAGAATGGAACTACTGCATTTGTGGCAGAACTGATTGTAACTTCAGTGGCAATGAAACTAGAAGGCCTGAATCAATATTGTCCTTTTTATTAGAAAGCTAAAGTGTTGGCTGTGAATTTTGCTAAGGTTACAAAATAGATACTATGAAAAGCATATCACCAACAATCTTCAAGGCCCAGTGAGCAAACTCCCAGTGTCCACAATAAGAACATCATCAAAATAGTGTCCAGATTAACCAAAACAAAAACAGTGCATGTGCAGCACAACTACTGTTTTTGAACCGAAATGGCACCCCGGAGTGTTGAAGCTACAGATTACACAAATGAAGTTTGTGGCTGTTTTTTTTTACACATATGCCATAGCAGCATATGTAAGAAATACCACCGCTTGAATTGAGATATTCAGATTTGGAAGCCTCACAACCATCTGCCAAGAGCCCTGTGGCCTAAAGCATATCTTGCATTAATAAGCTTCACATGGTCAGGAAGGAAAGATCACATCCAGAGTGAGACACAGCCAAAGGGAGACAGGAAACAGTAGGCAATTTGGCCTGACCTTGGTCATTGGTATGATTTTAGATTCCATGATTAAGAATGAGATTGTGGAGTACTGTACTTGGAAGTAGGTAAAAACAATGACTGCAGATGCTGGAAACCAGATTCTGGATTAGAGATGCTGGAAAAGCACAGCAGTTCAGGCAGCATCTGAGGAGCAGTAAAATCGACATTTCGGGCAAAAGCCCCTTCATCAGGAATACAGGCTGTATTCCTGATGAAGGACTTTTGCCCAAAACGTTGATTTTACTGCTCCTCGGATGCTGCCTGAACTGCTGTGCTTTTCCAGCACCTCTAATCCAGAATCCGTACTTGGAAGCATGAGGGCAGATTCAGTGCAATTTCCTAATCCCTGACAAAATCTTTAGAATTCTTTAAGGCAGTAATGAGCAAGTTAGACAAAGGAGAGCCAGTGGACATGATCTATTTGGATTTCCACTTTTGACACGGTGCCACACAGGAGGTTACTCAATAAGAGTCCATGGTGTTAAGGGCAAGGTACTGGCATAGATAGCGGATTGGTCGACTGGCAGAAGGAAGAGAGATGGGATAACGGGGTCTTTTTCAAGATATCAATTGGCAACCAGTGGAGTTCTGCAGGGCTCAATGTTGACACCACAACTATTTATATTATACATTAACTATCTGGATGAAGGAACTGAGAGCATTGTTGCTAATTTGCATATCACACAGATTGGTGGAGTGACAGGGAGCGTTGAGGAAGTGGGGAGGATGCAGAAGGACTTGGACAGGTTAGGAGAGTGGGCAAAGAAGTGACACATGGAATACAATGCGGGAAAGTATGAGTTAATGCACATTGACAGGAAGAAAAGAAGTATAGATTATTTTCTAAAGAGGCAAGGTTGCAGAAATTGAAAGCCTAATGAGACTTGGGAGTCCAGTTAAGGGTTCTCTTCAGGTTGACAGGAAGGCAAGTACAATGTTAGCATTCATTTCAAGGCGGCTAGAATACAAAAGCAGAGATGTACTGCTGAGGATGTATAAGGCTCTGGGCAGACCACACTTGGAATATTGTGAACAGTTTTTGGCTCCAAATCTAAAGAAGGATATGCTGGCCTTGGAGGGTGTTCAGAGGAGGTTTATGAGAATGATCCCAGGGATGAAGGGTTGTCATATAAGGAGCAGTTGACGATTCCGGGTCTGAATTGAATAGTTTAGAGAGATGAGGCGGATCTCATTGAAGCTCACAGAATACTGAGAGGGCTGGACACAGTGAATGTGGAGAAGATGTTTTCTTTAGTATGAGAGACTAGGACCCGAGAGCAGAGCCTCAGAGTGAAGGGATGATCCTTTAGAACTGAGATGAGGAATGTTTTCAGCCAGAGGGTAGTGGATCTGTGGAACTCATTGCCGCAGATGGCTGTGAAGGCCAAGTCATTGAGTGAACCAAAGACAGAGATAGATAGGCTCTTGATTGCAAAGGGCATCAAAGGTTATGGGGAGAAGGCAGGAGAATGGGGTTGAGAAACATCAGCCATGATGAAATGGTGGAGCAGACTTGATGCTGGCCTAATTCAATTCATCCACTTTACCAACACCTTCCACCCCAAACTCAAATTCACCTGGACCGTCTCAGATTCCTCCCTCCCCTTCCTAGACCTTTCCATTTCTATCTCGGGCGACCGAACCAACACGGACATTTACTATAAACCGACCGACTCCCACAGCTACCTAGACTACACCTCCTCCCACCCTGCCCCCTGTAAAAATGCCATCCCATATTCCCAATTCCTTCATCTCCGCCGCATCTGCTCCCAGGAGGACCAGTTCCAATACCGTACAACCCAGATGGCCTCCCTCTTCAAAGACCGCAATTTCCCCCCAGACATGATCGACAATGCCCTCCACCGCATCTCCTCCACTTCCAGCTCCTCTGCCCTTGAGCCCCGCCCCTCCAACCGCCACCAGGACAGAACCCCACTGGTCCTCACCTACCACCCCACCAACCTCCATATACAGCATATCATCCGCCGTCATTTCCGCCACCTCCAAACGGACCCCACCACCAGAGATATATTTCCCTCCCCTCCCCTATCAGCGTTCCGAAAAGACCACTCCCTCCGTGGCTCCCTCGTCAGGTCCACACCCCCACCAACCTAACCTCCATTCCCGGCACCTTCCCCTGCAACCGCAAGAAATGCAAAACTTGCGCTCACACCTCCCCCCTTACTTCCCTCCAAGGCCCCAAGGGATCCTTCCATATCCGCACAAATTCACCTGCACCTCCACACACATCATTTATTGCATCCGCTGCACCCGATGTGGCCTCCTCTATATTGGGGAGACAGGCCACCTACTTGCGGAACATTTCAGAGAACACCTCTGGGACACCCGGACCAACCAACCCAACCACCCCGTGGCTCAACACTTCAACTCCCCCTCCCAATCCGCCAAGGACATGCAGGTCCTTGGACTCCTCCATCGCCAGACCATAGCAACACGACGGTTGGAGGAAGAACACCTCATCTTCCGCCTAGGAACCCTCCAACCACAAGGGATGAACTCAGATTTCTCCAGTTTCCTCATTTCCCCTCCCCCCCACCTTGTCTCAGTCAAATCCCTTGAACTCAGCACCGCCTTCCTAACTTGCAATCTTCTTCCTGACCTCTCCGCCCCACCCCCACTCCGGCCTATCACCCTCACCTTGACCTCCTTCCACCTATCACATTTCCAACGCCCCTCCCCCAAGTCCCTCCTCCCTACCTTTTATCTTAGCCTGCTGGACACACTTTCCTCATTCCTGAAGAAGGGCTCATGCCTGAAACGTCAATTCTCCTGCTCCTTGGATGCTGCCTGACCTGCTTTTCCAGCAACACATTTTCGGCTCTGATCTCCAGCATCTGCAGTCCTCACTTTCTCCTCCTAGATGTTATGCTCTTGTGGTCTTACTAAACAACTGGAGCAAATCATAGACACCCTCCAATGAAGAAAGAGGCCATTAGACACATCAATTCTGCACCGACACTCTGAAGAGCAGCCGACAGACCCAGCCCACCACCCTATTCCCATAAGCCCACATTTAGCATGTTTGGACTATGGGAGGAAGCCAGAGTACTCAACAGAAACCCATGCAGACACGGGAAGAAACTCCACACAGTCACCCAAGGTTGCAGTAAGCCCAGCTCTCTGGCACTGTGAGGCAGCAGAGCCACCATGGTGCTCTTGGTAAATGGTTTGATCTGTGTTTCATAAAGTAACCCATGCTAACAATTCAGATATAATCTAATCAATTCCTGTGGGTTCACACTCACAATAGTTTCAGATTACCTAAACTCAGTTCTTGCAGGACCCTTATTCCTGGTGAAGTGTTATTAGAATGTGAATTTACATCAACCAAGCAGATTAATTCATACTTCATTGGTTTGGACATCGGTGATGAATTTGAGGTTTGCAGAAAGCATGAACACATTTCTACATTTATACTTCTGTATACTATGTCAGGGAATGCAAACTTCCAACCAATCCAAGTGAACTGTCAGCATATTTAAAAGAGTAGAGTATCAAAGAAGTATTAAAGTAAGGCTACTTATAGATATTCTTAATTTATTCAGACGTGTTATGCCACATCTCTGGTGCAGAGATAGGGATGCTACCTCTGTACCAGAAGAGTCTTTGAGGCTGCTTATTTGTCTAGCTGAACAATATCTGATGAATTGCTCCAATATTTGGATAAGGTTAATGAACACTGCATGTACAATTATATTGGGCCAAGTCTTACGGTTTTAGGCTAGGTGTCAATTTCATCAAGGGTTTCTCTCCAAGAAGCCCAGTGAATTTTCTCGCAATATGTTGTCAAATGTGACTCATTAACTACCTAGAACTCCCCATGGTGCTCCATCCACCTGATCCTAGTCCCATTCTACCCTTGCCTATCCGTGGCAGCATGTCACTGCTGGGGTATCACATCATGAACCAGCGTCATTGGCACCGATGCTATCTTTATAGGGGAGCTGTGCGTCCCATCCACTGCTGCTCTGCATAGTTCATGAAATTTGCTCTGGACATGGCAGAGAAAGGAAAATTGGTAACCCAGCCTGCTGGCATGAGGATTGAGGTGCTCCAGTGGATAAGGTGGAGCAGAGGCTGGGCGACCGCATCCCCAAGAGGTTGCGGCCAAGATACCAGTCAAGGCCAGTACAAGTTTACCACCTGGTCAGTGCTGCCTTAGGTGCCTGGTAGAAGGTACAGCACTATAGGAAGCAGGTCAATGACCTTTTAAAAGAGGGCATGTTAAAGTGCATGATCAGTAAGCTTTGTACCAACTACAAGGAGAAGTCACTGCCAAAGTGAGACACAGCCCGAGTGAGGATATAGTTTGGGGAATTCGATGCAGATGTGCTTTTTGCTTTATTTTGTTTGGCTCACAGTTTGTAATTATTTTTAACAGGACAATTTGAAGCCCAGGATCAGGGCCCAGCACAAAACAGTGACATCACAAGTAAACCACTGGTTGACAGCTACTAATTTAACTGTAGAGTACTTCAATTTGAGATTGTAGGTAAATAGGGAAAATATTTACACATTACAAACTAAAAGGCCGGTATGAAATTTTTAAAAATCACATTAAGCATTTAGTGGTTAAAATAGAGATATAAGGCAAGGGAATGTGTTATATTTACCTGCTCGATGTAGGATTTGGCGGATCCCGTTGTGATTCATAGAGACCAAATCTGTAACAAGTGTTCATTGTTTGCTGAACATTGGCTTAGAGTTGATGAACTGGAGGCTGAGCTTCAAACAAGGAAACAGATCAGGGACGGGGAGAGTTCCCTTGAGATTATGTTTTAGGAGGCAGTCGCACCCCTTAGATTAAATACCTTGAACTCAGTCAGCGATCAGCGTCAGGAGGATGTGACTTTGAGTGAGGCCAAGTAGAGGGATCCAGGAGGAAGTTCAAAAGGAGCCTCAGCCCTTGAGCTTGTCTAACAGGGGTTTTGAAATTCCTTCTCCCTGTGTGGACATGACTGGGGATTATAAGAAGGATCAGCAAAGTGACTATAGCACTGTGGTTCAGGGAGCTACTCAAGAGGGGAGAGAAAACAGAAATATAGTTGTAATAGAGGACAGTCTCATCAGAGGAAAAGGTCCCATTCTCTGTGGCCAGGATTGAGGGTCCCAAAGGCTGGGTTGCCTACCTGACATCCAGGATGAGGATATCTCCTCTGTGCTGCAGAAGAACTTGGAATGGGAAAGAAGAGATCCATTTCTGGTCTACATAAGTACAAATGATATCAATAGAAGAAGGAAAGAGGTTCCACTGAGTGAATATTAGCAACTAAGGGCTAAATTAAAAAGCAGAATCAAAAAAGGTAATAATCTCCAGATTTCTATCTAAGTCATGAACAAATTGGCACAGGTCCACAAGACTAAAGATGTAAATGTGTGGCCCAAAAGATTAGTATTGGGGGTAAAAGGTTCTCATTATTGCCAACGTTTTGCCTCACTTACTCACCCAAGCCCCCCATATTCTCTCCGGTCTCCTTGCTACAGAAATGATGTTGTTAAACATGAAATCAGAAAAGATTTACAAGGATGTTGCCAGGGCTGGAGGATTTGAGCTGTAGGGAGAAACTGAATAAGCTGAGGCTATTTTCTCTGGAGTGTTGGAGGCTGAGGGGTGACCTTATAGAGGTTTATAAAATCGTGAGGTGCATGGACAAGGTGAATAGCCGAGGGTGGGGGAGTCCAAAATTAATGGGCATAGGTGAGGGGAAAGATTTAAAAGGGACCCAAGGGGCAACATTTTCACACAGAGGGTGCATATATGGAATGAGCTGCCAGAGGAAATGGTGTAGGCTGGTACAATTGCAACATTTAAAGGGCATCTAGATGGGTATATGAATAGGAAGGGATAAGAAGGACATGGACCAAATGCTGACAAGTCAGACTAGATTAGGATATCTAGTCAGCATGGACGAGTTGGACTGAAGGGTCTGTTTCTGTGCTGTATGACTCTAAGTCTATTGAAACTGCAATTATTGTCATGTGATCTTTGCATGTAATTTGTTACTTCCGCAGTAGATGGCAATGTGGCACCGTATTCACTCTATTCCAACTGCAGTGTGTGTGTCATTTATATAGAAGATAATATGATTTTGCATGGTTATGAACACCTACCTTAAGAATACCTTACTACTCGTAGTAGCTGAAACCTTGTGGTTTAGTGACATTGTGTGATGGTGAAAAACTGTTGATAATAAACAGGTTTCTGACATCTATCTTCATTTTTATTTCCATCAATTTCAAACTAGCTATAATTCTTGCACAACCTTTTTGAAACTGTTTAAATTCCATTAACTTGACACTTCCTGCTTACTTCATATTCCCCAATAGAATCTTGATGACCATCTTAAACTCTCATTCCCTCCTCAACCAACGCATCATGGCGAATGTGCGGCCACTCACTGAGGATTCTTTGAAGACCCCTCCTCGGCCTACAATTTCTTATGTAGAAAGGTGACGCAGCAAGGTCATGGGATCACCACACATCCAAGTTCCCCTCCATCCTGACTTGGAATTGTACTGCTATTCTGTCATCATCACTCAGTCAACATCCTGGAATTTGCTAGTTGACTGCGCTGTGGGAATACCTTCGGCCACAGAACGCAGCAGTTCAAGAAGACAGCTTATTACCACTTTCTCAAGGGCAATTACTCATGTTCAACTTTGCCTGTATCACCAACATCCTCTGAATCCAAAAATATTGGGCCAAATCTAGCTGAAGTCCTTTGACCATTTGTGCTGCACCTTCAACTCAAACTTGTTCCTTTTCTATAACTTAGTGGAACTGCAAGATTATAAGAGCATGGTGAGGACAATAGGACACCTGTAACTTTGGCTAACACTGTATCTCCTTAACAATATGATTTAAAGGATGGGGAAGATTAGGTCGAAAAACAGAAGGAGGGTGAATTTTAGTTGAACCAGATCCCGAAAGAGAATTAGAGAGAAAGAAAAATTAATTTACGTTTCTCTCTTCATGGGGGGATGTTAGTGTCTCCAGTTAGGCCATTCATTGTCCATTATAAAGCATAGACATTATTTGCTCCTTCAAGAATTTTCTCTCACAAAAAGGGAAGAGCAAACAAAGGAAGTTGTTTTCCAAAGTGACTCAGAATTTCCTTCAAGTGAGCTGGATATGTATATTGCAGAACAGCCAGCATTGGCATGAACATAGATAGAGCTCTCTCAAAAGGGGTTTCTTCTTAGTCTGAAAAAGGACAAATGCCTCTGCATTATACTTTCATTGTGAGTATAATTTTTATGTAATATTTGTTTGTATATTCTGTTCCTTTTTTAGGAGAATTCATAATTTCATATGTATTTCTATATTACTTCATATTTACTCTCAAGTAGAATTGTTATTGTATATAGGTGAACTGACAATTTTATTAATTCTATACCCTATAATATGATAACCATGACTATAATGCAATCCATAGCTGATTCTCTAATAAAACATTATTAAGCAAGCATGTTAAAAGTTTTAAACTCATTGTTAATACCTCAAGATCCAGAAAAACAGTTGTGTAGAATTCCAAAAATGAGAATTTCTACGAGATTGGTTAACTCAGAGGAGTAGCCTTTGCCATAACTTATCCTGTAAGTAAAAAAAATTCTGAGATGTCATTGGTGGTCTGAGATCTCCTGTGAGAGAGGACATTTTGTTTTGCAGCCAAAATTGAAAATCACTCCCAGTTGAAGATTTAGGCAAAAACTAAGTTTGACTGAATACGTTTACGTCAATGAGGTTGATGAGGTGGCATTAGTAGAACCATAACAAGAAGCCATTTTAGATTAGATTAGATTAGATTAGATTAGATTAGATTAGATTAGATTAGATTAGATTACTTACAGTGTGGAAACAGGCCCTTCGGCCCAACAAGTCCACACCGACCCGCTGAAGCGTAACCCACCCATACCCCTACATTTACCCCTTACCTAACACTACGGGCAATTTAGCGTGGCCAATTCACCTAACCTGCACATCTTTTGGAGTGTGGGAGGAAACCGGAGCACCCGGAGGAAACCCACGCAGACACGGGGAGAACGTGCAAACTCCACACAGTCAGTCGCCTGAGGCAGGAATTGAACTCTCAAACCGCTGCGATCCATGTGATGTAGATACACACACAGTTCTCTTAGGCTGGGAGTTCCAGGATTTTGACCCAGTGGCAGTGAAAGAACAGCAATACAGTTTTAAGTTTGGATGTTATGTGGCTTTGGAGGGAAATTGCAAGCAGTGTCAAAGGAGTCTTGGTGAATTGTTGCACTGCTGCCAAACGTGGCAGTGGTGAAGGGGGTGAATGCTGAAGAAGATGCCTGGAGTGCCAGTGAAGTGGGCTGTTTTGTCCTGGATGGTGGCAAGCTCCTCAAGTATTGTTGCAATTACATTCATCCAGACAAGTGAAGCAAATCCCATCATCCTCCTGGCCTGTAGATAATGGACAGGCTTTGTGAAGGCAAGGGGTGAGTTACTCACAGTAGAATTTCTTGTCTCTAAACTGCTGTTGTAGTCATAGTATCTCCATAGTTCAGTTTCTGTTCAGTTGTAATCCCAAGGATGTTTATAGTGGTGGCAATTTCATTGAATGTTAAGAAGAGAGGAATAGCTCCTCTCTCTGTCAGGACTGAGTGGCCCTGACAGAATCCAATGTTGTCTTGATCTCAACGGCTGTCACCTCAGATTACCCTCTTACCATTTATCAGGCCAAACCTGAATAATGTCCATATTTGTACACAATGGCTTTATTATCTTTGGAGCTGCAAATGGTGCTGAACATTGTGCAGTCATCAGTGAGCAGCCTCACTTCAGACCTTATGAAGGAGGAAACATCATTGATGAAGCAGCTTAGGACAGTTGGGCTTGAATTAATAGCGATGTCCCGGGACTCTTGCAGCACTTTAGCAGTTTATCTATCTCTAGGCCAAGAGGTTCAGATCCTACCTGCTCCAAAGGTGTGTAATAAGATCTCTGAATAGGTTAATTAGAAAATATCTACAATGGTTTCCTGCAGCTGGAAGTAATGGCTTCCAACCATCACATCCATCTTCCTTTATGCCAGCTATGATTTCATCCAACATAAAGGTTTCCCCCTAATTCTCACTGAAACTAGTTTTACTGGGGTCCCTTGATACCACACTCATTTTATCCAGCTTTGATATGTAAAAGGCTGTCACTCTCTCCTCACCTCTAGAGTTCAGCTCTTTGATTCATGAGGTCCTGAGTGGCCCTGGCAGAATCCAATGCTGTCTTGATGTCAAGGGCTGTCTTAGCTTACTTTCTTAAGTTCAACTCATTTGTCCATGTTTGGATCAAGGCTGTAACAAAGTTCTCTGCTGAGTAGCCCTGGCATGCTCCAAACTGGGCATCAGTGAGTACGCTATTGTTAAGTAACTGCTGCTTTATTGCATTATCAACAGCACCTTCCATCATTTTCCTGATGATCAAAAGTAAACTGATGACGCAGTAATCCACCAGGTTGGATTTGTCCTGCCTTTTATAGACAGAAGGTACCTAGCCAATTTTCCTTAATGCTGGCTAGTGTTGTAGCTGCACTGGAATTCTTGGCTGAGTGAAGTGAGTTCTGGAGCACATCCATATTATTCCTGGAATTTGCCAGGGACCATAGCCTTTGACATATCCAGTACCTTCAGACATTTCTTGATATCACTTGGGATGAATTACTTTGATGGAAGACTGTTATTTGAGATGCTGAGGACCTCAAGAGGAGGCTGCGATAGATCATGCACTCGCCAATTCTGGTTGAAGATTATGGAGAATGCTTCAGTCTTAGCTTTTTGCACTGAAGTGCTGGGCTTTCCCATCATTGAGGACAAGGATATTTGTGCAGCCACATTCTCCAGCTGATTTTTTTACAATTGCCTACCACCATTCATGATTGTACCATACTCTGCAGGACTGCAGAGCTCTAGATCCAGGGCACTTGAAATGATGATGTGCTTGATCTCTGTATTCCGCAGTTTTGTACAATGTTGTCTTGCAAGTGACAAAGGGAAAAATGTCACCTGCTTATGGTACAAAGTTTACTCACCATAGTTGAAGAGTTGCACAAATGTGGAGGCTGAGAGAAGTGGATGTGAGGTTTGCATTATTTGTAGATGGGTGAGGAGGAGGAGGTAGGGCATTTGAATGATAGGATTGAGACCTAACAGCTGGAGACTGCTGATAGAGCTATGATTGGGATGCAGTATGTAGAGCAGTGTGAGAGATTGTCGAGATGGTGAGGAGGAGATACTCTTTGAAGATGCATTCACTGACCTTGGCCTTGACCAAGTATGAGAGGTCGTTGAGTTTTTTGCGGAACTGCTGCCAAGCTTTCATGGCCAATGTCTAGGAAATGAGCTCCCTGGGAGGTGCTCCCATTCCCTTCTGAGACCATTCCTTAAGCATCTCCTAGCCATCCTGTTGATATATGGCCTCTTTGCTTCTGCTGAGCTCCATCACTAATCCTTCCAGAGATACATGTATGAACTTGGACCCTCTCTCCTTCCTGGTGCTCCGTTTACCTTCCCAGCATGCAAGGCACTTGATACCTAACCCCCCCAACACTCATTACCCTAACACCCAGAACTGACCGAGGCCAAGTCCACAAACTGGACTGATGTGAACACCCTGATGCTGTCTGCCCCAAGCGGATGACTGACTGTGCCCAAGCTCCTGCACTATCGGCAGTCCCCCTTGACCGAGGACTACACCCATTAAACTTTGAGACATGGTTGGGGCATGTTCAGGGTGTTTGCCATACAGCAACATCTACACCCCTCTGACTGTTGACCACTGACTACTGACGCCTCACTTTGCCAAACCCAAGCAGCAAGGCAAGACATGAAGTGATTCTGGAAGCATCAAGTACAATAATTCAAAGCAGGGAAAGGCAAGGATAGTGGGAATGGGATGAGCACCCAGGTAGGTGCAAAATGAGCACTAAGACAGCAAGTGAGCAGCCTTGAGATTAGCCAGGTGCCTGTCCTAGTGCATAAAGTGTCCTTGCAGCAACAATTGCCAGTGTACCACAAAGTGCAGAATTACAGTGCAGAAACATAATGTCATAGAGTCATTTAGCATGGAACAGGCCCTTCTCTGCCGAACAGGTTTCATAGAACATAAAACATAGCACAGTACAGCACAGTACAGCCCTTCAGCCTACAATGTTGTGCCAAGCATTTATTTTAATCTAAGATCAACCTAACCTACACACCCCTCAATTTACTGCCATCTATGTGCTTGTCCAGCAGTCACTTTATATCCCTAATGTCTCTGACTCCACTACCACTGCTGGCAGTGCATTCCATGCACCCACCAGTCTGCATAAAGAACCTACCTCTGACATCTGCTCTATACCTTCCTCCAATCACCTGAAAGTTATGACCCCTCGTGACAGCCATTCTGCCCCAGGGAAAAGTCTCTGGCTATCTGTTCAATCTATGCCTCCCATTACCTTGTACACCTCTATCAAGTCACTGCTCTCCTTCTCTCCAGTGTGAAAAGCCCTAACTCACTCAACCTCTCTTCATAAGGCAAGCCCTCCAATCCAGGCAGCATCCTGGCAAATCTCCTCTGCATCCTTTCAATAGCATCTACATCCTTCCTAGAATGAGATCCCCAGAACTGGACACAATATTCCAACCAGAGTTTTATAGAGCTGCATCAAAACCTCACTGCTCTTAAACTCAGTCCCCCTGTTAATGAAAGCTTTCTTAACAACACTATCAACTTGGGTGGCAACTTTCCCATACTGAACTAGTCCCATTTGCCTATGTTTGGTCCATATCTCTCTAAACCTTTCCTGTTCATGTACCAATCCAACTGTCTTTTAAATATTCTAATTGTATCCACCTCTTTCACTTCCTCAGGCAGCTCATACCATATACACCAGCCTCTGTGTGAAGAAATTGCCCCTCAGGTCCCTTTTAAATCTTTCCCCTCTCACCATAAACCTATGCCCTCTAGTTTTGGACTCCCCCACCCTGGGGAACAGACCTTCACATTCACCTTATCTATGTCGCTAATGATTTTATAAATCTCTATAGGGTCATCCCTCAACTTCTTACACTCTAGGGAAAGAAGTCCCAGCCTATTCAGCCTCTCCTTATAATTTGAAACTTCCAGTCTCAGTAACATTCTTGTAAATCCTTTTTGAATCCTTTCCAGTTTAATAACATCCTTCCTGTACCAGTGTGACCAGAATTATATGCAGTACCTGTACTCCAAATGTGGTCTTACTAATGTCTTGTACTCAGTGCTCTGACCAATAAAGGCAGGTGAGTCAATGCCATCCTCACTATCCTATGTACCTGTGACGCAACTTTCAAGGAACTGTGTACCTACACCGCTGTTGTGTCTCTGTTCCCCAGGGCGCTACCATTACCTGTGTAAGTCCTACTGTAGTTTGTTTTACTAAAATGCAACATCTTGCAGTTATCTGAATTAGTTGACCAAGATCCCACTGTACTCTTAAATAACCTTCTTCTCTGTCCACTATATCAATAATTTTAGTGTAATTTGCAATCCTACCAACCCTGCCTCCTACATTCTCATCCAAGTCATTTATATAAATGACAAACAACTGTGCACCCAACACAGATTCTTGCAGCACACCACCAGTCAGAAGCATCAAGTCTGAAAAACAACCCTCCACGACTAACCTCTGACTCCTATTGTCAAACCAATTTTGTATTCAATTGGCTAGCTTTGTCTGGATCCAATGTGATCTAACCAATCTACCTTGCAGAAACTTGTTAAAGTCCATGTAGATAATGTCTATTGCTTTGCCTTCATCTATCTTCTTGATCAACACCTCAAAAAAATTCAATCAAGACATGATTTCTCACACACAAAGCCATGCTGACTATCTCTAATCAATCTTTGCTTTTCCAAATGCATGTAGTTCCTGTCTGTCAGAATACTATACAACTACTTAATCACCAAAGACGTTAGGCTCAGCAGCCTGTAGTGTGTTGATTTTTCCTTGCAGCCTTTCTCAAATAATGGAACAATATTAGCCAACCTCTAGTCTTCCAGCACTTCATCCATGGCAATTGGCAATACAAATATCTCTGCTAGGGACCCCACGTTTCTTCCTTAACTTGATCAGGTCCCGGGGACCGAGCTACCTTTATGTGTTTTAAGACCCACAGCACATCCTCTTCTGTAATGTGGAATGTTTTCAAGTCTTCACTATTTATTTCCCTAAGTTCCCTAGCTTTCTCTACAGTAAATACTGATGTGAAATATTGTTTACTATCTCACCCATCTCCTGTGGTTCCACACATAGATGGCCTTGTTGATCTTAAGGGGCCCTATTTCCTCCCCAGTTACACTTTTTCCCTTAATATCCTTGTTGAATCTCTTTGGATTCTCCTTAACATGATCTGTCAAGCCATCTCGTGACCCCTTTTCTCCTTCCTCCATTTCCCTATTAAGTGTAGTCCTACACCCCCCTATGCAGACTGTTCTTCTATAACCCGATAGTTGTGTTCTCGTTGCATTATAGAAAATCTTGCTTTAGAAATAACGAGGCCTATGGGAAAAACAGAGTTGGGGCGAACCACCAAAAATATCAGTAAAAATCAAAACAAAAATAGCAGTTAGCCTGACACAAATGATAGCACAGTCTAAGTAAATGTTAAAATCATATATATTAATGAATAATACAATAAATTTAACACTTTAAGGGGTTTCTGAGTTTGCTGAGTTACAGTACTGTATTAAGACAGAGGCTGAGGGTCATCATCAGCATCATCATTACTCTCAGGTGCAGTTCTGGGTGCAGGATTACGGTGAAAGAAAATATTTAGACCAGAAGTGGGTGGCTGTGGCTCATTATCCTCAGATTGTTTCTTGGGAGTTGGATTAAAAAGGACATCTAGTTTTTGCTGCTTTGCCATCTTTCTTCTTTCATGAAGAAGCTGTTCATAGGGTCTCAGATACAACTTAATGCCATGAACTGCTATCCTGCTGCGTTCTGCATTGTAGTCATTGCCCCCTAACAGCTGCAACTGTTTCTCAACTTCCCTCAGGACCGAAGACAAAAGAGAAGTGGAGAGTTCTCATGGGGCTGCATCCTGGAGTTCTTCATCTTCATCTTGAGCTTCAATTTCCCTCACAGCGGCAAGTTGTTGTAGATCAGCTCTGGAGAGGGCTTCGCAATGGGACTGAAGCAGCTCCTCAACATGTTCAATCTCCACTTCTTCAAATCCAACTTGCTTTGCAAGAGGGACACGACGTTGTCTGATTGCTGAAAGCTTATCTGACAGTTCAATGTCTTTAAAATCATGGAGAAAATCTGGGAGAATCTTCCATCAAACTCTATGCAAGCAGTCCTTCCTGACATCACTGCAGGTCTCCACAATGATGTCAATAACATTCTTAATGGTAAACTCTTCCAAAAATCACATAATAGCCAACAGGGGTTTGTGTTTTTAAAAAAAAAAATCATACCCCAATACACCAACTACATTATAGCCAAAACATGTTGACGGAACGTGAGCTGTAGGGGAATAACCTGTACTCTTAAAAGACTTCAGTTGAGCCCTGCTGTCCAAACCTGACATATGCCACCTTCCTCTTTTGACCATATCCTCAATGTCTCTGGTCATCCAATGTCCCCCTACTCCTGCCAGCCTTGCCCTTCACACTAACAGGAATATGCTGGCTCTGAACTCTCATTATCTCAGTTTTGAAAGCCTCCCACTTGCCACATTCCTTTACCTGTAAACAGCCTCTGCCAATTAACTTTTGAAAGTTCTGTCCAATACCATCAAAATTGGCCTTGCCCCAGTTTAGAACTTTAACTTGTGGACCAGGCGTATCCTTTTCCGTGACTATTATAAAACTAATAGGATTATGGTCACTGGTCCCGAAGTGCTCCCCCACTAACACCCCAGTCACTTGCCCTCCTTATTTTCCAAGAGGAGGTCAGGTTTTGGCCTGTCCCTTATAGGGCCATCCACATATTGATTGTAAAAGTTTTCTTGAACACACTTGACAGATTTGTCCCCATCCAAGCCCTTAACACTATGACAGTCCCAGTCTATGTTTGGAAAGTTAAAATCCCCTACGATTATAACCCTATTATACTTACAACTATTCCTACATATTTGCTCCTTAATTGTGATCACCTCCTTCTTATTTCTCAGTTCATCCATATAGCATACTTGACAATCCCTCAGGAATATCCAACCTAAGTACTAATCAAAATGCCTAATTAAAAATGTCGCTCCCCTTCCACTCTTGTCCCCCCTTCTATCCTTTCTATAGGATCTGTACCCCAGAACATTGAGCTGCCAGTCTTGTCCCTCCCTCAGCCATGTTTCTGTAAAAGCAATGGTATCCCAGTGCCAAGATTCCATCCATACCATGACCTGTCAGGCTGCTTGCATTGAGATAAATGCAGTTTTCTCCATCAGACTTTCCTCATTCCCTGCAATGTTCTTGCCTGCCTTGTCTATTTAACTTCCTCTCTTTAACCTCAGTACCAGCCTCAACCTTCTCTCTTGTCTCACTGCTTAGGACCCCGCACCCTCCCACCCCTAACTTCACCAGACTAGCTTAAATCTCCTGAGTAGCTCTAGCAAATCTTCCTGCCAGGATATTGCCCCCCCCCCCCAATTATAGTTCAAGTACAGCCTGTCCCTCTTGTACTGATCACTTCTTTCACAGAAGAGATCCCAATGATACAAAAACCTGAATTCCTGCCCCTTGCACCAGCTCCTCATACATGCATTCATCTACCCTGTCCCCCTATTCCTAATCACATTAGCACATTGTACCAGGAGTCACCCAGAGATTACTATCCTTGAGATCCTGTTTTTTAATGTCCGACCTAACTCATATATTCAGTCTGTAGCACCTCATCCCCTTTTCTACCTACATTGTTGGTACCAATGTGTACAATGACCTCCACTGCTCACGCTCCCCTTTTAGAATTTCATGGAATCAGGAAATCCTTACAACATGGAAGCAGGCCATTCAGCCCATTCAGCCCACACCGACGCTCTAAAGAGCATCCCACCTAGATCCACCCTATCCCTGTAAACCTACATTTCCATAACTAATCCACCTAGCCTGCACATTCCTAGACACTGTAGACAATTTAGCATGGCCGATCCACCTAACCTGCACATAGAGATGTACAGCATGGAAACAGACCCTTCGGTCCAATCCGTCCATGCCGACCAGATATCCCAACCCAATCTAGTCCCACCTGGAAGCTCCTGGCCCAAATCCCTCCAAACCCTTCCTATTCATATAACCATCCAAATGCCTCTTAAATGTTGCAATTGTACCATTCTCTGGCAGCTCATTCCATACATGTACCACCCTCTGCGTGAAAACGTTGCTCCTTAGGTCTCTTTTATATCTTCCCCCTCTCACCCTAAACCTATGCCCTCTAGTTCTGGACTCCCTGACCCCAGGGAAAAGACTTTGTCTATTTATCCTATCTATGCCCCTCACAATCACCTGATGAAGGAGCGTCGCTCCGAAAGCTAGTGTGCTTCCAATTAAACCTGTTGGACTATAACCTGGTATTGTGTGATTTTTAACATAATTTTGTAAACCTCTATAAGGTCACCCCTCAGCCTCCGACGCTCCAGGGAAACCAGCCCCAGCCTGTTCAGCCTCTCCCTATAGCTCAAATCCTCCAACCCTGGCAACATTCTTGTAAATATTTTCTGAACCCTTTCAAGTTTCACAATATCTTTCTGTTAGGAAGGAGACCAGAATTGCACGCAATATTCCAACAGTGGCCTAACCAATATCCTGTACAGCCGCAACATGACCTCCCAACTCCTGTACTCAATACTCTGACCAATAAAGGAAAGCATACCAAGCGTCTTCTTAACTATCCTATCTACCTGAGACTCCACTTTCAAGCAGCTATGAACTTGCACTCCAAGGTCTCTTTATTCAGCAACACTCCCTAAGACCTTACCATTAAGTGTATAAGTCCTGCTAAGATTTGCTTTCCCAAAATGCAGCGCCTTGCATTTATCTGAATTAAACTCCATCTGTAACTTCCCGACCAATTGGCCCATCTGGTCCAGATCCTGTTGTAATCTGAGGTAACCCTCTTTGCTGTCCACTACACTTCCAATTTTGGTGTCATCTGCAAACTTACTAACTGTACCTCTTATGCTCACATCCAAATCATTTATGTAAATGACAAAAAGTAGAGGACCCAGCACCGAACCTTGTGGCACTCCACTGGTCACAGGCCTCCAGTCTGAAAAACAACCCTCCACCATCACCCTCTGTCTTCTACCTTTGAGCCAGTTCTGTATCCAAATGGCTAGTTCTCCCTGTATTCCATGAGATCTAACCTTGCTAATCAGTCTCCCATGGGGAGCCTTGTCGAACACCTTACTGAAGTCCATATAGATCACATCTACTTCTCTGCCCTCATCAATCTTCTTTGTTACTTCTTCAAAAAACTCAATTAAGTTTGTGAGACATGATTTCCCACGCACAAAGCCATGTTGACTATCCCGAATCAGTCCTTGCCTTTCCAAATACATGTATATCCTGTCCCTCAGGATTCCCTGCAACAACTTGCCCACCACCAAGGTCAGGCTCACCGGTCTATAGTTCCCTGGCTTGTCTTTACCACCCTTCTTAAACAGTGGCACCACGTTAGCCAACCTCCAGTCTTCCGGCACCTCACCTGTGACTATTGATGATACAAATATCTCAGCAAGAGGCCCAGTAATCACTTCTCTAGCGTCCCACAGAGTTTTCGGGTACACCTGATCAGGTCCTGGGGATTTATCCACCTTTAACCGTTTCAAGACATCCAGCACTTCCTCCTCTGTAATCTGGACATTTTGCAAGATGTCACCATCTATTTCCCTACAGTCTATATCTTCCATATCCTTTTCCACAGTAAATACTTATGCAAAATATTCATTTAGTATCTCCCCCATTTTCTGTGGCTCCACACAAAGACCGCTTTGCTGATCTTTGAGGAGCCCTACTGTCTCCCTAGTTACCATTTAGTCCTTAATGAATTTGTAAAAACCCTTTGGATTCTCCTTAATTGTATTTGCCAAAGCTATCTCATGTCCCTTTTTGCCCTCCTGATTTCCCTCTTAAGTATACTCCTTTGGACTATGGGAGGAAATGGAGCAGCCAGAGGAAACCCACACAGACAGGGGGAGAAAGTGCAAACTCCACACAGACAGTCGCCCAAGACTGGAATTGAACCTGGGTCCCTGGCGCTGTGAGGATGCAAGGCTAGCCACTGTTGTGCCAGCCATTGTGCTATCTCACATTATGGTGCCACAGACCTGGCTGCTGCTAGTTTCCACTGAGAGGCTATTCCCCACAGTTTTATCCAAATGGTATACTTGTTTGAGAAGGGGATAGCCACAGGAGACTCCTGCATCACTTGTCTACCTCCCCTGGTGGTCACCCATTTACCTGCCTGAACCTGCGGTGTGACCACCTCCATGAAGCTACTAGCTATCTCACTCTGTCTCCTGTATGCTCCCAACTGCCATTCCAACCGGACCATGTAGTTTGAGGGAGCTGCAGCCAGATCACATTCTGGGGATGTGATCAGGGACAAGTGACTGCTCCCTGATCTCCCACATCTGACAGGAGGGATGTACCACTCCTCTGGCTGGCAACTATCTGACTTAGAGTGGGGGGGGGGGGGGGATGTCTTACTTTGCCCTTATCTTGTTGCTCCTCACCGTCCTCAACAAAGCCTGGTATTCACCTCAGCCGGCTCTTAGATCCAATCAGCAGCATCTCGACCACAAAGCAGCCATTTGCAAAAATAGCCAGAACAAGATGCAGCAATGCCTCCCCCTCCCACTGGCCAAAACTCCCACACTTAGCTTAATTCCCAGCAATTTCACTCCCTTGCAAGTGGATTGGAGGTGCACCACAATGGTTTGGAGAGGCTAGCATGTATTGGATGCCTGCAAGCTTGGATATGGGGTGCCCATGGAGCGTGCCCTGAGACACTGGCGTGGGGAGACCATGATGGTGGTCTATAGGTACTTGACAATACTTGTCAGGAATTCTCGGAGTCTAATTTTCATCCAGCTCATGATTGAACAGCAATCTGCCCATTAATGAGGTGATATTCAGCGGCACTCAGAAAGGTAGTGATTGATAATTCCTGTTAACAGTCCTTTCGCTGCTCACTAGTGAGAATCTCCTCATGGGATCTGGAACTCCGTTCAAACATCTGACTTCAAATGTGCTGCTGCCATCACGAAAGGCTTTACCTGGCTTCTTACATAATACTCCCCATGTTGTTCAGCATCTGGGAAAATTCCACCCTTTATCAATACACATCTACTTCTTAATATTTCCAATTTTACTTCTGAAATGCTGCCTCTGTTGATGTAAACCATTTTCTCCCAAAGGACTACAGAATGAGAGTGCTGTTGCTTTCCCTTGGTGGCAATTATTCTGCCCCTTGGCCACAGCACTGTTAACACAATGAAGCATTTCAAGCTGTCGCCCTTGTGCGTCCGTGATGTGATCCTGATTAGATAACTGGAACAAGTTACTGGCAGACATCGCCCCTTCTCAAGGACCTGATGGAGAACATTAGCCTTATGTTCAAAAGAAGCAGCAGGGACATTTTCAAGAATGTCAGCTCCTCCATCTGTTCTAAGCTCAGAGCACACAGATGAAAGGAGATGGCAACACTTGTGCATTATTTTTTTCCCCTTCAGATGGCACAGTTGGCAGAAAGTTGGCTACGCAATGCCTTCATGCTGCCAGAAAAAAGATGGGGGTGGGCTGGTGGGGGGAGGGTTCAGGTTTGTAGTTCTACTTTGGCTCAGTGAGGTAAGAGAATATAATTACCTCAGCTTTTTGTCACTGCAATATTCCATTCCAGCTTCTCAATCAGAGTTCAGTCCAGATGTCACAGCTATAATCAATCTTTTCACCGGGCATGTCACCACCACCTTCTGCTATATTTAATGTGGAGAGAACAAGATGATAGTAGACATTTTCTCTGTGTGACAGGGAGTATGGGCCATGGTTGATGATTCCAACTGTATTGACATTATCTTTACTGTTACTACCATGTTATCTATCAGTATTTGTGATATGGTTGTGCAACCTTAACAGCCTGGATATCATCCTTAACCAGTGGCAGGTATGGTAGAATATTAGTTATGTTACAAGACCAATAATCTAGAGGCCTGGAATCATAATCCAGAGAATATGAGTTCAAATCCCAACACGTTTGTCTGAAATAAAAATAAAAAGTTATCATCAGGAAAATTGATTGTCATTAAAAAAATCAGGTTCATGTCCAAAGAGTAAGAAAACTGCTATATTTTTACCTAGTCTGATGTAAGTGTGGTTTCTCTGTTGACTCTTGAGCTCCCATTGAAAGTGGCCTCACAAGTCACTCAGTCAGAATTGTCAGTGATAACAATAAATGTTGCAATAGCCACTCTCTGGGAATGCAATTATATAAAGGTTAATGATGCCAGCAGTAAATTCATCATTTCTCATTGGTTCCCTAGGCTTGTTTGCTACTGCTAACCATTGACTCATGTATTCAAGTGAGAATCTAGCTGTGATACATTGACATTTGTGATAGACACAAGGCCACCATCAGTAGGGAAAGCATGATGGTCTGGCCAAGTAATTGGAGCCTGAATCACAACCACAATGGTTTTAACTGATTCAGATAGTAATTCCTACTGCTCTTGGAACTGAGTTTAAAAAGTAAACTCTGTGGGAAGTGTCTTATCTTCCCATACAGCACCAAAAGATTGAAAGGAGTTAAAAAATAGAATGCTGGGGAAATGTTCCCAGCGTAAGGGCTGCACATGATAATCACTTCAGTTCACAACCTAATCAAAGTACACTGAAGTGGTGGAGGGCACAGGAGGTTACCTCATGAAAAGTGTCCAGATCAGTTACGACAACACTGGGGCACATCTCATGCCCACAGTAGACAGCACATAGGGAATGGCTGTTTGACATAAAAGGTGGTTCACATGTCTCTTTGGAAACCAACCCTTGGTGACCTTGTGACCTTTTCTCTTTCTAGCCCTCTGTGAACAAAATCTGGCCACTTTCACTTCCTCACAGGTTGTTTTGCAGTAATTAAGTTTGGTTACACAATTTTAAAAGATACCTACATTGTAATGGGCAAGTCATAACTATTCTCGGCAAGATTAGTTTGTATACTGTCAGATAAGTACATGAACTTCATGCCATTCCATGTATCTGAGTGTTGGGTCTGTGAATGACACACAGATGTGCTAAATGTGTTCCGTTTGAAGGAGCAGGGCATTTCAGGCAGGAATTTCCTCATTTCCAAGTTTAACAGCTCTTGTGTATTTGTGAGGAATTATTGTCTGATATGCAAATCAATTATGCTCTTCCCACTTATGTGCCTGAGCATTACAAATACATAAGGGTGATTTTGCTTGTGGGCTTCATCAGCTAACCTAGTCCTCAGGAGTTTTTATGCCTTTTCCTTCAATACGGTGGCTTGGTTAACATTTATGGAATTCCACCAGCCTTGGAATAATAGAGTGGAAAAGTGTAGGGAAGTGTAGGAGAGGAGTCCAAAACAACGTGATAAAAATGACCAAGTTAAGATTGGACTGGCTATGTTGAGGAACTATGCAGTATCACTTCAAAGCACGCTATCCAGTTTGAAAACCTAATCCTATATTAAAGAGTCTTCCTCAAAAGAGGGCTAGGTTAGTTGTGGATCAGCAGATCTATCCAAGACATTCCCAGTTACAATGGTTGTAAAAACAGGTATGGACATGCTGATGTCCCACACCAAGTATGTGGTTGGCACTGGAAAGACCGCACTTATTACTCATCCCATGAGATGGCAATGGTGTAATTTCCTCTTGAATCATTGCAATCGTTGTGAGTGTGATCTAAATTAAGTTGCATGTTTCCAGTCAGGATGACATTGTGACTTTGAAGAGAATTTGGAAGCCGTGGTGTTCCAATGGACTTGCTGCTGTTACCCTTCCAGCTGGTAGAGGTCACAGGGCAAAAACGATTAGTTGGAATAATCTTAATAAGTTTCCACAGTGAACTCTGCACATGTTACACACTGTCTCCACAGCACACTAATTGTAAAGAAGATGGAATCTGAAACTGCAGACAAGGGTAGCAATCCAGCATTACCCTGAGTAGTATTGGGTTTCCTCAGTGCTAATGGAGCTGCTTTCATTAGGCATGTAGGGGAAATACACTGCAAGAGCTCTGTGCTCCTCCAGTCCTCGCCTCTGATGCCTAATTCAATTTCCTCATTCTACTATTGATGGTCATGCCTACAGCTGTCTCGTCCCTTAGGGAATCCCTTTCCTAAAACTCTCCATGTCCATCTCATTTTTAAAAGTGCTCCTTATAACCTATTTATCTGGGCAAACATTTGACCACTAATTCCTATATTTCCTTATGCAGTCCCATAAGGAAATTTTATCTGACAACTTTCCTCTGAGATGTCTTCTTATGTCAAAGGGGCCATGTGAATGTTTGTTATTGTTATTTTTGGGTATTCCACTCTACTCTTAACTTGACCCTGGCATATGGTGGAGACGAGTAGAAGGCTATGCAAATGAAATGAAAAGGTAGACAAAAAGTAAGAAGGTAGAGAAGGAAGGAAGGAGGGTGGAAAGAAGGGAAGAGAGGGAGAGAAGAAAGGAGAAAAGGAGGGAAGGAGGGAAAAAAGGTGGGAAAGTCAGAGAGAGGTAAGGAAGGAAGGAGAAAGGAACAAATCCAGGCAGGAACTCGAGAAGAAGGTAAATGTTGATAGAAGGAGGGAAGAAAAGAGGGATAAAAGGAGAGAAGGAGTAAAGCAGGAAATCAAGTTAGGAAGGAAGGAGGAAAAGGAAGGGAAGGAAGGAAGGAGGGATGTTGGGAATGAAAGAAGGAGACTAAGGATGGAAGGAAGGAGAGAACAAAGGAGGAATGAGTGAAGGATAGAAGAGGGCAAGGAAGGAGAGATGAAGGAAAGAAGAATTTAACTTCTGACTTTTAGTGATTGATGCAGTGTAGGAAGCACACCGACATACAGCAACGTAACAATGACCAGATGATCTGTTGTTGTGATGTTGATTACGGGATAAATATTAGCCAGGACTCTGGGGAACTTCTCTGATTTTCTTCAAAATAATGTTATAGGATGTCCTACACCAACCGAGATGTGGACAGCAATTCAAGTCTGATCCTAACGATGGTACTGAAAATTCATAGATTCATTTTGAGTACGCTGAGAGCAGAGTGTTTTATTGAGGGAGTCCAAATACCAGGAGCTGGAACTTCCAGTTGTGGGATGTGTGGAGTTAGAAACAATGGCTGGGACACAAACATACAATGATTGTGGCTCCTCTTTGCAAAAGTAATAAACTATTTCTGTAATGCTTGAGATGCCTTTTTAATAAGCTTTGATACTAAAATTGCTGACAACAATTATCTAACACATATGAATTTTAGATATCATCTATACTTTGTTGTTACTTGGCAATATATTATATCTCAAAAAAAGACAATAAAAAGAAACTTGAAGCAGTAAAGAGTTCTTGTAAAGTGAAATTGACAGTCTGTGATGACCAACTATACTTATCCTAGCAACATACTGGAAAATAACAATTTCACCAGTGCTGAGGAAAATTGCAGTGACAAAGACCATCTGAAGTCAATGACAAGCATGGTTGTTGATGGGACCCATCAGTGCTTTGTAATGAGGGCCCCTCTCATGAAACCACAATCAATTTTGACATCAATCTTCACATATTCCAAAATTACTCCAGAACCAAAAAGAAAATGGTTCGGGAACAAGCAAAAGCACTCAATCAGTGATATTGCTCTTTCGCTACAAGGCAGAGAAGAAAATTGAAGCATAAAAGCTTTTTTTTTGAAAATTGAGCACAAAGTGTCCAGAAAATTATTCACTTCATGGTTCAAATGTCAGAAAATTCTGACTTCACATTCAGTCTCCTCTAAATAGTGCATTAACTGCAGTAAAAGTGAATGCAGGAAATAATGCTAAATAACTCAAAAAATTGTTTTTCATTAAGAAAGAGTGCACCTATTATGTGGGTGTTCTACAATGGCCCAATTCAAAATGATAAAATGGCCTCATTATTTATGACAAAGCAGCAGAACATCTTTCCTGAAATTGCACAATTTCAGATATATCCCATCAACAGTTTCTTTTTCTGAAAAGCTGCTTTTTGAGTAAGAGGATGCCATTTTGCAGTACTACCCACAATATAGCAGACTACAAGGCTGGAGTGAGAACAACAAGAATTTAGGCATGATTTGGAGATGGCGGTTTTGGACTGGGGTGTACAAAGTTAAAAAAATCACACAACACCAGGTTATAGTCCAACAGGTTTAACTGGAAGCACACTATCTTTCGGAGCGCCGCTCCTTCATCAGGTGATTGTGGAGGACACAATTCTAAGGCACAAAATTTATAGCAAAAATTTACAGTGATACATTGATAAATACCTTGATTGTCTGTTGAGTCTTTCATCTGTTCGAATACCATGATAGTTTCACTTCTTTCATGTGTAAATCACAAAACCTTTTTTTAAAAGTTGCATTCTCAGGTTTTAGGCATTTACCTTGCCCATTACTAACTGAGAGTCTAAGCAATTTTTATTTTGCTCCCCAAGTTCAAAAAATGTAGGTGTGAAACTGGTCACTACCAGTAGCACAGCAAATCAGCAACATGCTCAATATTTTTGGCCTTTGTTGTAAATGGACAAGATATAAAATAAGTCATTGATTTGCTCTGAGTCCATTTTGTGGTATATGTGTGGACAAAGTGCAGAGGGATATAAGAGAGATTAAGAGAGCAAGGAATGGATAGACACCAGTCTAGTGGAAGGTTATGGTGTAGAGACAACATGGGAGAGACTGAATGTCACTGAATTATTAATACAGAAGTCCAGTCTAATGCTCTGGGGATATCTGGCTCAAATCCCAATCACAGCAAATGCTGGAATTTAAACCTGGAATTTCAAAAGTAATGGAATCCACTCTGGGTGTGATCATCAATATCTATTACCATGAGTCCCTTGTCAGTAACATTACTGGCTAAAGGATATAGATGCTATATTGTGTCTGTAGTAGGTGGTGAGGGAACCTTCAAGATGGCTAAACCATACTGGTCCTCACCAATCTACCTGTCACAGATGCATCCTTTTCCTGACAGTATTGCCATCATGCTAATCAGGATTTCAAACAGATCTACGAACTCAAAACCAGGGATTAACAGCAGAACTGCCAAACCAAAGTCTGTAACATCATGTCTGGCATGTACTCACTGTGACATTACAATAAAGTCAGTGGATCAACCTTCATTCAAAAATGAGCAGCTCCAAGCATACCTAAAAATGAGGTATCAACCTGGTGAATGTCCCAGTACATGCATCCTAATAATGTTAGCAGCATGAAATAGACAGGGCTAAATAATAGATCAAATCTAAGCTCACATCCAGTGGTAAATGGTGGAGGGTAATTAAACAATTAACAAAAGAAGTTACCTTCACAAATATTCTCAGTAAAGGGAGACACCAGCACGTCAGTGCAAAAGACAAGGGTGTGGTGTCTGCAAACCTCTCCAGCTACCAGTATCAATCCACCTTGGTCTTCTCACTCGTAGCATTGTTGCCTGTCTTCAGCCGATTTGATTCACTCTATTTGAAAGCAAGAAATATTGACAGCAATAGTTGCTGTAAAGGCTATGGGCCCTGACAACATTCATTCAACAATACTGAAGAGTTGTACATTCTGATAGCCTCATCGAGACACAGTGGCAGTGCTGCTATCTCTGGGCCAATAGGACTAGGTTCAAGCCTTACCTAAGGCTTACCTGAGGTTCCAGAGGTTTTTCATAACATCTCTGAACAGTTTAGTTAAGAAAATATCAATTGACGGCCTTGTTTCCTATATAATAAGTGATTGCACTTCAAAAAGTACTTTATTGGCTGTAAGTCATTTTGAGACATCTGGTGGTCATGAAAAGTACTCCATAAATGTAAGTCTTTATTTTTTCACTTCATATTTCCAATATGAATAAATGACAATATTCAATGATAATATAACAAGCAGCCTCATATAAAAGAAAGACTTGCATTTATAAGTATTTTGAATCAACTTGTTGAGACGAGGTGCTGGACGTCTTAAAATGCATAAAGATAGATAAATCCCTGGGACCTGATCAGGTGTTTCCCAGAACTTTGTGCAAATCTCGGGAAGAGATTGCTGGCCCCCTTGCTGAGATATTTGTATCATTGACAGCCTCAGGTAAGATACTGGAGGACTGAAAGTTGGCTAATATAGTACCGTTATTTAAGAAAGGCTGTAAGGAAAAGCCAAGGAACTATTGACTGTTGAGCCTTAAGTCAGTGGGTAAGTTGGTGGAGGGGATTCTGAGGGATAGGAATTACATGCAGTTGGAAAGGCAAGGACTGTTCAGGGATAGTCAGCATGGCTTTGAGTGAGGGAAATCGTGTCTCACTAACTGAGTTCTTGAAGAAGTCACAGAAATGATTGATGAAGGCAGAGCACTACTTTGTTGTCTATATAGACTCCAGCAAAGCATTCGTAAAGGTTCTGCATGGTAGACTGATTAGTAAGGCTAGATCAGATGGGATCCAAGGGAGCTAGCCAACTGGATACAAAATTGGCTTAAAGGTAGGAGACAGAGAGTGGTAATGGAGGGTTATTTTTCAGACTCGAGGCCTGTGACCAGTGGTGTGCCACAAGAATCAGTGCTGGGTCCACTGCTTTTCATCATTTACATTAATGTTTTGGATGTGAATATAGGGGTAAGGTTAGTAAATTTGCAGGTGACACCAAACTAGATGTAGTGGACAGTGAAGAAGATTATCCTGAGTACAACAGGACCTTGATCAGATGGGCCAATGGACCAAGGAGTGGCAGATGGAGTTTAATTTAGATAAATATGAGGTGTTTCGTTTTGTTAAGACAAATATGGGCAGGACTTATACACTTAATGGTAGGGTTCTAGGAAATGCTCTAAACAAAGGGACCTAGGAGTACAGGTGCATATGTCCTTGAAAGTAGATTTGCAGGTAGATAGGATGGTGAAGAGGACAGTTGGCATGCTTGCCTTCATCAGTCATAACATTGAGCATTGAGGTTGGGATGTCATATTGCCACTGTACAGGACACTGGTGAGGGTACTTTTGGAATATGGTGTACAATTCTGGTGGCCCTTCTATATGAAGGATGTTATTAAACTTAAGAGGGTGAAGAAAGGATTTGCAAGCATGTTGCCAGGACTGGAGGGTTTGAGCTATAAGGAGAGGTTGAATGGGCAGAGGCAGTCTTTTTTCTGGAGCATAGGAGTCTGACAGGTGACCTTATAGGGGTTTATAAAATCGTGAGATGCATGGTTAAGATGAATAGCCAAGGTCTTTTGCCTAGGCTGGGGGAGTCCAACACTAGAGCACCGAGGTTCAATGTGAGATGGGAACAATTTAAAAATGATCTGAAGGGCAACTTTTATATGCAGAGGGTGGTGTGTGTTTGGAACAAGCTGCCAGAGGAAGTGGTGGGGGCTGGTACAATTACAACATTTAAAAGGCATCTGGAAGGGTACATGAATAGGAAGGGTTTAGAGGGATATGGTCCAACTGCTGGCAAATGGGACTAGATCAGATTGGAATGTCCAGTTGGCACAGATGAGTTGGACTGAAGGATCTGTTTCCGCGCTCTATGACTCAGTAATATGTCAGGTCTTATTTCTGGCACAGGTGAGACTTGAACCAGTGCCTTTTGACCCAGAGGCAGGGTCACTACAAATGTGCCACAAGAGCACTAAGACTTGTGTTCATGCACTAAACATTATATTAATTTGAATTTTCATGACGACTGGCCCTCCCAAAGCTCCTTACAGTCAATGAAGTACTTAAGAAGTATAGTCACTTTTGTATTTTCGGAAACAAAGCAGCAATGTTATCATTTTTTTTGTGATGCTGATTGGGAAGTTAGCCTAAGCAAGGGCATTTGATATTATTCCCTTGTTTCCCTTCAAAATAGTGCCATGGGTTCTTTTACAGTCATTCAAAAGGCCAGACAGGGCCTAGGTTTAAAGTCTCATCCAAACAACAGCGACTCTAGCATCACAGTACTCCCTTGATACTACACTGGAGTGCCTACCTCAATTTTTGTGCTTAAATTTCTGGAGTGGGTTTTGAACTTGGAACTATTGGATTTAGAAAGAAATGATATGCTGCTGATGCAGTTTGTGATATTCTATTTGTTAATCCATGACACCTGCAACAGAGCCAGATTCTTGATGAGTCAGATATCTTGAAATGTACTTACAACATTAACTATTTAAACTGTTACTATATTACAGACTTACAAACAGTCTGGCTTCTCTATTTACTAATGTTACTGTGGATCACATACACATAAACCAAAATGTCACATGCCAGTTACATGGCATGTGACATTTCAAACTATCTGGTATGAAATCCACGTTGTACTGCAATAGCTGCCAACTAAAACACAACTGATGAGTTAATTCATTATTTAGTTGAGTACAAATTCTGGATTGAAACAGATACAGTTTTCTAAGTTTGCTAGTCTAGGATTTCCAGTAATCTTGAACAGAGGGAAAATATAAGTGAGCGCAAAACAAGCAAATTCCTGCCACAGTCGGCTGAAAATAAATAATAAAGACAGCTTCCAAACAACTGCAGAGTACATTGTGAATTGGAGGCACCAGTACCTCTGGCTATTTACTAGGTTTGAACCTAATTAATACTTTCAGTTGTTCTAACATAGGGTCTTATCATAGCGAAGATCAATTCTGTCACCAAACACTTCTCTGTGTTGAACAGGATCAAAGGGGTTGAATGGCCTATTCCTGTCCCCAATTTAAATAATCCTCAATTCTTTTGCTAATCTCTACCTGCTTCCAAACATATTTCAACCATTCACTATCTGGCCCTCAAGTAAATAAGCCTGTTCCTTTTATATTCAATTATATTTTTTGTCTGTTTGATGTATGAAATTGTTTATTAATCAATTTAATTGATTATTAATCAATTATTAATCAATTTCATGTTACCAATAATGCCACTTGCAAAACATAAGCCTGTGGAGTGATTCCACAAAGCCAAGAAATGGAACTTCAAAGCTCCAAAATATTATTCTTGAGACTCAAAGTCTGTCCCAAGGCCGAGAAGCAGATTGTTTTGATTAACTTGTTTAAATAAAGCTAACAAGATGTCAGACAAACAGCTGCAAAGTTCTCTTCAGGTCAAAAAATAAATAAATATGCGTTAATTGAAAGTCAAATATCAACTTATTCTCAAAGCTTCTACAAAAGTACCTTTTGAGTAAGTCAGTCCTTGGGACCTTCCTGTGCTGTTTCTGAGCTAGTCTGACTCTGTAGTATTTTGCAGATTTCAAAAATAAAGCCTTGTTCCTGCACTGCAGTTAACTTTTTTTGTTAATCCACAGAATGTGGGCATCATTGGCTGAGCCAGCATTTATTGCCTACAGAGGGCAGTTAAGAATGAACCACATTGCTGTGGGTCTGGAGTCACATGTAGGCCAGACCAGGTAAGGATGGTAGATTAGGAGAAAGTGAGGACTGCATTCGAGAGTGTGGTGCTGGAAGAGCACAGCAGGTCAGGCAGCATCCGAGGAGCAGGAGAAATGATGATTCACGCATAAGCCCTTCATTAGGAATGAGAACCAGATGAGATTTTCCTGGCAATCATTTCACGGTCATTGACTCATTTCCAGACTGTTATTAAATTCCACCAACTGCCATGGTGGGATTTGAATCCAGGTCCCCAGAATATTACCTGGCTCTCTGGATTAATAGTCTAGCAATAAAGTCATTAGGCCATCACGCCCCTCCCCCGAATTAACTCGCTTATCAACCAAATCACATTAAAAGACCCTGCACATTAACAGAATGTATTTTGTTTTTTTTAAAAAAATGCCATGATAAATGCACACATAACAGAACAGTTTGCTTTCTGAACATCACCACACTCCCCCCACCCCCAACCATAGAATCATCTCTTTCTAATCAGCCAACAGTCCCAGAACAGTTAATACAGTATATATTTGTTAGGAAGAATGAAGGTTAGATGAAACATTGGTATTTTCTGTGAAAATTAGCAAAAGCAAACAAGCTAATTGAGTAAACTTCTGCTGTTCCTGGAAAAAAAACCCGAACTATTATGAAGTTCAAACAACATTCTACATCAAGTATCATGAATATAATGTTAGAGTCAAAATGTTTCCCTGAAGAAATTATCAGTAAGATGTTAAATTTTGATGATATGAAGGTGCTAACAGTGCACTGAAATAATCAAAGCTTTTCTTTTCAATATAATTTGAGAACTGTTGTTCAGCTCAATTGAAAACAAACACTTTTTAATCAAAAGTTCACAGGGGAAATAATTTAATATACTTCTTACAATGAAGCTTTAATTGGCACCTAACAGACTTGCATCCTTCTGAGGAAGGGTCATGAGCCCTGAAACATTAACTCTGATTTCTCTTCATAGATCCTGCCAGATCTGCTGAGCTTTTCCAGCAACTACTCTTTTTGCATCTTTCTGAAATGTCTGCCAATACAGATATTGGTTTGCTGGAGTTTGCTTAGCCAATTATTTCTTTCCATCCAGGTTGATCAACTAATGACTTGTGAGACCATTAGCATTCTGTCTGTGATTGTCTGATACTAATGAAGTACCTGACATTGCTATGCTGTGAAGCCACAGTTCAGAAGTATGGTTTAAATGCAGATGTGATGAAATCAGAATCAGTCAGTGTTAATAGCAGTGTGCTGCAGAGATTATACTGGAGTGCCCACATAGTGAAATTTGTCCTCTGTTGCTGACCAACAATTTGAACACGAAATTTGCAATAAGACCTTTAGTTCCAAATTCCAGAAACCCTGATGCTAGTGGAATTTAACAGTAATTGTTTTTTTTAAAATCCAGAATTGAAAACTGGTTTCAGTACCAGTGGCCATAAAGCTATCAATGATTGTCAGCGAAAACCTATCAGAACCACGGTTGTCCTTTTGGGAAATAAACCTGTTATTCTTACTAGGTCTGACCTACAAGTGACTCCAAACCCACAGCAATGGGGTTGATCCTTCCTGCCTGAGGAGGCACTGAGTTCAAAGACAGTTAGGGATAGGAAACAAATACTGACCTTGCCAATGACACTCACATCCCATGAAAAAAATCAGAAAAAATTATTGTTGTGCATAACTATTCTATCAACAAATTTTCAGTTGGTAAAATGTAGTTTAATACCTACAGTGAGCTGCAGGAATTGTATGGCTAATCTTCAGCAAGATGTTAGGCATAGGTTAAGTAATTAAGTAAAAGGAAAAGAGTATAGTCATTGCCTAACTCTCTTTCCTTGATTCCATTTACAACTGACCAGTCACTCCACGGAGAACCCTTGAAGAGGTCAATGCTTAATTACAACATCAACTTGTCTGAATGGTTAAAAATGATCAGGTGATTGAACTTTGAGCAGGAAACAGAGTATGGAGAAGGTGAGGAATGGAAACAGATAGCTGTTTGAATCATGACTTGTTTTGCTGCCTATAAAGTGCAATATTAATGTCATTTTCTGTTAATGAATAAAATTGGATCAACATGATCCCTTACAGCTAGTGGTCAATATTTTCCAATCCCGGTCTTCCACCTGCATTGCAATCAATCATCAGCTCCCACTCAGGTGTGATTTCAATTTTGCCTCTACATGGCTATCAAACTGTGTGAAGTGTGTAAGTTCCATGTCATTTTTAAGGTATCTTGACTTGAGCACTGTTAAAAATAAAGTTACATTTTTCAAGCTTTTCATTTTGTGCTTATCAAAACAATTTGCAAGAGATACCAATGTAAAGTATGCATTATAGTGTCCAATATTTATAGTGTACAAGAGAAGAGTACTGATTAGTTGACAATGGGACTATGATGGTTAAAGGCACTGCCATAGAGTGCCAAGATAAGTGCAGGCTTTGTTTACATCTTTAACCAGGTAGATGGCTCGGATTGGTTAAGGCAATCTGAAAGCTGTGCAATCATTGGAATCCCAAAGTGTATATTGACCAAAGCAAAATTTGGACCTGCAGCTGCAAGTAATGGCTCCATCCTGAGCTCAAATTCACATTTGAAATGAAGCAGCCAAATGACATGCATGGAGTGTGCAAGTTCCATGTCATTCCTCAACGTCTAAGTTTAGAAATAGGTCAGGAGGTTCTCTATTGTCAACAGTGCAGGCCTGGTCAATATATGCATTGGAATTCCTACAGTTACATTTGCTATAAGTTTGGTCTTATTGGAAACCTCATAAATAAGGCCCAAGATATTTGTTCACCAAGCAAAAATGGTGTTAAAATAGAGCTTAGCAAAGCCATGCTGTGGGATAGTGGCTACCCTATTAGATCATGCAAATGCAATCATTCTAACATGGCCACCTTTATTCATGAAAAGTTCCCCGCCTAACTTAGATTACCCGGGAATCGTAAGGTATTGCAGGGGTTTAAGCAACAGGTGAAGCTAACTGCTTCATGTTGTTACCATTCAGCAGCCATATGAGTGTGTTCATCATTAATAGGATACTGCTGTTAAGTGAAATAGATGTTCAGCCTATCACATAAATAAGTAATGTGATATGCAAACTGATGTAATGCTGAATATGCAGCTATATGTTCCAATGACAAGTGGGTCATATCAAGCAGCAAATCATTTCAATTCTTTGCAACAGTCAAGGTACTGACTGTACCCAACCAGCCCATTCTTGAAAAATCTGAAACATAACTTAATGTATTGGATGTAATTCCATCACTGAAAACATTTGCTAAGCCATCTGGTGTTTCCTTTCTCTTTCATGAGATGTTAGCGTCACTGGATCCGCCAACATATTTTGCCCATCTGTAATTGCCCAGAAAATCAACAACACCACTGTGGGTCTGGAGTCACATGTAGGCCAGATCAGGTAAGGACAGCAGATTTGCTTCTGAAAAAGATGTTAGTGAATCTTTTTTTTAAAATACAACAATTGACAGTGGTTACATGGTCATCTGTTTATTCCCTGTTCAAATTTCACTACCGATCATGGTGGGTTTGCAACCCATGTCCCCCGAACATTGGGCTGGCATTCTGGATTGCGAGTTTAGTGGTATTGTCACTGCATCACTGCCTGACAAGCAGTTCGCCAGTGTATCGCACTTGTGCGTACTCAAGGCCACATACATTAGAGACTGGCAAAAGCGAGGACTGCAGATGCTGGAAACCAGAGTTTAGATCAGAGTGGTGCTGGAAAAGCACAGCGGGTCAGGCAGCATCTGAGGAGCAGGAAAATTGACGTTTTGGGCAAAGGCCCTTCATCAGGAATAGAGGCAGGAAGCCTCCAGGGTGGAGAGATAAATGGAGGTGGGGGTGGGGCTGGGAGGGAGGTAGCAAAGAGTACAATAGGTGAATGGGGGTGAGGATGGAGGTGATAGGTCAGCGAGGAGGGTGGGGGAAGGTAGCAAAGAGTACATTAGGAGGATGGAGATGGGGATAAAGGTGATAGTCAGAGGGGAGGATGGAGCAGATAGGTGGGAAGGGAGTTTGGCAGGTAGTACAGGTCATGGGAACAGTGCTGAGCTAGACAGCCCTATTCTTTGTAGACAGAAAGAAAATGTATACACACTGTATATGTTTCAAATCAACAAAAAGGTAGCAGCCATTGTCTATTCATTACTGAGAGCAATACCTTAACCAATCAGAGTCAACTTGTTTGAGTAGAAGTATAAAAACAAAACCTGGCAGTTAACTATCCATCATCATCTAACTGGTATACATTACAATGCCTATGCAAATGAGAGTCCAAAAGCCAAATAATCAGCAGTCTTCTCTTATATATTATTAATATTATATTCTCTTTACATTGGTATTCCTTGCAAATCTTCCTGATGATTGCAAATGAAAAGACTAATGAAATGTGTCTTTTCCCAACAATACTCAAGTTCTATACTACAAAATAACTATTTGTATCATAATTTGCCCAATGTGGTAAACTTTGCAGGTGATCGCATTTTTGTTTTTGACACGTGCCATATCAGGTTTGGCGTTGCAGATTTGGATATCTCGGCAAGGTGTTACCTGAGTTACATCTCATTCTATTCCAGTATACAACCTATAGGAAGTTTACTTGCTGGTCTAGTGCTTTGTGTCAAGAAGTTATCTTTTTCCTCTCACAAAAAAAAATGAATAATGACCTTTCAGTGATGTTGCTGGAAAATCTGAAATAAGATATGAACATATATTGAGTAACAAGTTTTGAGACGATTTGTAGTTCAGGTTGAGGTTCTGGATATAGGATGTTCCAACCGGATCTCTATCAACAAACACATCAATTTAGACCCCATCTACCACCCCCTGAGAAAAAGAACAGGAAATAACATCACCACAGGAAATAACAAAGGTAGAAGACCGAGGGTGGTGGTGGAGGGTTGTTTTTCAGACTGGAGGCCTGTGACCAGTGGAGTGCTACAAGGATTGGTGCTGGGTCCTCTACTTTTTGTCATTTACATAAATGATTTGGATGCAAGCATAAGAGGTACAGTTAGTAAGTTTACAGATGACACCAAAATTGGAGTGAAGAGGGTTACCTCATATTACAACAGGATCTGGACCAGATGGGCCAATGGGCTGAGAAGTGGCAGATGGAGTTTAATTCAGATAAATGCAAGGCGCTGCATTTTGGGAAGCAAATCTTAGCAGGACTTATACACTTAATGGTAAGGTCCTAGGGAGTGTTGCTGAACAAAGAGACCTTGGAGTGCAGGTTCATAGCTCCTTGAAAGTGAGTCGCAGATAGATAGAATAGTGAAGAAGTCAATTGGTATGCTTTCTTTTACTGGTCAGAATATTGAGTACAGGAGTTGGGAGGTAATGTTGCGGCTGTACAGGACATTGGTTAGGCCACTGTTGGAATATTGCGTGCAATTCTGGTCTCCTTCCTATCGGAAAGATGTTGTGAAACTTGAAAGGGTTCAGAAAATATTTACAAGGATGTTGACAGGCTTGGAGGGTTTGAGCTATAGGGAGAGGCTGAACAGGCTGGGGCTGGGTTTCCCTGGAGCGTCGGAGGCTGAGGGGTGACCTTATAGAGATTTACAAAATTATGAGGGACATGGATAGGGTAAATAGGCAAAGTCTTTTCCCTGGGGTTGGGGAGTCCAGAACTAGAGGGCATAGGTTTAGGGTGAGGGGAAAGATATAAAAGAGACCTACAGGGCAACTTTTTCATGCAGAGGGTGGTACATGTATGGAATGAGCTGCCAGAGGAAGTGGTTGAGGCTGGTACAATTGCAACATTTAAGAGGCATTTGGATGGGTATATAAATAGGACGGGTTTGGAGGGATATGGGCTGGGTGCTGGCAGGTGGGACTAGATTGGGTTGGGATATCTGGTTGGCATTGGACTGAAGGGTCTGCTTCCATGCTGTACATCTCTATGACTCTATAACATCACCAACCCAAAGAAACCCAAACATATAAATAGAAAGTAGGAATCATGTACACTGCTTCACCTGAGGCCCACTGAAGATGTTACCTAGTAGGGTGAAGAAACATCTGGAAATGAACCTCTCACCTCAGCGAGCAAACCTACATCCATATATTGAGTAAAGAAAGATCATGCATTTATGTTGCATTTTATGTAGATGAGTGTTTTTATCCTCTTTAACAAATGACCCACCTTCATCTGGACCTGCTATCATCCATGTGTCCTGTCATTCTGCATCCCTGCATTCTCACATTCTGTCAAAGCAGCCATTTTGAGCAGAATTGAAAGCTATTCCATGACTGGTGGAAACTCCACTCTTGTGGGAGTGATCTGGGAGTTGGGCAGGGAGTATTTAATTAGCTGAGCAGATCTGTTGCCTTCCTGACTCTCCCTAATTAAGTCAGATAAAAGGAAGTTTGAGGTCACCTTCTCATCCCTAGGCTAACTGAGGTCCAATTAAGAGCCCCTTAATGGCACTATCCCATCACCACTGACAGACTACCAGCATCATGGGTACAAACCATGTGGATAGATCAGTGGGTAGATGTTGGCAGCCTGCCTATAAACAGGGTGGGGAGAGCTCTCCAGGTTGGTGTCCCATTCAGGACCCCACCAGAAATAACCACTAAAGGCTGACCCTACCTCTATAAGGACACTTTTGTCACCACAGTATATCCAATCTGAAGTGTCGGTGACATGCAATGATCTCTTATTACAGCTGACGTAATTATGAATGTTAAGCTGAGTTTCAAAAGCTGTGGAAACACTTATTCCTGTTGGGACAGTGTCGAGAGTTTCAATGATTGCAGCTGGGACACAGTTTGTCCTGTTTGTAGCCCTTTAAAACCTGTGTGTTTACACTTTCTGCACTACCCTCGAGGCTGCTCGCTCTTAAAGTGTGGTGTAAACCAAGACCTTTCCTCTCATTCTCAAAGTTGGAAGGAAATCCCCACCCCACTTAAAAACAACTACCACCCCACCCCCTCTCCCCTGGGCTTACAGGTTCTTCAGCAAACCCCCTACTCCCTAATCTTACTGCCAGATCCTTTTTCTCCAATCCCTACCTCACTCTCAATCCACCCCTATTAACCCTTCGCTCACAACCTGGTCCGCCAAAGTGTCCCTACATTTATTCCCTGCCAGTTAGTCACCCCAATTATGTCAGCCTCACAAAGTAAAATCTGGACAGATTCAATGAAAGAGAGATTATATTTTTAGCTTCATACACTGTTACTGTGCCTTTTAATTACTATTACTCAGTTGGCCAATGATATAATCACAGCGGATTATGACAGTTTGAGAAAGTAGTTGCTTTCCTTTTACCTATAAAAGGCTCCAATTGGTTCACTTGCTTTGTGACAAGATGTCATTCCTGCCTCTACCCATCTCCTTGGAGGAGAAAGTGAGGACTGCAGATGCTGGAGATCAGAGCTGAAAATGTGTTGCTGGAAAAGTGCAGCAGGTCAGGCAGCATCCAAGGAACAGGAGAATTCTCCTGTTCCTTGGATGCTGCCTGACCTGCTGTGCTTTTCCAGCAATACATTTTCAGCTCTACCCATCTCCTTCCAAACCCCTCATTCATACTGTTACTGGTTCCAAACTTGACCATTCTGATACATGTGGGTGTAGAGCTGGGAGTGGGGGCGGAACCTGTAACTGGAGTGGGTGTGATGGTGGGAGGAATGGGGGTGGAGTCATGAACAGGGATAGTGTTCCCCTCGGGGTTCTGGGGGGTGGGGATAGTGACAGTGGGGTCTGTGGGGGGGGTGGCATGTCAGCAGAATGCAGGTGAGTGGCGCTGGTGGGGGCAGAAATGGTGGTGACCACGGCAGTAGGGGTGGCGGAAGTCACTGAGCATGTGGCATCAGCGATGATGTGAGGGGCGGAAGTGATGTCACATGTGATGCATGCGGAATTGTGAGGGGCGGAAGTGGTTGTAGGAGTGGCCATGATGGGGGCAGAAGTGACATCATCAATCAGCGTGGGGGTGGCAGCTGCATCAGCCGCATGGCTAATGGCGTTTGAGTAGTTTGAGGCCAGGGGAATCTTCTGGAATGTTTGAGGAGCGCTGGTTATGGAGGTGGGTAGATAAAAGTTTGTTGTACTTAACAGTTTTTGATGTTTGAGATGGAATTACATTCCTGGTCAATCTCTCATAGTACTTTCTGTACATTTTAGACCATTATAATCTTTACTGTCAATGATCTAACTCAGACCAAATCCTGTTCATCCATCACCCCTGTACTCGCTGACCTACAATGGCTGCCAAATTAACCTTATCTGGAAAACAAATTCTCGTCCTTGTTTTTAAATCCTCTCCCTCTCTATTTTTGTTATTTCCTCCAGCCCCACAGCCCTCTTGAATATCCCTAGTTTTAATTGTTCCATCTTTGATTGCATTGTTTTCAGGTTCCTAGACCTTAAGCACTGGAATGCCCTGCTTAAACCTCTCAATTTCTCCTTCCTGTTTGCCTCCTTTAAAACAGTTCTAAAAATCTACCTCTTTGACTAAACCTTTAATCCTTTGACTAAATATTAACCAGTATTTTATTATGAGGGTCAGTGCCATTCTTATACAATGTTTCTGTGAAGCACTTCAGGGTATCGTACTACATTAAAAGGTGTTACATAAAAATAAGCTGCTTTTGAATACTGGAAAGTATGTTTCACATGTTACACAACATCTGTAAAAAAAGAACAAATCTGGTCTGTGACCTTTATGAGAACAGATAACACAGTTTTTTGTTCTCTCAACGAATATTGCCTGACTTGCTAACGATTGTTAACACGCTGTTTTTATTCCAGATCTGCTTTTGATTTCAGTCTACTTCTTTTTTAATGCTACTCTCAATCTTTTTTTAAAGGTGAAGCAGTCCTCTAAAATGCACGTGCAATGGTAATGTCCCGACAGTGCCGCACAGCTGGTCAAAGCACCCGATTTATTAATGATCCCAATGTGACTCTTCTAATTTTGGCATTGAGTTCATGTTATTAGCAAAGCAACATGCTCACTCTCGAGCAATCACTGTAATTTAGCTTTGCCCATCAGCTGCAGTACAAATTATGCAAGTGTTTGAGCCAATATGAAGGTATGACTGATGGATGCATGTGCAACAGGCAGCTTTATTTGTTATGATGGGATAGTAGGTTGTGTGAAAAATGAGGTACAATACATTGGCACTCATTTAACTTGGTAATGCTTTATACTTTCTGCACTTCAAAGTGCTTTCCCTACTGTTAATTAGGAATGACTGCATTCAGTATTTCACAATGAACCTCTTAACTAAATTAGAATGCTGGAGCTTCAGTATAACAACCATCATTTTCAACACAGACTCCATTATCAAAAGGTCCCTGACTTTAATGTAAATGAGATGGCCACTCAACAACATGGCTACACTGTCTGAGCAGCATATAGATAAAGGTGAAGTCTATGCAGTCCGCAGCTTATCTACCAATACCTTGTTGCCTAATCCCCTAAAGTCAATGTTCCTGAACAGCCCCCCTTGCACAACACTGTGCAATCCCTCCCACCATGACATGCCCATCACAGAGCAGTGATCCACTGCTGTTAACTGAGGGGGGGGGGGGGGGGGGGGGGTGCTGCAATGGAGCCTCCTCAAATCTCATGAGTGACAGTACCAACAAATGGGTGGCACTGTGGTTCTGTGGTTAGTACTACTGTCTCACAGTGCCTGTGACCTGGGTTCAATTCCACCATTGAGTGACTGTCTATGTGGAGTTTGCACATAGCCCCTGTGTCTGTGTAGGTTTCCTCTAGGTGCTCTGGTTTCCTCCCACAGTCCAAAGTTGGGTAGGTTAGGTTGATTGGCCATACTAAATTTCTCTTGGGAAATGTAGGGTTACAGAGAATGTGTAAGGGGTTGGGATGCTCTTTCGGGGATTGGGAACAGGTGGACTTGATGGGCTAAATGGCCTGCTTCCACAATGTAGGGATTCTATGAAAGGCAGAAAATGTGATTTACTTGATAATTTGGTGATCATTTCTCTGCATTAGCCCTTGAAATGGTTACTATATCCGAGCAAACCGAATTCCACATTATTTAACCAGATCAGTCAGGAGAGAGAAAAGGATAGTTTTAATGATGGAACATCAATGTGGATGGCATTACAGTACCACTGAGCTATTTTTGATGACTGGAGGAAGTTGTGGTAATGAAGTTTTCCACGCGTATTAATAATTCTTAATAGAAAGGGATATTGAATCAAGGAGAACAGGCCAGAGGATTCTGGGTTGCTTGGAGGTTTTGCAAGCAAGTGAAATTGTATAGAAATGAGGAAGGACTAAACTCCCTATCATATTACTTTGGTTTCTTGTGCAGTCTACTGTTTTACTCTCCACTCTTACAGCCATGCTGTCACCTGCTCAGGTCATATTCTCTGGAACATAACACCTCTCCAACTTGCTTTTTCTCCAACCAAAATAGGGATCTTCTACAACCTCTTTGTATGGTTTAATGTCCACTTCTTTCATACATGACTCTGAAGTACCTCCCCTTTATTGTGAAATGGATGGATGTGTTATTAAAGTAGCCCATGTGAAGTTCTAGCTGACTGATAGGTTCATATACTGTTTACTGTTAAAGCTGAATAGAACAAACTACTTTGTTTTCTAATCAAAGTTAACACCAGTCTCCACCGTGTATGCTGGAGCTTTTAGGTCATCAAGAATTTAAACTAGGCTTGTCAAAGAAAATTGATCTTCCATTGTGTTTGACAACTACCAATAGTTAAACTGAAACTGGTGACTGTTACTAAGGAAAGGTTTTACAAATGGTAAGTTTGTATGATTGCTCAATTAGGTTATTGTGCTACCATTACGCTACAATTTACAATTTACATAAATTATATGTATGAAGGGATTGAAGGTATGGTAGCTAAATTTGCTGATGACACAAAGATAGGTCAGTTGTGAAGAGGACGAAAGAAACTCACACAAGGATGCAGATCGGTTAAGTGAGCAGGCAAAGACCGGTAAATGGAGTACAATGTGGAAAAGTGTAAAATTATCTATTTTGGGACAAAGAATAAAAAACAAGCATATTACCTAAATGGTGAGAGGTTATGCTGTCTGTAATGCAGAAAGATCATGGTGTCCTAGTACATGAATCACAGAAGGTCAGTCTGCAGGTACAGTAAGTATTCAGGAAAGGAAAAAGATTGTTCTGGTTTCTTTTAAGGGGAATTGAATGCAATAATAGAAACGTTATGGTTCAGTTATACAGGGCATTGGTGAGACTATCTGGAGTATTGTGTACAATACTGGTCACCATACTTATGGAAGAATGCTAATCCATTGGAAGCAGTTTAGGGAATGTTTACTAGACTAATACCTGGAATTGGTGGATTGCCATATGAGGAAAGGCTGGACAGGTTAAAACTTGACAGGATATTAGAAGAATCAAATGTAACTTAGTTGAAGGAGCTAAGAGCCTGAGGAGACTTGACCGGGTGGATGTCAAAAGGATGATTCCTTGTGAGGGAGAATCTAGAACTAAGGATCATAGTTTAAAAATAAGGTCTCACCCATTTAAAACAGAAATAAGGAAATGATGTTTCTCTCAGAGGGTTATGGGTCTTTGGAATTCCCTTCCTCAAAAGGCAGTGGCTGAAGAATCTTTAAGTATTTTTAAGGCAGAAGTAGAGGGATTCTTGAATATCATGGGGATAAAAGATTATCAAGGATATAAAGAAATGTAGAGTTGACTTTAAATTCAGATAAGTCATCATCTTATTGAATGGTGGAACAGACTCATAGGGCTGAGTGGCCAATTCTTGTTCCTTGTTAAAAATCGAAAAAACTGCAAATGCTGTAAATCAGAGACAAAAATAGAAATTGCTGGAAAAGCTCAGCAGGTCTGGAAGCATTTCTGGAGCGAAATCAGAGCTAATGTTTCAGGTCAAGTGACCATTCCTCAGTTCTGTTCAGCTGCAGCACCTTCAACCCAAATCCAAAACCACTTGAAGCTCAGACACACAGCAATTCTTGTGTGTACTCACCCAGAATTGAGTTCCATGTTGCTATTAATTCCTTATCTGAAGAGGTCAAGAAAATGGGTCTTTCACTTAACACCAAGAAACCTAAGGAATTCTTTCAACCAAAATCCTATTAAAATTTGTCGATTTTCTGTATTTTGAGAGCGTTCTCTCAACGAAGACAGATATTTATCACAAAATTTAACATTGCCTCCAACGTGTCAGTTCAACCTTCAGCCAACTGAGCAAAACAGCATTTGAGGTCAGGATTTCAACTCTGTGACTAAGACCATGCTTTACCAAGCAGTGGTTAGCCCACAGTCCTGTAATTTTTGGCAACTTTGACAACTTACAACAAGCACCAAGTATCACCAGTAGTGCCTTCATAAAGTCCTCAAACTCCAGGGGCAAGAAAGGAGATCCAAAAACATTGCCCTTTCCCAAGCTAATTTGACAAACATTAAGCTACTAATCACTCAAAACCAGCTCCACTGGGCAGGAAATGGTGCTCACTGGTCTGTAAATTAAGGAGAGGCAGAGATAGCATGGAGAGCCAACAGCATTTTAGGGGAGTCTAAAACCAGAGGGCATAGATTTAAGGTGAGAGGGGAGAGCTAGGAAAAGGTTCAGAGGGACAATTGTTTCATACAGAGGGTGGTGATTGCCTGGAATAGGCTGACAGAGGTAGTGGTGGAAGCGAGGGCAATTTTGTCATGTAAGAAACATTTAGAAAGGTGAATGAATGGGATTGGAATGGAGTGACCTGGACCAAATGCAAGCAAATGGGACTAGTTTAATTGTGAAAACTGGGTGGCAAGGGCAAGTTGGGCCGAAGGGCCTGTTTCCATGCAGCAGACTTCCATGACTCTATGATTCTGTATGCCTGACAACTGACTCCTAAAACAACTGCTCTGTTTGAAATATAAAAGTTGAAATGACCTCAAAATATGCCTAAAGAAGTCAAACATTCCCATGAGCTCATGGAAGACCTGGCATGTGTCTGACCAAAATGGAAAAAGCTCACATTTGGAGAAAGTCTGCTGGAAACATGCAGAGGAAATGGTGGGAAGCACACAATCTTCAAAAAACCCATCAACCCAGCCCTTCAACCCAGCCCTTCAACCCAGCCCTTCAACCCAGCAAACTGTCCCATATCTGGCAGAATGTACAAGATCACACATTGATCTTATCAGTCATCGCAGAACCCAGCAAACCCGAATGAATGCAAGTCATGCATGATCCCCAGGGTCTGCTCAGGAAGGAGAAGAACCATTGCCAAACCATAGCTGGCTTTAGCTGTTGCACTACACCCATTTTCATGAGTAATAATTGTTTGTACTTGCCAATAGCTCTTACATTGTAAGTATATGTATATCATATAGAGTAGCAGCAAGAAAAACAGAAAGTGACAAAGAAACTTAGCAGGTCTGACAGCATTTCAAATGAAACAATTAACATTTCCAATCCAATACGATTTGTTTGCTTATTATAAAACTCAGATAATTAAAAACTGATTCTGCAGTATTTGCAATACGTCCCTCTCATGTGAGTTACAATCAATACCAGTCTCATGGATGCTGCACATGTAAAATCATGTTCTATCATTGATTGAAGAAACAAAGGTTATTATACAGAGATCTGGGTATTTCCTTATTCTTGAACTTTGTATTAGGCCGACACAAACTAAAGAATAAATAGCCATCCTATAGAACGTAGACACATGCGATAAAGTGACTATCCTAAGACACCTTAAATTAAGGTTACAAGGGATTTGCCAGTATTATGTAAGAACCCAATATACCCTCTGGATAGTAAACTCTCCTGTACCATGTATTCACTTCTTTCATTGCTGTGAAACCATTCCTCTTTGTTAAAGTACATGGATTGAAATCTGTTTGACTACAGAACCATATCATTATTGACTGCATTCAAAAATCCTTAAGAAATAGATTTGCCTTTTCTGCCCTTTCTAACTTAATTGCAGAGATGTGAATGGAGAAACTAGTGCTGACTACAGATGTAACATTTGTTTTCACTAGCATCACATCCCTTCATGTTGACACCTACTTCCTCACTAAAATTAGTGAGGCGACAAATACTGGCCTCTATTGTTTGAAGAGATTGTTCAATTTATTTTTTCAAGAATGTTTGTGAAAATACACATTAACACATTTTCAGCTAATGAGCAAAATGTGTGATTGTATATTCTCAGATTGTCAACTGTCAGATATACATTATTTGTTGATCTGTCAATCAGTCTTTCTTATGCTGCTTTTCAATCATATATTGGTAACCTGCTCAGAACAATTCTACCCCAGAATTTGCTTTAGATAAAGATTTCAATTCATTTAACTGGATGGATAAATTAAGCTGCAACATGTTCCTGGAATACATAATTACCTTAGCCATCGCAGCAGCTTTATAGCATAAAGTCACTCAGATGTCTGGCCTTAGTTCTGGACCTTGCTTTTCTACAAAAGAAGCAATCACAAATCGTATTAATGTATTTTACATTGCTCTGATTGGCCACAGTAATAGCCATGACTAAATTAGACAGTTTACTGCATTGAAATAAATAAATATCAGTGTGATTTTGCTGCCTCATTGTTCATAGCTGGAGCAATCACCCTCCTTTTTTTCAGACAGAAGTCATTCTACATCAAATTTGCTGTGCATTATACAAAAATAATCGAATTTCTGGTAGCAAAATTGCAATAACTGCAGCTGAGAAAACAATGGACACCAGAGGGGAGCCAAATTGCATAATTGCCAAATGCTTTTCTAGGCTGCTTTCAGTTGTGCTGTCTATGTTATTTTTTGAGGTTATATTTTACTTAAAATTTACACCAATTGCTTCTTAAATTAACATTTAATAATGATTTCTGAAATTTTAATTCATGGTAGACTTCCCTACTCTAAAACATTCTTTCCCTCCTTCATGTAGCAAATCAGCAGCTTTTAACTTAAGCAAATATCCTGATGTAAAATTAATGCTGCAATCTGAACCACGGGTGAGTCAGTAAGAATTAAGTGCAGATTTGTAAATCTGAAAATGGGTGGAATTGAATACCCTCCTCAGAAGTGGCAAGTAATATTTAATCGGACTGGAAGGTGGCAGGTACAGAGCCTGTTACTTTCCCATCTCTCTGCCAATTCATTCTGGGATGGCAAGGCTTGTGGATGGTCTTCCCAACCCATCATGCATTGAGGCCTGTGAACTAACATTACCGCCTGCTTAAAGGCTTCATCCCACTGCTATTAGTATTAACATGGCGATGGGAGAGGGAAGGGGTGCTACATACCGAAAACCTTTTTAAAAACCCTATTGGCAGTGTTTGTGGGCTTCTGGTGGAGAGTCCCTCATTTGAAGCCACTCAGTGGCTGGTTAAGGGTCCCAACAATGAAAAAGAAAACCACATTACATTCTTTCTGATGACAGTCATGTGACCAGTTGTGTTATGACCCACAATTAGTATGTCAGTACACCTTTAAAACACATGCCCAGGACATCGTTAATGTCTCATAGCATGTGACCTGAGGGTATAAAGATCTTAGACTCCATCTTAACTTGGACTACTTGAAGCATGAAATGCTATTGGATATGTGTTATTGTAATCAATTATATTAATGTTAACCTGGCCATGCATATTGTGAATGTAATATTTGTATATATTGATGCATTATAATATAAATCTGTTGGATCCTTCAATATCATGTTATGTGGGATAACATTAGCATTGTTACAACAGATAAAGAGATTAACCTCCACCTTGTGGTCAACCATATCTCATTATCACACGCCTGTGACCTCGCTCCCTTAGTGATACTTCACCTCAGAAGGGTACATTTCCAACAACAGCTAATGCCTCCGATGCCATTGTGAAGCCGATCCCAGCTGCTGGTCTCTGATTGGCTGGCAGTTCTCAGCAGGTAGGAATTCAGCTCCTGGGGTCTTTGATTGTGAGGAAGACCCACTGCTGACCAGTTAAATGCCTGATTGGCACTTTATTCAATGGGCCTTCACAGAAGGAGGTAATACGAGGCTCTGAACTGTCAGCCAGTTGACAGGCAAGACCCCGTTAAAAACCTCCTAAAAGACCAGTTTCCCCACCAAGCAACTTAAACTCTGGTCAGGTTTAGTCACCTAGTCTCTCAATTTATCTTGCAGGTTTTTCTCACATGATCATAAAACTGAAACATCCAGAACTTACGTTTGAAAAAAAAAAGAAATGCTGATCATTTATAAAATCCCCAAAGTAAAATAATTAATTCATGATGATAACTCAGTGCTTGCTCTATGAGCAGGATCATCCCACATCCTAGTCTCTATTTAAAAACAGATTAGATTAGATGGCTGTGTACAGTGAGGAGGGATTGCAATATTTGATGGACAATTCCACATCTGCGAGACCAATTTTACAGAATTGGTTGAATATTGAATTAGTTGACTTGCCTTTTTGCAGAGAAAGTACATATTCAGAAACAGATTTAAGGTGATTTGCAAAAGAATCAAAGGAGGTTTGAGATTTTTTTCCTTTAAAATATAGCTAGTTGTTATAATCCGGATTTCAATTTTTGAAGAGCTTATGGAAGTAGGCTCAATAATAGCTAGCAGAAGACAATAAGAAAAGCAGTTGAAGGAAAATAATGCTGGAAACATGGAAAAAGCACAGAAAGTGGGATTGATTGCATGTTCTTTCAAAGAGCCAGTGTAGACACAAAGGGTAAATTAATTCCTTCATTGCTGTGTCATTCTATGATTTTCTGTAAAATGAAAAACTTGCATTTATATAGCACCTTCAATAATCTTAGACTATGCCATAATTTCACAGCCGATGAGGTACATTTCAAGTTTAATCACTGTTGTGGTGCAGGAAATGTAAGTTATACAAGCATTGAGTTACTTTCAGTGTATTACAGCATAAAGTTCGCTTCACACTATCATGCCATTTGGGATTGGGCCAACTACTTCATCTCATGGCTGTTTCTGTAAACAGATCAAGGCCTGAATATTGTCTTCCAATAATGGCACTAATCAGTGCCTGTGTCAATGTAATATCTGGTCTATTGTGTTCTGATGTTGTTTCAAAGACAATAACACAGCACTTGCAAATCTGCTCACAATATTCAGAGACAATTTTAGACATTTTCTAATCAACCCTGTTCAGAGATGTTCTTACACACCCTTGGAGCAGATGAGACAATACCACTGTGTATCAGGAGCCAAAGAGGCAATTTCAATGTTTGTAACCTCATCAGATGTCCAATTAATTGTAACAAAACATATTGAATCTAATAGTGTGGTCAAAGTGTGGGGAAAACATTGAAGTGGGTTGCTTGTTTTTTCTTCACTGCTTGCTTCTCAGGCTGCGTTTCAAAGACTGCAGCTGGGATTTGTGTTTGAGTTCAACATTCAGCTGCTGGCTGATGTGAGTATTGTTCTCTATGGAAGGTCAGATTTCATCATCACCTGTAAGAATTGCAAAAGGTTTCATGCCTCCAAGTGCAATTGCTGCTTCATCTGTGCTCATAACAAGATGGGGATACTGCTCTCAGTGGGAGACACAGCTTCCATTGAGGAGGAGAGGGAGCAGGAGAATGAAGAGGACATGGAGAAGATGCTCAGGACCAAGAGCCAGCTGAATTGATTGACATTGTTTCAGCTGCACAAGATGGGGAGGCTGCAGAGAACGGGATGCTTCAGTCTCACAGGAATTCTCAAAAGCCCCATGCATTTAACCTTGACTACAGGGTTAGATTGACTTACTTACAAATGTTGGAGACACAGTAACTGAAGAGATGCAGACCCTCATGATCCACAGTGAGATCCCTCCATGATAGCTCAGCTGGAAAAATTACATCTAATCATATGGGAACCATCCAAAGCTGCTAGCGCTGATGGTAATGATTGGCCTGAATTACCACTGCTGCATGTGGTGACCTAGTAACATAGTATTCTGCCCATATCAGTGTAAAGTTCATTACTGATTACTGATAAAAACAAATAAGACAGAATACAAGAAGGAGAAAGAGATGGTGTGGTGTAAAGATAACAATCTCCCAACATCAGAAAAAATCAGGAAATTCAGGAAGCAAGGAGGAGGGCACACCCCTACATACGTGAAGGGAGCTGAGGTGGTGATCGATGAGAGCATCAAGTTCGTAGGAGTTACAGTCACCAAAAATCTGCCCTGGACCACCCACGCTGATGCAAAGGTCAAGAAGGCACAACAATGCCTCTTCTTCCTTGGGAGACTAAGGAAATTCAGCGTGCTTGTGAGAACTCTCACCAACATTTACAAATGCACCCCAGAAAGCATTCCATGTGGATACATCATGGCTTGGTATGGCAACTGCTCTGCCTAGGACTACAAGAAACTACAGAGAGTTGTAAACATAGCCCAGGCCATCACACAAGCCAACGTTCCAACCACTGACTCCATCTATACTTTCCACTCCCTCAGAAAGGCATCCAATATCATCAAAGACCCCTCCCACATTTTTTTTAGATTAAATTCCCTACAGCGTGGAAACAGGGCCTTCAGCCCAACTAGTCCACACCGACCCTCCAAAGAGTAACCCACCCAGACCCATTCCCCCTAACTAATGCACCTAACTCTATGGGCAATTTAGCATGACCAATTCACCTAACCAGCACATCTTTGGACTGTGGGAGGAAACCCACGCAGACACGGGGAGCTTGTGGAAACTCCACACAGACAGTCACCCGAGCCTGGAATCGAACCTGGGACCCTGGTACTGTAAGGCAGCAGTGCTAACCACTGAGCCACCGTGCCGCCCCAGCTCAGTTATAATGTCTTGCAACTTCTGTCAGGCAGAAGATACAAAAGCTTAATTAGATATACCAACAGGTTCAAGAACAGTTTCTTCCCCACTGTTATTAGACTCATGAATGGACCTCTCAAATTTCAAATCTAATGTTGATCTTGCTTTATTGTACATCTTCTTTGTTGCTGATTGTTGTATTCCTTGCGTTGGTTTATCACTCCATGGTCTTTGTATGGTATGATCTGCCTGTACTGCATGAAAAACAAAACTTTTCATTGTACTTTGACAATCATAAATCAAATCAAATCAAAATGTAGATTTTTAGGGCAATATGTAGCCTTTATCTCGAATCCCAACAGTTAACGCAGTGATAGCAGGATTCCCAAGGATTCAGGGCTTGTTTGACTACATCCATATCACCAACAATTCTCCACCAGGGCAGCCCTGCACGGTTATTAAGAGAAAAGTCTACCTCTCTGTAAATTTGGCAATTAGTATGTTACCACAACCAAAGCACAATGTAGGTATGTCCAGGTACCCAGGCAGCAGCTAGGTCTCCTACAGTTTGAGGAACTCAGAGGTGCCAGATATTTTTTTCTGGACCTGATGCCTTAGAAGATAGGGTAACAAGGGCTACCCCAGAAAAAATCATATAATACTTGTCAACGCTCCTCAGATTGGTGTGAAGTAAAAGTACAAAGAGCCATGGCATAATTGGGATTATCATTCAGCAGATAATGGGTCTGTTGAAGTTTTGGTTTTGTTATCTTGACAGATCATGAGGAGCTCTGCAGTACACAGTGTCTATACTAACCACTACCGTGCTACGCTCTACACCATCCAGAGGGAATGCCCTGGAGAAAAAGGAACCACTGGGCACTCGCGCAGCTCCTGATGAAGACATCTCTGAGGATGTGGACAGGTGCACAGCCAATAAAAGGGAGAAACTTGATATCTGTGAGTCACGTGAGGCATTAATACTGCATCACTTTCAGTGGGTCACACAGTCAAAGCCTCTAAACAGCCTGTAGCCCAGCTGCATTCTTGCCATTCCTCCTCCCCTGAAAACTCGCTCCACATTTTGGCACGCAATTAACATTGCCAGCCATCAGCCCTATTTTATCTTAACTCAACCTCCACTGAACAATCTTTGCGGGCTTCACCAACACATTTTCCACCCAGAATTAAACCGCTGGAACAGAAAATCTAGTATCAATTGTGCAATTGTACATTCGAAACTGTGCCTCTCTCCTGGCTGCTCTGGCCTGTTGCTGCCCCCTCGCATGTAGCTGCAATGGAGGGGCTGCTGATCTGTTTGCCCCTTGCCCTGGAAGACTTCAGGAGGCATCTTCTGCTTGGCCTGAGGCTGAGGACGCATCTGCGGCACAATACTCCTGATAGTGGCAAGGCAGTCACAGGGACACTCTAGGTTGGCAATGGCAGAGGGATGGAGGAAAAGCCGTAGCCATCAGAAGTGCCCCTTTCTTTCCAGAGAGGGATCAGGAGCTGAATGTAAGAATCCAAGCTCCGATTCCTCCCATTGGCTTGGCTCTGGGCCCTGAGTACAGAGACATTGTGATGCTTTTGCAGTTGGTTGGCTCTGCCCTTGCAAGGCAGTAGCTAACTTGCCCAAAGGGGCAGAGAGTACTCCAATGAGTGGGTTATTACATTGCTCATGGCCTGACCTCCAAGGTCCTTGCCAGAACATGTACATACTCAGGCTACTCCAACACATCTCCACCAACCTTGCATTACACATCCAGCTGTCTTATGAACAACTCCAAAAGCTCATCATCTAGTTGGAACTCAGTCTCAGGCTCACCTCCAGCAATCCTCTGACTACCTGACGCCAGCTCCATCATACATTCTGACAACTGGATGGACTATTGTGACATGTCCTCTTGCACCTCAGAGGTTACAGTCAGTCTGTCACACCTCACTTGAATAATACATTAGAAATTGAGCCCTGCTATTCCTAGGGTCATCACATAAGATAAAGATTTTAAAGTTTATACAAACATTATTCAATGTACCTATTTTCCAGACACAGAAAGCACAGATCAGGCTTCTGTACTTAATGAAAATTATTATTTATTACAATTAATAAGATTCTAGCTACAAGTAAACAGTGAAAATATATTGACATGCAACTGGATTAGTTAAAACTCTAATTCCCTTAGAACTTGCCCTTACTCACAAAGATAGAAAGACACAAACAGGAAGAAAAAAAGTGAGTGTTATGGATGAAAGAAAAACTGGGAAAGCCCTGTTCACAGGATCTATTGAGATGACTTTTGTACTGATCAGAATGCTGCTTCTCTCAGATTTGCAGAAGGCACAGGGTGGCTCACACTCACTAAAGGTCTCCGATTTCTAAATTAAAAGTCACAGCTTACAGCAACTACTCAGGCACAATTAATTTATTTCCGCAGATGGTGGAAATAGGAAGGCTTCCCAATTTTGTTCATAGCCCCAAACTGATCAGCATTTTGAGCACGCCTTTGTCACTGATAACTGATCATTGCTCCACAGTCCATTCAGCTACTTATTGCTGGCTGAATCCCCATTTGTACACACCCTTGGCTCCAGCTCCATCTGCACCTTCTCCTACTTCTGTGCCAACCAGCAGCTGTGTAAACAGTACTTACAATGAGTATCAGGTTATTTACTCTTCGTATCATGCAACAATTCTTCAGTAATCCTTGACTGTAAAGCAGTTCCTTTCCCATTTCAGTCCACAATTAAATACACAGAAAAATAAAAATACATAATCTGTACAGTTTTCTTGGGGCTAATAGCTAGAAAAGTTCACTTGTACAGGAAATAAAAGGAGGGAAGGTTATGGCTGTAATCCATATTCATGGTTATTGTAAGTATGCATTATTCCACAATGACAACACCTGGAAGCAGACTGAGGTATTTCTAAGTGTTTATATTTCATAACTTCTATCATGCACATACACTTAAATCAACAACTTATTTTAATCACAAGTAAATAAAGCGTTACCCAAATGAGCAACACACAACATTCCTTTAACCTTCTTAGCAGTTACCTCCGTCAATTGCAATGCAAGTCCCTCGCAATCTCAACAGTTAATTGTCTTCCTCCAAATTTGCCTGTTCCATTGGTGCAGCTTCAGTTATATAGAGAAAGCTCCAGCATTTCCTTCTCAACAGCCATGAGAATGGCCTGGTCAGGCATTCAGCCTCCTGTCTGGCTCCTCTGCATGAAATTGTGTGCCCTCTTCTCCTACAGTGAAGTGTGATAGTGTGGAGATATATATTCTGAGGGACTCTTAGTTCAGCTCAGTGCCAGAGACATCATGCCTTCTACAATGTGTCAATTGATTGGACCACTCTCCACCAATGTTGGTGGCCATCAATTGACATACCAGCTATTAACTGGTCTTTTAATGCTTTATTGTGCCTGCTGGTTAGGCAGAGGTGGGAGTCAGTGCAACATTTATTTCTGGATCACAGTCCCATCACCGTCAGGTCCCTGAAATCCCACAAGAACACTCTCAGTCTCCTATCCAGTCTCCATTAAAGCACAATAACCATTACCACCTCTCACACCCAGCCCAATCCCTAACTGACTAGTAGGTTAGGCCACAAAAGGGTTGTGGAGTCAAACAGCAGTCACATACTAAACTTTCAGAAATAGAATGCTTCTGAATCTTTGTCACAAAATCAAAATGCTGGAAATGTCTATCAGATAAATCAGCAACTGATAGAGAAAACAGTTAATCATCATGAGGACTGCCTAATTCTAAAAGAGGGGAAAATCAGGAGGAAATCAAGGTTACAATAGCAAGATAAAATTATTTGAAATAATGTCCTGCAAATAATGATAGTGAATATTGTGTTACACTTTGACCATCTTGTGGCCCATTTTCCTTTCTGACAGTCCTGACAAAAGATCCCACCCTAGCCAAGAGCAAATCTTTCTCTTTCAGCCGTCAGAATTTCATCTCTGATTTGCAGCATCTTTTATAATCGATTCCCTAAATCAATTAGCATGTGCAGATCTTTTTAATCAACCTGCTCACACTGTTATAACATATTAGGCAAAGCATAACTAAACTCATTAGATTTCATGGAGAGAACGCCATTGAACTCAACAAAAACAACACTTCGTCAATTTCTAGTAAGATTCATCCCAAGATGTTCTGTAATTGTCTTTTTGAGTTTTCCTAAAACGAACTCCATTTATTAATACTGCTACTTTATTGATAAATTGTCCTTTTCTCATTGACACAAGTGACAGTGCTTTGCAGTTACCCCATCAATCGCTATTCACTGTGATCACAACCTGGAAACGTATAAAAAAAAAGCTATCAAACTCAGTAAATATAGCAATTTCATTGGAAAAAATCATAATGTGGAAGTGTCAATATTGGACTGGGGTGGACAAAGTCAGAAGTCATACGCCACCAGGTTAAAGTCCAACAGGTTTATTTAAAATCACAAGCTTTCGGAGTGCTGCTCCTTTGTCAGGTGAAGTCTGAATCACACTACACCTGATGGAGAAGCAGCGCTCCAAAAGCTTGCGATTTTAAATAAACCGTTTGGACTTTAACCTGGTCCCAGGTCATAGAGTCATAGAGATGTACAGCATAAAAACAGACCCTTCGGTCCAACCCGTCCATGCCGACCAGATATCCCAACTCAATTTGGTCCAACCTGCTAGCACCCGCCTCATATCCCTCCAAACCCTTCATATTCATATAACCATCCAAATGCCTCTTAAATGTTGCAATTGTACCAGCCTCCACCACATCCTCTGGCAGCTCATTCCATACATGTACCACCCTCTGCATGAAAAAGTTGCCCCTTAGGTCTCTTTTATATCTTTCCCCTCTCACCCTAAACCTATGCCCTCTAGTTCTGGACTCCCCGACGCCAGGGAAAAGACTTTGTCTATTTATCCTATCCATGCCCCTCATAATTTTGTAAACCTCTATAAGGTCACCCCTCAGCCTCCGACGCTCCAGGGAAAACAGCCCCAGTCTGTTCAGCCTCTCGCTGTAGCTCAAATCCTCCAACCCTGGCAACATTCTTGTAAATCGTTTCTGAACCCTTTCAAGTTTCATAACATCTTTCTGATAGGAAGGAAACCAGAATTGCACGCAATATTCCAACAGTGGCCTAACCAATGTCCTGTACAGCCGCAACATGACCTCCCGACTCCTGTACTCAATACTCTGACCAATAAAGGAAAGCATACCAAACGCCTTCTTCACTATCCTATCTACCTGCAACTCCACTTTCAAGGAGCTATGAACCTGCACTCTAAGGTCTCTTTATTCAGCAACACTCCCTAGGACCTTACCATTAATTGTATAAGTCCTGCTAAGATTTGCTTTCCCAAAATGCAGCACCTTGCATTTATCTGAATTAAACTCCATCTGCCACGACTCAGCCCATTGGCTCATCTGGTCCAGATCCTGTTGTAATCTGAGGTAACCCTCTTTTCTGTCCACTGCACCTCCAATTTTGGTGTCATCTGCAAACTTACTAACTGTACCTCTTATGCTCACATCCAAATCATTTATGTAAATGACAAAAAGTAGAGGGCCCAGCACCGATCCTTGTGGCACTCCACTGGTCACGGCCTCCAGTCTGAAAAACAACCCTCCACCACCACCCTCTGTTTTCTACCTTTGAGCCAGTTCTTTATCCAAATGGCTAGTTCTCCCTGTATTCCATGAGATCTAACCTTGCTAATCAGTCTCCCATGGGGAGCCTTGTCGAACGCCTTACTGAAGTCCATATAGATCACATCTACTGCTCTGCCCACATCAATCTTCTTTGTTACTTCTTCAAAAAACTCAATCAAGTTTGTGAGACATGATTTCCCATGCACAAAGCCATGTTGACAATCCCAAATCAGTCCTTGCCTTTCCAAGTACATGTACATCCTGTCCCTCAGGATTCCCTGCAACAACTTGCCACCACCGAGGTCAGGCTCACTGGTCTATAGTTCCCTGGCTTGTCTTTACCATCCTTCTTAAACAGTGGCACTACGTTTGCCAACCTCCAGTCTTCCGGCACCTCACCTGTGACTATCGATGATACAAGAGGCCCAGCAATCACTTCTCTAGCTTCCCACAGAGTTCTCGGGTACACCTGATCAGGTCCTGACTTCTGACTTTGGAAAACATCAGTACTGGGTTGTTGAAGCAATAGCCATAAACTTTATGAATATGTGGAGTATTGAATGACTTCTGTTTGGTGATCAGCAAAGTAATTGCATTCAGGAGCTGCTTAATGCTGTGGGATTGGCCAATGCACAATTATTGTTATCCTTTTCATTGAAAAGGTAGTTTAAAAATAACTGGCACTAAGTTTATCACTTGGAAAAATTATCATGCCACACAGATCATAACTTAGAGAATAATTTCTGGACTTCACAGGAATATTAAAGGCTGCTGTCAGGCCAAACTTTCACTTTGCCCACTACTACCACAGGCACAGCCAGCAACAATCACCAACATCCCAGATGGACAATGCTCTATATCCTAAAACCAGTCACTGCCTCAGGAGGTCCACCTGCAGCTTACTCCATCATAGTTTGCCTCTACAGCTTTATCCAGGCAGAACAAAGGTCCTGAATTGTGCTCCAAATGTATCATTAGTTTGAACACTCTGTGGTATTAAAATCACTGAATTCTCCATACATTCTACTACCACCTCCCCCCAACATCAACATCCTGAGAATTACCATTGACCAGAATCTATACTGGAGGAGCCATATAAATCCTGTGACCACAAGAGCAGGTCAGAGGCTGAGAATTCTGCCGTGTGCAACACAACTCCTGACTCCTCAAAACCTGTTGATAATTGACAAAGCAAAAGTCAGTTGTGTGAGATGAGATATTTGAATACTCTTCACTGGACGAGTGTAGCTCCTTAAAAAACGTACCATTCAAGACAAAGTAGTTATCCCACGTCTCTAGTTAAACATTCACTGCTGCACCAATGCACAGCGGCAGCTGTTTGTAACATCTACAATGTAATCTACAAGAGTTGATGCAGCACCTCATCAAGGCTCATTCAACAACACTTTCCAAACTGTTACCTCTACCTCGTGGAAGGATAAGAGCAGCAGATACATGGGAACACCACAAGTTGCAAGTGCTCTCCCAAACCCCATAGCACCTTGACATGGAAACATACTGCCATTTCTTTACTGGATTCGGTGAATCCTGGGATTCAACTGTTTGCTCAAAGTTGATTACACAGTAATGGGCAAATATATACAGGGGACTTGGAGTTTTAACTTTCCTTTGGTAATACTGTACACTGGTTGAAAAGTCCACATAAAGTTCCTTTGCATCTTAGTAATAACACAGTTATTAAACTCTTCAAAGGCAATGAACTGGCATTTCTATTAAAACAATGCACAAAGGACGTTTACATAAGCACATTAATCCCAGAGAAATTTGAGCTATACTAGAAATTATTTTTTTTGAGATCAGTAGTAACATAGAACATAGTCTGGTTTTTCATTGGTCTCTGCTCAATAACTTACATGAGCAACAATTCATACTATATGATTGGATTATTTTTAAACGTAAAACAGCGGAAATTGAAGCTTTCACCTCATTTTCCCAATTGCAGCCTGATGCTGTAAAATCAGGCCAAGATCAATCCTTCATATCACTTCTGCCAAAGTTAGATATGGAAAAGCACACTATAACCATTAAAAAATACTTCAACTAAACAAATACATTCTACAAGTGACTGCCCTAAATCTATGATTCTGTAAGGATTCTAATTCCCAATTTCTACTCACCATATTCCCAACCCACAATTAATTTTATTTAAATTTTTACGCATATCACTTCAGTTGTTTTAAACTCGGTTTCTCTGTGGATTATGCGCCTTCTCTTTTTTTTAAACTATGCTTTTGAGCTCTCCTGGGCCACCATTTTGTCAAGAATGTGTGTACATATTGAGACCCACTCTTCAGTGTTTTTTTCTGTTTATATTCCTTCATATCACTTACTTCAGGCAGAACAACTACTTCTGCGCTTACGTCGGTATCCCAAGATCATGTCCTGCATTCTGACTTTCAGGCGATTTTTTTGAAAGATCAGAAGTTGTGTCGGGATGCCTTTGCATTCCACTGACCTGATCCCAATGTTGTAGCTGGTGGCCAAACCATCCAATTCAGAAAGGAGCTCAGAGGCAAGGGCACACGTATCTCCAAGAGAAAAATATTAATATTTATTTCCAGCTACACTTTAACTTCATTTGCTACATTCTGTTTAACTAAGTTAGAGTTGTTCCCATTTCCATTTGATGTTGTCACTTTTTCCCTGCCACTATTATTCTATTTTAAGCGTGACCCCATTAATTACTATTTGAACCAGGAGTTCTGGAGAAACCATAGCGTTCAGCTTTAAAAAAAAGCATATTTTCATAATATCTTTAAAATAGAGGCACAAGCATGACTACTGTGCGGTTTCTAGCATTACCAAATTCGGTCTGTTTGATCATCGAATCCAAAACGTGCAGAAGCAGGCATTCAGCCCATTGAATCCACACTGATCCACTGAACAGCATTCCACTCAGGACATTACCACCCCCCCACACCCCCCCCCCCCTCACCCCCCACTCCCCCCCACCCCTCCCACTCCCCCCCACCCCCCCCCACACCCCCCCCCAACTCCCCCCCACCCCCCCACCCCCCCCTCCACAACCCACCCAAACTCTGCATTTCCTGTGGCTAACCCACCTAGTCTTCATAACCTTGGAGACTACAGGCAATTTATCATGGCAAATCCACCTAACCTGCACATCTTTGTGACTGTGGGAGGAAACCAGAGCAGCCAGAGGAAACCCACGTAGACTCAAGAGAGAATGTGCAAACTCCACACAGCCAGTTGCCAAAGAATGCTGGTGAAGTTCCAGGTGGGTGGCTAATGTTGGCCCATTGTTTAAGACAGGCAAAGACAAGCCAGGAAACTACAAGTCAGTCAGCCTGATATCAGTGGTACGCAAGTTGTTGGAGAGGATACTAAGAGACAGGATCACACAACATTTGGATAGTCAAGGTCTGATTAGGTATAGTCAGCATGGATTTGTACACAGGAAATTATGTCTGACAAATCTTTTAGAATTTTTTGAAGAGGTTACCAAAGGGATAGATAGATGAGGGTAGGGCAGTGGATGTTGTCTTTATGGACTTTAGTAAGGTCTTTGACAAGGTCCTGCATGACAGACTAGTCATGGAATTCAGTCAGGGGTCAGGGACAGGAGTGTGTGGCTGTGAGTGAGGCAGGTAGAGGGATCCAGGAAGTAGAATTGCAGTAGCCTCAGTCCCTGTCATGTCCAACAGGTTCAAGAGCTTTGCTCCCTGTGTGGATGGGAATGGGGACTGCAGGCAGGATGAGCCGACAGACTGCAGCACCATGGTGCAGGGAGCCATTCAAATGATGGGGGGGGGGGGGGCGAAGAAGAGAAATGTTATTGTAATTTGGGTTAGTACACCCAGAATTCCCCGAGCAGTTCACAAAATGGGTCAGACAGCACGCAGACAATGGAATGCGCTTTAAGCTCCCATGGACATGACAGAGATCTCAAAGCCTTAAGGGCAGTTTCACAACCCAGCAATACCAAAGCCACACAAAGAGCAGGGCAGACAGACAGGCACCACAGGACAATGGAAGCACCTTGCCACTCCAGAAAAGACTTTAACACCTACCTGTGAAGATGAATGGAACCATGAATACTGTCAGCATGTTGCACTGTGTGAAGGAACAGGACATTCATCCAAGAAACTGCTTTCCAATTAGCATCCTTGCAACTAAATTACTCCATTTCCAGAAACATTGTAGTTTCCCATTTCTTAATCAGTGTCATTGTGCAGCATTACTATAAAACTGGTCTCATCCTCAGCTCAGGGAGGAGAAATCTGATCTTTGTGCAGACTGTCAGTTCTGTGTCAGCTGGTCTGTATTCTCCTCCAGCGATATCGCTTGCAATAAACTGTTTGTCAATTTCACTTCGAGCTGTGTTTAGTGATCTCTAACCTATTGGGCAAATTTCTCCGACAGATATAGACAGTGTTCTGTGTGACCTGGATCAAGAGTCTGAAGGTAGTGTTGCCTAGCTGGGTGCTTGGGTTCAGGATACCTCATCTGCAGAGGAACTTGGGGTGGGAGGGTGAAGATCCAGTGGTCATGGTTCACTTAGGTACCAGTGACATAGATAAAACTAGAGCAGAGGTTTTGCTAAGGGAGTATGGACAGCTAGGAATTAAATTACAAAGCAGAACCAAAAAGGTAGTAATCTCTGGATTTGGCACCAGTACTGGGGAAGAAGGGACCTGTTCCGATGGGATGGTATTCATCTGAACTATGCTGGGCCCAGAGTCCTAGCGAATCACATAACTAGGGCTGTGAACAGGGCTTTAAACTAAATGAGGGGAGAGAGGGTTCAGTTATAGGGAAACTTAGAAAACCCGAATTAAAGGAGGAGGTAAGAGTGCAGAGCTCAGGAGAGGCTATTAAACTCTTTAGCACAGAGCCAAATAGGATAGAACGTATGGAAAGAGTTAGCAATCAAACTTCAAGCACACTGGACAAATGAATGATAATGAGTAAAGGGATGGTTTGAACAGGACTGAAGGTGTTACATCTGAATGCACACAGGATAAGGAATAAAGGTAAATGAGCTTGTAGCATAGATCAAAATCGGCAGGCATGACGTAGTGGGCATCACAGAGACATGGCTGTAAGGGGATCAGGATTGAGAGCTGAATGTTCAAGGAAACACATCCTATCGAAAAGATAGGCAGGTGGGCAGAGGGGGTGGGGTTGCGTTATTTGTAAGAAATGAAATTAAATATAATAATAGTAAGAAATGAAGTAGGGTCAGATGGTGTAAAATCTGTGGGGTTAGAATTGAGGAACCGCAAACGTAAAGAAAACCACAGTTGAGTTATGTGCAGTCTTCCAAATAGTAGTCAGGAGCTGGGGCGCAAGATACAACAGCAGGTAGAAAAGATTTGTAGGAAAGGCAAAGTTACAGTGATCATGGCAGATTTCAATATGCAGGTAGACTGGGAAAATCAGGTTGGTAGTGGATTGCAAGAAAAGGAATTTGTGGAATGTCTACGAGGTGGCTTTTTGGAGCAGCTTGTCATGGAGTCCACTAAGGAACAGGGTAATGCTGGATTTAGTGTTTGTGTAATGAGGCATATGTAATAAGGGACATTAACGTGAAGGAACCCTGAGGAGGCAGTGATCACAATATGATTGAATTTACTCTGCAATTTGAGAGGGTGAAGGTAGAATCAGAGGTAACGGTATTACAGCTGAATAAAGGCAACTACAGAGGCACAAGGGAGGTGCTGTACATCTCTATGACTATAACTGGGAGAGGAGTCTAGCAGGAAAGACAGCGGAACAGCAATGTCAGGAGTTTCTGTGAGTAATTCAGGAGACACAGCAGAGATTCATCCTGAGGAAAAAGAAACATGGTACAAGGAGGAGCTGATGAGGGAAGTCAGGGATAGAATAAAAGCAAAAGAGAAAGCATATAATGTGGTAAAGGGCAGTCGAAAACCAGAGGATTGGAAAGGTTACAAAGACCAACAGAGGGCAACAAAAAAAGAAATAAGGAGGGGGATGATTAAATATGAGGGTAAGCTAGCCAATAATCTAAAGGAAGGCTCTAAGAGTTTCTTTAGATATATAAATGGCAAAAGTGGACATTGGGCTGCTGGAAAATGACGCTGGAGAGATAGTATTGGGGAACAAGGAAATGGCTGAGGAACTGAATAAATTACTTGACGTCAGTCTTATTGGTGGAAGGTACAAGTAATATCACAAAATTCAAGAAAGTGAGGGGTCAGAGTATGGTGGCCATCAGCAAGGAGAAAATGCTAGAAAAACTGAATGAGCTGAAGGTGGATAAACCACCTGACCCAGATGGATTACACCCCAGAGTCTAAGCGAGATAGTTGAAGAGATAGTGGAGGCATTAGTAGTGATCTTTCAGGAATCGCTAGAATCAGGTAGGGTCCCAGAGGACTGGAAAATCACTAACGTGACACCCCGGTTTAAAAAGGGAGTAAGGCAAAAGGCAGAAAATTACAGACCAATTAGCCTAACCTTGGTCGTGGATAAGATCCTGGAATCCAATGTGAAGGATGAGATTTCTGAATACTTGGATGTGTATGGTAAAATAGGGCAGAGTCAGCATGGATTCATCAAAGAGAAGCCATGCCTGATAAATCTGTTAGAATTATTTGAGGAAGTAACGAGCAGGTTAGACCAAGGACAGTCAATGGACAATATCTATGAGGACTTCAAGAAGGCCTTTGACAAGGTGCCACACAGGAGGCTACTGAGTAAGATAAGGGTCCATGGTGTTAGAGACAAGGTGCTAGCATGGAGAGAAGCTTGGCTGTCTGGCAAAAAGCAGAGAGTGGGGATAGAAGGGCCCTTCTCAGAATGGCAGCCAGTGACAAGTGGTGTTCTGCAAGACTCAGTGTTGGGATCACAACTTTTCACTTGATACATTAATGATCTAGATGAAGGAACTGACGGCATTCTGGCTACGTTTGCCAACAGTACAAAAATAGGTAGAGGGCCAGGTAACATTGAGGAGTGGGGAGGCTGCAGAAAGATTTGGACAGGTCAGGAGAGTGGGCAAAGTGGCAGATGGAGTACAATGTTGGAAAGTGTGAGGTCATGCACTTTGGTAGAAAGAATAGAGGCATGGACTATTTTCTAAATGGGAAGGAAATTCAGAAGTCTAAAGTGCAAAGAGACTTGGGAGTTCTAGTCCAGGATTCTCTCAGAGTAAACTTGCAGATTGAGTCACTAGTTAGGAAAGAAAATGCAATGATGATATTTATTTTGAGAGGATTTGAATATAAAAGCAGGATAGGCGGGATGGGTTTAGAGGGAAATGGTCCAAATGCAGGCAACTGGAGCTAGCTGAGGGGACACCGCAGTGAGCACAGACCAAAAGGGTTTCTTTCCATGCTGTATTATTCGAAGACTGGAATTGAGCCTGGGTCCCTGCTGCTGTGAGTCAACATGCCATCCACATTGTGCTGCATACAAAAAAAGTGCATACAATTTTCTCAAAAGTAACTTGTTAGATTATACTCTTTGACTTTTAATTGTATCACAAACTCAAGTATAACAACGAGAGACTTGAGGGTTTCTTCTGTGTAGAGTCTCAATGCTGTTGTTGGATTGACAATTAATGGTCAATCAATATCTTCCCAAACAATTGTTTCCATTTTTTTCTGATGCAAATTAAAACCACCGAGACTGTTTCAAGTTACTCTTGTTTTAAATTAAAATTTAAAGATTCAAATCAATTTACCCTATTAAACTTCAATTGAATTTCCCATTGTGTGCTTGAACTAGGAACTTGTATTGAGTTATTTTATCCATCCCAATTTCAGACATGCTTATGTCAAACCTTAGTGATCACAGTCACTTCAGGATTCTCCTGTTCTAAAGATTTTGTCTCAGCAAGACTTACACTGCCTCGCTGTTTTCTTGAAACATATCTAAAATATCCATAAACAATATCCACTGTGGGATTGGAAGAAGCTAATAATATTAAGGGTTAATAATGTTGAATGAATGAATGATTTATTTATCATCACATATATCTTGAAGATACAGTGAAAAGTGTTTTGTCACCACAATCCGATGCCATTTTGAGATACAATAATGACAAAAAGAAAAAAAAAACTTTAATAAGAGTTCACATTCTGTTCAAACTGGGGTCTCAAGCACTGCATCAAGGCTTCAGCAAGGTCTCTGGTGTTCTGGTCCTCAAGGAGTCCCCACCCTGGGAGCAGCAACAAAGATGTCAATGCCCCACGAGACCCTGACTCTTCTGCCACTGCCACCTTGCCAAAGCCATCAAAAGTCCAGGCTCCATGCCTACCACTGCCAGGGGTCCTCACCCCAGGCACCATCGCTGCAGAGTTCAAACAAACATACTTGTAAATGTAGGATTTCAAACTTTAGTCCTGTCCAGAATCACACATCTCACCATACAGAAGTTGAGTGATAAGATTTAAATACCCATTAGCAGAAAGAATTAACCCTGCTGGTCTGAAAAGGGGAAAGCCCCAAGTCACCAAATGACTTTCACATACTCTGTCTAAAAAACTTGAAATCTTGTGATAATTTCAAACTGACATTTTAAATTTCTATAGTCATAAAGATGTACAGCACAGAAACAGACCCTTCAGTCCAACCTGTCCATGCCGCCTAGATATCCCAACCCAATCTAGTCCCACCTGCCAGCACCCGGTATAGTCTTAAAGAAAACCTTTTATCGACCTTTCCTTTAAGACCACCTTCAAAAATAATCAATACGAGTGTACAGACAAAACATTCTTACTCCAAATTCTGAGTTCCAAATTGAATGTCTTTCAAAGAAGTTACCTATATGTTGAGAACAAGCTAAACTGTTTTTTTCCCCACAGCATTGACTTTCCTACAGCAGTTAAAAATATTCATTTTAACTTTTTTGATAAGTAATATTTAAAAGTCTTAATGGTGAACGTCCTGTCATGGTTTCAGACTACCCTTTGTTTTAGTATTGCTTTCAGTCAAATATAAGCAATGCTCTCATAACAGTTATGGGGACTCTCTGAGAATACAATCTGTTTTCACTGGGAGATCTTTAACCCTTCTTGTGAATCCCTTTGTTAACTGTGCCTCAGGGTCCTATTCCTTTGTCCGCCCCTTCCGGCTCCTGGGTGCCATTACACACTGGCTTTCTCCTTCTGCACTGGGATGGAATAGTTGGGGAAACACTGTCAACTACATTCTCAAGGTTACCTGCCTTGTCTTGCAAAGTAACAGACCCAGCTGCTGGCTGTTCACAGGTTTCTGTTTGGTCTGTTTTTGCTCCATCAAGGGAGAAGTTCATTTCAACATCAATGTCCAGTTTGTCCAGTCGCAACACTAGGTCTACCTGCAGCCTCTTCCTCATGTTACACATAATAGGTACATTGCTTTCCTGTTGGCCACATTTTTATCCTACAGCTCTTCCACCAGTCCTACAGCTTTTCATTTTCCTTGTCCAACTCTAAAGCACATAGATGGGCACCATAGGTTAACTTACTCCAGACAGTTTCGAACTCAGTCGTTCCTTAATTCATCTCTTTTGAAAGCCTATCAAGGACACACTCATAACTACCATCACATATTTCTATAATTTCCAGTGCAGCTCCCACTAACGATCCTAACTTTTCCATTAAACTAACTATCAGTTGTGTTTTAGAATATTCCAGTGACATGTGACTTCAATGAAAGACTGCTGCTTGGCACAGCTTCCCAGACTTAAAGCCAAATGTTATTATGGATTTCATGACCACAGTTCAACAGCAGATGATTTATTGCAATTTTCTGAGAATTACTGAGTTTGCTAAGAAGCAGCAATTTCAATATGACATATTAGTTAAGATAGATGAAGCAAGTGTACAACCGCGACATTTGGGGATAGGTTTTTGATACCAGAAGACAAACAGGCTGTTAGCACGGAATATTTCAGTCTCACTAAAGTGGTGGAGGCAGCATCCAACTCTCCAGCCAAGGTGTTGGGGAGCTCTTCCCTTAGCCTTCTTCCTTTCTGTTTTTCTTAAGCATTCTCACTCAGATCCTGCTGACTACACCTCACAAAGATGGCTGGCCTAGTGGCTCAATTTCTGTAGCCCTCAGTACCTGTTGCAACCTAGTCCAGGGGCAATATATTATGAGCTTAGAAAAGTCCCCGATATTAAAAGTCTGCTGAATTCAATGTCATGCGCTGAACTGCTCGAACTCTTAATCTCCTGGGTATTTTTCCCAAGCACTCTTTCAGCCTCGGTTGTTATTAACAGCCCTTCACTGTGCAGTGCCACTGTTCTCATGCACTTACACAAGGCACAACTGTTTATTTCCATTTTCCATTAACCCTTTGTAATCTGCTTTGGAGATTAATTTTGGTATCATACACTACAATGGTGATGGGACAGGGTGGTGAGGTAAAACTGGGTTTTAACTGTTGAAGTGCTTTTGCCCGAAACATCGTTTTTTTCTGCTCCTCGGATGCTGCCTGACCTGCTGTGCTTTTCCAGCACCACACTTTCGACTCTAATCTCCAGTATCTGCAGTCCTCACTTTCTCCTGAAACAGGGTTTTGTCAGCATACACTGTGTGCATTCGGATGATGTCACTAACATGTAGTTCAGAAATAGAAATGGACAAAAGATAGAGTTTCAGGTGACACCAGAGATAGTTGGGTAGTAGCAGGAAGGAAAAGGTAGTTCTCAGTTGGATAAGAATGAAATCAGGTGAGAACAATACCACTAGTTGGTTAATAGTGAAAAAGCATGAGGCGAAAATAGTATGTCAACTGTGTCAAAGTTTACAGGTAGAATACTAAGAATGAGGACTGTACCTCTGTCTCAGTCACATTGGATGCTATTTATGGGTTTTATTTAGATCTATTTTAGTATTGCAGCAGGGGCAGGTGTCTCTTTGAACAGATTCTAACATGTTTTCCATGGAGCATTAAAGGCTGAGGGGTGACCTTATAGAGGTTTACAATAATCATGAGGGGCTTGGACAGGGTAAATAGAGGTGGGCAAATCCAGAACTATAGGGCATAGGTTTAGGGTGAGAGGGGAAAGATTTAAGAGGGACCTAAGGAGCAACCTTTTCATTCAGAGGGTGCTGCGTATATGGAATGAACTGCTAGAGGAAGTGGCAGAGGCTGCTACAATTGAAATATTTAAAAGGCGTCTGGATGGGTATGTAAATAGGAAAGGGTTTGGAGGGATATGGGCCAAGTGCTGGCAAACCTAGATTAGGTTAGGATTTCTGATCAGCATGGACGAGTTGGACAAAAGGGTCTGTTTCCGTGCTGCATATCTCTTTGGAGTTCTAGGAAAGATAGGCACAAATTTGCAAGTTGACGATGCATTCAAGGACATTGGAAAGGAAAGAAAGTTTGGAAATAGAGTGGTGGTTGCAAGGAATGAAGAGGTAAGAGTGTTTTTTTTTACGAAAGTGGTAACGACAACAGATTTGAAGGAGAGGGGTATCAGAATCTGAAGTAAGAGAGCTGTTTACAACATCAGCCAACTTTGGAGTCAGAAGCGATGTTGGATAGTCAGTCGCTCAGTGAGAACACAGTAGGGGGATGGAGTAAATGGTTTCTTTGACATGCTGAGCTCAGAGAGGGAATGAGGGAAAAAGGAGCGACAGTGGAGGAAGATATCAATTCATGGCTGAGCTGGGGGGGGAGTAGTCAAAGATGAAATTTGGCACAGTGGGTTAGTGGAAGGGAAAGAAGTGGCAAAGGCAGTTCACTAAGTGGTCTCAGCCTTGGTACAAAAAATTTCATGAGTTCCTCAGAAATTGTTGGAGGAGGAGGCAAGGGAAAGAGGTTCCAGAAGGCATCTTAAAGTGGAAAATAAAAGCATGTGGCTCACTTTGTATTGCAAATAAATTCAGGAACTGTACATTTTGAAAGAAGAAAGCAGGATCCAAGTGGTCCAGCCAGACTTGGCTGAACTGATTGTCCACTGTATCCATTAACATCTGCATCCATTGGACAGAGGGCAGAGGAGATGATTGCCATCTCAGGGAGGTTGAGAAAGAGTGATGGTTTTTGCTGGGATGAGAGCATTGACTTTTTAGGTGGTTTGGTCAAACAGATCATGAGCTACAATAAGCACAGGGTAAATGCCCAAGAGTTAAGGTTTTGAGTGTGCAGCTGTGAATGAATGGGGAGAATTATTTCCAGGGCAGAAATAGAAGAAATTAGGGTGTGGAGGGGCAAGTGAGATTTGAGTGGACAGCAATACAAAGGCATGATCAGATATGATCTTAACTGAGATATAATAGCAGTGGTGAGGCCAGGTGAGATGCCAAGATCCAACCTCAGAGCAGGACGAGGAAAGCAATACAAATAGCTAACAAAGGTGACTGCAGCCACAGAAGTTCCTCCAGTTGGTTTTCTTCCAGGCTGAAGCATCTGGCAGTTCACTAGAACTGGAGATGACTGCCACCCCTTCTACCATGTTGGACACACCTTCAACCTAGTCTGAACCATTTCCAGCACTTCTGTCCTCACCTCTTCCCATGTCCCTATCACCACAATAGGATTCCTCTTGTCTTCCAGTCCACCCCACCAGCCTCTGTGTCCAAAGAATTATCCTCTACCACTCCCACCAGTGCAGAAAGATGGCAACACCAAATAGAGCTTCCCCTCTTCTCCCTGCCAACATTCCAAAGGGACCCTGGTCCTCTCTTTGATCAGTCCCAACAATTAACCAAAAACAGATTGGATAACTGCTTTGGGAAACACCTCTGCTCTGAATGCGAGCAACACCTCAACCATGTGGTCACTTGCCAGTTTCATACATCATTTTCCAATGGAGAGAATGGTTCATCCAGAGAATGGTTACAATGAGAAATTTTCTGTCATGTGCAGATGTAGCAGTGAATAAGGCACTTATGTTGAAGCATGAGCTGGATAAGTACCTGAAAGAGAAAATAAATTGAAGGATATGCAGAAAGGGTCAGATGAAGTAGGGTAGGAGGAGACTTAGGTAAAATATCAATTCAAATGTCAGATGAAATGTCTGTTTTTGTGCTGTATGTTCTTAGCCAGGTAAGTTATCTCTGATTGGCTGGAGCATTGCCACTGTAAGGTAATCAGTGTGTAATTCATTTGCACATTCTATAAACTGTATTTATTCACACACAATAATATGTCCACACATTGTACCTTTCTAACAAGCTAAAAAGAGCAATGAACAGTCAATCTCTGCTGCATCTCCACCGTTATGTTCTGATCAATCAGAATCAACTTTCTTGATTTGCATTCAATCGGTGAACAAAGAAGATAACAATTCCTGCTGCATTTCCATGTCACCCACAGTCCAACCATTCACCACATTCTTCTCATGCTGTATAAATTGTTGCTGCCTTCCTAGAGTTGGCTTACTCTTGTGTTTCAGTCCAGCTGAGTGCATGATATAAGCTTTAACTTCACACCCCTTTTTAGTTCAGTTTATGTTCTACATCACCAAGCAATTATTTATAATTTCTAAGCAACATCACTCAATTGCCTAAATGAATTAGAGAAAGATATCACTGGATTTGTTTTTTTGGTGATTTTAGCCAGGAATGGCAATCTTGCTTAAAAGATTCAGCATACCTTCCATTAACAAAATCCACATGTGGCCATACATGAAACATATGATGAATTCAATATCATTATAGACATCAGTATTTAATGAGCTAAACAGGGTTAAGACAGTTTATTTCCATATGTAATTTACTGATCTACACTCCAGCTTAGAGTCATCCACTTAATGAATCATACCCAAATCCTTTTCTGAATGCATTGTTGCTAATGCGTACCTACTCATTGAGTACAGATTTCATATTTCCATTTCCAATGTGCTTTTCCTTACCTTTAACCACATTAAAATTCAACAGGACTTTCTCAGCCCACATGGTATTTATGTCTGTACTTTGCTTGTCAGTAAATGTGAGTATCCTTCCATTTATTTGAGTCACCAAGGTTTTCTTTTCTTAAATGCACTCTCTCTATCAATCACCACTTGATTTCTTTCCTTCACACTACAATGATTTAACAAAATAAATAGTTCATTCTCATTTATATAATTTGAAGATGACAAATGTATCACAAATTTAAACAAATTCAAGAGAACACTATGTGAATTTAGAGAATGTATTAAAAGGATGTTTGTCTGCATTTTCCTAAAGGAAGAAACAATTACACTGAGCACCACAGATGAAATGCTGAGAAGACAAATTGTTACGCACTACTCTTTTTGGTCAGATGCAAAAATTGTGTCAAACAATCTGAAGCCACATTTTTGAACCTTGTTCCTATTTTCACAAATGGATATAGAACTTGGAAAATAAAGTAAGAACTAAAGACTTGCATTCATCTAACGACTTTCATGGCATTAAGATATCAGAAAACATTTCACAATCAATGAGGCATTGTGGATAGGTTTGCTTGCTGAGCTGAAAGGTTCATTTCCAGATATTTTGTCACCATACTAGGTAACATTTTCAGTGGACCTCCAGGTGAAGCACTGCTGATGATTCCTGCTTTCTATTTATATGTTTGGGTTTCTTTAGATTGGTGATGTCATTTCCTGTAGTGATGTAATTTCCTGTTCTTTTTCTCAGGGGGTGGTAGATGGGGTCTACCTCGGTGTGTTTCTTGATAGAGTTCCGGTTGGAATGCCATGCTTCTAGGAATTCTCGAGCGTGTCTCTTTTTGGCTTGTCCTAAGGTGGATGTGTTGTCCCAGTCGAAGTGATGTCCTTCCTTATTTGTATGTAAGGATATGAGTGAAAGAGGGTCATGTTGTTTTGTGGCGAGTTGATGTTCATGTGTCCTTGTGGCTAGTTTACTGCCTGTTTGACCAATGCACTATTTGTTACAGTTCTTGCACTGTATATTGTAAATGACATTAGTTTTGCTTTTCTGTATAGGGTCTTTCAAGTTCATTAGCTGCCGTTTTAGCGTGTTGGTGGGTTTGTGGGCTACCATGATGCCAAGGGGTCTGAGTAGTCTGGCAGTCATTTCCGAGATGTCTTTGATGTAGGGGAGAGTGGCTAGGGTTTCTGGGTGTGTTTTGTCTGCTTGTTTGGGTTTGTTGCTGAGAAATCGGCAGACTATGTTCATTGGGTACCCATTCTTGTTGAATACTCAGTACAGGTGATTTTCCTCTGCTCCGCGTAGTTCCTCTGTGCTGCAGTGTGTGGTGGCTCATTGAAATACTGTTCTGTTGCAGCTTCATTTGTGTGTGTTGGGATGATTGCTTCTGTAGTTCAAAATTTGGTCCGTATGTGTTGTTTTCCTGTAGACACTGGTTTGAAGCTCCCCATTGGCTATTTGCTCTACTGTGACATCTAGGAATGGCAGTTTGTTGTTGTTTTCCTCCTCTTTAGTGAATTTTATGCCAGTAAGGGCATTATTGATGGTCTTGAAGGTTTCCTCTATTTTTTTTTCATTTAGTGATGAAACACTAGTGTTGTGAAGTAGGAAATATTGCAATTCATTTGTGCTCTGATATACCCTTCAAACAGCAGTGATGTAATGGCCTACATAATCTGTTCAGGTTAATTTAGTTTCAGTGATATAGTTTGGTCATGAAGTGCATATTGCTTGAAACTTCAAAAATATAAAGAAAGCTGGTGGAAATTTTAAGTGGTGGTGTTGAAGAATTATTTAATCAGCAAAACAAGCTCAATTAGAGAAAACACCAATTCACACATAATTCAAACAAGTATTATAATCAGTGCACTTGTTATCATGTGTAAGAAATATTTTGTCCACCAGTTTAGCAGAGGTGTTCATCCAATTTTATTATTTATTTATATTTTATTATTTCATGAAATATGGGCATCACTAGTATGGTTAGTGAGGCTGCGCCTACAATTACTGAGACTAGTTTGCAATTCCAGAATTATAGTGGGATTTGAACTCATGATAAAACTAAGAAAATTCACCACCAAGACATTGCATTATATGACCCTTGTTGTTGAAACCCTCATTTATGTCAATATTATTTTAGGGCTTGATTATTCCAACACTCTCCTGGCTGGTCTCCACATTGTAAAATCTGTAGGCTTGAGATCATCCAAAATTCGGCTGCCCTTGTCTCAATTCACAACAAGATCCATTCTCTCCTACAACCTTCTACTCACTGATTGGTTCACAGTCAAGCAGTAATTTGGTTTTAAAACGATTGCCCTTATTTTCAAATTCCAAAATAGCCCCTCCTAGTCTCTCTAATCTGCTCTAGCCCCATAATCTGCCAAAGGCATCGATGGTAATTCTGGCCTCTCACGCCCCTTATTTTCAATTGCTCCACCATTGGAGCATCTCAACTCTGGAATATTTCCCCCAAAATCTCTGCTGTCCTTGCCTTCTTTAAGATGGTCCCGAAAATATCTCTCCCGCTTAGGTTTTGATCAATTTACCTAATGATTCAATATATTCTGCTTTAGGCGAAGCCTTTGGGAGATAGTATTTATTCTGTTCCAGGCACTACTCAAGGGGCACCTTGTTGTTTGCAAAGTTCTATGCTCCAGATAGACATGGTGAGACTGAGGCTGAATGGTCCTGCAACTACTGCCAATGCATATGTAGATCCTAAACTGGAAGGGGGTAATTTAGTGGAAGGAGCACCTCCCGACTTGCCCTGCTCCACTGCAAGTCCTTGCCTGTAGGTAGGGAGGCCAGCTCGGGAACCCGCCCCCTTGCAGAGCAGGCGCACGCGCGCTGGGATCCAGGCTGAGTGCCTGCTGCCCGGGTTGGAGGGCACTCGAAGCAATGGCAATGCACTGAGAGCCGGGCACTAGGAAAAGGAGGGGGGACGGCGCCGGATCGGAGACACACACACACACACACACTCCAGCCCTCCGCCCCTGCAAAGTCACGTTTTGTGGGGAACAGGTAAAAATGCAAACAATAAAAAGTAAAGCAGCTGCTCTCGGGCCGCGAGGCGAGGAGCTGGCTGGATGGAGAGGGAGCGGCGACCGAAGAGCGAGCTCCAGGGGATCCCTGGGCAGGACGCCCACATCCACATCCTGGGAAATGTGGGCATTGTTTGTGTTTCACAAGTTTTCCCAGCCTCAGATGAAAACTGATAAGTGTCAGACTTTACTGGTAGCCTTAAATGTCGATACTTGCACTCTTGTTTGTAAATTGCATATACTCACTTGTATACAATATGGACATAGCGTAAGGTGGAGTCCTTGGTGCCGAAACAGCAGGAACAAGCTAAAAGGTGAAATAGCGGTCATTTGGTTTTGCTGCGCTATGTATGGAGCTTGGATTGGATTTGAATGGCCCGTTTGCAGGTCGATAGTTTCCGGCCATCACTTGTTCAGTGGGAATTTCAGCACCTTGGACAAATACATCTGTGTTCGAGTTCGTTTATTATGCAGTCGGCTACTGTAGCATGCACTTCCCTCTTATAGACTTCTCAAATTGCGTGCAAACTATGGGGATAAACAGTGATCGTCTAACTGTAATGGCAAAACAGGAATAAGGTTTCATGCACTATGGGAGATATGCCAATCATTTCTGCAAACTAACAGTTGAGCCTGAAGTGTAGATACTTTGGAAATTCCCTGACGGTTTACACGGGATAATCCAGAGGGGAAGCGGTGCGCCTGTTATCTCCACTTTGAAGAAAATTTTAAACCCCTTGGGGAATTATTTATAATTTAGTTTACCCTTCAAAATGTTGGTCAAACTTTAATGTTACAATACAAATAATCTTGGCTACAGTATCCAATTTTTGTTAGATAAGCAAGGTGGAGAAATACTGTATTGCTTTAAAAAATCCAACGACATGCTGTTACATGTTGCCAGAATATTTTAAGAAAATCAGAACAATGTATGTATTGGACTGCATTTTTAAGTATTGCCATATCTCGACTTTCTCATGAGTTAGCTGGGCTCCTCTGAAGAATTTGTTTTTAAGTATTAACAATGGCTTAACCTTTGATGTATTTAATAAGTGTTCAATAAGTCTGTGACAATAACATGCCGCTATCACTATAAATTAACGACCTTGTCACAAAGTGCTACACCAGGTGACAACCTGATTATGTTGTTGAAGGGGTTAGGACAAGAGGATGAAGGAAAAACCCAACAAACCAAAATTATTTGAAGGGAAGTGTGAAAATTAGGTGAAGGGGAGATGTCTGAAGCTGAAATGGCAGGGTTGTATGGTGGGGGGGGGGGGTTGCAAAATAGGCCAATGTCAGATGGGCATTTCAAATTAAATATGTTGGGGAATGATGAACAAATGCAGAACTAGTAAGAACAAAGATGAAAGAGTGCAAACAATGGACCTTTAGGAGTGTTGCCCTTTACAGAGGTAAGTAGTGGAGAAAATGGTAATGAAAACATCATTAAACCTGACAGGATTAGGGTGTTAATGAAGATCTCTGTAACTGTAAAACTAAAGGGAGCTCAGAGGAATGGATGACTGCAAAGGTTGGAAGGAGCTGGTCTTTGTGGTAGGGCTTGAAAGTCTAGTTTGTTTCAAACAAAATCATTGCCAGGTTCAATCTACAAGAGATAGAAACAATAATTAGTTTGCAGATGTTTTGACAGAAACTAAACAAATTTCAATCTTACTCACATTAAGATAATCACTGGAATTTTTTGCTTATCCATTACATGGTGTCTGCTAAGTACAGAAATAGTTGGGAAGTGAAGGACTGTTGCAGAGAGGTGGAGTTGGTGTCATTATCACAAGTAAATATTGGTCTTGCACCCACAAAATTTTGTCACTCAATCAGAATAGAGTCATAGAGTCATAGAGATGTACAGCATGGAAATAGACCCTTCGGTCCAACTCGTTCATGCCGACCAGATATCCCAACCCAATCCTCAGGAAACTATCAATGGTGTTTGGACAACTCTGTTGTTCATTCATTGAGTTCCCAATAGTAAATGCATTGTGACAGGGAAATGGCAAGAACAAGCAGGCCAGGTGAATTGGCCATGCTAAATTGCCCGTAGTGTTAGTTGAAGGGGTAAATGTAGGGGTATGGGTAGGTTGTGCTTCGGCGGGTCGGTGTGGACTTGTTGGGCCGAAGGGCCTGTTTCCACATTGTAAGCAATCTAATCTAATCTAATCTAATGTCTTGATATACAATATGAAAAGGTCGAAGGATCAATACCGCAGATCATTGGAGAAAAGGAGGAGGAGAGGGGACCTAATTGAGGTATACAAGATAATGAGAGGCATAGATAGAGTTGATAGCCAGAGACTATTTCCCAGGGCATAAATGACTATCATGAGGGGTCATAGCTTTAAGCTGGTTGGAGGAAAGTATAGAGGGGATGTCAGAGGTGGGTTCTTTACACAGAGAGTTGTGAGAGCATGGAATTCGTTGCCAGCAGCAGTTGTGGAGGCAGGGTCATTGGGGACATTTAAGAGACTCCTGGACATGCATATGGTCACAGAAATTTGAGGGTGCATTCATGAGGATCAGTGGTCAGCACAACATCGTTGGCTGAAGGGCCTGTTCTGTGCTGTACTGTTCTATGTTCTATCATTTATAATGTACATTCTAGTAATAAGCTACAAAATGGTACTGGTGAAACCCTGGGGGCAATGGTGCAATCTGATTCCCTATTCGTACAGGCTGGGAAAAGGGGATATCAATAGTTGAAATTTGTTGCAACATAATATTTAGCTAACAGTAAAATATTATTTATTGATGATATTCTACAATGGCAATAGATAGGCAATGTGACTCAACTTCCTGGTTTGAAATCTGGTACCGTTTACTCACGTGATCTAGTTGTTTTGTGAGCGCGCAACTCTCTGTGGAGTTTTTAAAATTACTATTCACTCATCAAATGTGGCATGGCTGGCTATGCATTAATTGGCTATCCATAAGACGGTGGTGGTGAGCTGTCTTCTTGGAACTGCTGCAGTTCATTGGGTATAGGTCAACATGTTGTTAGCAAGGGAGTTCTAGGATTTTGACCCATTGATGGTGAAGACACAGAGGTATAATTTCAAGGCAAGATGATGTCTTAGAGGCAAACTTGCAGGTGATGGCATTCCCATTTCTCTGTGGCCTTTGTCCTTCGAAGTCATATGGGTCACAGGTTTGAAAAGCATTGTCTAAGAAGCCTTGCTGAGTTATTGCAGTGCACCTTATAGATGGTACACGCTGCTGCCACTGTTCTTAACTGGTGGCTGGATTGAATGCTTAAGTTGTTAAGTGGGATACCAATCAAGCAGGCTGCTTTTTCCTGTGTTGCGTCAAACACCTTGAGTATTGTGGGAGGTGCACTCATCCAGACAAGAGAGTATTCTATCACAATTCTAACTTGAGCTTTGGAGACAGTGGACATACTTTGAGGTGAGTTGCTTGCTGCAGAATTCCCAGCCCATTGCTTGCTGTTGTGGCTACAGTAGGTTTATGGCTGGAACAGTTGGAGATAGTCATTGCCTGGCACTTGTGTGGTACAGTTGTTACTTGCCATTTATTAGCCCAAGTCTGAATGTTGTCCAGGTCTTCCTGCATTTGGATATGGACCGCTTTAGTTGTCTGAGGAGTGACACTGAATATTGATAATTGCACAGTGAACATCCCACATCTGACCTTATGATGAAGGGAAGTTCATTGATAAATCAGCTGCAGAACTCCTGACAATATCAAGTGATGTCCTGTGGCTGGAATAATTCACTTTCAATAACCACAACCATCTTCCTTTGTGCAAAGTATGGCTGCACCTTTGGACAGCCCAATACTTTTTACACAAATGTATGACTTTTAAAGAGGTGTCGCTGTTGTGTAGAGAAATATGGTTACCTAATATGTGCACAGCATGGCTGTAAAAATAATAAATTAGTAACTGATCAGCCATCTGTTTTTAGTGGTATTTGTTAGGGCTGAACTGTTAGCAAGGATGCCAAAAAGAAACCTATACTCTTCAAATACTACATAGAATTTTTATGTTTACCTGAACAGTCAACTGGTCAAAAGCAAACCATATTACAGTACTCCTTCAAAATTGCAATAAAGATATCAGTCTAAATGAACTCATGACCCAGATGGTGAGTCACTGATATTTTGTTACAATGTCAAATTTAACATAAAACTATTAGAACGGCAACACAGTTTAGCAATAATTCCTATGAAGTTCCACTGATTCATTACCTCCTGTTGCAAAGTTGCTTAGCCAGACAAAATGTACTTCGCACCTTTTCACCCACAGGGAGTCTAATCTTTCTTTATCAACAGGTTTAAAAAGAAACTTGCTTCCTGGACTAGAAAGCGCACATTGCACATCCATTTCATATTGTGTGTGCACGGTTTGCAATGTTTGCTGTTTTTGAGACTTTTTTTCTTTATAAAGGTAGAAACAGAGAAACAGAAGTAGCTTATTCAGTCCGACAAGCCTATTATGTCATTAAGTTCAATCGTGGCTTATTTGCATCTGACCTTCATTTGTCCACCTTGGCTGTGTAATCTCTAAAACCGTTGCTGAATAAAATCTATCAACTTTTGTTCTTAAATGCTTATTTGATCTTATGTAAGTAGGTCTTTAGGGAAGAATTCCAGATTTCTATAACCATCCACATGAAAAGGGAGTTCTTGTCATAATCACTGAACAACCCTTTTGACCAGACCCCTCCATTAGAGAAAAAAATCCATTTCTCTCTACTCTGCCTCATCGTCGCCTTTAATCATCATAAATTATTGCAAATGCAAATGCAAAACAGAATTTATTTCCAAGACTGAATAAATTTATGGTGTCTTACTGTCTTGTGAGTTGGCAAAATTCTGTATGACTAGGTTGTCGAGAGTGATAACAAATGATTGTTTCACCATTTGTAATGTTTCAGAATGCTGGCTTGGACTGATGAAAAGAAAGTTTACTCATTCTGCTGTCTATAATAACTGATGTTAAAAGCACTTTAAACAGTCTCAGTCCAGTTTTGATGGATTTTGCCCAATTCACTAAAGGAATGATAATTAAGCCAGAATGTGTAACATCACTCAAAAAGTAAAAGGATGGCTGCTGTGGGGAATAGATAAGGATCACACTGGGCATTTGAGCTACAAGGTTAAACCTACAGCATTGAGATAAATCACTTGAAGTTTCACCTTATATTCTGTCCATTGCCTGTTCCAAGAGATGCAAAACTGTGGGATCTCATGTTGAATAAGTGCAGATACAATGTCATTTGTTAACCAGAAAAAATAACTAGACCGTTAATTTCATTAGGATATTCCATCTCCAAACAGCAATAATTTATATTTAAATGGTTCCTTTAATATAGAAAGGCTCCATACAATTGGTAGAGATATAAAGGAAAAATAATTAGAGAGCCAAAGGAAAGGAAGATGAGAAAGAGTGGTAAATGATTGAAGTAGATTTTAACGAAGGTCTTAAAATGAAGAGAGGAAAGTAGATAATTAGAAAATTTCTTTCTTGCTTGCTAATTGTTTCAACAGCTGTAACCTTGTACTAGAACAGAGGAAGAAAGATCTGGGTCTCTGAGAGCACCATATCTTTTATATTATATGTGCTAAATGATCATGTTAATGTTAAAATGTCCAAATTTAGTTCCACTTGACCAACTGATCAAAAACGGACAACTTTGTATTCATCATTCTATCTCAAGAATACACTTAATTCTTGGTCATTCAGACTAGTTATTTCTAAATAGAAAATTATTTCTACCTCCTAGGGTGAGGAGTCCAACACTAGAGGACGTAGGTTTAAGGTGAGAGGGGAAAGATTTAAAAAGGACCTGAAGAGTAACCTTTTCATGCAAGGGGTGGTGCATAAATGGAACGAGCTGCTAGAGGAAGTGGTGGACTCTAGTAAAATTACAATATTTAAAGTGTGTCTGGCTGGTTATATACAAATGAGACTAGGTCAGATTGGAATGTCTGGTCTGCATGGACAAGTTGGACCAAAGAGTTTGTTTCTGTGCTGTATGACTCTATGACTAGATTAAAATGCATATTAACTATGCAGTGTGCCTTTTGCTTCAAATTAATAGGCATTGGAATAAAATTATATCTAAGATTCTTACTTTTACAATAACCTTATCTAGTCTTAAATCAAAATAAAACCTTTGTGACATATCCTGAATGGCATTGCAATTGCCTTTCATATACTGCTGTAGGTTCTGCTTTTTTATTGCCATAAGTAACAGGAAAATCTTTGTTAAGTAAACCTATATCTTTATGAGAAGCATCTACATGTTACTGGGATAGTTTACTTCCTGTAGGGACAAATTAAATGGTTAGGTAAAAACAATAACTGCAGATGCTGGAAACCAGATTCTGGATTAGTGGTGCTGGAAGAGCACAGCAATTTAGGCAGCATCCAACGAGCAGCGAAATCGACGTTTCGGGCAAAAGCCCTTCTTTTTATTCCTGATGAAGGGCTTTTGCCCGAAACGTCGATTTCGCTGCTCGTTGGATGCTGCCTGAATTGCTGTGCTCTTCCAGCACAACTAATCCACAAATTAAATGGTTGACAGACGGAGTTAAACAAAAGATTATTTATTCACAAATCATTAACTCATGATGGTGCGTTACAATGAGTCAAAGTATTAAATGCAAAGCACAAGTAATTAACTCTGATCTTCCATCATATAAACGTATGGATAGCATTCTATGATTGTCATAGTTACGTGAGCAAAAACTGAGAATTATATTGTTGTGTTTTAAAACAGGTTACTTTGTCAATAACAGTAGCATGTAGCCTATCTTCTAGAGTTGCAATGTGGTTGTAGAATTAGACCTGCTAAATATAACTTCAGATTGTTAAACCTTTCAGAATAGATGTATTGTGTTGCCCTTTCCTTTATCAAATTTCAGTCTTTTGTGATTTACAGGCTGGAATGCAGTTGTAAACGATGAGTTTATGTGCAGAGATCTGCCAGTCGGAGAACTCTAACTATAATGCAGATGGGTTACATCAACGTTATGGAGTCCGATCATATCTGCATAAGTTCTATGAAGACTGTACGGCATCTATATGGGAGCATGAGGATGATTTTCAGATTAAGAGGTCTCCAAGCAGGTGGCATTCTGTTGTCTGGAAGGTATGTCATAAGACAATAAGGTAAATCAGTAGAAATAGACCATTGGGCCAATCGAGTCCATAATGCCATTCAATGAGACCATGGCTGATCTGATAATCCTCAATACCTTCTCCCATAATCCTTGATTCCCTCAATGTTTGGAAATCGGTCTATCTCAGGCTTGGATATACTCAATGACCCAACTTCTGTAGCCCTCTACAGTAAAGAATTCAACAGGTTTACTATTCATTTAAAAAAAATCCTCATCCTCTTTGTATTAAATGAGCAACGCTTACTCTGAGGTTATGCCCTTGTATTTCCACAAGCAACATCTCAATATCTACCCTGTCAAACTCCTAAGGATCTTATATGTTTCAATAAGGCCTCTGCTAATTCTTCTAAAATTCAATGAGGACAAGACTGAAATACCAAATCTCTCCTCAGAAGAAAATTCTTCCACACCCAAGATCAGCCCTTCCCTGGATTGCCTCCAATGCCAGTATATCTTTCCTTCATCAAGAGGCCAAACATTTTCACAGTATTCCAGCTGTGGTCTAACTAGTGCCTTGTATTGTTTTAGCAACATTTATATTCCATTCCCTTTGAAATAAAGACCATCATTCCATTTGTCTTCCCTATTACCCACTGAAGCTGAATGCTAGCTTTTTGTGATTCATGCACTAGGACCCCCTAATTTTCTGTGCCATTGTTTCTGCAGTCTTTCTCTATTTAAATAATAATCATCTAAGTGGCATGGTGGCTCAGTAGTGAGCACTGCTGCCTCACAGTACCAGAGACCTGCCAGGTTCAATTCCTGCCTCAGGTGACTGTCTGTGCAGAGTTTGCACATTCTCCCTGTGTCGGTGTGGGTTTCCTCCCACAATCCAAAGACGTGCAGGCCAGGTGAATTAGCCATGTTAAATTGCCCAAATTCTTAGGTGCATTAGTCAGTGGTAAATATAGGATAGGAATTGGGTCTGAGTGAGTTACTCTTCAGAGGGTTGGTGTAGACTTGTTGGGCTGAAGGGCCTATTTCCATACTGTAGGGAATCTATGAGGAGAAAGTGAGGTCTGCAGATGCTGGAGATCAGAGCTGAAAATGTGTTGCTGGAAAAGCGCAGCAGGTCAGGCAGCATCCAGGGAACAGGAGAATCGACGTTTCGGGCATAAGCCCTTCTTCAGGAATGAGGAAAGTTTGTCCAGCAGGCTAAGATAAAAGGTAGGGAGGAGGGACTTGGTGGAGGGGCGTCGGAAATGCGATAGGTGGAAAGAGGTCAAGGTAAGGGTGATAGATCAGACTGGGGTGGGGGCGGAGAGGTCAGGAAGAAGATTGCAGGTTAGGAAGGCGGTACTGAGTTCGATGGATTTGACTGAGACAAGGTGAGGGGAGGGGAAATGAGGAAACTGGTGAAATCCGAGTTCATCCCTTGTGGTTGTGTAGGGAATCTAATCTCTTCTGTTCTTCCTTCAAAGTGCATAACCTCACACATGCCCACACTGTATGTAATGTTGTTCTCAATGTTTCTTCAATTTTTAAGTGCAATGGCTCTTAAAATTTGGAATATAATTGTAAGTTCATAGGACCTACTAATATTTATTGATAATAATGTGAAGAGATACATGTGTTCTGAGCTACTGCATATTGTTGGAAAATTTCCATGGTTAATTCTTCCAAAACTGGGAAAGAAATCACCACCTCACTATAGGCTTTCCATTTGTGTCATTAAGTTGCTGAGTGTATGCTGCTAAAATGAGTAACAGTTGTTTACGGCTGGTAAGTCATGTCATAAGCATCTTGTCAATTATGTGATTTAGGATCCTGACATATCACACCATCTTGGAGGTCCAGCAAGGGAACAGTGAAAGTATGAAGTCACATTCCTCTAGGTCATAAATTGTTACAGCTGGTTTTTAAAAATTAAAGTTTATTTTCTCACTTTTCCTTGTGGCCTTTTTCTCTCCAAATCCAATATTGTTGCCGCTCCCTTTATTGGATGATCATTAGGATTAAAATAATATGGAGAAAGTGAGGACTGCAGAAAATAATATGCAAAGATATAGGGAGAAAGCAGGAGATGACGCTCAGTAATGATGTTCCTTCACAAGCCAGCACAGGCATGATGGGCCAAATTGCTACCGTCTGTGTCATAACACTTCTTAATTCTGTCTTTTTTCCCTTTCTACCTCCAACTTGATTATAACTCACCTCATTTTCATCCCTATTGTTTCCTGCATCTTTTCCTATCCTTAAATGCAATTCCTTAAACAGCATTGGATCCAATGATCAGGCACCTTTTGGCATCACTGAATCATTATCAATTCAAATTTGCCACAAATTATGGTTTAAAAATTAAACTGATGGGTCAGGTTAAAAAAGAAATCACTATGAGATGTGTTGCTTTGTCAGTCTCTGGGCAAAACAGAATATTTCTGCATTAGAATGTTAAATGCAAGTGCACTTCCTATTCATAAGCTTTTAATTCTGATTGTCTCTGTTTTCTCTGAGGTATTGCTTTGTGATTTGTGCTCTTACTGGTATTGTCGGTATGATACCTTCATTTTCCATTTCTAAGCACCTTAGTCTTATGTATTTGTTTTCTGCTTGACCACAGTTACTTGGCTATAATGGTACAACATCAATGCACTGTATAAAATATTGGATTGAATATATGATGTTAATGTGGGAACTTACTTGATCAATTTGCCATTATATAGTTGAACAACTATATTTAGGGCAGAAGCCCAATGGTAAATGATCCATATTTCATGTCAGGAATTGTGTAATATTTTCAAGGATCAGAAACATTGCAATGGTTAGTTTCCTTGAACAGGGAAAACAATTCATTTCCAAAGGTGCTAACACATTAAGGCAGCACACACGTTTCACTAATATTTGAATATGCCCAATAAATATGTAAATTAGCATGATCTCATGAATACATGAGAGCCTTTATTGTTTACAATAGGCCAGCTTGCCCTTTTAAGCCACATTCACACATTAATTGACACAATTATAACGGCATAGTAATTTATTTAGCATGCTGTAACTTCGTGCTCGATTCTGGAACTGGCAACATTTTTGGTTGTAACTGCAAACTGTCTTGCTGAATTGGTGAAGCATAAATTTGCTGTACAATGTCTTATTGTGATTTTGCAGGTTGGACTTACATCTGGGACTACCATACTGCTTATAGGATTGGCACTGATTGCAGCTGGCTATCTGGTACCACCAAAGATTGAAGCATTTGGAGAGGAGAATGAAGATTTTCTGGTAGTGGATGGTCATGCTGTCCAATTCAATGTGGCATTGGATACATGTAAGTTGGCAGGGGCCATCCTCTTTTGCATTGGTGGGATGATAATAGCTGCTTGCCTTCTAATGTCCACCTTTGCCACGAGTTACTCCAAGGAAGAGAAATACCTTCAGCAGAAGTTCAAAGAGAGAATTGCAGAAGCCCAGGCTTCCTTCCAGCCTGTCACTAAGATACCAACTCCAGGTGAACATAAAATCCCCATCACTTTATCTAAAGTACATAACATACAGCCCACCTTGGAGACCTAAAATGCAAATATTAGCCCAATGTAAAGTATCTGTACCAGCTAAAATCTTTTTAAATGTTTTATCATATTTTTATAGAGGTTTAAAAGAAGTAGCATATGTGCTCAACCCCTAAATTTCAGATTTATGCCTTCATTCAGTAAATCATGCAGGAATCTCATGAGAGATTTCATATCAATTGTACATTGACCAACATCATTCCAACATTCACCAGATTCAGAATACAGATGCAAGCTCCAACTTGTAAAGTAGTTTGTTTATGAGTCTAATGTGAAATGGCTTTTATGTGTATTTGAAATAAATTAAAGTATGACTAATGATATAACTGAAATTCTATATGTATCTTTGATCCTTCATTTTATGTGTATTATTTTCTAATTATTAAGCAGCCCACAGAATTCTAGAGTTGATTAAGAAGTAAAATCACTTCAGTGATCTAAAAATAAAATATATTTATTTTTGCCTTTATTGCAGGGAAGTGAAAGGTTATCAGGATAGGTGGGAATCCAGATTTAAAATTACAGTCAGAGCAGTCATGCTTGTGGGACTGGATGCCCTACTCCTGGTCCTTGTTCCTGTGTTTGTATGAATGAGTTATGGCTGGGAGCTGGGGAGAGCTCGTTAGCTCACTGGGTTAAACTTAGGATCTGGATTTTAATATTATTTTGCTGCTGTTTGTAAAGGAAATCGTAATCCCATTCTTGGGATATGGGTGTGAAAGACCAACTTTGGATTTGCTGTAAGTCCATACAAGATCAGCTAAGTGAAAATATCAGTTGATGCAGAGGTGCTTTTCACATGTTATGACTAATCCACACGATTAGAGAGGAGTCGAGGGAGCGGCACACTGAATCTAACTGTGTCATGCTTTACTTTCACAAGCTTGATGCTGACACAGTGCCGAAAATGCGAAAGTACTGCACTTAGACTCAGAGTGGCTCAGACTTAGCCATTCTGAGCCTAAAGTGACAACTGGTAATTATGTGGTGTCTTTAATGTATTAAGTATCTCAAAGTGCTTCACAGGAATGTTATAAAACAAAGGATATCTTGGAGACTATCAGAACAAGGACGATAAAAATAGACTGCTGCATGAGTGTCCATTGAGGCTGAAGAACAAATGTGTTTATTTAGCTTAGTGGGATTTATTGTGATTTTTTTCATGCAATTAATTTGCTCCAAGGAATACAATTTAAGATGCAATTCCAAAGCTTCCTGAGTGTCATATAATGTGCACAGTGAACACAATCCCAAGAAAATACTGTGAAAGTGTGCAGCAATGTACTTTACCCACAGCACTGAGGGCCCTACACGTGTAATGCAAAAGGACACTCTTTGGCCTTTCATGCCTTTGTCAGAACCTTTCTGAAAGTAATCAACACTCATTCCTTTGCCTTGTTCTCTCTCTCCCTATAATCCTGTTCTGCAAGCGCTCTGGCAATGGAAGGGTAGTTTTTAATTTTACCAACCCACTGTCCTCAGCAAAACGAAACAAAAACAGCATTGATTCACTTTATTTTTAATATAGAAATGTAAAGTAAAATATAATACAACATCTCTAAAGTCCTGGCCAACAAAATATTGATAAAGTATTCATATGCAAGGACATATTTTACAATGATAGCAGTTTCTAAGTCTTCATTAGGGTGTTATTTACACGGTTTCAAAGGTATCTCAATGATCCATGTGCTTTCAGTTCAAAGTGTATGATGTAGACAAATTAATATAAACAGCATGTGCAAATAAATGAATCTGTTTTCCCTCACATTAAATCAGCTGTCAAATTGACAAAGTTTCTCTAGGCTCTTCAGATGTCATATCTTTTACAGGTCATCAACGGCCACACTCAAGACCTCAACTAAGGGTCTAAACGAAAACAAAAGGTATTGCACCAGTAGAGGTTGTTATTTTCTCTGGTGAATAATCCATTGTAACAAAGAGATGCCTATCCACTGGCAAAAATACTTGAAATCCATTCTGCCCAAGGTTCACTCTCGCCATGGGGATCAAAGCTCTGGGTTATAAATAGAACCAGAATGAGTAAATGACATTTTACATTTTCACCAAATGGGAAATAAAATCATCAGTTACAGACAGGTATACACTGTAGTCATAGAAAAAAAAAGAATTGTGATAAAAAGTGTAATAGTTTTGAACATAAACATAAAAATCAGATAGCCATGATTGCATGTGTAATGTTTAAGAGTCAAAAGTGAAATGATCCAGTTCAACTCAAAGCTTCTCTGGCTGCGTGCAGGACAAATCCGAACACCAACCCCTCAACTTCTGGAACTGTGCCAAAACCCAGGAAAGTGCATGCACCATTAACTCCAGATCCCAGCATGCACAGCACAATGCTGCCTAAATTGTGGAACAAACTCTCATATGGAAATGACAATATCTACTGTAGGAAGTCACTAGATATTCTCCCCCAATTTTCATTTTTAGACATAATGTTAAAATTGTTGCTGGGTAAAAGAAAGAACACATCTTTACTGTGATACTGAGACGCTCTGACCACAGAATATGTTTGCATATCTCCTATTCCCACCACTCTTGAGGAGGTAAGTTCCTGCTTATGTATTCTGTTGACCTCTGCATGACATGCCATAAACGTCAATGCAAAAGGCTTCAAAGAACTGAGTGGCTTGACTTCCTATTTCTTGTGTTTTTATGTTAGTTATAGTAACTGTTCACTAATTAATAACCTAAGGTCAATAAACAGGGAATAAATTATCCTATAAATGTCTATGTATCTGGCAAATAGATTATAAATTTATTTTGCTATATCTATAGTATTTCATTGTAAGGGTATGCAATACAATCAAGGCTACACTGTAACTAAAAGCATGGAAATGTTATCTTCCACCTCCTGTTAGCTACTAACAACGTAGTGGGAAGATTTTGCAATTGTCAGGGAATGTGTAATCACAGCAGCTTGAGCAGATATCATAATTTCCATCAGCTCTTTGCGGGTCTTTGCTTAGAAGCATGGGAACTCAGAATACATGGTCAGCAGACTGAGGCTCTGTGTATTGCCTAGGGGTGTGGAAAGACTGGAGGAGAATGCAGAAAAATGTATTGCTTTTTAAAATTAAATTCTCTCAGACATTTGGATTGAAAACCTGAAGACTGATCTGCTGACCATACCTCAGACCAAGTGGGTGACATCAGTGCACATGTGAGCACATGTGGTTCAAACTGCACCAGAAAGAGACCGTTTTATCCAATATGTATGTGGTGCTTCTTTCAAAGAACTTATCAAATAGTCATCGCTTCCCTGCCTCATTCCTTTCTTTACAAACAGAACAGTGGGCTCTAAGACTAACGTTTTAAACTGAAATAAGGGCAACTATGTGGACATGTAAACTGAGCTAGCTGAAGTGAACTGGCATGTACAGAAACAGTGGCAGATAATTACGGGGATATATCAAAATGCTTATAATAAGTTTACTCTTACTATAAGGAAGGAATTACCAGCTGAAGTTAACTAAAGGCGTTAGGGAAAGCATCAAACTTGAGGCAAAAGCAAATAACTGGAAAGATAAATGGCAGGTCAGATGGTTGGTCAGATCATACCATTTGGCAGAAAATCACTGAAAGGTTAGGAGGAAGAGATTAGAGGATGAGTGGAAGTTTGCTAATAATGTAAAATGGGTAACAAGAGCCTCGACATGTATTTAAAAGGAAAAGACAAAAAAAGAGAATGCTGGTCTTCGAAAGATTGTGAATTACAAATGTATTCTAGTAATAACTGGAAAGCATGAGGCAGAAAGGAGAAAAGAATCGACTTAAGTTACAATCACAAATCCTCTGTGTTCACAGAATAAATAAACTTGATGAATTTTCTCTGAGGAGAAGGCAGGCATGTATCAGATGTTGCTTCGTAAACTGATGGAGCTGGAGGCTGACAAGTCACCAGGTCCACAAGAACTCCATTGTCAGGCCCTAAAAAGGTGGCTAATGAGCTATTAGACATGTAATGTTAATTTTTCAAAATACTTTGATTCAGGAAAGGTCCTATCAGGCTGGAAAGTAACATATTTAACCCCATTAGTTAGGAAGGGAGGGAAGCAGAAAACAGGAAACTATAGTCTGGGTTAGCCTAGACGTGATTTATGGGAAAGGTGTTAGAATCGATTATTAGATGGAATAGAACTGTGCACTTCAAAAAACTCAAGGTAAATTGGGGAGTCAGCCTTGTTTTATCAAAGGGAAATCATGTTTAAATAATGTATTGGAGTTCTTTCAAAAGAGTAACATATGCTGTCGATGAAGGAGAACCTGTAGATGTACTGTATATGCAGTTCTAGAAGTTAGGTCATAACGCACCGTATTGAAGGTTAGTGTAGAAAACAGAATCTCTTGGCACACGGGACAACATATTAACAGCCACAGAAGTCCAGCTAGTTGAGACAATAAAAGCATAAATGGGTCTCTGATTAGAAAAAGGTGATAAGGACGCACAGTGGTTTGTGCTGGAGTCTCAATTTCCTACAACTTACACAAATGCCTTAAAGGGGAACAAAAACGTGGTAGCTAAATTCACTGACAACATCAAAATAGATAGAAAAGTATATTGTAAAGAAGAGATAAAGGGATTGCAGACAGATATAGACAGTTTGACTGAATGGCTTCAGGCAGTTGAAGTATAACATGGAAAAATGTGGAGTTGTTCACTTTGACAGGAAAAAAGAAAAATGTAGAGTATTACATAAACAGAGTGAATGCAAAATTCTGATGTGTAGGAGGCTTACAGTGTTCTAGTTCACAGGTCACAAAAAGTTAGTAAGTAGGTACAGCACATAATCAAAAAAGCTAATGGAATGCTATGTGCATACTTAAGGAAGGAAGCAAATGCATTGGAGACAGTTCAGAGAAGGATTACTTGATAACTTGAAGGAGTAAGTTGTCTTAGGAGGTTAGATTGGACAGACTTGGCTTTGTTTTCACTCGAATTAAGAAGAGTGAGAGGTGATGATTGAAGTACACAAGATCTGAATTGTCTTGACAAGGTGAATGTAGAAAAGAAGTTTCCCCTTGTGGATCAGTGCAGAACTGAAAGGCACAGTGTTAAAATTAGGGCGTCATCGTTTTAGAAAAGGAGAAATTTCATCTCTCAAAGGCATGAACTGTATCTCAGAACGTGGTAGAGGTAGGATCATTAAATATTTGTACAGCAGAGGTAGATAGATTCTTATTCGGCAAGAGAATCAAGGATTAAGGGGTTGATAGGGATATGGAATTTGGAACACTAACAGATCATCCAATGGTGTTATTGAATAGCGGAGCAAGCCTGAGGGGCTGAATGGACCATGATTTTGCAAGTTGGTGTGTTCATTTTCAGTTAATTTCTCCCTTGATAGTTATTATTCAATCTCCTTCTGACACAATTTTCAGACAGTACATTTCAGATCATAACAAAATGTAACTTTAAAATTCTCCCACCATCCTTGTGGTTGTTCATCCATTACATTAATGGGTGGATAATTAATTGCGGGGGGGGGGGCTTGAACTGAAACTCACTGTTAGCACAGGGACTCAGAAAGTTTTGTCTTTTAATACTACTTACTTCCTCTCAGTGCTATCTCTGATACTACAATTCATTTATTCCCTGGCGCTAGCTTTATTGTACTGCACATCGAGATTAGTTCAGATACTACACTCTGTATACGTCTGAATACACCCTGCCTCTTGGGCCCCCAATCCCAATTGTGCTAAATATATAAGGTGAGAGAAATGCAATAAATTAGTGCACAGATAGCTGCAGGATTCAAAATAATATATGGCTTTATGGGCATGTGTTGGTCTTAAGACCAGTAAATAATTTAACATTTTGTCACAATGATCTAAGATATCAAAGCTGACATAACAGCCAGTCATCTTTATATAGAATCAAAGAATATTATTGAACCAAGGGGGTCTTAATGAAGCTCACTTTCTTATATGTTTACCTTAATAATAATTATTCATGTTTTGCCATTGATATAAAAAGGCTGGATTTTTTAAAGTCTCGCACTGGCACTCAACATTTTGAGACTACCTTTCAGTCCCCAATAATTACAACTGTTGCAGGTGAAACCCCTCTACAAGGCTATAGCAGCTCCACCAGCACTTACCCTTATTTAGTATAATTCCAATAAATGCAGGTGGGCTGTGGTAGCAACTATGGTTTAAATTGTTCAAAACAGTCAGCTAATGTTTCAGCTGGGCAATCATATTGTTATTCTGCATGTTAATCAGAAACTTTTGGTTGCTTTCATTTCCTCTGAGTTTTAACCATGGCCGTCAAGACATTTCATTGGTAATCAAGAGGCTCATGAAACTTTAAAGCTCACTCATATGTTGCTGGGTAAAAGTAGTTAAATGTGCACTTGACAAGCTGTAATAATTTTCTAAAAATGGGATGTTGCTGCAAAACAAAATCATTCCAATCATACCAAAATCAATTACTTTATAGGTAATATCACTTTCCAAAGCCAATGATATCTGTAAGAATTCACAGCAAGTATTCCTGTGGCCCAGCTGTTCATGAAGCTAAATGGAAATATCCTAACCAAATGTTCGCTGGGTTAGAGTTCCAGGCTCAAAGTACTTGCTTGTTTCAATTTACAGGCTCTGATTAGCAATAGGCTTTTTGTTAGTTTTTGAGTGGACCTCTCACAAGCAGGTTATCTAAACTATGTGAAAAAAAGTACACAGAGGCAAACGTTGGCCAAATTTCACCATTACAAATTTCTAAGTCCACGTTTACAATGAAAGCTGACTATGTAAATGGATCTTGCATCAATTATACCCTTCTCCATTGAAGCCATATTATTAGCACTTCGGGAAGAGAGGATGCAATTATAGAGAGGGTTCCAATAGGAATGTGAATGTTGGAGCTTATTGTGAAAATATATGACTTTAGAAACAGTATTACATTATGTTTAGGTGGCCTGTTCAAATTATTCCCTAGCCTTCACCCATAAAGTATTGTATTTAATCACAAGCAAGCACTTTGACCAATTATAGAACAACCCCAACAGCCAAGGAAACATTTTTGCCCGACAATTGTTTACTGTTGAAGCTAGAGGTGGCACCATAACAATAAGATAAAATGAGATGACAAAATAAAAGGATAAGGAATTGTGCTATAGTTGCTAACTTGTAACGGCTTCAAGATTCACTGAGCCAAGACAGCATGTCCAGTCGCTGACTGAATGGTTTCATTTCCATCACCTTCGAGTGGACTCGGTATACTTTCTGCAGGACTTGCTAATATTTCTTCCAGATTGTCAACATCCTGTTTAAAGCAGAAACAAAAGAAAGAGCACAAGAATCAAAAGTTATAGATACATTTTTGTCTGCGGTGATATTGTCAAATGCAGCACAAATGATACAATAGGATATAATGTCGCAATTAAAGCATAATTAAGTTATATATAAGCACTGTATGTACTAAGTTACAAATATACATATATTATACCACATAATTAATCATCTCTATCCTATTTTAAATGCAAATGTACTTTAGAATAAAATCATGGAGATTGCATGTCTCTCTGGCTCCAATCTGTGCGCTAACGTACAGAAATATACATTTTATCTTAAAAATTGCACTTAGAATAATTTAACAAAAGCACAAAGTGAGCATGTGCCACTGTGTAAATATTGAATTAAGGTTTGAGTGAGAAAATAAAGGGTAAATTTTAATAAAAAGGATAAAGGCCTTGAATCTAAACTGTAAGATAGATGTGAAAAGATGTAATACATTAGCCTGAAATTACTTATTTTACTATTTAAGCCTCTGTTAAGCGAAAGATGGAATTCTAGATTAATGCATTATATAATTGATTGCCAGTATTCCACAGCACACCTTTAAGGTCACAGATTTCTTCAAACTCACTTCCCTCAACATAATCAATTTGTAAAATATCAACAAACATCAAGAATAAATAAAATACAGCTGCTGAGACGTCTTGTCTAGGTAACTGGACGAGAATCATAGAATCCTTACAGTGTGTAAGCAGCCCATTTGGCCCATCAAGTCGACACCGCCCCTCCAAAGAGCAGCCCACCCAGACCCATCCCCCTACCCTGTATTTCCTATCCCTAATCCACTTAGCCTGCACATCCCTGGACACTATAGCTAATTAATTTAAGCTGCAAAACTTTGGACTGTGGGAGAAAACCAGAGTAAACCCATGCAGATACAAGGAAGGTGTGCAAACTCCACACAGACAGTTGCCCAAGGGTGGGATCGAACCTGGGTCCCTGGGACTGTGAGGCAGCAATGCTACTGTGCTGTCCCCAACTAATATTGATGTCTTGTATACTCTGCCCTTAACAGGTCTTTAACTTCCTTATTGGGCTACCTAGTTGCTTGTGGGCAAGTAGTCTTGCCAATTCTAAGCTCACATGATAGTTAGGACTGAGTGATTGTACCAGCAACTGATCTAAGCTCTACAGTCCTGCCACAACCAGTTGTGATAGTGATGGACAATTAAATAACTCACAGGAGGAGGAAGGTCCATCATCAATGATTGGGAAGCCCCATGTATCGACAAAAAATGCATGGCTAAGTCATTTGTACACATCGTCAGCCAGAAGTGTCAAGTGGATAATCCATCTCAGTCTCCTTCAAACGTCCCCAGTATCACAGATACTAATCTTCAGTCAATTTGATTTACTCCATGACCTCTCAAAAAGTGGTTTGAAGCACTGTTTACTGACAATGGACCCTGAAACTTTCCAGCAATGGTGCAATCTGTGCTCAAGAATGAGCCACATCCTTTACAGCTTAACTCTATCTGGAAATGTGAAAAAAATGCTTAGGTATGACCAGTCCATTAAAAGCAGGGCAAAACCAATCAAGTCTAATCTTAATTGTCAGCAAAATGATACAAGGGATCATCAACAGTGGCACTTGCTCAACAATCACCCACTCACTGACACTCACTTTGGGTTCTGGCAAAGCCACTCAGCTCCTGACCTCATTACAGCCTTGGTCCATTGACCAGGAAGTTGAACTTCAGAGGTGAGGTGAGTGACTGACATCAAGGCAGAAGTTGACTGAGTGTGGCATCAAGGAACCCTCATCTAAATGCAATCAATGAAAATCTGGACAAAACTCTTCATTGGTTGAAGTCATACTCAGCATCAAGAAAGATAGCTGTGACAGTGGAGGTCAGTTCTAGGACATTACTGCAGGAATTCCTTAGGGCAACCATCTTCAGCGGTTTCCTCAGTTAACATCTCTCCATCACAAAGTCAGAAATGGGGATATTTGCTGATGATTGCAGAATGCTCAGAACCATTCACAATCTCAGAGGAGTTGGTGTCCATAAGTAGCAAGACCTGGATAACATTCAGGCTTGGGCTGATAAGTGACAAATAACATTTGTCCCATACAAATGCCAGAGAACGACCATGTCCGACAATAGAGAGTCTAACCATATCCCCTTTTCAAGAGCACTAAAATATCTGAATGCCCTACTAGCAATGTCACGATGGTTGCCATTGACCAAAAGCTGAACTGGACTAGCATTTAGTTACTGTGGCTACAAGAACATGTCAGAGGCTCGGAACCCTACAGCAAGTAATCCAGCTCAATGTCTATCCAAACACACAGGTACTCTCCACTTGCCTGGATGAGTAACAACCTCAAAATACTCAAGATGCTTGATACTATCCAGAAGAAAGCAACCCACTTGATTGGCACCACCTTTAACATCTCCTCACTTCACTATTGAAGCGCATTTTCAGCATTGCACACTGCAACTCACCCAGGCTCATTTGGCATAACCTGCCCAAACATCTTTATACTCTATCACCTAGGACAAGACTAGGCAATGCCTAGTGGTTTCAGTAGTTGTAATTTTGAAAATGCTATATAAATGCAATCTTTCTTTGACGCCATCAGCCAATTTAACAATGCTGCAAGCATTACCAGCCTCCAAATGTGTCATTTTCACTTTAATCAAAGAACTAAAAGAAAGCAATTAACAGAGTATAGACAAAAATCAAGTATAAAGTGAGGTAGAATTACATGTACATAAAGGAGATTAAAACCAGCTTCAAACAAAACAAAACAACACAAAAGCTTTAAACAGCAAAAATAACACCAGCAGTAGGATGCAGGGCACGATATCTAATCTCAGAGAGCAGAGAAACATTAAAAACTGGAACACAGAAATCAATGAAACAGCTCAGTTGATTGATTGGATTTCTTACTTAAATGCACAAAATCCTTCAGTTCTTTCACAGTTCAGCAACCTCTTTCCTTTAAGGTAAAATTGCGCTGCTTAATATAATTAAGTAAGAGGAAAGTACTCACTAATTAAAAAATAATTGAAATACTATATTTAGATTACTTTTATGATATCCTTCTGCCTCACTGTCATTTCCTTTATGTTTATTGCATTACTAAGGAGCTTATAATTTGTAAAAGACTGGTGATTAGACAACTAAATGGAAGTGATGCGAATGAAGATATTGATTTAACTACTACTATTGTTGATCTCAACCAGTTTGTTGGGGATAAGGCTCTTTATTCATTGTGGATTATTCTGTTAGATGCTGTTGAGTTCAAGGTCAGAAACTGCTCCAAGGCAGGTAATCTTTTGAATTTGAGTTCAGCTTTTTCTCTGTACTTTTTCTGATTAACTAAAGTCGGTCTAGCATATCAATCATGGATGAAGGTTTATACGTGGTCTTAACATTTAACAATTAATCAGAATTAATCAGAAAGGTCATGACAGGAATCAACTTAGAGCAGTATCAATTCTAACTAAAGTTGCACTGTCATAAGTCACTCTCTAGGGAACTAATGTATTAATTAGTTTTATTCTGAATCTACTGGAGACCATCCATTGTGACATGTCCGCCTGGTTAATGGTTGCCTTTTCCAATGTATACCTCATAACTATGACCAGATTTTCAAAAGTCATAGTTGGGACACATTGAGACGCCTTCAGAAGGCCAGCTTCTGTGACATACAGAACAACCAATAGCAGGAATCTAGGAGTGCACAATATTCCCCAGAATACTTCCAAACAATGTCAGTAAGCTTATTAGAAAAAATAGTTGAATGTGCCCCTTGATTTGGATCTTATTATTTAGCTGTTTGTCATGACAGGTGTTTCTGATGTGGCTTTGAGATTGGTCCTTACAGGTGTCAATCACTTTCACATCCCCACTTCTGACCATATGATGGAGGGGAGGTCATTGATGAAACAGCTGAAGATGATTGGGCCTAAGACGCTTTCCTGAGGAACTCCTGCAGAGATGTCCTGGAGCTGAGATGACTGACCTCCAACAACCACAACCATCTTCTTTTGTGCCAGGTTGTGACTCCAACCAGTGGACAGCATGCTCTCTGACATCCATTGATTCCAGTTTTGCTCATGCTCCTTAATACCATGGCCTGAACGTCAATGGCTGTCAGTCTCACCTCACCTCTGGGATTCAGCACCTTTGTCCATGTTTGAACCAAGGCTGTACTGATGCCAGGAACTGAGTGGTCCTGGTGGAACCAAAATTGAGCAGGTTATTGCTGAGCACGTGCTGCTTGATTGCACTGTTGTGGACACCTTCCATCACTTTCCTGATGGGGTGGTAATTGGTTAGTCTGGATTTGTCCTGCTTTTTTGTGTATAGGACATACTTGGGCAATCTTTCAAATTATCTGGTAGCTGCCACTGTTAGAACTGTATTGAAGAGCTTGGCTAGGGGAGTGTCAGGTTTTAGAGCACAAGTCATCAGTACTATGGCTGGAATGTTGCCAGGATCCATTGCCTTTGTACTAGCCAGAGTCTCAACCCATTTCTTGATATCACGTGGAGTGAATCGTATTGGATGAGGACTGGCACTTGTGATGCAAAGGACCACTGGAGGAGGCTGAACTGAATCATCATCTTGGCACTGCTGGCTGAAGATAGCTGTGAATACTTCAGCCTTATCTCTTGCACTGACGTCGTGGGCTCTTCCAACCTTATCCACCACCATTCACAACTGGATGTGACAGGAACGCAGAGTTTAGATCTGATCTATTGGCTGTGAATTTGCTTAGCTCTGTCTATCCCTTGCTACATATGTTGTTTGGCATGCACCTTATCCTGCTTGGTAGCTTCAACTGGTTGACATCACATTTTTAGGTATGCCTAGTGCTACTCCTGGCATGCCTTCCTGCACTCTCCATTGAACCAAGGTTGATCCTCTGGCTTGATGGTAATGACTGATTGGATGATATGCCAGGCTATAAGGTTTCAAATTGTGCTGGAGTATAATTCTCCTGCTTTTAATGGTCCACAGTGCCACAGGAATGCCCAGTTTTGAGTCGCTAGATCTACTCGAAGTCTGTTCCATTTAGCACAGTGATAGTGTTACACATGGAGGTTATTCTCAATGTGAAGGTGGGACTTTGTCTCCATAAGGACTGTGCGGTGGTCACACTTATCAACACTGTTATAGACAGATGCATCATCAGCTGCCAGATTGATAAGGTTGAGGTCAAGCGTGTTTTCCCTCTCATTTCCACCATTACCTACTGCGGACTCCGTCTAACAGCTATGTCTTTTAGGACCCAACCAGCTCAATCAGGAGGTCAGTTGCCCAGCCACTGTTGGTGGTGGACCTTGAAATTCCTCACTCTTCCTCCAAGCGCTTCCTCAGAGTGTTATTCAACATGGAGGATCTCTGATTCATTAGGCAAGGGAGGTTGGTATGTGGTAATCAGTAGGAGATTTCCTTGCCCATGTTTAACCTGATGTCATGACACTTCATGGAATTCAGAGTCAATGTTGAGGATCCCAGGGTAGATTCCTTTCAACTGTATACCACTGTGCCTCTACCTCTGTTGGGTCTGTCCTGCCAGTGAGACGGGACATCTCCAAGGATATGATGTTAGTGTCTGAGACGTAACCATTAGTATGAATTCATACTTTGCAGACAATGTCAGGCCGTTGCTTGGTCCTTGAGACAGCTCTCCCAATTTTGGCACTACATTAGTAAGAGGGACTTTGCAGAGTCAACAGAGCTGTTTCTGCTGCTGCCTTACCTGATGCCTAGGTCGATAGAAGGTGGTCCATCCAATTTCATTTCTTGTTGAAACTTTGTACTGATTAATACAAGAGAATGGCTTGTTAGGCCATTTCAGAACGACAGTTGACAGTCATCCACATTGCTGTGGGTCTAAAGTCACAAGTAGGCGAGACCAGGTGAGGACAACAGATTTCCTTCCCTGAAGGACATTAGTGAATCAGGTGGCTCTTTATGACAATCTACAATGGTCATCAGATTCTTAATTCCAGCTTTTTTTAAATCTTCCATGGTGGGAGTCAAGCCAAAACATTTGCTGAGTTTCTGGATTAATAGTTGCATGATAATACTGCTAGGCCTTAACTGCATTCTGACTCCCAGCTGTACTGTAGCACAAGGTAATTTTGAGGAGAGGCCTGTTCTGAGGAAGGGTCACTCGGCCTGAAACGTTGACTCTAATTTCTCTCCACAGTCGCTGCCAGACCTGCTGAGCTTTTCCAGCAATTTTTGTTTTTGTGTGTGAGGTATTTTGAGGGGTTTGCCAGTTAAAAATGAGGCACAAGGTTAAGGGGAGTGGAGAACAAGTGAGAGACCCTGATGCTCTACAAAAAGGCAAGTAGCTGACAGAAATCTATCACATGCTTCATGAAAGAGGGAAAAGCTGCAAACCAAGACATTTGTGCTACTTTGAACAAATTGTTAGAAAAATAGCATATTTAATGAAAAGTCAGGACTGTCTTTCAAACATTCAAATTAGGAGGAGGAGTCAGCAATTTGGTGCCTTGAGTCTGTTCCACAAATTGATAAGACCATGACTGATGGGACAGTGGTCCCTGTTTCCCAGTCTTCACCCTGTATATTTTGACTTTCTTGTTAAGTTTGCATTGAAAATATATCAGCCTACCTCCACTACTCTCTGGGGAAAAAAGCACAACAGATAACTAAACAAAAATTCTCTTTAGCTTCAGAAAACCCATTCTTGTATCTCATAGTTCTACACTCTCAGGTAACAGCAAACATCCTTTCAATGTCTACTCAGTCAAGTTACCTGAGGATATTAAATGTTTCAGTATGATTATCTCTTTTTCTTTTAAGCTCCAATGGTTTAGAGGCTGCTCAATCTTTCCTTCTAAGACAACTCCTTTATCCCTAGAGTCAACCAAGTGAACCTTCTCTGCATGCTTCTAATGCAGTTATATCCTTTCTTTGATAAGAAGATTAAAACTACACAGGACGCTAGATGTGGCCTCACTAACTCTATACAACTGGATCAAGGCATCCCTGTCTTTATATTTCAATCCCTTGCAATGATTGACATGGTCCATTTGCCTTCCATCACCTGCTCTTTCTGCATACCGACCTTTTGTGATTCAAGTGAACAAAGACAGCTGGATCATTCTATACCTGAAGCGGACACAATACATCTCCACTTAAATGATAAGCCACTTTTCTGTTCTTCCTACAGGAAGAAGAGTTCAAAAAGATTGACAAAAATGACTCCAGGGATGAGAAATTTCAGTTATGAGGATAGACTGCAGAGGTTGGCACTGTTTCCCTTGAAGAAAAGACTAATAGGAGATCACATAGATGTTTTCACAATCATGTGAGGTCTGGACAAAATAGAGAGAAACTGTTCTTACTCGTAAAATTATCAAGACTGAGACAGCACAAATTTAAAGAATTTTGCAAACATAGCAAATGCAGCATGAGAAAAAAATGGCATTTGGAATGCACTACCTGGAGGTGTGGCAGAAACAGGGACAACTAAGGCATTCAAGTTGGCACTGGCTGATTATTTAAATAGAAACAAGGTACAAGGTATAGGGAAAAGGGCAGGTGAACGGCACTACGTCTTATTGCTTACTGGACAGCCAGTGCAGACATGATGGACTGAATGGCCTCCTTGTGCTCTGTAACAATTCTGTGAATTCAATTTGAAAATGGTGGGATTAAGTAACATATCCATGCAACATTGCGAGAATAGCTGACACATTGGAAGAAGGCTCACTTGTACCACGTGATGAGTTACCAAATTTTTGATAATCCCCAAATTTTCGACCATCATCATTAGTTTTCATCATAAATTCCACGGTGGACAAGCTGGCCCTGGAGCCCATTGTCCCACACTCTCACTCTTAAAACCCTGCAATATGTTTCCTGTTCAAATATTTATCCAATTTCAGTATAAATGCTGTAATAAATGCTTCCTGGTCTTTTATAAACGTATACTGGCATAATATGCAACCTAGAAAGCAATTCTGTCTCAGGCGTCAGGCAATTTTTACTTTTATTACAGGGAAACAAAACAGGGGATGGTAAGTTAATGGCCTATTTTGCAGCTTATCTCATTTCCTTTCTGAGAAAAAAAGACATTGCAAAGTGTAAGCTGGGCTGTTGATTCATTTTGCCCACATTTGCCCTTCAACATTCTGGGCAATAATATTGACCAGAGATTGTGCAGGACCAGCCAAGGAAATACCAAAACTACAAGAGGAGGTCAGAAGCGGAGAATTCAGGGGCAAGTTACTCATGAACTCCCCAAAGCCTATTCATCATCGACAAAGTACAAGCCTTGATAAAATACAGCTCCAACAACACTCAAGAGGCTTGACACCAGCCAGGCCAAAGCAGCCAATTTGAGTAACATGTCATGCATCAACTTAAACATTCACTTCCTTTACCACAAGATTCAGTGGAACACCCTATCAAACTTCCTTCGATAGCACCTTCCAAACCTCTGTCACCTGGAAAAACAAGGACAGAGGATCTATTGGAAAATTATGACTACAAGTTCCTATTCTAGTCACTCTCCAACCTGAGTGGAAGTATATAATTCACCATTGGTAGATAATATCCTGGAATTGCCTCCCCAACAAGACCATTGGTATATTTACATCACATGGAATGCAATGGTTCAAGGTGGCAATTCACCATCATCTTCTCAAGGTCAACTGGGGATTCCAGAATATGTACAGCCCTTGGTAGTGATGGATACAAATTTTAAAAAAACATAATCCCTGTTATGTAAATATGGAGGATGGAAATTCATATAATTCTAATTTGTTGACTTCATCAAGTTGTGGAAATCAACTGATTTTTATTTTGTAAACTGTACAGTGCCCATGCCCATACTGAAGAAAATTTCCAGTAATGTAGCATAGCAAAGGAGATGATTACTTTCCACAAGATGGGCAAGATTTCAGTGCACAAAGAAGTAATTTATATTTATATGGAACCTTTAACCATCGTCAATGTCATAGAATCCCAACAGTGTGGAAACAGGCCCTTTGGCCCAACAAGTCCACACTGACCCTCTGAAGAGTAAACCACTCAGATATAGTCCCCTGCCCTATTATCCTATACTTGCCCCTGACTAATGCACCTAACCTACACATCCCTGAACACTATGGACAATTTAGCATGGCCAATTCACCTAACCTGCACATTTTTGGACTGTGGGAGGAAACTGGAGCACCCGGAGGAAACCCATACAGATACGGGGAGAATGTGCAAACTCCTCACAGATGGTCGCCTGAGACTGGAATTGAACTGGCACTGTAAGGCAGCAGTGCTAACCACTGAGCCACTGTGCAACCCCTGAAGTAATGTCCTAAAGCATTTCACAGCCAATGAATTATTGTTGAAGTTTTATCACAGCTGTATAAGTTAAACTTCCATATAGTTCTGAAACACAAACAGCAGGTGTTACATTTCTAGTTTATCTACTATGTTGGTATTATTTGAGGGCTGAATGTTGCCCAGATCACTGAGAAAAATCTCTCCCTCTCTCTTGAATAGTGCCCCGGGATGTTTCACCTCTGAGGGTTATAGCACAAAACAGAAATATCAAAAACTCATTACCTTGCTAAGTTCTTCTGTGGTCATCACTTCATTCTCTTTGTCAACCTCTTCCAGTGGGGTTTCTCCATCTGCAAAATGGTCTTCCAATTCCTGATCTAAGCCATTTTGTTGAAATTCGTCTTGCTTATGATGAAAATATTTATCTTCTTGCATCTCTTCCATTTGATCAACATCTTGCTCCTCTTCTTCCACAGGGTCAGAAATGTCTTCTGTTACATGATGATCAATTTCACTTTCTTCACCCATTATCTTTTCTTTATAAGGAAAATCACTCTGATAAAAAGATTTATCTTCTCCATTCTCTTCCACTTGATCAATATCTTCTACTTCTTCTTCTGCAAGGTCAGCAATTTCTTCTTCTTCCTGATGATCAATTTTACTTTCATCACCTGTTGTTTGTTCGTCATGAGGAAGATCATTCTGATTAAAAGATTCATATTCCTCATTCACCTCTGTTTGATCTTCCACCTCTTCTTCTGCAAGATCAGTCATTTCTTCTTCTATTTGATGATCAAGTTCACCTTCTTCACTCATTACCTCTTCTTTATAAGGAAGATTATTCTCATTATATTTTTTGTCTTCATTCTCCTCTGTTTGATCTTCCACCTCTTCTTCTGCAAGGTCAGCAATTTCATCTATCTGCTGATCAACTTCACTTTTTTTACTCTGTGAAATCTTAAGGATTTCATCCTCATTAAATGAATCATTGCAAGTTCCTTGCTCCACGTTTTGAGAATTTTCATGTCCTTCATGACTACTTTGTTCATTACAAGGCTCTGGTAGATCTTCCTCCTCATCAACAGTCTCTGCGGGTCTCTGAGCAAAATAAGAGAGAAATCAGAGAAAATATACATGACAAGCCAAAATATTTCACCAGCATTTCTGAGCAGCAATGCAAGAGAAAAAATAATTTTCTAATCAGATCAAAGTACAATTGCAGATAGCGTTACACCAGAAATCAGGGGTGCAAAAGGAAGTTAACCAAAGACATGAACTCAGCTTTCAAAACCTCAGGACTGATTCATGGGCTGAGAGTAATGCCTTCTGAGGAGGGCTTCAGCACAATGGTATGTACACTGTAGACATTAGAACATTGATGGATGATTTCAATGAAATATATACAATTGTTTGAGGGTTTGACAGAGTAAGATGCTAAGTTACAATTTTCCCAACCTGCATCTAGGATGTTATTTCTTGGGGCAAGTGCACTGGGTCAACCCAGCACCCTCATTTTAGCCTCACGGCCATATCCCTCTGTGCTGGTGGCTCTCTGAGGAATTACCTGCTGTATTCAGCCTGCAGTGACAGGCTCCATCAGGGCTATTGTCTGCCTTAACTACCTTAGATCAAACATAGGAGAATGAAGAAAAATATTTCAAGCAGAACCACCTTCCTCATATAGATCAGATGAGGAGTAAAGAAAGTGAAATTGATCAGCGGGTAGATGAAATTGCTGACCTTGCAGAGTTAAAAATCACACAACACCAGGTTATAGTCCAACAGGTTTATTTGGAAGCACTAGCTTTTGGAGCGCTTTTCCTTCATCAGGTGGCTGTGGAGCAGGACCATAAGACACAGACTTTATAGCAAAATAATCTTTACTTTCAGAAGTACTCACTCACCGACCCTACCTAGATGCTCACAGCATCCCTGCTTTGCATTACCTATTCACATTTGCCCTTCAGAAACAATATGAGGCTCATATTATTTCTGCCTTGTTTTTTCCGTTTAGTACAAACACAAAGGAAGAAAGCTTATCATGGTTGTCAGCAGGCCTCAGTAAAGTCAGTGGGGGATACTCTTCAGTAAAATGGTCCCGACACAGTAAGTCAAGGCAGCCTGGGCATCAATCTAGAGGCTGGGACATGGTCAGTCAGCCACTCAGGGCAGTCAGACGTTCTCCACAGAACAGGGTGAGGAACTGTAAGTTGGGCAGCCCACTATCCATCCAAACAAAAACAGAAATTGTTGGAAAAGCTCAGCAGATCTGACAGCACCTGTGGAGGGAAATCAAAGTCAACATTTTGTGTCCGGTCACCCTTCCTCAGAACTGTATCCGTCCATGTCTGTATGCCATGTTGAGAGTTGTTTTCCTCCTGTAATGAGGAAGATGCAGGTATTATGGGAGATGAACAAAGGTAGGACAGCTGTTACCCTTGGTACAGATGAGGCAGTGTCCCTGGCAAGCGAGTGGGAACTTCGCAGAGGACATGCAGGGTTATTGGTATCTGAGGTTGGGGTGAGGGACAGCAAGTGAAGGTGTTGCAGGTATTGGTGAGAGCGGTTGATCATGAGCCTTGGTGAGGGTTGGGTGCAGTAGCAGAGATAGAGTGAGTGTGAGGGATCAGAGAGAAGATAGCAGCACAAATGCTGGAAGACTGGAGAAGGTCACTGATATTCTTCCTGCAGACAGCCGACACTGCTTCGACATGGGTGCCAACCTCGGGCCAGTCTGGTGTCCTGGCATCCAGTTCTGTGGCAAAAGAAGTCCCACTTCTGCACAGCCCCTCAGCAGAACTTCCAGGTCCCTGCCCACACTGCAGGCTCCAAATTTACTTTGTCCACCACATCTCGGGAAAGCATCAGGAACCAGACATAGCAATCCTGGACTGACATGCTTGTCCAGGTTTTTAAAGATAGTGCATGTGCAACTACTATAGAATGCCTGTGGATTCAGGATGTCTGCTAAGCAGCATGTACTTCTCAGAATATGGGCAGGAATCAGACGTGAGGGAAACCATGGAGTGGGATAGATTTTTAATGACAAGAAAACTCATCAGGCCACATGGCGGACATTCCTCCAAAAAACTCGACACAAATCAAACTGAGCAAAAAAAAATGAAGATTCAGCCCTGAGTGTTGAAGTCATGGGTTAAGAGGTTCTTCTGTTGTATTCCAGATAGCATTGTTCAAAGCAGCACATAAAGTCAGAAATTGCATCATCCCCAAAGTTACTAATGTTTGTGTATTCTCTGAATCAATTTTAAATTAACTACAATCAGTCCCTGTCCACAAAACAGAATGCACTCCCCAGATAAATCTGCATTGTTAGTTCCTTCCTTCTGCACTGGTTCAAGAAGGATCTTCACGTTACACTTGTTTTCTTAGGCCCAGAGGCAGAAAGCAGGCAATTTTCAACAACTGCACAAAAAATATGTAATTTAATAAAAAGCTAAACTATAGGACAACTGTGAAACTGTTCAACAACTCTGCATATTTCTTCAAAGTAATTTTCAGTGATTTTTAATTCAGGTTGCTCACAGTTGGATGTTAATCCTTATTTCTGGTGTTAAATCTATTTTTAACTGTATTCCTAAAACTGCGGGTTACATCCTTAAATACACCAAAGAATAATTGTTCATAGAAAGAAAAAGAAAGACATTCTGGTTCACTTCCCAGTTGAGTTGGTTTGCTAAGAGTTTACATTTGTGACTGTAAAATAATTTTAGCATAAATTTGAGGCATAGTCTCTCCAGATTGTGGAACTTGTCCACAATTCCTCAATTTCACTTAAACGTGAAACTCAACCCCACGTTTTTCCTTCTTCTCCCTGATGCTAAAGATCAGTCTTATCTGTTTTCTAGGCTCAACATAATTTTTGTTACATGGAGGTGAAACACTATGGGATTTTCTTTTCTTTATAAAAACACTATTAAATTGTCATCAGGCATTGAACATCACAATTTTGTCTCAGTTACAGAAGCTGCACATAGCATTAATGGTCATTTATTTGTTATTTTTATACATATTCATAAAGGACATGTAGAGATGCAATTCTTTTCTCACAAATAATCAGCCTATTTTATGTTCTGACAACAGAGTGATTTTACATTAAAATGAATTAGGCTAAACCACTACTTCGTAGAATCATAAAGTATAACAGGTATTCACACAATAACTAAAGACTGAATGGCTTCTTTTCCTTCTCTTACCATGATATATGATTTAACCAGCTGAGGTTTACAAAAAGACAGCACTGAAATTTGACCAGCATTGAGTTACATAGAAAAATAGAAGATAGGAGCAGGAGGCCATTCAGTCTTTCGAGCTTGCTCCGCCATCCATCACGATCATGGCTTATCATCCAACTCAACAGCCTAATCATGCTTTCTCCCCATAACCTTTGATCCCATTTTCCCCCAAGTGCTATACCTAGCTGCCTCTTGATACATTCAATGTTTTGTCATCACCTGCTTCCTGTGGTAATGAATTCCACGGGCTCATCACTCTTTGGGTGAAAAAATGTCTCCTCATCTCAGTCCTAAATGGTCCATCTTGAATTCTCAGACTGTGACCCCTGGTTCTGGATACACTTACCATTGGGATCATCCTTCCTGCATCTACCCTGTCTAGTCATACAATCATAGAGATATACAGCATGGAAACAGTCCCTTCAGTCCAACCTGTCCACGCAGACCAGATATCCCAACCCAATCTAGTCCCACCTGCCAACACCCAGCCCACATCCCTCCAAACCCTTCCTATTCATATACCCATCCAAATGCCTCTTAAATGTTGCAATTGTACCAGCCTCCACCACATCCTCTGGCAGCTCATTCCATACACGTACCACCCTCTGCGTGAAAAAGTTGCCCCTTAGGTCTCTTTTATATCTTTTCCCTCTCACCGGTTCAGTCTGAATTTTAAAAGCCTCTGTTAGATCCCTCCTCACTCGTTTGAACTCCAGTGAAAACAATCCTATCCTAGTCAATCTCTCCTCATACATCAGTTCCCCATCCCCAGAATCAGCCTGGTAAACCTTCGCTGCACTCCCTCGAGAGCAAGAGCATCCTTCCTTAGAAAAGGAAACAAAAACTGCCCACAATATTCTAGGCGAGGCTTCACCAAGGCTCTGTATAACTGCAACTACATAACCTTGTTCCTGTACTCGAAACCTCTCACAGTGAAGGCCAACATACCATTTGCCTTCTTTACCGCCTGCTGCACCTGCATACCTACCTTCAGTGACTGGTGCACAAGGACACCCAGGTCCTGCTGCACACTCCCATCTCCCAGTTTACACCCATTCCGGTCTTAATCTGCCTTCTTGTTTTTGCCTTCCAAAGTGAATAACCTCACATTTATCCAAATTATACTGCACCTGCCATTAATTTGTCCTCTCACCCAATCTGTCCAGATCTTGCTGAAGGATCTCTGCATCCTCATCACAGTTCACCCTCCCACCCAACTTGGTATCATCTGCAAACTTTGAGAGATGTTACATTTTGTTCCCTCATTCAAGTCATTAAAATTTAATATATATTGTTTCACATTCATTGCATGAAGCATTGCCAGTTAAATTGCTTGGAGGAATTTAATCGTTGGTTTGACTGGGAAAGTGGAGGCGTCTGCAAGAAAAAGATCAATGATAATAGAATAGTCACTGGGAAGGGAATCCACAGCACTATTTGAACGCCAGTACTGACATTACACGAGATTACTAGTTCAGTCCGCTTTCATACAAGTATCGAAATTATCACTTTTACAACACCGTAGCTGTACAGAACACAATCTGAATAATTTGCACTGTCACACCAATCATACCACTTTCTTTCTTAAATTTTGCACTCTTAGTGCTGCAATTTTCCATTTGTTACACAGCAGCCTTTCAATTTTGGATTGGAGAGAAGAATGTGGTGTAATATCTCTAAGTTTACGCAATCTGAAACATTTTCATCTGAGTAATATTTTTCAGATTTAATGCATGCAGCATTACATTGATTACTTAAATTACTCAATTACTTTCCCTTTGAACATTTCATCAAGAGAATATTCAAAGCATAAACTTGCCACCACTGCACAATAGTAAACTAATTAGCACTTCATAGTCAACTGAAATCAAACCACAAAGAAACAGAATGTAGCATAAATCTATTGATTTTACTTCTTTACCAAATTAAGACTGCACATCTGAATAGCAGCTTAGTTTTTAAAAAGACAGCAAGATTGAGAAACATCATGGCAACTAATATGAATCAATTTCCATTCCACTGGCTATAAATAAAACCAAGTAGAGAGTGGAATCTTACAGAGGTCTGACTGACATTGGCTATGGTGAAATTTATGGCAGATTCGAGCGAGATGTCCAGTGAGACCTGTCTCAATGTCTGGAGGAATTCACTGCATCTTTTATGCATTTGCCAAGTGGTGAGGTGAATTTCTCATTATGCAGCGATGAGTTGCTCATTAAGGTGCACTTTTTTCTTAAGTGCTTTATTGGTGCCACAACTCACCTTATTAATATTCAGCTTTCTAACTCACGAAACCTGCCAAACAAGTCAGCTGTTGAGAATTTTTGACATGGAAGTCAGAGTTAGTACCTGGCAATTTCAACTAACCCCTGGTAGCAAGGAGCCTCAATGTTGCACAGCAACAAACAACATCTCAGGGCATAATCCAAGCAGCACCTACTGCAACTACCTCTCGTCCATGGACAGTGGCATTCAGAACTTGCACATGTCTATGTCCATTTTGGTGTCTCTCCAATTTACTTGGAGGCCATCTCAGAAGTATAGATTGATTTCGCAGCATACAAAGGCAACTAGCATTGGAAAATTTACACACAGGGACAGACATCTAGCTCATGGATTGGACCATTTTGGGGCTGCTTGCTTGCTCTCTTAGAGCTTGCTCACTGAGTGCCTAAGTACATAATCACAGCATTCATACATTCCTGACAATGCCTGTTAGCACACTAGTGCTTCAGCCAAAGCCAAAGTCATATTGACGTGCTCTTTTGTGCAGACACATACACAGGCTGCTTGCCAGTACGGATCTGTCTGTCCTGTGTGTTGGCGGTTGGGACATCTTGCTATACATCACACAAACACATCAATCAAACAACTATAGCATGTGCCAGCTGCCTGCGTGGCAAGCACAATGCACATTTATTCAACCAAATCGCCATGTTGAAAAGTAGTGTGGCTAGTCCTCAGTTCAGTCAAGCCTCTGTTGGTCAGTCCACACACAATCCAGGGACTTTACTGTAGTTAATCATCCACTTGGGACATTCACGATCAGGAGATTGGTTCAATTGCAGTCAGAGGAATTCACTACAGTCAGTCCTGTAGGGCCAACACCAGCAGTCAGGATGATCACTTATCGCCAGTCCAGGTGCAGGTGCAAGTGCAAAGACAGTTGTAAGGGGTTTGGTCAGTTATGTCTATGGTCTGCCTGTTAAAGTCAGACAGAGATCTGGGGTGCATGCAAAGATGGATGTCTGAGTGCTGATCATTAAGGAAGGGGCAAGGGGATCCTCTAGGGGCAGTGAAGGGATGGCTGCTGAAAGGGCTGGGGAGGTTGGGTTGGTCAGGGTGGAGAAGCCAAAATATTCGTAGAGTTGGGAAGATGAGTGTTCATTGGGCAAACTGAAGGTAAATGTGGGCATGGTTATTTGGAAAAGCTTGAGAGGGCATGGTACGCTACCAGAGGGGTCACTGGCAGTGATCATCATCGTGATCTGCACACAGAGAGCATAGAGGAACAAAGAGGGCATCGTTAAGATATCAGGCAGCACCGTGGCTCAGTGGTTAGCTCTGCTGCCTCACAGTGCCAGGGACCTGGGTTCGATTCCCGTCTCAGACGACTGTCTGTGTGTAGTTTGCACACACTCCCTGTGTCTGTGTGGGTTTCCTTCGGGTGCTCCAGTTTCCTCCCACAATCCAAAAGATATGCAGGTTAGGTGAATTGGCAGTGCTAAATTGCCCATAGTGTAAGGTGCATTAGTCAGGGGTAAATATAGGGTAGGGGAATGGGTCTAGGTGAGTTACTCTTTGGAGGGTCAGTGTGGACTTGTTGGGCCAAATAGCCTGTTTCCATACTGTAGGGAATCTAATCTAATTTAATGCCAGTATTTGGGGCAGTTGAAGGCAAAGTTCAATGTGTCAGGTCTCCACATGGTGGAGGATAAGTGGAAATGGATTGTTGAGGCCGTGCAAGGTAAAGGGTACATGGCAGTTCTGGGTGGGGTTACTTGGTGACCAGATGGAACCTGGTGCTAAGAGTCTCCTCCATGAGATGCAATCCTTGTTATCACTTGCTGTTCTCAAGACGTGAAATGCAGATGGAAAACAGCTGGGACAAGCCCAAGGTGGACAGAATCAGTGTCAGTTTGATGGGTGAAAGCACAAGCTCCACATCTGCTCGGTCATTGAAGGGGCAAACACATGAAGCAGGCATTGGCAAACTCCAGCAACATTTCACTTGTGATGATTTCATTGCCCATTTGCAGTGCACGCAGAGTAAACATGCTTAGGTTCCAAACACTGGTCAAAAGATGTTTTTCAACAAGTATTAGTACTCACAAATTGAACAGTAGCACCTCAATGATGCTGAAGATAATATCAATGATGTAAAAAAATGCCAGTAGGGCCAAAGGCAACCCATTACGTGCAATTTTCAATGGTGCTGTGGAAGGCGAAGACCATTCACTCATCGTCGGTCGTGTCAGTTTAACAATAGTTAACAATAGCTCATGACGCAGAGTGTTGGATTGTCCTTGGAGGAGGACATCCTCCTTGACTTGAGTGAGGCCTACTGACAATTTCCCTCCTTTGTGTCTGTGCCAAATAGTGAGGGAGGACAGAAGTTGCATGAACCTCATATCTCTGAGATGTAGCACTGTTGTGTAGAATTTCCTGTAAGTGGATTGGAGATGTGCCATGAGAACACATAGAGGCTGACACATATCAGATACCAATGTATGTGGAGGTGGGAAGTGTGTCACCTGAGATGTTGGTTCCCTGTGTCCAACACAGGTTGCTCAGAGCAGGTGCAAGCTCCATCTGCCAAGCGCTCGCTCTGCTTTCCACATCAAATTTTCTCAAATTCCAGCTTATCTGGTAACTTCGAGAAAGCTGAATGTTATGAGGTGAATTTAGCCATCAATAAGGCATTCAACAAATAATAATCTCCCTTAACCGGTACCTTGCTGCTGTCTGGTGAGAAACTTGCTCACTGAAATTGAAAAGCATAAAACATGCCACAAGGTGCTCCGATGCCATGATAGGTCTCAGCTGACTTCTCATTCACTTCTGCCACAAATTCCACCATAGCCCACATCATCATCCAGACCCCTGTAACATTCTACCCTTTCTTCCACAAATGGAAATAAAGTATAGATGAATAAGTCACTCACTCCTAACTATTTCATTTGCTACTGGAAAACACAAACTGTTGTCATTGTGCCCAACTGTGCATTCAAATAATTCGTAAGCATTTGCTTCCACTATCCTGAACAGAAGATCATTTGGATCATTTGCATCAAGCCTCAGCTTGTTTTAACCAGCTTATGCCTACTTGCCATTGCCCTGCCACCATTGTTTCATCCAATAAGAATTAATCCTCTCTGTTTAATATATCATCAATCACAGTCTTTTAAAGACAAAGACTGCAAACCTTTCGAAGTTGCCCTTACATCTCTATGATGAGCTTCATTATCTTTTGCAGCACCATAGAATCATAGAGATGTACAGCGCTGAAACAGACACTTTGATCCAACTCATCCATACCAACCAAACATCCTAAACTGATCTAGTTCCGTTTCCTGTCTGCGTCAGTGATCAGAACTGAATGATACCAAAAATATTGTTTGATCGGAGCAATGTAAAGCTACAACAGAATAATCACAAGTTAATAGTTCACTGATTTGGTGATAATTTGTTCAGCGGTATTCTTGTTTTGCCAATTTCCTTCACAAATGATTGATCCTGTTGACCCTCTTTAACTTTGAGATTCCTTTTAGCTTAGAAAGTTTGGTGAAACCCTGGGGAGAGCACAAAGGAGATCCATTACAGCAATACCAGGAATGAGAGATTTTAGATACAGGGTAAGATTAGAGAAATTAAGCTTATTCTCCATGGAGCAGAGAAGATTATGAGGTAGGAGAAAGTGAGGTCTGCAGATGCTGGAGATCAGAGCTGAAAATGTGTTGCTGGAACAGCGCAGCAGGTCAGGCAGCATCCAGGGAACAGGAGAATCGACGTTTCGGGCTGAATCCTGAAGAAAAGATTACGAGGTAACCTTATTGAGGTGTTCAAAGTTATGGACAACTTTGACAGGGTAAAGAAGGAAATTCTGTTTCCACTAGTTGGTATGTCAGTAACGAAGTATCATAATTTCAAGATTGTCCAGCAGAGAGCTAGGAGCGAAATGAGGAGAAACTTGATCACTCAAAGAGCAATAGGATTTGGAATGCACTATTTGGGAGATTGACAGAGGTGGATTCCAAGTGAGATTTATATTTGAAAGTGATGATTTCGAGGACTACAGAGAAAGGGCTAGCTGGTTAGCTCTTTCAGGGGTCAGTACAGACCAGTGGATCGAATGGCCCCCTCTGTACTGTAATATTCTATGATTCATTATCAATAAATTTCACAAATATCAAAAATAGAAAAAGACTCACACCATTCCTTGGCACTTCACTCACGTCTGAGGGGAAATTGCGGTCTTTGAAGAAGGAGGCTATCTGGGTTGCTCTCCACTGCATCTCCTCCACTTTCCACTCCTCCGCCCTTGAACCCCGCCCATCCAATCGCCACCAGGACAGAACCCCACTGGTCCTCACCTACCACCCCACCAACCTCCAGATACATCATATCATCCTTCGTCATTTCCGCCACCTCCAAACAGACCCCACCACCAAGGGACCGCAATTTCCCCCCAGATGTGGTTGACGATGCTCTCCACCACATCTCCTCCACTTCCCGCTCCTTCCTCCGCCCTTGAACCCCGCCCCTCCAAACGCCTAGCAGGACAGAACCCTACCAGCCCACCAACCCCCAGACACATCGTATCATCCTTCGTCATTTCCGCCACCTCCAAACAGACCCCACCACCAAGGATATAATTCCCTCCCCACCCCTATCAGCGTTCCGAAAAGACCACTCCTTCCGCGACTCCCTCGTCAGATCCACACCCCCCACCAACCCAACCTCCACTCCCGGCACCTTCCCTTGCAACCGCAAGAAATGCAAAACTTGCACCCACAACTCCCCCCTCACTTCCCTCCAAGGCCCCAAGGGATCCTTCCATATCCATCACAAATTCACTTGCACCTCCACACACATCATCTATTGCATCCGCTGCACCCGATGTGGCCTCCTATACATTGGGGAGACAGGCCGCCTACTTGCGGAACGGTTCAGAGAACACCTCTGGGACACCCGCACCAACCAACCCAACCACCCCGTAGCTGAACACTTTAATTCCCCCTCTCACTCCGCCAAGAACATGCAGGTCCTTGGCCTCCTCCATCACCAGACCATGGCAACATGATGCCTGGAGGAAGAGCAACTCATCTTCCGCCTATGAACCCTCCAACCACAAGGGATGAATGCAGATTTCTCCAGCTTCCTCATTTCCTTCCCCCCAATCCTCAGACTCAGCACCGCCTTCTTGACCTGCAATCTTCTTCCCGACCTCTCCGCGCCCACCTCCTTCCACCTATTGCATTCCCAACGCCCCTCCCCCAAGTCCCTCCTCCCTACCTTTTATCTTAGCCTGCTTGGCACACCTTCCTCATTCCTGAAGAAGGGCTTATGCCCGAAATGCCAATTCTCCTGCTCCTTGGATCCTGCCTGACCTGCTGCACTTTTCCAGCAACACATTTTTCAGCTCTGATCTCCAGCATCTGCAGTCCCCACTTTCTCCTAATCACTCAAGGTACTCTCTCTCACATGTTGGATTAAAACAATTCATAGCTCTAGAAATGCTCTCACATTTATTATTAATCCCCCTCAAATGCACAGGTCAAACCCACATGCGACTAGTTCAAAGTCCAAACTCTAACATAAATGAAATGACTAAAACTCACAAGCTTTACCTCACAGTATAAAAACAGCCTTTCCTTTCTTTCATTGACTATGTGGCTTAGAAAGAGTAAGACAGAAGACTTGGATGTATGGATGCTGTAAAAATAATGAAAATTCTGTTACACATATAGATTTTACACTAATTAGGGATCCTCTATACTTTCAAAATTAAGCTGTGCCACTGATGTCCAAGTTTTTTAAAGTTTTATTAATATTAAAAATATATATGAGAAAATATAAAAAAGATTATTTGCAATGTAGAATTACATGGAAAACAGGCAAATATTCTTACAACAGAATATGTAGAACAGAACACAATTATCAAAAAAAGTTAATTATCCACGAAGTTAAGACTTTTTATCCTGCTATGCCTTCTGTTTCAAAGAATCCAATTTATCTCACATTCCTTGTTCCTTATCTGGAGATCAAATAGAGTCTTCGGACAAGGAGCAAATTAATCCAGAGCATGTACAACAAACTGTTTAATTATATGCACTTTTCTTAAGTAGAAGAGCCAGGGGGGGACATAAGAAGTCATTGGCAGATAAGATCAGGCTTTCCATAGATATACCGGGAATAAAAGAATGACTAGAGTAAGATTAGGGCCAATCAAGCATAGTAGTGGGAAGTTATACATAGAGTCAGAGGAGATAGGGAAAGTGCTAAATGAATACTTTTCGTCAGTATTCACACTAGAAAAAGACAATGTGGTCGGGGGGTATACTGAGGCACAGGCTACTAAACTAGATGAGATTGAGATGCATAAGAAGGAGGTATTAGCAATTCTGGAAAGTGTAAAAACAGATAAGTCCACTGAGCTGGATGGGAATTATCCTCGGATTCTCTGGGAAGCCAGGGAGAAGATTGCCAAGACTTTGGCTTTGATCTTTATGTCGTCATTATCTGCAGGAGTAGTGCCAGATGACTGGAGCATAGCAAATGTTGTTCCCTTGTTCAAGAAGGGGAGTAGAGACAACCCTGGAAATTAAAGACCTGTGAGCCTTACTTTGGTTGTGGGCAAAGTGTTGGAAAGTATTATAAGAGATAGGATTTATAATCATCCAGAAAGGAATAAGTTGATTAGCATTAGTTTTGTGAAAGATAGGTCGTGCCTCACAAACCTTATTGAGTTCTTTGAGAAGGTGACCAAACAGGTGAGGGTAAAGCTGTTGAGGTGGTCTATATGGATTTCAGTAAGGCATTTGATAAGGTTCCCCACAGTAGGCTATTGCACAAAATACGAAGGTACGGGATTGAGGGTGACTTAGGTGTTCGGATCAGAAATTGGTTAGCTGGAAGAAGGCAGAAGGTAGTGGTTTAAGGGAAATATTCATCCTGGAGTTGAGTTACTAGGACCTGTTTTGGGTCCACTGGTGTTTGTCATTTTTATAAAAGACCTGGATGAGGGCATAAAAGGATGGCTTAGTACATTTGCAGATGACACTATGGTTGGTAGAGTTGTTGATAGTGATGAAGGATGTTGTAGATTACAGAGGGACATAGATAAGTTGCAGAGCTGGGCTGAGAGGGTTCAGAGGGTATTTACGAGAATGTTGCCTGGTATGGAGGGAAGGTCTTACGAGGAAAGGCTGAGGGACTTGAGGTTGTTCTCATGAGAGGCAAGAAGGTTGAGAGGTGACTTAATTGAGGCATATAAGGTCATCAGAGGATAAGATAGGTTGGACAGTGAGAGCCTTTTTCCTCAGATGGCGATGGCTAGCACGAGGGGAAATAGCTTTAAATTGAGGGATGATAGATATTGGAAGATGTCAGAGGTAGTTTCTTTACTCAGAGAATAGTAGGGGCGTGGAATGCACTGCCTGCTACTGCACCAACCAACCCCACTGCCCCATGGCCAAACACTTCAACTCCCCCTCCCACTCTGTCAAGGACATGCAGGTCCTGGGCCTCCACCATTGCCACTCCCTAACCACCTGCGTCTGGAGGAAGAACGCATCATCTTCCGCCTCAGGACCATCTAACCCCACGGCATCAATGTGGATTTCACCAGTTTCCTCATTTCCCCTCCCCCCACCTTATCCCAGATCCAACCTTACAACGGCACTGCCCTCATGACCTCTCCTACCTGTCCATCTTCCTTCCCACCTATCTGCTCCACTCTCCCCTCTGACCTATCACCATTAACCCCACCTCCAGTACTCTGAGCTACCTTCCTCCAGACCCTCCCCCCTCCCATTTACCTCTCCACCCCCCGAGGCTCACAGCCTCATTCCTGATGAAGGGCTTTGCCTGAAACATCGATTCTCCAGCTCCTCGGATGCTGCCTGACCTGCTGTGCTTTTCTAGCACCACGTTCTCTACTCCAATCTCCAGCATCTACAGTCCTCAATTCTGCCTGCAACAGTAGTAGACTAGCCAACTTTACAGGCATTTAAATGGTCATTGGCTAGGCATATGGGCAAGAATGTAATAGTGTAGGATAGATGAGCTTCAGATTGGTTCCACAGGTCGGCGCAACATTGAGGGCCGAAGGGCCTGCACTGCGCTGTAATGTTCTATGTTCTATAAGTGCTTCCTCCAAGATCATGTTTTGCAACCTTCTGTCTATCAGCTATTAGGTGTTATTGCTCTAAGGTGTTTGATTCATCTTCATAGCTTAACTATAATAGTCTACGCTGTCAGTTTATCATTGAATACTTCGATTACACTGTCAGTGTTCTTTCAAACCAATGCATTCACTTTACCCTTATTGTACAAACCAATATTATATCTGTATTTTGTGGTTGCTTGCATCTTTGTTGGGATTGCAATCATGATTTTTTTTGGAAATCTTGCAGTAATTTAATTTACATAGCTCCTCTATGGTGGTATGGTTGTCATTTTAAAATGTGCAGCAAAATAAATAACAAATGATTTAAGACAGTGACATTAATATGTGTTAAGGCTTTGTGCCAACACTTCCTTCCTGAAATGAAAGCCCTTAAAAGTTGTAGTATTCCTGACTCCTTCAAACAAAAACAGAAATATTTCTTCAAGTCAGCTCGTTCACATATAAGCATCTAAATGTTTCTTGACATGAGGTTTGTGATGAATTCAAAAGAACAGGGCTTCAAATGTCAATGTACAGGAAGCTTTATTAGTGGTACAAAATGATCAAATATGGCAGAGACTTCACTGGCTTTTGTACTGCTAAACCATGGAAAAGTGATATACAGAAAATAGTTGCGTTGTGATAAAAACATTGGATTCAGCCAGCTCTGAGTCCAAGTTATGGCAAGCCCTTTGAAAGGAATTCCACCCTGAAGCCTAGTGTGTTTTCTAGCTGTATCTACCAAATACATGGTGATAGGGGATGGGAAGCTTTACACTCTTGGTGTCCTTTTCTCACAAGGAGACAGGGCAGTGCTAGTGGCATTCAGCCAAAGGATGAATGATACACAACTCTCCCAAACGTCTCCACTCCCTAAGGCAAGAAGATGTCAGAGCATAAATAGGCCATTCAGCCCATTGAGTCAGCTTTGCCACTCAATTAGGTCAATGCTGATCTGATAACCCTCACCTTTACTTTCCTGCCTTTTCCCCATAACCCTATATTCCAAAAGATCATAAGAAATAGGAACTGGAGTAGGCCTTTCAGCCCCTCAAGCCTGCTCTGCCACTCAATAGGATTCCCTTCCTGATGAAAACCTGTCAACCTCAGCCTTGAATGTATTTAAATGACCCAGTCTTGACAGCCCTCTGAGGTAAAGAATTTCACGGATTCACTGCCCTCTAAGTGAAGAAATTTATCCTCATCTCTGTTTTAAATGGGTGACCCCCTATTCTGAGATAATGCACCTGGTTCTAGACTCTCCCACAAGAGGAAACAACCTCTCTGCATCTGCCCTGTCAACTCCCCTAAGAATCTTGTAAGTTTCTATAAGATTACCTCTCATTCTTCTAAATTGCACTGAGTATATGCCCAACCTATTCAACCTCTCCTCATGAGGCAGTTCCTCCATGCTTTACATCAACCGAGTGAGCCCTCTCTGAGCTATCCGCAATTCCAGTTTCTCTTTTCTTAGATTAGGGGCTCAAAAGTGTTCACAATATTCCAGCTGTAGTCTGACTAGAGCCTTGTATTGTTTTCACAAAATATTCTCAATTTTATACCCCATTCTCTTTAATTTAAAGGCCAACATAGGGATCACAATTTCAAGATCGCAAGCGAGCGACAAATGAGATGAGGGAAACATTTGTACTCAGAGAGTTGTTAGGATTTGGAATGCAGTTTGGGAAAGTGGTGGATGTGGATTCCAAATGAAGTTTCAAAGGAGAGCTGAAATATATATATAACATGGAAGTGATTGAAGTTAGAGGGCTACGGAGATAGAGCTGGAGAATGGGACTAGCTGGGTGGGTCTTTCAGGAGCTGGTATAGACATGATGGGACAAATGGCCCCCTTCTGTACTTGTGCAAAATTCTATGATTCTATTGTTCCCCATTAACTGCTAAAATTTTGTGATTCACGGATGAGGACCCCTTCTGTTCCATTGCTTTCTGCAGTCTTTCTCCATTTTAATAATATTTAGCTCCTCTATTTTTCCTGCCAAAGTGCACAATATCACATTTTCCCCAAATCCATTGGCCATGTTTTTGCCAACAACTCTTCAGAGATGGCTGAGCACTGTCAACTCCACCCTGCCCACCCACCTCAACTCCTACCCCGTAACCCTCCCACCGTTTCCAGTTCTTGGAAGTTCAAGCTAAGGAAGTTCAACTTGCTCCTGGGAAGACCATTGGCATTCCTGGCTCCTCCACATGTGTTCCCAGAGTTGCCTGATGAAACTGCCAGTGCCAAAAGTGTCCAGCCAAGCAGACTTCTGCCACCCTAGCTGCTTAATGTAGGAGTGCACTCAGCCATAATGGGAGGGAGAGGTAGAACAAAACTTATTGAGGGTACTTTAGTGAATGGACTGTGAGACTGTCCAATGTTTTTATATCATTGATTTGAATTTACATCTTGTTTGTCTCTATGTGTATCCCCCAAATGTCATTGATACAGCATGGAGCTCAACTTTATGGCCACAGACAATGTTCTATGAATGGAGATCTGTGCTAAGAGTCTGCTGCATCACCTGGAAGCAAGAGGAAAGAAGTACATATTGGACAATGGATTTACTTATGCCTTTGGCCCTCATTGTAGAACATCCCTATTCTTTTGCGGCCTCTGTGTCCTAAAGTATAGTTGTGAATGAACTGATCAGTGAGGTCAGCAGCGGAGAGGTGAAATACACCAGTCTGGCCAGAGGATGGGAATCTCACAGGTCTGTGACCTGTACAGTACATTGGACTGTATGCAATTTTCTTTCTCTTTGAAAGCATTGGTTCCTCACAGGTTGAGTAACTTACCCCAACCATTCCCGAGTGTGGCCACAGTCACTTGCTTCCCCATTGCTTCAAAGTTTCAGTGCAATGGAAGATGACAGAGAGCATTCCTTGGCCAGTAACTTGCAGAATCCCCAGAATAAGCCAGTGTGTCCCCAAATATCCACATCTCCTTCCTAGTAGTCCTCCCCATGAATCCCACAGGCTTCATACATCCATACTGTTCCAACCTTTCGACATGAGTCTACAGTTGCCTAACATCCTCTCAACTGTATCCATTCTCCACCCCCAGTCTCAGCATAAGTGTTGACCATGCTAGGAGTGGTCATTTACTATTTCCCCATCCTTCAACTGTGGATGAATTACTGCCCCTCACACATGACCCCCAGTTCTCATCCATGCTGTATCAGTGGCATATCCATGCAGATATTGTTGCCCACTCCTTTACAAGTGACATCTCCCAAATCTCCCAGCCTGCACCATTCACTTCTGAAAAGTAACTTGCTGAGTTTCCTTCTCACAGGACTGGCCACTCTTGCCCATCCCCCACCCTTCCCCTTGGTTTCTGCAGATGGACCACACAGACTGAACCAACCCCCAAAGTGGACAGTCTGGACGAGGGTCCCCAGACCCCTGACTGATGGCTGTACTGTATCATTCCCTAACTTTGACAGCCCTATTTCCCCAGATTATGGAGCCACAGGGTTTACCATGACTGACTTACCAGATCACAGAGGCACGAACCCCGTACTGAAATCACTCTGACCAGCTGTCTGACCATGGCCAAGATCCACAGTCCCGTATGGGAGGTTGCCCTTGACTGAGGGGTACATCCATGGATTTTGGGAACAAACATTCTCCTAAGATTGCTTGCTTGCTGCACATGGTGTGTGCTTTGGTGTAAGCTGCTGGCATATGATGCAGGTGTGCGATTGCTCACTGCCATACTGCAAGGTATATGCTCCTTTGATTGAGGACTGCTGACCAGTAAGGTAAGCTACTTGGTTGTCTGCCTCTGTGAATTGGCGTGGCACAACAAGGCATGGCTGGTGCAAGCAAGTGATTAAGCATGATATGAGTGAATAACCAAGAAAGCAGGCAGGCAGCCCTGAGATGTGACCTGGGTGCCTGTCTGTGCACACTAAGTGTCCTTGCAGCAATATCTCAACGCTAGCTGCTGGTGTGCCCTGTAATGCACATCTGTGCTTCTATAATGCCCTGCCTTGGCAAAGCTGAGGTGCAACGATGATCATGCAGAGTTGGCAAATAGCAATTGCCAATGCATGCGGACAACAGGTGTGGCAGCTCCTGCCCATGGTTCATGCCTCACAATGCAGCATGGAGGTCCTTAGGAGCAAGCAGCAAGCTGAATCTGCCTTTTGTTTCCTTGTCCAATTTACTTGATATCCAGTTGGTTGGTGCATTTGCAAAGATGGAAGGCTGAATATTAATGGGCTTATTTGGGCCGTCAACAAGGCAAAAATCTCTTTTAATTAGCAACTTGCTGCTGCCTACTGAGAAACTTGCCCTGCTGCTTATCAGCTGCCCCTCAGTTCCAAATGCCAGGCCCCATGATCAGAAGCAGAGTAGCGTTAAATTAGGAAAAATGCAGAGACCACTAGCAGCTTGTAGTTTTATTTGTCAGTCATACTGCATGACGACAGGACAACCAGCAACTAGGTTTACACAAGTGGCTATAGAATGAATTTCTTAAGTGGTCATTAGTTGGTCAGTCAAAGGCCTCAGGTTGATACTGGACAGGAAAGTTCAACCATTTCATCCCTGGACCTAACTTTGGTGAACCCAGGAAAAGGCAGGGTGTTCATACACCATTCCATACTCCTCTCAACCGGAATAAATGTACCTCCGCCCCCATCCTCCAAATACACCGTGAGAGGCGGCAATAAACTCTCCCCTATATTTCTCTTTTCATTCATTGACCACATAGTTCATCTTGCTGGAAAGCAAATAAATCAGCCATATTAAACAAAATGCCTAACTGGAATAACATCCTTCTGACTTTAAATGAAGTAAATGGATGAGGTGCATATATTGGGGGATTTCTGAAAATCAAGTGAATCTAATTATGAGGTAAAGAAGCAACATTTTTGAATCTTCTTTTACACTTCAGCTGGATGAAATATCTTGTTAGTTCTCCCTTTGCTTTATTTTATGAATATCACTGTACAAACTCCACACCATGCGTTTGCAAGATTTGAATCTCTATGAATTTGGCGTTCCAAATGGACTCTCTGACCTTGGAGCCTAGATTACAGGAAACACAATGCCTATGTGAGTGCTCAACATTAGCTTGCCTATTCACCAGACAGATGTTTGACAGAGTGACCAGATGCCCTGGACCCATCTGTTTCCCAGGTAAGTGGCCCCTTCTTGAAAGTGTGGTGTGGAGAGTGAAGGAGATCATATCCATCATGAATTGCCAGAGGGAGAATTCTCCTGAGCTTGAGTTAATCAGAAATGAATCATCATAGTGAAGGACAGTTTCACTGTACATCAAGAGTAGAAGTCAATACAGAAAGAAAACATCTCCTCATGTAAACCTTCCACCAACAGCGAGGTTATGGAGTACAAAATTAAAATGTCATTGCCAATTCTTAGCAGGTTAACATTTTAAACTTTCATTTATTTCCTCCTCAACCTGACAGTACTGACCTCTTGTCGAGCCGTGATTCCTCTGGTCCCTCTCAATGTTAATGTTCTGGCTTTCATCCAGACAGTGAAACTTCCTGTTTGAATTGCACTAAAGTTATTTCTATCTGTTTCACTGCACCAAAGTGGTCCTAACTAAAGTGTCAAACATTGTGTGGCTGTGATCAGGGTGCAGTCTCCACCTTGCCTTCCTTAACCCCATGCAGATTTCAATGTGATCCTTTGCTACATTTTTCGCCAGTGGAACTGCCCAGTTTTGTTACAGTCATAGAGTCATAGAGATGTACGGCATGGAAACAGACCCTTCAGTCCAACTCATCCATGCCTTCCAGATATCCTAACCTAACCAAGTCCCATTTGCCAGCATTTGGCCCATATCCCTCTAAACCCTTCCTATTCATATACCCACCCAGATGCCTTTTAAATACCGTAATAGTACCTGCCTCCACCACTTCCTCTGGCAGGTCATTGCATACATGCACCCTCGGTTTGAAAATGTTGTCCCTGAGATACCTTTTAAATCTTGCCCCTCTCACCTTAAACCTATGCGGTTTGGTTTTGGACTTCCCCTCCCCAGGAAAAGAACTATCCATGCCCCTCATAATTTTATAAACTTCTATAAGGTCACCCCTCAGCCTCTAAAGCTCCAGGGATAAAAGTCCCAGTCTATTCAACCTCCCCCTATAGCTCAAGCTTTCCAATCCTGGCAACATCCTTGTAAATCTTTTCTGAACCCTTTCAAGTTTCACAACAGCTTTCCTATAGCAGGGAGACCAGAACTGCACACACAGTATTCCAATAGTGGCATAACCAATGTCCAATACCAATACAGCTATAACATGACCTCCCTACTCCTATACTCAATACTCTGACCAATAAAGGAAAGCATACCAAATGCTTTCTTCACTATCCTATCCACCTGTGACTCCACTTTCAAGAAACCATGAGCCTGCACTCCAAGGTCTCTTTGTTTAGAAACATTCCCCAGGACCTTACCATTAAGTCCTGCCCTGATTTGCCTTTCCAAATTCAGCACCTCCCAATTATCCAAATTAAACTCCATCTGATCAAGATCCCGTTGTACTCTGAGGTAACCTTCTTCGCTGTCCACTACGCCTCCAATTTTGATGTCATTTGCAAACTTACTAATCATACCTCATATGTTCACATCCAAATCAATTATATAAATGACAAAAAACAGTGGACCCAGAACCAATCCTTGTGGCACACCACTGGTCACAGGCCTCCAGTCTGAAAAGCAACCCTCCACCACCACCCTCTGTCTTCTATCTTGGAGCCAGTTCTGTATCCAATAGCTAGTTCTCCTTCTATTCCATGTGACCTAAACTTGCGAACCAATCTACCATGAAAAACCTTGTCATATGCCTTACTGAAGTCTATATAGATCACATCCACCACTCTGCCCTCATCAATCCTCTTTGTTACTTCTTCAGAAAACTCAATCAAGTTCCGGAGCCACAATTTCCCACGCACAAAGCCATGTTGACTATCCCAAATCAGTCCTTGCCTTTCCAAATACATGTACATCCTGTCCCTCAGGATTCCCTCCAACAACTCGCCCACCACTGACGTCAGGCTTACTGGTTTATAGTTCCCTGGCTTTTCCTTACATTTCTTAAATAGTGGCACCACGTTAGCCAACCTCCAGTCTTACAGCACCTCACCTGTGGCTATTGATGATACAAATATCTCTGCAAGGGGCCCAGAAATCACTTCCTTAGTTTCTCACAGAGTTCTAGAATACACCTGATCAAGTCTCGGGGATTTATCCACTTTTATGCATTTTAAGACATCCAGCACTCTTCCTCTGGACGTATTCAAGATGTCGCTATTAATTTTTGAACTGACTTCACTTGAATCCACTCTTAGCTGCCTTAACATTGCCAAAGCACCTACAACAATTAGCACCTCTTCTCATTCCCAGTGACCTCAAGTTGCCCAGTGATCTATCCTTGGCTTCTGCTCTTACTCACTTATATGCCATTTCATGACATTATCTGTAGGCACTAGGTCAGCATTCACCTACTTTTACAATGCACTTTCTCTTTCAAGCATCACTGTCCTTGTGGTGTTAAGATTCCTAATAACATCCAATCTTGGAATAAACAAAATCATCCAATAAAGGACTAAATACATTGTCTCCACCTCCTGTCAGAAACACATGTACATCACAGAGAACCCACCTCCCTCAACTAGCACTGACTCAAATTGAATCCCAGGGTTCAAACTTACTGGAAGTCAAGTTTTATGGAAAGTTTCTCTCTACAAGTCACGGTAAGTTTCCTCATGCTGCTTTTCCAAACTCATCTCATGAACTCAGTACCATACTCTTGCGACACACCATTTCTCTGATGCTAGCCCGATTCTCCCACTCACCAGAGAAGGAAGTCCATGCCACTACCACAATATCTCAGGATCTCTGAGATCAGCACCATATTTAAAAGACTGCTGTGCTCCTGGTTAAGTGTTGGCAGTCTGGAGATGCCCTGCACAGCTTGAGATATTTGACCCAGACACAGCAGACAAAGGGAAATTGTCCCTACCACATTGCAGGAGAAAGTGAGGACTGCAGATGCTGGAGATCAGAGCTTAAAAATGTGTTGCTGGAAAAGCGCAGCAGGTCAGGCAGCATCAAAGGATCAGCAGAGTGGGCTGGCAGGATGAGGTGTCATGACCTCCTGTCCCAGTACTGTAGAAGAGGATGGCTGTCTTCTCCACCAGTTGCCTGTCTGCAATGTGGGAGGATAAAAATGTGTTGCTGGAAAAGCGAAACAGGTCAGGCAGCATCAAAGGATCAGGAGAATCGACGTTTCGGGCATAAGCCCTTCTTCAGAAATGAGGAGGGTGTGCCAAGCAGGCTAAGATAAAAGGTAGGGAGGAGGGACTTGGGGGAGGAGCGTTGGGAATACGATAGGTGGAAGGAGGTTAAGGTGAGGGTGATAGGCCGGAGAGGGGGTGGGCGCGGAGAGGTCGGGAAGAAGATTGCAGGTCAAGAAGGCGGTGCTGAGTCTGAGGGTTGGGACTGAGATAAGGTGGGGGGAGGGGAAATGAGGAAGCTGGAGAAATCTGCATTCATCCCTTGTGGTTGGAGGGTTCGTAGGCAGAAGATGAGGCGCTCTTCCTCCAGGCATCGTGTTGCCATGGTCTGGCGATGGAGGAGGCCAAGGACCTGCATGTCCTTGGCGGAGTGGGAGGGGGAGTTAAAGTGTTGAGCCACGGGGTGGTTGGGTTGGTTGGTGCGGGTGTCCCAGAGGTGTTCTCTGAAACGTTCCGCAAGTAGGCGGTCTGTCTCCCCAATGTAGAGGAGGCCACATCGGGTGCAGCGGATGCAGTAAATGATGTGTGTGGAGGTGCAAGTGAATTTGTGATGGATATGGAAGGATCCCTTGGGACCTTGGAGGGAAGTGAGGGGGGAGGTGTGGGCGCAAGTTTTGCATTTCTTGTGGTTCCAGGGGAAGGTGCCGGGAGTGGAGGTTGGGTTGGTGGGGGGGTGTGGATCTGACGAGGGAGTCGTAGAGGGAGTGGTCTTTCCAGAACGCTGATAGGGGAGGGGAGGGAAATATATCCTTGGTGGTGGTCTCATCCGCTGCACCCGACAGACCATGGCAACACGATGCCTGGAGGAAGGGCACCTCATCTTCCGCCTAGGAACCCTCCAACCACAAGGGTTGAATGCAGATTTCTCCAGCTTCCTCATTTCCCCTCCCCCCACCTTATCTCAGTCCCAACCCTCGGACTCAGCACCGCCTTCTTGATCTGCAATCTTCTTCCCGACCTCTCCGCGCCCACCCCCTCTCCGGCCAATCACCCTCACCTTAACCTCCTTCCACCTATCATATTCCCAACGCCCCTCCCCCAAGTCCCTCCTCCCTACCTTTTATCTTAGCCTGCTTGGCACACCCTCCTCATTTCTGAAGAAGGGCTTATGCCCGAAACGTCGATTCTCCTGATCCTTTGATGCTGCCTGACCTGTTTCGCTTTTCCAGCAACACATTTTTATCCTCCCACATTGCAGACAGGCAACTGGTGGAGAAGACAGCCATCCTCTTCTACAGTACTGGGACAGGAGGTCATGACACCTCATCCTGCCAGCCCACTCTATGGTGGCTCCCTGGGTCAGTGTGGTCTCCAGATTAAGATTAATATGCAGCAATGCGCTAAGAAGGTCAATGACATACCTCACTCTTCCAGGGTAGGTGCTCTATCCATTCTCAGTCTCTATAAGCTGCCAGGCTGCCTCCCACAAAGACTCATGCTCTACCACTCTGAAAATTAGATGCAATCTCTTCCCTCACTCACATGCAACTTGACCATACCACACTACTAACTCTACATGGCCTCTGCGCTGCTTATTAATTCACTTAGAACACTGCACCACCTTTCTCCCACCTGCGCCAGCACTACCACCCACACTCATCTCACTCCATCCCTCCCTTTCTCACATTCCAGGATAAAAATGACCCATAATAGGGCCAAAAGAGTCACAATGTTCGATATGTGACAACTCGCTTCCTATTGGGAAGAGGATGTTGGCCCTCAGCCACCAAGAACCAGGACCAGGATCAGTCCTTTAGAGACAGAGGAAAATTGATTCCATCCATACTTCGTACTGCTTCAGGAAAGCAACCAACATGATCAACGACCCTTCCCACCCCATTCTCTTCCACGCTCTTCTGTTAGACTTAAGATAAAAACGTTTGAATACACATGAACAGATTAAAAAACAGCTTCTTCCCTGCTATTATCAGACTTTTGAACAAACCCCTCAAAAGTTAATGAGGAGAAAGTGAGGTCTGCAGATGCTGGAGATCAGAGCTGAAAATGTGTTGCTGGAACAGCGCAGCAGGTCAGGCAAGCATCCAGGGAACAGGAGAATCGACGTTTCGGGCATAAGCCCTTCTTCAGGAAATTTCCTGAAGGAGGGCTTATGCCCGAAACGTCGATTCTCCTGTTCCCGGGATGCTGCCTGACCTGCTGCGCTGTTCCAGCAACACATTTACACCTCAAAAGTTAATGTTGACCTCGATCTCTGCAACTTCTCTGCTGCTGTAATACTGCTTTCTACACACTGTTCTGCTACCTGATGCACTTTGTCTGGTACAATCTGCCTGTAGAGCACGCAAACAACACTTTTGACTGTATTTCAGTATATCTGGCAACAATAAATCCAATCAAACAAAGTAAGAAGTATTGTCAATTGCTGTGCTACTCTCCCATTACTCCTACCATGAATGCATTCTTAAAATGCCACAACTTCTACCCCTGGTCTACAAGGCACTCTCCTTTCATGACTACCTGGTCAGGTCCACACCCCCCTACAACCCACCCTCCCATCCTGGCACCTTCCCCTGCCACCGCAGGAATTGCAAAACCTGCGCCCACACCTCCTCCCTCACCTCCATCCAAGGCCCTAAAGGAGCCTTCCACATCCATCAAAGTTTTACCTGCACATCCACCAATATCATTTATTGTATCCATTGCTCCCGAAGTGGTCTGGTCTACATTGGGGAGACTGGACGGCTCCTAGCAGAGCGCTTTAGGGAACATCTCCGAGACACCCGCACCAATCAACCACACCGCCCTTTGGCCCAACATTTCAACTCCCCCTCCCACTCTGCCGAGGACATGGAGGTCCTGGGCCTCCTTCACCGCTGCTCCCTCACCACCAGACGCCTGAAGGAAGAACGCCTCATCTTCCACCTCGGAACATTTCAACCCCAGGGCATCAATGTGGACTTCAACAGTTTCCTCATTTCCCCTTCCCCCACCTCACCCCAGTTCCAAACTTCCAGCGCAGCAGTGTCCCCGTGACTTGTTCTACCTGCCTATCTTCTTTTCCACCTATCCACTCCACCATTCCCCTGACCTATCACCTTCATCCCCTGTCCCACTCACCTACTGTACTCTATGCTACTTTCTCCCCATTCCCACCCTCCTCTCATTTATCTCTCCACCCTTCAGGCTCTCAGCCTGTATTCCTGATGAAGGGCTTTTGCCCAAAACATCGATTTTACTGCTCCTCAGATGCTGCCTGAACTGCTGTGCTTTTCCAGCACCTCTCTAATCTAGACTCTTTTTTTGTCTCCTACAAGTACATCTCTGTGGTCAAGGCAGTGGCTCCAAACAACATTCCCTCATCCAAATCTGACGACAGGAGCACTAATGCCTCAGTGGATGGACAGGCATGGCTGACACAGACACACTGACACAAACACACATGCACACACTCAGATACCAACACCTCAGTAGGAACATTAGCCAGGTGAGAGCGAGGATCACCACAGCATGTCTGGGTCTTCTAGCACAATGTCCTCAGGGTCTCCCAACCAAAACTCCACAGCCAACAGGCTCTGCTCCACAGTAGACTCCCTTTGCCCCTGCTGCAGTGCTCGGGACTGCCAAAATGTAGTAAAAAAGAAGGTAGAAGGGCACATGTGACACAGGAGCAATACATCATCAATACATTTGAAAATATATATTCACTTTGTTCATCAGCTGTGTGAGCAAATGTCATTCTAGTTGCAACTATAACACTGAAGGTATACAGCCTATCCATTCTTTATGCTACACAATATCTTATGGGTGAAGTGAGTAGCTCCTGTGTCATGTGCAGGCTACGGGGAGTGTGGAAGGTGATTACTACTTTGTCAACCACAATCAATTTTTCCGAACACCAAAATGTTGATTGTGCATCACAGCCATGAGTGGATTGATTCCTGATGCTGCTTCATGTGCTCAAAAGTGATTCGGGGCAAGCATTTGGACTGCACATAGGAGGTTAATGCCTAAGGTTCACAAAGCATGTAATGCTCTCAGGTGTGTTTCACCTTCAGTATGTGGGTGTCTATGTCATGCTGTTCCCTTTCGAAGAGCCTCACATCACTCGAATTTGAAACCCGCTCCCTCACAGAATGAAGCACTTACCCTCCCCACTTCAGTGTGGTCAATGGCATTGTCAACTCCATTATGCATTTGTTATTTACTGCAAATTGGAAGAAAACAGCAGTCACTCCTCTGACTAGTCTCAGAGTCAGAATCTTACCCTTTGATGAACCCCCAAACACATACATTCTCACGTTCTCTTCTTGGTAAGTCTCCAAGTCAACCCAATCAGCTTTGAACTTCCCAAAGTCCCCAATCAGCCTGCCTATCCAGATCTTCAATTTCCTACTTTAAACCCCTCTTCCCACAAGTCCCCCAGCCCCAAGAATGTCATGTAAACATGCCAAACTTAGCACTGTCCCTCCATGGAAGCCCAGGCTGCTGAGTGTCAATGATAACACCCCCCCATTACTCCTTTTGCTTCAACACTCTATATTCTTCCCCCTTTGTATACTGAGTTACCTGCCTTTATGAATGAATTCCTCTCTGTATCCACCATGCTGCCTCCAGTGCCCACATTTAAGTTTCCCAGCTTCTCTCCCACAGCAAAGGCCCCAATAAAGCTCTATATAATCTTTAGCGGACAATGCCTAAGACTGACTACACCCCACTTAGCAAATGGCTTCAATGGGCAGGCCTGATTGATATGTCTAGACCTCAAATTGATAATCTATAGAGCTTCCTGATTGTCTTCCTATGATTTCCCACAGTGATGGCACTGGATCCAAAGGTCTGAACATGACCCCTTCCCCAGGCTGAGGAAGTATGAACCCACCAACACCAATGACCTTAAGCAGCCGACCTACCATGGCCAGGATTCTGGACTGTCCTTGACTTACTGTGCCAGGAGTCGTTGCCTGAAGGATGTCTCCTTAGACCTGACTGAAGGCTACTCCACTTAAAGATGTCACACTCAATTGATGCAAAAGCATTGTGTTTAGCATGCACAGAGTCCGCACATGGTGCAGCTGTGAGATTGATGCTGCATGTATTGTAGCTACATGTCCACTTCAGTGACTGATAACTGCTGACAACCATGATTAGCTGCCAGGCTTTGTGTCTGCATAAAATAGCGAGATGAGACAGAGGTATGGGGACAAAACGCAAACATGCAAGGCAAGGAAGGGTTGCTATAAACATCAAATTAGGCACAAAGCAAGTGAGCAAGCAAATGAGGAACCCTGAGATGCAGCCATGAACTTGGTGCCCCTGTCCCTGTTGTGGAAAGTGTCCTTGTAGCAGCAGTCCAATAAAAGATGCCTGTGAGCTTCAAAGTGCAGCTTTGAAGTGCATAACTGTACTGAAAGTGGATCAGTGATATGCCATGATAATGCAATGAGGCTGGTTTGTGTTTAATGCCAATGTCCATGGAAGGGATGCATGCAAGTGCTTCCCATGTCTCAAGATATCAGTGCCAGTGTCCAAGGTGGAGATCTGGAGGACAAAATGGTGAGCTGGGGTCACCAGGTAACCATTCTGACTTACATGTTGGGAATTCACAGTGTCTAGTTTCTATCTACTAGGTGGACGAATGGGAAACTGTATATGAATGCAACGAGATTTTGTAGTAATGTAGGTGATAAGATGAGAGCAATGACGCATGGAATTGGGCCTCTCACTGCTCATGAGTAAGAATCTTGTTGCCCAACACTTGGTTGGAAAATGGGAATTCCTTTTTTTCGTTCTCAACATTGAGAAGGTCTTGCTGCACATCACACATGATTTTCCCAAACTTTTTTGCCACAGCCCACATCATTCTGGGGCTAAGGAAGATTTCACACACAATGATTGCTTCCCTAGAATCCAGGTTGACCCAGAGGTGAGTTTCCAATCCTACACTCTCAGCTGTAAACACCGCCTGCCTCCAGCTGTGGGGCATCATGCATCTTGGCAAACATTAGTCCATTTCACATTAAATATCTCGTTGGTGCTTTTGTCATCTCTGGACTCAATTAGCTGGAATTTTGACATTGAGATGGGTATTGGGAGTCAGGAATTTTCCCAACCATCTTCCAAACTGAAAGAATCCAATAACCCTTTTTTTTCCTGGGGTGATAAATAGGTCAGAGGCAGCAATGGGGTGACTGGTGAGATTGGCAGCTTGGGAGGCCCACCTCCACGTACTGGCACATCAACCCAGTTGTATGCATGCTTTGTATGCACCTACAGCTGTCACTCCACGCCCCTTGATATCTCCCATGCCACTTCAATTCCGCTACCACTCACTGAGCATATATTAGGTACACAAACACAACTATACAAAGGCATTTTCATCAACTTCACGCCACTTAGTCTTGTACAAATACACATACAAGCAGTGGAAAACCATTTCAAAGAGAGATTAGGTGATCCCAAAGTAATAAAGGTGTCAATCAAAATACCACTCCCCTTTGAAAAAGCAGGTACCTGCCAGCTGAGTTCATTAGTCACTTTTGAACATGAGACAAGCATTCATAACAAGATCATCTGGCAACTGTAACAACCAAAGCAGGCTGAAGGGAGCTGGAGAAACTGTTGGAACATGACAAAGGATAGACCAAGGAAAAGCACTGGGTAATTTGAAGATAAGGAACACATAAACAAGACATTTATCTGACAAGGAACAAGATTTTCACACAGAGGGTGGTACGTGTATGGAATGAGCTGCCAGAGGATGTGATGGAGGCTGGTACAATTGGAACATTTAAGAGGCATTTGGATGGGTATATGAATAGGAAGGGTTTGGAGGGATATGGGCTGGGTGTTGGCAGGTGGGACTAGATTGGGTTGGGATATCTGGTCGGCATGGACGGGTTGGACCAAAGGGTCTGTTTCCATGTTGTACATCTCTATGACTCTATATCGAGGGTAGGCATAGATAAAACAAAGGCTTAATTTTAATACCTACAAAATGGCAAGTGTTAGATCAGGTCGAGTGTTAAAACCTCAAATCCAAATTCGGCCTACCACATCCAGGTTTAATAGAGGCAACACTGAGGACAGACAGCCAACATGCTCCGAAGGATGTAGGTTGAACACTTAAATATTATAAGCAGACTGGAAGCCAAGGATATGCAGGTCTTTGGACTCCTCCATCGTCAGACCACAACAAAACGACGGTTGGAGGAAGAACGCCTCATCTTCCGGCTAGGAACCCTCCAACCACAAGGGATGAACTCGGATTTCACCAGTTTCCTCATTTCCCCTCCCCCCACCCTGTCTCAGTCAAATCCATCAAATTCAGCACCGCCTTCCTAACCTGAGATCTTCTTCCCGACCTCTCCGCCCCCACCCCAGTCTGACCTATCACCCTCACCTTGACCTCTTTCCACCTATCACATTTCCGACGCCCCTCCCCCAAGTCCCTCCTCCCTACCTTTTATCTTAGCCTGCTGGACAAACTTTCCCCATTCCTGAAGAAGGGCTTATGCCCGAAACGTCGATTCTCCTGTTCCCTGGATGCTGCCTGACCTGCTGCGCTTTTCCAGCAACACATTTCCAAATGCCCACTCTACCCCACCCAGGGTAAGGGATCAAAACCCTTCAGTATTCTTCCCCTTCCTCTCCCTTAGGGTCAGCGGTCAGATTTGCACATTCCCACCAACACAACAGGAGGTTCCTTGTCTGTTCCTGCACCTTCATAGAGTCCATAGAGTTTATACAGCACAGAAAAAGATCCTTCAGCTCATCATGCCTGTGCCAGTTATCAAGCATCAATCTGTTCTAATCCCATTTTCCAGCTTTGGGCCCATAACCTTGTATGCTATGGAGTTACTCATGGTTGTCCAGAATGATCCCTACCTGACAGAGACCAAAGACTTCAATCTGGCTGTTTTCCAAGCAAGGGAAGGAAGGAAAGAACAAAAACTGACACACACATGATTCCACAGAATTTGGGAAACCCAAAATACTAAATTTCCCAACTCAGACTCCTTCCCCCCACTGTCCCTACCCAGTCTACCTACTTAGGAGATCCTTTCCTATGAATATTAAGACCAAAGCCAATTAATTTATTGCAATAAATTTGTTATTAATGATCAGTGCTCTGTATATACATTATAATGTATTACAGTTTATATTGTAATTTTTCAGATTACATTGTATTCTAGTATCTAATATGATTTTATTGGAGCAGTTATTCGTGACTATTTTTTCTTTCTTCATTGTCATTTTCACATCGTGACTTGATCGGCTTTACAAAACTGGCTAGTGAATATCTGATCTGCCACCCAGATACCATATTCTTGTAAACCTAGCACTGATTGCTTTCAGCTACAAATATTAGCTACTGATCTTGACTTTCATTAGTTGGACCAGATTCCTATTCTGCCTGTGAGTTCAAGGTGCACTGTTCACATTTGAACTATACAGTGACCAACACCTCTTATGTCTTATTTTATCATTTTGACATTGCTAATAATTCACTGAAAGCATTGCAGTAGAGCTTTAAAAGGTTTTTCTAACAGATTTAGAATCAGCTTAATGATTGTAGAATCCCATTCATAATTTTAAAAAACGAAGTGATTTTCCTTCTCAATTTTCCCCTCCTTTTATAGGGAGAGGGGAAGATGAAGTGGAGGATTGGAAGGAAATAACAAACAGTGTGGTTCTACAGACCACTAACAGCCCTCCAAATAGTCCACATACGTGAGCTCAGCAATGGAAGTTAATAGCTATAATCAAGCTCAATCCCACCAAGTGCAGCTTAATGTTCAACAATAGTACAGCAATACTGAACAGGAACCACAGCTAATTCTTCTTTATCCTAATCCAAGGTTAACTTTAGCACTTCAATTATTATCCTGTTCAACAGCAGTAACACAATACTGGAAAGGGATCAAATTTAGAAATACGGTCTGCATGGCTCAACAACATTCTGTACACCTGCTTTCCTGATTAACCATTTGTAAGATCATCACTTCTTGCAAATGTGAAATTTGGGGCAGACTCGTAGAATCAGAATCACTGTGGACTGCTGATTTGTAAGTTTTTTTATGCTTGTGACTGTGAAAATTATTCCTTTTGCTCTCCTAATTTTCTTTAATTGTTGATGAGGGCATTGCATGCATTTGTTGTGCATCCCTCATTGGCTTTGAGAAGGTGGAAATGAGTGTATTCCATTTCAGTCTCATGTTGGGTGTTCATGGATAAATAGGAGTTTTGTTCTTTAGTTACTGCATTATCTTACTTCGAAGGTCAAAAGTCATGTTAATATATAACTTGCCTCTATAAGAAGCAGTTAAAGGTGGTTATACAGGATCAGACAATCGGAAACAACGGTTCCTCCAAGACCATTAATCCTGTGTGGACAAGCCACTGCAGAGTGTGGCAATTCAACAGACCGACCAGCCATCTATTGGCATTCGATGCTGCTCTATTAGTCACGATATGAACAAATCCTTGGTGCACTCCATTAAGGCCACAGTGGGTCATAGCACTAAGTCAAGCAAATGCTTTATATTATTACAAAGTTTGATCAAAAATGTTGTTTTAAATTTTGTGTGACCAACAAACATAGAATTACAGCATTGCCATAGTCTCTGACATTCTTGAGACAGCCATAGCTTGTGTCAGTAGGGATTTAATTAATGCCTTTTAGGTAGTTAGTTTTTCTTTGTTTCTTTTTCCATCCAACTGTGATTGTGAAGGCAGTTTTGTGATGTGAAGTCATGCCCACTGGGAAGCAGAATTAGACTGCCAGAACTTATTTCACTTAGTACCTTAACAGCCATTGGAGAACAGGAGATTTTAAGCCCATCTGTCTTGGCTTGATTTAAAGCCAGTTCCCAGAGGTAAACGAGTAGCACTCTAACAGCATGTTACCCACTGCCCTGGAGACTTGCTTTTGTTTAATGCCATCATGATATAACTACTCACTTTGAGATACCTATTTGCAGCCACGTAAGTGAAAAAACAAGAAGGACATTATTCTGGAAATATGTTTCAATAAAGCGCTTTGACTTTGTTTCAATTTTACCTGTGCAAACTATAAAACAATTGCCAGTTCATTGATGCTGATATAGTTGCACATTTCCCTGAAAAACATTGAATTAATATTTAGATTTCCCAGTGTTGAGTTTAGCTTTGCAAGACTTAGTGTTAATCCTATGCAGCTCAATGTATCACACTGAATTGCAAGCACTCGCCAATCAAAAAACTGCTCAAAGACTAGAATGCTGATCATATATTGTATCTACAAACCACCTGAAAACACTAAAATAGCATCACTCCCTTTCAATTGTTCTGGTTTACGTTTCATGTTTTTCATATTCTTCAAATGCTACATTGTCTGAATTTTACAAGAAAGGGTGATGAAAAGATTTAATAGTTCTATACAAAGACTAGTGAGTGGACAGAATAGCTCACCCCTCCCTCTGCCAACCCTGCAATACAGAGAATAGGGGCTATTTCAGCAAATCCAGGAGAAAGCCAGGTAAGTATCTAGAACAAAATCTGATATGAGTGCCCTGAGAGCTACTGTGGAATATGGTGTTCCTGAAACTAGGCAGGTAAAGGTCACAATGCATTTATTGCTCCAATATATCACAGCAGGATACAAACAATGCAGTGTCTCAAACAGAGAGATGTATTACCTGGCCATTTCTTTTTAAATGACCAGTTACAGCTATTAACTCAAAGTTTTTATTTGCTCAATTCTAGTCAATTTCTATTCATATATTTGAACAGTTTTGTATATTTGTTAAAAGTAATCATCTATTTGTTGTTCCTGAAGTCAGGGATAAAGTTATCAGTTAGATCATGCAGATGTATTTACTCACCATTTAAACAAAGGTTACAGAGCATAATAACAATGAATTAGATTAAGAGAATCAACAAAGCAGCTATACAGAATGAAACTTTTCGCTGGTCCATCTAACTCCCTCAATTTTATGCTTTCAGCACAGAACTGGGGGTATATTTTATTCATGCTTTGGTGCCCATCCTGTAGAACTAGCCCAAAACTGAAACTGGGACTGGCACTGCAGTTTCATCTCTAAGCCAAATGCCATCCTGACTTTGCCATTGCTTCAGTTTGCCTTAGTTGGGTCAAAATCCTGGAAGTCCTTTTCTAACAGCTCTGGGGGTATACCTACTCTTTATGGACCTGCAGCAGTCCAAGAAGCTCATCAACACCTTCCCTAGGGATAGGCAAGAAACCACTGGCACCTACAGCACACAAATGAATGAAAAAAGACAATCTCTGTTTGAGGTTAACAATGATGGTTGGTGCAGAAACTGGAAGGAATTCAAATCAATACAATGGGAGTTTGTATTCAAGTATAGTGTTAGCACAGGACAGAGAAGAATATGGAACCTTGAAGTTTAATCTTGATATTAGAGAGCAGAGTGAAAATAAAGCCACCAATACTTTGTTTTAAACAGTTGTACTGGTTTATTGTTGTATCTTCATAAAAAAATTATCCCCCAAAACTAATGAGAGAAGTAATCATTTCTGGATCATGTTCACATTTGATCAAGATTTATAGAACACTAAGACATGAACAGCGCAGTTAAAAGTAGTTTGATTCATCCCGCACCACAGACAACACAGACTGAAAGTCAATGAGGAATAATTCAATTTCAGAACATTGGTTCTATTTATACCCAAACATTTACTTCATATTGAGTACTCATAAAACAACTACTCCCTGGAGGTATCGGTCACTTTGCACTGAAGAATCTTCTGTAAATTTTATCATCAATTACAGATTACAGATTACAGATTACTTACAGTGTGGAAACAGGCCCTTCGGCCCAACAAGTCCACACTGACCTGCCGAAGTGCAACCCACCCAGACCCATTCCCCTACATTTACCTCTTCACCTAACACTACGGGCAATTTAGCATGGCCAGTTCACCTAACAATTAATGTTAATCAGCTTTTCTTTCTGTGAACAAGTTAAGGCAATGAATTGAATTCTGTGACCCTGTCTTCGTCAAGAACCTTCTCTTATAATTTTAAAGCACGTTGTAGGCAAAAAGGAAGACTATGCAATAAATTGGAAGTGAGTAGTTATGAGCATCTCATAGATGCATTGGTGTTGACCCTATTATTTGTGTTCACACTTCCATTCGATTTGAAAACCAATGTTACTTTGAATTGAGAGAAGTTGCTCACTATTTGTATTGGCTACACGACATGCCAGCATAGCTCAGTGGGAACATTCTCATCTCTGTGTCAGAAGATTGTGCATTCAGGCCCTATTCAAGGGACTAGGCACATGGGGTACACTGATTCCCAGTGGAGTACTGTTCTGCCAACTTGTGCAGGCAACAGAGACCCCAGTCACTGGCTGGAGGCCTGATGAGAGCTGTGTGCCATCAAGAAGTGCCAATCAGGCACTTGACAGGTCAATCAGGTGCCCAGGGAATATGCCCTGCCAACTACAAGTTGCCAGTCAATCAGAGTCTATTGATTCAACGGAACAATTGCTTCTACAACAGAAACAGTAGCTTTTTCTAATATGAGGTGCCCACCTGAGGCTTTGGATTGAAGTGACATGAAGGCACAGATGATTGTTGTTGGCGATGGGGTGGAGAGACTTGACAACAAGGGTAGAGGATGGTAACTCTCACATTTTCTGAAATCAGGGTTCTTCAATCAGGCACCGAGTGCCTTGAACAAGAGATTCTCCCTTCTCAAATGTCTCCTCACACATTCCAGGAACATACTAACCATCCCACATGGGTTTGTCTCCTGTACTTTTTGCACAACAAGTCTCTGTGCAGCACTGGGTGAATAGCAGCAGTGGTGGGTTGAAGGTCTTAAGTCATTGCCACTTACGGGGGCTTAATTGGCAATGGGGCAGGAAGGCTGTCCACAGGTTTAACCAGGCTGTAGGCAGGTGGACAGAGGGGTCCCCACGACTGCCAATTGTCTGCTGGATTGAATGCCCTCTCTGTCAGCAATGTCACTCTTGTGGAGGGCACAAGATTCCATCTGCTATCTCTTGGGTGAGCTGTTATACTGGAACCCTGTTTGCCCTCCCAAAGGGCATAAAAGAAACCCCTCATATCCTTTGTGACTACATTGAAGAAAATTAGTGGGACTTCCAGGAATGTCATGGTATTTTGACAACTGACATTCTTAAAATAGACTACTATAGTGGGAGGCATTATCATACTGCTGTTTATAGGAGCTTGCTGTACACAAATTCTGTTGCACCTTAGATGTTACAACAGAGATTTTATATTTCTTAAATGGCTGTAATGTGCATAGAGTCATAGAATCATACAAGACTGAAACAAATCTTTTCACCCAACACGTCCATGCTGACCAAGTTTCCCAATTTAAACTAGTCCTACTTGCCCATGTATGGCCCATATCCCTCTCAAACCTTTCCTACTCATGTACCTACCCAAATGTCTTTTAAATGTTGTAACTGTACAGGCATCTTCCACTTCCCTTACAGTTCATTCCATGTATGAACCACCGTGTGTGTGAAAAGGTTGTCCCTCTGTACCTTTTTAAATCTTTCTTCTCTCATCTTAAAAATATGCCCTCTAGTTTTTAACCCCCCTACCGTCGGGAAAAGGCCTTTGCTATTCACCTTATCTATGCCCACCATGTTTAATAATGTAAATCTTTTCTGAACCCTCTCCAGTTTAATAATATCCTTCCTATAGTGAGGTGACCAAAACAGACACAGCACCCCTAAAGTAGCCTAACCAATATCTTGTACAATCACAACAGGATGTCCCAACTCCTATACTCAATGAAGCAATGAAGGCGAGCGTGCTAAACTCCTTCGTCACAAAATAGTGAAAAGTGCTAATAAATGTAAATTTTATTTCTTAATCTATATTATTAAGTCACCCACAAATAAGTTTTGAAGGTTTATTTCATACTAACCTGATCAATGGGCAGCTCGACCTGTGTTTGATTATCTTCTTGAACTTCTGTTGCACCCATGGTCTCGGTCCTTTCCTCATAAGCTTTAAACACACAGCCTTCAGGGTAAAAGAAAGTGAAAATAGCTGAAATTAAACTGGAGCCAGAGAATGGACAATGATGCAACAGTGGCTACCTGTGGTGTAAGGCAAGAACTGCACCTCAGCTCCAGTAACAGATGAAAAACATTTCACAGGAATACATGATCACCAGTTTCATCATTTTGAATGAACTTGAATAAAAAGATTTTTTTTAAGATGTTGTAGTTGAGACAAATGTGTACATTTCCAACTCAGATGTTCACTTTCCAAACAGAACACAGTTATTATTTATTATTTGAAAATGTATGGGTCAGCGAGTATGGAAAAATACAGTATAAAACTGATCCAACCAATAATGATCACAACACTATCATTACTTGGATACACGCTGAACATAAATAGTGAAAATGGGCAATACACAGCATTGACAGTCAAAATTGGAAACTTTCACTTTTGCTGCAACTGCATCTTTGCGTTGGGGCCACTCTCCATATTTGCTTGCCTTTACTTGTTTCCCACTGTGGCTTTCTCTACTTCTCTCACTTTTAATCATTGTTGTCACTATGATCACAAAGTTTGATTGTATAGTACATGTATTTTGGTGGCGCAGGTGCCGTTTCAGTCTAAAACACACACACACACACACGCACGCACACACACACACACACACGGTACCATTACAGTAAGGACATTAAGCACAAGTAAAGGAAGAGTTTTGTTTAACTTGTCCTCACATGTGGTACACTGACAGAATGCAGTTAATCGTCAACCACATTGCTGTAGATCTGGAATCACAAGTAGGCTAGACCAAGTAAGGATGGCAGTTTCCTTCCCTAAAGAACATTAGTGAACCAGAAGGGGTTTTTCAATCGACAACAGTTTCATGGTCATCATTAGACTCTTAATTCCAGATATTTTGCCATGGTGGGATCAAATCCAGGTCTCCAGAACATTACCTGTAACTCTGGATTAGCAGTCTAGCAATAATACTATCACCTCCCCAGTGCACTAGATGTACACAGCATAGGAAGATCACGGTGTGTAATGGTAAGTTGATGTCATTGCTGAACAATCCAGCTAAGGTCCTCTCCTAATTTCACAAATCTTAACATGCAGTCAGCAGCAGAAAAGATTTCCCTGCACCGCCAGTTATATGGATTATCAACTATTTTCAGATTAATCACTGATTTCAGTAAGAGTCATAGAGTCTTATGGCACAGAAACATACCCTGCCAAGCAGGTTTTCCAAACTAAACTAGTCCCATTTGCCTGTATTTGGCCAATATCCCTCTTACACCTTTCCTATTCATGTACCTGTCCAAATATCTTTTAAATATTGTAACTATACCCTCCCCTACCACTTCCTCTGGCAGTTCACTCTATAGCCAGAGGAACCTTGATTATCCAGCATTCAATTTTGGAATTTGAAATTTTGGATTATCCAAACAAGATCGCAAGGTTCTGATGCATGGCTAACTATGTTATCCAACATCGATTATCTGGCATTCAATTAACCTAACAAAATTCTCCCCGCCCGTGACCTTCGGATAATCAAGGTTCCTCTGCATGCACTATCCTCTGTGTGGAAAACGTTGCCCCTCATATCCTTTTTAAATCTTTTCCCTTCTCACCTAAAACCTACACCCTCTAGTTTTGAACTCCCCTACCTTCTGGAAAAGACCTTTGCAATTCACCTTATACATGCCTCTCATGATTTTATAAACTTCTATAAGGTCACCCCTCAATCTAAGCTCCAGAGAAAAATATACCAGCCTATCCATCCTCTGCCTATAACTCAAATCCTCCTCTCCAATAACATACTTTTCTGCACCTTTTGCAATTTAATAACATCCTTCCTGTAGCAGGGTAACCAGAACTGTACGCAGTACTCCAAAAGTGGCCTGACCAATGTCCTGTACAGCCATAACATGACATCCCAACTTTTAAACTCAGTGCTCTGATCTATGAAGGCACCTGTAACAGACACCTTTTTCAACACCCTGTCTACCTGTGATCTAACTTAACTAACCAGTCTACCAAGCAGAACCTTCTCAAAGGTTCACATAGACAACATCTACCTCTCTGCCCTCATCTATCCTCTTGGTCACATCCTCAAAAAACTCAAGTTTGTGAGACAGGATTTCCAATGCACAAAGCTTTGCTGACTATCCTTAATCAGTCTTGCCTCTCCAAATGCACATAGTCCTTGTCTCTCAGAATCCCCACCACTGACATCAGACTCACACATCTGTAGTTCCCAGACTTCTCCTTACAGCCTTTCTTAAATAAAGGTACAACATCAGCCACTCTCCAGTCCTCCGGCACCTCACCTGTCATACAGTCATACAAATGTACAGCACAGAAACAGACCCTTCGGTCCAACTCATCTATGCTGACCACATATATCCCAACCTAATTTAGTCCCACTTGCCAGCACCCAGACCATATCCCTTTAAACGCTTCCTATTCATATACCCAGCCAGATGCCTTTTAAATGTTGCAATTGTACCAGCCTCCACCACTTCTGCTGGCAGCTCATTCCACACATGATGATAAAAATATCTCTCCTAGGGGCCTCACAATGTCTTCCCTATCTTCCCATAATGTCCTGCTACACAATTGATCAGGTGCCAGGGATTTATCTACCTTTATGTATTTTAAGATGTCCAACACCTTTTCTTCTGTAATGTGAACTGTTTTCAAGACACCACTGTTCATTTGTCCAAGTTCCCTAGCTTCCATGCCTTTCTCCACAGAAAATAGTGATGCACAATATATTTATTATCTGACCCTTCTCCTGTGATTCCACACATTGACAGCCTTGTCAATCCTTCTCTCCCTAGTTGCTCTTTTGCCCTTAATGTACTTGTGGAATTTCGTTGGATTGTCCTTAACCTCATCAGCCAAATTTAACTCATGTCCCCTTTATGCCTTCCTGATTTCCCTCTTAAGTCTCCTTGGGTGATGTGAGGGGTCTTTATTCCAATATGATATTTATTGTGGCTCAGCATAAAATTTAAATCATATCCTTTCATTCATCATTCATTCTTTGTTTCTGTTTAGTGTTATATCTCCATGAAGAATAGACATAAATGTTCCAGTTACCTAAAAATCTATTTTGTGCTTTTTAATGCACCATAGCCTTGCTTTTGTAGATGACAAAATATTTGCCAGTTTGCAATCCTAGCCACCTCAATTCATGCAAATCAATTCTATCAAAGTATTACCTGATGACAATGATAAACTAGAAATTGATTACCTTTACTTCCTCAGGGATTTCCCCACAAGATCAACAAGACCGACAGGCAAATATGAAAAAAGACCTACCAAAACCTTGTGAATTGTTTTCTTTTTCTATTTAAAAACTCCCATTGAATGATATCCTCATAGAATTAGGAATTGTTGACCCTAGTTGTCCAACTGTAATAACAGCTATAAGCATAATTAAACTTGGGAACTGAAGAAGTTGCTAATTCTAAATCACTGACTCCCTAATTCTTCCACATGCTGTGTTGTTGAGTTCCTCACGGGTAGCAATCTTTCAAAGTGAATGAACTGTCGAGAACTTGCCATTTTATGTTCTGGTATCACTTTTAAAATCACCTGGAAAATTAAATTTTATCTTTGTGTAATGCCAAATAATGTGATAAGCCCCTATAATTTTGAATAAATGTTTTAAAAGAATTCATTACATTTGATTATACAATAAGTTAAGCACCAATCTTTATTTCTCCTCTCCTGATTTGCTGTCTCTGAGCGTCCTTCATTGCGACTGGCTACCTACCCACCTGGATGGTATCACTGCTGCTTGACATTTGAAGATCCCTTTGACTTAGTGCCTAGTTCAAACTATCATTAGGAAATGGAAAATCCATGCAATAATGATTGATAGATCTCTGTAGGCAATTTTCTTCATAGTCAGCAGTGAGCACTATGACTTTTCGTAGCAACCTCAAAATCTGGGTCAATATATTGGGTAAGAATGATGTAATAGAATATACTGGGTAAACACCAGGATGATGTTTCTTCCATTGGCAGTTTAGAACCAAATGAACTAGATACAGAATTTTGGGCAAGTTAACCACAAAAAAAGCTACCCGAATATTTTCCCATGTTCTAAGCAACATCTAATCACAAGAGCTGAGAGCACTACCCAATTAAAAGTTCTAAGAATAACTTAACATTTTTGTGCTTACTCTCTTACTCTGGCTTATGCCCGAAACGTCGATTCTCCTTCTCCTTTGATGCTGCCTGACCTGCTGCGCTTTTCCAGCAACACATTTTTAAGCTAATCTAATATTGCCTGGTTTACACTATCACTCAAAATCAAAACTGTCCCATGCTGTTTGAATTGAACATTATGAACAATTCGATGCTTAGTGAATGAAGTGTTATTGAAAATACAAAGTCGCAGATACAAAGTCAAAAATGCCCCTGTTGTCTCTATATGTGAGCTACTTTAGGCTGAGGTGCTGTTGTAGTGGCAATGTCACTGAACTAGTAACTCAAAGCCCCAGGCTAACATTCTGGGATTTCTACCCACACCTCATGCAGGAAAAGAAAGTAAGAGAAGAATGCAAGAGGTAATTCTGCAATCTTGCACACTGAGCGAATTGCCCTGAGCAAATGAAGGGCAGGTCATAGCATAGGGGATAAAGAATAAAAAAAGAAAGTGATCCAAGCTTTTACAACCATAAAGGTGTGTGAAGAGTACTCATAATGTGTTCATGCTCAGAAGGAAAAGAGCAAGGCAGCACTCAAAGCAGAGAAAAATTGCAAGTAAATTGTACTCGCGTTGAGATCTTGTTGACCCTGTGGGTGTACAAAATTGCATTTACTTCATTGTCCATGGCACAAAATGTTTTACAGATTAGTAACGCTGTGTTCTGACCCTTTCCTATTGGTCATGTCTATCCAAAGAGCCAGTGCATTAACATCGTAGCAACATGGGATACAAAAGATATAATTAAAATTTAATTTCAACAGCCACACCAAATTTGGCACAACTCCCACTCTACCATCACGTACCTGCACAGAAGCAATCCGTAGCATTTAATTATTCTTGTCCCCAAAAGTAACCTTAGTCTGATTGGTCAGGAGTTTTCCAAATGGCCTTGACTTCAACTATTTTAATTTTCGTACACCAGCTGCTTTATTTTCTTTTCTCTAAAGAATTTCAAAATACAATTAAAGTGGGAAACCATTGTTGATGTAACCTCTGCAGTCTGGAACTAAGTTGTCCCAAATATCAACCCTCAGTTTCACTTTCCCGGTCTTTCACTTCCAGAAATCCTTGCTCCAGATGCAGTCAATGAGAAGTGGACTTCACTGTCGCCTGATAAGAACCACGCTCATTCTCAAAACATTCTGATTGTGGTTACCAGTGTTTAAAAGCAAGGGCAGTATCTTTATATTTTTCCATTAGTTTTAATTCCATATATTTGCGGCCTGAACTTGGCAAAGAACTATTTCAGAAATCAAAGACTGCTGGAGGATTGCTGCATGCTGTTGAAAGTAAATAACCTAACTCTCATTGCAGGCACTGTTGACAAGCTGTTGGTTCAAACAGGAGTATGAGAAGGTGCAGACAGGATGGAGCCAAGGGTGTGTACAAGTGGAGACTTAACTGGCAATAAATAGCTGATTCATCTAAGAACTATTGACCAGTTGTCAATGACAAAGGCCTTCTGCCTACCCACAACTACATGATTGGTTCTCAGGTAACTGAATAGCTTGGAGCTAGGATCAAGATAGGGAGAAGCCATCAGATCTCCACTAATTCAGGAGCTGTGTCTGTTTTCTGCAGCAAAACTGACTCTAAACCTGAAATAAAAGGTTTACTCTTCCTTCAGCAGTTGCTACAAGATGTACTTATAATGAGTAAGTCAGAGAGCTTTTATAAGTGTGGATCAGCCATCATGTGCCTCTTACAAACTAGTGAAAGCATCCACAAAAGGAAAACCAAAAAGCAGTACTCTGATTAGAACAAGAACCATCTTAGCAGAACCTGTAATCAAAGGACACTGACCCACTTTCCTACTTTTCCCTCCGTCCATAGCACCCATGCGTTCTTTCCTGTTTGTGCCTGCCGATTAGAGTGATGCACACACGTGTAAGGGAGTGTTTATAATGGAGTTTGACTTTTAACTAGCAGTTTATAACTGTTTACCTGCAGCTAGATTCTAATTATTTGTAATAAACAGCAATTCTTAATCTATACAGAAATCTGGCCAATGCTTTCTGTCAAGTTGGGTCTGAAAATCAGGTAAATTGGGGAGTTCTGCATTTTCTTTTAGATCTTTAACTTTTGTGACAATTCCAGTGTTAGTGGGGCCTGATTGTCAACATGATACCTGAGGGAGCGGGAGGCACCACAGAATTTACAAGGGCTTTAACTGTGATGCCAATAAAGTGATATAAAGTGAAACCATGGTGAACCCAGAGTCTGAGGTGTCACAGTGCTCTCATCTTGCTCCTACAAAGCATCCCTCGCAATTGCCTCAGAGGAGGTGGCTGCAGGCTGCTGAACTCTCCAGCTACTCAAACTGTATTTCTCCTCTGCATTTCTGTAGGGACAGCTATTGTAGACAAGGGCTCTAGCTTAGGGCCTGGGGCGCTGGAAGAAAAGGCTGCTTTCAGAATCTTCACCTTCCTCACTAATTGCCACATCTCCAGATTGGCCTTCAGGTGGGTTAGCTGAGACTGGCTGTGGCAATGGAGCATTTGGGCCATCAATGCAAATGTTCTATCAAGGGAAAGCAACTCCTGCTGCATGCCATGGATGTCAGTGCTCCTACTCTGAGCAGATTGCTCTCAGGTATTGAGTGAGCCCTTCAAGTTTTGCAGGAGGTTGCACTGCTCTTGTATCCACTCCCGTGTCTCTCCATGAGGTTAACTATTCTCTCATGTCTGGAGCTCATATCGTTGAGCTTGCAAGATAAGGTTCAATACTACCATGGACTCCTCCATTCACAATGTAAGAACTCACAAGGCCTCATTTGTTCATATATCTGCTGATGCTCCAATTACTGTGCTGCATTAGGTGGTCCCTGAGGCCCCACCTCATTGTCTACTGGAGATTCAACATGACCTTTGTCCCTCCTCCACGAAAGACTGTGCACAATATGTGTAAGGACCATGTCCTTTTTTAAAATTTCTGTGCTTTTAAAAACCGTGGAGTGAAATGAGAAAAAAATATTAATTAGTAGTGTTTTATAATTGCTTACATATACCTAGGGTGTAAGTACTTTGTAATAAATAGTGATTCCTGTTCAGTCCAGTAACCTGGTCCATGTTTTCTATTAATCTGGGTTCAAAACGCAAGTAAACTAGGAATCTTTGTGTACCTTATAAATGTTAGCAACGTTTGCGAAGATTTGTAGCTCAGGTCGATGATAAGTCTGCAAGTTAGCTCGCTGAGCTTGAAGGTTTGTTTTCAGACATTTCATCACCATACTAGGCTCTCCGTTAACTGTACCTTTAACTGTCATGTTGAGGAATGGGAGTCTGTTGTCATTCTCCTCCTCTTTTGTGAATTTTATGCCTGTGAGGATATTAATGATGGTGTTGTATCTTTCCTCTAATTTGTTCTGTTTTATGATGATGAAGGTGTCATCTATGTAACGGACCCAAAGTTTGGGTTGGATAGATAAGAGGGCAGCTTGTTCAAGTCTCTACGGTAAAAGAGGAGGAGAATGACAACAGATTCTCATTCCTAGACATGACAGATGAATGTACAGTTAACAGAGAGCTTCAAACTAGCGCCTACAGAAAAACAATACACACGGACCAAATACTTAACTTCAGAAGCAATCACCCTAACGCCCACAAACAGAGCTGCATTAAGACATTATTTCAATGAGCTACATCACACTGCAGCAGCCAAGAACTACAAAAAAGCAGAAGAAAAATATCTATACAACGTTTTTAGGAAAAACGGGTACCCGACAAACATAATCCGTCGATTCCTCAGAAACAAACCCAAACAAGCAGACACAACGCAACCAAAAACTACGGTCACATTACCTTACATCAAAGACATATCAGAAATGACGTCCAGACTACTCAGACCAATTGGCATCATGGTAGCTCAGAAACCTACCAACTTCCTTAAAGAGCGACTAATGAGCCTAAAGAATTCATTAGATACCACCAGCAAAACTAATGTCATTTACAAGATACCATGCAAGAACTGTGGGACACTACATCGGACAAACTAGCAGGAAACTTGCCACCAGAATACATGAACACCAACTGTCCACCAAAAGACACGACTCATTCTCACTAGTTTCCATACATATAGGCAAAGAAGGACACCATTTTGACTGGGACAACACACCCATCCCAGGACAGGTGAAACAAGACACACACAAGAATTCTTAGAGGCATGGCATTCTAGCCAGAACTCCATCAATAAAGACATCGACTTAGATCCTATCTACCTTCGCTTGAAAAAAAGAACCGGAAATGACATCAGTCACCTTAAGAAACCAAGTCCTATAAATAGAGAGGCGGGACATACCACCAGCACTTCACCAGAGACTCTCACTGATGATGTTACCTAGTATGGTGACAAAACATCTGAAAACAAACCTTCAAGCTAAGCGAGGTAACTTACAGACTTTATAAATGTTTTAGTGACAACTCTGGGAATAGTGGGACTCGCTTTAGAGCGTACATTACAATTCACTGGGGCAGTATGTCTCTACTCCTGCCCTCCAGTGCAGTACCATACTCTGTCACCGACTACACATGCACACTACATCCCTCCAATGTGCCAATACTGAGGTGGTAGAGTGTGAACTAGTCAGATGTGACACTGCCACCTCAGGTATTCCTCCTTCCTCCCGATGCCCAAGAAAAAGAGAGAGGCATCAAGATCTGCATGCACTAGAAGCTGAAATGCAGGCTTTTATGTTGATGAAGCTATTTTCGAGGTCACTCCAGACTGCATGGAAGGACAGTTGATACTGCAATCATGCACAGAATAGGGTCAGACCTTCCCCCTGCTGCACCACAAAACTGCCTTCAATCTGACCATTTGTTTTGAGATGCAAGTATAAACTGCATAAACTAGTAAAAACCATGAAGTACACTTGAACTGTCAACATCATATGTAAAATGTATGAAGAAAAATTGCCAAAATAAATATCCGTCAAACGTGTCATGCAAAACTGTCATAAGCTATTTTCAAAGGGAGATATCTTTACATTTTTAAATGCAATGTCCAGAAGGTTAAAAAAAAACTGTTTGCTATTTCACTCTATCTGATTATATACACCAGAGAGGTTCTATCACTGGATTAGTGCTGCCTGACTGATTTTACAACTATCCATTATGACAGGGACAAGAGTGTAGTGCTGGAAAAGCACAGCAGGTCAGGCAGCATCCGAGGAGCAGAGGAATCGGCATTTCAGGCAGAAGCTCTTCATCAGGAATGAGGCTTGTGGGTTTGGGCTGAGAGATAAATAAGAGGGGGGTGGAGTTTGGGGAAAGGTAGCTGAGAAAGCAATAGGCGGGTGAAGGTGAGGGAGAAGGTGATAGGTCAGAGGGGGGAGTGATGGACAGATCCGGAGGACAGTGTCGAGTTGGAGGTTTGGGCCTGGGAATAATGTGGAGAAGGGGAGATGAGGAAGTTGTTGAAATCCACCATATTTATCCCATGTGGTTGCAGGGTCTCAAGACAGAATATGAGGCCACAGGTGGTAACAGTTTGGCAGTGGAGGAGGCCCAGAACCTGCATGTCCTTGACAGAGTGGGAGGGGAGTTGAAGTGTTCAGCCATGGGGCAATGGGGTTGGTTGGTGCAGTTGTCCCAGAGATTTTCTCTCAAATGATCCGCAAGAAGGCCTCCTGTCTCCCCGATGTAGAGGAAACTACACCGAGTGCAACAGATGCAGTAGATGACAGGTAAATTTCTGACGGATGTGGAGGGATTGGTTGGGGCTTTGGAAGGAAGTGAGGGGAGTGGTGTGGGCGCAGATTTTGTGCTTCCTGCAGTGGCAGGGAAAGGTGCCAGGAGGGGGGTGTGGGCTGGTGGGGGGTGTGGACCTGATGAGGGAGTCGTGGAGGGAATGGTCTGCGGAACTGTGATAGTGGTAGGGAGGGAAATTTATCTCTGGTGGTGGAGTCCGTTTGGAGGTGGTGGAAGTGGCAGAGGATGATGTATTGTATGCGGAGGTTGGTGGTATGAAAGGTGAGAAACAGGGAGGGTTCTGTCCATTATGACAGTAGGATGCCTGTCTTTCACAATTTGATTGCCGGATACAAGTGGTTATAAACTCTTTGAAGTTAGATTATGATTTACCCAAACACTGAATTCCAATGCTTCTTGTTCTATGAGATTAGGCATTCAAATGAAATGTTTGTTACTTGAAGGCATTATGTAGTTGAATGAATGCAAATACAGTAATTGGATTTTTATGAATGTGTTTTTTTTCTCCAAATGTAGTGCTTTGCAGCATAAACTGAAACTTTATTTTGTTTCCGCCTGGGTCCTGAACTCTACCCACGGTGGATATTGGGTGAGTTGGCTTGAAAGGTATAGAGTGTAAGCTGGAACGTGTTGGCGTGAGGGTTAGGTTAGGTGATTATTGGGATGAGGGCTGTTTTATCTTCTTGAATAGATTTCAACAGAGAAGGCTTTTACTAAGCCCGCCTTCACATCCAGCATCCTCCACTTGTGTTTCCGGGTCACCTGGCCTGACTTCCAGGGAAATAGGTCACTCCAAATTGAAAACCCAAGCTTCTGGGGCACCTCGTCCCAGGTTCGGTTTGAGGAGCCAGGAAATGGCTGACTCCTGATTTGGGAATGAAATTCAAGCTTCATTTCTCTCAAAAGCTGTTGAACTTTGGCATGCATCACTGGCCTCGCCAGACTCTCAAAATTGTTCTCTGATAAACTTTTAATGACTTCAAGTATTAAACACTGAATGGATGCCTTATGAATTTTGAGTTCAGAGCAGTCTACAGCTTTTAAATCATGCACAGTGAAGAATTACTCAGTGTGTAGCAATTCTGTTCTAAACCAAACTTCAATTACAGAGACTTATTATAGCACACATGCTAATATTTGGATGCTTGACACTTCAACTTTTTTTTAAAACAGATTTTGCATATGAAGAAAAATTATTCCAATAATACTCCTCTGAATATTTTAACTAAACCATTCATCTTTATTAGCTTGCATCAAAAGCACTGAAGCATATTTTGCAAAGATAATGTAACTACAAACATTTTCAAAGTAGTTTAACAGAGTGATCCAGCATAAAGTACTAAAATCAAAATACATTTTAAAATAAATCCTTCAGCACATTAAATGTCACATATGTCTGTAAGGAGAGCACTTATAGAAGTTACATTCTGCTGAATCAATCTCTTAATTTGCACATCCTAATTCCATTCAAGAAAGCCTTGTCTTTGAATTGCAGCAATCTGACAGATGAACGTGCTCTCACAATGCCCTTGGGCCAGGGTTTGTGCCAGTGACAACAAAGAAGCAATGATATACATATCCAAGTAAGAATGGTGTCTGATTTGGAGGTTGATCCACCATAAGCTGAAGCTCCTTATGAAGAGCCTGCCCAATACGAGTCTTCAGCCTGTGTGCACGTATTCCTACATTAACACCAGCTTCACTGTTTTCTTCCGAATCATAATAATTGATTTGCCAGAAGGTGAATGACAATAAGCATAGAATTTTTAAAGAATGTTTAAATCACTCATCGGTCATAAAGACCATTGTATGAATTTAGCATTTGCTAAGAATAAGGAAATCGGGAACGTTGGAAAATCATTGTTCAGTTTCGGGCTGACAGAGGGAAGACACAGCCACAGGAAGGATTTAAAAATAACGTTTTACCAAACATAATCAAAGATAGCTGAGTAAGCAGGTTGATGGAAAGGTAAACAGCATATCCCCCATCCAGTACTCTAGAGATATAAATAAATAAAGTTACACTCCTTGTGTCACAGTTATGTAATTAAATTAAGTAAATCTACATGTTTCATATGAGCAAACTGGTTTACATTTTTCATTATGTAGGCAGGTGCTTAGCTCTCCAAATTTCAAGTTATAATCTGGACCTTTTTCCTTAACCTTTCCTCATATATGTATCCTTGATGGATGCACAGGAGGTAGCTAGATGTGGTCATTGGAAGACATCTTAAATTCTTGTTAACAATTTTCCTTCAAGAAAAGAGAGTCAGATGAGATTCATAATGTTCAGCCAACCTGCTATCATCCATTTTGCACTACAAACCAATCACCCCTTGTCCTCAGCTATTGCAATGATATTTATTCAGACATGAATATAGTTTCACCAAAGCCAAACATCTCCAACGGTTACCAATTCACATTGGAAAAAGTCACATTGTACATAAAATCACAGAATATTTACAGCACAGGAAGAGGCCGTTTTGCCCATCATGTATGCACCAACTGTATGAGCATTTTGCATCGTGCACACTGTTGCCCTCCAAATAGTCAGCAAATGCCCTCGTGAATGCCTCAATTGACTCTGCCTCAACCACACTTCACAGCTCTGCATTCTAGACCCACACAACTCAGTATGTAAAATTTTTGTTCCCCACATCACATTTGCTACATTTACAAAACTATAAATCTGTGTCCTCTCATTCTTGTCCTTTTACAAGTGGGAACAGTATCTCTATATCTACTCTATCCAGATATCTCATGATTTTGAAAAGTTCTATCAGACCTCCTTGTCTATATGCTAATTAAGTTCTATACTGTCCTCCTTACATTTTACAATATTTCTAAATTTCATACCAACTGCAAACAATGAAATTGTCCCTGAACACCAAGATCTAGATCATTAACATATAAGGAAAAGAGTCCAAACTGAAAACAAATTATTGCCCATATATTGCTCAAGGTTTCCTATTATTCCCTGTTTCCTGCTATTCAGCCAATTTCAAAAGCACATTGCTATTATCCCTTATATTCAATTATCTATCATTTTCCTCACAATTCTCTTGGGTGGCACTGTCTTGAACCGATTTGGAAGTCCATGTGCATTAAATCGGCAGACTTGTCTTTATCAGTTCTCTCTGTTACCTCTTGAAAAATCTCCACCACACTAGTTAGATAGGATTTTCTCATGCTGACTCTTCCAAATCAACACAAACCTTTCCATGGGATTATTAATTCACTCCCGAATAACTTGTTCTGGAAGCTTGCCACCAATGAAGTTAACTGACTGGTCCATAATTGCTGGACTTATCCTCACAACCTTTTTTGAACAAGCCCATTATGCCTGGAATTCTCCAGAGTTCTGGCACATCCACTAAGTCCAGGCAAGACTGAAAGCTTATATCCTGCAATTTCAACTTTGACTTCCTTCAATGTCCTTGGATCCATCTCACCTGGTCCCAGTGCTTTATCAGTTTTAAGTATCAATGACTTATCCAACGCTTCCTCCATATCAATCCTGAACCCTTCTAGTGACTGTCACTGTGTACCATCTACCTTGTCAGGAAAGATAGAAGCAAAGTATTCATTTAATATATCTGTCATACCGTTTGCCTCCATGTATAAATCCTCTTTTTGATCCCTATTTGCCCTTTTCCTTCTTTTTAACCAACATTTTATTATCGATAAGTTTACAGAAGAATTTGGGATTCACCTTTATGTTGACTGCCAGATTTTGCTCACAATCCCTCTTGACTTCTCCAACATGCTTTCTCACTCATCGCTAAACCTTCTACATTCCTCTTGGTTTTCAAATTATTTTCTACCTAATACCTGTCAAAGACATACTTTATTTCCTTTACTTTATAACTACTCTTTTTCCCCAAGGTGCTCTAGAATTGTTTATCCTTCTTTTCTCTTTCAACGAATGCCTTCCTTCTACCCTTCCTTCTCTGATGTTTATAGGGTTTGAGAGGAATTAGAATCTAATTGTTAATTATGGACCTTTGCTACATAAACAACCCCTAATTGATGAGAGTTGTTCGCTCAAACTTGGCAACAAACACCAGTTTGAAACAAAGTATTTTTCAAAATTCCTGGATAATGCGGTCCATTAATATTTCAGCACAATGCATAATTTATGTAATCCAACACAGATCTAGTTCTCTGCCTGTTTAATATCACCCATAGCCAGTGCCAAATGGTGCTTCGAGGACTGGACTGGCAAATGCACAGCAGTGATCATCCCAATAGCTTGTCAATCAGAGACAGGATAAACACCAGATTTCCCATTCCCTCTGCAGTGATTGTAACGAGGTTAGCCAGATGCACCTCACAGAATATTGTGATAGTTAATCTGGTTAATCACAGAGGAGAAAGTGGGGGCTGTCACTGTGTACCATCTACCTTGTCAGGAAAGATAGAAGCAAAGTATTCATTTAATATATCTGTCATACCGTTTGCCTCCATGTATAAATCCTCTTTTTGATACCTATTTGCCCTTTTCCTTCTTTTTAACCAAGATCAGAGTCAAGAGTATGGTGCTAGAAAAGCACAGCAGGTCAGGCAGCATCCGACGAGCAGGAGAATCGATGTTTCGGGTATAAGATCACAAAGGCAGAGGTGCCAAAATGTCTGGAAATGTCTTTTGTAACAATGGCAGGAGAGTTCGGTTTTTTTCTAACTTGTTTTAGTTGTAGCAGGCACAGAAGCTGCTGCAGTGCAAAAAGGTTCAGCAGATGACCCCTGGCTGACCCTTCTCTCTGAAATCTCTCCTGCCTTTAAGAACCTATTTGAATTTACCTTTTGCCGAGGGGTGTGTTTATGGGATGTTATGGGAATAGGAACAGCTCCATAGTTAAATTGCTGTATCGAGTTGGTTAAGTTTTCCAATAGTTAAGTTATTCTAAATTCTGTTTTCTTTTGTTCATGTTTCAACTGTAGTACTTAAATAAATTCTGTTTTGCTTAAAGCCAAGTGGTTTGATCTGCTGCATCACACCTGGAATATCCACTTCACAGCTGCCTTTAAAATAAAAAGTAGTTAGTGTCTAGACTACCTTCTTAAAACTTTTTGAGCGGGGTCTGTCCATAATAGATGTAACTCCAAATCATGATTTAAACAAGGAGTTCCCACTGACACATGCTGTCCCGCTGAATGCTAAGACAGCAAAGCTTTTTTCCCTGACCCCATGTCGGGAGAAGGAAACAAAAGAAAGGGGGCTGGGGCTATTCAAGCCTAGAAAATTGGGCAGCATGGTGGCTCAGATGCCTCACAGTGCCAGGGATCCTGTTTCGATTCCCACCTCGGACGACTGTCTGTGTGGAGTTTGGACACTCTCCCCATGTCTGCGTGGGTTTCCTCCAGGTGCTCTGGTTTCCTCCCACAATCCAGAGGATGTGCAGATTATGTGAATTTGCCATGATAAATTGCCCATAGTATTAGATGCATTAGTCAGGAGTAAACATAGGGGTAGGGAAATGTAGGTTGCTCTTTGGAGGGTCGGTGTGCGACATGTTTGACCAAAGGGCCTGTTTCCATACTGTAAGGTATCTAATCTAAACTAAAAGGTTGATGGAAAAAGGGAATGGGGAGAGGGAGAAACTTAGAGGAAAGGGAGAGAGAGAAGGATGGGAAGAAGTGAAATCAGGGAAGAGGAAAAGAGAAAGAGAGAATGGCAGGGAAATGGAGGGAGAGATGGGGAGAGAGAGTAAAGAAGGGGGAAAGGGAAGAGAGGAAGAAGGGGATGGTGAAGAGACATAAATGTGGAGATGTAGAGAGGCAGGAAAAGCACAATGTGGAAATGAAAAGGGAAGACAAAGGAGAGGGACATCAATATGCACAAGCAAAACCTCATAACTGTTACATGTGTGGCATGTGCTAAATGCATTTGAATGCTTACATCCTGAAGTCACTTTGGTAACAGGTCTTTTGCACTCAGTAGAAACATGGGACACAGGTAGTTGATGGCCTTGTGGGATACCATATTTTCTTTGACATCTAAAAAGCCATCCTGAAAAGTTAAATGTTTCTTGCACAAATTAAAATCATATTTTTACATGTGCGTACAGCTGAAGAAAAGTTCCTTTTTTTCCAAATGCATAGTAGTGAATGACTTCAAATACTGTAGTAGTTTTAATGTTGTCATTGAAATCTTTATTCACGACTGACTGCATGACGCTCTTTTAATGATCAGGCTAATGTACAAAAATAAAACCCTGGAATTAATGAAAGATAACTTGTGTCTGTAACATAAGCAAAGTTCATCTAACAACAAGAATAGACTTACAGACTCAGATTATGACTGTTCAGTTGATAAATGGAACAAAATAAAGACTGCAATGAAGTCTTCAATGGTTCAATGAAGAGGGCATGCCTGTTGCAACACCAGACATACCCAAAACTGTGGCTGAAGGCACTGGATACTGCAAAGGCTGTGTGCCTTGACAACATTTTGTCATTAATACTGAAGACATATATTCAGGAAATTGCTGCACCACTTGCCCAGCTGTTCCACTGGCATGTGTCCGACGATGTGGAAAAGTGTCCAGATATGTCCTTTACACAATAAGCAAGACAAATCCAACCCAACCAATTGCTGTCCCATCAGTCTACCCTCAATCATAATAAGACCATAAGTCATTGAAACAAAAACCATCCATATAGATCACATCTATTGCTCTGCCCTGATTTTTTTATAACGTGGATTTGCACAAGAATGCAACAATGGAGTCATAGCGGAACTGACTGTATATCTCTACTTAGATAACAGGGTCAAAATTGCTCACATTATTCCAGCGCTGGTCTGTCGCAAGCCAACATTCGACTTGCCTTCCCTGTTTCCCATTAAATTGCCCATTGACCTTTACTACCATGCAATGAGATCAGGGCTGATAATCCTCAATTTCACTTTGTCACATAACCCCCCCGATTCCCTTACTGATTAAAAATCTGTCTATTTCAGCCTTGAATATACTTAACAACCTTACCTCCACAGCCCTCTGCAGTAAGGATTCTCCACAGATTTCCTATCATCCGAGACAAGTAATTGCTCGTAATTTCATGACCCCCCACTCTAAGATTGTGCCCTCTGATCCTAGTCTCTCCCACTGAAGGAAACAACCTTTAAGCCTCTACTCCATCAAGCAGCCTAAGAATCCTGAATATTTCAATAAAGTCATGCGGCATTCTTCTATATTCAACTTGTACAGCCCAATCTACTCAACTTCTCCTCATACGATAGCCCCTCCAAACTTGGTATCAGCATAGTGAATCTTCTTTGGACTGCCTCCACTGACAGTAGGCAGGTCATTCTGTTGTAACGTGCGTTTCATTAATGTGAATTTGCTATATTGGGGACACCGTTTCTACAGCGCGAACATTTAAAACATGTGTTGGCTGTAACGCGATTACAACACCAAAGCTTTAAAAGCTGTTTCTAGAGTCATAGAGATGTACAGCATGGAAACAGACCCTTCGGTCTAACCCGTCCACGCTAACCAGATATCCCAACCCAATCTAGTCCCACCTGCCAGCACCCGGCCCATATCCCTCCAAACCCTTCCTATTCATATACCCATCCAAATGCCTCTTAAATGTTGCAATTGTACCAGCCTCTATCAGATCCTCTGGCAGCTCATTCCATACATGTACCACCCTCTGCGTGAAAAAGTTGCCCCTTAGGTCTCTTTTATATCTTTCCCCTCTCACCCTAAACCTATGCCCTCTAGTTCTGGACTCCCCGACCCCAGGGAAAAGACTTTGTCTATTTATCCTATTCATGCCCTTCATAATTTTGTAAACCTCTATAAGGTCACCCCTCAGCCTCCGCCGCTCCAGGGAAAACAGCCCCGCCTGTTCAGCCTCTCCCTGTAGTTCAGATCCTTCAACCCTGGCAACATCTTTGTAAATCTTTTCTGAACCCTTTCAAGTTTCACAACATCTTTCCGATAGGAAGGAGACCAGAATTGCATGCAATATTCCAACAGTGGCCTAACCAATGTCCTGTACAGCCACAACAAGACCTCCCAACTCCTGTACTCAATACTCTGACCAATAAAGGAAAGCATACCAAGCGCCTTCTTCACTATCCTATCTACCTGCAACTCCACTTTCAAGGAGCTATGAACCTGCACTCCAAGGTCTCTTTGTTCAGCAACACTCCCTAGGACCTTACCATTAAGTGTATAAGTCCTGCTAAGATTTGCTTTCCCAAAATGCAGCACCTCGCATTTATCTGAATTAAACTCTATCTGCCACTTCTCAGCCCATTGGCCCAGCTGGTCCAGATCCTGTTGTAATCTGAGGTAACCCTCTTCGCCGTCCACTACACCTCCAATTTTGGTGTAATCTGCAAACTTACTAACTGTACCTCTTATGCTCGCATCCAAATCATTTATGTAAATGGAACAAAGTAGAGGGCCCAGCACCGATCCTTGTGGCACTCCACTGGTCACAGGCCTCCAGTCTGAAAAACAACCCTCCACCACCACCCTCTGTCTTCTACCTTTGAGCCAGTTCTGTATCCAAATGGCTAGTTCTCCCTGTATTCCATGAGTTCTAACCTTGCTAATCAGTCTCCCATGGGGAACCTTGTTGAATGCCTTACTGAAGTCCATATAGATCACATCTATTGCTCTGCCCTGATTTTTTTATAACGTGGATTTGCACAAGAATGCAACCATGGAGTCATAGCGGAACTGACTATATATCTCTACTTAGATAACAGGATCAAAATTGCTCACATTATTCCAGCGCTGGTCTGTCGCAAGCCAACATTCTACTTGCCTTCCCTGTTTCCCATGAAATTGTCCATTGACCTTTACTACCGTCATGGAGAGGGATAGGAGCAGATGGTATGGGCAAGCATTTAATTGGAGGAGGGGGAATTACAATGCTATTTTGCAAAGCAAAAATTAAGAACAGATATTCTCAGGGAAATGCACGACAGAAATGTGGAGGCTGTTTAGGGAGCACTTAATGTGAGTGCTGGATAGGTTCATCCCATTGAGGCAAGGAAGGGATGGTAGGGGGAAGGGACCTGGGATGACAAGAGATTTGGAACATCTAGTCAGCAGGAAGAAGGAAGCTTACTTAAGAGTCAGGAAGCAAGGATTGGACAGGGCTCTAGAGGTTACAAGGTAGCCAGGAAGGAACTGAAGAATGGACTTAGGAGAGCTACAAGGTCGCATGAAAAACCCTTGGCAGGTAGGATTAAGGAAAACCCTAAGGTGTTCTCCACTTAGGTAAGGAACAAGAGGATGGCCAGAGAGAGGGCAGAGATAAGGGATCAGGGATAATGGAGGGAACTTGTGCCTGGAGTTGGAGGAAGTAGAGAAGGTCCTTAATGAATATTCTGCTTCAGTATTCACTACAGAGAGGAATCCAGTAATGTTATTGAACCTTAACTACCTGGGCTGCTGCACTAACATCATTGCAAATTGAAATGAACCTGTTTGATCTTACATATATAGCATCAGTCACTGCCCTGATGTATTTGTGAATGCATGACTGAGCGATCTCATACAGGTCACTCATCACTCCATGTATATGCAACAAGGAGCTTGAGCAAAGCCTGACCCAATGAGGATCATAGGAAAACCTTTGGCTGGCTGGTGTCATTTGTGGTACAAAGGTAGTTGTTTGTTATTGCTGGAGGTCAGATATCTCAGCTCCAGGACATCTCTGCAGGAGTTCCTCAGGGGACTGTCCTTGGTCCAAATATTTTCAGCTACTTCATCAATGACCTTCCCTCCATCGTAATGGCAGAAAAGTGATGTTTGTTTATGATTGGAAAATGTTCAGCACCATTTGTAACTCTGCAAATACTGAAGCAGTCCATGTTCAAATGCAGCCAGACCTGGAAAATATCCAAGCTTGGACTGAAAAATGACAAATGACATTCACACCAAACAAATGCCAGGCAATGGTCATCCACGATGAGAGAGAACCTCACCATCATCCCTTGCTATTCGATTGAGTTACCGTTAGTGAATCCCTGAGCAATTGACCAGAAACTGAATTGGACTTGCAATACAAATACTGTAGAGACAAGAGCATGTTAGAGGCTAGGAATCTTGTAGCATGTAACCTATCTCCTTACTCCCAAAGCCTGCCCACTATCTACAGGGCACACGTCAGGTGATTGGAATACTCCCCACTTGCCTGGATGAATGCAGTTCCAACAACACTCAAGAAGCTTAACAACATTCACTCGATTGGCACTGCATCCACAAACATTTACTCCCTCCACCACCACGCAGTAACAGTCGTGTGTACCATCTACAAGATGCATTGCAGAAGTTCACAAAGAATCCTTAGACAGCACCTTCCAAACCCATGACTCTACCGTCTAGAAGATCAAGGGCAGTGGGTATATGGGAACACCACCACCTGAAAACCACCCCCTCCAAGCCACTCACCATTCTGCCTTAGAAAGGTTTTGCCATTCCTTTAATGTCACTGATTCAATATCCTAGAACTCACTCTGTAATGGTAGTGTGTGTCTATGACCTGCAGTGGTTCAAAAAGGCAGCTCACCACCACCATTCTCATAGGAAACTAGAGATTTGCAATAAGTGCTGGCCCAGTCAGTGTCGCATCTCATGAATGAATAAAACAAAACATGGCAACTTTCATTTCATTCCCTGTGAATCTGTTTTTAATGTGACTTAAAGCAAAGCAAACACAATCAAAATTCCCTCAGAGTTATAGAGCCACTTCTATTAAAAAATTACTTGATTTTAACTTGGGGAGAAAAATGACTATGACTTGATTTGAGGGAAAAAATGAGTTGCTTACAACTCTACTAATTCAGCAATTCTTGTCTCACTCGAAGCCACAGAAAAGCGAATGTAGAAAATGCAGCAGCTAAAACTTTTATCACATTTGTACAGCAGTGGATGCATCTCTCAAGTTAGGATTGAGGCCAAATCAAGGAGGTTTTCTGTCTTTGACCTCAGGGTGAACACACAGTTCAGTGCTTATTACTGACACTTATTGCTGTTCAAATCAATACAATTTATAGCCATCATAAGAAAGGTAATTGTATTTTATAGGGGATAATTTTATGGAAAGATTAGATGGAAGCAAAGGGGGACATAAATATATTCAGCACTTGTTGTACTCTCAAGATGTCCTAAAATGCTTTCCTGAAGTGGACTTTTGAACGATTGTCAGTGCTGCAATATATGAAATACAGCAGCCAATTTTGAGAACAATAAGGTGCCAAAAATAGCAATGTGCCATCAATGATATCTCAAACTGAATTTAATAATGTGCCCCAGTGCACATCACAGGATCTTTAGCTTAATATCTACTACAAAAGAGGAGTTCAGGCTGTTTCAATTTTTAGAATAGCTCATGACTTTCATTCCATCATGAAAAAGTAGTTTCATGCCTTAAAAAAAAACAAAATCAAAGAAACAGTTTCTTGGGCAAACATGAAGATGATGTTAGGGTCTGATAGTTTGAGAGGAACAGATCACCTTTGCCAGCAATTATATTACAACAAGTAGTTCAAGGAGATAACCATGGTTACGCCTGTCCATCAGACACCACAGTTCACAATTTATATTCTCCCAATATCCTAAGCAACAATTCACTTGACACATAAGCAATGCAATTAAATTCACAAACTCCCCTAAAATACATTAACATGAAAGTTTATTTGTGCCATGATTATTGTGTTTATAGCATTAATGTTTGGCCAAAACAAGGCAATTCTGTTGAAACTCATTTTTGATAAACTCCTACGCAACCACAGGAACAGAAAATGAGGAGAATTCTCCACAATGCCACTGAGCTGTGCTACAAAGTTAGTATATCAAGTGCAGAGTAAACCCTGGGTAAATCTGTGGCCATATACCAAGTTGTTAAAAAGTAAGAGGTATTGTCAACAGCTTATTCAGGCACGTTATGATACCTCTCTGGAACAAGTGGGATTTTAACCCAGGTCTTTGGCCCAAAATTGGCAATATAACCTTACTTGCATCTGTCTTACGTTACTGCATTCACCTTACTGCAACATGCTTTATTAGCATGCCCTCCTCAGTTCCTGGAAAAACACATGAAATCTCAAGTAAAAATGTCCATAAGATTATTCTGAAATCAGTTTTGGAGATTTTAAAATTTGCAAAGTGCTGCATTTGTAAAATGAAGTAATTCTGTAATGGTGGAAAATCATAGTGAGGCATGATTTTATAAGAAAACAGGTACACTCAGTGCAGTGAATTGCAAACCAGATACTGATAGGGAACAAAGAAATAACATTACAGCATTTTCGAGAAAAGACAATAATGATATTAGCCATTTAACAAATATGATGAGAACAATTCTACAGTAGGGTCAGAATGGCAATAATTCAATAACCTACAGGAAATACAGCATGATGATACTCTTTGGGAACCAATCCAAGCAACAATGATCCACAAGCTTTTTAAAGAAATCAGAAACATAATTAAACATTTATGTGGTGTGCATTGGTCTCTAGTATCCCATTCAAAGGCAAAGAAACAGAAATATACGTGCAGTGAACTGAAAGATCCAAGCTTCCCTGATGATTGTACAAAGTTAAAAATCACACAACACCGGGTTTTAGTCCAACAGGTTTAATTGGAAGCGCACTAGCTTTCGGAGCGACACTCCTTCATACTGATGATTGTAGTTGATCTTGGTCTAGACTGTAACTTTAGGAACTAGGTATTTTTATCTACTGGCTAACCAATCACTGTATGGAAATAATTAATATTGCTGAGCCCAGATTTTGAGTCTTATTTTGCCCTTGATTTTTTTTATTAAAATGAATAGGTTAACATTAGTTATAAATATAAAGTAAATGGAAAACAAGGGCTACAACGCTTACTTCAGAATTGCTGTAAACTATGCCCGCTCTTGAAGAAAGAACTCGGCATTTAAACCCATCATCCCTCCATTTTGTAACTGGTTTGCTGCATTATTCCTGTATACTCTGTTTCTGTTTCAATTTCTAACATCTCGGTTAGACATCTTAACATATGGCAATCTGATATTACCTGTTAAGTGCAGCAGTCAATAATGATGAGTGACTGATCCATGGGATGGAATTTTCCTACATTCAGTTAATGGATTTTGTTGAGTGAGCTTCATTGTGCCTGGCCGGCCATGGCTTGCAGCATCTTTTCCCGTTCAATCATTCACTCTTCACCTCATCAATTACGCTCCTGGGCTCGTGAGCATCTTTCTTTCGCACAACACAAGGAGTGGATGAGCTTGCTTCTGCAGAACACTTCCAGCAGCCACCCCTGTGAAAGTACTACTTCGGATGCTGCAAGGCAGAAATGACCCCTCAATGATTGTTATCAATGAAACCAGAGGACAACTCTGGGAAGTCTTCCCATTTTGTGGTCAGGGATCTGGCAGTGCTGATGGTGGAGATGAGGGCAGTCTTTTTGAACGCTGAAGACCAATTTCAACGCTGTAGCCTATTAGTCAGTGCTGAAGTCAGTGAGTGTGCACTAAGGAAGCAAGGTGAAGTTGGCAGACTCTGTCAGTTTCCATGTAAGCATAAAGTGTATGAACATTAAGAAAGCAAGCAAAGAGCCAAAATATGCATCCTGTTTAGATGCATAAGAGGTGTGTGTGCCCCTGCATGGAGAGCCATCTGGCATGAGCATGCAAGACGTAAGTGTCCCTGAGCTCCAATATAAAATGTGGAAGAGCTGCTATGGGATGCAAGTTGGCCCAAGAGCAGGCATGGTGCTGTGGTGAGGCTGATGGTTTGCTGACACTGACTTGAGCGGATGAAGGGTCAGTGATGATGTTGGCCAGAGAGAATGCAGTGATGTTCTGAAGGAGGAATGGACGGTGGCTCAGACAGGATTTGGCAAGGCATAGCTACCAGGTATCTGCTCTGATTTACAAGCCGGGAATTTGTGCCATCTAGTTTCTCAGGGCAAGAGAGGAGGATTAAAAGTGGTGTACAAATGAGGCAAGTTAGAGGGCTTTAATGAGATGCAAATGAATAGAAATAAGATAGTCATTGCCGAATGGCAAGACTCTGAAGTTGCCATTTAAGGCTTAATGAGAAAAATTGGAAAAGAAACGGATGAGATTTAGACCTTTTTATACTCCCTGTATATTCCCACCTTTCTTGCCAGTGCTCACATCAGATCAGGGAGAGAAAAATTCCAAACATAGAGTCATCCAAAACTTTATTATTGCAGAGAGGTTGGAGCTACAGGAGGCTTCACACTTAGAAACAGTGTGGTGGGCTAAAGGAGATAAAGGTAGGGCGGTCAGGTGTCAGGGAAATAATTAAAAAATATATGAAGGCTTTTCCTCATTTTTGTTAAATCAGAAATGGGTTATGGAAGGCCCAAATATTCTGGTCTCTGGATACAACAGACCAAGTTTCCAACTGAAGATGAGGTAGGACCATGCAGAACCACACAACTAGATCCAAGATGGCAGCAGAATAGGACACTCCCTCCAGACCTTGTCCACTCCATCCATTTCTTTTCTTTCTCTCCCTTTCTCATTTTGTTTTCTCTTGTCTCTTTCTCCTTCTGCCAGAGCAGAGTGGTAACGGCCAGTGGAACGGGAATGGGAGCCAACCAGCCTGCAGTGAAGTGGGGATGGCCAGTGGCCCAGAATGAAATGGGGACAGCAGTTAGCAGGCCAGGAGCAAAGATGGCAACTGGTTGGGAACTGGTGGAGCCCAGGGTTTAGATCAGAGTGGTGCTGGAAAAGCACAGCAGGTCAGGCAACATCCGAGGTGCAGGAAAATCGACGTTTCAGGCAAAAGCCCTTCATCAGGAATAGAGGCAGGAAGCCTCCAGGGTGGAGAGATAAATGGGGGGGTGGGGGGTGTTGTTGATGTAACTCTCTTACAGGAGGCACATCTACTTGATAAAGAACACTTAAAGCTACAACAGGGTGAATTTGATCAGGCCTTTTTCTCATCTTTCAGTTCAAAAAGTAAGGGAGTAGCCATTGTCATTTGGAAGAACCTTCCTTTCCAAATGTTAAGCCAGATAAAAAATGAGTCTGGATGGTATATACTGACCAAAGCCCTAATACACGGAGAGGAATATGGAGTTTTGAATCTTTATTGCTCCCTGGCGCACCCCTTTAAATTTGTAACGGAAGCGTTCTCTAAGTTGATGGCTTTTGGGGTCACCATACAATTATAGGAGGAGATTTTAACTGTATTATGGACCCAGAGACAGATAGGATACCTAAGAGCACTACGGGTATATCTCTGAGATCTAGACAACTGGTGGATCTGAATGAGGACTAGGGATAGCAGATATATGGAGGTGCCTTCACCCCCAGAGTAGAGACTTTACTTTCTACTCTAACCCACACAAGTGCCATACCAGAATTGATAACGTTTTTTGCCCCCTCGACCTTTTTGAATTCCATACTCTCTTATAAAATAGGCAATATAGCTATTTCTGATCATGCCGCAGTATATGGAAGTGAAGACTAGGGATGATGGGGTAGGCCTCCGACATTGGCGAAAGGAACCCTTCTTATTGAAGGATAGCAAATTTATAAAGTATTTTTCGCAGGAATTCAAAACCTTCTGGGAAATTAATTCAGGTACGGCCAGTAACCCGTCGATGATGTGGGAGACCACTAAGGCATACGCATGAGGTTTGGTCATCTGATATTCTGCGACCTGGAAAAGACAAAAGGAAGAACAACATTGCCTGCTCAAAGCTCACTTGAAGGCAGCTGAGATAGCGTAAAGGATCACAAACCTTAGGGCAGCCTTGAATACCGCACTTACCCAAACAGCAAAGAGGGAAGTATTATTCACAAAGCAGAGATTATTTGGTGACAAGCCTGGCAGATATCTAGCGCACCTTGCTAGGAAAAAAACAGGCTCCACAAGCCATTACGTCCATTAGAGAAAGTGCTGGTAACTTGACTTGTGATTGTAAAAAGATCAATACAGCCTTTAGAAAGTTCTATTTTGAACTGTATAAATTGCAGGACTGATAGAACTGAGAAGATAGAGTCATAGAGATGTACAGCATGGAAACAGACCCTTCGGTCCAACCCGTCCATGCCGACCAGATATCCCAACCCAATCTAGTCCCACCTGCCAGCACCCGGCCCATATCGCTCCAAACCCTTCCTATTCATATACCTGTCCAAATGCCTCTTAAATGTTGCAATTGTACCAGCCTCCACCGCTTCCTCTGGCAGCTCATTCCATACACGTACCACCCTCTGTGTGAAAAAGGTTGCCCCTTAGGTCTCTTTTATATCTTTCCCCTCTCACCCTAAACCTATGCCCTCTAGTTCTGGACTCCCCGACACCAGGGAAAAGACTTTGCCTATTTACCCTATCCATGCACCTCATAATTTTGTAAACCTCTATAAGGTCACGTCTCAGCCTCTGATGCTTCAGGGAAAACAGCCCCAGCCTGTTCAGCCTCTCCCTGTAGCTCAGATCCTCCAACCCTGGCAACATCCTTGTAAATCTTTTCTGAACCCTTTCAAGTTTCACAACAACTTTCCAATAGGTTATTATTTATTTCTTTTTTATTTATTTAATTTTATATTGGTGTTTATACTTGTTTGTGTTACTTTTATAATTTTGTAAAAAAAATTTAAAATTTTCTTTTTTCAATAAAAATACCTATATAAAAAAAAGTAAAGGAATTAGATCAGCTATAATTTTGTAAATGCGTTTCAAATAATTACTTTCGTATTGACACTTCCTTCAAAAAGTTCTCTCTACACTCCTGAACTGAGAGACTTGACCCAGTCACATTGTGAATACATAATGGAACATGTCCTCTCGTGTCATTTCATTGTCAAATCAGTCCATATTGTGGTAAAGAGCTGTTTGCTTGATTACACATTTTCCAAGCACCCTTGTGAATCGGGCGCCAACTGAAAGGTATTTATCAGACCGGCAACATTGTAACAATTTATGAGATAATTGCCAATACTCAGCTAGATACCTCTGATCAGGTAACCCTGTGACTTACAGAGTCGGTGCTTATCATGCATGATAGAAAATTATGTTAACTTAACGAAAACACCAGATCAGCTTCTTGTGAAAGGAAGCATTAAAATATGTTGCTGAATTGACAAATGGCTGGTGCAAAGAGTCATCCGACCTCTGTAATTGCAAAAAGGGACAAATGAGACCTGATCAGAGGAACAGTAGAAATAGATGTCTCCTATTTACATGATCCTTGGAATCTCAGAGTCAGGAGGATTCTGACCAATGGGTATGTCACCGAACACTCTAGAAGATTGGAAGAAAACGTTTTGAAAAGGGAAATCAGAGACATCAAGAGTGACAACTAAAACCCACTATTGGAAAGAGGAGGCCCTGATATCAGAACTCAGGAAAGGCTACAGCTTGGAGCAAACCTGGCCAATTCATCAAACATGGGTACTATTAAACATGATGCTTAATGGTGCAGCACGCAGCAACCTAGAGTAGTAAGTTGAATACAAAGTTGTTAAGATATTAATGAGATGTTATAAGTGATTGAAATACTAATAAAGATTAAGTTGTTCTAGTCTCTAGCTTGAGTGTCCTTTTGTCCAGCACATTAATTGCTGCCTTAGTCCAAGGTTTAACAGATTTGACTCTACTGTTAATTATCCAATAGTAGCAAGAGTATCTTCAGTAATGGCTTCCTTTCCCACCCATACACCATTGCCCAAGGGCATCTCCAAAGCGGTCCATTTTTAACCCAGTATTTTCCTCATTTTCTCTTACTTCTTTATCAACAGATGATGAAGTCATTTCGACATACACATCAATGACATCTAGCGTTCCACCAGTTTTCAGGCTATTAGTATGATATTCAGCTTTGAATGAGTTAAAACATTCACCACAGAAACAACAGTCAGACTAAATCCATAACTTTCAGTTCCTACCACAAACTCCACACTTTTGCCACTGAATCAGATCTGACACTTTGTGCTTAAAATGGGTTTTTTGAAAACTTGAGCATCTGTTCGATCTCAAAATAAGATACAAACTCATAACTGATTCATCACAAATGTTGTTTACTTTCAATTTTTTATTATCCCACCTGCACCACTATTTCAGTCTATCACCAAAACCTTCATCCATGTTTTTTTTTTCAGTTTCCAATTGATTTTCTTCTGAATAGTGTCCCATCTCCAACCTCCATAAACTTCAGCTCATCCAAGAATTTCATACTTTTATCCTATTCACAACATCCCCATCCTCACTGAATCACATGGTCCTCAGTCTTTCAATACCTCAAATCTGATATCTAGTCATTGTTCAAAGCTTGACCTTCACAGTATTCACCTAATCCTCCTCTCTCCCTAAAATTTCCAGCCTCATGGCTTCCTCACTGTTCTTTCTCCACCATTGGTAGCCTTGTCTTCAGCCATATGTGATCCCTGTCTTGTTAAATCCTCCCAATCTTTCTTCTCCCTCAGGACTCTCTGAAAAATCTTGTTTTTGACCAAGCTTTTGGTCAGCCCCTCTTGCTTTGGCTAACATGGACCTTTCTTCAAGGTTCAGGATTTTAAAAATAATATATTGCACTATTTAGTCAATATATAAACGGAAGCTCTCTCTCTCTTTATATAAAATCAAGTTGTTATATTAGAAACTAAAAGAAGTAAACCACAATATCTTCTTCACCCGTTAACCAGGTGGACAGCATAATTTGTCCATCTTCTTTCATAGTCCCTATGTTTTGACTCTGTTCCACAAAATGAGATCTTATTCAAGTGCATCCACATCTTACTTTACCCCCTCATGCTTCCCATTCAATTCCCACACAGGTAATCACTCTATGCTCTTCCACCATTTCTCCACTTGAAAGAAAGGGCAGAACCTTCCTGACCCCTGAATGATATTTTGGGCCATAGCAAGTCAGTTGGGAAGATGTGGTGAAATTGGGACTATTGAGATTCTCGATGTTAAGAAAAAGTAGTCAGATTCTGCAATCAAGTTTTGAATGCAAGATGAGAATCTCAATGTTGAGTAGCAAGAGGCCTATTTGCATGCATTAGCATCCATTAATATTTAACCTTGCCCCATTAGCATTCAATTTCCCATTCTCCAATGGGTCAGAGGAGAAGTAGGTGGGGACACACCCTGGCATGAAAGCCACAGTGACCAATCACACAACTATGCCAGCTACTACAGCAGGATTGATTGCCTGAAGGGGTGGGTGGCCATCCTTTCCTAGTGGCTGTCAAGATGATAGTTACACTAAACTAAGATGCCAGTGGCTGCTTTGAAGGATCCATTGGGGACCTATCTGGGATCTCACAATCCTCACCTACAATGTACTAAGGCTATTACCAATGTAATTTGTGCTAGATCAAGCTATTTTATTTCATTTCCCCTTGGTAAGATTAGTGTTGTTGCAATGGCAGTTGACTGCCAATAGCTAGCTTTCCCAGTTGCAGAGTGCATCAAATCACCTGCCTTAAACTAAGTGAGGAAACAATGCAGCCCATTCTTCCACTGTGGCCCATTATGGAGCAGACAACAGGCCTGATAATGGATGAGGTTCTAATGCTTGGATAGGTTTGGGGAGACCTTGCAATACTTTCCAGACAGAACACATAACCCTAGCATTCTGCATTCTGCACTCTAGAGCAGGCAAAGAAGGGATGTGATGGACACTGAAGAGCTGACAGAGTGGCAGCAGGTTTCTGAGGATGAACATAGATCAGTACAGCACAGTACAGGCCCTTCGACCCTTGATGTTGTGCCAACCTTGTATCCTACTCTATTATCAGTCTAACCTACATACCCTTCATTGTATTATCTTCCATGTACCTATCCAAGAATCACTTAAATGTCCCTAATGTATCTAACTCTACTACAACTGTCGGCATTGCATTCCACCCACCCAACACTCTCTGTGTAAAGAGCATATGTCTGACCACTCTCCTAAACCTTTCTCCAATTACCTTAAAATTATGATCCCTCGTGATAGACATTCCCACCATGGGAAGAAGTCTCTGGCTATCCACTTGATATATGCCTCTCAACATTTTGTATACCTCTATCAAGTTACCTTTTGCTCCAATGAGAAAAGCCTCAGCTCCCTCACTCTTTCTTCATTTGACATGCCCTCCATCCAGACAGCATCCTGGTAAATCTCCTCTGCACCCTCTCTAAAGCTTCCACATTGTTCCAATAATGAGGCGACCAGAACTGAACACAATATTCCAAGTGTGGTCTAAGCAGGACTCTGTAGAGCTGCAGCATTACCTCACGGCTCTTAAACTCAATCTCCCTGTTAATAAAAGTCAACACACCATATGCCTTCCTAACAATCTGATCAACTCGGGTGGCAACTCGGGTGGCATCTATGCACATGGATCCAATGATCCCTCTGTTCCGCCACACTGCCAAGAATTCTGCCTTTAATCCTCTGCATTCAAATCCGACCTTCCAAAGTGAATCACTTCACACTTTTCCAGGTTGAACTCCACCTGCCACTTACCAGCCCAGTTCTGCATCCTGTCGATGTCCCCTTTCAACCTACAAAAGTCCTCCACACTATCCACAACTCCACCAACCTTTGTGTCATTGGCAAACATACTAAGCCATCCTTCCACTTCCTCATCCAAGTCATTAATAGAGATCACAAAGAGCAGATGTCCCAGAACAGATACTTGTGGAACTCCACTGGTCACCGAGCTCCAGACTGAATACTTTCCATTTACCACCACCCTCCGTCTTCTGTGGGCCAGCCAAGTCTGTATCCAGACAGCCAAATTTCCCTGTATCCCATGCCTCCCTACTTTCTGAATGAGCCTACCATGGGGAACTTTATCAAACATTTTGCTAAAATCTATTTACACCATATCCACTTCTCTACCTTCATCAATGTGTTTTGACACATCCTCAAAGAATTCAATAAGGTTTGTGAGGCATAACCTGCTTCTCACATAGCCATGCTGACTATCTCTAATCAAACTATGATATTCCAAGTAATCATAAATCCTATCTCTCAGAATCTTCTCCAATACTTTACCCACCACTGACATAAGACTAACTGGTCTGTAATTCCCAGGGTTATCCCTATTCCCTTTCTTGAACAATTGAATAACATTTGCCCCCCTCCAATCATCTGGTACTACTCCAGTGGACAGTGAGAATGCAAAGATTATCAAATCTCTTCCTTGCTTCCCGTAAAAACCTTGGGTATATCCCATCTGGCCCAGGGAACTTATCTATCCTTATGTCATTCAGAATTTTCAGCACATCCTCCTTCTTATCATCAACCTGCTCTAGCATATTAGTCTGTTTCATGCTGTCCTCAGAAACATCAAGGTCCCTCTCAGTAGTGAATACTGAAGCAAAGTATTCATTAAGGACCTCCACTACTTCATCCAACTCCAGACGCAAGTTCCCTCCATTATCCCTGATTGGCCCTACCCTCACTCTGGCCATCCTCCTGCTCCTCACACAAGTGTAGTACCCAGTAAAGCTTTTTGATTCCCCCCTTCTAGTATCCTAAGTCCATTTTTCATTTTCTTCCTGGCTACCGTGTAACCCTCTAGAGCCCTGTTTGACCCTTGCCTCCTCAAACTTAAGTAAGCTTCCTTCTCCCTCTTAACTAGATGTTACACATCCCTTTTCACCCGAGGTTCTTTCAACATACCATCCCTTCCTTGCCTCTCTGGGACAACCCTGTCCAGCACTGTTTAGCAAGTGCTTCCTATCCAACCTCAACATTTCTGTCATGCATTTCCCTGAGAACATCTGTTCCTAATTTAGACACCCCCCCACCCACTCAGTTCATGCCTAATAGCATTGTAATTCACTCTACCCCAATTAAATACTTTCCCATACCGTCTGCTCCTATCTCTCTCCATGAGTACAGTAAAGGTCAGGGAGTTGTGATCACTATGACTGAAATGCTTTCCCACTGAGAGATCTGATACCCACCATGGTTTGTTGTCAAGTGCCAAATCCGATATGGCCTCCCCTCCCGTCAGCCTACCTACATATTGCGTCAGGAACTCTTCCTGGACACACCCGATTAAAACTGCTCCAACCAAACTATTTGAACTAAGTAGGTTCCAATCAATATTAGTCAAGAGTGTGGTACTAGAAACGCACAGCAGGCCAGGGCAGCATCCAAGGAACAGGAGAATTGATGTTTTGGGCATAAGTCCTTCATCACAAGTTCCTGATGAAGGGCTTCTGCATGAATCGTCAATTCTCCTGCTCCTCAGATACTGCCTGACCTGCTGTGCTTTTCCAGCACCCCACTCTCGACTCTGATCTCCTGCATCTGCAGTCCTCACTTTTTTCCAATCAATTTTAGGGACGTTAAAGCCACCCATGACACCAACCCTGTGACTTCTGCACCTTTCCAAAATCTGCTTCCCAAACTGCTCCTCCACTTCTCTCTTGCTATTGGGGGGGGGGTCACCTGTAGAAAACTCCCAATAAAGTGACTGCTCCTTTCCTGCTTCTGACTTCCACCCATACTGAATCTGTAGACAAACCCTCCTTGACAACCTCCCTTTCTGATTGGCAATGCCACTCCTCCCTCTCTTTTATCTCCCACCCTATTCCTTTTGAAACATCTAAACTCTGGAACATCCAACAACCATTCCTGGCCCTGTGAAATCCAAGTCTCCATAATGGCCACAACATCATAGTTCCAAGTATCGATCCATGGTCTAAGTTCGTCATCCTTATTCCTGATACTTCTTGCATTAAAATGGACACATTTCAACCCATCACACTGATTGCACTTTTGCCCAATCAAGTGCCTATCCCTCCTCTCAGACTCTCTGCCAACTGTATTTAGCAGTTCACTACTAACTCCATCATCTGATCTGTAGCTCAGGTTCCCAGACCCTGCCCATCTACTTTAAACCCCCTGAAGAGCCCTAGCAAACCTCTTGCCCAGGATAATGGTGTCCCTCCAGTTCAGGCACAGCCCATCCTTCTTGTACAGATCCCACCATCCCAGAAGGTATCCCAATGATCCACATATCTGAAGTCTTCTCCGCCTACACCAGCCCTGCAGCTATGTGTTCATCTGCGCTGGCTCTCTAATCCTAGCTTTATTAGCATGTGGAACCGATAGCAATCTTGAGATTACTACTCTGTTCGTCCTGCCTTCTAGCTTCCAACCTAACTCCCTATATTCTCTTTTCAGATCCTAATCCCTTTCTCTACCTATGTCATTGGCACTGATGTGTCCCGCGACTTCCGGCTGCTCTCCCTCCCCCTTAAGAATCTTGTAAATTCCATGAGGATATTGAGCATGCTGGTGTGCTGCAGTGTTAGATGTAACAAGCCAGACAGGGCTGAATTCACATCTCGTCCCAGTGGCTGTGAGCTAGATGCAGTGATCACCCATTCACTGCATATTTATTGTTGCCCGAAAGTCAAGCAAGCTCTGTCAGTTCCCAAATGCAAATGAAGTTTTTCTTTGTCTTTGTTTTTGCTGTCATTGCATGTCTTCAACTGTTTACAGGCTTTCTATTATGTGACAGCACCATATTGAACAAGATGATGTTATACTACACTAGGAATTAAGGAATGAGTACTGATCCCTTCGATGGGATTCTTGGGTGGGATGATTATAAAGAATGGATAAGCTGTGCAGCTTGATACTTATAGCTGCAGTTACAATGATTGTTGATCGGATACGCAATGATATAAAATAACATACATTTCTGAATGTAAGCTTGCATTTGCAATGATGCGTTCACCATCCTCATTTATTTGCCCTCAGAAACTGTTCCTTTTTTTCTTCCCCTCCCACTATGCGCACTGTGAAAGACAGCTCCTGGTTAGCAGCCCTTGACCTGGTGCTTGACTGGGCTTTAAATATAGTGCCAGGAATCTCAGGTGGTGTGTCATTGGCGAGTAGTTATGTCATTGCTGAGCAAGTGGGGTAGCACACAAATGTGGTGCATAGCTGAAATAACTGCCCAGAGGTCAATATCCTGTCACAAAGTCACCCTTTATTTATATGTAAAGAGTACGTAGGCTCTGACCAGCCAGCTAACAGGTAGTCCCTAGAATGAGGAGACTCTCTGAATCCCCTGTCAGTCAGCCAGGACTCCCTGTTTGGCCCAGACCCAATTAGTGATCGCATAGTCAACAAGGTCCACCTGGCGCTTGTTCCAATCACAATAGCTAATGAAGCAAGCTGCACAGAATAGCATGAAACCCTCCCAAAGCTACCCAAAATTGATACTTAGCTGATTTCTGATAAAATTCAGTTTCCTGAGACAGCTGTGGCACAGGGTGAAACGTCATGTGACAATATGCAAACGTAGGAGATGTCAAACCATTGTTAGTTGGCTGTTATCAATATTGACCGGTGGGGAGCAGTTCGTGTTGCACATTCCTATTTTGTCAGACAGAGTTGTGCTTTTTGTACATCTCAGTTTTCATCACTTTGATGGCTATTCCACCATTTGTCTCGATCCTGAAAACAGGAATTCTTCCCTTAAACCTCTCTGCCTCTCTACACTCACACCTCCTGTAAGATGTTCCTTAAAATCTACCTCCCAACTCTCCTACATAGTGTCTTCAGATATTCTATACAATTAAGGCACTACTTAAAATGTTGTGAGTAAGATTGTTGCTGCAAAACAAGTCAAAAATCAATTGTGCAACCTTGGGCTACAAACAACAAATCAGTCACTGGAAATGTAGATTCAGGAACAATCTTTTAATGCTTTTTTGCTTAGAGCAAAAATATCAAATGCTATGGTTTGTACTACATAATAAAATAGGAATTAAAACGTACAGCCCGGCAGTTTAAGATAAACCAGCACAAGATTTTTTAAAAATCATAATCTTTATTTCCCTCCTTTTGTAAGAAGCAGTTACTGCACATGCAATTATGGAAAACACAGCTTATGCTTCCAAACTTCCACAAAACCTAACCCACATTATGGCAACAAGCTCTTAATCCAGGGTTTCATTGGTATCGTTGCACACCAGGTTTATGTTAATGAAGTGGACACAAAAGAAGTGCTCCATTTGCGGAGCTGTGACAAATAAGAAACATCTGTGCGCACAAAACGATCATTGTGGCATAAGGTCAAATTATATAGCATGGTGCATAATTATGACACATACACGCAGTAGTTGCAGAAGCTTCAGACAGTATGAAAAGTGTAATTTATTACCTCTGACAGATATTAATTGCACTGCATTGAATCTTTTGAGGGTGGGGGTGGGGAGGTGTATTCCTGATAAAATAACAGAATGGCAATGCCTTTAACGCTTTCACATGAAGGATCCATTTCTGACAATAAGGTTGAGCAGCAGAAAGCAATTTCTTAAGGCAAGCATCCATTTTTAAATTCCTAAATTGCTACCATGACACAACAGGGGAGCAAATCAGAACTTGCCTCCTGAGAGCTAAAGCCTGACTGGCCTCTGCAGCCATTGACTAATTAAGAATGCTACACTTATATTCCTGTGGGGCCCAACTCGGGTTAAGGCCGCACTGACTGCTACTCTGTGGTCCTCTGAGATTTGAGTTATAGACTGAATAGGGCAGGCTCTCTTTCTCTAGCCAATGCCAAACTGTGACAAATGGGTTGTCACTGTTCTGGCACAAGTCGTGCATTCACTGTCAGCTTCCAGAAAAGGACAGCCGCCCGGTTATTTTGCTAATCGATGAAGCTTCCTGACCTCTTCCTGTTTTCTATTAAATTGTCAACAATCCTGCAATTTTATTGGAGTTCATTGTGTTTACATTTTTCTCTGCTTAGACACACGCGTGAAATTAACAAAGCAAATTTTCCAAGTTGAAATACTGCAGAAAATATAGCTGAAAGTCCTATTAAAACTGTACGCCTTTTCAAAAGAGAGCTATTTCAATACCATTAAAGAATTACCAAAACATAGCCAGTAGGAATAATACACATAAAGTACTGTGAAAAATTCATCAACACCAATTTCTATGGCGTGCATCAGCAACACAGTTTAAATCTCCTATGGCCATTATCTCAACAAGACAGAACAGCAACTCTGCAGTGGTTTTATTGAGTTGTCTTTTAGAGCACACATGAGATTAGGTTCCTGATCTAGCCATGCAGAACACGTGCCGTGCCCTAATTCTTTTTTTTTGTGAAAGATCTGACACACTTGGTTAAAATTTTACAACTGAAATCCCCATGTGAATAATAACAAATGCTGTTCAAGTTTGCAGATGTTCAACCCAAACCTGAGAAAAGAAAATCTTCTGCTTAATTTCTCCTGAGGGCCAATGAGATATCTTCTCTGCCTGTCATTTATGAACAGATTCTTTTCTTGGTGTTCCTGCCATTTCGTCTTTCTGCCCTCCCCCATATGGAGGTCTGATAAGCAGACGAGACTGCAGCACATTTCTGTAGTTAATAATCCTCACTGCTATCAGCCTGACTTCAGTTTAAATACATTTGCTTGGGTTTCTTTATGGAGACTGAAGCCATTATCGCCTGCTTTGCTCAGCAGATATAGTTTCACTCTGATTGTGGCTCATTCTGAGACATTTAAACACAAATGGAACCACAATCAGTGCTGCCACAGCTAAACTAGAGACAATATAAGGGATTTCACAGAGTTAAAACACGAATTCTTTAATTAAGGGACGTAACAGTGGCTCAGTGGTCAGCACTGCTACCTTAGAAAGTCAGGGAATAGGGTTCAATCCCACCCTCGGGTGACTGTCTGTGTGGGGTTTGTGAGCACTTTCTCTGGGTGCTCCAGTTTCCTTGCACAGTCCAAAGATGTACAGGTTAGGTGGATTGCCCCTGCTAAATTTCCCAGAGTGTCCAGAGGTGTGTAGGTTAGGCGGATTAGTCATGGGAAATGCTGGGTTACAGGGACAGGGTGGATGGAAGTGCGATGCTGTGTGGAGGGATGGTGTGGACTCAACAGGCTGAATGGCCTGCTTCCCCACTGTTGGGATTCCATGATATAAATTTCACTCAACTTTAGGGACACAGTAGACTTTCTGGTGCAAAGCCAATGAATCGAACTGATCTCCTTTAATGTAGCTGGTGGCAGCGTGATCGAAGAAAGACATATTTCTCCATGGCTTTTACTAACAATTCTTGAATCAATCATCTCCAGTTTCACTTGAGCTGGTGTCCATTATACCTTGATAGCATACAAGCAAAGTGCTATTTTGCTACAGTATAGGAGCAAACCAATTACGTGGTAGATTGCATAGATACATCCTGTGCACAAAGAGCAAGACAAATCCAAAGTGACAAATTACCAGCCCATCCATGTATTGTCAATCAACAGTGAAATGATGGAAGCAATGTTGTTGTTGGCAAAGTTCTCAAGCAGCACATGCAAAGGAATAACTTGCTCACTAACATTTAGGTTGGAATACATCAAAGTCCCATTTGGCTGCTGATCTCATTACAGCCCTAGTTCAAACATGGGTATGAATTGAGTCAATGCAAATCCAGGATGAGGGGAGTGGGGGACTTCTCCGTGGTTGGGGTCATACTTAACATAAAGAAAAGTGCTTGTGGGGTATGGAGGTCATCTTATCTCACCTCTAGGATATCACTGCAGAAGATCCACAAGCTAGTTCCTGGCCCAATCTTCTTCATTTGCTTCATCAATGGCCTTCCCTTCATCAGAAGGTCAGAAGTGGACATGTTCACTGATAATTACATAACAGTCAAGACCATTTGCTGCAGATACTGTGGCAGTTTATGTCCAGATACAGCAAGACCTGGACAATATATGGACTTGGACTCTGAAGTTACATTCACTCTACAGGGGCTAACTTTTCACCTGTTTCCCCGATGGCTGTTCACTATCTACAAGGCACAAGAGAAGAGTGTGACTGAATAGTCCCCAGTTGCCTGGATAAATGCAGCTCAAGAAGCTTGCCACCATCAATGATAAAGAAGGCTGTTTGACTAGTATCCTATCCGCCACCTTCAATATTCACCAGCACATAGTATATTCAGGGTGTATTGTTTTAAGCTGTCCTGCAGTAACTCACCAAATCTCCTCCAATGGCACGTTCAAATCCACAACTTCTACCATCTTTAAAGGCAAGGAGAGGAAATGCATGGGAACACTATTGCTGTTCATATTTCTCAGTGATAGAAGTCGAATGGTAGGGAACTGCTGTCAAAATATTCACGGCAAGGTGCTGGAATGCATTTATAGATCAGACATATTGAGGCAGTTGGGGAGGGACTGTAAATGGAACAGACTGTCAAGCAACCTATTTAGACTCTGCATGTTATTTGCCACATCATGGCATGATTTAAATTCTGCAGATGATGGAGTGTCTATCAAATGTCAGGAGTGTGGATCCCATTTCAGAGCGCCAAATCTCTGCCTTCAGTAGTCGTTGTATTTATTTGGTTGATTCAGTTCAGATTCTAGTCAATGATTGGTTCCAAGGTATTGCTGGTATAGAACCCAGAGGATCTGTGGAAGATCCTCAATGGTCATTTCCTGATACTTTTGAGTCAAAACCATTAAGTGCTCATGCTTAAACATTATGCAAGTCTTCTGTAGGTTGGCATGAGTCATATCATCATTGGAAGAATTGTGAATGAAGCTAAACACAGTGCAATCATCTGTGCAAAGAATATTTCCTGCCTTATGACAGATGAAGGTTCATTGATGAAGCCAGTTAAACAATTTTGACTTTGCTCCATCATAACGTTTTTACTTAAGTTTCATTGCTTTGCGTTTTTCCTCTTTTCTGCATTCACATAACAGTTGCCCTTTCATTCCCCTATCTTTCTCTCTCCAACACACACTTCAAATCCCCACTTTTCGCATGCCACCCCAGACCTGCTACCATACATAAAATCTTTCACTCACACACAAATAAAGTGTTATTCATAGATTAAAAAACATGATGTAAGGCAAAAGCACACCACTTGAAGCATTTAATCAGCTAACTCTTCCCTGGAGGATGAAAAAAGCTGGAATTCTCAGAGGCAGAGTTCGCGAGTTAAGTAGTGAATGAGTTGATTGGGTGGTATTCTTTTTCAGTGAGAGATGATGGAAATGTTGCCACAGAACCATAGTGAAGTTCAGGTAAGATCACCTGCTGAACTTTTTTTGATGGCTGTAGAAAGGATGAAGTGTCTTTTCTGTTTGTTATTAGGGGTAAAGTGTTCTCTTTATTATTTTTTGTTGCAGAGCCTGGGAAAGATTTGGAAACAGAACCTTGTACAGTACCGTCAACCCTCTGTCAGGCTTACAGACTGAATTGGGTGGGGGGGGGCAGGATCCCCTAAATCTGCTGCACACTCAGTTGCAAGAGTTATGAGTCATGCTTTCACGCAATGGGACGGCACTCCAATGTCTTTACATCTCCTGAGGCAGATCCACAACCAAAGTGCCATAGAAAATGGCATTTTCACAATGTAATGTCAATCTATTTTCATTACTTTGTTTTCTGTTATATGGAGATTTCCAAAGACACAGGTCAAAATTCAATAGCTGTACAAACGTTGTTGTTAGGTGTGTGCTCAGATAAAAACACCCCTAACATTACACAATAATGGTTGAGAATGTACAGCTGATCCCGCTCAATATGAATTGCGCCTTATCAGCAGCTATTGCCATTCAATGTATCACTATAGTTCACATCAGAACAACTCACCATTTTTCTCAAACTAGAGGGGTTCAAGTTGAAATGCAATAATCTACTCTGTTTGTGAAATAGTTGGGAAACTAAGGCAGCAGGGTGATTAGTCCTCATGAGAGTTCATTACTAGGATCAATCAGTCCACCTTATAATCCCTAGTGCAATACATGCAGACATCAATACAGTTGTAGAATTAATACTTAAATGAATTAGACTATTAAGGCTTCAAATTTTTCAATATGCAAGCAATGTGTAGCAAATATAAATCTTTGCACACTTAGTACACACATGATCACGCTAAAAAACTGAAATAGAAAAATGTCCAACATCAAAAGATAATAGAGGTTTTAAATCCTTTTCCCTCCCTGCAGAGAAAGTTCACCACATAACTGACATCAGTTCCAAAGGAAGTAATGTATGTTAGTTTAATTTCTAGTCTTAGATGCTGATCAGCCAGCATCCAGGATAGGAAGTACAGCAGCAGTTGGGTACACAGCATGGAGGCAACCCATAATGATTTCTTGGCTTACACACCTCCTGATCAGCATGTAAGATCAGAAAAGCTTCAGTTCTACGTTATTCCCTATGGAGTCATTCACATATGGTCCTTGCATGGGGGTATTGAGAGCATTCCTGGTTCCTCATGATAAAACAATCCAGAATCCAAATGCTAAGCTCAATTTAGGAAAGCAGAACAAGATTAAAACAGCACTGTTCACAGCTACCAGCAGTACATTCTTTATGGATTATATTGTCTCCTTGAGCTTTCTAACTGAGAAGCAACTGGCTTGAGGTTATCCATGTCACTTTGCCCTGTCCTTGATCTATCTCTGCGACATTCGCATACACAGACTTCCCAACTCCTACCTAGGATTCCAAATTTGTCCATTGTTTGCATTAATGGATCCCAGATAATAAAGTCAGAGGAGTCGGGGAATCAAAATTTATTACATTATGCCTTCCTGAACAATACAAGAGAAATGCTTATACATATTGGCAACAAAACTTCTGTTCTCCATTAATAATTAAGGTACATTGCTTTTGACAGCTTTAAGCTTATTTGCTCTTACCTCGGGAAGTTCAGATTGCCTATTATGCATCATTTAGTTCATGTAGATTTATAACAGTATAATGCAAATCTAGGCATTACAAATCCCTAACCTCCTACCAAAGTAGTATTCCCAATACATAAATATTTGCACCAGTGAAATCTCTTTCATGCCAAATTTATAGAATCAATTGAAATTCTTTCAGCATTGGTCTTACCTTTAGTACAGCAGATGGATAACATTGCTGTTTTAATTTGCTGATGAACTTAAATAAATTAAAATTAAAGCAACTACACAACCATTTCCCATATTTCTAAAACAAATCAACTTAAAAATTGCATTATGACGCCTCAAGATCTCAAAACAAAATCATTTATTTTTGAAAAGCAAATTAAGTAATTATAGTGTCACTTTAAAATATCCAACAATTCTCAGGCTGAATGTGGCTTCATATTATGTGCTCTTTTTCTGTCACTATTGGCCAACTTGTAAGGAGGTCTTGTGGCAATGTGCTGCTCTCTCTATCTGGGTTGAAAGTTCACCTTTCCTGAAAACTGTCATAACATTTCCAAACAGGTTGATTAAATTCATTTTTATTTTGGACAACTTGTAACAATGTTCAGGATTAATGGTTCCTGATCCATTTAGCAGCTAAACATACCATAAAGATCTCACTGATTGACCTCCTAACAGGGTTCAAGAACATTAGGCTTTTTTTGATCACCTAACACAAGGGGTCAGCATCACTGCACAGCTCTTTGCTATGCTGTTTCCAGGTCTTGAATATTTCTTTTGATTCAATTATCAGAATTAACCATAAAAATCAAGGTGCACCCTAACCACAATGGAATGCCTTCAAACTCAGACTGTCTCTTCTTCAGCGAAATCAATCCAGTTTATCACATAAATGCACACCCCATCATCTTTCTGATATGGAAAAGCTTTCCATTTACAGCTATATTAAGTTGAATCTGCTATAGTTCTGCACTTGCGAAGGTGGTTTCAATTCTTCAATAATTTCTCCACTGCTTTATCAAACTCTACTGACCTCCTCAGTCCAGTATCATTTATAAATCTGAATAATTAACTCGCATATCTGAATCCAGCTGATTTACATAGTTCAGAACAAGTGGAGGAACAATAACACTCTTCTCTGAGCTGATAGCTGCCAATTTTGCTCCCTTTCAACGATGATGCTATTTTGCCATTTACTCTGAAAACCTGATAGGACTGTGGTTACTCAAGTTTTGTTTCATTGGCTTACTTTAAAATTCAGGCCTTTACTATTAAGGTAGAAGGTTTCAAATCCAGGAGAGAGGCTATCAGCTGATGAAAGGGGCACAAAAGACTCAGAGACTCCTATTGCACTAATATACATTCTTACCTTTCTCATCTGCGACAAGAATATTGAGGGTCAGCAGTTATTAAAATTTCAACACTGGTTAGCTACTATTGTGTGGAGTAAAGAACCAAGGAAACATTGCTGTTTAATGAAGAGATAATGTGGAGTTGGACTGGGGTGGACAAGGTCAGAAGTCACACAACACTAGGTTATGGTCCAACAGGTTTTCTTGAAATCACAAGCTTTCAGAGCGCTGCTTCTTCAACAAATGAAGTCACTTCACCTGGCGAAGGAGCAGCCCTCCGATAGCTTGTGATTTCAAATAAACCTTTTGGATGAAGACCTAGTGTCATGTGACTTCTGACCTAAGGTAGAGATGAATGCAACTAAAAGCTAAATTAAGAACTTTTAAACTTTGAAAATAAACTTCAACAATTTTGAAATAAAACAAGCAACAGCTTTCATATTAATGTGAATAGAATTAGGAATTATGGGCATACAGTCACTAAAAACATATAAACCATTAAGGGTTGAAATCTTTCAATCACCTTGTTTCCCTGAGCTATACTCCCAATGTGCAGTGATTACCATGGATTGTGAACATATGTTTGATGTAGACATATGAGCAAATGCATATGGGCCATTATAACATGCAAATTCTTAGTCAAGTAGCTCTGAAGATTCAATCAGCTTACTCAGGAAATACCAAAGTACATCTTTTAAATTAATAATGAAAATGTTATAGATATAAAAGTTGGTTATGTGGTATATGACAAGTTATGATTTCTGAACAAGAGAGCGGTTGGACAAAGATATAAACAGGCCCATATCAAGGCCAGTCATTTTGGCTTCGCAGTTTTAGCAAAAAGCTAGTCACGAGTAAAAATGATCCAAAAGAGCTTGAAATATATCCCAGGATACTATTCACAATGACAGAAAGGAGCCACTGAACAGAATTTTCCCAGGGATGGATTGGCAAGAAAGTTGAGAAAATCATATCAGGTGGGCAGTGAGGAGTGTCTTGATTCAGAAACTAAGAAGTTCACTTTTCAACTAAGCGTTGAATGCCGAGATCAGATTTGCACCATTGAAACCTATTTGCATGAATTTGCATGTATTTGCTTCTCATTATCATTAACCACTCCTCAGTTATAAGTGTATTTCTATTCTCTGTCCTGTCAGATAGAAATTAGATGGCAATTATGTCGACATGAAAGTCAGAGCAACTTGCCCAGCAACTCCAGCTTGCTCTTGCAGAACTTCATCCTGTACACAAGGCACAATCATCTCAAGGCATGCTCTACAGGCAACGGCTGCCCACACAAACCTGGCATCAGACACTTACCAGTATTTATAAATGTGAGATTGCATTTACAATGAAGCATTATCATGTGCCATCAGAAAGGTTTTTACAATAATTTCCCTCTCACAATGAGACTCTCTACCTGCCTGTCGGCCCTGGAGTTTTTTCAAACAACCCAAGGGCATTTGTATCTACAGAAGCCAGACATATGGAGGTATCTGCCCAGAGGCAGGTGCACCCCCCTTGGTGTGAACTCCTGCAGGGTCAAGAGTGGCAAACAGGGTGGAGGTAGCTGACCTAGCCAACTCTGAGTGTCCTGGGAGTAGATGGCTGGGGGGTGGTGTTGGGCAGCCTACATATGGTGCATCCCCTAGTGGTGTTTCGCCCAACCTGTCTCCTTGTGAGCAAGGAACACCTAGACTGAGGTCAAGATCCTGCATCTCCCTGCCATTTCCCATTGGAGAGCTGTACAGTGGATCCAACGGCCATTGACAGCATTGAACCTAGCACATCAACACTTCCATGAAGGCAGGCAGACATTCAGATGCCAGAGGCAACATGGTACAAAAGGCACTGAGGCAGTCCTGTAACCTTTCTGTCAGTTTTCCCACTGTCTGTCTCTGACAAACCTGCTTGCTGCCCCTGTGTCAGCTTGGGCATTTTGATGAAGTCGTTGTGGTTCTGTTCGCCGAGCTGGGAATTTGTGTTGCAGACGTTTCGTCCCCTGTCGAGGTGACATCCTCAGTGCTTGGGAGCCTCCTATGAAGCGCTTCTGTGATCTTTCATCCGGCATTTGTAGTGGTTTGAATCTGCCGCTTCCGGTTGTCAGTTCCAGCTGTCCGTTGCAGTGGTCAGTATATTGGGTCCAGATCGATGTGCTTATTGATTGAATCTGTGGATGAGTGCCATGCCTCTAGGAATTCCTTGGCTTGTCCTATAATAGTAGTGTTGTCCCAGTCGAATTCATGTTGCTTGTCATCTGCGTGTGTCACAGTCTGGAGGCAGCCTTGCTGGTCCATCCTCTGAGGGTTCTGTGATTTCTTCTCAGCGGTGGAGGAAGAGGTGTCCTGTGCTGCTGGCATATTGGACTTTGAGACTGTGTTGATACTACTAGTGCCTGCAGGAGACGGGGGAGAGAAAGTATTGCCAACAAGGGGCAAAAGGTGAGGTGAGGTGAGGTGAGGTGAATTGAATTTATTGTCACGTGTACCGAGGCAAAGTGAAAAGTTTTGTCTTGTGAGTAATACAGGCAGATCACAGAGTTAAGTAGCATAAATAAGTAAATAATAGGTAAACTGTGGCAAAAAAACCCCACAGATACAGGCGAATGTTAAGAGGTTGTGAGTCCATTCAGTATTCTAACAACAGTAGGATAGAAATTCTTATGAAACCGGCTGGTGCATGTGTTGATCCACATTGATCCACAGTGGCAGTAATTGGAGAACAGCACAGCAACAGCAAATGCTTTTTACTTTTTGGTGGGACACAGAAGTTTCTGCGTGGGTAGTTTCCATCCTCACTGGCCAACACCTCTCCTTGTAAGTAATGAGAAGCAAAATATCAGGTGTCCACTACCCATCTTGCCAGCCTATTATGAATTATTTTCTCCTCCTGGAGGGAAGAGACTGTGTAAAAAGTGGGTGAAACAGCTGTTAACATTGGTGGAGGTGGGAGAAAGGTGATGAAATGAAATGAGTGGGTAGACAGTGCAGAGTCCATGTAGGTGTACTGGTGTGAGGGCATGAGGTAGATGAGAGCAAGTTGGGGAAGATATGCAAGAGTGAGATGGGTAAACCGTGAGCCTTGGAAGCAGAGGGAAGATGGTGGCACTTAACTAGGCACAGCAGGGAAGATCATTGACTGCTGAGCCTTTATCCAATACATTGAGCCCACACCAAGCCCAAACCAGCATGGCAGTGTTTGGTGTTGTGGTCTCCTCTGCTGGTCCTTGAGGAACAGGTCAACCTTCTTTGGCATTACTCCATCTACCAGGACCAGTGGGTCCCTGTCTACAAAGTGGGATGCCAATTTTTCTTGCCTATCATGTCAGAGGCAAATAAAACACAATGTGCTGTAGCTGTGGAGTGCCAGAAATGAACCAGGGGCAGAACTGCCTTTATACATGGTGCCTGCACCAGGTATTCCAGATGACCCAGCAGTGGGCAGTGGGAAACATGACAAGTGGGTTGTCATAAGAGCATGGTGTTCAGACAATGAGGCAAGTTTGGGAAAATAGTACAAGAAAACACACTCATCCTTAAAGACAGAAACCCTCCAAGAATCTCAACAAAAAAATGGTAAATTAGTTATTCCTTTTCAAACCTAGTGCTAGCCATTTTTAACAAACAAAAGATTCCAAAATACCAAGGCCTCTATCAGTTCATAAATCCAATCTGTTGGCTGAAAGATTGGAGAAAAAGAGGAGAACACAATGACAGATCTTGTAACAACATAGATCACTTGTAGTGCCTGACTATTGAAATGAAACTTTACATTCAGGCATACTTTATGTAAATTTTCTGCTCTATTCCAGGTAAAACAATCATTTCAGTATTTATACCAACTAAATGGGGCACAGTGGTTAGCACTGCTGCCTCACAGCGTCAGAGACCGGGGTTCAATTCCCGCCTCAGGCGACTGACTGTATGGAGTTTGCACATTCTCCCCGTGTCTGCGTGGGTTTCCTCCGGGTGCTCCGGTTTCCTCCCACAATCCAAAAATGTGCAGGTTAGGTGAATTGGCCATGCTAAATTGCCTGTAGTGTTAGGTGTAGGGGAATGTGTTTGAGTGGGTGCGCTTCAGCGGATCAGTGTGGACTAGTTGGGCTGAAGGACCTGTTTCCACACTGTAAGTAATCTAAATGACTCCCGAGCTGATGAAGAATGTCAATTGACTATTATTACGGGTGATTTAGAGGTGTTCAAATTTGGTAGGGAGTTGACAAAGTAAGTAGGAGAAATTCCTTTTACTGGATGGATTGCCAGAAATCAGAGGACCCTGTTAGCAGGTAATTAAGAAAAGAACGAGGGGTGAAACAAGAAGACTTTGTTTAAACTATCTTGTGTTGTTCTGATCTAGAATGCATTGTTTCAAAGGGGATGTAACAGGAACTCTCAAGAGGAAATTGGCTGCATACTTGAAAAGGTAACATTTGGAGGACTACAAGAAAGAGGGGAGTGGGATTAAGTTGGTCACTGCTTTCAATTTGGCAGGTTCAGCCTTTTGGCCTGCTTCTGCATCATAAAATTCTACCTTTCTATGAAGAAGCGACTATATTGAATTTTATTCAACGTTTGGAAAATAGTATGAATGAACAAGAAACAATCACAATAACTAACACTTCTGTGATTCTGTGAAACTTTCATATATTCCTATCAGGGCACACAGATTTAAAGTGAATTGCAAATATGGCAAATGTGTTGTGAGAGTTTTTTTCAGCTCTGGAATGCACTGCCTGTGGTGTGGTGGAGGGTACGGGAAAAAGCCAGGTTAATGGCAGAAAGTCAGAATGCCGGCTTTAGAGTCAGTGCAGATAAAATGGGCCAAATTGTCTCCTTCAGTTCTCTAGCAATAATGCGATTCTGTGAAATATCTACTGTATCAATGCTTCACAAATGAATACATGACCATACTCCAGGCCAAGCTAAAATTGGCTGGGAAATCTTTAACGCAAGAAAGATGTCAAAATGAAAAATGACTCAAGGTACTAAACGATTGAGCGTATTAAGTGTCTACGATCAAGAATTCAGGCATGGTGAATCCAAAACATCCTGAGGGTTCTGCAGGATTCCTGCCCCATAAAAAGTCCTGAATGGAAAATTCTGCAGGATAAGTAACCTTCATTCCAGGAATGTGCTTGCTGGGCATGGAACTTTGCGAAGTGAGCTTAAACATATGAAAACTAACTTCAATTATTTGAAGGTGTACCTGAACCTGATGAACCAAGATCAATATATTCCGAATCTGAAGTAATTGGGTAATGAAATTTATATAACCAAACAGGAGCAGCAGAGTGGATTAAAACAGTGTGTGTTTCGTCTCCAAGTCTAGCTTCGCACACTTCAGACCAATGTTGCAGCTATGTCGGAATGGTCCCTTATGGCTGCAGTCTAAAGAATGTAGTTCTGGTGCTCTCATACGTAATGAGACATGAATCAGAAAAATCACAGGTCAGTTCACAAATGTTACAAGGGAAGAAAATGCTTAAAAGTGTTTTGTAGGATAATACCAATGCTTATTTAAGGAATGTTAAATCCATGTCTGATAGTACATTTTTAAAGCAAGAGATCTTGCCTCACAAATCTTTATGGAATTCTTTCAGAACAATAAGCAAGGATTATATAATCCACTTTCCTTAAAACATTTCATAACACTGATTTAATCAGAAAAGCTAAAAAGGTAGTAGAATTGGCTGGAAATTAAACCAGCTGGATTTAATCTTGACTTAACACAAGAAAGCAGAAGTGATGATAAACCATAACGAGATGCAAAAACAATGAGGAATGGACCATTTAATGTGAATTGAAATAGACTGTCGAACATTGGTTAGGGCTAATGCCACAACGTATTATGAGGCAACTGCAGGTCTGCAATGATCTTGTCCAAGACAATTTAATAATGGGTGGAAGAACGGTATCATTTTAATTCAATGACATTCTTTATAAACCAATTTATGATATTGTACATGAGACACTCAGAGGCCTTCCTACGGTGTGCAAAGGAGATGTAGTTGCATCTTAGAATTAAAAAGTAATTCTGAAAACTTGGGAATATAGTTTCCATTGCTCACTATTTTTAGCATAACTAGATATGAGCACTAAACAGCCTCACATCTATGTATTCAACTTCATTTTAGAATTATAAAGTAATTACAGCACAGAATGAGGCAATTTGACATTTAGTGCCTTTGCCTGTCCCTGCAAAGGCAAAGTCCCACTCACCAGCACCTTCCCCCCTTTTCTTCTTCCCAAACCTTAGAAGGTATTGAATACCTACTTGACATGGAAACTTTGAAGACTATGAGGAAAGAGCAAGACTAGCTTGTCGTTGTTTTCGACTTATGCAAGCATGATGGGCTGAATGTCCTCCTTCTGTCTGATATGATCCTGTGAAAATATAAGCCCTGATTTCTCCACAGCACAGAAGTTCATGTTTCAAAATGCTTACCAGAGGACTCCGTTTCTGACTAAACTAAGAATTTAACAAAAAGCGTAGGGCAGCATTCTCCTTTTCAAAATTTATAATACAATAAGTGCAGTTAAATATATTAGTTATGACATGTAACATTTTAATAAAATGAAAGGAGTACAATTGCCTTCCATGAAGAAAGTTAAAATGCTTTTGGCAGATGGAAGATGAGAGTGGGTTTCCCATTGCATTCTCCCCACAAAATTGAATAATCAATATAAATAAATGTCACTATTGCCAGTGGTAGCTATTACCTGACCTGTTTGCCTTCATGTACACCTCTTCTCTCCCACAGTGACAAAACTCGTTGCCTTTCACATAGCATCCAACTAAAATACTAGCAACCCTGAGGCTCACATCCAGATCACAAATGTTGGCAGCCAGACTTTCACTGCACAAATTAGCAGGTTTCCTTGTCCAATCCTGTTTTAAAAGTATTCTTCCCAACCCTTTTCACTGCCCTCCAAGATTTTTATAAGGTGTTTATATAGATTTATCAAATGAGACTGACAACTGCGGACCGTTCAATCTGCCTCACTGACACCTTATCATATCCACATTCCATCAGAGGTCTCTTTCACCCCCATCCAGCAGCTGAAGAGAAGCACACAACCTGATTATGGGTTATTCACACAACAGAGGGAATTAAATATTAAAGCTTTGCAGTAGCACAGTGGTCTCCCAAACAAACCATCCCAGCTGTTTTCACTTCAGTACTCTGTCAGACACACAGCCTCAGCCATTGATTGAAAACACATTTTCAGGCAACAGCAATAGACTGTGCGCCCAGGGTGCCTGCCATCTGTCTTGGTCAATTCTGCAACTCGGCTGCAAGGTCAGGAGTGCGAGGTGATGCAAGGACAGGCTGACCTTGGCTGTACCATGGTCACCTCAAGTACAATATCACTAGAGCAAATGATGTTGGAAGCAGATTTTAAAAGAAATGATAAAAATGCTAAACGTTCAGACAAGGAAAGAAAGGTGAATGTTCTAGTCAATCATAAATGTTAACTCCTAGTTGGTCATTTTCAGAATATTATTTATAGTTGCTTGCAGATGTACAATCCCAGTTGTCTCCAATACATATAACAGTTCTTTACTGCCATCTTCAGAAAAGTCTTGATACTACAATTTTAAAGGAACCCATTAGAATTTTAAAGCACAAAAGATGGCCATTTGGTCCAAAACATCTGTGCTAGTTGTTACTGATTACTCAATATTCTTTTCAATTTTTTTCTTAAATATTTACTATTTATCATTACATACATCCTGCTTCGACTATTGTTTCTGATAGGGCATTCAAAGTTTAAAAGTAAAATTCTCCTAAAGCCTTCCTTCACTAAACAGAATTTAATGAGAAAGTGCTTGAGTTGGATAAGCAATTGGTTTTGTTTTCAATCGGTGAATTGTGATTATTAACAGTAATGGTTTGTGTTGAGACTAGTTAATATTGAAATTCTGCCAGTACTGCTGGTGTTCATACCATGACAAAGATGATAGAGGAAATTATCCATAAGTTTGTAAATTATACAATGACTTGGAATAATGGTATAACCTTGAAAAGATTACTACAACCAGGTTGAGATGCAACGGGGAAAGCAATCTGCAAACACCCTGTTCACATTATTTTGAAAGACTCAGTTTTCCAAAGTCACATTAAGTCATGGCCTCCTCTACCCTCTCAAATGGACATTAATGATCTAGTAATTTCCTCCTATTTCAACCTGTAAGGAAGTATTTCTGGCGTCCTGACCAACAGCTACCCCCAAACAAGATTAAAGCCAGAAAATCTGTGTTTGTGGGATCTTGCTGTACATAGATCGGCAATTGCATTTCCTATATTACTTGTCCTCTATATGCCTGAGATGTCCTGAAGCCACGAATGGCACTACATAACTGTAAAGTTCCAAGAGATATTTCATTTCATCAAATGTTATATTTCATTTCAGCACAGGTCGTTTAATACAGCCATCTTTACAACAAACTTATCCTCGTCTTTCCTGAAAATTGTCACAGTTGCAGCAATAAACTAAAGTTCAAGATATGGACAATGAGCTAACTTGTGTATATTCAAGTCTGCATTACATGGTAGAGAAACAGAGTAACTGAGGGAGTTAGAGATATAGGAAAGGCAAACAAACAAACAAACAAATTGCAAATAGAAGTTTGAACTGAAAATGTATGAAGAGTACTGCACAAAAGAGAGCCAAAGTGACCGCTGAGACTTTGCTGAGTAAGAGTGAGAGAGATAAGAAGATTGCGTTGTGTTATATGAAGAATTGTTTTTAAAGGCAGGAAATTCTTTACAGCCAACTAAGCGCATGTAAAGAATAATTCCTGATGTAACGTAAAAAAACAAGGTGTCACCTTGTGCACAGTGAGCTCTCTCAAACAATAATGTGATGATCCATCTGTTTTTGCTATGTTGATTGAGGGAAAAATATTGGTCGGATACCTGAGGTAATCATCCTGCTCTTCTGTGAAATAGGGCCCAGAATCTTTAACATCTACATAAAAGGCAAATGAGCTCTTGGTTTAACGTTTCATCAAAAGGACAACAACTTCAGCAGTTCAATGCTCCCTCACTCCTGCACTGGAATGTTAGTCTTGATTATTTGTATTCAAGTCCTGAATTTCAAAGGTGGGGTTAAGGTGAGGTGAGGTTCTTCCACAGTAGCAGAACAGAAGGAAACAAGTGAATATGAAATGAGGAGAAACAGAAGACCTGCAACTGAAGCTTGGATATCAATTTTATTCTTCGTGTTGATTAGGTTTCAAACTAAAGACTTATAGGAGGAAGACTATCCAAAAAGTTTAAAAAAAAAACACTCAAAGATAAAATATAAAGAAACTACAAAAATCGAGAATGGTTTGGACTTTGCAATAATTGTATTCTTGTTACATTAAGTGTTCACTATAACTACTCCTCAGAAACTGAAAGCAACTTCTGGAGTCCACACAGCCAAGTTAAACGTGTAAATCCAGATGTTGCTGTGCATTATTTAACACTACTCCAGAAGTATGCCATTGAAGACTTCCCAGAATGTTCCATCAGGTTAGACCAACCAGAAGCACTGCAACAGTGGTATAGAGTCAACAAGGTGTGGCCCCAGAAACACTCAACATTGAGTTTGAATCCTGTGGTGCCTGATAGGACCAGTTCAAACATGAGCAAAGAAGCCTCCTGATTTCTGACTACTGCTCACCCTCAGCTGATGATTCAGTATTCACACTGAACAACACTTAGAGGAGGCACTAAGTGTACTCTGGATGGGAATCTTCAATGTCCATTATCAAGAGTAGCTAGTTAGCATCAGTACTAATTTGCGTGGCTGAACTCTGAAAGTTGCTTCTGCCAGATTGTGTCTACAGCAGATGATGAATATACCACATGATGGGAAAAACCTACTGAACATCGTCCACATCAATCTAGCAGTCACAGATGAATCTAATTACCAGAGTATCCGCAGGAGTAACCATGGTCATTGGGAAGACAAAGTTCAGTTTTCAGAGAAAGAGAGAAGACTCTCTACCTTGTGCAGTAATACCATTGTATAAAAGAGTAGACCCATCAGCTCTGAACTGATCGTGCATGAGGTGCTATTGGCCAGCAACTGCATAATAAGACTTGTTCCACCACACAGAGTGTAATCTCACTCCGAACTATCATTAACATCGAACTATGGAACCAGCACTGGTTCAATGTGGAGTGCAGCAGAGACGTCTGGGGCAGTATCAGGCATTCTAAAAATGAGATGTCAATCTAATGAAGTTACACACAGGATGACACGTATGTAAAACAGTAGAAGCAGCATATAATGACTGAGTTAAGTGATCTCATAACCAACAGATTTAATCAAATTTCTGCAGTCCGATAACATCCAGTTGAGAATTAAAGTAGATTGTTAAACCACTAACAACAAGAGGGAGTGGTCTCTGTGGAATGCTGATAGGAGTGGGGAGGGAAGTATATCTCTGGTGGTGGGGTCTGATTGTAGGTGGGTGGAAATGGTGGAGGATAATATTAAGTGGGGTGCAAGATGAGGACCAGCGGGTTCTATGCTTGTTGCAGGTGGAGGGGTAGAGTTCATGGAGGAAAGTGCGAGTAGTGGAGGAGATGTGCTGGAGGGCATTGTTGATCATGTGGGAAGGGAAATTGCAGTCCTTGAAATAGGAGGCCATCTGGGATGTCCTGGAGAGGAATTGGTCCTCCTGGGAGCAGATGCGGCAGACTTGGAGGAATTGGGAGTAAGGGATTGTGTTTTTACAGGGGGTGGGGGTGGGAGGATGTGTTGTCCAGGTAGCTGTGGCTTACAGTGGGTTTGAAGTAGGTGTCCATGTTGAGTTGGTCACTGGAGATGGCGGGGTCCAGTAAGGGGAGGGAGGTTTTTGAAATGGTCCAGATGAACTTGAGGTCAGGGTGGAAGGTGTTTGTGCAGTTGCAGTCCTCCTCATGGGAGCATGAGGTGGCGCTGATACAGTCATCGATGTAGCGGAGGAAAAGATGTGGGATGGTGCCAGTGTAACTGCAGAAGATGGACTGTTCCACATACCCGAAGACACAGGCATAGCTGCACCAATGCAGGTGCCCATGGGTACCCCTTTGGTCTGAAGGAAGTGGGAGGATTTGAAAGAGGATGAGGACCAGTTCCGCCAATCAAATGAATGTGTTGGTGGAGGGGGATTGGTTGAGTCAGCAGGAGAGGAAGATACGGAGGACTTGGAGGCCTTCGTCATGGCGGATGGACATGTAGAGGGACTGATGTCCATGGTGAAGATGAGGTGTTCAGGAGCGGGGAAACAAAAGTCATGGAGGATGTGGAGGGCGGGAGTGGTGTCCTAAATGTATATGTGGGGAGTTCCTGGACCATGGGGCTCAGGACGGTGTCAAGATATGAGGAGATATGCTTGGTGGGGCAGGAACAGGCTGAGACGATGGGTCAACCAGGGCAGTCGGGTTTGTGAATTTTAAGTACAAGAATCAACTGAGTGCACTGGCCAGCAGCCTCATGTATTGCAGAAGATGTCTTCCAGAACTAGTCACATCCCAAGCCAAGCTGTTCCAGTACAGCCACAATTCTGGCATCTACCCAAATAATGAAGAAAATTGTGCACAATAAGCATGATAAATCCAACCCAGCCAATTACCATGCCAGCAGACTACTCTGAATCATCAATAAAGTGCTGGAAGGGGGAACTGACAATATTATCAAGCAGCATTTAAATAGCAATAAACTGCTTACTGATGCTTAGTTTGGGTTGTTCCAAACCATTTATCTCCAGATCTCAACACAGTCCTGGACAATACAATCCTCCAGACATGAGAGACTGATTAACCTTTAAGTTCATGTAACATTTGATTGAGTGTGACATTGAGGAGCCCTACTGAAACTGAAGCGAATGGAAATCAAGAGAAAAAAAGATTCCTCTGGTTGGAGTCTGATATAACGGAAGATTACGGGACACCCATTTCAACCTCAGGCAGTGTCCTATGCCAAACCATAAATCCTCCCACTTCCTTCAGCTGCTTCATCAATGAACTTCCCAACAACCTAAACTCGGAAGTGAGGACGTTCACTGATGACAGAGTGCTCAATGCAATTCATAACTCCACAGAAACTGTATATGCAGCTAGACCTGGACAACATTCAAGTTCAGCTAAGAAAGAGCAAATAACATGCCCATCACACAATGATATGGGTTTCCCTTTTCCTATTACACTATGTTGAATGAGGGGTAGCTGAATGTTTTAATAATGAACTGAGTTCATAGTAACTGTGAAACCGGCTGACTGGCCCTGAACGAGTGATATACTCTTGTTGAATATCAAATTTCACCACTATTGTAAGAAATGCCAATGTAAACATTTTATACAAGCTAGAAACGATAGTTTAGTTCTACCTTAATCCCATGTGCATGCAACAATAATTTATTTCACTCTCTGTAAAAGTTAAGGCAAATTGAAGGCAAAGGAATTCAATGCTTTTCAATTTCTGAGTTTGAAGACTGTAAGAAATACTGCAATGTGATTGGCTGTTTACTCTGCTTGATGACAGCAAGCCTGGAGATAAGTTAGATTGAGGGGGAGCATCACATTCAAACTGCCTATCGGAAAAAGTAAGTCCACACTACTAGGTTGCCAGGTCTGTATGGACAGCTTTCTTTGAAGTTAGCAGCAGCATTCATTGCTTCACCTCTGATTATGAAGTACAGCCCAATGAATTGGATGTAAGGTAGTCTTGTGATGCAGTTGGTAGTGTCCCTGCCTCTGATCCAGAGGTTCTGGGTTTAAGTCCCCCTCTAGGAACCAATGGTCATCAAGGGTTTGTTCATGATGTGGACAGACAGGTTGAACATCAACTTGCACATATTCCCAACAAACACTAGTGGCAGGTGGTAAGAGAGGGTGCTGCTCCTGGTCAACAATATGATGTTAAAGATTTGGAGCCTATACCATCACAATTCATAGCTACAGCTTGAAACATGCATTTAAAAGTGTATGTTGTTAAAGCAACTCAAATCCTTTGGCATGGGAAGGGCAGGAGGAGGCTGTTATTTCAGTTGATTGAATGACTGGGAGTGCATCGCATTAATGCCAACCATACTGGATTCAATCCCAGTTCTGGAGCTGCCACCTTGCAGGTGGTGGGAGATCATGCTGCTGTAGGTTGGACCTGTCATTAGCAGAGAATTCAGGAAGGCGACAACCGAGATATATCATAGCTGCAGATGATTCTTGTTTGGCAGATGAGATCCATTGTCTGCCCCAACACAATTTACCTCCATCATGTACATTACTGCTTCAGTGACTGTGACTTAATTTGATTGACAAAAGTGGCTGTGGTAAAAAGATATTAATTGGTAGAGGCACTGATAAATTTCTGAGACCCTCTTCAAATGTTGTGACAAAATTCTGCACACAACATAATGTAAAAGAAAAAAATAACTTACCATCCTCTTGAATAAGTTTTGGGTTTCCAATATCCTCCTTAACGTTCCTCACTTTGATGGGTTTTGCATGGAACACTGATTCTTCTCCAGTTGTAATTTGTTCCTTCTTTCCTTTCCTTTTTGCTGGCTGTGGTGAATTCATTGGATATGCTTCACTTGTGGTCCCTGTTGAACGAACTTGGCGATCTCCCTGTTAATTCAGCAAACCCCAGTGAGATCAATAGTCATTTGTGGATCTGCACTAGTTTTTCAATAAAAAAAATCTCTACAAGCGTACAAATTATTAAAGGCTTTCTTCGGTATGGGTGAGGGAAATTTATTGCTAGGAAATACCAGGTAATAGGCATTTTTAAGCAAACCCAAGCAACTCACAGACTTGCTACTCAGCTGTTGGGTATTGCTTGAAATCAAGAAAATGTAAGCTCAGTAAAAATAATGATAATGGAATATAATTCCAGGGCCCAAATATTGGAGTATAAGAGCTCCTTATAACAATTAAAGGTAATTCTGTTAATTGTGTTAAAGGTAAATCTGTTTAGTGACTGTTTAAAGTGACATGTATTTTTTATTTGAGATAGCCTTCACCTGCTAATTTATGTTTGAATCCCTGAATTCTAAATTATTTTAAACAGTAAAAGTTTGGAAAAGTGATATCTTGTACAGCAGTTCTCTTTCCATTGGTGTTGTGAGAATTCCTTTGTTATTGAAGAACGTTATTGAAGTTTACAAGAATTGTAAGGATATTTTAAAATGAGGATCAATTCAATTTTTTAAGCTATTGATAAATTTGGAACCACAATGCAAGGTGATATGCCAAAGATTTTTAGGTATTAAATAACATGCTTGGAAATATACCTACCTAGCTACCTTCATAGAGTTCAACCTGTGTTCTATAGCCTATAATATTGCCCAATGAATGGAGTCATCTTTCTACTTGAAGTCTAGCTACACAAAAAAAAAACACTTGAATGAAGACACATTGCCTTTTACTGCTATTCACAAAGTACATATTATATACAGGTCAGAAACAAACCATTCGCTCCAACTGGCTCAGACTTCAAAAAACTCTCTGTTCCTCTGAGTGTAACCCCTCTCCCTTTGCTTCACCATAGGTGGCAGTAATAGATACAATAAAGTAACTTGGCAGGCCACAACAAAAGCTGGTTAAGAGCCAACCACACTGGACTGGCACAGAAGTCACATATGTACCAGACCAGACCATGTTTCTTTCTCTGAAGGGCATATGTGAACCAGTTGGGATTAAATGATAAAATGATTAAACAGCGTGGAGGTCATGTCCCAGTGTGAAGTGTCCAGGTACTCCAGCAGCCCACCAGGCAATCTCATTCAGGAGTGATGGTCTCGGCCTGGCATGGCGGTCTTCATTGGTGGAAGCTTCAGGCCCAGTATTCCAGCGGCCCAGCTTGGTGGTCTCACCTCAGCTGTATCTTCAGGATATTCTACCATTCCTTAATTGGCTTTTCCTGAGCCCAGGAGCCATGGATGAACTTTGTCTGAATAATAAAAAAACTAAAATTATGTGTGCCTTCTGTCATTGATGTAGGTGCTTTGGTGGGATGACTTATAAAACTTTTCACTGCATTTTTCATGCAAAAGCATACCTGACAATAAAGTTCTATTCTATTCTACACTAAACTGATGTACCTGGGCTTACTTCTATTAGTTTCTGGATCAGTGGTGCTGGAAGAGCACAGCAATTCAGGCAGCATCTGACGAGCAGCAAAATCGACGTTTCGGGCAAAAGCCCTTCATCAGGAATAAAGGCAGAGAGCCTGAAGCGTGGAGAGATAAGCTAGAGGAGGGTGGGGGTGGGAAGAAAGTAGCATAGAGTACAATAGGTGAGTGGGGGAGGAGATGAAGGTGATAGGTCAGGGAGGAGAAGGTGGAGTGGATAGGTGGAAAAGGAGCTAGGCAGGTCGGACAAGTCCGGACAGGTCAAGGGGACAGTGCGGACTGGAAGTTTGAAACTAGGATGAGGTAGGGGAAGGGGAAATGAGGAAGCTGTTGAAGTCCACATTGATGCTCTGGGGTTAAAGGTGGTCCAGAGTCCGTGTGGGATGAGTTGGTTACGGAGGCAGGTACTGAGGAAGCAAATGTGGCTGTGATAGCGAGTTGCAACCATGTCGTGAAACAAACTCGCTATCACAGCCACATTTGCTTCCTCAGTACCTGCCTCCGTAACCAACTCATCCCACACGGACTCTGGACCACCTTTAACCCCAGGGCATCAATGTGGACTTCAACAGCTTCCTCATTTCCCCTTCCCCCACCTCATCCTAGTTTCAAACTTCCAGCCCGCACTGTCCCCTTGACCTGTCCGGACTTGTCCGACCTGCCTAGCTCCTTTTCCACCTATCCACGCCACCCTCTCCTCCCTGACCTATCACCTTCATCTCCTCCCCCACTCACCTATTGTACTCTATGCTACTTTCTCCCCACCCCCACCCTCCTCTAGCTTATCTCTCCACGCTTCAGGCTCTCTGCCTTTATTCCTAATGAAGGGCTTTTGCCCGAAACGTCGATTTTGCTGCTCGTCGGATGCTGCCTGAATTGCTGTGCTCTTCCAGCACCACTGATCCAGAATCTGGTTTCCAGCATCTGCAGTCATTGTTTTTACTTCTATTAGTGTCAGCTTTGTATAACAAGTTTATACAACAAGATCACATTAAACTAAGATTGTCAAATTGCTGTGATGGAATTTGAGCGCGTGATCTCTGGATGTTTAGTGAAGATCTATTTCACTTTAATAATAGTATTTCAGTTTGTCTATGACTCATTCACACCAGAAATAGGAGCGACTCAGGCATTGATTTTTTCTTCAAGGGCTGAATATTTCCGAATGTTAATTTGCTTCAATCACATGAAGCCTCTTCATTGAAGATGACATATATCCAGCCTTTTAACAGCTTTTCTGTGCAACTCACATTGCAAATCAAAATCTTAACTGATTTGTTAAACAACCACTTTTCCTGATCTATACAGAAGGTTGGTTTTCTGCTTTGAATCTTACCTGAATATGACCAAAAAACAAAGGCAAGCTGGCTTTATTTTCACACCTGCTACTTTACATGTGAAGAAATAAATCCCCATTTTCAATCACATTCCCATTTTAAACATAAAGTAATTGCTTCAGGGAGGTTATGAGATTATTGCTAAAATGTGAAGGTGCTGGTATTGGACTTGGGTGGACAAAGTCAGAAATCACACAACACCAGACTATAGTCCAACAGGTGTATTTGAAATCACAAGCTTTCAGAGCACCCTTGGCTTCACCTGATGAAGGAACAGCACTCTGAAAGCTTGTGATTTCAAATAAACCTGTTGGACTATAATCTGGTGTTGTGTGACTTCTAAGATTATTGATAAAATAGATTTCCCAACAAACCAGCACTGGTCAGGCTAGTTTTTCATCATCGTAAGCCAATTTGAATTCCCACAGTGACAAATACAGTGAAAAGTTTTATAAGTCGTCCCATCACAGCACCTATATCAATGACAGAAATCACACGTAATTTTAATTTCTTTATTATTCAGACAAAGTTCATCACAGTTTAGTTAACGGCTCCTGGGCTCAGAGAAAGCCAATTAAGGAATGATGGAATATCCTGTAGTCACATGGAAATGTGACTACAAAACCCTGAAAGTTATGACTTAATTGTACAGGATCCTGCACTGAAAACATTACATTTTTGACTGAAATACATCATCTCGCTAGTTCCCAGTTGGAGGTTGGTTAGCTAGGTTGGATGAACAGTTGGTTTGTGATGCAGAGTAATAGAAACAGTGTGGGCTCAATTTCCATGCCAACTGAGGTTACCATTAGGCTCTCTCCTTCTCAATCTCTCCCCTTGTCTGAAGTCATAGAGTTATAGAGATATTTAGCACAGAAACAAACTCTTCGGTCCAACTCCTCCATGTTGACCATATATCCTAACCTAATCTAGTCCCATTTGCCAGCCCTTGGCCCATATCTCTCTAAACCCTTCCTATTTGTATACCCATCCATGCCTTTTAAATGTTGTAATTGTACCAGCCTCCACCACTTCCTGTAGCAGCTCGTTCATATATGCACTACCCTATGCGTGAAAAAATTGCCCTTTAGGTCCCTTCTAAATTTTTCCTCTCTCTCTCTCAACCTATGCTCTCTAGTTCTGGACTCCCTCACTCCAGGGAAAGGACCTTGTCTATTTACCCTACCCATGCCCCTCATTATTTTGTAAACCACTATAAGATTACCCCTCAGCCTCCAATGCTGTGGGAAAACAGCCCCAGCCTGTTCAGCCTCTCCCTATAGCTCAAATCCTCCAGCCCTGGCAACATCCTTGCAAATCTTCTCTGAACCCTTTCAAGTTTCACAACATCTTTCCAATAGGAAGGAGACTAGAATTGTACACAATATTCCAAAAGTGGCCTGATCAATGTCCTTATGGTGACCCTTAGGTTAAACCACCACTTAGTTATCTCTTCCTAATAAGACAGCGGCTGGACGATCCATTAGGATGACAGCAACTAGTTTCTAGTGCTCACAAAAGATTAAGATTGGATTTTTGAACTGCTAGAGTAATCATACAATAAATCAACATCCTTTTTTCCATGTAGTATAAGCATGCTCATTTTACATGTGTATGCGTGCATAACTAATATAACATAATATTTTTATATTACCATCATAGTATTTTATAGCTTTGCAAACTGATAATAAGCCAATCAACCCTTGTAAATTACTCCCTTGTAAGCCACCCCTTCCACACACCAATGCAATCCCCTTAATGCCACCACCTAAATTGTGTTATAACCCATGCTCACAAATGGGGAAGTTTGATTAGCCCCAGTCACATCACAACTAATACACTGCCACAGGATGAGACGACATTGGGAAGCTGGGACAGATTTGGACCAATGTAAGTGGACTGGGGTCATTACGAATCTGGTTGTCACAGGCAGGGCAAAATAGGCAGGTGCGCAGAGGTTGGGAATTCTGTGTGAACTGCTTATCTCTTTCTTATTTACTCTTATTGCTGCTGCCTGGGGCAGCAAGCACTAGCAAACCAAAGCTGCAGCAGGGATCTCAACCAGGTGTCTGATCATTTGTACGAAAGTTATCGAATGACTGCTTTACCTCTGGGGAAAGAGCAACTCTCATTTGGTCCAATTCTATGAAAGATGGTGCCTTACAGCCTTACTTCAAACACGGACAAAACAGCTGAACCCAGAGCTGAGGTGTGAGTGATTGCTCTTGTCATCAAGGCCCCAACAAGTCCACACTGACCCACCGAAGCATAATCCACCCAGAACCATTCCCCTACATTTACACCTTCACTTAACACTACAGGCAATTTAGCACGGCCAATTCACCTAACCTGCATATTTTTGGACTGTGGGGTGGCACAGTGGTTAGCATTGCTGCCTCACAGCGCCAGAGACCAGGGTTCAATTCCCGCCTCAGGCCACTGTCTGTGTGGAGTTTGCACATTCTCCCCGTGTCTGCTTGGGTTTCCTCCAGGTGCTCCGGTTTCCTCCCACAGTTCAAAAATGTGCGGGTTAGGTAAGTTGGCCATGCTAAATTGCCCGTAGTGTTAAGTGAAGGGGTAAATGTAGGGGAGTGGGTCTGGGTAGATTGTGCTTCGGTGGGTCGGTGTGGACTTGTTGGGCCGAAGGGTCTGTTTCCATACTGTAAGTAATCTAATCTAATACTTATTCGAAGCACTAGCAAAATTGGAGTCAATGGAGTCAGTGGGATAACTCACCAATAGTTGGAGTCAGACCTGGCAGAAGGTAAGATGGTTGTGGTTTTTGGAGGTCAGTCATCTCAGCTTCAGGATAGCACTGCAGGAGCTGCTCAGGGTAGGGGTGTTAGCCCAAACATCTGCAGCTGCTTCAACAATTACCTTCCCTCCGTCCTAAGGTCAGAAATGGGTTGTTCATTGTTAATTAGACAATGTCCAGCACCATTCATAACTCCTCAGAAATTGAAGAGGTCCATGTCAAATGCAGCAAGACATAGACAAATCCTAGCTTGGGCTGACAAGTGGCAAGTGATAATTGTGCTACACAAATGTCAGGCAATGACCATCTCCAACAAAAGAGAATCTAATTATCACCCCTTGACCTTTAATGGCATCAACATCACTGAATCCTCCACTATTAACAGCCTGAGGCTACTAATCTGGACTAGTCATATCAGTACTGTGCCTACAAGAGCAGGTCAGGGGCAAGGAATCTGTGGCAAGTTACTCACCTCCTAACTCTCCAAAGCCTGTCCACTCTCTATAATGCACAACTCAGGAATTAGATTGAATACTCCCTATTTCCCTTTACGTGTACAGCTCCAGCAACACTCAAGAAGCTTGACATCATTGAGGACAATGGAACCCATTTGATTGGCACTACATCTACAGATATCCAGTCCCTCCACCTCTGATACTCAGTAGCAGCAGAGTGTACCCGACTAGATGCACTGCAGAAATTCACCAAGCATCCTTCAATAGCATCTCCTAAAGCTATGATCACTTCCATTAGAGGGATATGGATAGCAGATACATGGGAACACCACCAGCCGTGAGTATTCCTCCAAGCTCCTGATCACCCAGACTAGGAAATATACACAGTTGCTCCTTCACCATGGCTTGGTGAAAATCCTGGAACTCACTCCCTAATGGCGTTGTGGATACACCCATACCACATGTACAGCTGCAGTTCAAGAAGGCAGCTGAACAGCTCACCAGCACCTTCCCAATGGTAACTAGGAATAAGCAATAAATGTTGGACCTGACCTGCTTTGCTTTTCCAGCTCCACTCTAACCTAAACTCTGGTTTCCAGCATCTGCAGTCAATTTTGCCAAATAAATGATGGACCAGCCAGCAGTGCCAATATGCCAATAAAAATACAATTGCTTTAGAGCCCATCTTGAGGTCAAAGAGGAAGTGCTCTTATTGTTAAAGATAACTCCTTTTCTGAGATTAATCATTCCATAAGTCACCCCCCCCCCCCCCCCAACCCTGTGTTCTCTGTACAAGTGCCCATCTGTGCCCTACACTGGAATGCTCCCCAGCTGACTGGAGGTTAAGCCTATCAATTGGGCTAATTTCTGGACCCTGTTCCTGCCAATAAACAAAAGTCACAAAATGTGGAATAAAATCTCTCCTATCAAAAAATTATGTTAACACAAACCTGAAGTTTAAACTGTGGCACTAAAAATGCAGTAAAATGTGGGATATCTGTATTTCCTGTCTAAAACCTAAACCCCAGTGTGAAAATGGTTTTAGGTTTGATGTTAACATTGGAGAAAAATTGTTATGTTGAAACATTTGTACCATTGATCTTGCAATAACTCCTAAAAACAAATCAGGATGAATTTCTTGAATGTCATGAAAGAATGTACATAGTCATAATAAACCACTCATATAGAAGGACTTTTGTTATGTTTGGAATGCAATCAAAGTGCTTAATACACAAATTAAATATGTGGCAATCCTTTAGATATAAGCTTGACTGCACTTCAAAAGAACCGCATTGGCTGTGAAGCACTTCTGGGACATCCCAAAGCACTAGAAGATGCTAAATGAATACAAGTTCTTCATCTCAATCAAAGAAAGATTAATAATGACAGAGAAAGGAGTAGAAAGGACATCTTTTATTAAGCTTGCCATTTTGAATTTGAAGAGAGCAGATTCTGTTTGGTTGTATTTGGGCTGGATCTTTACACTTGTGCTTGCAGGCTGGGAATGTTGACTGGAAAATAGTCTATTAAGAACAGAAAATCTCGGTCAGAAAGGCAGAGGTTTGCAATGTGTGCTCCATGCTATGAATGCAGAAGTGGAAAATCTCACCCTAACTTGAAAATTTTAAAAGAAGTTTAGGTTTAAAAATTCTGACAGAGTTCCTTTTAGTATGCAATCGAATTTTATTTTCAAATTCCTTACATTTAGCTGGTGGCACTGATTTTTAGGTTTCTGCACTAAAAGGAGGTTCTGTTTTGAACTTGTTTAAAAGACTCTTACAATGAGCATTAGGTTACTTTTGGCAAAATGTATTTCAGATCAAAAGATCTAAATGCCTATAAATCTGTTCAGCCCAGAAATTCAGCAGAAAATAGTGATGGATTGCTTGACTGGGTGCCTGCTGAGTTGGCTTAAGTCAATAAATGCAGCAAGTTAAGTAACACATACTGTGATTGCTGAAGTGCACCATGTAACAGGAAACATTCTTTCTTGCAACAGTTCTTGTGGAGCCTGTATGTAATGTTTTTTTTTAAATAATGAAACGCTTTATTTGAATGTGCTCTTTATCCAGAGAACACAGTGTCCCCATAAAAACTTGAATATTCACAGGTCTCCTCATTAATGTAAATAAAAGGTCTTATTTCATTACAAACATTGGAAATCATTCCATCCTTTAAAATTCTGTTTGTCTTATCCAGAGATTACTAGTCTCTGGGTGAGGCGCAGAGTGTATGATTCATAAGGAATCACAACTGCCTGGGACAGGCTTGGTGGAACATTAGCTCTTTTCCCTTTTATCATTTTCACATGTTTAACTATGCAGTAAATCTTTTGTGCTAAAGCCTGGTCAGAAAATCCAATTCTACATATAACTTTTTTTTTGTCCTGTGCAGTTTTATTGACCCACACTTCAAGGCTTCATGCATGCCAACCCTAGAAAAACAATAAATATGACCAACTATTTTGGGAAATCTGACTCTGCTCTCAAAACTTCTAAATTTAAAGGATATGCTTACAGTTAAAAGCAGACCTTCATGTTGAAAATAGATTAGGGATTGGGTTCAGGATCCTTCCCCTTGTTCAGTTGAGAATTGTGATAAATTAGCAACATGTTCCCTCATACATCATAGTGAAATCATGGCAGATTGTGCTTACACTTTTGAAAGTCTTCTCAAATCTCATGAATGGAGTCAATGGTTGTCACAGTGATGCCTTGACACACCTGTCACAGACTCAGTCTAGCAGCTATGCCATTTAGGACTCAACCAGTGTATCCTTGACCGTCCCTTTTATCTGGAGAAGTTTGTTCACCATACTAAGGCTGGCATATTATCCTCAGCTGCAACTACCATCTGGCTCCTATAATTTAAAAATGCTATTTTGTTTTTCTCTTGTAATTATTAGCATTCAATTCCACCTGCCAGCCCCATCCTTTCATGTCTGGGGTCAGATTACCATTCTCATCTTTATTTCTTTGAGGCTTTTTCCCATGCGTCCCAAGGCCAACCCCAAATCAATTTGCAGTGATGCTGTTCCACATGCTGCTACAGGATGTAAACCAAACTCCCTCACTTGGGGGAAGGGGTTTGCTGATGGTTGTGTGGTGGTGGGGATTTGCACTAATGCAAGCTGTGGATAGAAATTGCTGATGTCTAAAATGGAGCAGTTTAAGACTGGTGTGGACTGGCAGACCGACAAGTGAAGTGGGATCATTACAGAGTCAGTGTTGTCCATTGGTTCATGTCAACAAAACATAGGAAATTGGATTCTTCAAACATGAGTATCTTGATGCTGGATCTGGAGGAATAGACAAGTATGTTAAGAGTTAATCAGAGCTATAGCAGAAATCCTGTGGATATCTTGATTAACGAGTGAATTTTTTACTTTGATATTTCTGGATTTCTTTCATAAGTCAGTTCCAGCTCTGTCATTCAATACTAACTCTGTACCTTGGCTTTGTTTCAGAAAGCTCAAACATGACAAGTGAGCCTGAATCCCTAGTTAAATGTGTTCATTTAACTAAATCAGCATTTAATTAGAATTTGACAGTCAAATGTAAAGAAGGGGTTCATACAAATGGTTTTTGACTGAGTGCACTAAGAAGGAAGTGTATTATTGTTAGAAGATAAGAATTTTAGAGACCTGGCAAACAACTTGGAGGATGTCTTTGCAATTAAATAAAGCAAAAACCTTATATAGTGTTCTTCAAAACCTCAGGACATGCCAAAGTCCTTTGCAGCCGATGAATTACATTTCTAATGTAGCAAATGCAGTAGACAATTTGCATGCAGAATTCCATGACCAAAAATGAGATAAGTAACAGAATTTTTAATGATGGTTGTTGATTGGTAATTATTGGCTAGGACACCATTGATATCTCAGCTTCTCAACTTTAGAATGGGATGAACAGATCATTACTGTGTTTGCAAGAATGATGACCAAACCTTGGTTTAAAATCTCATCTGAAGGATGGCAGAGGTAGGAAGCACCTACCACTGCTGACTATGGTAAATTTGCTTGCATGCCTTGATGTCACAATCGATCAAATGTTGCCTTGTTATCAAGGGCAGTGCCTCACTTCACTTCTGCAATTCCAAGTTAACCTAGCGAATTACTACTCCAGTTTACTCTCAATCATCAGCAAATTATTGCAAATGACATCAATAGTGCTACAAAATACCACTCGACAATAACATGGTCACCATTGCTTAATTTTCTTTTATTATTCATTTGTAGGATGTGGGCACCCCTAGTTGCCTTTGAGAAGGTGGTGGTGAGCTGCTTGCTTGAACCGCTGCAATCCACTTGCTGTGGGTTGTCCCACAATGCCATAAGGAAGGGAAATTCAGGACTTTGCCCCAGTGACAGTAAAGGAACAGCAATATACTTTGAAGTATGATGAGTGGCTTGGAGGCGAACATAAAGGTGTTGGTGTTCCCATCTATTGAGAGGGACAAGGACAATAAATATAAGTGGTCATGGCTTTGGTAGGTCCTGTCTAATTTCTGTGAATTTCTGCAGTGTGTCTTGTAGATCATGCACACTGCTGCTACTACTGAGCATCGGTAGTGGAGACAGTGGATGTTGTGCCAATCAAACAGACTGCTTTTTTCCTGATGGCATCAAGCTTCTTGAGTGCTGTTGGAGTTGTACGTATCCAGGCAAGTGGGGAGTATTCCATCACATTCCTGATTTGTGCCTTGTAGATGGTGGACAGGCTTTGGGGAGTCAGGAGGTGAGTTACTCCCCACAGTATTCCGAGCCTCTGATTTTTTTCTTGTAGCTACAGTGTTTATGTGGAGAGTCTAGTTGAGTTTCTGGTCAATGGTAACCCCCCACGATGTTGATAGTGGAAGATTCAGTGATCATAACAACATTTATTTTGAGGAGTGGTGGTTAAATTGTCTCTTATTAGTGATGGTCATAGCCTGACATTTGTGTGGCACGAATGTTACTCGCCAGCTCAAGCCTGGATATTGTCCAGATTCTGTCACATTCGAATATGGACCGTTTCAGTATCTGAGGAGTTGCGAATAATGTTGAACAATGTGCAATCATCAGTGAACGTCTCCACTTCTGACCTTATGAAGGAGGGGATGTCATTGATGAAATAGCTGAAGATGGTTGGACCTACGATACTACCCTGAGGAACTCTTGCAGAGATGTCCTGAAGCTGAGATAACTTACCTCCAACAACCACAACCAACTTCCGATATGCCAGCTTTGACTCCAACTAGCAGACCATTCACTTCCTGATTCCCATTGACTCCAGTTTTGCTAAGGCTCCTTGATACCACACTCACACCTTGACATCAAAGATGCATTCAAGTACTGTCAGTCTCACCTCACCTCTGGAATTCAGCTTGTTTGTCCATGTTTGAAATAAAGCTGTGATGAGTTCAGCAGTTCAGTGACCCTGGTGGAACCCAAACTGGGCAACACTGGGCAGGTTATTGCTGAGCAGTTCTGCTTGATTGCACTGTTGATAACACTGCCCGTCACTTTGCTGATGATCAAGAGTAGATTGGTGGGATGGTAATTGGCTGGATTGGATTTGTTCTGCTTTCTGTGTAATTTTCCTGGGCAAATTTCACATTGTCAGGTAGATGCCGGTGTTGTAACTGGACTGGAAGAGCTTGGCTAGGGGAGTGGCAAGTTCTGGAGCACAGGTCTTCACTACTGCTACTGGAATATTGCCAGGACCCATTGCCGTTCTCCAGTATCCGTTCTCCAGTTGTTTCTTGACATCTCATGGAGTGAATCAAATTGGCTGAAGACTGGCACCAGTGATGCTGGAGACAAGTAGAGGAGGCCGAGATGGCACTGGTGGCTAAAGATTGCTGTGAATACTTCAGCACCTTTTCTTTTGCAATGAAACCTTGGGCTCTTCCATTATTGTGAATGGGGATATTTGTGGAGCCTCCTTCTCCACTGAGTTATTTGATTATTCAGTACCATTCATGATTGAATGTGACAGCACTGAAGAGCTTAGATCCAATCCATTGATTGTGGAATCGCTTAGCTCTGTCTATCACTTGCTGCTTATGCTGTTTAGCATGCAAGTAGTCCTGTTTTGGTAGCTTCACCAGGCTGACACCTCAGTTTCAGGTAAGCCTGGTGTTGCACTTGGCAAGCCCTCCTGCACTGTCCATTGAACCCTCATTGATCCCCCTGGCTTGATGGTAATGGTTGAGTGGGCAATATGCTGGACTACATTGTTACAGATTGTGGAGTAACATTCTGCTGCTGTTGATGGCCCATATCATCTCATGGATGCCCAGTCTTGAGTTGCTGGATGTGTTCATAGTCTGAGCCATTTAGCTTGGTGATTGTGCCACACAATACAATACAATAGAGTATTCTCAATGTGAAGGTGGGAATTGTCTCCACAAGGACTATGCAGTGGTCACTTTTATTGACACTGTCATGGAAGACGAGTCTGCAGTCAGAAGATTGATAAGAACAAATTACTGAAGATGCTGGAATCTGTACTGAAAACAAAATGCTGGAAATCACAGTGAGTCAGGCAGCATCCATGGAGAGAGAGAGCAAGCTAATAGTGAATAATATCACTAGGTTATTGCCACCCTCCTTTTTTAAATTAGAACATTTGTCTGCTGACCACAATAACAGCATTGATTCAAACATGTTCAAAAGAAGCAAATTCCAGACAAACGTGTGTCCAAGTGGCACCCAAGGAAAGCTCTCCACTTCTCTGGCTTGAAGCACAAAGGAAGATGGCAGTGCCTATTGAATGCTGATAATCTAAGCTTCAAATCATTGTTGCAGGAGGTCCTCAGGAGAGTGACAGAGGCTCATCATCAGCAGCTTCATTATTCATCTTCCTTGCTAAATCAAGTCAAAAAATGGGGATCTGTTCCAATCACAACTCCTCCTAATGTAAAAGTTCATGTCCACATGCTGCTTCAACTGAACAACATTCAGGTTGGGCTGAAAAGTGGCTAGTCGTTTTTTTAGGTAGAGAAGTTGCTAGAAGCGATTAATAAAGATGTTAACTCACAGCACTTAAAAAAAGTCAAGGTAATCAAGTAGAATCAACATAAGAGCATAAGGTCTAGAAGCAGGAGTAGGCAATTCAACCTCACAAGCTTGCTCTGCCAGTCAATACAATTATGTCTGATCACATCTCGGTCTTAATTCCACTTGCCTGCCCACTCCCCATAACCCTCGAACCATCTGTCTCCTCCTTAAATTTACTTAATGTTCCAGCACATTCAAACCTTTGAGAGAAGTAACTTCTCCTCAACTCGGTTTAAATTTGCTACCCTTATCCTAAATCTATGACCTTTCAGTGTAGACTTTCCCAGAAGAGGAAACATTCAGTGTACATCTTTGTCAATCCTCTTAAGCATCTTATATACTTCAATTAGATGTATCATACTTCTAAATTCTAAAGAATATAAAACTAAACTGCTCAAACTCTCTTCATAAGACAAACCCCTCATCTCTCGAATCAATTTAGTGAACTTCCTCTGAACTACCTCCAATACAACAATATCCCTCCTCAAGTAAGGTGACCAAAACACTACACAATATTCCAGGTGCCCTCTCACTAATGCCTTATACAGTTGCAACTTCACCCACTTTAATATCCTTTAACATTAAGTGCTGAAATTCCATTCACCTTCCCTATTTCCTGCTATACTTGCTTACTGATCGTTATTCGTGTACAAAGACATCTAGATCCCAGTGCACTGAAGTTTCTCTCCATTTAGATAATAATAATAATTGCCTTTCTATTCTTCCCACCAAAATGGATAACCTCACATCAATCCATGTTAAATCCATCTGCCAAATTTTGCCCCCTTCACCTAAGCTGTCCACATCTATTTCTAAATTTCTTATTTCCTTATTGCAACTTACTTTCTTATCGATTTTAGAGTCACCTGTAAACTTCGCTATATTACATGCCATCCCTGCATCCGAGTCATTCATATCGATTGTAAATAGTTGGGTCTGGAGATCCAAACGCTATGGCACTCCACTTGTTGCACCTTGCCAAAACCAATTTATCCAGACTCTGTTGGTTAGCTAATCGTCTATCCAACCTAACAAATTATCCCTAATCCCATGAGATCTTAATTTGTATATCAACACTTTGTATGGCACTTTATCAAATACTTTAGCAAATCCAGATAGACTATTTTTACAGGACACTCATTATTTACTTTGCTTGTTACATCTTGGAAGAACTGTAGCAAAATTAATCAAACACAATCTACTCATGCTGACTGATGGATTGTGGTTTGTCTTGCCAAATGTCCCATTATTACTTCCACAATAATGGATTCTAAATTTCCCAACAGCAAATTTGCTTCCTAGTTCCTTTTTTGAATAAGGGCATTATATTAGCACTTTTCCGATCCTGTCCATCCCTGAACCATGTTTCTGTAATTGCTATGATATCCCAGTCCCATATTCCCTACCATGTCCTAAGTTCATCTGCATTATCTGTCAGGCCTAGGTCTCTTGCGTCGAAGTAAATGCAGTTTAAAATATCAGTCTTACTTGGTTCTCTACCAAACTCTTGACTGCCTTAATTATTTGACTTGCTACTCATTATCTAGTTTAGCAGTCACAGTCTTTTCTCACAATTGCTTCGGTTCCCAACAGCAGCTACCCCTTATTTGTTTAAAGCCTCCCAAGTAGCACTAGCAAACCTGCAAAACTTGTAAAAGAACAATCACTGCCCCATTAGAGCGCTAAAAAAAAACCTCAAAACCGAGAGGAGTTCTCACAGCCACGATCCTCACCCATCCACCAGTCAGAGTTTGTGTAACAGAGTTATCACACATGGTTGGATGAGGTAGCTCTTATGCCCAGCAGCCACCCTTGTATTTGACCCCTGGAATGAAGCAGGAACAGGAGAGCTGACAAAGGTAGGCACCATCACAGCTTGATGGTACCTCACGCAGATTAAGATGACGTTGCAATGATCACAGCTGATTTTGACTCCTATCAGAAAATCAAGACATTTCCCACATAACAAATAGTGGACACCAGAGGGCAATAGCGTCATGTAACACAAACATTGATGTCTTGTAACTGAGGATTCACACTGCTGGAGCCATGAGATCTGCTTGTTAGCTTGTCACAAGGACTCCAGCTATCAGCCACAATTAAATAATAATTCCTTTCTGCAGTTTCTGGGCTCCTTGAGAAGTTCAGTACTCAAATGGGATCCATCAGAAGCTTGGCTATGTCCAAAAGATTACACTATTGTTAATTAAGTTCAACAAATTAAAAGGAAATGATGTCAGATTAACAGATCTGCAGAATAAACAGGTGCCAATAAATTCTAATGGCAAAATGCTGATAACTTTAATGTAATTAATAAATGCCACAAGAGATTATACCAACCAAGTTATTTTGCATTTCCAAATACAGTTGATCAAAAGGTCTGTGCACACTACCCAGAGACAAAGAGGTCCATGTCATCCTCGATATTGGCCTTCATACCCTCATCATAATAAAGTCAGAGTGGGACAACAGTTTGTCAGTGAGGATCAGAGAGGAGTGGTGAGAAATCAGGCTATCTACAGAATTGCAGTAGCCCTCGAATGTAGGTCCAGAACTCACATCAGGGACAGAGTGGCCTAGATGGCCTATACTCACAGGACATTGAGGGATGTGGACAGAAGCGTGGAGCTGAGAACTAGAACAAACAATGTAATTCACAAAACACCAGTTTGTTTTAGTACTCTCAAAAACAGCCAGAATGCTGAATGGAAACAGACCAGCATCGAGTATTGGCACAGAGAGTAGGAGATGTAAGCCATTTGGCCCACTGAGCCTGTGCTGCCATTCAACATGACCTTGGCTGACCCTCTATCTCAACACAATAGTCACAGTCTCTCCCCATACACCTTGACACATTCAGCCTCTGGAAGTCTATTTGTTTATTAAACCATATTCAGTGACGTTGTCTGCATAGCACACTGTGATAGAGAATTCTACAGGTTCACCACCCTTAGTCAATTAAATTCTACTCATCTCAATTCAGAATTGCCTACTGTATATACTGAGACCATGACCCCTAGGATACCCCCAGGAAGTGAAAGAAACCACCCCTGCATTCCATCTTTCCAGCCCTGCCAGAATTGTAAAGGTTTCAATGAGATTCCTTTGGCCCAGTAGTCTCATCCCCTCCACATATGACAAACTTGCCATTGCAGAAATCAGTCTGGGTGAACCTTCACTACACTTCCTTGCTATATCTTTTCTTTCAAAAATTACGCACAACACTCTCCAGGTGTGGTCTCACCAAGGCTTTGTGCAGTTGCAGCAAGACTTCCTTCCTCCTGTGCTCAAAACCCGTTTGTAATGAAGGCCGACATACCATTTGGCTTCCTAACTGCTTGTTGGATCTGCACGCTTGCTTTCGATGACCAATGTACAAGGACCCCAGGCTCTTTTGAGGATCAAGCCATTCATTTAAATAATACTCTGCCATTAAGCTAAACTTATGCAGTTGACAAGAGAATCCCCAAAGTGAACATATGGCTCCCAGTACTGACAGTCATATGGCACTTCAACAGGCCTTCTAGAACATGTGCAAAACATTAGATTGGTCACGTCAGCAAGTTAAGGTCCCAGTCACGATACAAATTTCCCAATGTTCCCAAATTAATCATGATCACAATGAATGGTAGGCACTGGCTCACAGAGCTAATTAATCTGCTCCACGTTTTAACTCAATGCTGACTGGAAAAGTCTATACAACACATAAAAGCATCTCCTACAATTTAGTCCATCAGGCCCCATAATAGGCCATGTCCAACATAACCAGTATTAGACAGCAGCAGGGTCCACTGCCTGCAGCACAAGTTGTTGGTGCAGTTTGCCCACCACAAAACTTCCCAGGATTTCTGGACTAGTTCCCATCCTCACAACACTAATCTAAGACTTTCCCATGGATACCCTGAGTTAAAAAAAAGTTCTAGAAAATATATAATTTTTCAATCTTGGCCCATTATGTTCCATGCATTATTATAGCAAGAAGTAAAGCAAGATTTGCAATTATTCCAATTTGGAATTTTAGGAACTTGAATTTCAAAATGGCACAAAATCATACTGCATGGAAATAGACCTTTTGATCCAACCAGACCATGCCAACCATAATCCCCAACTAAACTAGTCCCACCAACCTGCTCTTGGCCTATATCTCTCCAAATCTTTCCTATTCATGTATTCATCCAAATGTCTTTTCAACGTTGTAATTGTACTCGCATCCACCACTCCCTTGGGAAATTCATTCCAAACAAATAAAAAAATTTGTCTCTCATGTCTTTTTTAAAATCTCTCTCCTCTTACCTTAAAAATGTGCCCCATAGCCTTGAAATCCCCATCCGAGGGAAAAAACAACTGCAATTCACCTTATCTATACCTCATATAAAATCATAAAACCTCTACAGGGTCACTCTTTAACCTCCTATGCTCCAGTGATAAAAGTCGCAGCCTATCCAGCCTCTCCTTATAACTCAAACCCTCCATTCCCAGCAACATGCTAGTAAATCTTTTCTTTACTCTCTCCAGCTTAAAATGCTTCAATTCAGAAAGATTTTCAGAATTGAGTGTCCTTTTCTGATACAACAATTTTAAAGGAGACATGTTTCAGACTTTTGAACAAGAATTTTATTAATGGAAATAGTTTATTTCATGGGCAGCAGTAGAAAACAACTCCAACATTTGCTGAGGCTCCAGAAAGACTGAAGAACAAACAAAAAACGTGATAATTTTAGTTCATATTGCCTGGAAGAAACACTATTTCTCCTTTTCAATTTAATCCTCGCCCAAATACTGATGTAGATCCTGTTTTGAAAGAACTGAATTGGAGCTGTAAAAGGTTGCTTCTGCTAGGACATACCCACTCTATCACAAGGGTACATTTGAACTAGGAGCTGGTTTCAGGCAGATGAAAAGTCAAGCTCTCCTTGGTAGCATTAATTTGAGGCCTAGTCTATTTTTTTCTCTGGGTCTCAATTACACCCTGTTATTCATGTATCTACCTGAAACAAATATAAAGAGTGAAGAATATGACCTTCCAGAAATGTAAGATCATAAAATCTGGTCACACCAACTCCATGGACAGGACTTCAAACCGTGGAATATGAATAGCTAGACCTCATTATAACATGAAAGAATTATGATATACAGGCATGAAGGGGTAAAGTGTAACCTCGCAGATGGGTGACACCACTGAACTTTAACTCATTAAGAGACCATATGAGATATCACTAAAAAATGGTAAAGAAGGAATCCATCCATCAATGGGGATTGCATAGTTTTCTGTTATGGAACAACATTATGTCCATTCAGTCCTGTCTCGATGAAATATGCTAGTATAAAGGGGTGCTTTTTGAACACGATGACAACAGGAAATGTATTTGTGTTAACAATCACCATTAAAGGATGACAACATTGAATCATGGTCACTGCAGTTGGGAGAAGAATGGAAACTGGACATCCCTAGATCCAGGCCCACACAACCAACACCAGCAATCACATGTTGCTTATGTTTGTATGTTTCAGTCAGATTGTAGAGCAGTTTGCACTGAGGTCATTTTTAAGCTGCAGTCAAATTATGGTGGCAATTCATGTGGGTTTTAGTCAACCTTGTCTTTATTTTGAGTTGTGGAATTTCTGCAAAATTCCACACAAGTCTCAGGAGGCTGAGTACTGGAGAGGGTTTTTTGAACAAATCAATAAACAAACAAATCGGAGTTTGAAGCAACTGCCAGTCATTACACGTTATTCTTGTAAATGGTGAATTCTAAGTAGTGCACATGCATAAGCAGGAATGGAAACCCTTACAAGAGGCAGTCAGCCAGCTACTCCTGGGCTGTTCAGCATCTACCACCTTGCAGTGGCAGAGTGGTTTTAGGAGGGTCTCACAGGTTAAAAAGAGGAAGAGCCTAAAGCAGCAAAGATTCAAGTTTCCTTGTGTCCCCCAATGAGCACTTTCCTTGCATATTCTTGAGGTTTTGCATTTTCTTGTGCTGCTCATTAACATAAGTTTCCTCTGCTAAATATTTCAAAACTCTGGAAAATGCCTATTGGAGAACCTCTTATCACATAAAGGAAGTACAATTCTGGGAATCTTTCTTAGTAAGATTCTAAAATATTATGTCATTGTAAAACTAGGAATCCTAAAATTGTACATCATATTCAAGCTCTGGCCATATCAATCGTTTGTTTAAAGTTGAAACAATGTCAGAAACAAAAACAGAGATTGCTGGAAAGCCTCAGCTGGTCTGGCAGCATCTATGGAGAGAAATCAGAGTTAACTTTCCAGGTTCAGTGACCCCCCCCCCCCCCCCCCCCCCCCCCTCCCCCTCCCCCTCCCCTCAGACTTTGTCAGAGAGAGAAACAAAACTTCTTCAAGGTCAGCATACTTGAAGAGATATAGTGGTCAGGTAAATACGGAATAAAAAGCAAAAGAACTTCGGATGCTGGTCTGAGGAAGGGTCGCTGAACCTGAAACGTTAACTCTGATTTCACTTCACAGACGCTGCCAGACCTGCTGAGCCTTTCCAAAAAATTCTGTTATTTGTTTCTGATTTCCAGCATCCACAGTTCTTTTAGTTTTTATTTTGTAACAATTTTCTTTTAACTGTAATCAACTGTACGTCCAATGAATGTCACTACTTGATTAATCCATTATGTTCACATATAAATCAAGGCCTTATGACAAGATTCTCTGTCAAGGCTCAAGTGACATCAATTAGAGGTCTTGTTCTTAGTTCATAACAATCATTGAACTTAAACGTAAAGAGAGAAGACAAACTATGATTAATTTTCTCTACTCTAGAGAGAACAAGGATAAATTTAATTGAGGTGCTTAAATAGGAAATAGGTTTTGATGAAGTAAATATAGAAAAATATTTCCATCCATAAAGAAGCTCAGTAAACAGGGGAATGATTTATGCTCAGAATGAATCAATCAAAAGATGTCATGAGATGAAGTGTTTTCTGTGCAATGAGATTTTATAATCAAGAATGCACTGCCCGAAAAGCTGGAGAAAGTACATTGAACAAAGGAGTAGGACATATTAAATAAAATCATGTAGAATATACAACACAAAACAGGCCAATAAGTCCAATTAGTCCTTAGAGTAAATAGTTATGTTGATGGGTTAGATGAAGAAGCGTAGGTAAGGTTTGTGTGGAGTTTTTTTCTAAAGTTATTCATTTTTGTGGGATGTGGGCATCACTGGCTGACCAGTATTTATTGCCCATTCCTGCTTGACCTTCAAAGGTGGGGAGAAAAGGAAAGTCCTGTATTTCATATTTTTCCAATAAATATATCCTCAGTCAGTTTATTTCCATCTTCTCTAGTTCCTCTATATTGTTTTTATAAAATGTCAAAACTGGAACCAGCACTTTGCAATTCTTTCACATATTTGTCCACATTCCTTGATACTGTTTAGTACTGGCATATTTTTTACTAAAGTACTTCCATTCTTATTAATTATAATCCAAATAGCTCATGGTAATTTCCTGTACGCTTTATTCAAGTGTTACTGTTCAATTGTTGATTCAATCTGCCTCCCTCTTACAAATTTGACCACTCTAGTCCTGCTACATATTTTTAATCAGGATTGTTCAATTCTCAATCCTGCATTAGCTTTAAGCTGCATCTGTTAATTAAATTTAAACCAAATATTTTTGCTACACTTAAACTGTGTTTCCTTGGGTATGATGCAAGTAGACCACTTACTGAGATGTAAAATTCTTTAATACAAAACAACCTGTCTTCGAAGTAAGTATTGCTTTTAGGGGATTAAATAAACCATAAAGAAGCAACCAGGAACTGTTTCATCCACGTAAAGTTCAGGTTTGCTTTTAGAAACATACAGTACAACTCTTTGGCCCATCGACTCTACACTGACAAAAAGCTACTCTAAATCTCCACCGGTACCATTTTCCAGCACTTGGCCAATAGCCTTGAATGTTACAACATTCCAATTACTCTTTAAAAGGTTGAGGGGCATTCAGATTCCCACCATCCTCTGGGTGAAAAAAAAACTTTCCCATCTCCACTCAACCTCCTACTTTTTGCCTTAAAATTATGCTCCCCTTTTACTGACACTGAAATTTGTTTAGGTAATTTCAGCTCAATCAGAATGAATTTATAAATTTATCTTTGATTTGAATGTCACTTTTAATGAAGGCTACAGTAACTCCAATCTTTGGAAGTGACACATTTTAAAGAGACAACAGTAACACCAATACACAGCATGCAACAAGGATTCATGAAATGTTATTATCTAAAAATGTCAACTCTAAAGCAGAACAATGTACAATTTTAAGTCTGATTGGTAATCCAATATCATGGTTTAAGGAGAGGGAAGATATAGTTTTAATTTGCTTTTGGAGCTCACAGTGGTGTCTGCAAATGTGTTTGTTTATATTCATTTAATTGAGGTTTTAAAACCTTGAAGTGAATAGTTCAATACATTGGAGAAAAAGAGAGCAGAGAGACAAACAAAAACTACTGTTTCCTAGCAATAGGAGTCCAATATTATAGAAAGACAGGACTATCCAGAAGATGAGACAATTTTGCAGGTTTCAGTCAGATACAAGAGGTCCTTAACAGCAGAAATACTTTTGCTTTGGAGACTACAATTAATCAGGGTTGAGGTTAAAAAAATAGTCTTGATTTGCTTTAGCAAAAAATACCAGAAGCAGAAAGTTTTAGAAGACGCAAGTTTGAGGACCTACATTAAATAATATTTGGTGAATATAGAATTTTGCCAAAAAACAAAAGACTGATTACAGCCATGTCAATTAAAATGGAATTTTAACATTTAATTTCAGAAGACCATTGAAATTGCACCAAGGTTTAAGTTTCTGTACGATTGTTGAGAGTAAAAGGGTTACCAAGTATTTTTGATAGTTGTAATAAGACCATTTGGAATAGTTTGTGTACTGTGTAATATAGCTGAAAATGTGTTGCTGGAAAAGTGCAGCAGGTAAGGCAGCATCTAAGGAGCAGGAGAATTGACGTTTCAGGCATGAGCCCTTCTTCAGGAAGGGCTTGGCTCATGTCCGAAACATCGATTCTCCTGCTCCTGAGATGCTGCCTGACCTGCTGCACTTTTCCAGCAACACATTTTCAGCTCTGATCTCCAGCATCTGCAGTCCTCACTTTCTCCTGCTGTGTAATATAGTTTATATCACATGAAAGAAAAACCAACGCTCCTTTGTTAAAAGTATAGTGAAAGCCACTTGCAAAAACATTCATTGACTGTCCATCATGGTAAACACACATTAAAAGTAAAAAGACTTACGGTCTATCAAGCCGTGCTTTAGTTTGGGATCTGACTTGTCAAGAATTACTATCACAAGGATCATAACAAAATCGTCTAGGGAATAATGGGAACATTACCCAGAAACAAATATTTTAGAATGACTCCAACAGCAAAGTTATTTCAAGGTTGTAATTTCATCTTCAGCCATCTAAACTTTAAGATAAGAAAATAAGAACTAAGAATTGGAGTGAGGCATTGGGCTCTTTGGGCCTGGTCTACCATTCAATACAGCCTAAATAAATTGTTGACCTCACTCTGCCCTCTTGCATCATACCCTAATCACTGAATTATTTCGATATTAGTCTTCCGTTTTAGGTCCTGACCATCAAATGCTTGTGTAAATCTCTTAATTCAACTTAATTAAAATGTCACAAGCTGGTGAAACCTCAGATGATGACTGCACTCCAGTCTTCTGCTCAGCAAATGGTTGAGGCAATGTAACAATGCAAGTTTGCTTTTATCCCACAGAGTGAAATATAACTCACTACCACCATTCCCATGTATTGCTAATATCTAGTTTCAGAACTGCATTGAGGTTAACCACTCGACCTTTCAGCCACAGTCACCCTGTGCCTTTGGAAATCCAACTAAAGAGACAGAAATAATAAATTGGAAAACAACCATGCAGTTACTCCCAGTGCATGATTACAATTCCCATTTAATACCTTTCAGTAAAATGACAAAGTAGTAAATTTATAGCATCATTAACACAGCAACTCACGTGTTCCTTACTCTTCTTAGATCCAGGAATTGGAGGAAGTGAAGCAGCCTTTGATCTAAGACGGAAACCAGAGATTAACTTTTAGACCTTTGCATCACTTTATTACATAGAAATTACAGCTGAGATCATTCTGCCCACCATGTTCATGTGTTCATGCAATATTAACATGAGCTCTAATAGCTCAGGCAGTAGAGCATCAGATTTTTAGTCAGACGGTCCAGGGTTCAACTCCCTGTTCAGGTTCAGGTTTAAAAACTCATGTAAATTATACACACCCTAAGCAAGCAATTCGGGCTGTAATTAAAATGACTAAGATAGATAGGTTCTTGATTAGTAAGGGGATCAAGTGTTGTGGGAGAATGGGGCTGAGAAACACATCAGCTATGATTAAATTTTGTTCCTATATCTTATGGTTTTCTAAAATGAAGTTTCCAATTGTAAGGTCATTATCCTGCTCTTTCCTTGTATGTTATCATTGCTTCTTTACAAATAATTAACAAATGTCCTCTAAAATAGTTAGATTCTTCAGGCTCCATTTTTGGCAATGCCCCATTCCGACTGCCAGAGGGTACATTCCCAAGACCTGAGCAGAGGACTGAGGTGGTTCATATTTCAACAGAACTTGAGGTAATTGAAGCTTTTCTCATATTGGGTTCAGAACCTCAAAGTTTCCCACGTGCCACTTCACAGCGACAGCAATCTCTAGCAATGCATGCTTAGACTTAAGTGGTGGTCTCTGACAGTGACTTCACTCTGCTGTCTTCTCTCCTCATTCTCAGCCCCTGAAATGACATTGAGGTCAATAAAGTGCAGGGCAGCCTTGCCTCATTCATTGTCCTCCTGCTTTCTTCCATCATAATACTTCTCCTGGAATGAATTCAAAGCTTTTGAACAAAGTTCAATGTTTTTCAAGGCAGCCACAGTCATTGCTGTGGTTGTGTGTCTAACTGAATCTCTCACTTTATCTGATCTGTCTATTTTCAACCTTAGTTTCTAATTGGGCAGGAATCTTTACTCTATACCAGTTTAGAGCATTTTGCTCATTGCCATATTTCACACTCATTCTGAGCTTCATCGGGATGCTTACAGTCTCCTGCCCTACATTACCTTTCCTTTATGCTTTTGCCTCACCCCCTCAGCCAAAGATAACAGGGTCATATTGTGCAGACTTGACTTGCCATTCAGTGCAGACACAAAGCTAGGAAACTTGTTACAGTTACAGTTGTCAACAGACTTCAGTCAAATCAAGGGGGATAGCTTTCAGTCAAGGGCAGCCTCCAATACCAGTCTAAGGCCTGCTTGGGGTAGTCAGAGTCACAATCCTCTCTACACAAGGTGTAAGGAGCCAAGGCTAGAGCAGCCAAATACTGGGCAGCCTTCCACCCAGCCTGAATCTTTCTGCCTAGCTTTCTTCCTAGAATGAAGGAGGTCAGTATTATAGGAAATGGAAACGGGTGGCACAGGGGTGCAGATGGGGAGACAGCCCAACCAAATTATTGACTTTCACCCGCCATTGCTGTGCATTCGTTCAGATGTCTGAAACTGGATCAACCTGAGTGATAGCCTTAGACCAAACTGGCAGGGTCTGGTACCATGGCGTCCTCTGTTAGTCCTAGGGAAAAACAAGTCCTGTTTCTCCATCACCCATCCAAATTTCCAAATCACTTCCTACAAGGTAGGATGCCAATTTCCCCTTGTCTGCCAAATCCTGGACAAACAGCAAGAAATGTGCAGTGTAGCTCTAGGCTGACAGTATTTGTACTGGTACAGAACTGACTTTTCATGATAGCATGAGCACAAAGGATGCTGGTCTTTTGGCAGGTATCCACTGACTGGAGAGTTGCTCTGGGAATGAGGATAGAGTCAGAAGCCAGTGACGCCATAGGGGCAGGGTAGGCAGTTAATGAAGCAGATTTGGTAAGATACAGTGAGAAATCCCACTGGGTCTTACAGCAAAAGTTCCTCAAAAAGAAATCAACATAACTCGCATTTAGCCAACAGACTTACTCTTCAGCCCTTAGAGTTTATGGACACATCAGCGCAAATAAAACAACTGTGTTGGAGTAAACAGAACGCAAGTCATTTTGCAGACCAATTCTATCTTAAAGAAAAGTTGAGACAAAAACACCTCTTTCGACCAGGAAGTTATAGTGGACAGCAAGCATAAACTTTTTGCCATATTATGTATTCAAAATATCAAATTTATTTTGGTGCAATTGAAGAATCCTGAATGGATTACATTAAATAGCAAATATTCATAAAAGATTGTAAATTCATTCTCAATTGCCCAAGAATCAACAAAAACAAACAATATTTTAGAATTCTTAAGACTGGAGTTTGCATGCTAGTATTGGTTAATTTGGACAAATTGATCTTGTTATATTATACCTATAGATATATTTAATCCTGAAATAATTTTGTTAGACTGAAAACTCCTCAGGGATGTAGAATTTGGAGGCATTTCATTGTAGGACCCAGTCAATAGCTAGCTATGCTGCCAGAAATCCTTTAATGATCCGAAGTCTCTCTCTTACTTGAGCTTTCAGGCTAACAATAAGCTTCACTGGATAGGTCCACCTTGCCAGAGGCAAAGACAATGGAACCATTGCCAGAACATAATCAAACATATGGTGAGCAGAACAGCCTGCTCCTATCTCAAAGAATTCAATTAATTCTTATAGAATAAAATAATGCAGAACAGAAGGAGGCTATTTAACCTGTTACGTTCCCACTAGCCCAGTCTCTCTTGCTACCCATTTGGACATTAATATTCTCATATTTCCTTTCTATAGGACATTCTCTCACCCACTGGTGCCTTCCTGCGTTCAAAGTATCTGATGCTATATTTAAAGGCCAATCACGTGCTCCTTTGAACTGTATGATGTGCGGCTCAAAAGTCAGCCTCTTTAGAACACTGTCCATGGTAGTGAAAGCATGCCAGTTCACCTGCAGTACACAATAGGCAGCTTTCATTCAAGGAGGTTAAAACAGTACTCTCCTAAAGTGGTCTTGGCATGATGGCACGGAGCGATTGTTCTGTTCCCCCCCATCACAACTTCCTCCTTTAATGGCAGGATATCAGCCAGGATGGTGGATTGTGCAGTGGGTGGCTTGCACAAGCTTCTGCAGCCCTTTTCTGTCCATTGCTGAATTGTTTACTTTATGCCCGAGAGATCATGAGGTGGCAGTATAATGCTAGGTGTTAAAAATGATAGTGCCAAGCCAGATCATGAAGGGTTAATTGGCATGACAACAAACAATTGAAGAAATTGAAAAAATTACACGGAGAGCAGGCCTGGTGCAATAAGCCACCTGTCTCGGTTGGACGGTCATTGCACTGACCTTGGCGGGGTGCTGAGAAACAGACTGTTGTGCAGTTATCACAGACACCTGGAGTTAGTTTTTCACAATGGAACACCTGAGCAAGTACCAACAGTACTAAAAAAAAGGTGATGCAGCAGGTAATATTAAATTCAGATTATTATTAATAACGGGGTCTTTGTCCCACTCATTGGACTATTCCCCTTTGGCTTGGGGTTGGCAAGACCAGGGACATGGATCTTCTCCATCGAGCTGGGGTTTGTGAAGCCAATGCCATGGAATCTAAGATAGAGATCCAAGTGTCACTATCACCAAAGTCCCCAACAGTTAGAAGGTAATGTGAGATTCACTTGCATTTTTTGTATATATCCACATGTGTGCGTGTAGCTTATGTGAATGGATTCACTCATATATTCAGTTTACATATGTCTGTATTATATATAAAATAGATTAAGCTAATAAATTGGCTTCATATTAAAGTGCAGGTGGCTTTTTGTACGAATTTTGATCAGATCCACTAGGTACGTTTAGCCTAACTATATCAGCAATCAGCAGTCAAGCAAAAACAATTTGGCTTTCAGGAGCTCAAGATATCTCATTTTTGAGTACTGTTCATGAATAAAAACATTATTGTCATCAACTAGTTATGTAACATGTCTGGGATGGGGGTATTTGAACTCAAACCTCCTTGCCCAAGGTAGGGACACGACCACTGTACCACAAGCCTCTGAGTATTGTTGATTTGTTGACATAACCACAATGGAGGGCAACTATACTTGATTGTCCATCCACTGGAATCCTGATAAAAGGGGTTACTGTGATTGGCCAAAATATGCAAGATGCAACTCCATCTAAATCACCACCCCTTCCATCCCACCCCCCATGAATTCATCTCCTGTTTTGACTGCAGCCATTCTATTTCAATAGAGTTTTGTGCGGAAAGACTGATTCACCCGTAGCATCTAAGATTCAGTGGCCCAGCATTTCACTACCACATTCTGTTCCATCTTTTCCAGTTCACAATCCCTGCAGACCTGTTAGCCTCCATAGTCTCCCTTCTTGGTGTGTTGGCAATCATTATCACCGTTGAACATCCTAAGCTTCCCCCATTGCCCCGTTGAGTCTTACCTGTCCCAGTATCAGAGCCACCTGCACCTTAATGATTCCTGTCCTTCAATAAAACCATATGCTCACCACCCATACACTTCCACATCTCCAAATACAACAGTGAACATCCCCTATCCTTTTGATAATTCCCTCCACTTCATCTGCTCTAACTTTAACCCTAACTGAGCCCTGGAGTTTGCTAACCACACTGAGGCTCTAAATACAGACCCTTTATCTAATGATTGCAAGCCAACAAGGCCCAGACACATTGAAGCCATGCCCTTCAAATATCTTGAGCAGACTCTTATTCAACCGTCTCCATTCTCCTCTTGACTCCTTTTGTACTTCCATGTTTTTCAGCCAAATGATGTCCCCTCTCTGTTAGGTACCAAATGTGCTTTGAGGTGGCTCAGGCAGACAGACAGTCTGCTTGAGTGTGTCAACCGCTCTTGGAGAAATGAAACTGCAAGTGCATTTGAGCATCATTTAGAGCCATATTGTTACAAGGACTAAAGAGTATTTACACTAAGGTGGCTGAGAAACTGCTGCTCTTCAGATACATGCCTGCATTTTGATATTGCATCTCTGAAGCAACAAGTTTCTCAAATGTGTCAAATTAATTGGAAAGCCAAGTTAATTCCAGTGAGTTTTCATAGACTTGAAATACAAATACTTACTAGCTACTCAATGGCTCAAATACATACTAGATGAGCTTCCCACTACCTGTTGTTGATATATAGGACCTGCCACCTGAAGAGGAGAACCTAATCAATGAAGTTTATCTCAATAGTAAGAAACCTTTTTGGCCTCTTACTGACAAATTCACCCACACACTATTCTTCAGTTTTGTGGAGTGCAGGTATGCATATTGAACAACATAAGGTTTTCAAGAGTTGTGCATAGGGCAGTGATGGGCATAAGCACATATCTAACAAGTCAACAGTCATCACTTTTCAGCACAGCTCCTTGGGTTATGTAGCTAGTAAATAATACTATTTGATCATCTCATCTTGACAGGTTTCATTAAATATGACAACTTCCAAATCTGAAAACAGATCTTATGGGTAAGTGTAAAGCACCACCTTCTGTCAGACATGTTATGTAGGTAGTGTACCACTGAAGTGTATCCTAGAGAGCCAAATAGGACAGTGCTCCTCAATCATACCCAGTTCAAAAGTATCTCCAAATCAGCAGTTAATAGAACTTTTTTTTTAAATGTCACAGTCTCAAATTCTTGTTCACACAATCAATTTCTGAATTATTTGTCCATCATAAAATCTTTGGAAATGTTGGAAAAAAGAACGTTGAAAAATAGTTAGCAAAAAACTGCAAATGTGGAGCTTATATGGCCAAATGGTTTTGATTGTAGCTCTTTAACAGATGAAGAAGCACAGGATTTCCAATCCTCACTGCCCACCCCTAGCCCAGTGCTTTTTCACTTTGTGATCCTCTTTCTGGAAATTAACCCAAATCCAGAGTACTTGAACTGTCCAGCCCACAACCTATTAAGGTTAGCCCTGCACAATTTTGCCCAAAAATTTGCCTGTGGTTTTATGCCATTGTCAGGGTGGCACAGTGGCTCAGTGGTTAACACTGTTACCTCACAGCACCAGAGACCTGGGTACAATTCCAGCCTCGGGTGATTGTGCGAACTCCCCACACATTCTCCCAGTGTCTGCGTGGCATTCCTTCAGATGCTGTGGTTTCCTCCCACAGTCCAAAGATGTACAGGTTAGGTGGATTAGCCATGCTAAATTGCCCATTGTGTCGAGGGATGTGCAGACTATATGGATTAGCCATGCAAAATGCAGGATTATTGGGTCAGGGTGGGATTCTCTTTGAAGGGTCTGTGTGGACTTGATGGGCTGAATGGCCTGCTTCCATACTGCAGGGATTCGATGATTATGAATATAGGTACTGGACAAAACCAATTTCCTTTCAGGACAAAATGTATGTTATTTCCTGATAATTCTCCCTTTGTTAATACAATGCGTCATGGGCCTCTTAAAACCTGGATTTATTATTCCATCTGATAGATGAAAAATCATTTATCCTAAGTTGCTATGAGTGGAAACAAAGAATAAAGAAAATTCCAGCACAGTAACAGACCCTTCGGCCCTCCAAGCCTGCACTGATCCAGATCCTCTATCTAAACCTGTCACCTATTTTCTAAGCTAATTCCTTTGCTTCCTGCCCAATCATGTATCTATCTAGATACATCTTAAATGACGCTATCATGCTCACTTCTACCACCTCCACTGGCAACGCTTTCCAGGCACCCACCACCCTCTGCATGAAGAACTTTCCATGCATATATCCCCTAAACTGTTCCCCTCTCACTTTGATCTCGTGAACCCTAGTAATGGAGTCCTCCCTCTGGGAAAAAGCTTCTTGCTATCCACCCTGTCGATACCGCTCAAGATTTTGTAGACCTCAATCCTGTTCCCCCTCACCTTCCACCTTTCTAAGAAATATAATCCTAATCTATCCAACCTCTCTTCATAGCTAGAGCCCTCCATACCAGGCAACATCCTGGTGAACCTCCTCTGCACTCTCTCCAAAGCATCCACATCTTTCTGGTAATGTGGCAACCAGAACTGTACACAGTATTCCAAACATGGCCGAACTAAAGTCCTATACAATGATAACATGACCAGCCAACTCTTGTACTCAGTACTGGTCTGGTGAAGCTTGCCGTATACCTTCTTGACCACTCTATCGACCTGATTTGCCACCTTCAGGGAACAATGGACCTGAACACCCAGATCTCTGTATATATCAATTTTCTCCAGGACTTTTCAATTTACTGTATAGTTCGCTCTTGAATTGGATCATCCAAAATGCATCACCTCGCATTTGCCTGGATTGAACTCCATCTGCCATTTCTCTGCCCAATTCTCCAACCTGTCTATATTCTGCTGTATTCTCTGACAGTCATCTTGACTATCTGCTACTCCACCAATCTTAGTGTCATCTGCAAACTTGCTACTCAGACCACCTATACCTTCATCCAAATCATTTATGTATATCGCAAACAACAGTCGTCCCAGCACAGATCCCTGTGGAACACCACTGGTCACAGATCTCCATTTTGAGAAACTGCCTTCCACTACTACTCTGTCTCCTGTTGCCCAGCCAGTTCTCTATCCATCTAGCTAGGACACCCTGGACCCCATGCGACTTCACTTCCTCCATCAGCCTACCATGGGGAACATTATCAAACTCCTTACTGAAGCCCATGTATATGACATCTACAGCCCTTCCCTCATCAATCAACTTTGTCACTTCTTCAAACAATTCTATTAAGTTAGTAAGACATGACATTCCCTGCACAAAAAAAATGTTGCCTATCACTAATAAGCCCATTTTCTTCCAAATGGGAATGAATCTTATCCCTCAGTATCTTCTCCAGCAGCTTCCCTACCACTGACGTTAGGCTTACCGGTCTATAATTACCTGGATTATCCCTGCCATCCTTCTTAAACAGGGAACAACTTTAGCAATTCTCCAGTCCTCAGGGACCTCACCCGTGTTCAAGGATGCTGCAAAGATATCTGTTAAGATCCCAGCTATTTCCCCCCTTGCTTCCCTCAGTAACTGGGATAGATCCCATCCAGACTTGAGGACTTGTCTAGTTTCATGGCTTTTAGAATACCCAACACTCCCTCCCTCCTTATGCATTGACCTAGGGTAATCAAACATCTATCCCTAACCTCAACATCCATCATGTCCCTCTCCTCGGTAAATACCGATGCAAATTACTCATTAAGAATCTCACCCATTTTCTCTGACTCCACGCATAACTTTTCTCCTTTGTCCTTGAGTGAGCCAACCATTTCTCCAGTTACTCTCTTGCTCCTTATATATGAATAAAAGGCTTTGGGATTTTTCCTTAACCATGTTTGCTAAAGAAATTTCATGACCCCATTTAGTCCTCCTAATTCCTCATTTCAGATTGGTTCTACATTCCCAATATTCTTCCAAAGCCTTGTCTGTCTTCAGTAGCCTAGAAAGTGTGTATGCTTCCTTTTTTTTCTAAGCTGGTCTCACAATTTCACCTGTCATCCATGTTTCCCTAATCTTACCATTTCTATCTCTCATTTTCACAGGAACAGATCTCTGCTGAACTCTCTTTAAAAGCCGCTCACATATCAAATATGAGCTGCTCCCAATCTATATTCCCCTGCTCCTGCTGAATTTTGCTATCATTGGCCTTCCCCCCAATTTAGCACTCTTCCTTTAGGACCACTATCATCTTTGTCCATGAGTATTCTAAAACTTACGAAACCCCTACTGAAACTTCAACCACTTGGCCCGGCTCATTCCCCAACCCCAGGTCCAGTATGGCCCCTTCCCGAGTTGGACTATTTACACACTGCTCTATAAAACCCTCCTGGATGTTCCTTACAAATTCTGCTCCATCTAAACCTGCAACACTAAGTGAATCCCAGTCAATGTTGGGAATATTAAAATCTTCCATCACCACCACCCTGTTGCTCCTACATCTTTCCATAACCTGTCTACATATTTTTACCTATCTCACGTTCGATGTTGTGAGGCCTGTAGTACAGCCCCAACATTGTTATCACATCTATCTATTTCTGAGCTCTGCCCATATTGCCTCACTGCTCAAGTCCTCCCTAGTGCCCTCCTTCAACACAGTTGTGATATCCTCTTTGATCAGAAATGCAATTCCTCCGTCCCTTTACCTCCCTTGCTATCCCATCTGAAGCATCAACATCCTGAGATATTTAGTTGCCAGTTATGCCCTTCCCTCAACCAAGTCTCAGTAATAGTAATAACATCATACTCCCAGGTACTAATCCAAGCCTCAAGTTCATCTGCCTTACCTGCTGCACCTCTTGCATTAAAATAAATGCGCCTCAGACCACCTGTCCCTTTGCGTTCATCATCTGCTCCCTGCCTACTCTTCCCCTTAGTCACGCTGACTTCATTATCTAGTTCCTTACAGGCTTTAGTTACTACCTTCTTACTGTCCACTAACCTCCTCATTTGGTTCCCATCCCCCTGCCACATTAGTTTAAAGTTGAAACTTTATTGCTGGAACAGCACAGCAGGTCAGGCAGCATCCAGGGGATGCTGCCTGACCTGCTGTGCTGTTCCAGCAATAAAGTTTCAACTTTGATCTCCAGCATCTGCAGACCTCACTTTCTCCACATTAGTTTAAACCCTCCCCAACAGCGTTAGCAAAAGCACCTCCAAGGACATTGGTTCCAATCCAGCCCAGGTGTAAACCGTCCAATTTATAATAGTCCCACCTCCCCAAGAACCGGTTGCAATGTCCCAAAAATCTAAAGGACTCCCTCCTGCATCATCTCTTAAACCACTCATTCATGCTGCCCATTCTTTCATTTCTACTCTGACGAGCACATATCACTGGGAGCAATCCTGAGATTACTACCTCTGAGGTCCTACTTTTTAAACTTGCCTCCTAACTTCCTTAATTCTGCTTGTAGGACCTCATCCCATTTTTTACCTACATCACTGGTGCCTATGTGTACCACGACAGCTGTTTGTTCACCCCCACCTTGAGAATGTCCTGTAGCCAATCTCAGACATCCCTGGCCCATGGACCTGGGAGGCCGCATACTATTCGGGAGTCCTGTTTTTGACAACAGAACTGCCAACTACTCCCCTTACAATTGAATCCACTATGACTATAGCCCTTCCACTGTATTTCCCGCCCTTCTGTACAGCAGAGCCAGCCATGGCGCCATGAATCTGGTTACTGCTGCCTTCCCTGGTGAGCCATCTCCCCCAACAGTAACCAAAACGGTATACCTGTATCACCGCAGGGGACACCTGCACTGCCTTCCATGACAGAGGAACCCCCTTTCTTGTTACTTTCCTATTTAGGTGCAAAAGCGATTCTATCTCAATTGCCCTGGTCTTTCTGACTTGGATCCAGTGCCTAATATTTTATCACATTATTTTTAGATATTTATGATGACCCCAACAAATGCACCATAAGAACTTGCTTACAATTAAATTCGGTTAATAACACTTGCGTGGATAGAAATTCAGGTAATTTCATAACAGGATGGAAAGCTTAAAAGTGTAGACAAACAGGGCTAACCTTACCCATTAGATCTTCCTCGGTATGGTTTACTGAAAATCAGTTCACCATAGGGTAATTTCTTAAATTTATCTCTGCCCACCGCAACATAATATCCACCGTTCTCAAGCTCTGTGCCATCATTGATGCACCTTCCATCTAATGTATGAAGCCTAGAAGAAACACGAAATCATCATAGTACGACTTAGACTTTGATTTGGCATAACAGTCAACCCGTTCGAAACTTGGCAATCACTAATAATTAAATAAATATAATAATCATTATATTTTAATGAGCATTTGGGATTACAGATGCAACACACAGAGTGCATAATATCAGCTTCATCATTCAGCTGCTTTATATTCAGTTAGCTTGCTATGTTAGCACTAAAAGAAAATCAGCAGTGACAGAATTCTGAAGAAGATTGATTAAAATGCACTCACAACCCATAAATTAGACTTTACTGTCGGCTATTAAAAGCTTGTTCAAAAATGTGACAATTTTCAGAAATCTGGTGCACATAGGCTTTTCTTGATACTTATTCATGAATAGGAGAACAACTAGAACATTTACCAGACACACAACAGTCACAGACTAGGAGAGCAACCCACATACCTTACCAATTATTGCCTGCATATAATCTTAAACCACGAGATAAGACACACACTGTGCACAATCCTCATGTCTTTCACATTATAAAATATGGTAGTATCTAAGTGCTCAGGTCAATGAGTAACATAAAACACATTTGCGTTGCAGTATTCTAGTCCCGAAGTGAAATTGTTAACATAATAAAGTTATGGAGTTATCAACGGAACAGTAAAACCTTAGAATCCCAGCGGGAATCAATATCACCATCAACCTTGTGTCAGCATTTATGTAATATTTCACAAATAGAATGTTTTGTTTACAAAATACTTGTGATTTTTACAACAGACAAATAGATCGGTCTCGATGGCCCTGTTGCTTAAACTGAAACCAGGTTTATGGATGCATTGTGTCAGATTATGAGGAGTACAATAGCTCCAAAATCGCTAAAATACTGTGGATGCTGGAAATCTGAAATAAAAACAGAAAACTGCTTTCGAACCTTAGCAGGTCTGGCAGTATGTGTGGAAAAAGAAAAGAAAGAGTTAACATTGAGACTACAGTACCACACCAAAGAAGAATGACACTGGAGTCAAAACATTATCTCTTTCCATAGATGCTGCCTAACCTGCTGTGTTTCTCCAGCTCTTTGTGCTTAGCTACATCAGTTAGTTTTCATTGTAAGAAATGAAAACTAATGGCTGAAGCAAAAAAAAGCTTGCCATTTGCATGTAATCTCTGAGCCACATTAAATTTCAGTTGGCTCATGGTTAACCAGTGGTAACTCCTTCATTAATGGAGTTTGAAGTGTGCAAGAGCTCTCCCCATGGGCTAGTTTTCCACCTCCAACTGTGGATTCCTCTTCAGAGTTGGAGGCAGAGCTAGGGTGGAGGTGGGTAGCCAGCCCTGGTCTCTTTGGAATGGGGGTTCACTGGGTATCGCTGATGATTGCATAAGAGAAGAGAAGCAATTAAGTGTCCAAGATTAAAGCTAGCAGAGGTTAATCATGACTTAGCATTGGTGGTAATGGGACAGCAGCACAGCACAGCACAGCAAATAGAACACAACGGCAGTGGGACAATACCACCTGGCCCATCCACCCTCAGGCAAAAGTAAGGACTGCAGATACTGGAAACCAGAGTTTAGATCAGAGTGGTGCTGGAAAAGTACAGCAGGTCAGGCAACATCTGAGGAGCAGGAAAATTGGTATTTCAGGCAAAAGCCCTTCATCAGGAATACTGACCTGCTGTGCTTTTCCAGCACCACTCTGATCTAAACCCATACACCCTCAGTCACTGCCACAGACATTAGCTCGGCCTTCTTCAGGGTGAGTTGAAACTTTATTGCTGGAACAGCACAGCAGGTCAGGCAGCATCCAGGGAACAGGAGATTCGACGTTTCGGGCAGAGGCCCTTCTTCAGGAATGAGCAGAGAGCACTCTGTAGGCAACCACACCTTCTTCACAATAATCAAAGACACTGGTGCCCTGCAAGGCTGCGTACTCGGCCTCTTACTAAACTCCTAATATACACACATTTGTGTGGCCAAATTCCACACTAACTCCGTTTACAAGTTTGCTGACAACACCGCCATTGTACGTCAGATGCTAAACAATGAAGAAGTGGAGTACAGGAAGGAGATTGAGTGCTTAATGGCACAGTGTAAAGACAATCATCTCTTTATCAATGTCAGAAAAATGAAGGAGCTGATCATTAGCTACAGGAAATAGAGTGGAGGGTACACCCCTGTCTGTATCAATGATGCTGAGGTGGAGATGGCCGAGGTGAGAGCATGAAGTTCCTGGGAGTGATGATCATCCAATAATCTGTCCAGAGACTTTTTCTTCCAGCAAAGAGGACCATATGATGGAACTGTTCAGGAGAGGTGTCAGTAATGATGCAGAAGCAGGCTAAGTCGTGAGGTTACCCCAGGTGAGTGAGTCAAAAGCACAGAGGTCAGGGGTTAGCAGTTTGGGAGGATGAGGTGGGTGATAGCCATTGAATGAACACGATGCATACAATAGTGAGAGTTGTACACCATCAACCGTGGTGCAAGGCTTATGTGTTTGCAGAGTTAGAGTGATTGGTCACCCTGTAAACGTGAGGCAGCAGACGGATGATGATGGCGCTTACTCCTACCACATTGGCATGCCTTGTATTTCACCTGGGACGTTGGACGGTCATTGTGGCCCAATCTGGCTGAGCCAGGTGGCAGCACCTTCTTTGCCAATTCACTGCCCTCTTTTTCACCACCCCATCCACCAGTACCTCCAGACCCTTGTCAATGAAGTGAGGAGCTATATCACTCTCTAAATAACAGTGCAGGACATCAGTGTGAAGGGCAGTTCCTGGCTGAGAGTGTCTGAAGTGCTGCACAGCCGAGCTTGAAATACAGTGCCAGTGGAGTGAAACTTGCAAAGTCCTAACAGCAATGAGCAATTCTACTTCTGCAGAACAATTCCACGAGGTGTGCACCAAAGAACTGTTTGCATAATTGATACAATGCTGAGCAAAGAATACATGAAAAAAGTCATCATAGGTAAGAGTTGACCAGGTGCCATAAATCCCACTCACAAACAAATTTGCCAAAAATTAGCTTTCTTCAGCCCATTGATTTTGTTCCCAAATGAAGTGGCAACAATTGAGGCTAAAAAAAAGTCTGACTCATCAGACAAACAAAACAGCACGATTCCACATCACTAACTGAACCAACATGCTCCATTTACCAAAGCCCCTAGCGTCAGCATATTCAATGATTATTACAGATGGAACTTACTTTCTTACGGCTCCAGTTCTAAGGTTCACTTTCTCAGTGATGCTGGAAAGGACCTGTTCCCACTCGCCCAGTATTCTCTTCGGAATCAGCAACCGAGTAGCAGGACTTAAGAAGTCTCCATTTGAGAACACACTATGATTAAAAAACAGCAATGTATAAGAATGAAAACAGATACTCAGAACATTTAAACAAAAGGAGAAAATGTCAGTATTACATCTTTACACAATAAAATTTAGGCCTAACTTTCACAGCTCAATAACCCAAAATTCACTATTTTCTTTTCTCTGAAGACTGCCTGTTGTCTGCTCAGGGTGCATGGCTCAGGTGGTAAGTAAATCAGATTGTGGTAGCAATGGATTAGGGAGATCACAGGCATGGAGTTTTACTGGAAAACTTGTGGTGCCTGGAGGAAACACTTTCATTCCTCTTAGCCCACAAGCTGTGCTGTAAAGGCATTTACCTTCTGGATTCCACCCTTCTGTCTCTCTTAAAGTGCCAGGTTTCCTGAGGCTTGGGAGACCTGGCCAATTCTGATCAACTATAATTGCTGTTTAAAATGAAGGCACACAGCCTTATTAAAACATGCAAATGACCATCTCGTCACTTCCCAATTTGCCGCTATGAAAATCAGAAGGGGGCTCCTCCTTCAAACTTTAAGCTTTTAAACTTCAAAAGTGAAAACATTAAACTAGAGACGATAAGAAATAGGAACAGGAGTAGGCCATTTGGCCACTTGAGCCTGCTTCACCATTCAATGGGATCATGGTTGATCCAATAATCCTGCCTTTCCCTATAACCCTTGATTCTCCAACTGATCAAGAATCTACCTTAAACTTAAATATACACCGGGACTCTGCCTCCACAGCTCTCTGTGGCAAGGAGTTCCAAAGACTCTCAACCCTCAGGTGCAATTCCTCCTCATCTCAGTCTTAAATTGGCAACCCCTTATTCTGAGCCTGTGCTTTCAGGCCTTGATGTGGATGTCTGCACCCAAGTGTGTCACATGTATGTGGTAATAAAATGCCCATTTACTGAATGCAGAAAGAAATAATGCCATTTCATAAATGTGCTGTTTACTTGCCCAGTAGCATGTAGGCTCTTAACTGCATATAGATGCAGCAGTGGGAATTTTCTGTGGGAGCGGTGAATGCGCTCAAGTGAATGGTCAACAGGGTGGAAAAACAAGTCCTATTGTAAAGAGGCGGTGACCTGGTAACAGCATGGAACTTAGCTGATCACAGATCACTGGGTTTCATGTGACCCAAAACAAATCCCGCATGCTTATGTAACATAGATTTCCATTAGATTAATGGGACATCACATCAGAAGCTTTCAGCTGGTGGAGTCAATACAAAATGCAGAATGAACATGGAGTTTTGAAGAGGCTTTGCACTGCAGCAGCAGTGGTAACCTAACAAAGTCATTGGAGTATTCACAAAAAAAGTAGAAGAGCATAAAAGCAAAAATAAAATTTAAAAGGGGACAATATTATGTTCTCAGGCTGGATAAATTTCAACTTCGAGTGAAATTAATTGAACCAATCAAATTTCACAAAGTCACCAAGAACACTGTAGCAGCTAAAGGGATAAGGAGTTTAGAAATGGTGGGTTTGTGCAAGGCACATGATAACGTTTCACATGAAGGACAACGTATGAGTATTTTCCATGGAGGTAGATAATGAAGTGAGAGGTAATTCTGAACCAAAATCTCTCTCTGCGACATTTCCTCCACTGAGGGTGCATTATTAACCACAGGTAGATACTTCCCACTCAATTTTTCCCAAATCCAGCGTGATTTATATTACCCCAAGTGTAACAGGGGGCATTGCAGTGAATGGGACATGTCACACCTCACTAGGATTAGCATGCTGAGAAGTCAAACATTCCTGAAGTCATCACAACAGTCTAAGATTTTATCAAAGCATGCAAAAATCTCCAATTTACAAGTTTGTTTACGCCCAGGTGAACAGAAAGCACAGATTCCACCGATAGGTAAGCAAATACGAATTGTTGACATATAACTCTCTTATTTAAACTGTAGTCTTCTTACAAATCCCCTACCCCCCCCCAATACATAGGCACAGACACACAGAGGCAAAAGGGTTAGGGTGTAGGGGTGAGAAGAAACTGGAAAGGCACTTTAAAGGCTCCTGTCCACAAAATTTGCTGAGATGATCTTTTTGTTTGCCAAGACTTGCTTTCTTCAGTCCCTCTTCTCCAGGTACTTTTCACTTCCTTGCAAGATGTACAAAAGGAGTGGTTCACAGATTATAAATTCTCTGACTCGTTAGTTAAAAGCAATAACTTACAGCGACTGGCAAGAAAAAATAAACTGGCTTTTTACAAGCTTCAGGTATTTTTTATTCCAGAGAGACACTTCACCTTTACCTTCAGGAATTCCGAGGGCTTCTCACAATATCATTTAGAACATAGAACATTACAGTGCAGTACAGGCCCTTCAGCCCTCAATGTTGCACCGCCTTGAGAAACCAATCTGAAGCTTATCTGACCTACACTATTCCATTCTTGTCCATATGCCTACCCAATGACCATTTAAATGCCAATAAAGTTGACGAGTCGACAACTGTTGCAGGCAGTGCGTTCCACGCCCCTGCTATTCTCTGAGTAAAGAAAGATACCTCTGACATCTGTCCTATATCTTTCACCCCTCAATTTGAAGCTATGCCCCCTCATGCTATCCATCGCCATCTCAGGAAAAATACTCCCTGTCCACCGAATCTAACCCTCTGATGATCTTATTTGTCTCAATTAAGTCACCTCTCAACCTCCTTCTCTCCAACGAAAATAGCCTTAAGTCCCTCAACCTTTCCTCGTAAGACCTTCCCTCCACACCAGGCAACATCCTAGTAAATCTCCTCTGAACCCTTTCCAAAGCTTCCAGATCCTTCCTATAATGCAGTGACCAGAACTGCACGTAATACTCCAAATGCGGCCGCACCAGAGTTTTGTACAGCTGCAGCACGACCTCATGGTTCCAAAACTCAATCCCTCTACAAATAAAGCTAACACACCATATGCCTTCTTAACAGCCCTATCAACCTGGATGGCAACTTTGAGGGATCTATGTACATGGTCACTGAGATTTCGCTGCTCATCTACACTACCAAGAATCTTACCATTCTCCCAGTACTCTGCATTCCTGTTACTCCTTCCAAAATGAATCACCTCACACTTTTCCACATTAAACTCCACTTTCCACCTCTCAGCCCAGCTCTGCAGCTTTTGTATATCCCTCTGTAACCTACAACATTTTTTGGCACTATCCACAAGTCTAGTGTACAGTTTACATCACCCAGGAAGTAAACACATAGTTGGTGGAAGATCACCACTCCATAACCCAAATTAGCTATTTTTTGCTGAACAAATATCATTTTTTTTTACAACTGCATGTGCCAGCCTATCCACAATTCTCCACTGGTTGAACAAAGTGTCAGTGTAAATGCCGCATACAATATGTTTCAGTAGTACAGCTTTTACGTAGTACAGCAATTCCTTCCACAATCCTTGGTCTTAAACCAATCCATTCCTCATTTCAGTCCACTATCAAAAGTGGAGAAAAATAAAAAAAGATACAAACTGAAGACTAGGCACCGCATACAATTGCAATGAGCTCATGTCAGCCATTTTGCACCATTCCTCAAGATGAATTAAAACCCATATACACCCAAGTAAACTCTCAATTCAGTCATTTAGTGCAAATCATCTGTTCAAATTTAAATTTTAATCACTAAAAAAATTTTCCTTGCTCATGTTATCTAATTCAATTGATTGGATAACTCCAGTCTTAAACACAGAATAACCAAAATGTCTCTAGCTGATAAAAATATGTAGGCGGTTAACACCTTTTTCTTTTCAATTGAGTTTTTCAAATGAGTAGGGTGGCATGGTGGCTCAGCGGTTAGCACTGCTGCCTCACAATGCCAGGGTCCCAGGTTTGATTCTAGCCTTGGGCGACTGTCTGTGTGGAGTTTGCACATTCTCCCCTTGTGTGCGTGGGTTTCCTCCGAGTGCTCCGGTTTCCTACCACAGTCCAAAAATGTGCAGGTCAGGTGAATTGGCCATGCTAAAATGCCCCATAGTGTTAGGTGCATTAGTCTGAGGGAAATGGGTCTGGGTGGGTTACTCTTTGGAGGGTCAGTGTGGACTGGTTGGGCCGAAGGGCCTGTTTCCACACTGTAGGAAATCTAAAAAATTGTTTGGGAGGAGGTAAAAAGGATTATTCATTAAATGGTAGAATGAGCAGGTACCATCATCTATCTTTGACTTAAAGTAGTGACAGTAATTTCACTGCTGTTATCATGTTTACTTCCATTGTTAAACAAAAAAACAGGAAGTGGCCAATTCAACCCCTAGCTTAGCATCTGTTATATGATTCAATTAAATCATGATTGATCTGCACCTCAATCTATCATGTGTTCTCATGCTTCGATAAGAAAATTCATCTATTTGATTTGACTTATTTTCACACATACCCGAGCACGGTGAAAAGCTTTGTTTGTGAGCAGGACTGGCAGATCATTGTAAGCAAGGATGTATAGAGTAAAGGGTGCTAAGAGGGAGGCATGCAGGTTACACTGCACAGAAGCTGTGCAAAGCAAAATCAACACTAACAAGATGAACATTATTTGAAGTTAGAGAATCCATTCATCTGTCTAACAATGGCAGGGAAGCTGTTCTTGAACCTGTTTACGCATATTCAAGCTTCTGTATCTTCTGCCTGATGGAAGAGGTTGTAGGTGAAGTTGGAGGGAGGGGTCTTTGATGAAGTTGGCACCCTTTTCGTAGCAATGAGCAATATAAATAGAGTCCATGGATGGGAGGTTGGCTTCCGTGATGGTTTGGGCTGTGCACACAACCTTCTGTAGTTTCTTACAGTCCTGGGCAGAGCAGTTACCATACCAGGCCATTATACACCCATCTTTCAATCGGTGCATCCATAAAAGTTGGCAAGGGTTGTTTGTGGCATGCCAAATTTCCTGAGCTGCCTGAGGAAGCAGAGGCATTGTCCTGCCTTCTTGACAGTCATCTCCACATGGGAAGTCCAGGACAGATTGTTGGTTCTCATCACGCCTGGGGACTTGACTCTGTCAACCTCCGCTCTGTTGATGTAGATGGGGGGGTGGAGGGTGTTCTCCTCTTCTCTGTCTGAAATCAATGCTCAGTTCCTTTGTTTGCCAAGATTGAGAAAGAGGTTGTTTTCATTGCACCATGTCACCAAACTTTCTACCTCCTTTCTGTAGTTTGACTTATCATTGCTTGATATCCATTCTAGGTTGGTGTCGTCAGCAACCTTGGCGATGATGCTCATTCAGAATTTGGCAACACAATCATGGGTGTACAAGAACAACAGCAGGGAGCTGAGAACACATTGTTGGGGGGAGGGGGGGTGGCTCCAGTGTTGAGGGTTGCTATGGTGAAGGAGCAATTATCTACCTTTGCTAATTGCGGTCTGTGGATCAGGAAGCTGAGGATCCAGTTGCTGAAAGTGGAGCGGAGACCCAGGGCTCGGAGATTTGAGATTAGTCTGGAGGGGATAATAGTGTTGAAGGCAAAGCTGTAGTCAGTCAGAAGTCTAACGTAGGTGTCCTTGTTGTCCAGATGTTCCAGGGATGAGTGCAGGGCCAGGGAAATGGCATGCACTGTGGACCTGTTATGTCAGTTGGCAAATCGTAGAGGGAATTGCAGCAGGTTGGCATCACTCTTCCAAAATTCTCAGCTGAGCTAATTTTGTGTGGGAGGAGTTTCCAGATTTCTACTATCCTTTACACGAAGAACAACCCTGAATTTCACCGATCCAATCTTAAAATAGTGCTCCATTTTTCTGGGCTCCTGCATCAGAGAAAATAACTTCTCTCCAACTAACCAATGAAAGCCTTCAAAACCATCTTAAGCATTTCTAACTAGATCTCTATTTCACTTCTCTATGCAAAAGAATACAAGCAATCTAATACAACCTGACTTTTTATTCAACCCTTAGAGCTCAGCTTTTGATGCAGTGCTCTCTCAGAGCAATGAACTAAATTTATATAATCAGAATTGAGGAGAGGAGAGGATACTTCTAATATAAATCAGTGACTCATTCTCCACTGGAGGTACACGAGACTGAAGTCACTGTAAAACTCCAATTGTCCCCAGAGTTAATATTGGGATTGAATATTTGGATAATTGCAGGTTTAGGAATATCAAAAATGTAGCCCAACCATGATCTAAGTTTTTGATACGAGGTTATAGAATCCCTACAGTATGGAAGCAGGCCATTCAACCCATCTAGTCCACACCAACCCTCTGAAGAGCATACCACCCAGACCCACCTCCCTACCCTATCCCTGTAACACTGCATTTCCCATGGCTGATCCACATAGCCTGCACGTCCCTGGATACAATGGGCAATTTAGCATGGCCAATCCACCTAACCTTTACATCTTTGGACTGTGGGAGGAAACCGGACACCCAGAGGGAACTCATGCAGACACAGGCAAAATGTGCAAACTCCACACAGACAGTCACCCAAAGGTGGAATCGAACCCACCTCATTGGCACTCTAAGGCAACAGTGCTATCCATTGAGTCACCATGCCTTCTCTTAGATACATATATCTCTGAAGCAACACAAACACAAAACAGTAATGTCTTGCAAAGCACTTTCCAAATCATAACTAGCTCAAAATTTCATATTGACCAAATTTAGGTAAACAAATACAATAAATTGTGGCAATTTAGAACTGGATGTCACATCCAGTGCTCATACTAAGCTAATGCGACAAATGACAGTATAGTGAAAATATCAGATGTGTTTGGCACTGTCGATCCATCTGTACATGGTTAGTCCACAGAGCATGATAATTGTATGCAGCATTATTCCTACTGAATTGATTACTCTAAACCAGTCTTGGTTCTGTACTCACCAAATAATGCACGGCTCTTGAGTCGGCTTTCGAAATCGCGCTGATGCTATTATCCGGCTGTGAGCAACTGGCTTGATCTGAACAAAGAAAATGTGGATTTCATCTGTCACATTGGTTCTTAATTCAGGACTTTCAGCTAAACTCTGAGACATTTACAATTCTTAAAATTTGACTATAAATTGGTGTAAAATGTGCTGAAATGTGTTTTAATCCTTGGAACCTGTACAGAATCTTATATTCTTAATATACAACCTACTTGCAGCTGAGACCTATATGCTCTGTTCTCCATTAATATTCCAAAAATCTCCCTAGAATAAATGCAGCAATCATTGGGGTGGGGAAGAGCACTTTGACACCAAAGCAGATGGAATGTGAAATACACAAGTAAAAAATAACCAGGAAACAGTTGTTTGAGCATGGATACCAGCCTGAAAAACTGGGTAAAAGAATTAGTTTGTGTAATATATATATGAACAGAACAGGTTTACAATTCTATTACAATGAACTGATACACAAGGTTTCTTTCTCTCAATATATATGCACAATCATGTGGCCTTAGAAATTTAGGTGGTAAAGGGGTGTGTGAGTGTGCATGCGTGAGTGAATTTTTGTGAGGCCCAAGGCACTCCTAATATAGAATCTCAACTTCATCATCATGAAATTGGCTAGTTACAAAGAGAGGTCAGCTCACATGCAGACTGCTTGGAGATTACAGTCAACAGCTCCAAAAAGAGAACAATATAGAAGGAAGGATAACAGAAAACAAGTAATGGGCATGTGGAAGACTGGTTTTGAGATGATTTTAGAAAAGAACAGCCTTGCAGTAAGAATTTCAAGCAGGTGTTAGATACTTTGCAAATGCAAATATGTGGCCCCAAAACCTGTTTCAGGCCTAGGTACAGCACACCAATGTTTTGGCTTGAGCCTTAATGGCAGGAAATAGACTTCCTGTATAGAGCTTCAGCTTCCTGCTGAAGAACATTTAACAGCCAAATTTCTAGGTTACAATCTCTAAGGGAGGATAAACAAAATCATACCACTTAGTTCTGCAATCAAATGATTGAAAATGCAATCACTGTCAAAAATATTACATGATTGACATTAATTTACTGCCATCACAATTATGGCTTTATAATACCTAAGCCACTCGAGATTGTGATGTTGAATTGCTCACATATACAATTGTTTTGAAACCTGAAGGCACTCTAATCATTTTTTTTTACTTACAAGACTCCATTTAATTAGCCAATAATAGTAGGGGTGGGCACATTGTTATAAAATCAGCCAAAGGACACATTCAGTACTGAATCAGCACTCTATTAGCAATAAGTGAAAACAACCCATTTCCAGAATGATGACAGCAATCACTTTCTGCCAGGTTAGATTATGTTAAATATTGTATGTTGTATATATGTATTTAGGATCTGTGAATAATAGTCTTGGTTCATTCACCTACAGTGCCCCCACCTCCAAAGTAATACATACACAATTCACCCTTTATTATCTATTAGTGTGGATGTTTTCATGCTTCAGTTAGTCACAAATACACAGTTTAAAAGCGTTTTACCTTAAATGTGGTGTTTTACTTCAACTGGTGTCCCAAAACAGAAGAATGAGCTTAATTTGTAAATGAGTAATGGTTGAAGACATTGGAATTTGAAAATGACTGATCAATATAGCAACCAGCAATCAGCCATGAGCAACAAGCAGCCATTGGCAAGGTTTTAAGAACTTCAAAAATTCTCCTTTCAACTGCAAGGTTTGTGAAGGTTTGTAGCTCAGGTTGAGGTTTAGGGTGTAGGTTTGCTCGCTGAGCTGTAAGTTTGATATCCATGGATATCCAGCGAGCAAACCTACACCCTAAATCTCCTTTCAACTCTTTATCTGTGGGAAATGGATCCATAAACAACAGCTACTGTCAATTACGGCAATTCATTGGGTCATTTTGGATCAATGACCCAAATTAATAATGTCCTTATTTGAGAAACTTGGTTAATTCATAGACCAAAGGAACTGGGCGATAGGTCCAGGCTTTGGCATTCCTCTGCAAAATAAACTTTTGTTCTGAAAAGGGCCTGATAATGAAAGGCTGAGGATGTCATCATAACAAATGTTCAATTTGCCCATATCAAACCCTCCATCATCTGAGAAAGGTGTTTTTCTCCATTATTCTTTTATGGGATGGAAGTGTCACTACAAGACCAGCAGTTGTTCTAACCCTGATTACCCTCTAGGTGGTGCTGGTGAGCTGTCCTTTTGAAACACTGCATTCTTGTGGGAAAATCTTCTTGAAACTTCAGCGTTCGGGACATTTGGCCTCGGACCTTCAGGTGACCATTCTCCAAGGCAGATTTCAGGACAGGCAAAAACGCAAAGTGGCCAAGCAGAGGTTGATAGCCAAGTTCAGTACCCATGGGGATGGCCTCAACTAGGACCTTGGATTCATGTCACATTACAGGTGACTCCACTATACTATACACTCTCACACACACATGCACATTCCTACGGACCCATATACTCACACAGAACCTCTGTCAAACACAAGCTCTCTCTCATACGCTCACACATACACCCCCCATATTCACACCCACACATGCACCCTCTCACAGACTTATATTCCATTACACTCACACATAGACATTCATACCCCAACACACACATCTATATGCATATACTCAAATCAGTCTCTCCTGCACACACACATATATAAGTTTGTGGGGTGAATTTGTACTTGCAGAATTACATTTTATTTAGCTCAAAAGCTGCATAAATCCATGTAAGATTCTGTTAATCCCACTTTACAAATTGAATCAGTCTGACCTAACATTTGGACACAGACAAACTTTAACCTCACACCTTCAATGCATTATCTGAGCTGAGATGACACCTATTGTTAAAGCTAACTTGAGAATGCAACTTTAAAAAAAGTTCTGGGATTTACATATGAAGGAACCAAAACTAACATGGTCATTGTAAAAAATGAAAGACTTAAGCTAAATTTGTTTAATATTACATTCCATGACATTGCAATCCTGTTGCTATAAAGTCTGTGTGTTATGATTCTGCTCCATAACCACCTGATGAAGGAGAGGTGCTCCAAAAGCTAGTGCTTCCAAATAAACCTATTGAACTTTAACCTGGTGATGTGTGATTTTTAACCTTGTGGGAAAAGGTACCCTTACAGAACCAAATTGGGATAGTCTGTGTGACTATCATTGGCAGCAATTAGGCCCAAAAACACAGCAGACTCTCTTTGCTAAACATCAACAGAAAAAAAAAGTATATGTATATTGAGTTAAAATACAGGGAGTCTAGTTTAACCTATTCAGTGTAGTTTTACTTTACCTTTGCAAAGTTATTTGGACCAGAAATCTTGCTGAACATTGCAAGGTTTATTTGAACTTTGTTGCCAGAGATTGGTTGGCACACACAGCCCAACCCAGCGCACACTACGCCATCTGACAGTGTTCCTCTCCCTTTCCGCACCCAGGAGTACACCTAGAAGCCATCGCCACCCCAGAAACCACCTGGAGACAGTGGAGGCACCTCTTGCAGCTCACTAGTGAGCTCAGCAGCACCCCAGACCCTACCGCCACCTCCAGCTGGCAGGATGCCAACCATGTGCAAACTCAGCAGCACCCTGTTCCTCCACTAAGGCTGCTAGCGAGGCTGGTGGGGGTACTCCGACGTGGACTTTCTGCTGTCCAGACCCAGCAGAAAGAAGGAAATAATTTGCAGGTACAAGCACTTTTCAGCCAGGCTGTACACAAACCTCCAGAAAACAAGATACATAGCAACATCAAGACAATTTCTTGTATGATTAGTATTAACTGTAAAATAGCATTTCGTGTTTCTTCAGTCTGTTACAATAGTTTCTATTGGTGCCATATGTCTATGCCAGAACCCTTGAGCTAGGATTCAAATTTAAATACAGATTCCTAGACCAAGTCACTAAAGTTGAAGAGCTTCAAGGATAATGACCACAGCTCCAGGTGTGCAAGATTTTTAAGTAGGCTTATGAGCAGCAACATGGATGGTCAGTCGTGCAGTAAATAATGATCTGCTGCTTTCAGATCTCACAACCAATAAATGAAAAGAACAAGAATTCTTCATAAACTATTTCTAGCATGACTGTACAAATCTTTTTCTTTGAACACTGAACATGAAAATAAAGCTTGAAGAACATCCCGAAATTTTGACACACTACACATGGTCCCCAACTCCAAACCATCTTTGTAAGTTGTGAATAATTGCGGGGAGAAAGTGAGGTCTGCAGATGCTGGAGATCAAAGTTGAAACTTTATTGCTGGAACAGCACAGCAGGTCAGGCAGCATCCAGGGAACAGGAGATTCGACGTTTCGGGCACAGGCCCTTCTTCAGGAATGAGCAGAGAGTGTTCAGCAGGAGAAGATAAAAGGTAGGGAGGAGGGACTTGGAGGAGGGGCGTTGGAAATGTGATAGGTGGAAAGAGGTCAAGGTGAGGGTGATAGGTCGGAGTAGGATGGAGGCGGAGAGGTCAAGAAGAAGACTGCAGGTCAGGAAGGCGGTGCCGGGCTGGAGGAATTCGGCTGAGACAAGGTGGGGGGAGGGGGGATGAAGAAACTGGTGAAGTCCAAGTTCATCCCCTGTGGTTGGAGGGTTCCCAGTCGGAAGATAAGAAGATAATAATTGCGGTACCAACACAGATCCCTGAGGCGCACCACTCGTCACTGATTGCAACCAGAATAGCATTGATTCATCCCCACTCTTTGCTTCCTGTTGGTTAACCAATCCTCTATCCACGCTAATTCATCGCATGTAACACCTTGCATCTCTATCTCTTTTTGTGCAGCACCAAGAGTCATAGAATCATAGAGTCATAGAATCATAGAGGTGTTTAGCATCAGAAACAAACCCTTTGGTCCAACCTGTCCATGCCGACCAGATATCCCAACGCAATCTAGTCCCACCTGTCAGCACCCGGCCCATGTCCCTCAAACCCTTCCTATTCATATATCCAATCAGATGCCTTTTAAATGTTGCAATTGTACCAGCCTCCACCACTTCCTCTGGCAGCTCATTCCATACACACACAACCCTCTGCGTGAAAAAGTTGCCCCTTATGTCCCTTTTATATCTTCCCTCTCTCACCCTAAACCTATGTCCTCGAGTTCTGGACTGCCCCAACCTAGGAAAAAGACTTTGTCTATTTACCCTATCCATGCCCCTCATAATTTTATAAACTTCTACAAGGCCACCCCTTAGCCTCCAATGCTCCAGGGAAAACAGCCTCAGCCTATTCAACCTCTCCCAATAGCTCAAATCCTCCAACCCTGGCAACATGCTTGTAGGCCTTTTCTGAACCCTTTCAAGTTTCACAACATCTTTCCGATAGGAAGGAGACCAGAATTGCATGCATTATTCCAACAGTAACCTAACCAATGTCCTGTGCAGCCGCGACATGACCTCCCTACTCCTGTACTCAGTACTCTGACCAATAAAAGAAAACATACCAAACACCTTCTTCACTATCCTATCTACCTGTGACTCCACTTTCAAGAAGCTTTGAACCTGTACTCCAAGGTCTCTTTGTTCAGCAACACTCCCTAGAACCTTACCATTAAGTGTATAAGTCCTGCTAAGATTTGATTTCCCAAAATGCAGCACCTCGCATTTATCTAAATTAAACTCCATCTGCCACTTCTCAGTCCATTGGCCCATTTGATCAGGATCCTGTTGTAATCTGAGGTAACCTTCTTCATTGTCCACTACATCTCTAATTTTGGTGTCATCTGCAAATTTACTAAGTATACCTCGTATGCTCACATCCAAATCATTTATATAAATGATGAAGAGTAGTACACCCAGCATCAATCCTTGTGACACTCCACCGGTCACAGGCTTCCAGTCTGAAAAACAACCCTCCACCATCACCCTCTGTCTTCCACCTTTGAGCCAGTTCTGTATCCAAATGGCTACTTGTCCCTGTATTCCCTGAGATCTAACCTTGCTAACTAGTTTCCCATGGGGAACCTTGTCGAACACCTTACTGAAGTCCATTTAGATCACATCTACCACTCTGCCCTCATCAATCCTCTTTGTTACCTTGTCAAATGTCTTTTGGAAATCTAGATACACCACATCTACTGGGTCCCCAATGTCCATTGTGTTCGTAATGTCTTCATGGAATTCCAGTAGATTAGTTAAGCATGACCTGCCCCTTGTGAACCCATGCTGCATCTGCCCAATGGGACAATTTCTATCTAGATGCCTTGCTCTTACTTCCTTGATAATAGACTCAAGCATTTTCCCCACTGCAGACGTTAAGCTGATTGATCTATAATTCCCTATCTTTTGTCTACCTCACTTTTTAAATAGCGGCGTCACATTTGCTGTTTTCCAATCTGCTGGAACTGCCCCAGAGTCCAGTGAATTTTGGAAGATTACCACAAGTACATTTGCTATTTTTCCCGCCAACTCTTTCAGTACCCTGGGATGCATTCCATCAGGGCCAGGAGACATGTCTACCCTTTGCTTCATTAGCTTGCCCAGTACTAACTACCTCTTTTGTGATAATGATTGTTTCCAGGCCCTCACCTACCTTTGTCTCTTTGTCAATTACTGGCATGTAAGTCATGCCTTCTTTTGTGAAGACTGACACAAAATACCTAATGAATGCCTCAGCCATTCCTTCATACCCCATAACTAAATCCCCCTTCTCATCCTCTAAAGGACCAATGTTTACTTTAGCCACTCTTTTTTATTTTATATATTTATAGGAACTTTTGCTACCTGTCTTTACATTCTGTGCTGGTTTTTTCTCATGTTCTATCTTACTTTTCTTTACAGGTCTTTTTGTGGCTTTCTGTTGACCTTTAAAGTTTTCCCAATCTTCTAGTTTCATGCTGATCTTGGCCAGTTTGTCTGCCTTCTCTTTCAATTCAATAGCCTCCTTTATTTCCTTAGACACCTATGGCAGATTACCCCTTTTCCTACAGTCCTTCCTTTTCACCGGAATATACTTTTGCTAAGCACTTTGAAAAATTGCTTTGAAAGTCCTCCACTGTCTGACCATAAAGTCTTTGCTTCCAGTCTACCTTAGCCAACACCTCTCCTATTGTAGTCCCCCTCATATTAGTGGGCACCTCCTAGCAGAACGCTTTAGGGAACATCTCCAGGACACCCGCACCAATCAACCACACCGCCCCGTGGCCCAACATTTCAACTCCCCCTCCCACTCTGCCGAGGACATGGAGGTCCTGGGCCTCCTTCACCGCCGCTCCCTCACCACCAGACGCTTGGAGGAAGAACGCCTCATCTTCCGCCTCGGAACACTTCAACCCCAGGGCATCAATGTGGACTTCAACAGTTTCCTCATTTCCCCTTCCCCCACCTCACCATAGTTCTAAACTTCCAGCTCAGCACTGTCCCCATGACTTGTCCGGACTTGTCCTACCTGCCGATCTCCTTTTCCACCTATCCACTCCACCCTCTCCTCCCTGACCTATCACCTTCATCCCCTCCCCCACTCACCCATTGTACTCTATGCTACTTTCTCCCTATCCCTACCCTCCTCTAGATTATCTCTCCACGCTCCAGGCTCACTGCCTTTATTCCTGATGAAGGGCTTTTGCCCAAAATGTCGATTTCGAAGCTCCTTGGATGTTGCCTGAACTGCTGTGCTCTTCCAGCACCACTAATCCAGAATCTGGTTTCCAGCATCTGCAGTCATTGTTTTTACCTCGTTTTTTTCCCTCAGATTGACAGGATTGTATGAAGGCATACAGTGTTTTGGCCTTTATTAATAGAGGGATTGAGTTCCAGAACCAGGAGGTTATGCTGCAGCTGTACAAAGCTCTGGTACGGCCGCACTTGGAGTATTGTGTACAGTTCTGGTCACCGCATTATAAGAAGGATGTGGAAGCTTTGGAAAGGGTACAGAGGAGATTTACTAGGATGTTGCCTGGTATGGAAGGAATGTCTTACGAGGAAAGGCTGAGGGCCTTGTGGCTGTTCTCATTAGAGAGAAGAAGGTTGAGAGGTGACTTAATAGAGACATACAAGATAATCAGAGGGTTAGCAAAGGTGGACAGGGACGGCAAACACGAGGGGACACAACTTTAAAGTGAGAGGAGATAGGTATAAGACAGATGTCAGAGGTAGTTTCTTTACTCAGAGAGTAATAAGGGTATGGAATGTTTTGCCTGCAACGGTAGTAGATTCGCCAAGTTTAAATGCATTTAAGTCGTCATTGGACAGGCATATGGACGTACACAGAATAGTGTAGTTGGGATGGGCTTCAGATTAGTATGACAGGGCGGTGCAACATCGAGGGCCAAAGGGCTTGTACTGCACTGTAATGTTCTATGTTCTATATTCTATTTAAACACAGGATCCTGGTATTAGATTTTATCTTCGTACTTTCCATCTGTATTCTAAATTTAATCATACTGTGATCGCTCCTTCCAAGAGGATCCCTAACCATGAGGTCATTAATTATTCCTGTATCATTACACAGGACCAAATCTATGACAGCTTGCTTCCTTGTCTGTTCCGTTACATACTGTTCAAGAAAACTCGCAGATGTACTCAACAAACCCCCTCCTCAAGGCTACCCTGACTGAGCTGGTTTGACCAATCCACGTGTAGGTTAAAGTCCCCCATGATATTAGCCGTACCATTTTTACAGGCATTTGCCCTCCCCAGTATGATGATATTATATGGCGGCCTATAGACTGTGCCTATCAGTTACTTTTTCTTCTTAGAATTTCTAATTTCCACCCAAATGGATACAACCATTTTCTCCATAGAATCCATATCATCTCTCACCACCTCCCTGTCTGTCCTTCCAAATACTCTGGTACCGTTGGATATTTAACCCCAAGTAGTGGCCACCCTGTAACCATGTCTCTGCAATGGATACTAAATCATTTTCATTCAAGATGATTTGTCCCGTTAATTCATCTACCTTGTTACAAATGCTAGGACCATTCAGGTAAAGTGCCCTCATGCTAATTTTTGTACTCTTTTTATGAATACCAACATTTCCAATGATAATATCTCCTGAGTTATCCTTTTTTTCATAGTCTGCCTTGTAATCAAACCCTCCTGCACACATGCTAACTTGCTGCTTATCTTTTTAATTACCACCATACTTCTGTAGTTTTCTCCTTCTCTTCCACCTGATTCATTAGTTTAAAGTCCTAGTGACCACCCTATTTATCCTTTTCACTAGAACACTGGTTCCAGATCGGTTCAGGTAGAGACTGTCCCACCAGGGCAGATCCCTCCTGTTCCAAAACTGATGCCAATGCCCCATGAAATGGAACCCCTCTTTCCCACACCACCCGCTTAGCCATGTGTTTACTTCCCTAAGTTTTGTATCCCTAAGCCAATGTGCATGTGGCTTGGCCAGTAATCCAATTTGCACATGGCTGGGCTAGTAATCTGGAGATTTTTACCCTTGAGAACCAGTTCATTAATATCATTCCTAGTGCTTGGTAATCCCCAAACAGATCCTCCTTCCTCATCTTGCCTACGTTGTTTGGACCACAACAATTGGATCCTCGCCCTCCTGCTCTAAATTCTTTTAAGCCGGACAGAGATGTCTTGCACCTCGACCTCAGGCAGGCAACACACCGTGTGGGGCTCATGATCCTGCTTAAAAGAATATTATCTATCCCCTAAACTACCACTTGTCTTTTTGCTTCCCCCTCTTGAATGGTCTCTGCACCATGGTGCCGTGGTCAGCTGGCTCACCCTCCCTGCAGCCCTTTTCCTCATCCACACAGGGAGCAAGTACATCACACCTGTTGGACAAGGTCAAGAGCTGGGGCTCACCCAATCCTGAACACAGGATCCCCCTATCTGCCTCACTTGCAGTCACACCCTGCTGTTCTTGATCACTGAGCAAATTCGAAGTATTTAATCTACCAGATGTAACCTCCCCCTGAAACAAAGCATTCCACGTAACTAATGTTTGGGAATAACTTGTTCCATCTTATAAACTATGTTCTGTTTGTCGAAGCAAGATTCTAACCAGTGAATGGGAAGTTGCCATTAACGGGGGATTATTACTTGCAATGGTTTTATTAACTGTAGATCTCACCTCATTAGTATTAAGCTTTCGACAAAACCATTATCTGTGAGCAATGCTAGATGCTGAGAATTCTGGACATGAAAGTCAGATCTGTAACTGATCGCTTCAGCTCAGCATTTTCTTTGAAGGGCCTCTGATTTGGGCACTATATACCACTATCTCAGGGTATGTTCTGTCACACACACACACACACACACACACACACACACACACACACACACACACACACACACACACACACACACACACACACACACACACACACACACACACACACACACACACACACACAGGCTAAGGATTGACAAGTTAAACTAAGAGCTAAGTCAAAAAGAAAAAGGATGCATACATAAGGTGTAGGAGACCAAAGACAAACAGGGCCTTCAAAAAAAAAGCAGGGAAGAACCTACACTCGGAGTTAGTAGGGCTATAATAGGCAGGGTGCTGGATGTTGTCTACATGTACTTTAGCAGTATTTTGACAAGGTCCCTCATGGCAGTCTGATACACAAGGTGAAGTCACATGGGATCCACAGTGAACTAGTAAAATGCATACCGAACTGGCTTGGTCATAGAAGGTAGTGGGGAAAGGATACTTTCTTGACTGGAGATCGTGACCAGTGGTATTCTACAGGGATCAGTGCTGGGACCCCTGTATTTTGTGTGTGTGTGTATATATATATTGGAATAGAATGTAGTGGTCTGACTGGCTTGTAGGTTTGCAGATGACACAAAGATTGGTGGAGCTATGGATAGTGGGGAAGAATGCCAGAGGATACAACAGGATATAAATAGGCTGGAAACAGGGCAAAAAAAATGGCAGATGGAATTTAATCCAGATAAAGGTGAGGCAATATATTTTGGAAGATCCAATGCAGTAGGGAAATATATAGTAAATCACAGAACCTTTAAAATCATTAACATACAAAGGGATCTAAAAGCACAGGCCCACAGTTCCCTAAAAGTGGCAACATAAGTGGATAAGGTGGTCAAAAATATTGATGCTGTGGACCTTTTCTGTTGATAAACTCTGCAGGTCAGTGATAAGACACTCTCAAAACAACAAGGGTGCAGTTTGTAGTTCTACAGCCAGTGGACACCAGCAATGCAGGGGAATCCCAACACCCAGAGATGCTTGCTTCTCCTAGTCACGGGAAAGGACATGAAGAGTTGTTCTCTGAAGAAAATGGCATCAGTTACATCCTACATGCTTTTGTGGATAGAACATTAGGAGATGCTACACAAGTCCCCAGTGCTTCCTGGAGCATGGGTTAACTCTCAGATGTGTAAGCCAATAATTTGTGGGGAATGTTGGAAATAGAACAACAGTAACATTACTCTAAAGTTTTCACTGCAATCAGAATGAAGCATCAAGTTATGCCTGACAGGGTATGCTATGGAGGTTTCATAAAGAGGCCAATATCATGCCTCCATAAGGAGCTCTGTGCTATATAATCTTATCCAGATGTTGGTTACAGAACAAAAGTACTAATGCTACATTGAAGGAGTGAAGTTCAGGCACTTACCCAACATTATAGCACCCTTCCCAAAAAAGCTACCTTGAACATCACAGAACATGTCCTCTCAGACTTGCAGTTAGGTACATTTATGTGGCAAATCTGAATTATTGTCTTCTAAAGCCAAGTATAAGAAGTGATAAAAAGAATGAAAAATCCAGTTTCAACTTGTAAATTAGTTATCTGACATGGCGGGGGCCCTCTGATACCAGGTATGCAACAGACATATTTGGTGGAGGTCATAAAACATTCACTATTAGATAAAAGAATGAACAGACAATTAAATTCAATTTGCTTCCAGATGGGTGACATTACTGAATCAGTGGATCTGTGATTAATGTAACTGCCCCTAGCAGAATCTCACACTGAAAGAATTATATTTCATCCCAAAGAGAAAAACAGTATTTATTCTGCCGACTCCACATGTGGTAGCAGCCAATTTCTTCCATTTGTAATTTGCAATTGTAATTTGGTTTGAAGGTGGTATGGTTTCGACTGTGTCCTTGCTGAGACTAACCCCATCCCTCATTATCCCTTTTGTGTTACTGCCAGTGTCCTGAAGGCCTTTCAGATACCCTCGTATCCATTCGTTCTAACTGCTAATGTCCCCAATTTATCCCCCGAGCTTGGATTACCAAGTCCTTGTTGGTCCTCATGATGAGGTCAGAGTGATTTTAGCTTGTGGGAAACTCCACTCTTGCAGTTTCCCATCCTCCCTCCGTGGTCTCTGAGAGCCCAACCTTCTATCCTGAATTTCCTCTTTGGTCATCCATGACTCAATCTCAGACTTCAGCTTCTTACTTCTCCCAGGACTCCATGGAGTGCCCCTGTTAAGACCCATGACTGTTAAAACACCTAGCACTGACTGTGGCCCACTTCTTGCCTGAATCAGGGAGGACAGCCCTGACACCCCAGACAGCTCCCTGACCGATGTAACTAATCTCTGAACTGGTCGCACTTGACCTGCAGGACTGACCATAGCCCAATCCCTGGACTACGAGAACAATGATCTGGTCAGACAAAGTGCCACATAGGATCTGTCAGGGATCAAAAAAGACCTTTGTTATCTGAATCCCCTTTCACTTGAAATGCTGGTGCTCTTTGACTTTCAACACAGCCATTTGGATGAAACATGTACAGTGTTCTTGCTGCATAAATTGCAGGGACATGGTTCAGGTGTGTACATTGACGTAGTATTAAAATGCACAGCAACATGTCCACCCCCTTTACTGGTCAGTGCTCTAGACATCAAGTTGTCTGCTTCTCCTTCTGGATTAATAGCAGTGTAAACCACAGAGAGGAGCAGTCTGTAAGTCAGGACTGAACAACCTGTGCATTATAAAAGAATGCTTGGTGTAAACGGAATGAGTATGAAGAAAGTATGCTAAGAACTAGAAGGTGCACCCTGTGTAGTTGAGATGCAAGCGTATCCCCGCTCAGAAAGTAACCTGGCAGAATCATGCAAGTAATTAGTGTCCCTGAGGTACAAGGTGAAGTCCTGAAGTGGTGGATTGGTCTGGTGTGTGCGATGGTCCAAAAGCAGCCATGATGGCATGGTAAGGCTGATGGCTTGATGATGCTCACTTGCATGGACCAAAAGGTGGAAGAAGACAGTGTCCATCAAACATGCAGTGAAATGATGGTGAAGATGGAGTTGAATGAAAGCCTGGAAGTAGCAAACTGCTGCCATAGGTAACCACTCTGATTTTCATGTTCGGAATTGATGCTGTTTAGCTTATCAAGAAAGGAGGGGAGCTGCATAGATAGGAGACAAAATTGACTAGTAGAGTAATGCAAATGCTTAGAAATAAGGTAGTCACTGCTATATTTAGCGACATTCATCCATCCATTTAAACCCTTAAGGGAAAGCTGAAATTTTTTCTTCAATCTTATTTGTTTTTAAATTTCTCACTAGATTTTCCCAGCTTTCTAACCACTGTCCACACTACTCAAAGTATTAGATAATTCCACCCATTGTTACAATCAAGACAGGCTACCAAAAACACTGCACAAATGGATACTGAAAAGTGGATTTTAGCACAAGCCCCACTCAAGAGGCTTGAGTGAAAGATTTAAGACAGAAAATACTAACACAGTAACACAATAGATTTGGGCACGCCACAACCTGAGCCAGGCACGAGTTGGCAACAGAGATGGGCAGATAGCAAGAACAGCAGACTACAAGGCCTGCATATGTCTACAGGGACAAGGGATCAGCTGTTCTTTTGACAGTTATGTTTTCAGACTACCACCTCCCTCATGTTCCCATGTCTCCGCCTTTCTCTAATAACCATCCCACTTGCATCTGCCATATCCATTATCCTTGTATCTGTTATGTACAAATTCAAGGAGCCATTAGCATGTCCAACAAGACTTTGAAATGATTCGGACTAAAAACACCAGCTCTAAACAATTTCCTTCGGAAAAGGAAACTAACCTTAATTAACTACATCCATTCATAATTTCACTTTCCAAAATTGATATCTACTTTATATGTCTTGAACTTGTATAAGTAAATACACAGGCATTAAAAAGCTAAAAATCCAAGTAACAAGATAGTAGATACTAATTAAACAATACTTGCCCCTCCCCTTCAAGCTGTGTAAGCACCTTCTACTAAGTAGAGTTGTCACTGCTGGAGCTCAACCAAGTAATTACAAGATCACCTGGAAAAACAGATGTCTGTTTCGGATATCTATTGCAAAAATCAAGGGAGATTTTAATGGTCACATAGGTGGAAGGAATCAAACTAGCGGAACAGTCTGGAGGATGAGTTAATAGAGTGCATTCCTTAGAACAATGTCTTTTAAAACCAGTCAAGGAACAGCAACTTTGGGAGCTGGAGAAGTGTAACAAATTTCGAGTAATTAATGACCTCAGTAAAAATTCTCTAGGTAAGAATTAGCATGATAAATTGACCACTTAGTTACAGCATGAGAAATTTGTTTGAAATGAGTGCTTTAAACTTAAGTAAAGGCAATTACGAATCCATTAAGACGATGACTAAATCAGAATTAGGAAATTGGTGCAATGGTAAGATGGTAAAGAAACAGTGGCAGATACTTAGTAAATACAGAAGATCCTCAATTATCTGGCATTCAATTATGCGAATATTGGATTATCTGACAAGGTCCCGATGCTTGGCTAAACTATGTTATCAAGCATTCGATTAACCAATCGAAACACTCCCCGCCTGTGTCCTTCGAGGTTCCGTTATATCTCACAAGTCAAACAGATATTCCATTGTGTAAAAGTGCTACAAGAAAGATGCAAACAATCTATGCTGAAGGATAGTATTAAATTGAAAGAAAAGATGCATGTTCATGTAAAGATTGGTTGTAGCTTGGAAGCTTATGAAGAAGGTGGGCATTTGGAGTATGAGACAAAACTAGCAAATTAGAACAGATGGTAAAATCTTCTATAAGTATATAAAAAAGACATAAATTAAGTTTAGGTCATTTAAAGGATAGTACTGAGAATTAATCAAGGAAATCACTGGTGAAAAAGTACAAGGAAAATCAACAGGTAATTGGGTCCAACGGCTGGCAAGTCCCTTGAACCAACAGCCAGCAACAGAAGATCATAAAGGAAGTAGCTACAGAGATAATAGATTAATTGATTGCAATCTTCGAAAATTCCCTTGATTCCGGGAAAGTCTCATTGGGTTGAAGACTGCAAAATACTACAATATAGGGCAGAGACTAAAGATAGGACATTATAAGCTAGTTATTCTAACAACTATAATTGGAAAAAATACTGGAATTCATTATGGAGGAGAAAGTAGCGGGACATTTAAAAAAATTATAATGCAATCAAACAAACTCTATTTTGTTTTGTGAAAGCAACATGGTGTTTGAGGATGTGGATAAAAGGGAACTTTAGATTTGGTGTATAGGATTGTCAAAAAGCATTCAATATGGTGCAACATAAAAGGTTATCACAAGCTAAGAGTTCATGGTGTTCAGGGTGATATATTAGCATGCATTAAAAAAAAATGGCTAGTTAGAAGATGGGATAAATAGATAATTTTCAGGTTGGCAAACTGTAACTCATAGAATGCTGCAGGGATCAGTGCTGAGGATTCAGTTATTTAAAAATTGGGGTAAACTGTACGGCAGTCAAGTTTGCTGATGCTATAAAATTAGCAGGAAAGCAGGTTACATGGGGAATATTAAGAGTTTGCAAAAGGGATATAAAGAAGTTACGTGACTAGGCAAACATCTGGTCGAGGACGTACAAGATGGGAAAATGTACAACTATCCACTTCAGCATAAAAGATTAGTTAAATGGAGAGATGCTGCAGTACACTGTTATCTTGGTGTGCTTGAACATGCAATCATAAAATGTTAGCATGCAGATACAGCATACAGCATCTAATTAGAAAAAACACATGGTATTTGGCCTTATTTGTAAGGGGAATAGAATATTAGATGTCCTGCTGCAGCTACACAGAGCATTAATGACACCACACCTGGTGTAGGACTACGTGCAGGTTTAATCTCTTAACTTAAGGATGAATATTTTTGCATTACAGACAGTTCAGAAAAAGTTAAGACACAAAAAAGTAGGCTACTCGGCCCTTGAGCCTGCTTTGCCATTCTATATGATCATGCCTGATTTGATATTCCTTGTATCCACTTCCCTATAACCCTTGACTCCCTTCCTGATCAAGCATCAAACTTAACCTGAAATATACACAAGAACTCTGCTCAACAGCTCTCAATGGCAAGGAGTTCCAAAGACTCTCAACCCTCAGAGAAGATATTCCTCATCTCAGTCTTAAATTGGTACCCTTTAATTCTGAAACTATGCCCTCTGGTCCTAGACTCTCCCATGAAGGGAAACATCCTCTCAGCATTTATCTTGTCAACATCCATAGGAACCCTCCATGTTTCAATGAGATCACCTTTCAGTCTTCTAAATTCCAATGAGTAGAGTCCATACCTGCTGAGCTTTGGCTCATAAGACAATCCCTTTACACTAGAAATCACTCCAGTGAACCTTCTTTGTACCACCTCCAATGAAATAATAATCTTCCTTAATTAAGGGGACCAAATCTGCTCACACTACTCTGGATGTGTTCTCACCAGTACTTTGTGTAGTTGCAGTCAAGACTTCTCTACTCTTATATTCCAATCTCATTAAAATAAGGGCCAATATTCCATTAGCCTTCCTGATTGCATGCTAGCTTTCTGTGTTTCATGTACAAGTACCCAGAAAGTCCTTAGTATCGCAGCTTTCTGCAGCTTTTCTCCATTTAAAGGTTCACAGTGAGTTGCTGCAATGCACCTTCAGTACCAAGTCTCCTTCAACAACACTTTCCAAACATGTGAATTCTACCACCTAGGAGGGGGAGGAGGGCAGACACAAACACCACCATCTGCAAGATACCCCCGAGCCACATACCACCCTGACATGGGAACCACATTGCTATCCCTTCACCATGACTGGGTCAAAATCCTGAAATTCCCCTCTAAAAGCTTTGTGCGTACATTTACATCCCCATGGATTGTAGTAAGTCAAGGTGGCAGATCACCACAATGTTTTCAAGGGCAATTCAGAATAGGCAATACATGCTAGTGTAGCCAGCAATATCCACATGCCATAGGCTAATATTTAAGACAGTTTACTGTACTGATGATTCCTGAAATGAGAATATGATCTTTTGAGGAAACATTAAGCAAGTTGGGCCTATACTGGTGTTTAAATGACCTTATTGAAATATAAGATTCGGAGGGACCTTGACATTTTGGAAAATATTTCCTCTCAGAAGAATCTGGAACTAGGGAGATCAGTTTAAAAATAATGGATCTCCCATTTAAGATGGATATGAGGAGGAATTTTCTCTCAGACTTGTTAAGTTTAGGATTCTCTTCCTGGGAGCAGTAGAGGTTGATTATTTTATATATTCAAGGCGGAGTTAGAGTTTTTTTTATACCAGCAATTGAGTTGGAGAATATGGGGAAAACAGGAAGAAAAAGAAACTGTAAAGGCCACAACAGATCAACGATGGATTTTAATCCACTACAGAACCAGTTTCAATGGCTAAATGGCCTATTGCCTGCTTCGATCTGTTATTTTGTCCTTATGTTATTTCCATGTATTCTGTTGAAGAAGTTGTCAGATGGCCATCTTATGAATAACTGGCTGACCCCCAAGAATGACCCTCCACTAAGTTCAATAGGCAATGCTTGTAAAGCATGAAGGCGAGTGCAAGATTTATTTGATTGCCAGATCTCTGATAGGTTACCTGATGCTTACATGCTTATTTGGAGAAGAAAAGAGTTTTATGAAATTGATATTATGAATGGTTGCAATTGTGAAAAACAAAAGACAATACATTTCAATGGAAACGCTGAAAGATGCCTCTGAGCGAGGGATCTGGACTGTTCACAATTCCTCTAATAGTAGCAAGGTTCTGAAACACATTACTATTCAAAAGCTCCAACTCCATCAAAATTGCAAGGTTGTTTGAAATGCTACACTCACAATTGAATCAGCAAGAGGAAGAATGCTAGGAACAGGCTAACCAATCTGCAGCCTTATTCTTTACCAATAAAATCTGCCCAAAGAAAAGAGAACGGGGTGGAAATTTCAGATCAGGCCCACCACCATTTTCAAAGCCTCCAAACTCAGCAAATACCAAGCCAAAGTCTACATTGAAACATTATAGAAAAGGAGAAAATTTTGATAACACTGAGCACAGTTGCAGAAATTTTGATAACAAAGGAAGGATGCAAATTGATTTTAAGCCTATGTTTTAAAATTTCTTGGCCTTTACCATTGTAGAACAGATGGGAAATCAAGGTAATGGTACTTCCCCACATTTTCCCAGAGAATACAATGCCAATCCATGCAGTGAATGCTTATTCATTGAATTCATTCAAGCAAAAACTGGACCAGATTCTTGCTATGGCAGAGAACAGATTGTACCAAGGGAAGCATACTCATCAAATAGCATTAAAATCAGAGGTCATAGAGGTCTTTTGGACTAATTTTGATTATTAAGGGAATCAGAGAGGAGTTTAAGATTTAGCTGAGGTTTTTAAAGTCAGGTCTTTACCTCTGTGTAATTTAATCTCTATAGTTAGTAGGGAAGTGTACATTTCACGTATTTTGCATTGCAATAAATCACAATTATACGGTTCAAGACCTGGCCAGCAGGTCCTTTCCTGCCAACTCTTCTCAAATTACCTCTCCCTTATTTCTAGCCCCACCCTCCACATAACGTTTTAGCTCATGTGATCAATATCAAAGGGTGGCAGATAAATGATAATTATGCAGAACAGAAAACAAAATGTAAACAAAATACAGTATATTTAATACATGACAAATTAATGTTTTATACCCATGTTCACTGAGACTTGCACTTTCTAACATTGTAATTCTACCACCACACTGGGAGACATAATTGAGTGTAATTCTGTAATGAAAAGGACATGATTGAGAGTTTTTTTAAAATTAACGTTTAATCCACTGTTTTAGCAAAGGGATGCTTGCTAGGTTTTTTTCAACAGATCAGGAATCTTTGAAATATTATAATTTGTCAGAACGATTGCAAACCTTTAAAAAAACATTACATAGCTTTACAGCAAATATGGTCTTAAAATGTAGTAACAGCACTCAATAGGACACAAAGCATTAATCAACAGAATGATTTTTGGTTTTAAGATGAAAGATAGAGAGTCCAGAAACCACATAAATATTTATTTGGTTGGACAGAACTAGAGTATTGCTAAAAAGCGATATATTTTGTTGTAACTTTTCATCTTATACTCATCAGGACAATTCACAAGAGCATCAATCCAAGAGAAACCCAGTATTCTTTTATCAGCCATATGAAAATACATGGTGGGTAGCAATTATTAAATCTTGTTAAACATTTAAATGACTGAAAATCATATTAATATCAAAACTCCAATAGTCAGATGTTGAAAGGTGGAACGCTAAGGTCAATTATTACTTACTAGCTCGGAATTGAAAATATTATACAATGCATACTTTACACACTTTTCAGTTTATTCTTACATATATGATCAGTTAGTTCCCAATTAAAATTCTTCATCCAAATACAATTAACAGCCAAGCAATATACTATTGTCAACTAAAACTGTATCTATTTTCTAATAAATCAGACATTGACTATTGGTTCAATTTCCAAGCAGTCAGCAGTATAATGGATAAAATTATCATCCTTACAAAAACAACTATATGGTCAAAATTTGTCAAGAGTTAACTTTGAGGGAATAGTCATAACTTTTGTATTTAACCAGAAAGTGTTCAACTCTAACAACCCAATTTCATGCTAATGTGTTAAAAGATCTAATTTGGGAGTCAACCTCTGATGCTTGAAGGTCTGATGCAGGATATGTCACAACACTGAATTAGACTGGTCAAAGTCCTCCAAGGTCCAGACAATGTCTAATTAGCCAATCTCAGCAAGAGATAGTAAGCAGCAGGATGCTGCAATTGCAATTAGCAATTAGACTCAGTTGGAGATCTTGTAAATTAATTTAGGACAGATGCTCTAGAAAAAGAGCATGGATCTGTATTGTTATCAGTCTGTAAGCTATAAGTCCCCTGAAGAAGAATCACTGGGCCAGAAATGTTAACTCTGATTTCTCTCCATAGACCTGTTGAGTTTGTCCAACAATTATTTTAGTCTATTCTGGGAAATATATTAGAAGTTACCTTGAACAAGGGGACCATGAGATATTCAAATTGAGTACATCATACCAAGAGGGAGTCAGCATGAAATTGAGGGAGGGAGATCTTAATTAGCAAATGTATTGGAATTTGTTAGCAGAACTTCTAAACATAGCATCACACAGATATTCACCCAGACTTTTATTGTTGTGCTGCACAAGGTAAGAATGCATTGAGTCTTTGAGGTGGACTGCAAACCACTAAGTTACAGAAGGCAGAACATCATATAAATCAGGGCTTATGATACTACAATTTACAATATTTAAAAATGATTTGCAGCCTTAAAGTAATAGCAAAACTAGCTACATTCACAAAATACTTCAATTTGAAGTAGTTTCAATCAATGAGTGAGAGGTAACACAAATGCATGGGAATCTGAGTAAGTTTGAAAGAAAGGGCAATGAGTGGAAAATGGTATTGCTTTTGGGAAAATTATAAAATAATGAAACTAGGAAAAGAAAAATAAACAGTTCAACTAGTAATGTGGTGCCTAACATAGGATGGGGATCTGTCAACATTGATGAATGGGACCCTGTGTAGTGCGAGCTTTAATTTGAATACACCCTGGCAAGGGCAATGAGAATGACAAGAACGAGGGTAGGTCCAATCAAGGACAGTAATGGGAGACTGTGTATTGAGTCGGAAGAGATAGGAGAGGTCTTGAATGAGTACTTTTCTTCAGTATTTACAAACGAGAGGGACCGTATTGTTGAAGAGGAGAGTGTGAAATGGACTGGTAAGCTAGAAGAGATACTTGTTAGGAAGGAAGATGTGTTGGACACTTTGAACAACTTGAGGATAGACAAGTCCCCCGGACCTGATGGGATATATCCTAGGATTATGTGGGAAGCAAGAGAGGAAATTGCAGAACCGTTGGCAATGATCTTTTCATCTTCACTGTCAACGGGGGTGGTACCAGAGGACTGGAGAGTGGCGAATGTTGTGCCCCTGTTCAAAAAAGGGAATAGAGATAACCCCGGGAATTACAGGCCAGTTCGTCTTACTTCGGTGGTAGGCAAAGTAATGGAGAGAGTACTGAGGGATAGGATTTATGAGTATCTGGAAAGACACTGCTTGATTAGGGACAGCCAGCACGGATTTGTGAGGGGTAGGTCTTGCCTTAAAAGTCTTTTTGAATTCTTTGAGGAGGTGACCAAGCATGTGGATGCGGGTAGAGCAGTGGATGTAGTGTACATGGATTTTAGTAAGGCATTTGATAAGGTTCCCCATGGTAGGCTTATGCGGAAAGTCAGGAGGCATGGGATAGAGGGAAATTTGGCCAGTTGGATAGAAAACTGGCTAACTTGTCGAAGTCAGAGAGTGGTGGTAGATGGTAAATATTCAGCCTGGACATCAGTTACAAGTGGAGTTCCACAGGAATCAGTTCTGGGTCCTCTGCTGTTTGTAATTTTTATTAATGACTTGGAAGAGGGAGTCGAAGGGTGGGTCAGTAAATTTGCAGATGATACGAAGATTGGTGGAGTTGTGGATAATGAGGAGGGCTGTTGTCGGCTGCAAAGGGACTTAAATATGATGCAGAGCTGGGCTGAGTATTGGCAGATGAAGTTCAACCCTGCCAAGTGTGAGGTTGTCCATTTTGGAAGGACAAATAAGAATGCGGAATACAGGGTTAACGGTAGGGTTCTTTAGTGAGGTGGAGGAGCAGAGGGATCTTGGGTTCTATGTTCATAGATCTTTGAAAGTTGCCACTCAGATGGATAGAGCTTGCATGAAGGCCTATGGTATATTAGCGTTCATTAGCAGAGGGATTGAATTCAAGAGTCGTGAAGTGATGTTGCAGCTGTACAGGACCTTGGTTAGGCCACATTTGGAGTACTGTGTGCAGTTCTGGTCGCCTCACTTTAGGAAAGATGTGGAAGCTTTGGAGAGGGTGCAGAGAAGATTTACCAGGATGTTGCCTGGAATGGAGAATAGGTCGTGCGAGGATAGGTTGAGTGCTAGGTGAAGGATGAGGGATGACTTGATAGAGGTTTATAAGATGATCAGAGGAATAGATAGAGTAGACAGTCAGAAACTTTTTCTCCGGGTACAACAGAGTGTTACAAGGGGACATAAATTTAAGGTGAAGGGTGGAAGGTATAGGGGGGATGTCAGGTGTTCTTTACCCAGAGAGTGGTGGGGGCATGGAATGCGCTGCATGTGGGAGTGGCAGAGTCAGAATCATTGGCGACCTTTAAGCGGCAATTGGATAGGTACATGGATGGGTGCTTAAGCTAGGACAAATGTTCGGCACAACATTGTGGGCCGAAGGGCCTGTTCTGTGCTGTATTGTTCTATGTTCTATGTTCTATTGTGGATTTATGGGAGATTTTTGATGAGCAAATATACTGGTGTTCTTTAGGGAACTGACAACTTGAAATTCTGTAGGTGTGCTAGATTTCTGGGCGGCACGTTGGCACAGTGGTTAGCACTGCTGTCTCTCAGCGCCTGAGACCCGGGTTCAATTCCCGCCTCAGGCGACTAACTGTGTGGAGTTTGCACGTTCTCCCCGTGTCTGCGTGGGTTTCCTCCGGGTGCTCCGGTTTCCTCCCACAGTCCAAAGATGTGCAGGTCAGGTGAATTGGCCATGCTAAATTGCCCGTAGTGTTGGGTAAGTAAGGGGTAAATGTAGGGGTATGGGTGGGTTGCGCTTTGGCGGGTCGGTGTGGACTTGTTGGGCCGAAGGGCCTGTTTCCACACTGTAATGTAATCTAATCTAATTTAGATTTTTATTTTAACCAAGGCTTTTTGTGCTGTGCTGCAGAAGGTAAGAAATCATAGGAGTGAGGAAAAATAATGATATACAGGCATTAACTTTGCATGGTCAAAGAGAGTATAAATTCTGTAAGGTGATTAGTCTCTACAAAACACTGATGTGAACTTGAAAATTATCCACACAGAGTCATAGAGATGTACAGCATGGAAACAGACCCTTTGGTCCAACCTGTCCATGCCGACCAGCTATCCCAACCCAATCTGGTCCCACCTGCCAGCACCCAGCTCATATCCCTCCAAACCCTTCCTATTCATATACCCATCCAAATACCTCTTAAATGTTGCAATTGTACCAGCCTCCACCACATCCCCTGGCAGCTCATTCCATACACGTACCACCCTCTGCGTGAAAGAGTTGCCCTTAGGTCTCTTTTATATCTTTCCCCTCTCACCCTAAACCTATGCCCTCTAGTTCTGGACTCCCTGACCCCAAGGAAAAGCCTGTCTATTTATCCTATCCATCCCCCTCAATTTTGTAAACTTCTATAAGGTCACCCCTCAGCCTCCGACGCTCCAGGGAAAACAGCCCCAGCCTGTTAAGCCTCTCCCTATAGCTCAAATCCTCCAACCCTGGCAACATCCTCATTATGATTATTTCTAGAAATCAAGGGATATGAAGGAGCTATCACTGAGTAGGACAACAGGACCATCAACAACGGGTGACTGTGACATGAGTTTAAATATAATTGCAATTGTATTATCACTTGATACCACCCTGATTCTGAAGTGAACAGTTGAGAGCAAAGAGTCATGATGTGGGTCAGGACATAGTTGACAACAGCACACAATAGGGGATCACAGCAGAAAAGGTAAATGAGGGAAAACAGGTTTACCAATCACCTACATTTGAATAGAGCCTTTAAAGAAGTAAAACATGCCACAAGGAAGAATTAGAGAAGATAATATAAAGGTAGGGGGGGAAAAGCAGATTAAAAGGAGGAAAGAGAGGTAGAGAAGCAGACACTTGGATGGAAATTGCAAAGATTAGGGCCTTAGCAACAGAAGGCCCAGTCAGTAATGGTGAGACAATTTAAAATAAAACTGGGATGTGCTGGGAGGCAAGAATGGAGTGACTGCAGGCATCTGGAGGGGTGTTGTCTTTTTATTCATTTGTAAGATGTGGTCGTTGCTGTCTGGCCAGCATTGATTGTCTGTCTCTAGCTGCCCTTGAGAAGGTAGTGGTAAGCTGCTGCCCATTTGCTGTGGCCTTTGAGAGGGAGTTCCAGGATTTTGACCGAGCGACGGTGGAGGAATGACTATATATTTCCAAATCAGGATGTTGAACTTGCTTGGAGGGGAACTGACAGGTGATGGTGTTTCCATGCATCTGCTGCCCTTATCCGCCTACATTCACATTGTTGTGGGTTTGGAAGTTACCTTCTCAGGTGAATTTCTGCAATGCATCTTGTAGGTACTGGCAGCACTGAGTATCGGTCGAGGAGGAAGTGGATGCTTGCGAATGTGGGGCCAGTGAAGCAGGATGCTTTGTCCTGGATGGTTGGATATTGTTGGAGCTGCATCCATCCAGGCAAGTGGGAAGTATCCCATCACATTCCTAATTTATGCTCTCTCGATGATGGATAGGGTCTGGAGAGTCAGGAGGCGAGTTACTCACCATAGCATTCCTAGCCAATGACTTGCTCTAGTAGTCACTGTATTAATACGGTGAATTCAGTGGAGTTTATAGTCAATGGTCACCCCTAAGATATTGATAATGGAGGAATTCAGTGATGGTAACACCATTGAATGTCAAGGAATCAAGGTTTGTGTAAAGATTTGTAGCCCCAGTGCGGATTGCAGTTGTTATGGGTATGTTCGCTGAGCTGGGAATTTGGATTGTAGATGTTCTGCAGATGCCTAGCAGACAGACAACACGACAAGGAAATGCCACGTCCCAACACACTGACCACTCTACCTTAAAAAACACCTTGCAACTGACAGCCATACTTCTCCAACCACTCAGATTTGTGATAGCCCATAAACCGACAGCCACGCTCAACCAAAAACTCACCAGAACAAATGACTCAATATCCATGATGTGCAAGACAAACATGGTGTACAAGATTCCATGCAGGGACTGCATGAAACACTATATAGAACAAACAGGCAGACAACTAGCGATCCGTATTTATGAACATCAACCAGCCACTAAACACCACGATCAGCCGTCCCTAGTATATCATCTTAAAAATGTTTCCCCTAGTCTTGGAACTCCCCCATCCTAGGGAAAAGACAACAACCATTAAGTCTATCTATACCCTCACTATTTTATCTCCAAGGTTGAAGATCTTCTATATCTACCAGTGTAAGTGCTCTCCCAAGTATTTGAAATAATTTTACTCACGTGGCTATGGCAGAGACCTTTTCTTCTGGCATTAGTAGAAAAGATTTAGTAGAAAAGTTTTTCACCTTCGTGAATACAGCCCTGCTTTAAGAATCTCTCCCTTTGTATGTAGATTTACTACATTGTAGAATGACAGGCTGCTTGAAAATGATCTATTTTGTCAGGGCAGTGGCACTGTCCGCCAACTACTGGACATGCCTCAAATTCATGCGGGCTTGTTCCGGCCAGACCAGAGATCTTTTTAAAGTTGGCAGGTGGCACACTTCTCCCCCTTTTGGCTGGCTGGGGTTTTCCAGTGGTTCTCTTTTGTAACCTACAAACTCAATTAGCTATTTGTGTTCTTCTATGAGCCTTCACTTGTTTCTTCAGTGACTATCCAGCTGTTTCCCAAATTCTGTAGGAGCAAACAACTGCAGATGCTGGAATCTGTACTGAAAACAAAAAAATGCTGGAGAACATAGCAGGTCTCCAGATGACTCGACTCAACTCAAAACTTTAGCTTGCTTTCTGTCCCTGGTCGCTGCCTGACCCACTGTGGTCTCCAGCATTTTTTGTTTTCAGTACACTTTCCCAAGTTCTATTTGATTAGAATAGGATTCATTCTATATGATTAAAATCACTTTCTCCAAGGCTAAATTTTGCCAAACCTGCAAAACGTCCAAAAGTGACTCATGTGCAACTCCCAACTACAATCCAGTAGCAAATCAACTCTGCCTTCAAACCTTCAAAAGCAGACTTCTCTAACAACCCATTCATGCCTGACCTGATCTTTGCTTATGTCCTATTAAACTCCATTTATCCAATAATTAAATTTCAATGAAAGCTGAAATATGTAGGTCAAAATATTCATTAACTGTGGTCTCAACGTCATCGTGGTAATAGATCCTCAACAATGGTTAGGGCCACAGCATAAAGCAATATACTGACCTGGTCCTTCCTTGTTCAAGCCTGAAAGCTGAAAGCCATCTGAGTGAGTGTCTAATTCCAATTGTCCCCTTTCCTGAGCCTACACTGGACCTTTCATTGCTTCTGAATGTTGCCAAGAGTAGAAGATTGGATTCTATGCTTCCGATTCCTGGAACTGTTTCTACAACTGCTACTGTGCCTGTCCCATTGTACATAGCTCTAGATATTTGTTCACTGCTGTCAAGTCCCCGGATCTATTTGTTTCTTTAGTCCATTTATCTGTTTTGCTGCTGCTGTCACTCCCATGATAGTCCGCACATTTCTGAATCTTTGACATCCTTCAGTTCTTCATCACCTTTAAGTTCCCTTTGCTTCAGGCTTCAATTAATTCTTTTTGTTTATTCCATCACGTTTTGCTGCAGTGACCATGGTTTAGGACTGTTCAGTCTCCCAAAAGTATGCTACTCATGTCCATGATCTTTTCATGTGTAGATAGATCTTTAGTTCCTTCCATTTCTTCCTCCCTGCTCACACGACTCTGTCTTAATTGCTACGTCAGTGTGTATACCTCTGAAGTTTGCCTCATCACTCAACAGTAGGGATGGAAGAGATTACAAAGAGGGGGTGGGAAAAGGGAAAAGGGATTTTTAGGCAAGGATAAGGCTTTTTAAAAAAAAAATTAAGGCACTGCCAGTGAGCACAGAGGTGATTAGTGAATGCTCAGGGGTTAGGATAGAGGCAGCAGTTTTAAAATGAGCTCAAGTTTATGTAGTCTAGGAGATAGGAGGCTGGATAGGAGAGTATTGAAATGGTCAAGTCCATAGGTTACAAAGGCATGAAAGAAAATTTCAGCATCAGATGAGCTAAGGCAAAAGCAGAAATAGGCATAAGTATGATGGTGGAAGAAGGCAGTCTTAGTAATAGTACGTGTAGATGGTCAAAAGCTTGCATCCAGAAACCAAGTTTAAAAACAGACAGAGTTTCCGATAGCTAGGGACTGTAATGGCATTAATGGTTAGGAATGCAGCTGGTGGCGGGTCCAAAGACAATGGCATTTTTCAACTTCCCCACTAAATAATTGGGGGCATTTCTGCTCATCATGTTTATGATGAGCATTACAACTAAGAGATATTGGAGGGATGGAAAGAATTGGTGGCGAGGTACAGTAAGCATCACAGTACAGAATATTTGTCAATGATGTTAAGGGGAAACATGCAAATGACAAGTAGGATGGGACCAAGGAAAGATCCTTGGGAAACACTGGAATTATTCAACCAGATACAGTAAGAGATGGCTCAGCAGGTATTCACTGGCTGCAACTGGATAAATAAGAGCTTCTGTGGATGAGGGATGGATTTTTATAGTATTTGTGCATAAATGGCTCAGAGTTTAAGAGATTGGCCGATTGCAATTTTTGTGGAAGCGAATAAATTTTTGTATGGTGGAACTGGATTTCAGATTGTTTTAAAATGCTTTCAAGGGTTGAAAGTTTAATTAGCAAGGCCAGAATTTGTTTCCCATCACAAACTGGTCTGAAGAGGATGTCAGCCAGCTGCATTACTCTGTGTGGTGTAGGTATAACCTGTTGTTGGGAAAGGAATTCCAGAAATGTCATGTCTGTTGCACATTAAAAATGCAATTTATTTTTCAGAGGGCAGAAAGCAATTCTGTATGCATTCATAGTGATTCTGTCAAACCTGAAAGGATTTCTTTTGCATGTGGCTATGGCAGAAACTGTTTTTATATCTGATTTCAGCTCTCCATAAATTCAGATACAGTATGTAAGTAGTTTTTATTTTGGAAAAGCTACCTTACAGATCTTTCTACTGTGTTTATTTTGACACAATTGCAAATTTCACCCCTCAGCATAATAATCTTTGTTTAAAGTTTATCTTCAATTTCCTCAAAATACAATGTTACCTTCATAAATATGCACATGTGCTGTTTCTACATACTTTCTGTGAATAAAAACAAATGAGAGTCTGAGCAAATTATTTCCATTTAGTATCCTGGAAATGCTCAGGACAAGGATGATCTCAACTTTATGCAGGGTCCTAGAGCTGCTGGCTCTTGCTGACCCAAAGGAAACCCCCAATTTAAAAAAAAATGCCATATCGGACCCTTCCTAGTCATTTCTGTTGCTCCTGGCAGCTTTTGTCTGTCACAATTCCTCCATTCAAGACCTAAGTTAACACAGCAAATAGGGCCCTCATGGTCCTATCCTGATCACAGCTTAATCTGGATATTTAAAGAGGACATTGTGGCTTGCAGCTGACTATTCTTGGCATTTGTAGATTTAAAAATTACAGCCAGCCAGATCAAGACAGAAAAGTGTTAAAACAACTTGGAGGTATCAAGAGTACAAACCATTTTAAACAAATCTAAATATTTCAGAATAGGGTGAATCCTGGAATCAGTCTGGAATCGGCTGATTGGTCCGTGTTCAAACAGTCCGCAGGTACCTTGGACGAGTATGCCACCACCATCACAGACTTTATCAGCAATTGTGTGGAGGACTGCACACAGAGGAAGTCAATCCAGGTGTTCCCCAACAGGAAACTTGGATGAATCAGGACATGCAGAACCTGCTAAAAACCAGGCATGAGGCCTTCAGATCAGGAGATCCACTCAAATATAAAGAATCCAAGTATGACCTTCACAGAGCCATTAAGACAGCCAAGGACCAAGACCAATCCAAACTAGAGACCCAGACAGACACCCGATGACTATGGCAAGAACGAAATGACACCACAGGTTCTAAAAACAGAAGTGCAACATAGCAGATGATGACATATCCCTCCTAGATAATCTCAATACTTTCTATCAGACAGGAGTTGGCAAGTACAGACTGGAAGCAAGTGTTCACTTTCAGCAGAATGTCAGCGGAGAGGTAACACCTGCTCCAAATAGTCCTGACAAACCTATCCCAACACTTACTGCAGAGGTCAGATCAGTTTTCCTTTGTGTGAATCCAACGAAAGCGATGGGACCAGACGGAGTACCAGGCTGTGCACTCAGAGGTCTTCTCAGATATCTTCAACCTCTCCCTGCAGCAGGCCACTGTCCCTGTCTGTTTCAAGAGGACCAACATCATCCCTGTGCCTAAGAAGGCTCATGCAGCATGTTTCAATGACTACCACCCAGTGGCTCTAACATCAGTGGTCATGAAGTGCTTTGAAAGGCTGGTCATGACATTAATCAACTCCAGCCTCCCCACTACTCTAGACCCACTCCAATTTGACTATCGGACCAACAGATCCATGTCAGATGCCATATCACTTGCCCTTCACTCCTCCCTAGATCTTGACGCCAAGAACAGCTACGTAAGAATCCTACTCATTGATTACAGTTCAGCCTTCAACACTACTATCCCCTCGAGACTGATTACTAAACTTAGTGATCTCCAACTCAGCCCCACTCTCTGCAACCGGATCCTCAGATTCCTGACCCGCAGGCCACAATCAGCGAAGATTGGGGACAATATGTCATCGTCACTAACACTCAATACTGGAACCCCCCCAGGGGTGCAGACACAGCCCCTTACTGTACTTACTGTTGTAATGGAAAATTAACTAAATTAACATTTACTGTGAAATCTGAAAGAGAATACAACTTTGGTGATGACACCACTGTTGCACTCCACTCCATTTCCTGAAGTCAATGACCAGCTCTTTTGTTTTGCTGGCATTGGCGAGATTGTTGTCTTTACACCATGTTGCTAAGTGCTTAAACCTTTCCTGTACTCTGTCTCATCATTGTTTGAAAACTGGCCTACAACAGTGGTGTCATCAGCAAACTTGTAAATGGAGATGGAGTGGAATTTGGCCACACAGTAGTTCCTCCAGATTGTGAACACTGGACTGACCCACATGGATGCTATATTCCAGGCTGACAGTGTTTGGCATAGGAAGTAGTTGGGGTTTAAATATGATGATAAATGCCAGAAGGTTTCTGCACCTTTGAGCATTATACCACTGCTGGGTGCAAAATAGAGCAATTGCAGCACCACAATTACTAGGGTAAGCAGCATAAAATTGAGAGAGAAAACTCATTTGGACTAATGGAGGGAAACTCTCCATTACCTTCTCCAAAACTGATGGGGCTGTTCTTTTTTCCTAAAAGCTGCAATGTCTTAATGTCTGAAGCTTTACATATTAAAAAACTACCCATTCTCTGGAACATCCTAATAAACTAACACTGCAAAATTCAGTGTTTTACTGTCCTCCCAAACATGGTGACCAAAATTGTACATTATTCTTCAACTGTGAGTGCACAACAAATTCAACACCATTATCTTACCTACAGATTCAAAATCATTGATTATTTTGCCTTTCTGATGGTCTCACCTTTTGGCATTATCATCTTTTTAATGGTTAGCATATTTCCACACCAAGATTTCCTCTGCTGCATTGACAATCCTGGCATTGAAAGAGCTACTTCTTTTACTTAACATTCCCAAGATGTAATGCAAACGTTTCAGTATTGCCATTCCTAATGTCCTTGCAGTTGTTTGCAATTTGTGAAACACACCCAAATTCGATTTTGGGTCAGATTTTGCTGTGGAATTAACAGAAACAACTATATTCACTGTTAAGTGTAAATTGAACAGCACCTTCCACCAAGCTTGTGCACAGTTCATCGTAGATTAATCAGGAAGTTTCTGTCTAAAAACTTTTCTGATCCTTCAGAAGCTGTGTGACCTTTGAAAAGATTCCACATGGAAATACATGGAATGGCGTGAAGTTGTTGCACTTGTGTAATATGTATCCATCCAACTCACTACAAGATTTAAGAAAGCACATACCTTGGAACTTTCAATGTTAATGAAAAAGTGTATAAGGTATGAGCAGGCCGAGAAAGAGTTATGTTTAGGGTTGCATGACAAAGGCTCAGCTAGCATGACTTTGACCAGATAAGAACTTGCAGTAAACAATGAGGTGCTGGAGGCAAGGGTAGTGGTTTAACAAGATGAAGAACATCTATTGTGCAATGCCAGATGGCTTAATCTTTACTGTTAATGCTTGCTGATTGTAATGGTCATCCAATCAATAGAGATATTGCCTTATTTGGATGCTGCTCCCTGTAAGTGACTATATAATTCCTTAAGAATCTGCTGTTCGAGAGAAGACTGAGAGCTCATGTCCTTGTGTACATGGGCGATTGCTCTCTCTCCAGGGCTCGGAAAGAAGATGAAGAAGGTAAAGCCATACTGTGTCTCTGAGTGTTTGCTTCGACTGATATGGAAATAGGGCAACACTAAGACATATACTTAAAATTCCACATGCAAACCATACAATCTATGAAGAGGTGCTCCCAAGAAATTACAAAAACTCTAAAGGGAACTAGTAGTACTTTGGCATTTGATCAGAGCTGAAAAGCTGCAAGGATCTCTTCTACAGATAAAGATGAATGGCAGCAGAAGCAGAGGTCAACCGAAGCAAAGAGAGATAATGTGCATCACGGCAGTGGTTGCAGATGAGCTGCAGTGTGGGATGGTGCAAGGGAGATGAGAGTTAGCAGATCTCCTAGCATGAGTTGACATCAGCAGGACAAAACAAGGACAAATTTCAAATTATGTTTCGCAATCCTTTACTAAAATGTTAAAATTAAGTATGGAGTATTATTTCTTCAGATACTTAAAGTTATTATTAGAGATTTAAAACAAATAACTTTAAACTTTTTCTTTCTGCCTTCTATATCTCTCTTTTGATCTTTTTCCCTGTCTTTACTTTTGATTTCTATATCTTACTTTGACATTGAATTAACATTCCTCACTGGACACCAGAATGGCTCCTAATTCAATACATTCCAATGCAAAATTCCGTGAACAAATAAAGAGTGTATGTGTGAACGTAAAGAATAGCTATGCCAAATAAAATACAGAGCCTTCCAATTGTGCTAAAGCCAAATATACACTAAATAACATTCTCTTTATTCTGGGCAACAAGAATTGATCAGGTGGGGCGATATGGGTAACTCTTGATATCTGGCAGACGGTTCTTTAAAATGTCTTGCCTTCGACTGGATTGTTCCTTACCTAAAATTGGTGACTGTCCGATTTCCTTAAATCCTGCTGCTTCATCTGCTACTGTTGCAAGCAGATGATGACCCTAGCCTTCCACATGAATTCCCCACGTGATTAAACATGAAAACATTTTTAAATCAAGAAAGCAAGCAGCAAGCATAGTTTTGTTGGGATGTGAAGTCCTTAGAAACACTGATGTACCAACCTTTCAATACCTCCAATTATTTTTCATGTTCACTTCATGGAAGCATATCTAGGTTTTTATTGGCACTACAATAGATAGCCAAATCTCAAAGTTACCACATATTTTTAGTGAACCCACTTTTACCATAAAGATACAGAAGACAATTCCACCTGTTTAAATTTGCTTACTTTGCCCACAAGAGTAAGGATTGGTTAACTCTGTGCAAGTTCATCTGGAGCCAGACTCCATTCTAGGAGAATTAGGATTAGCTTTGTTGTCATATGTACTCACAATCGTAGTGACATGTTTACAAGTCGCTATTTACGGCACCATCTTAGATACAAAAATCCTGGCTACAGATTCTTAAATACAAATTCTTAGGAAGAAAATCAAAAAGAAGAAATGAAATAAAAAATTACAATTTTTAAACCCAGCTGCAGCCAAGAAATCAGCTACTGAAATTGGAGCTTGCTGTACATCCAAAAGGAAATAATGTGAAATGGGAGTACCTTAATTGCTCAGCTTAATTGACTTTATGGCAGCCATATGAGTCACTCAAAGAGACTATTCAGTCTATTGAGTCCACATGATCATCAAGCACCTACCTATCCTGGTCTCATTTCCTAGTACTTGGCCTTTAACCTTGTACTTTAAGTGTTCATTTAAATAGTTCTTAAACATTGTGATGCTTCCTGCTGCTACCAGCTTTTCAGACTGGTAATCCCAGAAACCCTCTGTAGTGATTGTAACAAGGCCAGTCAGGCACGGTGGCACAGTGGTTAGCACTGCTACCTCACAGCGCCAGTGACCCGGGTTCAATTCCCACCTCAGGCGACTCTCTGTGTGGAGTTTGTACATTCCCCCCGTCTCTGGTGAGACCACACTTGGAATATTGTGTCCAGTTCTGGTCTCCCTACTATAGGAAAGATACAGAGGCTTTGGAGAGGAGTTTTACCAGGATACTGCCTAGACTGGGTTTGTGTGGGTTTCCTCCGGGTGCTCTGGTTTCCTCCCACGTGATGGTACTGGAGGTTGCACAGAGGAGATTCACCAGGAGGTTCCCTGGGATGGATCATATCAGCTATGGAGAGAGGCTGGATAAGCTCTGGTTGTTTAGCAGAGAAGACTGACAGGAGTGTGATTCAGAAAGATAACATTATGAGGGGCATGGACAGAATGGATCAACAGCAGCTGTTTCTTTTAGTCAGAGGGTCAAGAACAAGGGAGCACACTTTTAAAGTGAAGGGTTTGAAGTTGAGGGAGAATTTAAAGATTGCTTTTTTTTTTCACCCAGAGGGTGTTGGGGTCAGGAATTTACTTCCTGAGAGGAGAGTTATCATGGGTATCCTCACAACTATTTAAAAGGTGCTTGAACGAGCACTTGGAAGTGTCATAACATTCCCAGCTATGGGCCTGGTGTAGGAAAATGGGACTACTGTAAATCATGCCGTATTTCTGACAGTACAGAATATATACTCCTGTGAGTGTATGGCTGTACAAGGTCAATAATTGAGCAGCCTAAGGCAGGAATTGATGGGTTTCTGAAGAGTATATTCACAAGGGTTATAAGAGTGAACTGTGATAGCTTGTCAAATTATGTCAATGTGAGAAATAACAGAAAATAAGTGCAGCTTCCTTACAATCTAATCTAATCCAAAAATGTGCAGGTCAGGTGAATTGGCCATGCTAAATTGCCCGTAGTGTTAGGTGAAGGGGTATATGTAGGGGAATGGGTCTGGGTGGGTTACGCTTTGGCAGGTCGGTGTGGACTTGTTGGGCCGAAGGGCCTGATTCCACACTGTAAGTAATCTAATCTAATCATAGACTATGAATTCCCTGATTGGGGCTATTAACCTGGTCCGATCAGGGAGCTGGCTGACAGATATAAACAGGCGTGCCAAAGGTTCTGCTGACTGAGAGCTGACTCTGAGGAAACTGGCCCTGAGTCGAGCCCATTTACTATGCCCATGTAAATAAAGAATGACTTGGTGATGAGATATTGGCCTCTGTGGAGTTATTTGACCGCATAGAGTTATCTGCACCGAGTCAATGTCTAAAAAAGAATTCAGTCAAATTTAATAGACTGGATCTCCCCTTTACAAAGCCATTATGGCTATTAATAATTGCCTCTCCAAATGGGGATAAATTCTATCCTTCAAAATTATTTCAAACGGTTTTGCTACCACTAATATTAGTCTGAGTGGCCCATTGTTATTTGGTTATCCCTACCATCCGTTGTGAGCAATGGTACCACGTGAGTGGTGTTCTGGTCCCCTAGCACCTCTCCTATGGTCAGAGTGGATTTGAAAATTAATGTCAGCCTATTCAGCGTCTGCCTCTAACTCAAACCCTCCAGTCTCAGCAACGTCCTTCTAAATCTTTTCTACATCCTGTCAAGTTTAACAACATCTTTCCTATAGAAGGGAAACCCGAATTGTCCATAGTATTCAAAAGAGACCTCCCCAATGTCCTGTCCAGCCACGATATGATGTCCCAACTCCTATGAAGAATGTCCTGACCAATGAAGACAAATGTGCCAAATGCCTTCTTCATCACTCTGTCTACCTGTGTCTCCACTTTCAAGGAACTATGCACCTGCACCCAGCGGTCTCTTTGTTTGGAAACACTTCCCAGGGCTCCACCATTAACTGTATAAGCTCTGCACTGATTTACCTGACCAAAACACAACACCTCACATTTATCTAAATCTAATTCCATCTGCCACATATATTAACAAATGCAGGAATGTGTTGTAATGTGCTATCTATGCCACATATGTGCCCTCAACAGGTTGTCTTCTTTCTTTCCCTCTCAGAACATAGAAAAGTACAGCACAGAACAGGCCCTTTGGCCCACGATGTTGTGCTGAGGGTTAATCATAATGTGAAATATAGTAACTTAACTTATGCACTCCTCAACTCACTGCTATCCATGTGCATGTCCAGTACTCGCTTAAATGTCCCCAATGACACTGCTTCCACCACCAGAGCTGGCAACGCATTCCATGCATTCACAACTCTCTGCATAAAGAACCTACCTCTGACATCTCCTTGCTCCTAATATCTTCAAACGATGACTCCTAATACCAGTCAATCCTGCCCTGGGGAAAGGTCTCTGGCTATTGACTCTATCTATTCCACTCATTATCTTGTATACCTCGATCAGCTCTCCTCTCTTCCTCCTTCTCTCCAGAGAGAAAAGTCCAAGCTTAGTCAACCTTTCTTCATAAGGCAAGCTCTCCAGTCTAGGCAATGTCCTGGTAAAACTCCTCTCCAAAGCCTCTGTATCTTTCCTATAGTAGGGCTACCAGAACTGGACACAATATTCCAAGTGTGGTCTCACCAGAGACTTGTAGAGTTGTAGCTCTTAAACTCAATCCCCCTGTTAATGAACGCCAAAACACCATATGCTTTCTTAACAACCCTATCCACTTGGATGGCAACTTTGCGGGATCTATGTACTTGCACACCCAGATCCCTCTGTTCCTACACACTGCCAAGAATCCTGTCTTTAATCCTATATTCAGCATTTGAGTCCGACTTTATAAAATGCATCACTTCGCATTTATCCAGGTTGAACTCAATCTGCCATTTCTCAGCCCAGCTCTGCATCCTGTCTATGTCACACTGCAGCCTGCAGTAGCCCTCGATACTATCAATGGCACATCCAATCTTTGTGTCATCTGCAAATTTACTAACCCCACCCCTGAACCAAGTCATTTATAAAAACTATAAAGAGCAGAGGCCCAAGAACAGAGCCCTGCGGGACACTACTCAACACTGACCTCCAAGCAGAACACTTTCCATCTACAACCACTCTCTGCATTCTGTCAGCCAGCCAATTCTGAATCCACATCGCCAATTCTCCCTGTATCCCATACTTCCTGACTTTATGAATGAGCCTACCATGGGGAAACTTATTGAATGCCTTGCTGAAGTCCACATACACCTAATCCACTGCTCGACCTTCATCAACCTGTCTTGTCACTTCCTCAAAGAACTCAATAAGAATTGTGAGGTATGACCTGCCCTTCACAAAGCTATGCTGACTGCCTTTAATCAGGCTATGCTTTGCCAAATAGTCATAAATCCTATCCCTCAGAATTCTTTCCAAAACTTTGCTGACCACAGACGTAAGACTGACTGGTCTGTAATTGCCAGGGTTTTCCCTAATACCCGTCTTGAAAAGAGGAACAACATTCGCCTCCTTCCAATCCTCCGATACAACTCCCGTGGAGAGTGAGGAGGCAAATATCCTCGCCGGCGGCTTAGCAACCTCCTTTCTCGCTTCCCAGAGCAGCCAAGGATAAATCTGATCTGGCTCTGGGGACTTATCAATCTTAATGTTATCCCAACTTTCCAGCACATCGACTTCATCAATCTTGATCTGGTCAAGACTGTATCCCAGTTCCTGAAAATTTTCATTCACAACAAGGTCCCTTTCCTTGGTGAAAACCGAAGCAAAAATCTCACTTAGGGCTTCCCTTTTCTGCTCAGACTCCACGCACAAGTTCCCTACGCTATCCTGATCAGCCCTATCTTCTCCCTGATCATTTTCTTATTCCTCACGTATGAGTAAAATGCCTTTGGGTTCTTCCTAATCCTTCCTGCCAAGCCTTTTTCGTGCTCCCCCAGCTCTCCTCAGTCCATTTCTGAGCTCCTTTCTGGCAAGCCTGTAATCCTGTAAAACTGTGCTAGATCCTTGCTTCCTCCACCTTACGTAAGCTGCCTTTTTCCTTTTGATGAGAAGCTCCTCTGTTCTCGTCATCCAAGGTTCCTTAATCTTACCCCTTCTTGCCTGTCTCAGAGGAACAAATTTGTGCATCACTCACAATAACTGCTCCTTAAATAGTCTCCAAATGTCTGTTGTGCCCTTTCTGTGGAACAATTGCTTTTAGTCTGTACTTCCCAACTCCTGTCTGATAGCGTCATAATTTCCTTTTCCCAAATGAAATACCTTCCATCGGAAACTGCTCCTTGCCCTCTCCAAGGCTATGGTAAATGTGAGGCAGTTGTGATCACTGTCACCAAAGTGTTCTCCCACCGCGAGATCTGACACCTGTCCTGGCTCGTTGCCAAGCACCAAATCCAAAATGGCCCTCCCCTCGTCGGTCTGTCTTCATACTGAGTAAGGAAACCCTCCTGAACACCTGACTAAAACGGCTCCATCCAAACCATCTGCACTTAGGAGGTTCCAGTCGATATTGGTATTATATTTCACCTACTTAAAAACTTGCCAGCAGTCCTTCGCTCCTCCCTCACACCCCTCGGACTAATTAGATCTCAGTACAGTCCCAGCTTGTGTAACTGGGTAAGAGAGGCTGCCATATGGTGGGGCCCATTGGCATTGCAATTTCAGTTGAATGGCATTTGTATTGCACCCTATCCAAAGGGAATCACTATATTACACAAAGTCCCATTCATGAAAGCCAACACAATGCATTTAAATCCTCTGAAGTACCTAATCTCTCCCAAAAACAAAAATTTGTACTCATAGCCCACATTGAAAATGGCTAATCCTTTCATAATGTCTTGGAGCTGCCAATAAAATTGTAACTTATAAATGAGAATGCAACCAACTATTAATTACGTCACAATGAATATACTTAGCAAACAGCTTTTAAAATTTCTAGAATAGTTCCTTTTCATCTCAAACACAGGCATACTTCCAAATAAGGTAAAAGTGAGGTCTGCAGATGCTGGAAATCAGAGTCTAGATTAGAGTGACGCTGGAAAAGCACAGCAGATCAGGCAGCATCCGAGGAGCAGGAAAATCTACATTTCGGGCAAAAGCCCTTCATCAGGACTTCAAATAGTACAATAATCATACTTCCAAATAAACCTGTTGGACTATAATCCAATATTGTGTGATTTTTAAATTTGTCCACCCCAATCCTACACTGGCACCTCCACATCATAATTTTTTTTGTAATTGGTAAATGAACGTCTATTTAAGTAACATGACAGTTTGAAAGATCGTATCCAAATTTCAAGAACTTTTCCAAATCTCTCTAAAGTGTTGTTCCTCCTACACTGCAGGGTGAGGTGGGAAGTCACTTTTTTTTATGAAACCTTAAGTTATCTCGAGAATGTGACTTAAAAGAAGTTCTGGGATTTACATATTAATGAGCGAAAATCCACAACCCATTCTAAAAGATGAAAGACTTAACAGCAATCTAGGTTTATTCAATATATAATTTCAGGTGCATGACACTGTAATCTGTTGCTATAAATTCTGTGTCTTAGAATCCTGTTCCACAGCTATCTGATGAAGGAGCAGTGCTTTGAAAGCTAGTGCTTCCAAATAAACCTTTGAACTATAACCCGGTGTTGAGAGATTTTTAACTTTGTCCACCCCAGTCCAACACAGGCACCTCCACATCATACTTTTTTTGGTAATTGGCAAATGGACATCTGTTTAACTAATATGACAGTTTGACAGATCATATCCAAATTTCAAGAACTTTTCCAAACCCCTCTAAAGATTTGTTCCTCCTCCACTGCAGGGTTACGTCTTTGTTCCAGTGAAAATAAAGAGCTAAACTGTATTTTCAGTAACGATATGGTGGGGTCCATGTCTTGCCAACGCAAAACTCTGTGGACGTATGTTGCTGTCCATGAAGTGTGTTCCAAAGTGTTAGCCAGTGCTGGAAAATAAGGAAGGGCAGAGAAAATGCAGATAATTGTGTACATTTGCGTGTTGGGAATTGCCGCTGTCTAGGTTCCAACCATTCTCTGGGAGAAGAGCAAACTACATGTAAATGAATAGAGATTAGGTAAAAATGTAAAATCGATGTATGCAAATGGACCCCTCACCTCTCACCAGCAAGATTGTCATCTAGCCATTAAGACGATTGAGTGGAAAAATCAGCTATTTTGTCTTGATGTCAATAATCTGATTTTTGTTCTTACCATATTTTCCTCGCTATGGTTCGTGCTATTCAAGGCCTTAGAAAACTTAGCCCATGGTTTCTTTTACTTATCGGCACAGCAGTGCACCCATCTACTTTGTGCTATCCACATCAGTATCTTTTACACCTTTGAAAGACTAGGTTTTTGCATACACACTGACAAGGCTGAAAAGTGCTGAAGAAATGCAAGTCCTTCGTATTTTAAAAAAGCAATTCTCAGACGTTGTGATATTTTATACTAGCAATCCACAATTTGCTTCAAAGAACGAGGACTAGATATGGTGATAGCACTTGTTTCTATGTCTACACAAATAATGTGGCAGTAAATATACTGAAGAATGCAAAACAACAGGTCTTAAATTGTAAAAAGAAAAATCATGAGCTTAATCCTCTCCTCAGCACTTTAAATGTTCTAAAACTGACATCCTTTGGGAGACAGGAAGTGCCAAAATACATTTCTTACAATGGAAGATTTAACTTTGCCAAATAAAATTGACCCAAAAGCTTCCAAAAGTCAGGAAAAGTTTTGGGTTATGGTCAGGTCATTACATTGCATGCACATCATCTGACATTTGCAGTCACTATTGATGGTTCTAAAGGAAATGTAGCCTTCCTGTCCCCAGCTTTTTTGAGTGGTTGGATGGGTTTTGGAAGAAATATGAAAACCACCAGGAAAAGTTGGAGATAGCTTGCTAAGGAGTCAGGAGTATCTGCTATGCACGTCGTAAATGTTTTCACAGCTTCATCAGATGCAACAAGTCATGATTCTTAGTGTAATGATTGATCTGCAAAGAAAAATTAGCTGTTAAATTGTGCAAGTGTTGAGATGCATTCAAATATTTTTCTCATTGGAAAAAGTGCTGTGATGCATTCAAAACTGAAGAAACAAAAAACAGTGTGTGTGAAATGTGGAATGAAATGATTTAAAGTTTCAAGATTGGCATACTGGAAAAAAAAAGTCTCTCCAGCTTTAACTTAGAAGGAAAAAAAACAACTTGGACTGCTTTAATTGAGAAGCTATCTGGTGTGGTTTGCAAAATCTTGCTATCTTCGTTCCAGATTCAATAATTTCAATTGTTTCCAGTTGTAAGGATCTTCCTGACAGCTCAGGCCCATCATGAATGTTTGGCGGAGTGTCAAACGCTACAGAAACACATATAGAGTCATAGAGATGTACAGCATGGAAACAGACCCTCCAGTCCAACCTGTCCATGCTGACCAGATATCCTAACCCAATCTAGTCCCACCTGCCAGCACATGGCCCATATCCCTCCAAACCCTTCCTATTCATATACCCATCCAAATGCCTCTTAAATGTTGCAATTGTACCAGCCTCAACCACATCCTCCGGCAGCTTATTCCATACACGTACCACCCTTTGCGTGAAAAAGTTGCCCCTTAGGTCTCTTTTATATCTTTCCCCTCTCACCCTAAACCTATGCCCTCTAGTTCTGGACTCCCCGACCCCAGGGAAAAGACTTTGTCTATTTACCCTATCCATGCCCCTCATAATTTTGTAAACCTCCATAAGGTCACCCCTCAGCCTCCAACGCTCCAGGGAAAATAGCCCCAGCCTCTTCATCCTCTCCTTATAGCTCAAATCCTTCAACCCTGGCAACATTCTTGTAAATCTTCTCTGAACCCTTTCAAGTTTCACAACATCTTTCCGATAGGAAGGAGACCAGAATTGCACGCATTATTCCAACAGTGGCCTATCCAATGTCCTGTACAGCTGCAATATGACCTCCTGACTCCTGTACTCAATACTCTGACCAATAAAGGAAAGCATACCAAATGCCTTCTTCACTATCCTATCTACCTGCAACTCCACTTTCAATGAGCTATGAACCTGCACTCCAAGGACTCTTTGTTCAGCAACACTCCCTAGGACCTTACCATTAAGTCCTGCTAAGATTTGCTTTCCCAAAATGCAGCACCTTGCATTTATCTGAATTAAACTCCATCTGCCACTTCTCAGTCCATTGGCCCAACGGGTCAAGACCCTGTTGTAATCTGAGGTAATCCTCTTTGCTGTCCACTTCACCTCCAATTTTGGTGTCATCTGCAAACTTCCTAACTGTACCTCTTATGCTCGCATCCAAATCATTTATGTAAATGGCAAAAAGTAGAGGACCCAGCACCGATCCTTGTGGCACTCCACTGGTCACAGGCCTCCAGTCTGAAAAACAGCCCTCCACCACCACCCTCTGTCTTATACCTTTGAGCCAGTTCTGTATCCAAATGGCTAGTTCTCCCTGTATTCCATGAGATGTAACCTTGCTAATCAGTCTCCCATGGGGAACCTTGTCGAACGCCTTACTGAAGTCCATATAGATCACATCTACTGCTCTGCCCTCAATCTTCTTTGTTACTTCTTCAAAAAACTCAATCAAGTTTGTGAAACATGATTTCCCAAGCACAAAGCTATGTTGACTTTCCCTAATCAGTCCTTGCCTTTCCAAATACAGGTACATCCTGTCCCTCAGGATTCCCTCCAACAACTTGCCCACCACTGAGGTCAGGCTCACCGGTCTATAGTTCCCTGGCTTGTCTTTACCGCCCTTCTTAAACAGTGGCACCACATTTGCCAACCTCCAGTCTTCCGGCACCTCACCTGTGACTATCGATGATACAAGAGGCCCAGCAATCACTTCTCTAGCTTCCCACAGAGTTCTCGAGTACACCTGATCGGGTCCTGGGGATTTATCCATCTTTAACCGTTTCAAGACATCCAGCACTTCCTCCTCTGTAATCTGTCAAAAGGGGCTTATTGTCAGATTAATTGGCTATTTTAAAAGAAGGTATTAAATGATTAGCTGTCACTTGACATGAATACCGAATAGATATTTTATTTTTATAACTGAGTGACCATCTCAGGGATTCAAATATGTTTCAATGGCTCTAGTGATAGTTTGCTCTTCCACCCCACCCACCCCCATCACCCCCCATCCAGTTTGACTGGTTGAGCTTTTTAGTCAGAGCACTATCAGATTGTGAGAATTTTTGTATTTAAATCATACCTATTTCAAACATTTTCAGTTGTTACTATTTCACTCCTTAGGCCTCTGTAAAGTGAATATTGGGTGAGTGGTCATGGAAAATATACTAGGAGAAAGTCAGGACTACAGATGTTGGAGATCAGAGTCAAGAGTGTAGTGATGGAAAAGCACAGCAGGTGAGGTGCCCTTCCTGATGAAGGGCTTAATCTGACCTGCTGCCTGACCTGCTGTGCTTTTCCAGCACCAAATTCTCAACATGAAAAATACATTGCAAATATGAGAGGGCGTGGCGTCTTAACCCGAGTGCCTCAGCACCTGCATTCCTCTAAATGCTGCCTTAAGAGCCAGTGAACCCATCCACATCCCCACAGGCAAAGTACGGCGAGTATAGTAGAGGGGAAAATGACCCAATTCATTCTTCCTGTTGCCATCATAAAATTTGTATTTTGAACCTGTCTATCTGTTGTTTAATCATCAAATACCAGATTTATTCACAGAATTTCTTTTTCACTAACAAGAGGAAATGTATGATTGGCTGCTTAAAAATGCAAGTTTCAGGCAAAGTTATACTTTTTTTTTCAAAAACACATGGTTATTAAATGGAGGTATCATTTCAAAATAGTGCCTTGAAATACTTTAGTTATTCTCCATGAAGCATTTCATTACCTGCATTTATTCCCTGCGTTGCAAAACATACTGGAAAACCAGGCAACAAGCAAACTCCTGCAGTAAAAATCCATTAGTATGCACAGCAGCCCAAGCCTTTTGTTATGTCACTCTGGTTTAATCGTTAATCATTCAATTCTAATTACCACCCAGATTTCAAATGCGCACTTGTATGAATGCAGAGTCTTTAAGTTAAGGAAAGTCTTTTTTGCATAAAAAGCAACTGTAAACAAAATGGACAAATGGAGGGCACAATTTGAAGAGACATTGAAAACCTTAGAACTAAGTTGGCTAAAATCCTAGTAAAGAAATGGGTCAGCAGAGAATGGATGGTGTACACAGAATTTAAGATACAGAAGTTGGGAACAGATTAGTTGCAGACAATTGTATAGCAAGAGGTTCAGGAAAAAGTTTAGGAAGATTTTTTTTGTTAAAATGCCATGTACTCCGTCCTATTGAGGCTAGGTCAACTGAGAAAAATTAAAGCAGAGATCTCAAAGATTTGTAAGGCAATGATGATAAGTGTGATGGAACCAAACGGATACATGATGTTTAAGATATAGATCAACCACAATCTAATTCAATGATAGAATGGTCAGTAAGGAGCTAAATGGGCCATTCTTGTTTGGTGTGATTCCAATAACAGAGAGGAACTTGCCTTTGGATTTAGGAAGCTTTAACAGCAGAAGCTTGAAAGAGAAATTAATCTGAAAGTTGGGGTGTCAAAGTAATTTCAAATTATGGATTTTTAATATTTTGTCAAGGCAATCCAAAGAAATACAATAGAAATATATACATGGTGTTAGTTTAAAGTTAGAGCAGGAAGAAAAACAATCAATCAGTCTGAATTTAAAAACTGTAAGCAATTTCTTACAAGTATTTATAACCATTATCAGACTCAGAGTGAGGAATTACAGAGAAGTATGTAGGTCCAATAAAGACTATGTATTTATTATGCTATGGTGAGCTTTGGCCTGGGTATTTATTTTCAGGCTATTCACTGAAAAAACCAGTAAGTATAATTATATTGAATTGGCAGTTTAGGTGTCAACATATAACATATAGCATGCAATCTGCAGACAAAGTCATTTATGTTTGTCATTTGCTAATTAGTACACAAGATTAAGGATGTTATATTGTAGACTAATCAGGTGTAGTACACTTGGATAAAAAGTAAACTTTTTTCATCTCTACAAGTGCACTTCATACTACATCCATGACCAAATTAGGATTCTTCCCATGTTGAGAACTCTAAATCATTATGGAAGTATCAAAACTCAGGGAGGGGTGAGGGGTGGCCTTAGAGTTTTATAAAATCAATAGGGCATGGATAGGTTGAATAGCCAAGGTCTTTTTCCTAGGTGGGTTGGGGGGGGGTTAAAACTAGAGGCCATAGGTTTAATGCGAGAGGGGAAGATTTAAATGACCTGAGTGGTAATTTTTTCATGCAGAGGGTAGAGCTTGTATGAAACAAGCTGTCAGATGTGGTGGTGGAGGCAGTCTCAATTACGGCATTTAAAAGGCATTTGGATGGGTACATGAATAGAAAGGATTTAGAGCGATATGGGCCAAATGCTGGCAAATGGGATTATGTCAGTCTGGGGTGTCTCATCGACACAGACAAGTTGGACCGAACGATCTGTTTCCATGCTGTATGACTCTATGACTCATTTAGGTAATAAAAGAGATGGCTTTAGTACACCAAACAGAGCTGCATTTTTTACCCAGATCCTAGGCGTAGAAAGAAGTGTTTAACCTTTGTATCTCCCAGTCACTAATCACATTTTTATCTCCACATTGTTTCAGTATGTCTACCTTTTTTTAAAATTAGTCGATTGTGTGGCAGAAAGTAATTACAAGATGCTAATAATTCTCAGGGTAGCCAGACTAGTAACTTAGATGTTAACTATTTTGCATCCTAGAAGGACATTCTGTGGCACGAAGTAAAATATTTTAAATGTTGCTAAAGGTGCTGTGAGGATTTTAGGATGACATCAGCACAAACAATGAGCATGAAGTTTTATTTTACAAAGGAATTCCTCCTTGAGAGTTTCAATTCAAAGGCATTACATACAAACTTAATATCTCCTGGTTATTGTTATTCAAAGATTGTTTCGAAGTAATTTCATGCCAATCTTTTCCTTTCAATATCAATGCTGAATCATTGATGTCACAAGCTTCGATTTAATAAGCTCAAGGTAAATTGTCTTGCTGCCTACTAAACCCTCTCAATTACTGGCTTCCTCACGCGAGCAACATGATTTCCCAAACTATTTCTTCTGTCTCATCTAAACATTTAACAGTACATTATCTGAGATTTCTGTTCAAGATCAAATTTGAATCAAGTGTCCATGGATTTGACTACAAGTCTGAGTGTTCCTTTCAAGTGCAACTCCTGACGAAGCCTGCTCCTCCTGTTCTTATGTTCTTACTGTTTGACAGCATCTGACAGACTGGTTGTTCAGGACCTTGACATTTCAGCATGCAGCAGCTGACTGCTGTGAAAAGGGGACATGGGATGCTTTCCTCTCATTTCTACACCATGAAAGAACTACTAGAAATGGTGTATGCCTCTGCATTTCTGATACAGACCTGAGCAGAATCTCCTGTCAGTAATGCAGAGCTCCCTTCTTTCAAAGGGAGGCTGGGCTGGGGAGTGGCAATCTTCACAAGACTGCCACTCCTCGGAACATCCAGCCCAAGGCTTTTTAATGTGGTTCAAAAATTTAAGCAGTGTAATAAAGTTCCCTCACCACCATTGCCATCCAGCTTGTGTTTTCATTTAAAATTGACAATGTCTAGGAAAATACATTTTGAACCCAAAACATTTTGGTTGTCACATTTCTGTGAGCGGGACACATGGTTATAACATGTTTATGTTTATTAGAAGATTCAGCAGATATTTCAATGAAAAGGCATATTCCTATAGACAGATGGTATCTGATTTTGCAAGAGTAAAGAAAGGGTAAGTTTTTGTTTTTTTTAAACATCTCTGGAGTGTCGAAGGCTGAGAGGTGACCTTATAGAGGTTTATACAATCATGAGGGGCATGGATAGGATAAATAGACAAAGTCTTTTCCTGAGAGTGGGACAGTCCAAAACTAGAGGGCATAGTTTTAGGAGAAGTTATAAAGGGACCTAAGTGGCAACTTTTTCACATAGAGGGTGGTGCGCGTATGGAATGAGCTGCCAAAGTGGTGGAGGCTGGTACAATACCGCATTTAAATGGCATCTGGATCAGTATGTGAATCGGAAGGGTTTAGAGGGAATTGGGCCAAGTGCTGGCAAATGGGACTAGATTGTGTTAGGATATCTGGTCAGCATGGACAAGGTGGACCAAAGGGTCTGTTTCCATGTTGTATATCTCTCCATTTGTATGATGCAGGGACATGTAAATGAATAATGAGCCAATAATGAATTCCAGTTAGGAGTGTACCTACCAAGTAGAAATGTTCCAATAAAAGTAGGAATGATGGTGAACTGTAGATCAAACACAATTGTGCAAGACAGGTTTTGAAAATACTTTCAACCCATCGAGTTCTCACAAAGATGAGCAGTTACAATTGGAAATAAAGAAGGTTTGGATTGGAAATAAAGTTTAAATTGGAAAGAGCTCAACATTGTAAAATATAGGGAAATATTTAAATTTACTTGCAACACATGATAAAACTTTGGGTGTATTCCCTTCATAAGGATTACACACCAGAAGTATCACTCCATCCATCATCCCGGTCTGTGCTTGTTGACCTACATTAGCTGCTGGTCACAATGTCTCAATTTTAAAATTCTCCACCTGGTTTACAAGTCTTTCCACAGTCTTGCCCCTCCTGATCTCCACAACTTTTTCTGCACTATCCTCCGAAATATCTGCACTCCTAAGTCTGTTCTCTTTTTTACAATAATACATTGACACAATGTAGGCTTTACTGTCAAGGCCAATTTTTATTGCCCAACACTATGGTGGTGGTCAGCTGCCTCGAGATGCAGTCTACATGATGTAGATACACCCACAATGCATTAGGGGAGGAAGTTCCAAGATTTTGACCCAGTGACAGTGAAGGATCAGCAGTATAGTTCTAGTGTCAGGATGGTATGTGTTTGGAGCAGAACTTGCAGGTAGTGATGATGTTCTCATGCATCTACTGCCCTTGTCCTTCTAGGTAGTAAAGGGGTTAAGTTTAGAACACACGGTGGCACAATTCTGTATGAAAGACAGTCATCATTCCTGTTAGCATGAGACTCCATGCTAAATCTGTAAAAACTGCATTTTCCAATGTTCTTTTTTTTGTAAAATAAATGTACAAATCCCACAAATTTGCCCAAGGAGTTTCCAACTCACCATCAACCTGTTTACTTCAATATAAAGTGCTAAGCCACCTTCTCAAGTTGCGATTAGATGCAGATTCTGCAGTGGTTTTTTAAAAAAAGATTGATTCAAAGTAGTTTTGACTACTTGAGATCTTCACCTAACACAAAGCAAACCTCCATGTAGATTAGGAGGTGTGTGACATGATTCTGTGTAAAATAGATGATCTACAGAAAGCTGAATCTGGGTATCAGGTCTGTAGACACGCAAGGTTGATTATAGGATCCCTTCCTCTGTAATAATTACACCATGGTTATGAATGTTGAACTGCCTTTTGAGTAATCTTCTCCACAGCCATGTTTTAGAGCAACAAAACAGAACCATTTATTGAAGCTTTCTTCTTTTCCTCAGGTAAACAGAGAACCTCAAACAGCAGTTTTAAACTCTGCACCTTATAGGCTTTACTCACATTTCATAAATAAATCTGCCTCTTATAATAGAAAATTCCTGTTAGCTGAGGGTTTGGGACCTAGCCAGCAATTCTCTGCTATCGCATATCAAGATTCCAGATATTGTTTTTGGTGAAACAGTCTGGTGTCTATTTTTAAGTAGTGATTTAGTACTGGTATATTATTTCATGTTTACTGTGACTAGCAGTGATATATAGTTATATTGAATGCTCTGCAGTATTTGATATTTATTGTGAGAAGCATTTTCCAGTCTATTATGGAGCATTGCAGAAACAGGAACAATAACAGAGGACAGTAGTATAAGAATCTGTACTGATCTGAAGGAGCAGCCTGTCCTCTAGAGACAGTGCACAATTCAATTTCAGTGAGCAATGGCTTTAAACGGTTTGAAAGGATGGCTGGTATACAACACTAAGCAACTAACTCCTTCTTTATATGCAAGTGATTGTCTTATCTACAGCAACACAGCAGACGATTCACAACATTCAAATCGGTATGGGACTTATAATGCACTACTCCACTTGCACCGGCTCTTACAATGGCTCATGGATATGGAACCCCTACAGCACGGAAAGAGACCATTTCGCCCGTCAAGTCTGCACTGACCCTTCGAAGAGCATCCCACCAATAGCCAGCCTCCCACCCTAAAACTATAACCCGACTTTTTCGATGGCCAATCCATCTAACCAGCACATCTTTGGACTGTGGCATGAAACCAGAACATGGTGAGAAACCGGAGCACCTGGAGGAAACCCATGCCTACCTGGGGAGAACATGCAAATTCCACAGACAGTCGCCCAATGCTGGAAGCAAACCTGGTGTTGTGACCCAGCAGTGCTAACCATACACCACTGTGCCATCTAAGTCAAAACCAATGTTTTGACATGAATCCACAGTCTTTTTCAAATCTCTCCATGACCTTGCTGTGGTTCTGTTCGCCGAGCTGGAAGTTTTTGTTGCAAACGTTTCATCCCCTGTCTAGGTGACATCCTCAGTGCTTGGGAGCCTCCTGTGAAGCGCTTCTGTGGTGTTCCCTCCGGCATTTATAGTGGCCTGTCCCTGCCGCTTCCGGTTGTCAGTTTCAGCTGACAGGGGACGAAACGTTTGCAACAAAAACTTCCAGCTCGGCGAACAGAACCACAGCAACGAGCACCCGAGCTACAAATCTTCTCACAAACTTTGATCTCCATGACCTTGTCCTTCCTGTTCCAAACTCTGAGCTATTGGTGCTCCTTCTACGCTGGGCTCTTTTATATTGCCATTATAATGGTTTCCCAGTAGTAGCTGGCCATCAATTAACTAGGCTCTTAGCTCTTGAAATCCCTCCCTATATTATTTCATCCCACCTTTCTCTTTTGAGATCTTCATTAAAATTCACTTGTTTGACCAGGTTTCTAGCCAATACCTCCTGTATGGCTCAGTGTAATGCTTTGATACATTTGCCCAGATTTTCAGGTCTCCAGATTGTTGGATTAACCATTTGAAATGATAGTAAATGAACACTTAACACTGTTGCAAACACATCAAATTTCATGAATCAACACCTTCCAAACCCACAATCACCACCATGTAGAAGGATAAGAGCAGCAAATGAAGGAGAATACCACCGCCTGCAAGTTCTCTTCCAAGACTCTCACGATCCTGATTTGGAAATATATTGCTGCTCCTTCAGTGTCACTGAATAAAAATTCTGGAATGCCTTCCCTAAATCCTCTCAATCATTCTTAATGTTTCGGTTGGATCAACACTTAATCATGCCAATGTCCTAAACTAGATATCATTCTGATGAATTTGAGCTATACCATCTTCATGGCCCTTCATGAGATGGGTCTGAATACCTAAAGTATAGTTTCTCCCAGTACCCAAAACTGAAAATTGCATTATGCATGTTTACTGAATTATTTTGCATTCCCATAGTTCTAAGCCTCTTGCGATTAAGAGAATATTCAAATTTGTTTTTTCTTGGATTTAAACGTAACAGGTAAGGCAGATGAACTCAGGGCGTGGTTAGGAACATGGGACTGGGATATCATTGCAATTACAGAAACATTGCTCAAGGAGAGACAGGACTGGCAGCTTAATGTTCCAGGGCATAGATGCTATATATAGGAAGGATTGAAAAGGGAGGGGGGTGAATTTGGCAAGACAGAAGGGGATAACATTAAATTGTACTTAGAGAGGATACTCCTGGGAATACTTCTGGTTACCTGTAAGAATAATAATAGAATGGTTATGGTAGGGGATTTTAACCTACCAAACACACACTGGGACTGTTATCGTGTCAAGGGCTTGGATGGACAGAAATTTGTTAAGTGTGTACAAGAAAATTCTGACTCAGTATGTGGATGTACCTACTAGAGAAGGTACAAAATTTGACCTACTCTTGGAAAATAAGGCAGGGCAGGTGACTGAGGTGTCAGTGGGGGAAGCACTTTGGGGCCAGTGACCATAATCCTGTTAGTTTTAAAATAGTGATAGAAAAGGATGGACCCAATCTAAAAGTTAAAATGCTAAATTGGAGGAAGGCTAATCTCAATGGTATTAGGCAAGAACTTTCAAAGGTTGAATGGGGGCGGATGTCCACAGGTACAGGGACAGCTGGAAAATAGGAAGCCTTCAAAAATGAGATAATGAGAGTCCAGAGACAGCATGTTTCTGATAGGGTGAAGGGCAAAACCAATACATGTAGGGAATGCTGGGTGACTAGAGAAATTGAGGTTTTGGTCAAGAATAAGAAGGAAACAAATGTCAGGTAGAGACAGCAGGAATTGAGTGACTTCCATGAAGAGGATAAAAGCAGTAGGAGTATACTTAAGAGGGAAATCAGGAAGGCAAAAATGGGATAGGATATAGCTTTGGCAAATTGGGTTAAGGAGAATCTAAAGGGATTCCACCAATACATTCGGGGAAAAAAGGGTAACTAGGGAGAGAATAGGGCGCCCTAAAGATCAGCAAGGCCCACTACGTGTGGAGATGCAAGAGATAGGGGAGATATTAAAAAAGTATTTTGCATCAGTGTTTACTATGGCGAAGGATATGGAAGACAGAGAAAGTGGGGAAATAAACAGCAACATCTAGAAAAATGTCCATATCATAGAGGTGGTGGTGCTGGAGTCTTAAAATGCATAAAGGTGTATGATTCCCCAGGATGTAATCAGGTATACCACAGTACTCTGTGGGAAGCTAGGGAAGTGATGGCTAGGCCCCTTACAGAGATATTTGTATTATTGGAAGCCACAGGTGAGGTGCCAGAAGACTGGAGGTTAGTTAATGTGGTGCCAGTAATTAAGAAAGGTGGTAAAGAAAAGCCAGGGAAATATAGTCCAGTGAGCCTGTCATGGGTGGTGGGCAAATTGTTAGAAGGAATTCTGAGAGACAGGATTTACATGTCTTTAGAAAGGCAAGGACTGATTAGGAATGGTAAACATGGTTTTGTGCATGGGAAATCATGTCTCATGAATTTGAATGAGCTTTTTAAAGTAGTAACAAAGAGGATTGATGAGGGCAAGATGGTGGATGTGATCTATATGGACTTCAATAAGGTGTTTGACAAGGTTCCTCGTGGTAGATTGGTTCGCAAGGTTAGGCCACATGGAATACAGGAGAACTAGCTATTTGGATACAGAAACTGGCTCGAAGGTAGAAGACAGAGGGTGGTGGTGGAAGATTGTTCAGACTGGCGGCCTGTGACCAGTGGTGTGCCACGAAGATCGGTGTTGGGTCCACTGCTTTTTGTTATTTATATAAATGATTTGGAAGTGAAAATAGGGGGTATGGTTAGTAAGTTCGCAGGTTACACCAAAATTGGAGGTGTAGTAGCCAGCAAAGGTTACCTCAGAGTACAACAGGATCTTGATCAGATGGACCAATGGGTCAAGAGTAGCAGATGGAGTTTGCTATTCTTGTTATCTCACACAAAGAGACTTTGGAATGCAGGTTCATGCTCCCTTGAAAGCGATGTCACAGGTCCATCGGATAGTGAAGAAGGCATTTGGTGTGCTTGCTTTTATTGATCAGCACATTGAGTAGAGGAGTTGGAACATCATGTAGCTACTGTACAGGATATTGGTTAGGCCACGTTGGAATTATGTGCAATCCTGGTCTCCCTGCTATCAGAAGGATGTTGTGAAACTTGAAAGGGTTCAGACAAGATTTACAAGGTTGGAGAGTTTGAGCTATACGGAGAGGCTGAATGGACTGGGGCTGTTTTCCTTGGAGTGTCGGAGGCTGAGGGGTGACCTTATAGAGGTTTATAAAATCATGAGGGGCATGGATAGGTTAAATAGACAAGGTCTATTCCCCAGGATGGGGGAGTCCAAAACTAGAGGGCATAGTTTTACGATGAGAGGGGAAAGATAAAAAATGGGACATAAGGGGCAACTTTTTCACGCAGAGGGTCGTGCATGTACAAAATGAGCTGCTAGAGGAAGACTAGTACAATTATAACATATAAAAGGCATCTGGATGGGTATATGAATAGGACGGGTTCAGAGGGATAGGGACCAAATGCTGGCAAATGGGACCAGATGTTACCGTGCTGCATATCCATGACTCTAATTGGATAACTTTCCTCGATTGAATTCGCTGCCAGTTTTGCACACCTAAGATGAATTAGTTTTTTCTGAATTTATTCAATGTTAAATAAAACTCAATGTTTCTTAAGGTTACATCTTTTGCCAGGGGAGATAAAATTAGACTACATTGTAAATAGGCTTTTGTGTCAAGTAGATAAACTTTATCATGTTCTTATTAAGTTCCAGATCTCAAAAAGTCATTACTTCATGTATTCACTTGTCTTTTTCCTTAGTTGCTGACAAATTGCTGTCAATTTTTTTGCTTTTGCCTAAACGTTTCTCGTGTTTATTTTGCATAAATAACTCCAGGTAATTACAGTCATTCCACAGGATTTTACAGCAGCTTTTGCAAGAGTCCCAATTTGCTGTCACACTCTTTGTCAAACCTCCAGCCTATGACCTACAGTGTATAGACACTACAACACACACCCTGCAGTTTTATAATTGCTATTCAATAGAATGATTTGAAGATGCCGGTGTTGGACTGGGGTGTACAAAGTTAAAAATCACACTACACCAGGTTATAATCCAACAGGTTTAATTCGAAGCACACTAGCTTTCGGAGCGACGCTCCTTCATCAGGTGATAGTGGAGGACACCATCCTAATGCACAGAATTTATAGCAAAAATTTACGGTGTGATGTAACTGAAATTATACATTGAAAAATACCTTGATTGTCTGTTGAGTCTTTCATCTGTTCAAATACCATGATAGTTTCACTTCTTTCATGTGTAAATCTCAAAACCTTTTTTTTAAAAATTGCATTCTCAGCTTAGCTGTAACAATGGCTGATAGCTAGACAATATGTTGAAGGTGTTAGCCCCCTGTGTTCTCTGTCTATGCCATGATGTTTAGTTTGATTCTAATTTAAAAAGTGAGATAACAGAGTTTTACAGGAATTCATGCAGTTTTTGAGCAAAGTACAATGTAACTCTGAAAGTACAAATTCACCCCACAAAATATCTATGTGTGCATGTAGGTCTTTGTGTATGTCTGTCTGTCTGGGTTTGGGATTGTGAGTGTGAGAGAGAGTGTATGTGTGTGTGTGTAGTGAGTGTAAAGTGTCTTAAGTCTGTGAGGGCGTGCATGTGTGAGTGTGGGAGTGTGTGCGTGTCTGGGGTGGGGGGGTTGTGAGTGTTTGTGAAAGAGAATGTATGTATATGTGTGTGCATGAGTGTAGAGTGGTCTAAGTCTCTGAGAGGATGCCTGTGTGAGTGTGGGAGTGTGTGTGTCTGTAATGGTGTTCTGACGTGCCACAGCAAGGAACCGTAATGACTTCCTCAGGGGATAGGCACACGCAGTAACCGACAGGGTACCCTTCGTTGTTCAGTATTTCCCAGGAGCTGAAAAACTACGCCATGTTCTTCATGACCTGCAACACATTATCAATGAGAATGAGCACCTCACCAAGACCTTCCCCACACCTCCACTACTTGCCTTTAAACAACCGCCAAACCTCAAACAGATCATTCTTCATAGCAAGCTGCCGGCTCTCAGGACAACTCCATACAACCCTGTCACGGTAGGCGCTGCAAGATGTGTCAGAGTGTGGACATATTAACCACCATTACATGTGGGGACACCTCTCACCTTGTACATGGCAGGTACTCATGTGACTCTGCCAATGTTGTCTATCTTATACGTTGCAGGTAAGGATGCCCTGAGGCATGGTACATTGGAGAAACCGAGCAAAGGCTACGACAACGGATGAATGAGCACCGCACAACAATCAACAGACAGGAATGTTCCCTCCCAGTTGGGGAACACTTCAGTGGTCCTGGACATTCAACCTCGGATCTTCGGGTGACCATCCTCCAAGGCGGACTCCAGGACAGGCAGCAGCGAAAAGAGCCCGAGCAGAGACCGATAGCTGAGAGTTTGGTACCCATAGGGAGGGCCTCAACCAGGACCTTGGGTTCATGTCACATTACAGGTGACCACCATTGCACTATACACAGACACAGATACTCCTACACACACACACACACACACAAAAACACAGACATGCACACAGTCACTCACACACACCCTTACAGACACACACACTCCAAAACTCACACAGGCATCCTCTCAGGGACTTAGATCACTCTACACTCATGCACACACATATACACTCTCTCTCACAGACACTCAACCCCCACCCCAGACACACACACACTCCCACACTTACACATGCACCCCCTCACAGACTTAAAACACTCTACACACACACAGACAAAGACCCACATGCACATATGTTTTGTGGGGTGAATTTGTACTTGCAGAGTACTCCCACAGAGTACTTGAATTCATGTAAAACTCTGTTATCTCACTTTTTAGATTAGAATCAAACTAAACATCGTGGCATAGACAGAGAACAAAAAAGGTTTTGTGATTTACACATGAAAGAAGTGAAACTACCATGTTAAAAATCACACAACACCAGGTTATAGTCCAACAGATTTAATTGGAAGCAAATCATGAAGCTATCATGGTATTCGAACAGATGAAAGACTCAACAGACAATCAAGGTATTTTTCAATGTATAATTTCAGTTACATCACACTGTAAATTTTTGCTATAAATTCTGTGTGTTAGGATTGTGTCCTCCACTACCACCTGATGAAGGAGCGTCGCTCCGAAAGCTAGTGTGCTTCCAATTAAACTTGTTGGACTATAACCTGATGTTGTGTGATTTTTAACTTTATTCAATAGCAGTTTACAACCATACCACAGGTTACAGACATTGTCATCTGTAGCAAGATAGACTGATTTCCCTGAAACAACAGTTCATTAGCTTTTGTAATGTAGATAATTGTTTTGATCCCAATTCTTTGTAAATGATCTGCAGGAGTCATTAAATAATGATAAAAGAGAGAGATTTACAAAGAACAAAAACGTTTTATTCACAGAAATTAACCACATGCTTTACAGCAAATATTGACTTTTAAAAAAAATTGAATTCAACAATATGTATTTAACACTAAGTTTAAAATTAACAGTGACAAGTGAAATGCATCAAAAGTAAACTGCAATATATTTTTAGGACATACCTGGACATCCTTTGGTAACGGCTTTTTTTTCTTTATTCCTATCTGAATATAGCTGAAGAGAAAATATGTAATTACTTGACTATCTTCAGTTCCTTGACCAAAATTAATTTTAAAATTCAAAAAACAGCCTCGTGGTAATCTTTGTAAACATTTGTTTCAAGTTTGTAATTCTTGCAACTCTAGACCATAAGATGACTGAAAAGAAATCAAGAAAGCAGAAAAAAGTAAAAAGCCAAAGAGTGAAAAAGAGCCTTAATGAACCTTTGCATTTATAATTATACCTTTACCATAGACAGATATTTCATAGAGACAGAGGCAATATCTTAAAAATGGATTCCTAGCCAAAGGAGGAAGCGTTTAGGACAGGTGGACATAATGCTTGGTCAGTGGTCTCCTTTTAAGGAGAGCCTTAGGAGAATTCCAAAGTCTGGGATTAAGGAGGAAGAAGGCACAGTCAACAATAGTGAGGTTAAGGGAGCAGAAATAATTAGAGAAAGAGAAATCTGGGAGTTGCTAAACAGACATGATAAAAACAGATTTGAACACAAAGAATGGAATTTTAACTCGAAGGAGGATGGGGTGAGTGGTGCGGGAGGTGATGACAAACAGCAGAGGCCACTAAACAATCTTGAACAGAACGAGGGGGACGTCAAGAGGATCCTTGCATTGGTTCTCAAAGCAATTAGCAGTTTGAAAGTGCAATTGTAAATGACTTGGCAGCAGATGTGGAAATAAATGAGGATGAAAAGAAAATGAAAAATATATGTGTGGTCAGGAATAGAGGACATTGTCAGAAATGATCAGATCTCAAATCAAGACAACTGTTATAAATTGGCCATGTATGGCAAAGTTAAGGGGAAACTTGTGAATATGTCAATCCTGTACAGGCCTATATATTCAATCCTGCTTTGAAACATGTGGGAAGACTTTGCACAGACAGAGTCAGAGATGTACAGCACAGAAACAGACCCTTCGGTCCAACCCGCCCATGCCAACCAGTCATCCCAGCCTAATCTAGTCCCACCTGCCAGCACCTGGCCCATATCCCTCCAAACCCTTCCTATTCATATACCCATCAAATGCCTCTTAAATGTTGCAATTGTACCAGCCTCCAGCACTTCCTCTGGCAGCTCATTCCATACATGTTCCACCCTCTGCGTGGAAACAGTTACCCCTTAGGTCTCTTTTATATCTTTCCTCTCTCAGCCTAAACCTATGCCCTCTAGTTCTGGACTCACCCACCCCAGGGAAAAGACCTTGTCTATTTATCCTATTCATGCCTCTCATGATTTTATAAACCTCTATAAGGTCACCCCTCATCCTCCAACGCTCCAGGGAAAACAGCACCAGCCTGTTCAGCCTCTCCCTATAGCTCAAATTCTCCAACCCTGGCAAGATCCATGTAAATCTTTCCTGAATCCTTTCAAATTTCCCAACATTGAGGTTTTCATTTTGTAGAAAGCCAAAAAACACACATTGATGCCTCTTGATTTTTATTGAGGAATGATCATAATGTGTGATTATTCTTTGCCATGAAATTAGGTCAAATACAGAGTTAACCACACTGCCAACAATACTACATTTTCTTAATGTAACATGAACAAGTAGAATGAAGAATTTTCATATTTTAACAATGTTCTACCATGTAGAAAAATTAAAATGTAGATCAGTAACCAATAACGATAAACATCAGAGTAGTTTCATCTTAGGAATTCAAAGTTAATTTTGTCCTGAGTAAACCAAAGTCAACAGAACAGCAAAGTGGAAGCTTAGTATTTGAATAATTACCATATCAGATAACAATTCAAATTATGGGATCCAAGATGGTGGTGACCTAGGGGGGTTCGCATTGCTGGGGTCCGCGCCACAACATTAGCAGGACAGAGCTAGAACCCGTCCCATCCACTTTACTGCGAGCAACAAGAAACAGTAAAAGAGCTACAGAACCTGAAATGTTTGCTCACTTTTGTTTTTGCTACAGGAGAATGCAGAAGAAAGGAGGGAGTTTGCCCAGTGCCAGGGCTGGGGCTCAATTCAACGAGGTGGAGGGCTTGCTTACACACCTGGCCTTGCTTGAGGAACTCACCAAATCTTGCAAGGTGCTGGGGAAGCAGAATGAAGAAAAAAAATTGAGGAAAAGCTGCCCCCGGTCTCTGTTACACTGCAAACACATGAACAGCAGCTGGAAGACCTGGGGAAAAGGACTGATGAGCTCAAACGTCAGGTCACAGCAGTGAAGCAGAGGCTGCTTCATCGAAGAGTCGGATTAATGCCCTGGAAACACAGGTCCCTGGTTTGCTGGATCTGGTGAATGACCTTGAGAACAGGAGCAGAAGAAACATTCTTTGTGTTGTTGGCATGCCAGAGGGGGTAGAAGGTGAGTGGCCAGTGGAATTCTTTGAGAATTGGTTCCCGGAATTCCTTAGTTTGGAGGCTGAAAAGGGAAGGATAAAGACTGACAGAGCCCACCGGGTTGCAGCATGGAGGCCAGAATGGACCAGCACCTTCGCTCAGTCCTGATATGGTTCCATCATTAAAAAGACAAAGAGAGTCATGGAAGCTTCTAGAGCTGTAGGGAAGGATCCACAGTTGTGGATGTGCGAGGTTTCCAGGGTCGTATTTTCCAAGACCTTTCAGTGGCAGTGATCCGGAAAAGGAGGTCCTATGATGGCATCAAGAAGGGATTGAGAGAGCTTGGGATCCAGTACTCAAGTGTACTGAAGCTCAGTGATTCACAGTTCGAGTTCTTCCTCTCTGGAGTCTAAATGATGCTATAGAAGATTATGGCAAAAGATGTGTTCAAGTGGTGTACCTGGAACATTAAAGGGGAGTCACACGCCAGTCAAGAGGAAGAAGGTACTTTCCAGTCTTAAAAAGGGAGAGAGTGGATATTGCCTTATTACCAGAAACATATCTAGATGATGCAGAGCATCTGAAACCCAAAGACCGAGTTTATTTCTCATCCTTCAACACTAGGGGTAGGGGAGTGGCCATTCTTGTTGGGAAGAATCTCCCATTTAAGTTGTTAGAATGTATTAAAGACACACACAGGAGATTGGTAATCCTTAAAGCTTTGATAAATGGGGAAGAATACAGGATCTTAAATGTTTATTGTCCCCGGCCTACCCCCTCAAGTTCTTGATAGAAGCACTTTCTAAATTGGTTAACCTCCCATCTCATCATATTACCAGAGAGGGGATTTTAATTGTCTAATAGATCCTACGGTAGACAGATTGCTCAAAGACCCCCTAATATCTTCTTCACGATCTAAGCAATTAAGGGATTTGCATGTTGAACTAGGATTGGTAGATGTTTGGAGGCACCTTCACCCTACCAGCAGAGATTTTACATTTTTCTCGAATCCGCACAAATGTCATACCAGGATTGATTTCTTTTGGACTTTCGCAGTGCATTTGGGCTCGGTGGTGTCATGTACAATTGGCAATATCACTATGTGTGATCAGGCTCCACTGTATCTAATGGTCAAGAGTAACAATACTATGGTACTATGATCCCTCCATCCTTAAGGATAGCAAGTTTACTGAATTCTTTTCTACTGAATTCAGAGGATTTTTTAAGACATTAATTCAGGCTTGTCCATTAATCCAGTCATTCTCTGGGAAGCTGCTAAAGCTAAAGGGAGTTAGTTATTTCCTATTCAGCCAGTTAGAAACGTCAAAAGGGGTGATCAATAATGCTTGCTTGAAACGCGTCTGAAGGCAGCTGAAAAGACAAACTTTCATTGGTCCTCGTTGGCTAAACTGTGGAGGATCACAGCACTTCAGTGCACACTGAACTCCATGCTCACATAGACAGCTAAGAGGGAGCTTACATTTCCAAACAAAGGTTCTTTGAGCATGGGGATAAGCCGGGCAAGTACTTAGCATATCTTGCCAGGAAAAGAAATGCTCCCCAAGCCATTACCTCAATTAGGGAAGATACTGGAAATGTAATCCATTATTCTAAAAGGATTAACACAGCATTTCAGAAATCTTACTCCGAATTATACCTGTCTGAAAATTGTGAGGATGGGTGGGCTGGGATGGAGTCTTTTTTTAAGAATTTGGATCTCCTAGGTGTGACCCCTGAGCAAGGGTGTCTCCTTAATGCCCCATTGTCAGTTCAAGAGATGCAGGAGGCAGTGAGGCACCTTCAGAATGGAAAGGTTCCTGATGGACTTCCCAGTGTGTTTTATAAGGAATTTACAAGTATACTGTCAGGACCGATGCTTAGTGTGTTTAATGACTCACAGAGTCGGGGCCTCCTCCCGCCATCTTTGAGAGGCAAAGATCCTCACTGTAGGGAATCTAATCTAATCTAATCTAATCTCTTTTACCCTTAAAAAAGAGGGAATGCCCTGGAGGACTGTGCTTCCTATAGGCCCATCTCACCCCTGAATGCAGATTTCAAAATTCCAAGACCCTTACACTAAGATTAGAAACTATGCTGCCTTCCATGATGAAGGAGGATCTAACGGGTTTGTTTTTTGATTTCTTCCACAGTGAAAGACACAAGGTGAACAAATCTTTATTCAGTTTACACCACCAGGAAGAAAGGAAACACCAAGTGGCCAGTGACAAGCAGTGCCCTTCACATCAAAGGGCAATGCTGTATGATCAAACAGTGAAGAGGAGGGCAGGGATCAAATCAAAATAGAGTTGGAGGGGGAAATAATGCACTCCACTCCCTGCGGCACCCATTTCTCTCTGAACAACTCCAGGGTGTTGGTGGACACCGCGTGCTCCTTCTCCAGAGTCACCCGGGCCCTAACGTAACCACAGAAGAGGGGCAGGCAGTCGGCCCTAATGACCTCCTCCACGGCCCGCTGCCTCAAACGGGTTTTATAAAAGGTTGTAGATCATCAAATAATGTCAAGAGGTTACTTAATATAATTCAAGTATGTCAACAACGATCAGTACAGGGATTAGTGATCTCTCTAGATGCAGAGAAGGCATTTGACCAGGTCGAGTGGCCATATCTTTTTTATACTTTAAAGCAGTTTGGCTTGGGCTAGGTCTTTATCAGATGGGTAACGGTTTTGTATAGTGACCCTCTTGCCGTGGTTCTCACTCATGGTGTGCGATCAAGCAATTTCAATATTCTTAGAGGCAGTCGACAGGACTGTCCTCTATCACCATTGCTTTTCACATTGGTGATTGAACCGTTGGCAGAGGCAATACATTACGATCCCAATAATTCTGCTCCAGAAGTGGGGACGAAGTCACAAAAGATTGCATTTTATGCAGATGACATTCTTGTCTTTTTATCAAACCCAACAGTTTTGGTGCTACATTTGATACAATACATTAATTCGTTTGGTGGCTTTTCGGGTTACAAGATCAATGTTGCGAAGTCAGAGGCCATGCCCATGGGTCGTCTCCTGAAAATGCCTGGTCCAGAGGACGAATCTCTATTTCCCTTTAAATGGTTACAGAAGGGCTTTCCCTACTTAGGTATACTCATTACTCTAGCCTTTAAAAAGGCTATTTAAAACCAATTTTGACCACTTATTCGACAGAATCAAACAAGACCTTCGAAGATGGGAGGCACATCCAATCTCTTGACTAGATCAGATAGCCCTCGTTAAAATGACATTCTCCCCCGCCTGCTATATCCTAAGTGAATGTTTCCTCTGCTTTCTACGAAGCAAATATTTAGAAGGCTGAATGGCTGGTTCAGTTCCTTTATCTGGTATCACAAGCAAACCCTTATTAAACTAACTAAACTGCAGTTACCCCACAGACTGGGAGGTGTGGACCTCCCAGATCTCAAAAACTAGCAATTAAGCTCATTTTTATTATAGTGACCCTCACTCACTATGGTTAGACATTGAAGCATCTGAAGCAAGATGCCCCCTTATGAGCTTGCTGTTCTTGGACAAAATGAGAACAGTTAAGGAATATTGCCATAGCCCAATAGTTATTAATACTGTTAAAGCATTGAGGGCAATGCATCAGAGTAAGGGCAATATTGCCAAAACATCATTTTTTTTTACACCCATAATTGGTATGCCGGATTTTCAGCAAGGGATGATGGATTCGGGTTTAAACTATGGGCAGCTAGGAGTAGTTCTTGCCTGGGTGACTTACTCCAGGGGGATATATTGATGTCTTTTGACCAGTTGGCTTGGAAATACAAGCTGCCCAGTAGGCACCTCTTCTATTTTTTTCAAATTAGAAATTTCAGTCAAAAAAAACACACACTTCTAACTGATTCTTATAGATCTGAGATGGAGAAGAGGGAGCTGAGAGCACACTTTCTGTCAGCAATCTCTATCACCTATTGGGAAAGGGTCCCTCAGACAAGCGTGTAAGGTGTGGGAGAGGGAGTTAAATGTTGAGATCTCTTCTAAATATGGGAGGATATCTGGGAAAATGCAACAAGGATCTCAATTTGCAACAGGACACATGCCTTGCAATTGAAAATTCTGCAAAGGGTCTTAGCTCCAGACTGCCTTTCAAAATTTAATGTGAGAGTGTCCTATATGCAAAGTGAGTATAGGTACGCTCACTCATTGTCTCTGCTCCTGCCATAAACTAGAGGCATACTGGAGCACTGTGGTGGCAAAAGAGAGAGGGTCTTGGGGTCAGAGGCAGAGTTGAACCCAGTATCTCCTCTTCTTGGCCTTGTTAATCCACTTCCATTAGACGCACACACAAAAGAAAAGTGTTTCAGTATCCTCACTTTTTGTACAATAAAGAACATTCTGTTAGTGTGGGTTTCTGAACCCCCCCAGGATTGTCGGGCTGGCATAAGCTAGTCATGGAACACATGCCTCTGGACTTTCTTACAGATATAGTGCACCATAAAACTGAGAATTTTTATAAGACATTGGTGGCCCTTTTTCAACTACTTGGGTACAGATTTATCTGCCATACTAATAAGGACCTTTATATAGCCACAGAGATTCTGTTTAAGGAGTCTGATATCCAGAGGAGAGGAACTACAAACACATGAATATGTATAAATTTATGGTCTCAATGGTTGAGGGCTATTGCTTTGTTTCATTGAGCTGTATTATTATTACTATTACTAGCATGATTTATTCATTAGTTATTAGTTATTGTTATTATTTATGTAATTAGCTGGGTTTTTTTGTATTGTTTTGAATTTTGTATTTGTTGTAATATCCAAAAAATTCTTTTTTTTTCAATTAAAAATATATTTTTAAAAAACAACTCAAATTATATGAGAAGGGCTAGGTCTCACACTGTACAGGAGGAAAGCTATAAAAGAACCTCTGGATGCGACTCGCAGGATGGCAGGGATTGTCAAGAGAAGTGGAACACTTTGAGGCATTGGAAAAGAAGTTTAGACACCAGAGCAGTAGGGGAGAGGCTAACATTGGTTTGTTAGACTGTATCACCAAGCTGAGAGATTCAAATAACAGCAAATGTATGGCAAAAGAAACAGGAAGTGTTGGTAAAACACAGCAAGTGTGGGAGCATCTGTGGACAGTGAAATCACTTAACGTTTGGAGTCCTGCAGTACTCTTAAGAACTAAAGGATTGGAACTGATAAGCTGAGTTTCAAAGCTGTGAAGTTAAACATTCTATCAAAATAAAACAAGGAATAGACAGGGTCTTTCCTATGAGTAGAAGGGCTTTCCAGAGGGAAATGTTAAAAGGGAATGATTGTTGTTCAACTTACCAAAAGCAAGAGGGCAGGGGTGGGCAGGGTAGAACAGAAGTTAAAGTGATTAGTCTTCAAAAAGTGCGCTGGGCAGGAAGGTCAGTGAGGTTTTTTTTCTCTTGTTCCCTGTTACTTTGATCCTTCCAAATGCTTTGCCATACTGCAGGTACTACTCTGCAGCTCGACTACAGTTTTACCTTACTTGCCAGCCAAAGAAAGCATGCATGCATATCTTAGTATCCTAATATAAACCAATTTGCACACAATGGTATCCAAGTGCAACTTAATGGAAGGAGTGATGCAGTCAGTGCATTAAGGTTACATTAATGTTAATTTACATTAAGGTTAAACATTAATTCTATAAAATTTCAAAGACAAAAATGCTTCTCACCTGTTGCACCATATTTGAGACAGAAAGATTACAAATGCACCTACAATTGGTTCACATCCAAATTACACTACACAGCTTACATTGATACAAAACTGAAACCAACTTACATCAACGCTACACAACCAATCAATAAAGAACTGGTTCTGAGCCTTAAATGTTTCTGAAGAAAAAATTATTTTAGGATGTTTCATTTGAAATATTTCCAGGAAAAAAAATATCAAAATTAATTAATTTTGAAATACAAAGGACAGACAATAATTATATTTATCATCATTCCATTAACAGTCGATTTCGCTAGATTTTTTGTGGGGAAAAATATACCGAAACATAAAACTTTTCATTCATTTTACAATTAAGAAAATATAAACTTTTCTTGGCAGTGAGGTTGATTAAATATCATAGCAATGAATAACTTATTCATAATATACGTTAATAGATGCTGTAGCATTCCGTGGAGTGAGAACATTGATTTTGATATACCCACGTATATTATCTTCACATCTGTCAAGCGGGAAAAGGATGCATGTTACGAACTCAGAACAAGTGTAACTTTGTAACAATGGTGTCTTCATTAAATATTAATGAATGTACACATTGTACTCGTGGGAAAAATATAGAAAGTTCTTTATAACAATATACTTTCTGAATATTCAAAATTCATTTTGCACTGAAACAATGTAAACAACACAGCAAAAGTTTAACGTTTTAAGCTGGTCAGGTTATTTGAATCCAGTAATTCTGAGACAGAGTAGACTGCTTTTAAAAGTTAGTTAATATTTGTAACTGGGTTTTCCCTATTTGTATGATTAAATAACATTTAACATTTTCGGCATTTCTAATAGATGCCAGCTACAGTGCAGGCAGTGACCGGACGAATGAAGTTCATCACTTTATGTTTATGTTTTTGATGTGATTTTACACTTTAACAAAAATAAACTTTATCGGGTCTTTTTCTGCGTGCACCTGGAGTTCTGTAAATCACTGTGTATTTCTGAAAATTTGCCAAATAAACTCATGCTTGCACGCAAAACAGGTTGTTAAAAATTATTTTCAAAATTGTGCGGTCACCGAAGACTGTACGATAATTACATGGATGGATGGATGTATAACTATTTAAACATTTATGTTTCACCTATATTGTTAATTTGCAGTCATATTTAACTGGCTGTATATAATTTGCATTAATAATAAGATATTATTGATGCTCACTCACTCGAGTTTTTTAAACCTCTCCTGGCCTCCTGCTACGTATTGCTTGCCGGTATCCAATTCCTCCAGCTGGTACACACGGTGACCCTGCTGCGGGGTATAAATGTTGCGGACGGCCCCGAATGGTGCCTCCAAACCGTTGGTCACCTCCTTCAAGAAGGCTTCAAAGGTCGAGATCTGGCGCTCGTTGATCACGAACTTTCGACCGGCGTAAAAGGGGTCCCCGTTGCGGTAAACCCGCACGCACTTCACCGCTGGCTGCGCCAGGAAAGTCGGCTTGGTCGTTGCCATGACACCGGAGAAATTAAATAAAACGAATTATTTACATTTAAATAAAGTAAACTTTTACATTTGGAATTGAGTATCCCGCCTCCAAATTCCTCGGGTTGCCTTGAGTCAACACACCGTTGGATGGCAACTGTAGCCACTGCAGGTAGCAGCTTTAAACTGTAACATGCTGCCGTATCCCGGGAAACTGTGTATGCGTTCCATGGTTTCTAAGGCAACTGTCAGATGGGCGGGGCACGAACCAGGCGCACGTGTGTTTGAGAATTGGCTCCGCCCCTCACCCGAGACCACGCCCTTTCACAGTGGGGTCGCGCCCACACCCGAGGCCCCGCCTCCGCGTATATCTCACCCCTTTCGGCCACGCCCCCAGCCTTGTGACTCAGATGACAGTTGCTGAGTTCCATTGTGTGTGAGGGCACTTGTGGGTGCAGTGGTAATGTCCCCATTTCTGGAACTCCCCCTCCCACCCCGTCAAGGACATGCAGGTGCTGGGCCTCCTCCATTGCCAAACCCCAATCACCCGACACTTGGAGGAGGAACACCTCATCTTCCGCCTTGAGACCCTCCAACCACACAAGATTAATGTGGACTTCACCCGTTTCCTCATTTCCTGTCCCCCCACCTTATCCCAGATACAACATTCTAACTCGGCACCACCCTCATGATTTGTCCTCCCTGTTCATCTTCCTTCCCACCTATCCATTCCACCCTCCTCTCTGACCTATCACCATTACCCCCACCTTCATCTACCTATCACACTCTCAGCTACCTCCTCACCAGACCCTCCCCCTCCCATTTATCTCTCTATCACTGTGGTTCACAAGCCTCATTCCTGATGAAGGGCTTATGCCCAAAACATTGATTCTCCTGCTCATCGGATACTGCCTGACCTACTGTGCTTCCCCAGCACCACACAGCACTACCCTATTCTTGACCTCACTTTCGATGCCGATCTCCAGTATCTGCAGTCCTTACTTTCTCCTGGTTCAAGTCCCACCTGCTCCAAGGATGTATTAATAACATCTCTGAACAGGTTGATTAGGAAAATGTTTACTTGTATCTTGCATCCTGAAACCATCTGCCTTAAGTATCTCAAATAGGAATCAGTACTGTGTTAGCCTGCTAAGGTCCACATGGTGCAGTGCCACGAACATTTTAGAGTTCCTCTGCTCATCATTTAAACTATCATCAGCAATCTTGCTATTCAAGGATTGGTTCTACTCAAGGGCATGTGGTCCTGCATTGGACCTCCATGTGACTAGACAGACTGATTCTTAGTCATAGATCTTCATGCACAAGACCAAAGGCAGGATGTCCCACCAAGTACAGATCGTTCTGTTATAATGTTTCTTAATGTGAATTCACTATCACGCGATTTCTATAATGCAAACTTTTAAAGCATGTATTGGTTATAACATGGTTCTAGCTCCATTAAATTAAACAGTACAGCTATGGTGTGATTTTCGTATAACACGAGATTGCATGAGAATGGAACTACCATGTTATAGCAGAACTGAGTGTCATGGAATCCTGAGAACAGGATTTGCTTCCTGTTCTTTTTGTCTCTGCTACCACTCTGCTTCATTGTGACGATATTTGGATGCAAAATATGATACAATTTAGATTCATAGAGTCATAGAGATGTACAGCATGGAAACAGACCTTTCAGTCCAACCTGTCCATGCCGACCAGATATCCCAACCCAATCTAGTCCCATCTGCCAGCACCCGGCCCATATCCCTCCAATCCCTTCCTATTCATATACCCATCCAAATGCCTCTTAAATGTTGCAATTGTACCAGCCTCCACCAGATCCTCTGGCAGTTCATTCCATACACGTACCACCCTCTGTGTGAAAAAGTTGCGCCGTAGGTCTATTTTATATCTTTCCCGTCTCACCCTAAACCTATGCCCTCTAGTTCTTGACTCCCCGACCCTAGGGAAAATACTTTGTCTATTTACCCTATCCATGCCCCTCATAATTTTGTAAACCTCTATAAGGTCACCCCTCAGCCTCCAATGCTCCAGGGAAAACAGCCCCAGCCTGTTCAGCCTCTCCCTGTAGCTCAAAACATCCAATCCTTGCAAATCTTTTCTGAACCCTTTCAAGTTTCACAACATCTTTCTGATAGGAAGGTGACCAGAATTGCACGCAATATTCCAACAGTGGCCTAACCAATGTCCTGAACAGCCGCGACATGATCTCACTGTACTCAATACTCTGACCCATAAAGGATAGCATACCAAACGCCTTCTTCACTATCCTATCTACCTGCGACTCCACTTTCAAGGAGCTATGAACCTGCACTCCAAGGTCTCTTTGTTCAGCAATACTCTTTAGGACCTTACCATTAAGTGTATAAGTCCTGCTAAGATTTGCTTCCCAAAATGCAGCACCTCGCATTCATCTGAATTAAACTCTATCTGACACTTCTCAGCCCATTGGCCCATCTGGTCAAGATCCTGTTGTAATCCGAGGTAACCCTCTTCGCTGTCCACTACACCTCCAATTTTGGTGTCTGGTTCATTAATGTCATTTAGAGAAGGAAATTGCTATCTTTACCTGGTCTGGCCTCCTTGTGACTCCAGACCCACAGCAATGTGGTTGACTTTTAAAGACCCTCTGGGTAATTAGGGATGCGCAATAAATGTTAGCCTAGCCAATTATGATAAAAGAAACTCTTTTGTGTCCTTACTCAGTATCCCCAGCTCCATGGAAATCACGGGGATGCAAAGGCTTAATGGCTATCGCTGAACAATTAATCATAGATCCTGGTAATGATCTGGGAAGTCAGGTTCAAATAAATGTTGGCCCACATCCTGTGAATGAATACAAAAAAACTCTAGTCTATTTGATCTCTCATCATAAATAAAACTCTCCAGCACAAACAATGTCCTGGTAAATCTCCTCTTCAATGTCTCTAGTCATATCACATCCCTCCTATCATGTGGATTTCAGAACTGTACACAATACTGTAGCTGTGACCCAATCAATAATTTATAAAGTTACAGCATAACCTCCCTGCTCTTAAACTCTATGATGTACCTAATAAAGGCACGTACCCATTTACCTTCTTAGCCACTTAACTAGACTGATGGACATGCACACGAAGGTCCCTGTGATCCTCAATGCTTCCCAGGGTTCTACCATTCATCACATATTCCCTTGCCTGCCCACGTGCAACACCACACACTTGTCTGGATTGAATTCCAATTAGCACTGATCAGACCTTCTCACCAGCTCATCTACATCCTCGTGTAACCTAAGGCTATCCTCCTTGCTATTTATCACCCCACCAAATTTTAATGTCATTTCACAAACTTACTGATTGACCCTATATTCAAATCTAAATCATCTACGTATGCCACAAAAATCAAGAGCCTCAGTTTCCTGTCACAAAAACACCCCATGGACTTTTAGGTGGCTCAGTGGTTAGCACTGCTGCCTCACAGCACCAGGATCCTGGGTTCAATTCCAGCCTGGGGTGACTGTCTGTGTGGAGTTTACACATCCTCCCCGTGTCTGTGTGGGTTTCCTCCAACAGTCTAAAATTATGCAGGTTCGGTATATTGGCCAGATTAAATTGCTCATAGTGTTAGGTGAATTAGTCAGAGGGAAATGGGTCTGGATGGGTTACTCTTCAGAGAATCAACATGGACTTGTCCACACTATAGGGAACCCAATCTAATTTCAAAATTTGCAGCCAACACAAAATTTGAAAGCATTGAGGAGGATAGTGTTAGAATTCATAAGGACACTAACAGCCTATTGGAATGTGTAAACACATTCATGCCTGGCTGCCTACTTGGAGTATACAGATAACCTACTTCTGAAAATTCCCTGGCAGTGAGAATGAGATGGAAAAACATCTCATTATTTTTCCAGCATCCCTTCCCCACCTCAATTTGCACTTATCCAGCACTGGATCAGGCAGTTGTATGATCCAATGTTGACTCCTGACCGTAACCCACACTTACTCTTCTTTCTTGGGAATTGTTGATACAGACAGTGGGGCAGATAACAGTATACACACACACTACACTTTTACAAAGAGAGATGCTTGGTGGCACACTAGCAACTTGATGTGATAGAGAAAATAAAAGGCTTATTCCACTTCAGCACTGACCTGTAATGCAAGACAACAGCAATAAATGTCCATGGAAGTTATAAAATGGTAGAGGGCAAGAGATGTGGCCCAAATTATTACATATGTGGATGCATGTTTTGGGAAGACAGGAAGATGTCTTCATTCTTCCTGACTGCAACTAAGATTCAGCAGGAATGATCATAGACTGTGTCCTGCCCTGGCAAATGCTGTTGCCAGTCCTACTCATCCGTTTTCTCCATGCTAGGGAAAATGGGTTTGTTATGTGTAGAAGATATATAATATGCATTAGATGCAGTAAATGCTTGAGACACCATTGAGGTTATATAGCAATAACTCCAACATTCATGATTTTATTGATTGATACTCTTGTCTAAGTATTCGGAAAGAATATTACATTATGATATTAGTCACCATGTATTACGTTACTTTATCACTGTTCAACTCCTGTCTTAGAGTTATAAACTCATTGAGATATACAGCATGGCACTTCAGTCCAACTTGTCCATACCGACCAGATATCTCAACCCAATCTAGTCCCATTTGCCAGCACCCGGCTCATATCCCTCCAAACCCTTCCTGTTCATATATCCATCCAGATGCCTTTTAAATGTTGCAATTGTACTAGCCTCCACCACTTCCTCTGGCAGCTCATTCCATACACAGACCACCCTTTGCAAGAAACAGTTGCCCCTTAGATCTCTTTAATATCTTTCCCCTCTCACCTTAAACCTATGCCCTCTGCACCCCTGCTGAGAGACTTTGTCTATTTATCCTATCCATGCCCCTCATGATTTTATAAACCTCCATAAGGTCACCCTTCAGCTTCCGACACTCGAGGGACAACAGCCCCAGCCTATTCAACCTCTCCCTATAGCTCAAGTCCATCAATCCTGGCAACATCCTTGTAAATCTTTTCTGAACCCTTTCAAGTTTCACAACATCCTATCAATAGGAGGGAGACCAGAATTGCAAGCAATATTCCAAAAGTGGCCTAATCGCTGTCCTTAATAGCCACATGATTAACATTGGTTAGCATTCCAATGTGTCCCAATAAAATGATATTTATATTTTAATTTTCAGAAAAAAGAGCCATTTAAAATCTTCAAGGACAGAACATGAATAACATATAATAAAGCTGTTATACTACTCTAGTTGAGATATTGCAACAATGGCAATGTGATTAATTACATGCATAAAGCTCTGGTCTGAATATAATATTGTTAATCTCATCACTGCTTTTGTCAGCAAATCTCAGAAATGTTGGCAGACAATAGGTTGTGCTATAATTATTTCAAGCATAAAATTAAACTTACTTTATTTAAATTCATTTAAGGTTTATTAATGCTAAAAAAAACTCAATTTTAAGTTATAACTAATTGGAATTTGAGATCAAGTATACAATGATATTTTTGATAAAGTTATGTTCTCAGACTTTATTCTGAATGGCAGAGTATTGACATAAATGAAATTTTGATTCACCATTACATTAATACTCTTAATTGACTGGCTGTATGATTAAAAAAGAATAAATAAGCATCTTTTAAAGATATTTTAATTTTGAGGGGGAAGTTTGCATGTGAGGCACAAATTTTTGTGGCTTCTTTGACTTCAAAGTTTTCTACTGGTCGTGCAATTGGGAAAATGTGCTCAAATTGCCTTGTAGATGATTAGTTTTGTAAACTTATTTGTCTAAATTTGCATTTAGATTGGTCTAAATATGAAGTCTGCCATGAAAGCCTCTTGTGGCACAATGGTAGTATCTCTTCCTCTGAGCCAGGACACCCGGTATAAGTCTTTTTCTTTTTTTCTTCTTTTTTTTCTCAGAGTGAACAGGATGTCTGACACTCCAATTCCTTTTTCCGCTTTCTTTTTTCCCCCCACACCACAGCCTAACTGCGGTAGTGCTTATTTTTTCCCCCATATTGTGTGTGTGCAGGTGTGCGACACAGTGAGAGACACAAGGTGAACAAATCTTTATTCAGTTTCCACCACCAGGAAGCAAAGGAACACCCGAGTGGCCTGTGACAAGCAGTGCCCTTCTCAGCAAAGGGCAATGCTGTGTGATCAAACGGTGAAGTGGGGGCAGGGATTAAATCAAAATAGAGTTGGAGTGGGAAATAGTGCACTCCACTCCCTGCAGTGCCCACCTCTCCCGGACCAACTCCAGGCTTGGGTGGACATTGCGTGCTTCCTTCTCCAGAGAGATCCGGCTCTAACGTAACCGCGGAAGAGGGGCAGGCCCCCTCCATGGCCTGCTTGCTCGACCTATTTATGGCCAGTTTGGCCAGACCCAGGAGCAGACCCACGAGGAGGTCTTCAGGCCTGCCCTCCCCCCTCCATACCGGGTGTTCAAAGACCAGGAGCGTGGGACTGAAGTGCAACCAAAAGCAGAGGAGGAGGTTTTTAAGAAAATCAAAAAGAGAGTGCCCACACCCAATATATACATGGTCCACAGATTTCACAGCACCACAGAACAAACAGTTGGGCTGGGCGTCCGTGAACCACCGCAATCTGCGGTTGCAGGGGACCGCTGCGTGCAGCACCCTCCACCCCAGATCCACGAGAGAAAGGGGGACCGGCATCAGTCTTATCTGCTCCAGAGGTGTAACAATATGTTAACAAGTTGATTCGGGAAAATCTCTATAGTCCTTTGTGAATCAATGGTGGCTCCAATCATAATTAATTATCAACTGGAACATGGCCAGTAGGGCCTTAAAATTACAGAATTATATTAATTTAAATTGCTGTTTTGTTCAGTTGTTGCAATTTAAATGTAGGTCAATCAGAAATTTCAATTAATTGCTGATCTCTGTACCAAGGTGGCTTATTATGAATTCATTCAAATGGTATGTAATTATATTTTCAGAATATAAGATGGTATAAACAGACCCCTGATTAAAGCTTCAGTGATTGTTGATCACTGCAGCTGCAGGCTATTAATGATGGATTGATGTGGCCACAGAGTTTGGGCTGTTGTGGCGCAATAGACGTGTCCCTGTCATTGAGCTAGGAGGTCCAGGTTTGAGTCCCACCTCTCCAGAGGTGTGTCATGACATCGCTGAGTAGGTTGATCAGAAAATATCTGTGGCTACAGAATAAGGATTCTAGTAGTGTAGTGGTAGTGACCCTATCATTGAGCCAAAAGCCCAGATTCAGGTCCAACTTGGTCCAGAAAATATGTATGGAGACAGATTCCTTTACACATTAAATTCTGGATACAATGTTACATAGAAACATGGAAGATAGGAGTAGGATGAGGCCATTCAGACATTCGAGCCCGCTCCACCATTCATCATGATCATGGCTGATCGTCCAACTCAATAGCCTAATCCTGCTTTCTCCACATAACTTTTGATCCCATTCGCCCCATCTGCTGTACCTAGCTGCTTCTTGAATACATTCAATGTTTTGGCATCAACTACTTCCTATGGTAATGAATTCCACAGGCTCATCACTCTTTGTCTCTTCATCTCCATCCTAAATGGTCCACCCCGACCCCTGGTTCTGGACACACCCACCACCTGGAACATCCTCCCTGCATCTACCCTGTCTAGTCCAGTATGAATTTTATAAGTCTCTATGAGACCCTCCTGATTCGTCTGAACTCCAGTGAAAACAATCCTATCCTAGTCAATCTCTCCTCATACATCAGTACTGCCATCCCCGGACTCAGCCTGGTAAACCTTCACTGCACTCCCTCAAGAGCAGAGCATCCTTCCTCAGAAAAGGAGACCAAAACTGCACACAATATTCTAGGTGTGGCCTCACCAAAGCCTGCATAACTGGAACAACACATCCCTTCTCTAAACCTCTCGCAACGAAGACCAACATACAATTTGCCTTCTTTACCGCCTGCTGCACCTGGTAACCACCTTCAGTGACTGCTGCACAAGGACACCCAGGTCCCGCTGCACACTTGCCTCTCCCAATATATAGCCATTCTTATCGTAACCTGCCTTCTTGTGCTTGCTTCTAAAGTGAATGACCTTGCTGTGATCTGCCAACCTGAATTGGAGGCACAGCTAGTTTTGTGGACAGAAAATGCTTTTGCACATTGCCTTTTCTAATCATTCTGTTCAGAGATGGTACAACAAATCTATGGAGCTGGTGAGACTTGAACCCAGGGCTCCTGGCTGAGATGTAGGGATACTACCTATCCATCATGAGAACCCTGATGTTGTCTTTTGATATATCCAAAAATGTTCTTAGACACCAAATCTCTTGTGGCATGTTGCCTTTTGACTATTTTCTAATACTGATTGTAGTTTTCAGCATTATTCATTGTTCCTCAGACATGGAAGCAGTCTATGTCCATATGCAGCAAGACCTGGGTGGCAATTGAGCTTGGGATGATAAGTGGCAAGTAACATTCATGCCACGCAAGAGCCAGGCAATGGATATTTTCAACAAGGCAGGATCTAACCATTTCCCCTTGACAGGCAATAGCATTACCATCAATAATTTCCCCATTACCAACATCGTGAGGGATATTATTGATAACCATTGGACCCCGCATGGACTTCAGGAATTGAAAAAAAAGCAACCCACCACCAATCTTGTCAAAGGCAGTTAAGGACGGGCAACAAAGGCTGACTTTGCCAACAAAGCCCACAACTTTTGACAGAACTTTTAGAAATCACATTATGACTACACTTCAGAAGTTTGTCTTCGACTGCACATTGGGAAGTTGTTGAGCTGATGAAGGTTACAGAAATGGAAGTTTTCTTCACATGGATGCAAATTACTTTTTAATCTTAAAAATTAAACAAGTCTATCAGCCAGTGAAACTTTACAGATCATTTCCTATATCATGTTTGTGACTTTGTTGACTCTGACAACATTCTGCAAAGACAATACAACTGCGCATGCGGATATGTCGGGCCGGCTCGGCCGCGCTTGCGCACGTTGATACACGTCAGTTTCCGGGGTTGATTCCCTGTATCAAATAGAATTGTTACACTTGCCACGGGATACATTCTAATTTAGAATTCTGCCTGGATTTTTTTGAACCTCGTTGTTGCTTTGTATTTTCCATGATGTAGTAATAAGTCTTCGGACAGCTGGTTTTTATTCGTATTTGCGAAAGTTACTTTAGGATGTCACTTTTAATTTAAACACTTTGCGGCTGTTGCTGTTTTCTTCCGGGAGAGAACTTTCTGTCCTTCATTGCTGAAACGATCACTTCTTGGGTTTCAGTTATTCTTTGACTGTGAGGGAATTCACATAAGGATTAAATGGAGATCTATGGTTTATCCAGGTGTTTGCTACGTTCTTTCAAAGAGCGAGTCACTCTCAAATCCGGTCTCATTAATTTTTCATCTTTCAAATACGGTTCCACGTGTAGGATTTCAAAGCAGTGTGTGTATAAAACACGAACATCTGCACTACAGTGCGGATTGGAAATCCATCCCCAACAGGTCAGCTCAAGCAGGCACAGTAAGTATGCATTTCGGATGCCCAGATTTATTGAAGTTGTATTTGCACTCTAATTCGTCATAACAGTGAATCCGGGAAAGTTGAACACGTACACTTTGACTAGACTAATAATTATTGATGGGTTTTGGAAGTGAAGACACTTGCCATGGAGTTTTACATTAGCCAGAGAGAGAGAAGTTGAAGCCAGAACAATGTTAAAAGAGGAAGAGGGGGAAAGTGATGAACTGAAACAGCATTGATGTGGAAAATAAGTTGGTGATTAGTCAATCTTTGGTTGATTAGAGGTTACACGTCTCCTTGAACTTCCTTCTTGCTTTTCCCTCATAATCTAACTTGGTTCAAACTCGGCTATCCCTTCATAAAACCAAGCTCCCCATTGTGGGTCGTCCACTGCACTCTTCCCAGCTGATGTGGTCAAAGTCAATCTTCTCCAAGTCGCTTTCAGGGTATTTTTGAAAAGTTACCCTTGGCTGCCTTGTGATGTTTAACCCATGGTGAAGTGGGAGTAGCTTATGCATTATGTAAGGCAATTATTTGGTATGCTGATGTAGCAGCTTGCCCTGTCCAGTTGCTGCACGAGTATTCCGCACTTGACCTTTTCAAAGAAACTTATCAAGGCTGCATGTGGATGATGATAAGACAAGCATCTTCCTGTAGCCAAAACAGCCTCTCAAAATCTCCAAGCTTTATTGGGCTGTAGGCTACCTCCTGGAGGCAGTTGATCATTGAGTAATGAGGTGTCTCAGTCAGGCATGATAGACTTGAAGATCCTACACATTATCAAGTGAGTGGGCTTCTTTCGGAAGCTGCTCAGATGACTCTTAACTAGCTGTTACCTACGGACATGCACAAAAGTTGCAGTCTACCAACCTCCTGACATTTCTGCTCCTGTGAAACATGGTGTCATATCGCTTACATGTGAGAAAGCTGGAGACTTATCACAGGTGCTGCCTGTGGAGAATCTGCCATGTCACCTGGATGGGTCGCCATCAAAACTAACACAAGCATCCCCTAGGAGATGACCACAAACTACATACCATGATGGTATGTTTTATTCTTGTTACTGTTCTGAAAAAATACATTGTTTTCTGATAACTGTAAATCTGATAAGAGATTAGGTTAGGTTAGATTCCTTACAGTGTGGAAACAGGCTCTTTGGCCCAACCAGTCCACACTGACCCTCTGAAAAGTAATCCACCCAGACCCATTTCCCTCTGACTAGTGCACCTAACACTACGGGCAATTTAGCATGGCCAATTCACCTGAGCCGCACATCTTTGGACTGTGGGAGGGAACCAGAGCGCCCGGAGGAAACCCACGCAGAAACGGGGAGAATGTGCAAACTCCACACAGAAGGTCACCCGAGGCTGGAATTGAACCTTGGAATCTAGGAATGATTCGCATAGAATAGAGCAACACAGAACAAGACCATTTGGTGCTATGAAAATGTCACAATTTGTCCGACTGCTCTTTCTTTCCCACATCCTCAAAATTTTTTCAATTTCAAATTTCCAGCCAATTACATGTATTTTTAAAAATTTACTAATGGGTTGTGGGCATTGCTGGCTGGCTGGCATTTATTACCTGTCTCTAGTTGCCCTCAAAGGTGACGGTAAGACGCCCTCTTGAACCGCTGCAGTCCACATATTGTGGATTGACCCACAATGCCATTAAGGAGGGAAAGCCAGGATTTTGGCCCACTGACAGTGGATGAACGGCAATTTATTTCCAAGTCAGGGTGAGGAATGGCTTGAGGGAAACTTGCAGGTGGTGGCATTTCCATCTTTCTCATGCCCTTGTTCTTCTAGAAGAAAATGGTCTTGGGTTTGGAAGGTGCTCTCCCAAGGATCTTTGCTGAATTTCTGCAGTGCAACTTGTAGATGATACAGCCAGCTGCTGCTGAGTGTTGGTGAGGAGGGAGTGGATGTTTAAGGATATAGTGCCAATCAAGTGAGCTGCTTTGACTTGGATGGTGTCAAGTTTCTTGAACATTGTTGGAGCTGCAGTCATCCAGGCAAGTGGGGTGTATTCCATCACACTCCTTATTTGTGCTTTGGAGGAGTCAAGAAGTGAGCTCCTTGCTGCAATATTCCTAGCACCTGATCTGCTGTTGTAGCCACTGTATTTATGTGGCAGGTCCAGTGAGTTCCTGGTCGATGGCAACCCCCTGCCCCAGGATGTTGATAGTGGAGGATTCAGTGATGGTAATACCCTTGAATGTCAAAGGATGGTGATTAGATTGTCTCTTATAAGAGATGATCACTGTGTGGCATGAATATTACTTGCCGCTTGTCAGCCCAAGACTGGATATTGTCCAGATCTTGTTGCATTCGAACATGGACTGTTTCAGTGTCTGAGGTGTCATGAATGGTGCTGAATATTGTGCACTCATCACCAAACATTCCCACGTCTGAACTTGTGATGGAGAGGTCATTGCTGAAGCAGCTGAGGATAGTTAGGGCTAGGACACTGCCCTGAGGACGTCCTGCAGCTGAGATGACTGATCCCCGACAACCCCGACCATCTTCCTATGTGCCAGGTATGAATTTAACCAGGAGAGAGTTTATCTCCTTATTGGTTACAGTTTTGCTAGGATTTCGTGATGCCACACTTGATCAAATGCGACCTTGATGTCAAGGGTTGTCACTCTTGCCTCACATCTGGAATTCAGCTCTTTCGTCTATGTTTGAACAAAAGCTGTAATGAGCTCAGGAGCTGAGTGGTCCTTGCAAAACCCAAACTTTGCATCACTCAGCAGGTTATTGCTGAAAAGGTGCTGCTTCAGAACACTGATGACACCTCAATCACTTTACTGATAATCCGAGAGTCAACTGATGGGGCAATGATTGGCCGGGTTAGATTTATCGTGCTTTTTGTGTAGAGGACGTACCTGGGCGATTTTCCACATTGTCGAGAACATGCCAGTGTTGTAACTGTATTGGTAGAGCTTGGCTCGGAAAGCAACACGTTCTGAAGCACAAGTCTTCAGTACTGTTGTTTGAATGTTGTCAAGGCTCTTGGCCTTTACAGCATACGAGATTGAATCTGCTGCTTCCATTCTTCCAGACAATGCTTTCCATAATGTATCATTTTTGAGGAAAAATGATGGCCCTTTCACCTATCGTTAGCACATGGATTGTATACCAATCTCTTCTGTGTTACCATTCGCACTCCCATTGGCTTTGCTTTGGTGCATCCTCATCATTTGTTTCTCTTGCTCCACCTCTCCCTTTGTCAATAGCACAAAATAAATAATCTTCCAGCCTCCATCTGTTCCAAAGAAAGGTTCTTGGACTTAAAACATTAACTGTGTTTCTTTCTCAACATGTACTGTCAGACCTGTTGAGTTTTTCCAGCACTTTGATTTTATTGCAACGTACTACTATTTCAGCATGACATCTTTGCTTTGGTGCATCCTCATCATTTGTTTCTCTTGTGGGCGGCACGGTGGCACAGTGGTTAGCACTGCTGCCTCACAGCGCCAGAGACCCGGGTTCAATTCCCGCCTCAGGCGACTGACTGTGTGGAGTTTGCACGTTCTCCCTGTGTCTGCGTGGGTTTCCTCCGGGTGCTCCGGTTTCCTCCCACAGTCCAAAGATGTGCGGGGCCAGGTGAATTGGCCATACTAAATTGCCCGTAGTGTTAGGTAAGGGGCAAATGTAGGGGTATGGGTGGGTTTCACTTCAGCGGGTCGGTGTGGACTTGTTGGGCCGAAGGGCCTGTTTCCACACTGTAATGTAATCTAATCTTCTGTAAGAAAGCCTATTTAAGTATAAGAACCAAACATCTGTTTTGTCAGCCCAACTACCTTTTTGAAAAAGACAAGGAAATTGGAATTATTGAAGATCTGATGTTGACTTCACTGCAAGAACTGGCACTTTCTGAGCCTATAATTAAATAAATGGGACAAGTTGCTTCGTTTAAAGAATCGACCAAGGGGTATAAAAATTAGGAGATGTTGGAAGAGGAAGGCTTTGAAAGCTGGTGGGTACTGGTATTGGTTGAAGTGATAAGTCAAATAGATTTAAAGAAGAAATGTTAGACATTATGGGGATGATGCACCTTCAGCTTTGCGGTGAAACAGTCACTTGTTTTTCATTATTGGTATGTTGAACTTAAAAAGTAAGCATGGCTGAATTTAGGAACAGGAATAGACCATTTCACCTTCTGCTGTTCAGCTCGATCATGACTGAAATGATAGTGTGTCACTGCTTACTCACCAAATGTGACAGCTCCATAGTAAATATTGAATCAAGCTAGAGTTATTTACCCTCTTACTAGTTTATTGGGATAGTTTATCTCTGCACCACACGTTTTCGGTAACTTGTGCTCCATTTGATATCATCTCCACGCATGTGGTGTATAACGTGTCTAAATTGTTGCAAGGCTGTATTCTGCACCACCTGCCATGCTAGAATGGATGTAATTTAACATTAGACATAGAAATAAATAATTAGCTTTCATGCAATTTCATGATCTTTAATGTTTCAAAACATTTCACAAGGCATGAAATACACTTTTCAAATATGCTCAGTATTAGGATGTAAAATGACATGGCAGCCAATTTGCACACAATCAGATTAAGTGAACAAATAAATTTTTAGTGAAGTTGAAAACCAATGGGATTGCACTAGAAAATCTGTACCTTTGTTTCAGATTTAAACAGCCCTAGGTGTATCAGACCAAGCATCTAACTTAATCCCTCCCCTCAGAAAGATCCCAGTCTTGCTGTTCCTATTTTCTGCACCAAATTTGATTTTTAATGACTTATGGGTAATTTTGTGCTAAATAACTTTTTGATTCTATGTTTTGTAGCAAACCAACATGTAGGTTGTACTGTTCTATATGAAAAGCAAGTCTTTAATATTTACATCTTTTCACTTTCTTCAGCAATTGGTTGGCGGTATTACAGTACAGATTCCTCTCAAACTACACTTGTCAGTGTGGTTCCAGTATTTTCGATAGTAAGTACAAATCTGTTTTTTTTTTTTAAGTCACAGAAAATATTCAGGTACCACATAAAGAATTTTTTTTTTTTTAAACAGATGAGATATGATAGTGCTGGGAACGTAAGCTTCTTTGGTAAGTTGGCTTTCAACCATTTTATGTTTTCCAAATATGTTTGGTGTCAGGAGAAATTATTTGTATCAATTTTATAAATTAGTGTTAATCTCAATCTCCTTGTGATGCCAATCACTCATTGCACAGACATCTTCTGAATTGCTTGTCTTACGTGTATCTTTAGTGATCCATTTAGATTAGATTCCCTACAGTGTGGAAACAGGCCCTTCGGCCCAACCAGTCCACACCGACCCTCTGAAGAGTAACCCACCCAGACCCATTTCCCTCTGACTAATGCACCTAATACTAAGGGCAATTTGGCATGGCCAATTCACCTGACCTGCACATCTTTGGACTGTGGAAGGAAACCGGAGCACCTGGAGGAAACCCATGCAGACACTGGGAGAATGTGCAAACTCCACACAGACAGTTGCCTGAGGCGGGAATTAAACCCGGGTCCCTGGCGCTGTGAGGCAGTAGTGCTAACCACTGTGCCACCTTGCCCATTTGCAAGAAACAAGCAGGTAGTTCTCATTTAATTTTAAATCCTTCTATCATTTTAGATTGGGCATGCAATCTGGTCTGTTTCAACAATACCTTGCATTTATATAACACTTTAATGTAGAATAATGTCCCTTGCTACTTTGCAGATACATAATTTGGTATGAAATAAAAAAACAAACTTGATATTAGGATGGTTGGAAAATCTAAACATTAGATGGATTTTAAGGAAGAGAGAGTGGAGGAATTTATAGAGAACTCCAAAAAGAGAGTATTTCATGTAGAAAAGTTGACTGTCTTCCATTGAATGTTCAACTACACTTTGAATTTCTTAAAGTCTATCAATTTAATTTTCATAAACAACAGGCATTGGGCCACCAGGGGTGACCGGTCATGGCCCTAAGCCATTTTACAAATTCTGTCCTCTTACATCTGATTAATTGTTCGTTTTCCATGTTTTTGCAGAGCTGATTCCATAGACAGCTGATCAGAGCCTCAATCTGTTAAGGCATGCGTGTAAAGAGTCAGTGTAACATATTGTAATTTATGTTATTGCTGCCGAATATTTAATTTGGCAAGTGCTTTAGCTGGCAGAATGAGTCTGCTTATAATTAAATACAGTGGCACCACCTCTAGCATAAGAAAAGGGAGATACATTTGTTTTTTTCTGAAAAGTTATAGGTGATAAACATTCTCAATTTATTACATAAACTGATTCAATGAAGACATGGCTTTTCTCATCATAGAACGAAAGAAGACAGAACTGTACCAGGAACTTGGTCTTCAGGCTCGAGATTTAAGATTTCAACATTTAACAAGCATTAATACAAGGAATAATTGTATCATCCTAAGAATGGAGGTAAGAAGGCTCTTCAGTTGTGCTTCTAGATTATTCAGTGTTGGAAATTTCTCTCTTTCTTTGCATTCTGAGGGTAAACATAACAGAAGCATAACTGGCATTTAGAACCCATTCCTAGTTACTCTAGAAGAAGTGAACATTTTTACTTGAACTGCTGTAGTACATATAGTGAAGGCACTCCCACAATGCTGTTAGGGAGTTCCATGATTTTGGAGCAGTGAAAATGAAGGAATGGCAATGTCTGTCCAAATCAGGGTGACACGTGACTTGAAGGTCATGGTGTTTCTATTTGTCTCTGTCCCTCAAAGAGGGAAAGACTCATTGGGACTGGAAGCAGTGTGCATCCGGTTAATGTCATTGTGCAACTGACTGGAAGAATAGAATTAAAAACAGTTGTGTACTGGGAAAACTCCAGCTTAGCAGCAGCTCTGGAGAAAAAAATATAGAGTTAACATTTTAATGTTCTGGAAAAATAGTCAAAAAGGGAAAGGAAAATTGTTAATTGTTAATAAATTGTAAATAGTTAATAAAGGAAAATATGTGTGGTAGTGAGTAATGATGCAAGTGCGATAGATCATGATGTGGAATCAATTTGGTGGAAATAAGGAATAGAAGGAGAAAACGTCACACGTGGAATTTGTCTATCGGCCTGTGAAGAATTGCTTCACTGTAGGACAAAGTATAAATCTAAAAACAATGCAGGTGTGTAAGTAGGACATTAGTCATGGATGATTTTAATCTTCACATTGACTGGACAAGTCAAATGGCAAAGGTAACAAGGAAGACAAATCTCCAGAGAGCATCAAGGATTGCTCTTCTTAAAGCAGTACATTGCAGAACCCGTCCAGGAGCAAACTATATTAGATCTCATAATATAGGAATAAATAAGAATTCTCAAAGTTAAGGATCTTCTATGGGTTAGTGATCACAATATGGTAGAATTTCAAATTCAGTCTGAGGGAGACTACTTCGGGTCTCAAATCAGTGTTCTCATCTTAAATAGGAGTAATTACAGAATAAAGGATTATCTAAAGTTGGCTGAGAAGATAGACTAAGATGAAAGACAGTAGATGAACACTGGCAGTCATTTAAACAGATAGTTCATAAAACTTTTATGCCAGTAAAAAAGAAGGACTCTGTGAAAAGGGTGAACATCTATGGTTAACAAAAACAGTCGAGGAGCGTGTCCAATCAAAAATAATGGCATACAAAGTGGAGAAAACAAGTGGTAGGCCAGAGGACTGAACTTTTCAGTCTCCCACTGCTGGTTCCTGGAAAGCTAATAAAAAGAACAGAAAATTAATTGTGAAAGTCAATTGGCAAGAATCACAAAATCAAAAAGCAAGAACTTCGGTGTATGTTTATAAAGACAAGTAGTAGCTAAACTTGGAGGACCCTTAGAAGCATCACTTTGCATAATTCATAGTGAAGGACACAATAAACATCCCAAAAATATCATGGAGGAAAGATCTTGTAACAGGGACAAGGGACAGAGTATTCATAACATTCCCAAATCTAGAGCTCCAGGGAACAACACACGAAGCTTCAATCCATGTCAAGCTAGTGTTTCACTCAAATCAGTTAGTCTTTCTACCAGCTTCTGTTCTTTCTCGCTCTGTCTCTCCCCTTGAATCCTTCGGTCAGTGAATGTAATTTACAGAAGAATGTTTTTTCTCTCTCTCACATGCACATCTTCCAACTTTCTTACTGTGTCTGTTTCAGCTTTTCTTTTTTCCTAGTCTATAAGGGGAATGAGACATTCACATTCCAGAATAATCAAGATGATGGAGCTGAGCTTCAAAAGTTCAAATCTGCTCAGTATGATATACATGAAAACACAGCAGGATCATTCTATTGCATGCATATTCCACTTAGCTTATTAAATTAAAAGTTATTTTCCTATTGAGTATGAGTTTTGTTAAGAGTCTTTGATATAACTAGAAATTTGGGTATCTGACATCCAACTGTGAAATATGCACAATCTTCCAGTCCCTGTGTGAGGAGGAGGTACTGCCACTCATTCCACAAGTGAACAAATGTTGTTATCATCTTATTTACACCGGTCCATTGACACTAAGAACAGATATCTCCAATTCTTCTGAACAAATGGCATCCCAACGCCCACCGTGGTCAGGCACTTTCCTGCATATCCAGTAGCAAATGTGTCACATGTAAGGCTACAAGCTTTCTCAAGATATGTGTAAACTTACCAAAGTGTCCACACAATCAGTGCTACGTTGATGGAATAAAATACTGACAGTAAACCACTGTGAATGGCACCTCCCCTTCAAATGTTTCATATCACAGGATTTGTCCTTGCATACTTGAGGTTCAGTGTGCAAATAAAGCAGCTCTGAATTGCTGTCTTCCACTGATCACTATGAATGAATTCAGTAAGGTCATACCCAGGTGTCACTTTTGCATTAGCTTCTGATTATATTAGCTGACATGACAAGGAGCCAATGGCTGTGAACAATGCAATGGTCATTGGATGAGGCCGTAATTGGTAAACTATGTTCTTGGACAATAAATGACCTGCTAATTAATCACAATTAGATTGCAGATAGGCGGAGAGGAAGCATGATATATCCAGTGCATTTAGCAGGGCCTTGCATGAAAGCCATTTCCCTCTGTTCCCAAAAGAAATAAAGGTGTCCTCTGGACAATTAAGGATGGACAGTGAATGCTGGTCTAGCCAGTGATGCCCACATCCTGTGAATGAATTTTTTTTTAAAAAAGAGGAAAGGTAACTTACACTCCCCACTGTACGTGAGGTTACAGCCTATATTTTTGTAACTGAGCCATTGACTTCATGTCGAAGATGGCAAGGTTTCAACTTCATGCCTTTTGTAAGTGACTTCCATAATCTGCCTGAGCCTCAGGATGATTCTCTCTGCTCCCTCTCACTCCCACCCAAAAAAAAATCCTTGATGTTCCCTTTTGTGTTGTCTCTGGAGGCATTCCAGCTTTCCCTGCCCCACTCCTCCCAAGGTCCTGGAGCTCGTATCCTCTCCTATGCTTTAAAATCCCTCCCTTCTATCTTGAATTACCACCTTTCACTGCAATCATTCACTCAGTAACCCGAGTCACAGGCTGACGGCATTTAACTAAGCACAGTGTGAGTGACTGCTAAGAAGTGAAGCCAAGAGCAATAAGACGCACCCCGTTTCGATACATTAGACATGTATGTTTGCTCCATACACAAACCATCCTGGCAGAAGCATGTCAGTCGCAGATGTCCCTGAACTCCAAGGTGAAGTCCTGAAGGGCTGAAATGGTGTGAGAATTGAATTGCGAGCACCCATTGTTGACACAATGAAGCTGGTGTTATGCTGATTTCAACTTGCATAGATGAAGTCAGCTTAATGCCTCATGCAAAAGATGGAATAAATTCTGAAATGGTTTTTGACTCAAATAAACTGAAGAAATATTAGAAATTAAACTTTAAATTTGTTTATATGCACATATTTAGTCAGTGTTATCCTTGCTAACAATTTTAAAGGAAGAGTTGTGCATTTTGTTCTCTTTTTGACAGATAATAAAGGCTGTAATTACTCCAGAGCATCTTCTTATCCTTGATTATCGACAATCAAATCTGGAGCAGTGGCTTTTGAAGGATCTGGCATTGCAATTAGCTGGAGAAGGTCAACTTGTCACATACTCTTTGCCTTTTGAATTCAGAGCCATAGAAGCAATACTTCAGCACAGGGTTAGTGAAGTGAAAAGTATTTATGTTACAGAAGCTTCAAAATTGATTGCTTTGAAATTAGTGTTCCTAAAAATGGAAACTCGTGTCGTTGGGCCAATAAAGTGTTTGAGAAAGTGATTTGTTTCACTACATTATCTAGCTTTGTGTAGAGCTAGGTACCTTTCTCCAACTACATAGTTACATTTTTGGAAATGAATTATTTGCCCCCCTCAGCTTTGCAGTAAAGTTTTGTCCTTGATGGGTATATTTCATTCACTTATGGTATCATCGCCACAAATGAAATTTTAGTTACAAATTCTTCTTGCAGGTCAGTTACTGGATGCAATATATGATGTTTTTATGTGGATATTCACTGATAGATAAACATAAGTGAGTGATTTCCTTTTGCGTTCCTTTCCTGTCAAGCCATCATAGATTTGCTCATAGTGACCTTAAACTATGGGAGATTTGATAGTAAGGGTATTAAAGCCATGCTCTGGATTAGAGGTGCTGGAAAAGCACAGCAGTTCAGGCAGCATCCGAGGAGAAGGAAAATTGACGTTTCGGGCAAAAGCCCTTCATCAGGAATCTGATGAAGGGCTTTTGCCCGAAGCGTCGATTTTACTGCTCCTCGGATGCTGCCTGAACTGCTGTGCTTTTCCAGCACCTCTAATCCAGAATCTGGTTTCCAGCATCTGCAGTGATTGTTTTTACCTATTAAAGCCATGCAGCTAGTCTGACTGTTTTCCACTCACTGGTTAATGTAAATATCTGTTCTTTTTACAAAAAAAGTCCCACCTCAAATCAAATTCTTCCCACTTGAGTAAACATTTAACTTTAAATTCAAATGTACTGAGAGATGATAAATAAGTTATCGAGGGAAGTGGTAAAAAGAATGTTTACCTCTTGTTATGCTAAATTTTGTTCGAATTCTAGAATGACTATTCTGTACAGACAGATAACAATCCTTGTGTTAGGTTCTGATTAATGGAATGATTATTTGTCCTCCCTAATGTTATAACATGATTTTCAAGCTGTCAGTTCTGAAAATCTAAGTATAATCAAATTCTGAAAGCTTTCTTAGTACAAGACTTTGTAATGTTAAAGGCTAATTACAGGCAGCTTTACTGAAGAGTTGTGTGTGTGGTGCTGGACAAGCACAGCAGGCGACGCAGTATCCGAGGAGCAGGAGAATCCATGCTTCATTCCTCATGAAGAGCTTAGGCCCAAAACGTTGATTCTCCTGCTCCTCGGATGCTGTCTGACCTACTGTGCTTTTCCAGCACCGCACTCTCGACTCTGATCTCCAGCATCTGCAGTCCTCACTTTCTCCCAGCTCTTCTTAAGATCTTTGTTAATCTCAAGATATATCTTAAAGTAGCCACGTGGAAGTGGCAGAACAAGGGAATTCAAATTTTCAATTTTTGAGTGAAAATCTGTCAAATGAAAATCATTACAGCCAATTGCAAGAGTGCAACCAAATGGGAGGATTCTACCAATCCCATGGATCATTCCTCCTTTACTAGTGACAAAGCCCGGGAATATCATCCCTTGATGTGCTGCTGAATGACAGGCTCTTGGCCTCATTCTGTGTATCCTAGACTGGGAAAAAAGCTGAGAAAAAAATCAGAAATTAATTTGTGTAACAGAATTTGTGGCCTTGAACAAACAAGGTATTTTAAATATATCAGCACCTCCATGAACAAATATGCTCTTGTCCTTCAGAACATATGACTGAATTTACCATAAACAATGTCACACTTTATTTATCAAAAAAAGTGGTTTATCTAGTATGTTTCACATTTCTTTTGTCTATCCTGCCAAATATTACCAAATTTTGATTTCACTGTTGTAGAAAAAACATAAATAATCAAATACAATTAACTGCAGCAAGCTAAAATTATTTTCAACTCTGATCTGTAGCATTGATATATATTTAAACATTGGATGAATATATTTAGTGTTTATTTTGCAGTAATTAGACCTTATGTCATGAAAGAGCTTGGTTTTATTTGAGCAGTGAAGTAATATTATACATATTACATGACATACTATCTTCCTTATAAACAGCACACTGTCTAGCTGACCATGCTACCTGACAAAGGAGCCGTGCTGCGAAAGCTTGTACTTCCAAATAAGTCTGTTGGACTATAGTCTGATGTCGTGTGATTTTTGAACTTAGCAGCACAAAGGATGCAATAAGAGAAACCTTAACTTTTAACTCTGGCCCTCCCTTAACACCATCCAAGTATGAATATTTCCCTTTCATGCATCAGAAGTCACCTTTCTTATTCAATTCCCTGGTTGTGATTGATTACCTTAACCCATTTATACCAAGATGACTGGATATACTGATTCTAGTTGGCACATTTTGAACTGTCCAACCAAGGACAATTCTATGTTCTAATTCACTGTCTTCTACAACAATCCAACTTCGTCTCCATTTACATTTTTGAGGAAATGTATTCTTAAGATTTTGTGTATTGTTTTAAATCTAAAGACAATAGAAATTCTTTGTGTAGAGTGTGCCCACGTTTCTGAAAATAACCTCTTTTGTCTCCAGATTAACTTTCTACAATCAAAACTAAATGAGTTACAGCCTCAGATATTAGAGACATTAGAAGCTCTTGTGGACCACAAACAGCTTTCAATTGATCGAAGCAATCTGCATGTGTTACTTCAAGCCAGTAAAAAGTAAGACTAAACCAATCACTATCCGAATAATTCATGAATGCAGCACTTACCAAACACTTTCTTCACACTTTAGATAGTGTTTCCTATGATATAAAGATTAACAATTTATCTTTTACTACATTGTTCTACATTGGAAGGGTTCCAACTGTTTTCTTATCACCTATAAAGGATGTCTAGTTTCAGATTTACGCAAATCACACCCAGCTCTACCTCACTGACGCCACTAACATAACCTTTGTCTTTAAATTGTAACACTGCTTTTCCAATATCCCCGGCTTTTCGAACGTTGGCTTTAAGCCAATCTGCTTTTACAAGAGACCTACTTTAGTACCTGTTTTCGCTAACCGTAAGAGGATTTTTGCTTTTACGAGAAAGCACGCGCAGTGAGAGTGGCGCCACCAAGCGCCTTCCCTGGGAACTACACTCAGCTTCTCAGCATCAAACCGCCATAGATTTGAACAGTGTCTGTGAACATCTGTGCTTTATCTCGATTTATTTTGTGCATCTGTTATCAAAATGTGACCTAAGGTATCCTGTACCTCTCACCACCCCAGCCTCTGACGGCCTTTACTATATGTTAGTGTTAGTTTAGGTTTTGTGTGTTATTTGGTATGATTTGGTAGGCTTTTTTTGGGGTCTGGGAATGTTCAAAGATTTTACCCATTTAAATGAATAGTTATTGCTTCTTCGCTTTGTGCCATTTTGGCTTATGAATGGTTTCATCAGAACGCTCTGCTTTTGGATAGCAGAGGATACCTGTATTCAGTGCTGAATGAACAGAAATTATTTTCCAACCAAATTTTGCTTTTGCTTTCTATCCCTGCTGCAAATGCCATAGTCCAAACCACCCATTATCCCTTTCTCAGCGACTGTCTGAGGATTAACCAGACTTGTTGCAATCTTTGTGTCGTATTTGACTTTGGAATAAGCTTCCACTCCATCACTAACATTGAATTCTCATTCTTGTTTTCAAACCCTTCCGTGGCCTCCCACCTTCAATAGTTAGTTATGAAATAGTTGCAAAATTGCTATCCAGCATTCCCACTCCTAAACAAAGGAGAAGCTATCCCTTCAAAATCTTCCAGCTTACAACCCTTCAGGAATCTCCAAACATTCTCCAATTTTGGCCGCTTGTGAATTCCTGAATAAAAGCAGCTCCAGGGTTGATGATGCCTTCAACTCTGCAGGGCCTCCCTTTCTTTTTTTTTATAGATATTTTTATTAGAAATTTAACATTTTTACAAGTTTACAAAAATAAACAAAACTCTCAGATATAAACATTGATATACAATTAGCTCAAACATACAATAGCCAAAATTTGACAAAAAAAAACAAAACAACAACAAAAAAAAACCCGAAAAGAAAAAAAAAACAAACAAACAAACAAACAAACAAAACTCAACTATCTACTAATCTAACCTACAACTAACCAGGGTGTATATTTAAGTCTCTTACATGCTCGGGATGTGTTAGCATCAGCTATGATAAAACCCGTATTCGTGCGGGATTCCTCCCCCGAGGGGCCGCGGACCAGCCAGGTTTGTAATCTCAATTAAATAAAAGCCCTTGTTAGGATAGCCGAAATATCTGTATTTATGTAATTCAAAAAGGGCTGCCATATTTTATAAAATAATTTGGTCTTTCGGTGCACCATATTTGTAAGGAAGTCAAGGGGAATACATTCCATAATTAGTCTGTGCCAATTTGAAAATCCAGGGGGGCCCTCCGCCACCCAGTTCATCAAAATATTTTTCCTTGCACAGAAAGAAAGAATAGAAAATAGTCTCTTCCCGTACGTGTCCAGGGAGGGAAAGTTCGAAAAGCCCAAGAGGAGAGATACGGGGTCCACTTTTATTTCCGTTCCTAAAATTTCTGTCAGGGTACTTGCTACTTTAGTCCAATATCTACGGATCTTATGACAGGTCCATAAGCAATGTACAAGAGTGCCCACCTCTATTTTGCATTTAGGACACATTGGAGATGCTCCTGCCTTAAATTTTGCCAATCGAACTGGTGCTATATGGGCCCTATGAAGTATCTTCAGCTGGATAGCCTGGGTTCTGTTACAAATAGTAATTCTTCTAGCATTTTCCCAGATATCATTCCACGTTTCTGTGGAGATTTCTAGTCCCAGATCCTGATCCCATGTTTTAAGCAGATTATCCATATCTCCCGATACTTCATCATGTAGCAAATGATAAATATTACTGACGGAAGATACCCCCACTGGTCGTAGGATACTACATTCTCTATCGGATTTATAAAGACTATCTAATAACGTAGTCTTCTTCTGTATAAAATCTCGAATTTGGAAGTATCGAAAGAGGTCTCCATTGGGTAATCCGAATTTCTGACGCAGCTGTCCGAAAGACATCAGGACCCCATCTTTAAATAAATCCCCGAGACATGAGATACCCCTGGATCTCCAGAGTTTAAAAGTGGCATCTGTTAGCCCCGGTTGGAATCCCCATGCTCCTACTATTGGTGCATAGGGGGATGTTTTATGTGAATTACCCTCATTTTGCCGCATTATATTCCAAGCCTTGATTGTATTCAGTATTATAGGGTTTTTACAGTGATCTGTAATGATTTTCCTCTTGTCTGAGAATAAAAGGTTAATAAGTGGGTATTTTACTTGAGAAGCCTCGATGTCCAACCAGATTGATTGTGGATCAGACAAGACCCAATCAGCTATGTAACTTAATAGGGAACTTAATTGATATTTCCTAAAATCTGGGAAGTCCAATCCACCCCTTGCCTGTGGAAGCTGTAGCTTCTTCAGCTTAATGAGGGGCCGCCTATGGTTCCAGATAAAGGAACTCAGCCAGCCGTATAATTTACATAAAGCCGTCCTCGGCAGCATCACCGGAAGCATTCTCATAGGATATAGGAGACGGGGCAGGATATTCATTTTGATTAATGCTATTCTACCCAACCAGGAAATTGGCAGGTCTCCCCATCGCTGGAGGTCCTGCCTTATCCTTTCCAATAAATACACAAAATTAGCCTTATACAACTGACCAAATACTGGAGTAATAAAAATGCCTAAATATAAGAAACCCTCCAGGGACCAGCGAAAGGGAAAAAGGGAACCGTCCGCTAAGCAGGGTATCACAGCAAGGCCACCCATTGGCATAGCCTCCGATTTTGAAAAATTAATTTTATAGCCTGAGAATGCACTAAATGTATTAATAACTTGGATTAAGCGAGGTATGGACATCAAAGGGTTACTGAGGAATAGAAGAACATCATCTGCATAAAGGGTAATTTTATGTTTACCTGTACCAATCCTTGGGGCCACTATATTAGGATCAGCTCGTATAGCTTCTGCTAGTGGTTCAATTATTAGCGTGAATAACAATGGCGAGAGGGGACATCCCTGACGGCAGCCCCTACCCACACTGAAGCTATCCGAGCCTAATCCATTGGTAACCACAACTGCTTTGGGATCACTATACAATGTTGAGATCCATTTGGTAAACACCTGTCCAACACCAAACCTCTCCAATGTGTAAAACAAATATGACCATTCGACCCTATCAAATGCCTTTTCCGCGTCTAATGAAACCACTACTCCTGGTATCTTTCCCTGATGACAAGCTTGAATCATATTCAGAGCCCTTCTAACATTATTGGATGATCTACGGCCCTTAATAAACCCCGTCTGATCCTCCTTTATAATATGTGGCAGTATCCTTTCTAATCTCAGTGCTAACGTTTTAGAGAGGATTTTAAAATCTACATTTAGCAAGGATATTGGTCTGTATGATGTACAATCTTCTGGGTCCTTTCCTTTTTTAAGGATAAGAGAGATATTTGCCTCTTTCAGCGAAGGCGGGAGACAGCCCTGACTATATGCATAGTTATACATGTCCATAAGTGGACCAACCAGTATTTCTGTAAATTCTTTATAGAATTCAGCTTGAAAGCCATCTGGGCCCGGCACCTTACCATTTTGAAGGTGCCTAATTGCATCAACTATTTCTTGGGGTGTGAGAGGAGCATTTAGGACCGATACTTGTTCCGGAGTTAGGTCTGGAAAAGTCAAATTTTTAAAAAATGACTGCATCCTCTTCGTCCTATCTTCACAATCCTGTGATTTATATAACTCAGAATAGAATTCTCTAAAGGTCGCATTAATCTTTTTATGATCATGAGTCAAAATACCCGTACTTTCCTTGATAGACATAATAGTCTGAGGGGCCTTTTTTTTCTTTGCAAGAAATGCTAAGTATCTACCCGGTTTGTCGCCATATTCATATAACCTTTGCTTTGCAAATAATATTTCCCTCTTAGCCGTTTGAGTAAGTGTAGTATTTAGAGCTGTCCTAAGAGCTGTAATCCTTTGCAATTTAATAATAGAGGGTCTATCAGTGTATGCTGTTTCAGCCGCTTTTAAGCGGGCTTCAAGCAGACGCTGTTGTTCTCCCTTTAATTTCTTCTGGGTCGCTGAGTAGGAGATGATCAAGCCTCGCGTGTAAGCTTTGATGGTCTCCCACATCATTGACGGGTTGCTAGCTGTACCTGAATTAATTTCTAAAAAAGTTTTAAATTCTTGAGAGAAGTACTTTACAAATTTACTATCTTTCATTAAGAAGGGGTCCATACGCCAATGCCGAGGGGATGTCCCACTGTTCCTCGCCTTAGTTTCCATATATACAGCAGCGTGGTCAGAAATTGCTATATTACCTATTTTACAGGATGATATGGAATTTAAAAAAATCGAGGGGGCAAAAAACATATCAATTCTGGTATGACATTTATGTGGATTAGAGTAGAAAGAAAAATCTCTACCCTGTGGATGAAGACATCTCCATACATCTACTAATCCTAATTCTTTGTTCAGATCCATCAATTGTCTAGATCTGGGAGATACTCCTGCAGTACTCTTGGGAATCCTGTCTATTTCCGGATCCATAATACAATTAAAGTCTCCCCCTATAATTATATGACGGGCATCAAAAGCCATCAATTTTGAAAAGGCTTCCGTTATAAATTTAAAGGGGTGTGCCGGGGGGCAGTACAAATTTAAAATCCCATATTCCTCTCCATTTATGAGGGCTTTAATCAAGATATATCGTCCAGATTCGTCTTTTATCTGCTTTAGGATTTTGAAAGGGAAATTCTTCCGAACAAGAATAACAACTCCCCTGCTTTTTGAGCTAAAAGAAGAAAAAAAAGCCTGATCAAATCCGCCCTGTCGTAATTTCAAGTGTTCTTTATCTGACAGGTGTGTCTCCTGTAGGAGAGCTATATCAACTCTTTCCTTCTTAAGATTTGATAATATTTTCTTCCTTTTAAGTGGCGAATTACTCCCCTTGACATTCCAGGTGCACCACTTAACCGACTGATCAACCATAATCCTCTGGGCCAATCCGAGACCCCTCGGGAGGGGGAACCCTATCCAGAACATCCCGAGCATGGAACATGTAAAATTTACAAAAATAAAGCCTCTTTAATACACCCACAACAATACAGTAAAAAACTATTTCTAAATAAAAAAAATATAAAACGTATTTAAGTGGAGACTTTCCCCCTTGTTCCCAGGGGGCGTCACTTCCTCTCCAAAAATCCCTCATATCCTCTCCCAACCAATGCCCCACCCTTGACCCAGGCACTCCTCAATAAAATGAGGAAAATTCAAATATAATACAAAGCTAGAGTTAACAGTGAGCACCCCACCCCCACCCCTACCAACACCTGGGTATATTTGGTAATGTTAATACCATATATAAACATATAACTATAAAATTACCAGTTCAACAAATAATAATTAAATATAATACAAAATAACGAAGGGAAAAACAACCCCGCTCCTAAAGACAGAGGTAAAATCGAATAAGGTAACCACCTCCCCCCACCAACATTAACCAAATCCCCCAGCTTATATATACATATATATACATACACATACACACACATATATATATATATATATATACATACATACGCACACACACACATATACATACATCCCTCACATATACATAAAATAATAACAGAAAACAACTCCAAGGAGGGGGGGAGAAAATCAAATCCCTCTCCCCACCCCCCATAATAATATTAAGCAGTAAGGTAAGAAAAAAAAAGGGAGGGAATATAAACCAAAGCGGGGGGGGGGGGAAGGCAGACCAACATCCATTATGTCCTACAGTTTATCTAAGAGAGTCCAAGAATTCCTTAGCCTTTTCTGGTGATCCAAAGTTATATACAGATCCTTCATGGTTAAAGCGTAACATCGCTGGGTAGCGTAAGGAGTACTGAACATTTAAGTCCCTTAAACGCTTCTTCGCCTCGTCGAATGCCTTCCTCTTTCGAACCAGAGCCGGGGAAAAGTCCTGAAATAGCATGATCTTGGATCCTTTGTAGATCATAGCTTGGGGGTCTTTTCCAAGATTTCTAGAGGCTTCTAGGAGTATCTGCCTCTCCCTGTAGCTCTGCAGCCGGAACAGGACTGGGCGTGGGCGCTGGTTCGAGCCGGGCCCGCGTATTGCGACCCGGTAGGCCCATTCCACCCTTACCTGGCCTGATCCAGCTTGCAGATTTAAAAGTTGTGGCAGCCACTGCTCCAGGAATGCTGTAAGCTGGCCTTCCTCTTCCTGTTCGGGAAGGCCCAGCAAACGAATATTTTTTCGACGACCTCGATTATCGAGGTCGTCAATATGATTTTCCAAGGTCCGGACTCGCTGCTCGAGAGTCCGGACCTGATCCACGGCCGATTGAGCGGTTGTCTCGAGGTCGCGGCCTTTAGCTCCGCCCCTCCGACTCGGCGTTGAATTTCTTCAATCTCACGGTCGTGCTTCTGCAGCGCGGCCGACAGCGACTCCCAACGATTTCTGGATTCGACGATAAAGGCATCGATCTTCGAGTCAAGCTTGGAAAGCATTTCTGCAAGACTTGCTACTGTTGGTAAGTCCCCCGGGGCGGCTGTGGACGCCTCTGCTGCAGCTGGAGAGTGTGGGGGAGGGGTTCCTGCCTGCTGAGAGCTGCGGGCTCCCTTCCCTTTAGTCATTTTAACTTAGGATTAAGTTGCTTAAATGTAATATTACACAACTAATTGAGTTACTAAACTATTATAAATAATTTATAAATGATTTGGTGAGCTTGGTAGGGGGTAGGTGACCCACTGTGCCCAAGTCTTGGGAGGAGCACTATAGACTCAGTCTTACTGGGTCGCCGCCATCTTGGATCCCCCCTTTCTTTTAAGACAAGCCTCCAAGACTATCTCTTGGAGCACGCCTTTGGTCACCTTTCCCAAATCTCTTTTAAGTGATGCATTGTCAACTTTTTGTTTGCTAATGTTTCTATGAAAAGTCAACTATGCATGTTTTACTCTAGTTTTTGTTCGAAATACCATATGTATTTCAGGGCAAAAGAGCCTAATAGTTATCTGGGAATAAATTAATTTACAAAAAGCAATGTAAATGCAAGAAACAGTTCCATATTATTTGAATTACATAAAGATTTCACAGTATTTTCTGAATCTAAGCAATCCAGTTTCAAACTTCAGATTCATTTAACTGAATCTTGAATTAGCGAGTTTGAGAAGGTTTGTACCTCAGGTTGAGGTGCTGGATGTAGGTTTGCTTGCTGAGTTGGAAGGTTTGCTTTCAGCTTTCCAAACCTGCCAGCTCAGCGAACAAACCTACATCCTGAATCTTGAACGAATGTAGCATCACGCTTCAACATTACCCTTCTCTGCTGTGATGTGAAAATACTGTTGTCAAAGTGAACTAAATAGATGGCCGAGAGCTTATATTTATCTCCAATTGAAAGTCCATTCAATCAAACAATTTAGAGATCTCTCACCTTAAATATGCGCCATTGGATTACTGAAAGTACAGTTGTAAACCCAAACTAACCGCGTTGTGAAGCATAGTTCAACTGGTATAGAAACAACCTATTCACCTGAGAGTCTTGCAGATCAAAGCATTGTCCATTGTCTGCCAAGTAAGGTCCTTGTGTGACCTTGGTGAAACTCTGTCTCCTGTCATTTTTGTTACTGCAGAAGCTGTCTGAACTGATGCATTTTCTGCTTTTATTTCCAATATTGTTTCAATATTAGTGTTTATTTTCTGATGATCTGGCCTGCATCTTTACATTGTCTGTTGTTCATAAATAAACTGTTTACTGGAAAAGGATTCACAGTTTGATTAATAACATTCAAAAGGTACTGGAGGTTTAGAACAGAAAATGTAGCTGCATGCTTCAGACTACAAAGTTTGGCTAGGTGTTTAATAATAATAATGAAGAAAACTAGCCTGCAGCAAGACACTAACAGGCTGGTCAGGAGGGCAGGTAAGTCACAAATGGAGTTAAATCTGGAAATGTGTGATGTAATTCGTTTGGGGAAGGCTAACAAAGCCTTATGGGAAATACATAATAATTGGTAGAATGCTGAGAAATGTAGAGGAACAGAGGAAAATTGGGAGTGCATATCCACAAACTCTGGAAGTAGCTGGACTGGTAAATACAGGCGGGGGTGGGGTGGGGGGGGGGAGTGGGTGGGTCACAAATACATACAGATGCTTTCTTAGCCAAGTAATCAAAAAGTTGATAGGGTAAAGGTAAAATCACCATAGTCCCACCAAACCATAGGGCTGCTCTATCATTAGAGAGATGACTTGTGATGAGTTTAAGGTGAGAGGAGTGATTGAGAAGTAAAGTTCTTCATCATAACCTCATCTGGAGTGAGAATTGAGCCCCTCCTCTTGGCATCAGTCTGCATCATAAATCAGCCATGCAAACAACTGAGCTAACTGATCCCCTGAGAGCAGGAAGGCTGTGCTGGAGTTATGCAAACATTATTTGAGCCACAGCTTTAGTTCTATGTGGAGTTCTGGTTATTGCAGTATTGAAAAGATGTGATTACACTAAAGAGGGTATAGAGAAAACTTAAAAGGATGTTGCTTTCACCAGACTATTTTAATAATGAGGGAAGAGTCGATAAGCTAGAATTATCTTCTATAGAACAAAGGAGGCTGAGGGCAGACCTAAATGAAGGGCATGAAATTAGGACATATATAGATAGAGTGGGTAGCAATGTCTCATTTGGTTGAAGGATCCAAAACAAAGGGCATATATTTAGGGTAAGGATGAGGAGGTTCACAGGGGATTTCAGGGGAATTGTTTTAATGGTGAAGGTGGTAGGAATCTGGAATTCACTGTCTAAAAGAATGGTAGAGTCACTTGGATACTTGAAGGGAGTTAACCTACAAAATTATGGACTAAAAGTGGGAACTGGGAGTAAGCTGCAAGATTTCTTATCGCCATTATGGACATAAAAGGCTGAAAATCCTCTGTATGTGTTTCATGTTCATTTGATATTTTTCTGTCCTGAGGAACCCCCACAGCAATACCCTGGGACTGAAATGATTTGCTTTTAACAAACGTAATTATTTTTTCTTCTACTAGCTATGACTCCAACCAGCAGAGAGTTTTCCCCTTCTCATTGACTTAGACCTCTTGACGCCATACTCTGTAAAATGCTGTGTTCATGCCAAGGGTGATCACTGTCACCTCACCTCTTGATTGTAGATGATTTGCCCATATTTGGACCAAGACTATAACAAGGTCAGGAGCTGAGTGACCGTAGTGCAACATTTAGAGAAGGTTTTATTATTTTTGTTGTTGTTGTTGTGCAGTATGACTCTCTGACTCTAATTGTGGCACAATATTCCACAATAGAGGAAGGAAAAACAAAGGCAGGATTTGGAATTTGGGTAGGGTGAGTACAGTAACTGTATTTGCATCATACATATAGATTGCTTAAGTATTTATCTTTGTATATGTCAGTTGCTACTGTTTGTACCTCTATGCGATGTGCTAAGTTGCACTGTAGCACATGCACTGGTAGCAGTGTGCATCCACAACGTAATTTTTGCATGAGCAGTTTCCTTTGTAAATTCCAATGTTGATATTTGAAATGAGGTGGAATATAGGAGCAAGAGTAGGTCATTTGGCCCCTTAAGCCTTCTCTGTTATTCAACACCAATGCTGTTTACCTGAGCTGTCCCTATATCCCTTGATGTCATCAGTATTTACAAATCTATCAGTCTCTGTCTTACTATACTCCAATCCCTAATGTTTATAAATTGAACACTTTTAATGTAGGGAGGTGTTAAATGTTTACTAAATATGTAAAATGCAACATAATTAAATGCAAAGATTTTTGTCTATTTTATTTCGTAGCTTATCTGAATTGGAGACGGATATAAAGGTCTTCAAGGAGACACTGCTGGAGATTCTAGATGAAGAGAAACAGATAGAAGAGCTTTGTCTCAGCAAGTGGAGTGAGCAACATGTTTGGTTTGTGTACAGTTTTACTTATTCTTACCTGCGTTAATCGTCTCAAGTACCCCATGTTGGCTTAAATCATCAACACACTTTCTTGTGTGGAATACAATCTAAATTCAACAAATGAAGATGTAAAGCTGACAAATGATGCAAATATGTTTATCATCAGATGCAAATAGTATTTTCCCCACAGAACCAATCCCTAACAGAATAAATCAGGAGAGAGGTAAATAATATGCAAGTGCTCAAGTTCTGACAAATTATAGAAACTGGGAGTAGGCTCAGAAAAAATCTGGAAGAGCTCAGCAGGTCAGGCAGCATCTGCAGAGAGAAATCAGAGTTAATGTTTTGTGTCCATTGACCCTTCCTCAGAACTTCTGAGGAGTCACTCGACCAGAAACGTTAACGCTGATTTCTCTGTACAGATGCTACCAGACCTGAGTTTTTCCAGCAAGTTCAGTTTCTGATTTACAGCATCTGCAATTCTTTTGGTTTTTATTTCGTAGGGGTAGGCCATTCTGATCTTCAAGTGATCTACATCCTTCAATATGATCATGGCTGATTCTTTATCTTAATGCCATATTCCCACTTCTTCACCATACTCCTTGATGCCTTTAAAATCTTTTTAAAAATCACTACCTTTCTTGAATATATTCAATGACAACCTCCATAGCCTTCTGTGATAGAAAGTTCCACAGGTTCCACAGGAAGATATATATTCTCATCTCAGGTCTAAATGGTTTGTGTCCCCTCTTTCTGAATTTCCCCTACCTGGAACAAGATCCTTTTTGTACTAGTCTGTCCAGCCCTGTTAGAGTTTTTACATGTTTCAATCAAATCCCCCCCCCCACCCCCTCATCCTTTGAACTCAAGTGAATACAGGCCCTGTCGAAACACACTCTCCTAATTGGACAATTCTGCCACCCTCAGAATCAGAGCTGAAAATGTGTTGCTGGAAAAGCGCAGCAGGTCAGGCAGCATCCAGGGAACAGGAGAGTCGACGTTTCGGGCATAAACCCTTCTTCAGGCAGAAGGGCTTATGCCCGAAACGTCGATTCTCCTGTTCCCTGGATGCTGCCTGACCTGCTGCGCTTTTCCAGCAACATATTTTCAGCTCTGATCTCCAGCATCTGCAGACCTCACTTGCTCCACCCTCAGAATCAGCCAAGTGAACCTCCCTCTATAATAGATATAGGTTGGCAGACCAAAACTGAACACAGTTTTCCAGGTGTGGCTTCACCAAGGCCATTTATAATTGCAGAAAGACTTCCCTATTTCTGAACTCAAATCTTCTTGCAATGTACCACTTGTCTTCCTAATCGCTTGCTGCACTGCCTGTCTAGGAGAAAGTGAGGACTGCAGATGCTGGGGTTCAGAGATTAAAAATGTGTTGCTGGAAAAGGTCAGCAGGTCAGGCGGCATCAAAGGAGCAGAAGAATCGACGTTTCGGGCATAAGCCCTTCTTCAGGAATGAGGAGGGTGTGCCAAGCAGGCTAAGATAAAAGGTAGGGAGGAGGGACTTGGGGGAGGGCGTTGGGAATGCGATAGGTGGAAGGAGGTTAAGGTGAGGGTGATAGGCCGGACAGGGGGGTGGGCGCGGAGAGGTCGGAAAGAAGATTACAGGTCAAGAAGGCAGTGCTGAGTCTGAGGGTTGGGACTGAGAAAAGGTGGGGGGAGGGGAAATGAGGAAGCTGGAGAAATCTGCATTCATCCCTTTTGGTTGGAGGGTTCCTAGGCGGAAGATGAGTCGCTCTTCCTCCAGGCCATGGTCTGGCGATGGAGGAGGCCAAGGATCTGCATGTCCTTGGCGGAGTGGGGGGGGGAGTTAAAGTGTTCAGCCACGGGGTGGTTGGGTTGGTTGGTGCGGGTGTCCCAGAGGTGTTCTCTGAAACATTCCGCAAGTAGGCGGCCTGTCTCCCCAATGTATAGGAGGCCATATCGGGTGCAGCGGATGCAGTAAATAGCCTGCTTCACCATTCATTAAGATCATGGCTGATCTATCCATCATTTCAGCTTCTCCCACCTTCAATATCCCCATAACCCTTAATTCCCCCACCATGCAAAAACCCCATCCAATTGTATCTTAAATATATTTAATGAAGCTGCCTCTACTACTTCCTTGGGCAGAGATTTCCATTGATTCACTACTCTCTGGGAAAAGCATTCCTCCTCATCTCTGTCCAAAATGTACTACCCACCCCCAACCTCCCCCAACGGCCCCCCTGCAATCTTGAGACCTGCCTCTATCTTATCTATTCCTTTCATAATTTTATATGTTTCCATAAGACTCCCTCTCATTCTTCTAAATTCAAGCAAGTACAGTCCCAGGTGGCCCAACCTCTCCTCAAAGGGTAACCTCCTCATCTCTGGAATCAACCTGGTGAACCTCCTCTGCACTGCCTCCAAAGCCATTCTATCCTTCCTCACATAAAGAGACCAGAACTGCGCACAATATTCCACATGGGGCCTTACCAACGCCTTGTACAATTGCAGCAGAACTTCTTTGCTCTTAAATTCAATACCGCTAGCAACAAAAGCCAATATTCTGTTTGCCTTCCTGATTACCTGTTGCGTCTGCAAATCAACTTTTAGCGATTCATGTACAAGCACTCCTAAGTCCCTTTGCACAACACCATGCTGCGATCTTTCACCATTTAAATAATACTCGGATCTACTATTTTACTTCCATAGTAGGTAACCTCACATTTACCAACATTGTACTTCATCTACCAGACCCTTGCCCACTCACTATCCTCTCTAAATCTCTCTGCAGATCTTCCACATCCTCTGCACAGTTTGCCTTTCCGCTCAATTTAGAGTCATCAGCAAACTTGGATACATTACACTCTGTCTCCTCTTCCAACATATATATATAAATCATGAACAGATGCTGGCCCAACACCGACTCCTATGGCACCCCGCTCACCACTGACCTCCAACCAAAGAAATACTCATTTATCCCAAATCCCTGCTTTCTATTGGTTAACCAGTTCTCTATCCATGCTAGTACATTCCCTGCAACCCCATGCATTCTTATTTTATGGATGATTTGTGTGGCACCAATATCGAACACCTTCAGGAAATCCAAGTGTACAATATCCACCTGTTCCCCTCCATCCACCATGCTTGTTACATCCTCAAAGAAGGGAAACATCTCAGCATTTCCCTGTCCAAAGTCTTTTAAGAATTATATATGTTTCAATGAGAGTACCTCACTTTTCTAAACTCCAGTGTGTAGAGCCTTTGCTCATAAGATGATACCTCCTCAGCAAGGATCTTGGGCCTATATTTGTCTTTTTCTGTTTGGATAGTTAATAGGAGCTTTAATGGACAATTCCTGTGCTCCCTGCAATGTTACTCTATTACTCTATTTTTCTGGTCTTGAACAAACATTTTTGTCCTCATTTGCTGGATTCAACAATGTTCTGGACTCTCAGGCATGTTACTTTTTCTGACAATTTTATCTGTCCTAAAGAGAAGTGACCACAGAAATATTGTAGTGTTAAAATTCATGAACTTGTACTATTTGATGTGCGTTGTTGATACTTGCCTTCTGTTTTTCAGTGACCCGAGTATTATGGGAATTAATCCTGCCGAAGAAATGGAACTGCTTCTTGAAAGCTATTACCGACAGGCTGAAGATTTGGCTAATTCAGCACGAGAGTTGAAAGTGTTAATAGATGATTCCGAGAGCATCATATTTATCAACTTAGACAGGTTTGTTAGTGTTAGCAATCCTATAATGTCATGATTTATGAATGAAGCAAGATACTATTGTTTATTTAACTGATTGTCTTAATTTATCAATCTTTTAATCAGTGCAGTTCGGTAAGTCGATACTTAAAGTAATGGTTGCATTTCTGAAAATCACAACATTTAAATGAAATAACTTTAAGTGAAAGACAGTTCCCATTGAGTTACTGTTAAAATGTAAATAAGCTCCAAAGGACATTTATTACCCAAAAAAATCATTAAAACATTACACCCTGTACGTTGAAATGCTATATTCCTGCTTTCCTACATTAGTAAATGAAATAACTTAGTTTTAAAACTATAAAAGTCTAACTTTCTAGTTATAGCACATTCTATTCACCACTAATCTTGCTTTCCACTCCCTGATCCTTCTTGTTGCTGCAGATTGTTCCCTTCCTGGTGTATGACCTCTAACCCTTCCCTGATCCTGAGAGATCCCCTCCCCCAAGTCCCCCTCCCCCAAGTCCCTCCTCCCTGCTGGACCAACTTCCCTCATTCCTGAAGAAGGGCTAATGCCCGAAACGTCGATTCTCCTGTTCCCTGGATGCTGCCTGACCTGCTGCGCTTTTCCAGCAACACATTTCCATCCCTGAGAGAGTGAAGCCTGAGGTTCTGTTGCTCAAGGCTTATAGCAAAAAGTCTTTACTCATCAAACACCTGGTTCAGCCTTTGCTAGCTCCTGGCCAGTTTGTAGCTGCTACTTAGTAGTATCTTCTTGAATAGCTTTGCCATCTCTGATTGTTGTCCATCACCATTTCTAGGATCCTCTCAGACACTGGTGGGACTGCTGTTATTGGCTGTCTTCAGGACCTTGTCCTCCCTGCCTGTCCACCTAGCTGTTAAGATGTTAGGCTCAGTGATGAGTGGTGGCAGTCTGATATCTATAAAAATAGATATCAGACACCACCTTTGGTCAGGAACAAATAATGGCTCAAGCAAGTGGTTGGGAGCCTGTAAAGGCTTCATGACACCGATGTCAGGCTGCAGTCACAGAGGGTTGGGCAGCAGATCAGGACATGAGGCATGGGGAGTGATCTCCAATCAGAGAGAAGGAAAGACTGGTGCCATTTTGGCACAATGTTAAAAATAAATCTGCTTGACAGGATTGCAGGTCCAAATGGCGCAATGCTGTTAAAGCAAAATAACTTTTAAATGGAGCTGCATAATACAAGGATTGGCTACAGGACATGCATTAACATTGCATTTTCTTACTGATTAGATTCTAAACTGACACTTTAATTTGTTAATGAGAACTGTTCAATGCACCAAATTTGTTAATAGGAAATTGAAATTTAAAAATACACCATTTCACAAAAAATTGGATGACATTTTCAATTCAGTTTTAAACAAATTTAAGTTTTGACAGTGTTATGGGGAAAATCACTAGTTTCGGAGTCAGAGTTGGAGTTTAATGACAGAGATAATTGCACAAGGAACTACCGGAGCTCCGGGGAGAGAAAGATACCAACAGCACAGAGGTCAGCTGTGACCTGGAGCACGTCAAGAAATTTTTATATGTCTTGTGATAAATAGGTCAGTGATGAGATTATTGTCTTTGTACATGGTTTGTTTATAGTAATCGTCACAGAATCATTGATTGTTTCGATACAGTCTTTGTCAGTCCCAGTGCAGCCTTGGTTAATTTCTGTGCGGTCATTGTCAGTTCCAGTATAAACAATGTCAATTTCAATGCTTGCACAGAAATCCATTGCTGTAGTAATGGGCACTAGTTGCTCTTCCTGAGAAGGGCAATTACTGCAGCCCTGGCCATTAACTTTTCGTATTGAGTCCATATCAAATTGTTAGCATTTCTATCAAAGGTGTTGGCTGGACCCAGACACTTCAGCCGGCAGTGTTCATTACTCGTGTATTCTCTTCCCCCACCTGCCTTAAACTCATCAAGTGCATTGTGCTAGCATTCTGACGGCCTCAGCAGTATCTGTATCAGCTCTGCTGTCTCTCTCCATGTTGTGATCCAGCGGCCATCTTATGTGTAAAGTTGGCCAACTGATGGCTCAGTGGCCATTTTGTGTGTCCATGTGCCTAGTGTTACCCTGCCCCATGCCAAGTCCCTTTTCAACAGAATTTACAATATTTTAAATTTTCAACATTTTAGCTAAAATATTGGGATTTGTTTGTGTTTGAACATAAAGTGGATCACCAATTAGGAAATAGGTGCTTGCAATCTGTTTGCCTCCTTAAATGTGATGAATTAAAAGCACCAAATGATGCTACGTCAGTTTTTAGCTACTACTTCAGCAATTACTTGATGTGGAAATGAGACAAGTGTCCAAAGAAAGTGAAAGCTGTTATTTTATGCTGTTAATTGAAGTTTTAATAATCATTTTCCATAGTATGATGAGTGGTTGATAATATGCTTGTATTAGTGAAAGGGAAAAATATGCACATTACGGAAAAAAAAACAAGAAAGTAAGATATAATTGGATAACTCTTTCAAAGAGCTGACACAAGCACGATAGACCAAGTGGGTTTTTTTTATGATTATACAAATCTAGTCCTTTAATAAGTAATAGGGCAAGAGTAGACCATCTGGCCTTCCGAGCCTCCTCCGCCATGCAATAATATCATGGCTGATCTTATCGTGGCCTCAGCTCCACTTACCCACCCTCTCACCATAACTTTCAATTCCTTTACTGTTCAAAAAATTATTTATCTTAGCTTTAAAAACATTCAATGAGGAAGCCTCAACTACTTCATTGGAGAGGGAATTCCATAGATTCACACAACCCTCTTGTTCCTCTTGAGGAAGTTCTTCCTCAATTCAGTCCTAAACCTGCTCCCCCTAATTTTGAGGCTTTGCCCTCTTGTCCTAGTTTTGCCTGCTGGTGAAAACATCCTCTCTACTTCAAACTTAACTATTCCCTTCATAATTTTATATCTTTCTATCAGACTCCCCTCTCCCCCCCGCCCCCCAAATCTTCTAAATTCCAATGAATATAATCCCAGTCTACTCAGTCTCTCCTCATAAGCCAAAGCCCTCAATTCCAGAAGCAACCAAGTGAACCTCCTCTGTACCCCCTGTAGTGCCAGTACATCCTTTCTCAAGTAAGGAGACCAAAACTGCACACAGTTGACCTCATCAACACCCTATACAGCTGCAACAGAACCCTGCTTTTAAACTCAATCTGTTTAGCAATGGAGGACAAAATTCCATTTGCAGTCTTAATTACTTGTTGCATCTGCAAAACAACCTTCTGCAATTCATGCACCAGGACATCCTGGTCCCTCTGCACAGCAGCAATGCTGCAAGTTTTTATCATTCAAATAATAGTCCTATCAAAATGGATGACTTCACATTTATTCACATTATACTCCATCTCTCAGATGTTTGCCAGCTCATTTAAAACTGTGTGTGTCCCTCTGCAAAGTTTCACAGTCCTCTGCACAATTTGCTGTACACTCATCTTAGTGCCATCCACAAACTTTGGCACACTACACATAGTCCCCAGCTCCAAATCCTCTCTGTAAATTGTGAATAATTGTGGCTCCAGCACACCACTACACATTGAAAAGCACTCATTTATCCCCACTCTTTGCTTCCTGTTAGCTAACTGATCCTATATCCATGCTAATACATTACCCGTAATGCCATTTCATTACTGTGAACTATAAGAAGCAGCATTTAATTATTATTGACCATCTTTGACACTAAAAAAAATGAACCTGTGCAATTGGCCGAGATGATTCTTTTGTAGAAATGCACCAAATTTTCACTTGGAGATTTTGGTCTGTTTAATGTGTACAAAAATCTTCTGTATCCATTTATGCTCTGTAAGCCAGTAATTATGACATAGCATATTTGCTGTTCCACTACAAATTGCATTTGATTCTGCTAAAGTATAAGGATCAGACCTTGTTGGAATATTTCAATCGATCATGCAAAATAGTTTAAGATTAACTGAATAGCTGTTTCAGTCAATTTTAGTCAGTGAGAGAGAGAAACACAATCACTTTATGCTGAAGTACCACTTTTTAGCTGGTTCCAAGCAGCTGGGACAAGGGACAGCCTGTGGGAAATGGGGCTCTGCTCAGAGCTCGAGACAGATGGAATTGTGGCAGTGATTAGATGCTGGAGTACAACCTTGTGAAGCCCACTGGGAGGTAGGCTCAGGAGAAAAGATCGGGAGGTGACCAATTATTGTGAACACTATGACTGACTGTGAAACTGGGACATGCCTGCATTTAGATGTTGAAGTATATCCTGGGCAAAAGATTGGGGTTGTAGTCTCAGAAATAAGTCATCTCAGCTGGAAAAGAGTACAGAAAATACTGGATATAAGAGTTCTGAGAAATTCAAATGCACCACAAGCTGAGTGAAGGTCGCTGTCTGTAAAAGAGTTGAAATTAATATACCATAAGTCAGTGCTAGAGTGCAGTCTTGAGAATCCAGGGAGCACTGACCCAGGACAAGAAATTGAACCGCCAGGAGGTAAGAAGACTTTGAGGTAGTCCAAATCAAAGTGGCTTTTGAGGAAATCAATTTTGATATCTTCAAAAGTGAAGATTTTATATTTCTTATGAAGGAGACAATGTTTTAGTGTGGTTTTATGAACAACAGTATCACTGATCTCTGGGTGGGTTGCTGGGAAATTCATGGCATCTGTCTTGACTGCTTCTGCTATTTGATATGTTCTGTGAGGAATTCAACCATAGTTTATTTGTTAATCCATATTTGCCTCATGTTAATTCTGGTTGTTAGAGTATAAGTGGTATATACGAACTGTGGCTTTATCTCTTCTAAGTACCTGTGATTCAAACTTTCTTTACTTTAAACACAGGTGTTATTGGTTCTGAAACATAAAAATATAAATTTAGTGATTTTGTTTAAGTTTATAGCAATTCCTTATATCTTGAAGTGTCTACGTAATGTAATGCGATAAGTGATTGGAATAACCTAACAATTTTGTTGCAAAGAAGGTATTTTGGGAGAATCCAGAAATCCATTGATTTAAATATTGTACTGATTAATAATCAGTTGAAAGTGATATATAGACAAATTCTATATGGCACAATAGTGCTTACTATTGGCCATTTCTGTCAACTGCTTTTATCCATATTTTAAAATTCAAATTTGTAGTTTGAATCCCATGCACAATAACCGATATTCCCTTTGGACTCAGAGTATTGAGTATAAGAGTTGCGAGGTCATATTTTGGCTGTGTAGGACGTTGGTTAGGCCACTTTTGGAATATTGAGGGCAATTCTGGTCTGCTTCCTATCAAGTTGTGAAACTTGAAAGGGTTCAGAAAAGATTGACAAGGATGTTGCCAGGGTTGCAGGATTTGAGCTATAGGGAGAGGTTGAACAGGCTGGGACTGTTTTCCCTGGAGCATCGGAGGCTGAGGGGTGACCTTATAGAGGTTTATAAAATCATGAGGAGCATGGATAGGATAAATAGACAAGGTCTTTTTCCTGGGTTGGGACAGTCCAAAACGAGAGGGCAAAACTTTAGGGTGAGAGGGGAAAGACATAAAAGGGACCTACAGGGCAAGTTTTTCACGCAGAGGGTGGTGCTTATATGAATTGAGCTGCCAGAGGAAGTGGTGGAGGCTGGTACAACTGCTGCATTTGAAAGGCATCTTGGTGGGTATATGAATAGGAAGGGTTTGGAGGGATATAGGCCAAATACTGGCAAATGGGACTAGATTAGTTTAGGATATCTGGTCGGCTTGGAGGAGTTGGACCAAAGGGTCTGCTTCCGTGCTGTATATCTCTATGACTCTATGTCTACGGTCCTTTATCAATATTCAACATGTGCTTTTTGGAGGAAACAGTCAGATAGCATTGCTTGGAATGATTCTCAATATCTGTACATTTACCTCCAGGCTTATTGTAATCTGCTGTGTGTTTCTTCCCTGCAACAGAGATTTTTTTTTCTCATGCTATGACCTATCACCTCTTTTGTCACATCTCTCATGAAATATGGAAAGTTATGTGCATTCCCTTACTTGGAGTTAAAATGTGCAGTTTGCTTGTTTTGGAGATTTACCTTTCTCACTTTTTATGCTTAAAACTTTTCCATTCCTTTGCCTCTTACTATCCAGTAGTATAATCCCTGTTGAACTCCACAAATGAGTTCATTCCTGATGAAGAGCTTTTGCCCAAAATGTTGATTTTCCTGCTCCCCGGATGCTGCCTGACCTGCTGTGCTTTTCCAGCACCACTCTAATCTTGATTCTGATCTCCAACATCTGCAGTCCTCACTTTTGCCTAATCCCTTGCCTCTGGCCTTTTCTGCATTGCACTGTCTTTACCTCACCAACGTTGACTGTTCAGCTAAATAGATTCCATGCTCTGGAATTTGCTCCCTAATTCTTCCTTTATGATTTTCAAATATCTATCCAAATACTTGAGCACCCATAGCTTCCTATCTCTCCTCCTCGATTCTTTTTCACTGTCTGCTTCAGGGATGTGCCTACACTATAGGTGCTATGTAAATGCATTTTTAGAAACTATTAGCTGCTGCAGTAGTCTTAGAAATTAGGATGGCAGGGTGTAGGTATTTTCTAAACAACCTGTTCTGCAAATGGTATCCCACACATTTGGAAGAAGGTGAAACTTGAACACATGCCTCCTGGCTTGGAGTCAGAGACATTATCATTGTGCTATGCTCCCTGATTAATTTCAGGTGGGGTTCCACTACTCTAAGCCTAAAGCCTGAACTGGTTTTCCCTAGATGTTAAAATTGTGTCTAACTTGATTAAAAAATAACTGCCTATTTAAAGGGGTTTTCTTTATTCAGTAACTACCAACCTGATTCTAGCTTGGCATGCACGAGGGATCATTTGCTCTCTCTGATAAATTTGTGGCTAGAAAATTACTAACGACTTTGACAATTTCATAAAGAATGTAGCTTAGGAGAAATGATGTGTCTATCCATTTGTTCTTTTGGGCTCAATTATTCTCATTTAAGATTTTTTTTGCACAGTTGTTTGAAAAAGCGTAAATGATGTTTGTGTGTAAATTTCAAAATATTGCATGTTAAATTAAAAGTTTAAAATTGAAAGGAGTTACAGTAGACTTGAGACCATTGTGTAGTTTTCCTGGAGAACGTGGGAATGCATCCTATGGGAATCAGTTGTGTGTTCACTAATTGCTGTTGGTTTTCCGCAGCCACCGTAATGTGATGATGCGTTTGAATCTTCAGTTGACAATGGGAACGTTTTCAGTTTCCCTCTTTGGAATTCTGGGAGTTGCCTTTGGTATGAATTTGGAATCCTCCTTTGAAGAGGTGAGAACTATTTAATGTGCAGGCCTGTTAGCTAACAACACCAAAGAGAGGGGCTCCTAATGCCATTACTTTGCCATTCTGCATTCCTTGGAAACAGTAATTGGCAGACTTTGCTCTAGGTCATCAGTTGCTTGAGGACCATCTGTTTCTGCAGCGTCACTTGGTTACCAATGAGAAGTTAGAAGTGGATTAGACTGGAACAGATGGAGCTGAAGGTTGAGTGTGGGTGTAGTTTGGGTGACTGCAATGTGAAATGCTGGGCAGCACGGTGACTCAGTGGTTAGCTCTGCTGCCTCTCAGCACCGGGGACTGAGTTTGATTTCACCTTCTGACAACTGTCTGTGTGGAGTTTTGCCAGGTTACCTATGTCAGCATGGTCTTCCCACTTTGGTTTCGTCCCACGGTCCAAAAGATGTGCATATTAGGTGGACTGGCCATGGTAAATTGCCCATAGTTTCCAGGGATGTGTAGGCTAGGTGGATTAGCCATGGAATATGCCAGATCATGGGTTAAGGGTAGGAGGGTGGGTCTGGGTAGGATGCTCTTCGGAAGGTCGGGTGGACTTGATGTGGAATGACCTGCTTCCACACTGTAGGGATTCTGTAATATGGCCCTGTCACTTTTTCCGTGGTGGATACAATATAGAATGTTGCAAACTACTCAATGATTTTAATATTCCGTAAACATTTTGCCTCTGCAACTCTGTTTCCTCAGCTTCCCTCCATTGAACTCTAGCGGTGACCCTTGGTAGGAAAGAAATCCTAATAATGGAGACAAAGCAATTGTTAAAGCTTCTTCTAGTATTACATTGGAAAGCGGTTGGTAGAGAAAAGATAAGACCTGTTACAAATGCTAATACTGTAAAGGACACCAAATAGAAAATATGTATACTGAATGATTTGTGGTTTGGATATTTGTAATTGAAGATTCAACAATATTTTCTTCTTCAGCATCTAAAGAATTGTAGAATCTTACAGCATTGAATAAGACCTTTTGACCTTTCCTTCTCTTCTTTACTTCTTGGAGATGAAAGAGTTGGAAAGTGACAGTGATGGCACGGGAATATGTGGTCTACAGTCTTCAGCATCTTGCTTCACATTCCTGCCACCAATCAAAATGCATGTGTCTTCCTTCTTCACTTCTTAATCCCTTTACATCTCATCACTTCTAATTTCTTCTAGGCCTTACACTTCTTCTACAATGCCTTTGCGCTATCTATGGGCAACTCTCTTTGCCGTCTCTTGCTTCTTTGTTGCTTCCTGTTTTATTTACTCCTCTGCCCATGGGCGGCACAGTGGCTCAGTGGTTAGCACTGCTGCCTCACGGCGCCAGGGATCCGGGTTCAATTCCCACCTCAGGCAACTGTTTGTGTGGAGTGCTCCGGTTTCCTCCCACAATCACAAAGGTGTGCAGGTTCGGTGAATTGGCCATGAATGTAGGGGAATGGGTCTGGGTGGGTTGCTCTTCGGAGGGTCGGTGTGGACTTGTTGGGCCGAAGGGCCTGTTTCCACACTGTAGGAAATCTAATCTAATCTAATCTACTGTCTCCCAATTCACTTGACTCATCAGCTAGATCTATTTCAGTATCCTGTACCTAGGCCTCTTCCTTAACCCATGCAAAGCATAAAACATCCTAAACAGTTAAACTCTTTGTTTTTACAATTTTTCTTATGTTTTGAGCCTGGTATAGATGCTTTAGTAGTAAAATCTATTGCCTACCAGCTTGTGCTTAGTCCCACAGTGTGGTGCTGGAAAAGCACAACAGGTCAGACAGCATCTAAGGAGTAGATGAATCGACATTTTGGGCGTAAGCCCTTCATCAGTACAAGAAGCAGGGGAATCAAGTTTTGGCCATAAGCCCTTCATCCTGATTCTCCTGCTCCTCGGATGCTGCCTGACTGGCTGTGCTTTTCCAACTCCACACACTCAACTCTGATCTCCAGCATCTGCAGTCCTCACTTTCTCCATGTGCTTACTCCAACTCCTATTACATAATCACACAGTGACGGTCCGGTGTCTTGCTGTTGTGTATGTCTTCACTCACTCTAAAGCCTTCACATCCTTTCTATAATGTGGTTTCCTAAATTGGACACAGTAATCCAGATAAGACTGATCCTGTGTTTTAAAACCTTCATCATCATCTTGTTTTTGCATTCATAGAGTCATAGAGATGTACAGCATGGAAACAGATGCTTCGGTCCAACCCGCCCATGCAACCAGATATCCCAACCCAATCTAGTCCCACCTGCCAGCACCCGGCCCATATCCCTCCAATCCCTTCCTATTCATATACCCATCCAAATGCCTCTTAAATGTTGCAATTGTACCAGCCTCCACCACTTCCTCTGGCAGCTCATTCCATACACGTATCATCCTCTGTGAAAAAGTTGCCCCTTAGGTCTCTTTTATATCTTTCCCCTCTCAACCTAAACCTATGCCCTCTAGTTCTGGACTTCCCAACCCCAGGGCAAAGACTTTGCCTATTTACCTTTTCTGCAATAGTCTCTTTTAGTTTACAAACTTCACTTTGCAGGCAAGCCTTGTATGTGGCACTTTCTCAAATGTCTCGTGAAAGTCTATATACGCTACCTCAACCATATTACTTTCATCTGTTCTTTGTTACCTAATCAAAAAATTCAATCATATTAAATGATTTCCACTGACAAATCTCTGATAGCTTTCCTTGATTGATTCACACATGCCCAAGCAATTGTCAATTGTTTCTGAAAGGTTTCCCTCACCAAGGTTAAACTGATCAACTTGCAATTGCTGTGTTTACCCTAAAACTATTCTGTGAACAAAGTGTAACATTCCTAATTTTCTAGTCCTCTGTTATTAATGCTATATGCAAGAAGGATTGGAAGATTATGGAATTCAAAGATGATGGAATAGCAGAGGCTGGAAATCTGAAACAAAAACTGACATTGTTGGAAAATCTCAGCAGATCTGGCAGCATCTATGAAGAGAAATCACAGTTAATGTCTCAGGTCCAGTGACCCTCCTTCAGAATTGATGGTAGCTGGGAAAATGTTGCTTTTTATTCAGAAGATGGGGAGAAGGTAAGGAGTAAACAATAGATGGAGATAGAGCCCAAAAAGAGAGAACAATTGGACAGACAAATGAGTGGATAATTGTCATCCTAGAAGAATTAACGGCTGCTAATGGGGTCTATTAGTGGCTAGCTGAAACTTTATTGCTGGAACAGCACAGCAGGTCAGGCAGCATCTAGGGAACAGAAGATTCGACGTTTCGGGCACATGCCCTTCTTCAGGAAACAACATGTGCCCGAAACGTCGAATCTTCTGTTCCCTAGATGCTGCCTGACCTGCTGTGCTGTTCCAGCAATAAAGTTTCAGCTTTGATCTCCAGCGTCTGCAGACCTCACTTTCTCCTCTATTAGTGGCTAACAATGCATAGTGTGTTATAGCAGACTATGTGAAGACATGGAAAAGGTTTCTCAAGCCCTAAAATTGTTGAACTTGATGTCAAGTCCAGAAGTCTATAGAGTTCCCAAGCAGAAAATGAGCTGCTGTTCTTCCAGCTTGCACTGAGCTTTGCTGGAGCATTGCAGTAAGCCTGAGACAGAGATATTACCCAGGGAATGAGGTGATGTGTTGAAGTGGCAAGCAAGTGGAAGTGCACAATCTTTTTTTATGGACAGGGGTTTTGCGAAGTGGTCACCCAGTCTATGTTTGGAGGATTATGGCTGTTTCCTCCACAATGATCTCCCTTATTTCCCTCAGCTTCTCCCATGTATCCCATCCTGTGCTGATGATGTATCAGTTTTGTGTGCTGGGATGGTTAATTACCTAATCTAAACTATGGGTTAGCCTCCATCCCACTAAATGTAAAATAGGGAGATCATAACAGTGACTCCTGCCTGGATAAACTTCTCAGTAACCTTTATTCTATCTAGCAGGTAAGAGATTCTCTTTCAAGAGCCACCAACGCTCCCTTTCTTTATCTTTCTCCAAATATCACATCACTGATATCACAATGTTTCCATACTCAAGGATGTTTCTCTCCAAACACACACACATGCATAAAGTCTAATTTTCTTTTATTAGTTCATCAGAAATGAAAGGTGCTGGCAAGCCCAACATTTGGGAGCCATCTCTAATTGCTCTTAAGATTGAAACATTTTTGGTCTCTTAAGGATATGGGAAGTGGGTAGAAAAGTGGAGTGGAAGTCATGATTGTATTCAGTGGTGGAGCAGGCTACACAGGCCATTGGTCTAATATCTCTTATTTACATATCTCTATAAGGGGGTGGTGGTGAGTTGCTTTCGTGAGCTGCTGCAGGCCATGTAGTGAAGTATATGTACAATGCTGTTCGGGAGGATTTTTTTGTAATTATTATTCATTCATGAGATGTGATATTCACTGGCTGAGCCAGCATTTATTATCCACCACTTTTTACATTGGTGAGCTGCTGTGTTGAAACACCACAATCCAATTAATGTAGGGACAGGATTCCAGGATTTTGACCCAGAAACACTGAAGGAACAGTGTTATATTTCCATGCCAGGATGTTGTGTAGCTCAGAGGGGAACTCACAGATGATGATGCTCCATGTATCTGTTGCCCGTCCTTCAAGATGGTAGTGATTATTGATTTGGAAGGGACATTGATGAATTTGTAGAATGCATTCTGAAGTTGTATACCATGTTGTTACTGTGCATTGAGGCTGTTTGTGGATGTGGTGCCAGTCAAGCAGGTTATGTTGTTCTGGATGACACTCAGTATCTTGAGTATTGGAGCTGAACTCAACCATACAAGTATGGAGTATTTCATCACATTCCTGACTTGTGCCTGAAACATGGTGGACTTGCTTCAAGGAATCAGGAGATGAGTTACTCTCCATAAGATTGAAAATCTCTGACCTGATCTTGCACTCACTGTAATTATATGGCTAGTGCAATTCAGTTTTTGGTCACGGTAGCCTCAGGATGTTGTTAGTCGGGGAATCAGCAATAGAAATGCAATTCAATGTTGAGGGTCAATGCTTAGATTGTCTTTTGTTGGAGCAGGTCATTGCCTGGCATCTGTGTGTCACAAATGCTATTTGCCACTTGTCAGCCCAGGCCAGGTCTTGCTGCATTTGGACATGGACTGTTTCAGTATCTGAGGAGTCGTGAATGGTGGTCATCATTGTGCAATCATCAGTGAACATATTCACTTCTTACCTCATGATGGAGGGAAGGTCATTGATAAAGCAGCTAAAGATGTTTGGGCCTAGGACATGACCCTGAGAAATCCCTGGAGAGATGTTCTGGAGCTAAGATGACTGACCTGCATCATCCTATGCCAGATCTAATTTAAATCAGTAGAGACTTCCTCCTCCTCCTAATTCCCATTGCCTGCAGTTTTGCTCGGGTTCCATGATGTAACATTTGCTCAAATGTAGACTTACTGTCAAGGGCAGTCACTCGCCCTTGCCGTCTGAAGTTTGAACCAAGGCTGCAAGGAGGTCTGGATTGGAGTGGCCTTGGTGGAACCCAAATTCAGTGTTCGTGAACAGATTACTGCTAAGCAAGTACTGTTTGGCATTGGTGATGACGCCATCACTTTACTGATGATCATGTAGAATAGGACAATAATAGAGCTGTACTAAGCAATTTGTTTTTTTTTTAAAATGAACTTGATTGAACAAAAAAGGCTTCAACAAAATAAGCACTACTCACAATACAATTTATAACTATGTACGTTATGCATTCAGTTTACTATGGATCATGATAAGCATACCACAATCCTCTGGGAAATTCTCCTCAGCTCCATTCTTTAGCCAATTTAATTCACTCCACGTGAATTCAAGAAAGAGCTGAAGGTACCAGACACAACAGAGACTATGGATCCTGACAACATTTTGGCAACAGTACATGGGACATGTGCTTCAGAAGTTGGTTAAAACAAGGTGTTTGGATTTCTATTTTATTGTTAGTGGCCCAACAAGATCATAACACAATGTGTTATGGGATCCCTCTGCCTCAACTATTCCTTATATTGATGACTGTATTTGAGTTATGTTCTGCTCTCACTATGAATTGGAAGGTTTTAATAATTCTGTCATAATTTTAGTGAGTTTCAGTATCTAATGCTTCCCTTCCTTGACTTATGTCTCCATTTCTGATAATAAGCTTTTCACACTGACTTCCCCAGCTACCCTTCCTCAAACCACGCACCATGGAAGGTTGGGAGAATTCTGTTTAGAAGAAGCAACCTTCTGTAGCAATATTCATGAGATGTCTTCTATTTTTCTCAACTCAGAACACCTCCCCCCATTTTGGTGATGATGGCTATCATTGGTTTCTGCTACTTTTCCCACAGCTTTGGTCTTCACTGTTCCCTGGCCTCCTGGAACCACTTTCTATCTGATTAGCCTTGCTGTTCATTGAATAGTTTTCTGCCATCTAACACTCCAAAGAGCATCCCACCCAAACACACTCGCTACCTGATCTCTGTAACCCTGCATTTACCTTGGCTAATCCACCTAGCTTGCATGTCTCTGGACACTGAGGCAATTTAGCATGGCCAGTCCACACAACCTGCAATTCATTGGACTGTGGGAGGAAAATGGAGGCAGAAACTCACACAGCCACAGGGAGAATGTGCAAACTCCACACAGACGGTCACCCAAGGCTGGAATTGAACCTGGATCTCTGGCACAGTGAGGCAGCAGTGCTAACCTCTGAGCCGCAGTGCTGGCACTTGAACCAGTATGAAATAGATATTAACTGACACTACAATTGTAGGATGGTTACAGCACAGGGCGCTTTCAGCCCAATGAGCCTAGACCGTGCTTTGTGTATGAGCGACAGGGCACACTTCTCACTGTATTTTATATTGAATGCACGTGACAATAAAAGATATTCATTCATTCATAAATTTTGATGCAACATGAAACCTGAAAAACTGCAATAATTTTGGGAAACTACTTGTACTAATACACAGGCTTCGCAAACAGCAAGAACATAGCATGTTTACAACACAGCTAAATAAATTGGGGCAAAGCCTTGAATTATTAGAGTCAGACCAAAAGTTAAACAAATCTTGGCTGTTAACTGTCAGTCATCTAACTTGTGCATTTTCCATGGTTATAATTCTACTAATCAGAGTCCAATTGCCCAATCAATTAGCACACTCCTTTCATATAATATAAATATTGTTTTCCCTTTACATTAGTATTTTCGCAAATTGTTTTGGTGAATGCATTTTTTTCCAGAGTGTGTAGTTAGGTTCTAGACTGCTCTGCTTAGAATTGTTGTGGAAGCAGATTCAATTGAGGAGGATATTAAATGATTATTTGATTAGAAATACTGTGCAGGGAAAATTGGTAGAAAATCACGATCATAGTGCAGATGGGATGGGCCAAATGGCTTCCTTCTGTGCTAAAATGTTCCTATGATGAAAAGTTTCGATTAAATGTTATGTTTCTGGGCTCTGCTCAAATTCTGTCTCATTAAACAAGTATTTATTTGCAGATCAACAATGTTAACCCCGATCACTTAGATGTTAATACATTGAATACTAAAAACGAGGTAGAGAGGGAAGACTAATTCTACCACAACAAAGATTACACACTTCATTATTACTTCCAGATCTAAAGATTATTTAATAAAGAAGTGTAGTCAATGGAGAACATCAACAAGGAACTAACTTATCCTTTTTTTGTTTTCAGGACCCCCGCCTCTTCTGGCTAATAACTGGAATAATGTTTCTAGGGAGTGGACTAATGTGGCGACGTTTACTGTCTTTTCTGGGTAGACATCTTGAGCCTTCAGCACCACCTCCAGTAGGTTTCACTTCTAGCTTTATAATCTAACAGCACTGAACAGCTCCAGCTGTCAGTTTTTTGATTAATTGGCGAAGTTTTTCACAAGCCCCTGCCTTTTCTTCAGTGTCCGGGTTGGAAGAGAGGCGCCACCTTTTTCTAATACAGTAGTGGGAGGTGAGGATGGAGCTTTTGAAAGAGTCAAGTTGCGATTGACATTTGTTGAGGATAATCTCTAATGTTTTGTCGTCCTCTGAGGCCCGTCAATGGTAACAACCTTGGGAGCAGAAGCTAATGTGTCAGCACACCAATTGGTATGCACAGAACCTCCCAGCTCCACTGCACAGTTTTCAGGGAATTTTAGTTATGATTCATAGAATCCCAACAGTGCAGAAAGAGACCATTCAGTCCATCGAGTGTGCACTGACCCTCCAAAGAGAACCCCACTTCACACCCATCATCTCACAATTCCCATGGCTATCCACACAGTCTGACATGCCTGGACACTTTGGGCAATTTATTATGACCAATCCACTTAACCTGCACATCTTTGCACAGTGGAAAGAAACCAGAGCACCTGAAGAAACCGATGCAGACACTGGGAGAACATCCAAACTCCACACAGACAGCCACCCAAGGCTGGAATTGACACTAGGTTAGTGAGTTTTGAGAAGATTTGTACTTCAGGTTGAGGTTCTGAATGTAGGTTTGCTCGCTGAGCTGTAAGACCTCTTGGCATCATGGTAGCTCACAAGCCCACCGACATACTAAAACAGCAGCTAATGAGCTTGAAAGACCCGTGTACAAACAATAAACAAACTAATGTCATTTACAAAATACCTTGCAAGAAATGTAACAAACATTATGTTGGACAAACAGGCAGAAAACTAGCCACCAGTATACATGAACATCAACTAGCCACAAAAAGACATGACCCTCTCTCAGTGGTATCCTCACATACGGATGAGGAATGACACCACTTGGACTGGGACAACACATCCATCCTAGAACAAGCCAAACAGAGACATGCACGAGAATTCCTAGAGGTATGGCATTCCAACCGGAACTCTATCAATAAACATATTGACTTGAATCCCATTTACCACCCCTTGAGAAAAAGAACAGGAAATGGCACCTTACCAACCCAAGGAAATAAGAACAAACCTTCCAGCTCAGCAAGCAAACCTACATCCACTGATACTAGATCCCTGGCATTGTAAGGCAGTAGTGCTACCACTGTGGTGATAGTATGGCATTAACAGGTATATTTTGGCTTTTGAGTAGATTAGGATTGTTTTCATTAGAAAGATGGAGATTGAGGGGGGACCTGATTGAAGTCTACAAACTCCTGAGAGGTATAGACGGTGGATAGCAAGAAGCCTTTTCACAGAGTGGGGGACACAATTACTAGGGGTCACGAGTTCAAAGTGAGAGGAGAAATGTTCAGGGGAATATTTATAGAAAGTTCTTTTATGCAGAGGGTGTTGAGTGCTTGGAATGAGTTGTTCGCGGAGGTGGTAGAAGCAGGCACGATAGCGTCATTTAAGATGTATATAGACAGATACATGTATGGGCAGGGATACAGACCCTTGGAAATGGACGGCAGATTAAGTACAGAATCTGGATTGGAGGGCTAAAGGGTCTGTTCCTGTGCTGTAATTTTTTTGTTCTTTGTTCTTTTTTTAATGAAGAAAGTTGAGACAGAGGTACCAAGCAGTCTGCTCAAAGCCAGTAAACAGCTTGTGAGGCCCTGAGGTCTTTTTTCTTAAAAGTTGGAACAATAGAAGCAACCTAGATGGCTGGGATCAAGCTCCCACATTACCATGATTTTTAATTTTTAGCTTACAGCCGTAGCAAAGGTCTTAAGGCGAGATGTGGAAGCTCTTATTCATCTTTTACAGCTAAAAGCTGAGGTCTCTTCCTGCTGCATGTGAGACAGTCTATTTTACTGAATTTGCCTTTGCCAAGGGTGTATTTATGGGATGTTACTATTTTGGAACAGTTAATTAGTAGTTTATGTTATTTAGTTGAGCATATTGACAGTTACAGTTGAGCCAATTCTTTTCTTTTTATCCTATATTTTAATTGTAGTGTAAGAGTAATGTGTTTTGATTCATACCTGGTAGTTTGAGCAGTCGAATTGCACCTGGAACCCAGCACCTTACACTTAACCTAGATCCCAAATATTTCTTATTTATGTCCTTTACATATGCGGTGGGAGGGGTGGGGAGGTTTGGTCTAGTCCACAACAAATTGGGGCTCTTATCGGGATCAAAATCTAATACCCGGTTGGACTTGGGATTATTGGACTCAAAAGCATGAGTAGTGAGTGTCGGTGTCTTTTTTATTTCTGGTGTTACACTCAGTTGGTTAAAATAGGGTGTGTCTTGTTCCTGGGGATGGAAGAAGTCACTTCAGGAGTTCTGCAGAAAGTGAGCAAGGCATAACTTTTGGAATTGGCAGAAAAGCTGAAGTTGTGCAAAAAGGGGAGGTAAATGTCGAATTAGTTCAACATGTACAATTGTCGGAAATGCTGTCAGAATAATTGAAAATGGCTAAAATTCAATTGCAAATGAAACCGCTTGAACAGGAAAAGAAAATGAAACAGTTTGAAATACATTTGGAAGTAGAAGAAAAGTAGAAAGAGAGGATAGCTGTAGCAGAGGAAGAAGGACAGGAAAGGACAGGAAGAACAAAAAGAAAAGGCCCTAGCAGAAGAAAGGGAGAAAGAGAGTGTTTTGGAACTTCAGAGGTTGGAACTGAGAACTTTAAAAGTGTATTAAGTGCCTGGTTTAAAATCTTCCAGTGTTTTGCATTTGTAGTTGAAATTCATTAGCAGTGACCTCACCCAGCTCTGCAAGGTGAATTAGGGCAACAGATTTTTGTGTACTGTTCTTGTAAGTTAATTATTTTAAAAAGATCTTTTGTTGTGAATTTGTGCCAATTTAAATATTGTGTTGTCTAGGGAACTAATGATTTCCACAGGTTTTAATAGAGGGTTGATTAATAATGAAGGATATTAATGAAATGTTCTTATTCTGCTTCCATGAGAGAGGAAATACCCAACATGTCAACACAAAGTAGAAAATATTATTACTATGTGAGTGTATCACCTCATAAATAAGTTAATGAGAATGAAAGGGAACTGCTGAAACCAAATGTAACCCTCGAGAAGAACCCTTGAAATAAAAATTATTTTGACCCCTCAATTTTGTAGGTCCAATTTATTTTTGAAAATTTTCTGATTAAAATGCAGTTTATTTTGCAACATAAAATACAAATAGAAATTCTTGAAGTGGATTATGAAGTCGCATGAAAACAATCTATCTCTGCACTTAAATTTTGTTGATAATGCTTTACTAAGCTTTTTTTATCATACATTCCTGAAATATGGGCATTGATGGCAAGACAATGTTTAGTTCAAAGTTTGTGCGAAGATTTGTAGCTCGGGTGCTCGTTGTTGTGGTTCTGTTCGCCGAGCTGTAAGTTTTTGTTGCAAACGTTTCGTCCCCTGGCTAGGCGACATCATCAGTGCTTGGGAGCCTCCTGCGAAGCGCTTCTTTGATGTTTCCTCCGGTGTTTATTGTGGTCTGTCCCTGCCGCTTCCGGTTGTCAGTTTCAGCTGTCCGCTGTAGTGGTTGGTATATTGGGTCCAGGTCGATGTGTTTGTTGATGGAGTTTGTGGATGAATGCCATGTCTCTAGGAATTCCCTGGCTGTTCTCTGTCTGGCTTCCCCTGTCTGAGCAGATGAGTACAGTGGAGTTATGCTTCTATGAATTATATTGAATACCTGCCAAATTTCAGTGGTAATAAGAGCTTTTATTCTTTTCAATAATTGTGGCAGTGTTAATCGTAGTTGATGGCCAGCATAAGATTGTGCATTGGAAGCAAATGCATTTTACTCCGATTTAAAACATCTGATTGTGAATTAATTAGAAACTTTTGTCTCTTTTTTGGTTTCCCCAGATGCCATCTCTCCTGAAAAGGTCACAGCTGATTGGAGGAAAAATCGACCTGAGACATAGTTCCAAATGATGAACTTCCAATTTTGCCAGAATGTTCCCAAATCATCTCTGCATATAGTATCACAGTGATGCGCAACATCCACAAGAGTTAATTAGATTTATAAATCAAAACTTGTGCATTGTGGATCAAAGGGCCAATGCTCTGAGGACTCTTACAAATCCGTGGTAGGTGCAGTCCACCTTTACCGCTGTTTTGGCATCAGAGCTTAAAGCCTACGATGACAGAAATCATGAGTGGCCGAAGAAAATTACTTTCACAGCCCAATATTGAAGTTGATCAGGTGGTTAATATTTTGTCAACCGTTCCTGGTATTAGAAATGATAATGAAGTGTACAACTTATTTATTTTATCATAATTTATCAGAAATGATACAACATTGAAATGTATTAGTGGTAGAATATTCTGCTTCATGTTTCTTTACTAAAGATTTCTGGATGGATGAATTATGCTCTAGTTTTTGCCTATTCTGCTGTTAAACAATTTGCAACTGGCTGTGTGAGGTATGACCCATTCCGCAAATCCCTTTCTTTGACTACTTCACTTCATCTTGTCCCCACTTCATGAGAATTGATAAATTTTGGTACTTGATGCAGGAGCCTACTTACACAGCCTGTGTATATATTTACAGTGTCTGGGGCTGTTGAAGAACAGCTAATATTACTTATTTAAAAAGAAACTGTATGAATAAAATTGAAAATTGAGAAGTTCTTTCATATAATCTAAATCTAATCATTCAGTCACTTTGTACAATTAAGACCTGTATATATAGAGGCTATTTCCAAAAGTATAACATTTTCATCAAGACTAATGACTAATATCCCACCCTGTGAATTCATCCAGTGAGTGTGTGTTTTGATACTAATGTAGGTCCGTGCACTAGTACAGTACAGAAAGATGCCATTTGGCCCATTATGATTTTACTGGTTCTTTGACAGAGTTATCCTATAAACACCCCCCTTTTAAATTAATTCCACATCATTTATATTGATTCTTATTTTTCCTTCCAGTATATCACTTCACCAATCTCAGCAATAAATTTTATCTGCCATTTTTAAATTCATTTATGGAATGTGGGCATCATTGACTGGGCCAGCATTTATTGCTCATCCACAGTTGCCAAGGAGATGGTTGTGATGAGCTGCTGCCTTAAAACCACTGCAGTCCTCACTACGATACCGGTAGTTAGAGTTTCAGGATTTTGACCCAGCAAAATTGAAGTGTATCACCAGTCCATGTCCTCTTGAAATCTGCTGCTATCTTCCTCAGTCAATACTATTTTTCTGAGTTTCAAGTCATCTGCTGATTTTTAATTTATGACCTGTGAACACAAGCCTAGATCATTAACAAATATCAACTCCAACTGAACACTGCTATACGCTTCCTTTCAGTTTGAAAAATAGTAATTCACCACTACTCTACTGTCTGTCACTTAATCAATTTTATTTCCATGTTACCATTGCCCCCTTTGACTTTTTTTTAAACAACTCTGTTACGCCTTTGAAAAATTCACATATATAACATCAAATGCACAACCCTCGGAAGATGCCTCTGTTACTTCATTAAATAACTCAATTAAGATTCACTTTAACAGATTCAGGCTAACTATAAATGATTAACAGATTTTTCCAACAGAGAATTATTTTTTCCCTGGATTATTGAGTCAACCAGTTTCTCGTCATCAATTTAAGGCTGTCTAGTCTTTAGGTATCTAGCTTATCGCCCTCTTTTTTTTTTACAACAGGGATGTAACATTTCCACCATCTCTGGCACACTAATATCTTGGGAGGATTGGAAGATCATTTTCGTAGCTTCTGTTTTTTCCGTGATTGATACTCTCAGTAATCAAGATGAATCTTATCTGAAATAGAAAGCTTTATACATTGAATGCTGTCAACTTTAAGTGTCTCATTTTAATCCTATCCAATTTCTCTCAATTATTTTGTGATTAATGTTTATTTTTTATGCATAATGCATGTGTATTGTATCTTGTAATTTTCATGTTTCAGTTTCTGACTTTTTGTTTGTATATAAAACAACTAAATTCATAAAAAAATTAACCAATAAGTTGTTCTTAAGTTAAAAGAAGAACTTCAAACAGATGACATTGAAGCTTGATTCTTCTTGGTTAAACAGACCTTTCCAAACCCGACATAGTGGCAGTTTTGTGGGAGTTTTGAAATACTTCATGATTAATGTCACTTTTGTTTTGAAAAACAATTATGTATTTTAATATAAAATGTTCCAAATATACTAATATATTCTCATTTACTCAATTATTCACTCTATATGAACATATATTGACTTAGGTTTTGGGTAACCTTGATAAGGAGCTGAATTTTGAAGGGTATAGAACATTTCAACAAAAAAGCTTGTAAAATCTGTTGGGTTAGCTCTGCTGAGGAAGTAGAATCAGCAAAGGGGTATGAGGGGTTGAATTGTCAAATATTTGGCAGGTGGGAGTAAAATATTGAAAAATGCGAAAATGTTCACTTTGACTGTGTAAGACACAGAGGGCTCTGGGTTTGCTTGCACCTGAATCCCAAAAGTTAATATACACATAGGTACAGCAAATTATAAGGATGGTAAATTAATTATTGGCAGGTTATTGCATGGGTGATGGAATATAAATGTTGGGGAGTTTTATTGGAGCTATACAAGGTCTTGGTGATACTGCATTTAGAATACAATATACACTTCCGATCTCCTTATTGGACAAAGAATATAACTGAGTTAGATGAGGTCCACTTGACAGATTCCTGGAGTGATGACATTATCCTAAGGAGGAATGTTGTGCAGACTCGACCATTGGACTTTAACGTGTTAAGGGGAGGATACGGCAACCATGTTTGGAAAAAAAAAGTAATGATCGCAAAAATGCAAACAAGGTGGTGAAGATTAGTGGGTAGCCAGAAGAATGGAAAGCCTTTTTTAAAAAAAACACAGCAGAGGACAACTTAAAAAGCAAGTGAAATATGGGGATAAACTAGCCAGTAATATAGAAGAAGATTGCAGGAGTGTTTTTTTTCTGGATACATAAAATATAAAAGAGTGGCAACAGTAGATATTGGACCACTGGAAAATGAGGTTGGAGAAATAATGAGGAACAAAGAGCCTCAGTAGAGGAAATATATAGGTACTTTGCATCAGTCTTCATGGTGGAAGATACCGAAAGCGTACCTGAATTTTGCATAGGCAGTGGCCATTTTTAAGGAAAATATGCTGGTGAAGCTGAAAGGCCTGGATAGAGTGGATGTGGAGGAGTTGTTTCCACTGGTAAGAGAGGCTATGACCTGATGGCATAGCCTCAGAGTGAAGGGATGATCCTTTAGAACTGAGATGAGGAATTTCTTCAGCCAGAGGGTGGTGAATTTGTGGAACAGAAGGTTGAGAAGTCCAAGTCATTGAGTGTTATTAAGAGAAAGTTAGGTATGTTCTTGCACAGCAAGGGGACCAAAGTTTATGGGGAGAAAGGCAGAAAAATAGGTTTGAGAAGCATATCAACCATGATTGAATGATGGAGCAGACTTAATGGGCTGAATGGTCAAATTCTGCTCCTATATCTTATTGTCTTCCAAGAATGAGAGGTAATCTGACTGAATTGTATAAGATATCAAAGGGACACGATAGGCTGAGTACTGAGGGGGAAGGGGGCTATTTCTTGTGGGGGAGGCTAGAATCATCAGCCACAGTTTCAGAATAAGTGTTACAACACGGCGATGAACCCCTCTGTTAATAAAACCAAACACTCAGAAAAGATCACCTCAACTCATAATCTGTTAAAACGTGAGTGACAAAAAACTCCCAAACTCCAGTAAAGAAAATACATCTTTTATTTTACTATTGAAGTGAACATTAAACAACTATTCACAACTCTAAGCCCCTCTTTCTCTTAACTGCTTTTAGCTACTCCCAACTCTATAACAATATGCTGTTCCAATAAGACACTTATTAAAATTACGTCAACTTAATTTCAAAATCATACAGTCACTGTCTTCTGTGACTTCTCTCTTCCCAGATAAAGATCTCCCTGGGTTGTCATCTTTCTTTTTACTGCAAATATGTTTCATGTGAAAAGGTACCTTTGATAGAGAGTGTTTCCTAATTTCTTGGGGAGCAGGATATTAGATGGGCAATATGCTCTCTGACCAACTTTCAAAATGTCTGAATTTTATACCCTTCCCCCAACATTGGATCATCTCATTGGTTTGATGTTGACAAAACAATAAATTCAAACTTGATTGGGTTTTAGTATCCTGGAGCATAATTTGAACTGATTGGTTAAATTCGGATTCTTGTCAAAACAGAAACCAAAACTCCGAAAACCATTTCACAGCCGAATATTACATATTTTCAATTTTCCAGTACACTCTGGGACTGCTATCTAGTCATAAACACAGGTGCTTGTAAGCTCTCAGTTCATAACAGCATTCTCTCTCTCTCAAAGGTATGCCTTCAACTTCATAACAAAAGGCTCCCCTTTTAAAATGGAAGTGAGAATTTTTTTTAATTTCAGAAGATGTTAGTACAATTCTCTTCCCCAAAAAATGGTGGTGGTTATGTCATAGAATTTATTAAAAGCAAAGTTTGATAAGATTTTTGATAGATAAGGGATCCAGGAGTTCTCCAGCAAAGTGAGGCTAAAACCACAGTATGATGTCCAGAAGAGAAAGATCCTAAATTGTTTTGTTTTCACAATATTCCTTTGCTTAAATTGTTTTAAAAATGACATTTTGTCTAAGTCACAACATGGATGTCACTGATCACATGATGGCTGTTGATGACCACTTCTGATCGGCAGTAACCAAAGAACAGAAGCCCACATCATCTTCCTGCAATGTGATACTCCTTGCATTGCATGAACATTCCTGATGAAGGGCTTTTGCCCGAAACATCGATTTCGAAGCTCCTTGGATGCTGCCTGAACTGCTGTGCTCTTCCAGCACCACTAATCCAGAATCTGGTTTCCAGCATCTGCAGTCATTGTTTTTACAACATTTTAATCAAGTCAACACAAGAGACCTAGAGATGATATTTTTTACCTCAGCCAGTTCCAAACAAAGGAAACAATGGAAATGTACTGCTCTTTAACTTAGTGTAAATTAATCCAGAGTTATCTGCCTCTAAACATAATGGTTTCTGCTGAGGAAACATCAAAACTACTTCATTAGCTGAGTATCTCCACCCAAGGCCCTAACCACATGACCGAAATGATTGGTTTACTTGAATCTCCTTTACACAAATTTGATTGGTGTTCATCTTTCAATTTTTAAAACTAAAATAGTAAGCAGCTCTAGGCTCAGCTAATCATTTGTCTCTGATCTTAATAGCTCTCAAAAATCTGATTTCTAAAAGAAAAGCTGTATTTTGCATAAACAGCAAGTGATAGACAAAGTTAAGCAATCCTACAACCAACTGATCAGATCTAACTCTGCAGTCCTTCCACATCCAGTCGTGAGTGTTGGTGGACAATTCACTCCACAAATATCCCCATCATCATTGATGGAGGAGCCCAGCACATCAGTGTAAATGATAAGGCTGACTCATTCGCAACAATCTTCAGTCAGAAGTGCTAAGTGGATGATCCATCTCGGGCTCCTCCAATGGTCCCCAGCACCACAGATATCAGTCTCTAGCCAATTCAATTCACTCCACATGATATCAAGATGCGGCTGGAGACACTGGATACTGCAAAGGCAATGGACCCTGATAACATTCCACCCATTGTACTGAAGATGTGTGCTCCAGAACTTGCTGCTCCTCTAACCAAGCTCTTCCAGTACAGTTACAACACTGGCATCTTCCCGACAATGTGGAAAATTGCCTAGGTACGTCCTGTACACAAAAAGCAGGACAAATCCAACCCAGCCAATTACCGCCCAATCAGTCTACTCTCCATCATCAATAAAGTGATGGAAGGAGTCATCAACAGTACTATCAGACAGCACCTGCTCAGCAACGCCCAGTTTGTGTTTTGCCAGGGTCACTCAGCTGCTGATCTCATTACAGCCTTGGTTCAAACATGGACAAAACAGCTGAATTCCACAGGTGAGGTGACATCAAGGCCGCATTTGCCCAAGTGTGGCACCAAGGAGCCCTGGCAAAACTGGAATCAATGGGTATCAGAGGGCAAACACTCTGCTGGTTAGACTCATACTGGCACAAAGGAAGATGGTTGTGGTTGTTGTTGTGGAGGGTCAGTCATCTCAGCTCCAAGACATCTGTGCAGGAGTCCCTCAGGGTAGTTTCCTAGGCCCTACAATCTTCAGCTGCTTCATCAATGACCTTACCTTGTCATAAGGTCAGAAGTGGGGATGTTCACCGATGATTGCACAGTATTCAGTACCATTCGCGACTTCTCAGATACTCAAGCAGTCTGTGCTCAAATGCAACAAGCTCTGGACAATATCCAGGCTTGGGCCAACAAGTGGCAAGTAACATTCGTGCCACACAAATACCAGACAATGACCATCACCAATAAGTGACACTCTAACCACCGCCCCTTGACATTCAAACGCATTACCATCACTGAATCCCCCACTATCAACATCCTTGGGGTTACCATTGGCCAGAAACTCAACTGGACTCACCACATAAACACAGTAGCTACAAGAGTAGGTTAGAGACTAGGGATAATGCAGCAAGTAACTCACCTCCTAACACCCCAAAGTCTATCCATCATTTACAAGGCATAAGTCAGGAGTGTGATGAAATACTCCCCATTTGCCTGGATGGGTGTAGCTCCAACTGCACACAAGAAGCTTGACACCATTCAGGAAAAAGCAACACGCTTGAGTGGCACCACATTTACAAGCATTCAATCCCTCCACCACCGGTGCTCAGTAGCAGCAATATGTACTATCTACAAGATGCACTGCAGAAATTCACAAAAGATTCTTAGACAGCACCTTCCAAACCCACAACCACTTCCATTTAGAAGGACAAAGGCAACAGTACTTGGGAACACCACCACCTGCAAGTTACCCTCGAAGCCACTCGCCACCCTGACTTGAAAATATACTTGGTACAGTGGTTCCTTTACAGTCGTTGGGTCAAAATCCTGGAATTTCCTCCCAACGGGTATTGTGGGTCAACCCACAGCAAGTGGACTACAGCGATTCAAGAAGCAAAAGTGGGTACTGCAGATGCAGCTTCCTGATGAAGGGCTTTTGCTCGAAATATCGATTTTCTGCTCCTCGAATGCTGCCTGATCTGCTGTGATTTTCCAGCACTACTCTAATCTTGATTTAAGGAGGCAGCTCACCACCACCTTCTCAAGGACAAATAGGGATGGACTATCAATGCTCGCCAGCCAGCGACCCCCAAGCCCCTCAAATGAATTAAAAAGAATTTCATCCACAAAATGACTCAATTTCCAGATTTACAAGTACTGCACCTTCTACAAAAGTTCAAATGGATCTGTTCTCCTCCAGAAAGAATTAGATTTATCGTCATGTATATAAAAAGAGTGAAAAGTATTTTTTGCGTGCAATTCGCAAAGTGTCACCATGCTCCGGCACCACCTTGAAACACTGAATATGATGCAAGATTTAACTGCAACGGAGTTCATCTTTCCCTTTTCCTGTTACCCTCTGCTACTCCTCCATTCACTGCTTGACATTGGCAAGGGTCTCTGTAATGGGCTCCAGGGTCCATCTCCACAATTGCTGCTACTTCCACAACCACTGCATCTGAGCTGGAGCCTTAGGCTTAGTCTCACACCATTTGCTCCCCCTCCGCTGCTCCTCCAGAAGCTGTCATAAGTCAACGGTTACCAGGATTCTGGATCCAGGCTCCAGCCTCTGTGGCCTCAGGGTCAGAACTGCCCATGCATCTGGGGCTACATGGGTCCTAGTCCAACCGACTGCCCCATGGAGAGAATGCCTCCATACTAAAGCTTTCCACTATTGTTTACCTTGTGTTTCGGAATAGTCGACAAGCTTGATGGTGGAATCTTTCACCCCTTGGCAATGTCTGATTTTCACTTTCTTCCACTTTGCCTCCAGTGGAAAGCACTTTTAATTTCCACATGGGTTGAGCCAGCAAGGGTTGGAACTTATCCTTTCTCAGAGAGCTCGTGATGCTGAACGTTGGCCGGCTTGTGGTTTTACGTGCTGACATGGTGGTGCAAGTGAATGACCAAGGTGCTTGCGTTTGTCTGACCCAGAGATGTCAGTCTGGAGATCCTGCTTTAGCGCAGGCACCTTTCAAAGGGGATTCCTATTTTGCTGCTGGGAAAGAGTAGCCATTAGTTGCTTGGCCACTAACTGGAGTTTGGGGTTAATCCAAATGCAACTCATCACAAATAATGTAACTGCATGAGTACTTCAGTCAGTTTGATGCTGGAACATTGAGAAAACATTGTCAGAAATTAATAATCAGTGAAGGGATCAGTTGATTGCTGGTGTTTGGTGAACATTAACAATGTTTTGGAGTGTGTTCCTCTGAGAGGAGCTGGCAGCTGAGTGTCTCTCCTCACTCTTTGATTTTCGCTTCAGGGAGATGTTGCAGCAGCGGCTCGGCCTCGGCCTCGGCCTCGGCCTCCGGGCGCTGGGGGTCACGGGCGGCCCCCTCTCCCACTCCTTGCCCGGCCCGCGGTGTTACTCCGGCTGGGCGGGCTCCGGGCTGCTCCACTCCGAGGCGTACATCGGCGGCCGCTGGCTGCAGGCCGATGGCGCGGCGCGGTTCCCGGTGCAGGACCCGGCCAGCGGGCGGCTGCTGGCTGAGGTGGCGGACTGTGGGCCCAGGGAGGCCCGAGAGGCGGTCAGGGCCGCCCACAGCAGCTTCCCCGCCTGGAGGGGGGTCACCGGCAAGGTGAGGGGGGGGGTGAGGGAGGTGAGGGGGGGGTGAGGTGAGGGGGGTGGGGTGAGGGTGAGGTGGGGGGGTGAGGTGAGGGGGGTGGGGTGAGGGTGAGGTGAGGGGGGGGTGAGGTGAGGGGGGTGGGGTGAGGGTGAGGTGAGGGGGGGGTGAGGTGAGGGGGGTGGGGTGAGGGTGAGGTGGGGGGGTGAGGTGAGGGGGGTGGGGTGAGGGTGAGGTGAGGGGGGTGAGGTGAGGGGGGGGTGAGGTGAGGGGGGGGTGAGGGGTGAGGGAGAGGAGGGGGTGAGGGAGGGGAGGGGAGAGGAGAGGAGGGGGGGAGGGGTGAGGGAGGGAGGGGAGGGAGGGGTGGGGGAGGTGAGGGAGGGTGGGGGGGTGAGGGAGGGGGGGGTGAGGTGAGGGGGGGGTGAGGTGAGGGGGGTGGGGTGAGGGTGAGGTGAGGGGGGGGTGAGGGTGAGGGGGGTGGGGTGAGGGTGAGGTGGGGGGGGTGAGGTGAGGGGGGTGGGGTGAGGGTGAGGTGAGGGGGGGGTGAGGTGAGGGGGGTGAGGTGAGGGGGGGGTGAGGGGTGAGGGGGTGAGGGAGGGGAGGGGAGAGGAGAGGAGGGGGGGAGGGGTGAGGGAGGGAGGGGAGGGAGGGGTGAGGGAGGGAGGGGTGGGGGAGGTGAGGGAGGGTGGGGGGGTGAGGGAGGGGGGGGTGAGGTGAGGGGGGGGTGAGGTGAGGGGGGGGTGAGGAGGGGGGGTGAGGGGTGAGGGAGAGGAGGGGGTGAGGGAGAGGAGGGGGTGAGGGAGGGGAGGGGAGAGGAGAGGAGGGGGGGTGAGGGAGGGAGGGGTGAGGGGGGGAGGGGTGAGGGAGGGAGGGGTGGGGGGGGTGAGGGAGGGAGGGGTGGGGGGGGTGAGGGAGAGAAGGGGGGGTGAGGGAGGGAGGGGTGAGGGAGAGAAGGGGGGGTGAGGGAGGGAGGGGTGGGGGGGTGAGGGAGGGGGGGGAGGGGTAGGGAGGGGGGGGAGGGGTGGGGGGGGTGAGGGAGGGGGGGGAGGGGGGGGAGGGGTGGGGGGGGTGAGGGAGGGGGGGGAGGGGTGGGGGGTGAGGGAGGGGGGGAAGGGTGAGGGAGGGGGAGGGGTGAGGGGGGTGAGGGAGGGAGGGGTGGGGGGGGTGAGGGAGGGAGGGGTGGGGGGGTGAGGGTGGGGGGGTGAGGGAGGGGGGGGAAGGGGGGAGGGGGGGGAGGGGTGAGGGAGGGAGGGGTGGGGAGGTGAGGGAGGGGGGGGAGGGGTGAGGGAGGGGTGGGGAGGTGAGGGAGGGGGGGGAGGGGTGAGGGAGGGGTGGGGAGGTGAGGGAGGGGGGGGAGGGGTGAGGGAGGGGGGGAGGGGTGAGGGAGGGGGGTGACGGGTGAGGGGGGGGAGGGGGGGTGAGGGGGGGGAGGGGTGAGGGGGGGCAGGGGTGAGGGAGGGGTGGGGGAGGGGTGAGGGAGGGGGGGGAGGGGTGAGGGAGGGGGGGAGGGGTGAGGGAGGGGGGGAGGGGTGGGGGAGGGGGGGAGGGGTGAGGGAGGGGAGGGAGGGGGAGGGAGGGGGGGAGGGGTGAGGGAGGGGAGGGGTGAGGGAGGGGGGGGAGGGGTGAGGGAGGGGGGGGAGGGGTGAGGGAGGGAGGGGTGAGGGAGGGGTGAGGGAGGGGTGAGGGAGGGGGGGGGAGGGGTGAGGAAGGGGGAGAGGCGGGGGGGAGGGAAGAGGGAGGGAGGGAGGGGAGGGGTGAGGGGGAGAGGAGGGGGGCAAAGTGAGGGGGAAGGGGTATGGGGAGCAAGGTGGGCTGGGGTGGGCATGGTGAGGGATGGGGGCGGAGAGAGTAGCATGGTGGCAGTAAGGTTGGGGGAGGGGGGCAAGGTGGATCAGCAAGGTGAGGGGGTGGGGCAAAGGGCAGCAAGGTGAGCATGAGGGGGGTAAACAGCAAGGTGAAGGACAGAGAGGAAGGAAGGAGGAAGGGGTAGGAGAGGGGGAGAAAAGGAGAGAGGGGCCAAAGTGGAGAGCAGGGGATGCAGGGTGAGGGGAAGAGAGGGAAAGAGGGGGCAAGTGAGGGGAGAGGGAGAATAGGGCTGAGGGGGAGAGATAGAGTAGAAGAGGAAGTAGAGGAATGGGGGGATAAAGGGGGAATAGTGTGATGGTAGGGGTAGGTATGAAGAGAGGGAGATCAGGTGGGAAAGGGGGAATGACAAGAAGAGAGAGAGAGGGGGGACTGTGATGCAGAAGGTAGGAAGTGGAGGATCTGAGTGGAGTTGTGAGGCTCAAATAAGTGAAGCTGCACCATAAAAATCTTTAAATTCATTCAAATAATCGTGAGCAAAATAATTTATTTTTGCAAAAATGTCACTGCTTTCTAAAACAATGTGCAATAACAATCCAACTTGGGATGTTAAATTAATCGAGTATAATTTGACTGGTGAGAATAAACAGCACTATTGTAATTAGCTTCAAGATTAAGATTTCTGAACTCTGCAGTGAACTGGATTCCAAAATCAAACATTCTGTTGAACTGTCTCCACTTGAGTTTGCAGAGCTCAACCACCAAACCCCCAATTCTCATTTCCCAGTCGCTCACCCCCACCTCTCAACTCCCCATTCGCTAGCACCCCACCACACACTCAGAGTGTAAACTCTTGGAGCCAAAGTTGGGAGCCACTTATCCCAAAGTATGGTTTAATTTGTTCTGTTTTTCAATTTGTCACTTTTGGTTTTATGTTTCCAGGAACGAAGCAATTTATTAAGAAAATGGTATGATTTAATGCTGAAAAACAAAGATGAGCTCGCGAGACTAATTACTGCAGAAAATGTAAGTAAGATACCAATATCAGTAAGTAACTGAAAATATATTGGCCTTTAATATATTCCTCATTGTTGTTTAATTCCTTTATTAAAGCTTATCAAAGGAAATTAATCTGGAAAAATAGTGTATCTATTTTTCTAACAGTAAAAACTGGCTTGAAAATGATGAAGTTAAAAATGACACAACACCAGGTTATAGTCCAACAGGTTTATTTGGAAGTACTTGCTTTTGGAGCGCTGCTCCTTCGTCAGGAAACTGTGGAGCAAGATCATAAGACACAGAATTTATAGCAAAAGATTACACTGCCATGTATCTTCTAGAGTGGTTTGCATGTTTCGGTTCACTAATATGTAAATCCCATAACTTCTTTCAAGTCACATTCTCGAGATAACAAGGTTTTATATAAAGAAGTGACATTTCAGCTCAGACAATGCATTAAAGGTGCGAGGTAAGAGTCTGTTTGTATCCCAGTCTTGAGTCAGACTGGTTCTATTTTAAATAGGAATTTATAAAATGTTAAATGGATTGATAACCTGCAGATTGTATGATTTTTGAGCAAAATAGAATGTGTCTGCAAATACAATTCCGCAACTGCAAATTCACCTCACAAATGTGTGTGTGTGCATGCATGAGAGAGAGTTAATGTGAGTGCGTGCGAAAGTGTGTTTGCGTGTGTGTGTGTGGAGTTTGAATGTGATGGAGTATAATCCTGTGAGAGGGTAGGGGGCATATATATGTGTGTGTATGTGTGTGTGTATATGAAAAAGGGTCAGCACGGGTGTGAGTGTATGTAAGTGTGTGTAGTGTAGTGGGGTTACCTGTAGAGTGACATGAACACAATGTCCCGATTGAGGCCATGACACCTGAAGGTACTCAAGAACACCCTCATAAGAACAGGATATGATGCTCAACTCATCAATCACCAGTTCTGATGTGCCACAGTGAGAAGTCATGATGACTGCCTCAGGAGACAGATATGGGATAGAACCAATAAGGTACACTTCGTTGTCCAGTATTTCCCGGGAGCAGAGAAACTCCGCCATGTTCTTCGTACAACACATTATTGATGAGGATGAGCACCTCGCCAAGATCTTCCCCATGCCTCCACTTCTCACCTTCAAACAATCGCCAAACCTTAAACAGACCATTGTTCGCACCAAAACTGTCCAGCCTTCATGGCAACCACTGCAAGACATGTCAGAGTATCGACATGGATACCACCATTACACGTGGGGACACACCGACCATGTACTTGGCAGGTACTCATGTGACTCAGCCAACATTGTCTATCTTATACACTGCAGGCAAGGATGCTCTGAGTCATGGTACATTGGCGAGACCAAGCTGATGCTATGACAATGGATGAGTGGACAACACACAACAATCACCAGACAGGGATGTTCCCCTGCCAGTTGGAGAACACTTCAGTGATCAGGGACATTCAGCCTTGGATCTTCAGATGACCATCCTCCAAGGCGGACTTCGGTATACGCAACAACGCAGAGTGGCCGAGCAGAAGATGATAGCCACATTTGGTACACATGAGGATAGCCTCAACTGGGAACTTGGGTTCATGTCGCACTACAAGTTTAAGTTATTTCGAAAATGTGACTTAAAAGAGGTTATGGGATTTACATATTAATGAATCAGAACCTGCAACCTATTCTAAAAGATGAAAGACTTAACAGCAATCTAGGTTTGTTCAATATATCATTTCAGTTGCAAGATACTAATCTTTTGCGATAAATTCTGTGTCTTATGATCCTGCTCCACAGCTACCTGATGAAGGAGCAGCGCTCCAAAAGTTAGTACTTCCAGACAACCTTATTGGACTATAACCTCAGCTTGTGTGATTTTTAACTTTGCCCACACAGTCCAACATCAGCACCTCCACATCTTGAAAAAGATGAACACACTTACCCTCAAATTAACGTAGTGTTTCAAGATTGTATGATATTCATAAAGACTGTGAAAACCTCTATCTTGGAAGTGAAAACTCTAAAACCCAGAGTGGTTGAAATGCTGGCAATCAGTCATTACGAATTGAATTCTCCCTGGTTGGGAGCAGTTGGGACTGGAAGCGATCTGGCTGACACTGGCTTTGAAGCAGTAGACTTATTATTGGTTGGAACCGGTTGTAGCTGGTTTCAGTGTGTGCTGTGCTATCTTTGCCCTGCCAGATGTTGTACTGTGTTTAATGTTGCCTATAACTATTTACCATTCACTCCAACCTACTTCCTTCAGATGACAAGAGAATAGAGTCTCTTTTGCTCTTAATCTACTCAGTCCCCTGGGCCTGATGGCATTTATCCTAGGATTCTCTGGGAAGCAAGGGAGGAGATTGCAGAGCCATTGGCCTTGATTTTTATGTCCTCTTTGTCCACAGGAGTAGTGCCAGAAGACTGGAGGATAGCAAATGTGGTTCCCTTGTTCAAAAAGGGGAGTAGGGATAACCCTAGTAACTATAGGCCGGTGAGTCTCACTTCTGTTGTGGGCAAAGTCTTAGAGAGAATTGTAAGGGATAGGATTTATGCACATCTGGATAGGAATAATGTGATCAAGGATAGTCAGCATGGTTTTGTGAAGGGCAGGTCGTGCCTCACAAACCTTATTGAATTCTTTGAAAAGGTGACGAAGGAGGTTGATGAGGGGAAAGCGGTAGATGTGGTATATATGGATTTTAGTAAGGCGTTTGATAAGGTTCCCCATGGTAGGCTACTGCAGAAAATACGGAGATATGGCATTGAGGGTGAGTTGGAGGTTTGGATTAGGAATTGGCTGGATGGAAGAAGACAGAGGGTAGTAGTTGATGGCAAAGTTTCTTCATGGAGTGCCGTCACTAGCGGTGTTCCGCAAGGATCTGTTTTGGGACCATTGCTGTTTGTCATTTTTATAAATGACCTGGAAGAGGGGTTAGAAGGTTGGGTGAGCAAGTTTGCGGATGATACGAAAGTCGGAGGAGTTGTTGACAGTGAGGAAGGATGTGGCAGGTTACAGCAGGATATAGAGAAGCTGCAGAGCTGGGCAGAAAGGTGGCAAATGGAATTCAATGTAGCTAAGTGTGAGGTGATTCACTTTGGGAAGAATAACAAAAAGATGGGGTACTGGGCTAATGGTCGGATACTTGGTAGTGTGGATGAGCAGAGGGATCTTGGTGTCCATGTACACAGATCTCTGAAAGTTGCCACCCAGGTAAATAGTGCGGTGAGGAAGGCATATGGCGTACTGGCTTTTATTGGTAGAGGAATTGAGTTCCGGAGTCCTGAGGTCATGATGCAGTTGTATAAGACTCTGGTGCTGCCGCATCTGGAATATTGTGTGCAGTTTTGGTCGCCATACTATAGGAAGGACGTGGAGGCACTGGAAAGGGTGCAGAGGAGGTTTACCAGGATGTTGCCTGGTATGGAAGGAAGATCGTATGAGGAAAGACTGAGACACTTGGGGCTGTTTTCATTAGAGAGAAGAAGGTTTAGGGGTGACTTGATTGAGGTGTACAAGATGATTAGGGGGTTAGATAGGGTTGACAGTGTGAACCTTTTCCCGCGTATGGAGTCGGGTATTACAAGGGGGCATAGCTTTAAATTAAGGGGGGGTAGATATAGGACTGAAGTTAGGGGTAGGTTCTTCACTCAGCGAGTCGTAAGTTCATGGAATGCCCTGCCAGTAGCAGTGGTGGACTCTCCCTCTTTATGGGCATTTAAGCGGGCATTGGATAGGTATATGGAGGATAGTGGGTTAGTATAGGTTAGGTGGGCTTGGATCGGCGCAACATCGAGGGCCAAAGGGCCTGTACTGCGCTGTATTCTTCTATGTTCTATGTACTCATCTGTTTACTTCACCCGTGCAAGCATAATTTTCAATTCAGTCATATCAAAGAATCTTTGTTTCTTTTCAGAATCCCTCTTGTTTAGATTTTCTTCTGACAAATAGAATATCAAAAGTTTTTTCTATCTGACTTCCTTTGCCAGTGCCTCAGCAACAGGAAGATGAACATAGCAAATCAAGCAGGAGGCATTCCATACACTTGTGCCTGCAATAAAATTGAAATTGGAATTCAGTTTAAGAATGTGAATTTCATGTTTCTGAAATTTATAAAAAGTTGTCATAAAATTTAAGAGGTTCATAATTAGTAATTGTCATTTCTCGAGCTTGGATTTACAACCTCAAGTTTTCAAAACAAAAAATTAAAAGGCTGGAGGAAAAACATACTTAAAAATTATTTAATTCTATGACTTAAATATTTGCTGTGTATTGCTTCAAAGCATAAGATATAATTACTGACCATTCTTCTCATTTGGGTCAGGTCATACCCTGGTTCTCTTATAAAAGTTAACTGCTATTAAGTAAAAGCATGTTTTATATTCACTCGTTTCAGTTTACTTTTTATTTTTACCTGAAACTCTACAAATTGGAATGTATTGGTGAGCTTTAGTTTGCAGCTTAGAAGTACAATATAATTTGCAGCCCTTTTATGTTCGAATCAGTAAGGTGATTGAGCCTCCAGTTCACAGAGGGTAGATGTCACTCACCTTTTTATTTTATTAATTCAAGGAATGTGAGCATTACAGGAAAGGTCAACTTTTGTAGACTATCCTAATTGCTCTAGATTGGTGAGCTGCTTTCTTGAACTCATTTATTCAATGATAAAGTCAGCTAATAGCAATACTTTCTGTATTCGTATTTGCAAAGAATCAGAATTTGAAGAATTCATCAATATCCCCAATTATCAGCCCTTCATTAAACACAAAGCCACAGCACACAAGAAAAGCATTAGTTTTCTAGATACCATAGTATTTAAATTGACTTAAGACATAAATTAGAAACAAAAGTTTTTTCAAAATGACTGACACACTTCTACACACAGCTACTGTCTGGGTACATACTGGCCTGGTAAGGCAACTGCTCTGCCCAGAATCATAAGAAACTACAGAAGGTTGTGTGCACAGCATAGACCATCACGGAAGCTAACCTCTCATCTATGGACTCCATTTATGCATATCATTGCCACGGGAAGGCTGCCAACACCATCAAAGACCCCTCCCACCCCAGTAAAGCTCTCCTCCAACCTCTTCCGTTAGGCAGAAGATACAGAAGCTTGAACACGTGCACAAGTACGCTTCTTCCCTGCCATTATTAGACTGGTGAATAGACTCGCTACTTCAAATAATGTTGATCTTGTTAATGTTGTTCTCATACACATCCTATGCAGTGTGACCTGTATACCTTACTCTGTCCAAGTTTTTTTTCACCCTATGATCTGTATGTCCCTGGTTTCTATGATCTGTCTATACTTCTTGCAACAAAGCTTCTCACTGTACTTAGGTACACGTGACAATAAATCAAATCAATTCATCAACCATTGCCTGAGATACAGTGGACAAAATGTATACTGATGAGACCACGTCTAATGCATTTCCAACTCACCTCAAAAGCTGGAATTTTTACCCAGGCAGTTTCTGCCCTTTTTATTGCATCTTGGGTCAAGCCTAAGTTTTTGACCATGTTTATGACAATGGCATCTACTACATTTTTTCCCTTGTGCAACTCTGAGCTGGAAATTCCGCATGTATTTAATTAATTAGTAAGAAATTTATGACTTAGTGATTTAAAGTCTTCTTGGCTCAAAGTAAAGTGAATATTCCCCTGTTATCAGGTTTAAAGTTGTTTTCTGTCCTTTGCAGCCTGAGCCCCTATAGTCTTATCTTCTCTTCCACCCTCTATCCCTCCAATATCTTGCTGTTTCCATCTCCTTTCTCACCCCATACACCCCTTGAGGCTTGCATCTCTTCCCCCTCCCCCCAACCTCTGACCTCCATCTCCCACCTATATCCTACACTCTTAACATTCTTTCTCCCTCTTCCTGTGCCCATTTCTTGTGGCCTCTATTTCATCCCCAACACTGCTTGCAGCCTCAACCTTCCCTTGCATTTCACACCTATGTCTCGCTCACTCCATTTTCTCTCCTGCTTCACCCCAACTCCACATCTTATAGCCTCATCTTCTCACTCCACTCCACCTCTTATGACCTATATTTTCACACCACCCTGTCTTCTTGTGGCTGCCATTACCTCCCCTCTTTTATCTTTTCCTGCCCACTCATTGTGGCTTTCTTTACTCATTGTTGCTCATCCATCACGTCTTAGGTTGCTTCTGTCTTTCTCAAAATTATCCCTGTATATTTGGGTTTATACTGCCAGTTTATCGTTTATATGTGGTATAAAGTGGAGGTTGACCCCCCCCCCGAGAACTAAAACCGAAACACCCAAAGAGGAGCACCTTGCCCCATAATGTGTAAAAGGAATGTGAAAAGTAGTGTAACCTGCTTTTCAGCAACTTCTAGTGGTTAACTAAAATAAATCCCTGACACTCACTTTAAAATTAACAAGTCATAATTTACTTATCTAACTCTAACAGCGAACAAATTAACTAAACCATTAACAAACGGAATAAAACCCTTCTAACTGCTAACTATTCCCGAATAAAGCAAGATTCTAATAGTATGCTGTTCCAACAAGTCTCACTCATATAAAAAAAAATTGAATTCAGTCTCTCCAAAATTACAGCCAGGTTAGGTGTCTTCTGGGATATTCTGTGCCTTGTCCGTCAATTCTTCTGTCAGGAATATTATCTGGTTGTGCTGTTGGTACCAGTGTTATTGAGATGGTGCTTTCCCTAAGACACAGAGGAGGCTGTGAGAGCCAGCGGTTATCTCTTGAGAGCTGACAGCCATTAGCTCAGGGGTCTTTGTCCAACTGCCCCCTTCTTTTCATACATTTCAATATTTCTTACAATAGGATTGGCCCTATGTTGTCAAGACCATCAGACTTAAATTTAATAGGGTTTTGGTATCTAAGCACCTGGTTCAAATTGATTGGCTAAATGCAAAAGCCTGTTGTCTGCTTTAAAAAAAATACTGCTGCTTGGCCTGGTAACATTTCAATTCAAATGTTTCAGTTCGCAGTCTCTGTGTGCTTTCAAACTTTCAAACTGCTGCTCACAGGCATCCATTTTAAATCTCTAAGCACAGAAAAAGTGCATAATCTTTTAAAGGGAATGTTTTTCCCCCCTAGCACTTTACAAACACCAAATTCTCACTTCCTGACTCCCAATCTACAAGTACTCGACCCAACTTCACAACAGTATGAAGTCCAAATTACTTTGCTTTGATAGTTAACAGGACCAGCCAAATATTGTTTTGCATATGTCGTGGAGTACAATGTCAGAAGTATTGATGTATCGTTCTTAATATGTTACTGATTTATTTAGTTTTATGTTTGTCTTAATATTTGATTTCTGAACCAGATTGTAATGCTGCATATTGATTAGATTTGTTGCTTTCATTCTAAGCAGGAGTCTGCTTCCATCTGCATATGGCTGTGTGCTGTCAGTGCTGTACAACGTAAATGTGAATACTTTTACAGTTGTTTCTTCATTCTTTCCATAGTAATTCTAACACTTAGCAAATTATTCTCTCTAGGGAAAACCAATGAAGGAAGCCTTAGGTGAAACATTATACGCTGCATCATTCCTGGAGTGGTTTTCAGAAGAAGCTCGTCGAGTGTATGGAGATGTCGTTCCTACTTCTTCCCTTGACCGTAGGATCCTAATTCTGAAGCAGCCAATAGGAGTATCTGCTGTTATAACTCCTGTGAGTGCAATACATCAACCTGTGTATCATTAGTGTTACATCATTGAAGCCTTTGTTGACAAAGAACATTTTCATGTGGGTGACACACTGCTTAGCATTGCTGCTTCATAGTGACAGGGATCCGGGTTTGATTCCAGCCTTAGGCAGTTGATTGTGTGGAGTTTTGATGTTCTCCCCATGTCTGTGTGGGTTTCCTCTGAGTGCTCTAGTTTCCTCCCACAGTCCAAAGATGTGCTGGTTTTGTGGATTGGTTGTGCTTAAGAAAACATGCCCCATAGTGTCCAGGGATATGCATATCATGTGGGTTATCCATGGTAAACGCTGCATGTGGGGTTGTGGGATGGGGATGTGGGTTTAGGTGAATAATGTTTGGAGGGTCAGTGCACACTCTTTGGGCCAGATGGCTTCTTTCTACACTGTAGGGATTGTGTTATATTTATTGTTTATTAGGACCAATGTTCCTGAAATATACTGCAAAATGCTCACAATGTATAATGTTGCAGTTGAACTGAAGCAATGCCATGCTACTAATGGGTCGGTTATGTAAAATCCCTGATAAATTATAATTCTGGTTTCTGCTACTCCAGCAGTAGGATGATTTACTGTTAGTGCTCTAAAGAACATTGTCGTGGGACTGACGAACACAAGTGGATGCTAAGGGTTTAAGTCAACATTGTGATTCTGCTAGTCGTGGCGTGACTCCAATGGAGGTTTTACTGAATAAGAAGATTGGTGGGTTCAAGTCCGAATTAAAAGACTTGAGTGGCTAATTGGCTCCCACAGTAATGACGAAGGGCTGCATCTATGTGAATGTTGTCATCTAGATGAGAGAGTCCAACCAAAGCCTCTTCTGCCACATTTCATGCATTTATCAAAGAAAAATGGGCAATATTAAATAAAAAGCAAACATTTTAAATTGTAGGAGCTTAGGTAAGGAAAGTATTGGACTTATTTTTGTAACAGAGGGAAATTTTCATGCAGATTGAGATGACGTAGCTAAAGCATTAAGTTAAAGCTTTGCATCCGTTGTTACAAAAGAAGTGGAAAACGTGTGATTGCTCTCTAGAAGAGAAAAAGTCTTAGACAGTATAGTAATAGAGAAGTTATACTGAAAGGATTAGCATTTCATCTGGTTTAAAGGTATGAATCCTCAGTTTGCTGAAGAATCAGAATAGAAGTAATAGATGCATATGCTACATTCTTTCAACCCTCATTGAATCCAACAGGAGGATTTGAGAAATGGAAGGATTCTAATCTTGTATCATTACTCAAGAAAGGAGAAGAGGGATAATCGCAAAACTTCAGACAAGCTAACCAAACACTGGCATTGAGAAAATTATTAAATATAATTATTAGAGCCAAAATAAACTGCAGTTCAGAAAAATACAGACTTATCAAGGAAAGGCAGCAAACATTTGTTGCAGGCAAATCATGTATGAGTGACTTGACTCAATTATTTGAGACCATGATGTTGATCAAAGTACATTTGAGATTGTTTATATAGATTTTCGCCATGATTTTAGTAAATTGACTTATGGGAGAACTTTTTGAAAAAAGATCAATGCCTTTGAATTTAAGTAATCAGTGCTGATTTGTTCCTGGAAATGGCTCAGTGACAGAAAGTAGAGGATTTTGGTAAGTGAATAGAAGGCGTGATACTCCTCCTCCTCCACCTCCCCCCAACCCCCAGGCCAGTCCAGCCCATGACAATTACTACCCATTTGACTGCATCTCAGATCACAAATATAACAATTGGCAATAGCACCGACTGCTTGCTTCTGCTTAGCTGAACATTCCTTTAATGGGTTTAAAACATCTGTTTCTACTTCACAGCCTCTCTCTCCCACTACCTTAAAGACTCCCTCTCTCACCTATTCTGCTGTCCCCCACCCCCATTCCCCCACTCCCCCACCACCTTACAATCTTTGACTCCCTTCCTTTCCGCATTGCAGCCTCTCCCTATCTTTCCCAACCCCTTGTAACCTCCTCCTCTCCAAAACCCCATCCTGGGGCCAGCAGAAGGCTGTCTAAACAGAAGACTTCTGGCTTTGACAAAATGGTGACTGGTTCCCAGGCCCATCAGAAAGGCAACTGGCTCCCAGGCTGGCCTCAGTAAATAGGTCACTCTCTGTCCCACTGGCCTCAACAAATAGGCATCTAGCCATTAGAGCTCCTCATGAGACTGTTTCACAGCTAGCACATACTTAGCTAGCTGCTCATTCCTCTTCCAATCTACCGAATTTCATGCTGATGGAATAGGTTCACTGTTAGCAGCAAGTCAAAGGGAGAACCAGTCAATTATTGGAGGAGCAGCAGTTCCCTGTTTATCCTTCCATTTTCTCTGATTGGTTGCTCTGAGAGTTAATTTTCTCACATAATCTGTATGTTTCAGAGGTAGATTCATTGTATTTTGAGTGGGTGTTATGAAGATGGAGGTGTGTACTGTACCTTTGAGAGAGTGAAAGCTGGCAAGGACTGACAGAAAGCATAGAGTATGTTGAGCAATTTAAAAATGTAACATTTGGTTGTAAATAAATAGCTGGAGCTGCATTGTTATGGTACACAATAAATTCAAATTTGTTTAATCAATTTAAATTATGCCCCAACATACCAAACTCCAATCGAATCTGAATTTTAATGTTTTGACGACATCAGACCAATGAGACAGTCTGATGTTTTTGGCTACATAAAATTGGGTATTTTGAATAGTTGTGGAGAATAGCAACAAACAGCAAAGCATCAACAGACTGCTAGCAGAATAGGGTCTCTGAAGGGTACCTGTCAATAAGAAAGTTGTGCAGCAGAAGACCGAAGATAAGACAACCCAGGAAAATCTACAGAGGAGAATCGACACAGCTGGCTAGTTTTGAAACATGATCATTTTTGTAAATTTTAATCGGGGTTTTTATCGGACCAGTATTGTAGAGTGCGAGGTAAAAGCTAGGTTGAAGAGAAAGGAGTTGTAAATAGAAGTTGTCTAATGTTCTCTTTTGGACTTAAAGAATAAAATGTTAATTTTTCCTTTAAATAGTGATATTTGCGATAGTTCTTTGCCACTCGAAATTTCACAGATTACGGCACGAAATGAGTTTCTCTGTATGTCTGGTTTAAATTAGCAGAGGGGTTTACCTCGTGAACTAACATTGGGTGATTCCCATTTGGAAGATGCCTCGCAGCAGTGTTCCCCAGCTGTCCATTTTGAGTCTATTACTTTTCAGTTTTGAAGGCACTATAGGACCAGAAGAGATAGGAGAAGAAATAGATCATTTGGCCTTTCAAGTCTGCTCTGCCCTTCAGTCATGGGTGATATATTTCTCAAACCCACCCATCCTCGTGCCTTCTCTCCTTTCAAATTAAGAACACATCTATCTCTCTCTTAAGTATGCTCAATGACTTGGCCCCATCATGCTTCTGTGGCAGTGAATTTCATAGATTCATCATCCCTGGCTGAAGAAACTCCTCCTCATCTTAGTTCTAAAAGGTCGCCTCTTCCCTCTCAGGCTATGTCCTGGGGCCTAGTCTCTCTTACTAGGGAAAACATCTTCTCCACATCTACTCTATCCAGGACTCTACATATTCTGCAAGTTTCAATCAGATCCCCCCTCGTCCTTCTAAACTCCATTGAGCACAGACCGAGAGTCCTCAATCGCTCATTATATGACAACCTTTTCATCCCCAGGATCATCTTATAACCCTCCTCTGGATACCCCCTGCCAAGACCAACACATCCTTCCTTTGTTATGGGACCCAGCACTGCTCACAATACCCCAAATGTGGCCTAACCATAGCCTGATACAGCCTCAGTAGTACATCTCTGCTCTTGAATTCTAGCCCTTGCAAAATGAATGCTAACATTGCTTTCCAAACTGCCTGCATGTTAACTTTCAGTGAATCTGAACTAGGACTGCTTAGTCTCCTTGTGCTTTAGATTTCTGAAGCCTTTCCCCATTTAGAAAATGCCAACTTTCGGTTTTGAGTCTGTTACATTTTTCTTTTTTTTAATTAATAATCTAGCCTCTGATGTAGGAAACGTTATTATAATTTTTGTAGATCTTGGCGAGGATAAATGTAGAGTTAAAAGTGACATAGGATGGTGAAATTGGAAGAAGCATGACAGGTAGAGTTCAGTGAAAAGGAGTCATGTAATACATTAATGTAGAAAGTACATATCTCAGTGCGCAGAAGAATGATATCAGACTCAAAACATAAACTTTGTTTCTTTCTACACAGATGCTGCCAGACCTGTTGAGTTTCTCCAGTGTCTTCTGTTTTTAGCTTTAAATCAACAGCATCCTTTGCTTTTACATTTTGCTTACATCCCAGGTGTAGCCGTTAACCCATGGCAATGTGACTCAAAGGCAGAAGTGCAGCAGGCATCTATATGTTGCAATATAACATACCATTTAGTGAGAGAGATTGCAATCAGGAAATGGGGAAATTTGCCAAACTATTATGCTATTTTGCCATGGTATCCTTGTTCATGTTTTCGATTTCATCAGGTAGTACCCTAAGAAAATTTAACCTTTTAACCTCTGTGAAACCTTCTAACTTTTGTTGTTTTATTTGCAGTGGAATTTTCCTAGTGCCATGCTCACACGAAAGGCTGGGGCAGCCTTGGCTGTAGGCTGCACTGTGGTTGTGAAACCAGCTGAAGATACTCCTCTATCTGCATTGGCACTGGCAGAGGTGAGTTCTGCTGAATATACGTAGCAGCTGCAAACTGAAAAGGAAATTATTTGAGACCTCGGATTTTATATGTCAAGGAAGAGATAAGATGAACATTTACAGTGAGTAATGCTTCAATTCATCTCATTTCCATATAGCAACCCTCCCATCAGGTACCTGCTGGGAGATTTAGGAACACCAGTTTAGGAACACTATCAAAAAATCCTTTGTGTGCAACCACACCACACCTGTAAACTTCAAAGACATTCTTTGCCACATGGTGTGATGAGCATCTACCAAATTTCCTCTTGTAAACCCATTCCTCCTTACATAGAACATAGAAAAGTACAGCACAGAACAGGCCCTTTGGCCCACGATGTTGTGCCGAAGTTTAATCCTAATGTAAAATATAATACCTTAACCTACACACCCCTCAACAGACTGCTATCTATGTTCATATCCAGCAGTCGCTTAAATGACCCTAATGACTCTGCTTCCACCACCACCGCTGGCAACGCATCCCATGCATTCACAACTCTCTACGTAAAGGACCTACCTCTGATGTCTCCTCTATACCTTCCTCCTAATATCTTAAAACTATGACCCCTCGTACCAGTCAATCCTGCCCTGGGGAAAAGTCTCTGGCTATTGACTCTATCTATTCCGCTCATTATCTTGTATATCTCGATCAGGTCACCTCTCTTCCTCCTTCTCTCCAGAGAAAAAAGTCGAAGCTTATTCAACCTTTCTTCATAAGGCAAGCCCTCCAGTCCAGGCAGCATCCTGGTAAACCTCCTTTACACCCTCTCCAAAGCCTCTGTATCTTTCCTATAGTAGGGCGACCAGAACTGGACACAATATTCCAAGTGTGGTCTCACTAGAGACTTGTAGAGCTGTAGCAAAATCTCGCAGCTCTTAAAGTCAACCCCCCTGTTAATGAAAGCCAAAACATCATATGCTTTCTTAACAACCTTATCCACTTGGGTGGCAACTTTGCGGGATCTATGTACTTGCACACCCAGATCCCTCTGTTCCTCCACACTGCCAAGAATTCTGTCTATAATCCTATATTCAGCATTCGGGTTTGACCTTCCATCACATCGCATTTATCCAGGTTGAACTCCATCTGCCGCTTCTCAGCCAACTCTGCATCCTGACTATGTCGCGCCACAGCCTGCAATAGCCCTCGATACTACTGACAGCACCTCCAACCTTTGTGTCATCTGCAAATTTACTAACCTACCCCATAACCTCCTCATCCAAGTCATTTATAAAATCTACAAAGAGCAGAGGTCCAAGAACAGAGCCCTAAGGGATCCCACTCAACGCTATCCTCCAGGCAGAATACAACCACTCTCTGCCTTCTGTCAGCCAATCAATTCTGAATCCAGATAGCCAAATCTCCCTAAATCTCATACTTCCTGACTTTACGAATGAGCCAACCGTGGGAAACTTTATCAAATGCCTTGCTGAAGTCCATATACACCACATTCACCTGATGAAGGAGCGGCTAGTGCTTCCAATTAAACCTGTTGGACTATAACCTGGTGTTGTGTGATTTTTAACTTTGTACACCCCTATCCAACACTGACATCTCCGAATCCTGAAAAGACAAGGACTTGATTGTGTAAGGTAATAAACAAAATACAGAGCTGAAAATGTGTTGCTGGAAAAGCACAGCAGGTCAGGCAGCATCCAGGGAACAGGAGAATCGACGTTTCGGGCATAAGCCCTTCTTCAGGAAGGGCACATCCCTTCCTGAAGAAGGGCTTATGCCCGAAACGTCGATTCTCCTGTTCCCTGGATGCTGCCTGACCTGCTGTGCTTTTCCAGCAACACATTTTCAGCTCTGATCTCCAGCATCTGCTGACCTCACTTTTTTCTCAATAAACAAAATACAAGCAGATGGATTCAGGTGACTTCATAGAACTAAGGGCCATTCATACGATCCTTGGAGAGGGCAAGGAGCAGTCACCTCCTCAAAGAACGCAATAAGATTTGTGAGGCATGACTTGCCCCTCACAACGCCATGCTGAACATAGAACATAGAAAAATACAGTGCAGTACAGGCCCTTTGGCCCTCGATGTTGCGCCGAACCAAGCCCACCTAACCTACACTAGCCCACTATCCTCCATATGCCTATCCAATGCCCGTTTAAATGCCCATAAAGAGGGAGAGTCCACCACTGCTACTGGCAGGGCATTCCATGAACTCACGACTCGCTGAGTAAAGAATCTACCCTTAACATCTGTCCTATACCTACCACCCCTTAATTTAAAGCTATGCCCCCTTGTAATAGCTGACTCCATACGTGGAAAAAGGTTTTCATGGTCAACCCTATCTAAACCCCTAATCATCTTGTACACCTCTATCAAGTCACCCCTAAACCTTCTTTTCTCCAATGAAAACAGCCCCAAGTGCCTCAGCCTTTCCTCATACAATCTTCCTACCATACCAGGCAACATCCTGGTAAACCTCCTCTGCACCCGTTCCAGTGCCTCCACATCCTTCCTATAGTATGGCGACCAAAACTGCACACAATACTCCAGATGCGGCCGCACTAGAGTCTTATACAACTGCAGCATGACCTCAGGGCTCCGGAACTCAATTCCTCTACCAATAAAAGCCAGTACGCCATATGCCTTCATTACTGCACTATTTACCTGGGTGGCAACTTTCAGAGATCTGTGTACATGGACACCAAGATCCCTCTGCTCATCCACACTACCAAGTATCCGACCATTAGCCCAGTACCCCATCTTTTTGTTACTCTTACCAAAGTGAATCACCTCACACTTACCTACATTGAACTCCATTTGCCACCTTTCTGCCCAGCTCTGCAACTTATCTATATCCCGCTGTAACCTGACACAGCCTTCCTCACTGTCAACAACTCCACCAACTTTCGTATCATCCGCAAACTTGCTCACCCAACCTTCTAGCCCCTCCTCCAGGTCATTTATAAAAATGACAAACAGCAATGGTCCCAAAACAGATCCTTGCGGAACACCGCTAGTAACTGCACTCCAAGATGAACCTTTACCATCAACTACTACCCTCTGTCTTCTTCCAGCCAGCCAATTCCTAATCCAAACCTCCAACTCACTCTCAATGCCATACCTCCGTATTTTTTGCAGTAGCCTACCATGGGGAACCTTATCAAACGCCTTACTAAAATCCATATACACCACATCTACCACTTTACCCTCGTCTACCTCCTTAGTCACCTTCTCAAAGAATCCAATAAGGTTTGTGAGGCACGATCTGCCCTTCACAAAACCATGCTGACTATCCATGATCACATTACTCCTATCCAGATGTTCATAAATCCTATCCCTTACAATTCTCTCTAAGACTTTGCCCACAACAGAAGTGAGACTCACCGGCCTATAGTTACTAGAGTTATCCCTACTCCCTTTCTTGAACAAGGGAACCACAGTTGCTATCCTCCAGTCATCTGGCACTATTCCTGTAGACAACGAGAACATAAAGATCAAGGCCAATGGCTCTGCAATCTCCTCCCTTGCTTCCCAGAGAATCCTAGGATAAATGCTATCAGGCCCAGGGGACTTATCTATTTTCACCCTTTCCAGAATTTCCAACATCTCTTCCCTACATACCTCAAAGCCGTCCATTCTAATTAATTGTGACTCAGTATTCACATCGGCAACAATGTCCTGTTCCTGAGTGAATACTGACGAAAAGTATTCATTCAGTGTCTCCCCAATCTCTTCAGCCTCCACATGCAACTTCCCACTACTATCCTTGACTGGACCTATTCCTACCCTAGTCATTCTTTTATTCCTGACATACCTATAGAAAGCCTTAGGGTTTTCCCTAATCCTACCAACTAAGGACTTTTCATGTCCCCTCCTTGCTGCTCTTAGTTTTCTCTTCAGACCCTTCCTGGCTACCTTATAACTCTCAATCGCCCCAACTGAACCTTCACGCCTCATCTTTACATAGGCCGCCCTCTTCCATTTAACAAGGGATTCGAATTCCTTATTAAACCACGGCTCCCTCACACGACCCTTTCCCCCCTGCCTGACAGGTACATACTTATCAATGACACTCAATTGTTGCTCCTTGAACAAGCTCCACATATTAATTGTGCCCATGCCTTGAAGCCTACTTTTCCAAGCCACGCATCCTAAGTCGTGCCTCACTGCATCATAATTTCCCTGCCCCCAGCTATAACTCTTGCCCTGCAGTGCACACTTATCCCTCTCCATCACTAGAGTAAAAGTCACCGAATTGTGGTCACTGTCCCCAAAGTGCTCACCTACCTCCAATTCTAACACCTGGCCTGGTTCGTTACCCAGAATCAAATCCAGTATGGCCTCACCTCTTGTTGGCCTTCAACTGACTGCCATCAATCACGCTATGCTTTGCCAAATAGTCATAAATCCTATCCATCAGAATTCTTTCCAAAACTTTGCTGACCACAGACATAAGACTCTGGATTAGTGGTGCTGGAAGAGCACAGCAGTTCAGGCAGCATCCGAGAAGCAGTAAAATCGATGTTTCGGGCAAAAGCCCTTCATCAGGAATACAGCTTTTTTCAGGACACAAGACTGACTGGTCTGTAATTGCCAGGAATTTCCCTATTACCCTTCTTGAAAAGGGGAATAACATTCGCCTCCTTCCAATCCTCCGATACAACTCCCGTGGAGAGTGAGGAAGCAAAGATCTTCGCCAGCGGCTTAGCAACCTCCTTTCTCGCTTCCCAGAGCAGCCTAGGATAAATCTGATCTGGCTCTGGGGTCTTATCGATCTGGCTCTGGGGTCTTATCGATCTGGCTCTGGGGTCTTATCAATCTTAATGTTTTCCAAAATTTTCAGCTCATCAACTTCATCAATCTTGATCTGGTCAAGACTGTATCCAAGTTCCTCAAAGTTCTCATTCACAACAAGTTCCCTTTTCTTAGTGAAAATTGAAGCAAAAAACCCATTTAGGGCTTCCCCTATCTGTCAGACTTCACGCACAAGTTCCCTCCGCTATCCCTGATCAGCCCTACCTTCTCCCTGGTCATTCTTTTATTCCTCACTTATGAGCAAAATGCCTTTGGGTTCTCCCTAATCCTTCCTGCCAAGCCTTTTTTGTGCCCCCCCTCCCCAGCTTACCTCAGTCCATTACTGAGCTCCTTTCTAGCAAGCCTGTTATCCTCTAAAGCTGTGCTAGATCCTTGCTTCCTCCACCTTACATAAGCTGCCTTCTTCCTTTTGAAGAGAAGTTCCTCTGTTCTCGTCATCCAAGGTTCCTTAATCCTACCCCTTCTTACCTGTCTCAGAGGAACAAATTCGTGCATCGCTCACAACAACTGCTCCTTAAATAGATTCCAGCATGTCTGCTGTGCTCATTCTGTGGAATAATTGCTCCCAGTCTATACTTCTCAACTCCCGTCTGATAGCATCATAATTTCCTTTTCCCCAATTAAATATCTTCCCTCAGTAACTTCTCCTTGCCCTCTCCAAGGATTGGATGAATGGCCCTTAGTTCTATGAAGTCACCTGAACCCATCTGCTTGTATTTTGTTTATTACCTTACACAATCAAGTCCTTGCCTTTTCAGGATTCGGAGATGCCGGTGTTGGACTGGGGTGTACAAAGTTAAAAATCACACAACACCAAGTTATAGTCCAACAGGTTTAATTGGAAGCACTAGCTTTCGGAGCGACACTCCTTCATCAGGTGGTTGAAGCTAGTGTGCTTCCAATTAAACCTGTTGGACTATAACCTGGTGTTGTGTGATTTTTAACTTTGTCTTTTCAGTGAATAGAAAACCAAAGAAACATATTCATCTTGCTCATCCATGTGTTTCAAGTTGGGGTTTGTCTTTGTCTTCTCAGTGTGAGCTTCAGAACCCCAGTACCATTCTGTTCTATATTCAGTTCCAAAGAAGTCATATTTGACTCAAAACATTAACTCTGCCTCGCTCTCTCCGCAAATGCTATTAGATGTATTGAGCATTTGCTGTTTTAATTGCATATTTTCAGCACCTAATTTGCTTTTACTGACCATACAGACGAGTTTCAATTATAAATAAAGTGGTACCACATACTTGTTTTGGGTGATTTGAGTGGTTGAGCAAGCTGAACCTCTATACTAGAGTTGGGGATGGTTTTCAACAGTCAAGCTATTGTGTTCTGCATAATGAGTGGGGGTATCAGTCAAACAGGCAGAGATACCTTGCCTTTTAGTGTTAGTGTCAGATACATTAGTAATGTTGACTTTGAAAGATAAGTTAGCTCATTAACCAATTTATTGGTTTACAATTGGTCTTGTGTCAAGTCCATGATCTGTAAGTGAAAACATGTTGACCTATTTGAGATCAGTGTATCCCAAGCACACAGTGTAGGTGTTATTCTTATCACCTTTGAACTATTTAATAAATTTCTAGCAGCAAGTCTGTTGTAACAAACATCATGGTTAGTTATCACAGTGAACTCAAGAGAAAAGCGTCTCTGTAAATGCTTAGCTACTCTTGTATTAGAAGTTGCAGTGGTGGGTGTCTCAGGTATTTCTTTGACCTCGCTTTGCTTTTGCTCTAACAAAATGATGTAAAGAATGTCCGGTCTTGAATCCATTAAATAACCATTTTTAATTAGTGACTTCTGTGTCACTGATTCCCAATCAGACAAGTAATGTTTCTTCCCTACTTGCCTAATCAAATCCCTTCTGTAATATTTTAAAGACATGTTATTATCACAGGTTTATAAAAACAGTTACAGATTTGTTTATATTTAACTGCATTTATGTATTGTTGAAGTATTGTACTCTGTAAAAATATTGGAATATCCATCTTAAAGTTTGCTTGAGATGTGCATGTAAAAATGTGCATGAAACTAGTTTGATTTTGCATCATGGAGGGAGAGAACACTGGAGTTGAATCATTCAGGATCAGTAGGTCATACTTAGGGAGTTCAGACAAAATAAGTTAAATATTTGATTTTATATTTCTTACCACTTTGAAATGGAACCTTTTTAATAGAGCTCTCTTTAATTCCGGATGTAACAGTTTCTTACGAGTTAATGCAGTGCATTGCTGTTTCTTATTAGCTTGCTGAACAGGCTGGGATTCCTGCGGGAGTTTTCAATGTAATCCCCTCTTCCAAGACCAAAACGCCTTCTGTAGGAGAGGTGCTTTGTACAGATCCTCTTGTTGCTGCAATCTCTTTTACTGGTTCCACAGCCACTGGAAAGGTGGGTATTTGGTGTTTGATGATGAGCTGAATTTTACTGATGCATCTTGTTACATTGCTTGACCTACTTGCAAGTTGTTGATGCTTTATTCCTTGAAAATATTCAGTCAAGTTGCATGAGACATTTAGGGTAATGTTTTTGTTTTCATACTGAAACTAGTTTGCAAGATGTACAGGATTAATACACTGAAATTTGACAATAAATCCTTGGAGAATATGTAAACAGACGATAATGTACTTTATAACAATTGTTATAATGTAATAAACCATTGGAATCTACTTCATTATCTAGGTAAGAAGTTTGATCCATAGGATGGCTCATTGGATGAAAGTATAAAGTGAATGTAACTGAGGTTACTCTGATTTGTTTTTAATCTCGTTGTAACTTTTGCCAACTGTTCTAATTTGGCTTATAATGAATAGCCTAAATACTGTGAGATAAATAGGAAAGGTCCGATCGAATAATCTGTTCAATAATATTGGTATTTTAGAACTTTATGATATATTTCTTGTGCATTATCTACTCCTGTTGCTATCCCTACTTAAACCTGGCTCATTGTCCCAAGTCAAGTCCTGGAATTCTATAAAGACAGATACTCTGTAATTGATCCCTGGCATATTCTTTTAGCTGTGTAATTATAATTGCAGTTGTAAAGCCTCCAATAGGCAAGTCGTTAAAAGTACATCTTTACTGACTTCATTCATAGTTCTTTGCGTCTTTCTGAGAGTGTAGGTTTATATATGAAACATTATGTTGCTGCCCAAACTACTTCATGCAGTCAAGTTGAATTCGTAGAAGAGCAGGAGTAGGCCATTCGGCCCTTTGTTCCTACTACTCCATTCAATATGATCATTATTGATTGTCCAACTCAGTGTTTGTTGCCACTTGCTCCTCATACATCTTTGATCCCTTTAACTCCAAGAGCTATATCTAACTTCTTGAAGATATTCAGTGCTTTGGTCTCAATCGCTTTCTGTGGCAGAGAATTCCTCTGACTCACCCTGTCTGAGTGAAGAAATTCCTCCTCATCACAGTCTTAAATAGCCCATCCCATATCCTTATACTGTGACGCCTGGTTCTGGACTCCCTGATCATCAGGAATATCATTCCTATATTTATCCTGTTTAGCCATTAGGATTTTATAGGTTTCTATGTGATTGTCCCTCATCTTTCTATACTCCATTGAGTATAGTCCTAACTGATCCAGTCTGTCGTCATACAGAAGTCTTTCCAACTTGTGATTTGTCAACAATTACATGACTTCACCCTTGGCATTCTACACAGCTGTCATTGATGATTACTTCCTTTCCTGCTTCTTTCAACACTTATATATTTCATTTTTTTCCATTAGCTCTCTCATGTGGCACTCTTTCCTGTGGTCCAGTCTTGCCTGTTGTAAAATCCACAACCAATGTTTGTTATCCCCTGAATACCCACCCTAAGAATCATTTCTGTTCTGTCATTTGTGGACATAATCTGCAAGCACATTGGCATCAAATTTTGTTCTCTTCTCCCCCCTCCTCCATCTCGTTAATGCTAGTTGTCCTACACTGTCATTGAAGTGCACTATGTTGTAAGTTGGAACTAAAATGAGACATCTATAAATTTATTTGTTTGAGTGAAAGGAATTTTCTTTAAAATGAGAGTAACCTCAGAATAGTTATTGTAAATCAGGATAGCTCATTGTAAACCGAAACTTTGAATAAATATACTAGTGGATTATTTTTGCTAAAATGAAAGAATATTGATCTATCAACCTGCAAACCTGATATATAATGATTATAATTACTGCTTTGATGTCTGATTAGCGAATAGAATAATAGAATATTATTTGAATTATTTAATAAATTTCTATTCTATTATTCTTTTAATAATAGAATGTATCTATTCCCTATGTACGACAAAATTTGAACTCCTTATTCATAATTTAATTAATGTATTATGCATAGAGGAAAGATGGCTGACTTGTCCTTTCCTATAGATTGAGGTTGCATATAGAATTGTTCTTTCTCATAAGCTACAATTGCACCTTCTAGATCCTCCTCCGTCAAGCATCTGATACTGTGAAGAAGGCTTCGATGGAACTAGGTGGACTGGCTCCATTCATTGTGTTTGACAGTGCTGATCTCGATCGAGCCGTTGCTGGTGCCGTGGCCTCCAAGTTCCGAAACTCTGGACAAGTGAGTAGTTTGAAGCAGCATTCAAGTCTTGGATTAAGTAGATCCTTTGAAAATTACCTTAATTTCACCGTGAGTTTGTTGAGGCTATTTTATTCTGAAATTAAAACTAGACAAATCACTTCTGATACTTTTAGAAACCTGCTTTAAAGAAACATACGAGATTGTTTTGTGATATATGGAACAAGGCCAAGTATGAATTGTTGTTCCTCTGCTCTGGTTATTAATAACTTCATATTTACATAGACCGGGGTGAAGGGGAAGTTTGGGGTATATGCAATACTTCCCACAGCCATAACTCCCAAGGGACTACCATCAGTGGAAAAGGTCCAGTATTCTTCAAGCTGCAATGACATGTCTTTGACAACAGGGACATTTGTTGATTTCCAGAGGTCCTGTTTGCTAAGGCTGTTGTATTGACCACTCTCCTTTACCATAGTTAAACCTGGCCTACCCGTTGATGTCACGTTAATATGCATGGGAGCTTCCACCAGCGATGTCTACATTAAATCCTGGGAACCAAATGTAATAAACACAAGCATCCTTCATGAACTTGCATCTACATACATCGAAGCCTTGCTCCTGAAAAAGCAGCTCAATAGATGGACCTGTGCCTAGAAACTGTTTCCCATGGCAAGTTCTCTTTTCCCAGCTCTCAGTTGGCCAATGTTCAAAGGATGGCTAGAGGAAAAGATAGAAGATTACTATCTTGGTCTCCCTAAAACACTCGCAGTAACCACTTAAAAAAAACAGATTGCCTGTCAATGCAGCTCCTTCATCATCAAGCACAAATCCACGTTGAGACTCAGCAACCTGCCTGCAAGGAAAAACAAAGGCAGTAGTGGAAGAAAGAAGCCAATCCAGAGATACAAAATGAACCTTCTTACACAATGTACCCCCACTGTGGATTCAAAATGGGGCTTATCTGTTACATGTAGACTCATCCGGTCTAACAGTCATCATTTTTCGTTCTAACGGACTGCCAACAGCAAATGAAAATTAATATTTCTTTGAAATGTGTTAAATTCCTTTCAGCTCTATTCCTGAAGGGCTTTTGCGCGAAACGTCTATTTTCCTGCTCCTCGAATGCTGCCTGACCTGCTGTGCTTTTCCCACACCACTCTAATCTAAACTTAAATTCCTTTCAGTTATGTGACTGTATACTCAAGGTGTTCAAAACCTCTTTTGAAAGTTAAATCCCCTGTGCCATCAGCCAAAGTTATTTGAAAAATTTGACCTCCATATTACTGTTCTCTGGCAGCGTGTGTCAGTGCTCTGCCTGTAGGATTCCTTCACACTCGATTTTCCTTTTGGTGCTGGTGGAAATGGAAAGGAATGAAAAGGCTCATGATTTTATAAAATCAGCTCTTAAACACACTTTTTTTGTATTATCTAGAACTATCACTATAAAGTAATTACAACTACCCCGTAGTTAATTTCAATGTGCTGAAAATTCCAATGAATTATCGGTATAGTTGTAATACTAATCTGCTTTCAATCAATAAACCAATCATTTTTGAGTTCTGAATCCGATTCAGTTATTATGTTTTTTTGTAATGTTTGAATCACGTTGGTATTACAGTTGTTCCTAAGAGCCATTATAATCATGTACATAGGTACTGCACCATTTCTACTGTAGCAATTTAGTTTTTTTTTCCTATTTAGTGAGGAAATTTCACTACTGTCCTACCTCTCTCTCATTTATTGCTGTCTGGAACCTGTTAGTGCTGCATACCTGAATATTGATGTTTCATTTCTTTGGGATCCTGCTTGAATGCAGACTTGTGTATGTACGAATCGGTTCCTGGTGCAGGAGGGAATCCACGACATTTTTATAGAGAAGATGGTGGAGACTATGCAGAGAGAACTGCGTGTTGGAAATGGATTTGATGAGCAGTCTACACAAGGTCCATTAATCAATGAAAGTGCAGTGCAAAAGGTAACAAACTAGAAATATTTAACCAAGGTATTCTATGCTACCAACATTAAGAACAAATATGTTACCATGAAGATTTCCAACATTTCTTTTATTTATTAGTTCTGAAGAAACTGTCAGAAAGAGCAATTTAGGGATGCTACACCAATTGTATGAAATTAACTTACAACAAATTGCATTAATATTGCACCTTTAATATAGTAAAATGTTCCAAGGTACAATACAAACCTAATTGGACATCAAATTAAATCAGGAACTGTCCAAACAGGTGACTGAAAACTAGGTCAAAAAAGTAGGTTTTAAAGCATACCTTAAAGAGCTGAGGTATGGAGATTGAATGAGGAAATTAGAGCCTAAACAGCTAAAAGCATGACTGTTAATATTGATTCTTGGAGGGTCAGAAGTGGCTATTCATGTAGAAAAAATGGATAAGATCATGCTAAGATTCGAATTCAGTTTCTGATTCTGAAGTGCACCGTTTTATTTCTTAATTCTCTGGCCAGGTGGAAAGTCAGATAAGTGATGCTGTGTCTCGTGGTGCCAGCATTGTGACCGGGGGAAAGCGACACCGTTCTGGAGCAACATTCTTTGAACCAACTCTTCTTTGTAACGTCACAACGGACATGCTCTGTACACAGGAGGAAACGTTTGGGCCTTTGGCGCCTGTTCTCAAGTATATAAATCTTCAATATTTTTTATTAGAAGCAAATTTATAATAAGTTTATATCTGTAACAGAAAGGGACATTTACTCAGGATTTTAAGGACTTGAGCCAATGTTCTTGCCACCATAATCACAATTTTCTGGATTGAAGGACTAGAGTTAACAGTAAATGTTGGTTGTAGCACAAGTCTTTTAAAACAAAGCAACTGTTAAATGCCAGGTAAAGCACCTGAATTAGTACCAGTACCAGTAAACCACCAAGTGGTAACTAAGACTGAAATATGAAACCAGTGTCATCACAAAATCAGGTATTTATCTTTTCACTTAATTGGTGGTCAGATGTGAAAATACCAATTTATTAATTAAGTTCAGGTACAACAGAAAAACTACGTGGGTTGGTGACAAATGCAACTTGCGTTATGGTGTAGCATTGCTTTTAATGAAGTGTTTGACAACTGAATGGCCAGTCTAAGTGTGGTGAGCCCCAGAGCAACTGTCCCTAAATACAGTGTACAGTTTTCATTTGGTCATGTGAGGTCTCTGTTTAGCAAGACAGGAGACATCTGTGCTTATCAGTATTGGATCAATATAACCAGGGCACCCAGATTTAAGATATTTAACAATAAGTCAAAGTAATGATGAGAAGAGGGTTTTTACACAGAATTATGATTTACCTGAAAGGATGAGGAAAGTAGATTCAACACCACGTTTCAACTGAATTGAAATGAGGGGGGAAAAGATGTGTGTGGCTATGGGAGTAAGTGGGTAGTTCAAAGAGCGGCACAAGCATGTCAGAATGTAGAGAATAAGATGAGAAATTAGGGTATTTTGCCTTTTGAGCCTCTTTCACATATACTGCGATCATTTACAATCAAACTTCATAAATTCTATTTTGTCCTATATTCCTTAATATCTTTGTTATTGAGATCTGTAAATCTGGGGTTAAAAATGAACAATTGACCTAATTTAATTTGCCATTTTCTGCCAAGAACCACCTTCTACTAATTGCATCCTGTGAAAGGTGCCCAACCAATGTCAATTTCCACCAATCTACCGATCTGTTCCCTTTAATGACTTGAAAACCTCAACCAGAAGACCTCTTAACCTGCAACAGTCTGGTCATTCCTTCCTTAAAATGTTTAATCTCTCCTTGTAGCTTAACTCATGGAATTAGGGTGTCATTTTAGTAAATCTGTGCTGCGCTCTCACCCGGCCCTCTAAAGCTATGTTCCCCAGTATTTACATGTATGCACAATACACCTGTGGGTACTCTGTCAAAGACCATATACAGATTTAAAGACTGTGTGTGCTAGGTAAAATGTATCCATACATTTGATTTGAACTGGACTTCCTCTGACTCTCGCTGCATCGTGCAGTCAACTTCATTGCTGCACTTTTGCACTTGTACATTCAGCATGAATGAATGCACTAAAACCTACTACTTTATCTTTATACCACCCAAAACCATGTCAGTTTGCAGAGTATTCCTGTCCTCCCTAAGTAATTTGTGAATCTGTACTAAATTTAATCTACAATTGTTCTGTCTAGCGTTCGCTCCAAACTTTATGATTGCACCACATGGGATTAAACAAGTTGTACACAACCAATGTTCCCTCTAAGATGTTTGACCACACAGCAATCCGAAAGAAACCATGCAGGGCAACAAACTGCGCAGCGAATAGATATAAGAAGGAATATTGATTCTGTCCACTTGCAATAGTTTGCATTTCTCAAGCATACTCCTCAGATCCAACTGCCCTTCCTTTTTAAAGTAATTTGGTAATTTAATCATTGTGTTTATTGCATTTATATGTCAACTCACTCATTTAGAATAGATTCATGTCATTTTGGTTTTAAAGTAGAATTCATTTTGATGTACCAAAAGTGAAATATGCAATAATTGGAAATCTGAAATATAAACAGAACACATTAAATACAAGGTTAAAAATCACACAACACCAGGTTATAGTCCAACAGGTTTATTTGGAAGCACTAGCTTTCGGAGCACTGCTCCTTCATCAGGTGGTTATGGAGTATAAGATTATAAGACACAGAATTTGTAGCACAAGTTTACAGTGTGATGAAATTATATATTGAAAAGGACCTGAATTGTTTGTTAAGTTTGATAAGGATTATTATCTGTAATAATCCAGGTCTTTTTCAATGATAATTTCAGTTACATCACACTGTAAACTTTTGTTATAAATTCTGTGTCTTACGATATTACACTGCACAACCACCTGATGAAGGAGCAGTGCTCTGAAAGCTAGTGCTTCCAAATAAACCTGTTGGACTTTCACCTGCTGTTGTGTGATTTTCAACTTTGTCCACCCCAGTCTAACACCAGCACCTCAAAATCATATTAAATACATAACAGTTTGGGCAACATCTGTGGAGAGACAAACAGTTTTAATGTTTCAGGACAATGGCCTTCTCATCGGAAGTTTAAAGCAAGTAAAAGGGCAGAGGAAAATGGGATAAAAAGCAGGAAAGATAAGGAATGGAAGTGGGACAGACACAGGCAGGCACTCAGGGTGTGAGGAGTCCTCGTTGAGGTAAAATGATGATGTATCGGAAACAGTTATAGAAAGTTCTATTGTCAGAACAGATGCAACAGAAACAGGAAATGGATGTGAGGGTGAGGAATTGACATTGAGGTAAGTGTGCCCAGTAACCAAAGATGGAGAAATTGGTGGAGAGTCAGAGTTGGACTATATCGATACAAGGTGAATTGAAGGCAAATTTAATGGAATTGTCTGTTTCTTGCTTTTGCTCTGAAAGTAGTCATTACTATACTGTGAAATGAGGGAGAGAACATGAACACACATGCTGCACATATCCTTTAAAAGGTAGGCAAGGCTAGGAGCTAATATAGGTTCCTGAAAATGTTTAATTTAACATGGTTAAGTATTTCTTCATAATTGGAAAACGTTAATTGATCTGAAACATCATCTCTATTTCCCTCTCCACTGAGTATTTCTAGCACTTTGGCTGCTTCAAAAATAATTCCACATATAATGTTTCACTCAATACCTTCCTTATAGTCCCACCCCTCCACCCTTGCTCCAGCACACTCAACGTAAAAGGTATCCTGAAGAAATTGATTAATAAGCTTCTCATTACTTAATATTTATTATGATAAGGTATTTACTGCCTAAAAATAGCAGAAGCACCTTTCAAAAGGTAAATGGATGTACCAAAAACAACTGTCAGGGCTCTGGGCAGACTAACAAAGTCGATCTTTTAAAGTAGCCGGTATTTGAGGCTAAATGGTTTTCAATGCTGTAAGATTTTACTATTCTCTGCTTTCTTGTACTTACAGATTTCGGACTGAAGAAGAAGCTGTGACTATAGCCAATGCTTCTAATGTGGGTCTGGCTGGTGAGTGTATCTGTAAGGCACGAGTGCTGTTTAAAGCTAAAATTGTGATTGGCTGCTGTCAACTCTGACTGAATCAGGAAATAGTTTCTTGTATTGTAATAAAAACCATCCAACTTCACCCAATTATCAGTAAACTTTATAATCTACCATTCTAGGTTACTTTTACTCCAGAGATCATGCTCAGATTTGGCGGGTTGCAGAACAGTTAGAAGTTGGCATCGTTGGTGTAAATGAAGGTCTGTTATCAACCCCTGAGGCACCTTTCGGTGGAGTTAAGCAGTCCGGCCTTGGGAGGGAAGGCTCGAAATACGGTGTTGATGATTATTTGGAAATTAAATATGTTTGTTTTGGAAATCTCTAAGTCTTAAGGGTTAAACGTGAAAGCCATTGTCAATCACTGCTGTTAGTCTCTCAATTTACTTGGAAAACAACCTTACTGTTAGAAATTTTGTGTTCTCTTAAACAATAATGGTATTATCAACACTTTTTCCTAGTTTGAAGGATATTCTTAACATTTACTGATCGTGTACATGATTTAAGGCAAAAAGCTATTTCAGTTAAATTAATCATACAGCTTGGAAACAGTCCCTGGCCACACTGACCAGACATCCTAATCTGACCTAATCCCATTTGCTAGTATTTTGTCCACATCCCTCTAAACCCTTCCTATTAATATACCCATCCCGATGCCTTTTATTTTGTTACAATAAAATCAATCTATGATCTAACTATAGTTTGTTTTCTGACCTATTCTGGACATGTTAAAAAATAATCTTTAAACAAAAACATTGGGTTATACTTCAACATTTGTACCATTTCAGAAATGTCTAAACACTTGTAAGTTTGTGAATTGTGGCAAATAAGTACTTGTTTGTAAATTTTAACTTTTGTTCCAAATTTTAATATGTAATTGTTAAAAGCACTGAATTCACATCATTATTTAATAGTGATGTGCAATAATGTAACTATGGAGAAGTATTTAGTTTCCTTGAGCTTGTCAAATGTCAAATATTCAAGAAATGTCCAGTTAACTTTGTATTATGTTACTTGATAACCCAGGTTAAGATTTACTGCTCTTATTACATGATGGATGTGTACACTCAATTTCATTAATACATTGTGGTTATTTGTAAACTGTATGTTTTCTGTCCTGAGGCAATAAATTTCAAAAAAGTTTAAATGCTACTGCACACTTTGTTCTTGCCACCTGTACAAACACAAGTGTGGTTTTATAGGCCTAAGTTAATTACCTTAGTACAGTCATAATCTATTTTCTGTTGAACAAGATCAAAATGACATGGAATCCTCAGATTCCGAAGGATGTCAAATGGTAGGTTACTCACCTTTCAATAGATTAAATGTTTTTGAAATGTACTACATTGTCTATGGCTAAAACAGCTGACTTAGCTGGGAGAGAATAATGTCTATTTAATGTCTAAATTATAAGGTAGATAATTTCCACTAATGTAAAGTAAGCTATCTACTAATTTTTCTGTCATTTGCTCCAGTTACAACTTCAAATCTCTGCCCTCTTTTAATTCTGACTGCAAGCACATCCTTTCTTTACAAATTGTTTCATCTTTGGTAGTGGTAGCTTCAAATATTTATGCCCTAGCTTCTGTTTAAAATCTCTATTGCTTTACCTCATCCTCCTTTTTCAAACCTGGTTTACTGACCAAGGTTTTTGAACATCTATTCTCCATATTTATATGTGTATTTTATATTAACACACACACACACACATTTTATTTATATATATGGCTTAGCAAATTTTGTTCAAGAATGTGCTTTTGAATGTTTAACCAGTTTAATAGAAACACATGGCGAGGGCTAATCAGCCAGAGTCCAACAAGAAAATGTTTATCCCTCAGTGCCATTGTCCCATTCTCTCCTCGTACCCATTGATATTTTTATTAAAACATCGAAAACAGATACAGGAGTTAAAAGGTGTTATATAATGCAAGCTGATATTTCATTACTGCATAGATTTTATAAGAATTCATACAAAGTGGCATTTTGCCAGTTTGGATTATTCAGCAATGGAAAAAGTATTTACTTTCACAAAATAAAGGTCTTCTGTGATGTACTCCTTCTTCTTAGGAGAAAGACTTACGAATGCTTTAAAAATATCTTTGTTCCTGAATTTGTTTATGCAGATAAGACCTCCAAGTATTGTTGAGAGAGAGATGGATTGGGCATGTATTCTTTAAAAATAAGCTATGCAGTAAATCATTAAAATGAGTTAGTATTACCATAAATAAGCTTGTGCTCCCAGTGGATTACACATATATAAGTAACCTATGATAGTGTATGGCTAGGCTAATGGCTTATCCATATACAGATTCCCAATCTGTTGAAGATATAAAATACTACTATATTTCTGGCCTCACCAAATGTCAGAAAAAAAAACGCTGACACACTAAATGGTCCAAGTTAAACTATTCAATTAAATTTATTGTCACTTACACTACACAGAAGCAAGAATAAATCAGCAAGTTAGATAGCAATACATTAAGTTATTTTGAGTTGACTGTATTTTTTTTTGTCCTTGGAGTTCTTTCACTGACATGTACTGAACAGAAATATCTAGGTACTTTAACCTATTGGCTCACTACTCTTCAATAATGTGAGCTATTGAAATGGCCAAAGCTATAAGACCTCTCTTTCTGTTGGGAGGTTTTAGAAGATAGAGCTGGTAAAAAGCCAAAATCAAATACAAATAGTGCAGTAGCACTTCACATTCAAGTATATTGGTTATATCTCATCCAGGAATAAACAAACTAGTCCTCAAGACAATTATTGGCCTGTCATGTATGGCACAGACATTCATCCACACTTCTTCACAAAAAGCTTAATTAGGAAAAATACAAAATGCACCAAATGTAATTAGCTCTAATTCAAAATTTGGGCCTGACTTCATTCAAAAAGATAGTGTATTTTAAAATGTAGAAACAACAGTTTCATGGCTGACATCCATTGTTAAATTTAATCGCTGCAGTGGGCTAGTTCATAAACACGTCAACAGAGGATTTCTGATGGGTTGAAGCTCACCAGAGCACCGACACTGCTGTACCCTCTCTCCACTTGAAGCAGTAACATGTCAGGGTTTAGTTTTGGTTTCTGTGGAATTTCAGGACCAATCTCAGCAGTTTGCTCATCATGGAACCTATATCTCACCTGTCAGGACCCAACTGGGACATCAGGAGTTGAAGCGCCATCCTAGCTCCCCCATAAAAGAGGAACAACTCAGAGGATTGGTCCATCAAATAGAGAAATCACATTTATAAAAAAACTGAAGTGATATTTAATGGTAACTTCATACACAGCCACACTGCAAAGTGGTCAGTCCAGCGTATAAATCAAAAAGTATTATGGTATAAAATTCAATACATGACAGGATTGTGTTAGAGCACAGAGGATGAAAAATATCTGATAGGAATGATGGAAATTGTTTTCTAAACAAAAGCATTTCACTTTGCAAAGGTAACTTTGGAAATTATTGTAGTTAGCATAATGTCAGGTTTTGTAGTAGAAAATTTTGCAAACCCATTCCACTGATGACTTCCTGTAAACCGCTGGATTTGGGGCAGATATTACCAGCATTGGCAATCGTGTGTTACATGGAGGAAGGATAGAGAAGGGGTTACCGAGGAAATTGCCCCTTTTAATGGTGGTTGGCCCATTTCAGCCCTGTCTACAAAATGTAGATGAGCAGAGTGTTTGGAGAATTACAAATGACTGGATAATCATAACACAGAGGGAGGCCATTCAACCCTGTGTCCATGCTGACTCTATGAGAAAAACCCGACTAAGAATTCTAGACTTCAATTGCAGTTTAGCTCTACTCAAAACACTATGTATAATCTTCAAATGACAGCATGATTACAAAGATAGTGTCACACTTGAGTTGCAACATTCCAGAAGAATGGGAAGAGCAACTCTCTTTTCCTTGTAGCCCTGCAAATCTTTTCAAATAGTTATGTTCTGAAAACCAACATTCGATGCGCCTCCACCACATTCTAACAACGTATTCTAGGTCCTAACCACTCAATTCATAAATATGTCCTTAAGTTGCCTTTGGTTGTTTTGCAAAACATTTTAAATCATTGTACTCTGATTCCTGACCCTTTCACCAATGGATTTTTCTTTATTGCCCAGATCGCTTGTCATTTTGAATTCCTCCATTAATTGTTTTACTTGGAAAGATTAAGATAATGTTACCAACTAGTGGGAATAGGACAAAATTAAATGCACTTAGGTTGGTTCAGTTTTTCTTTCCCAATCTAGAAACTAATATTTAATCATTTTCCCTCTTTCCTTAAACCTACAGCACAAAACAGATGATTTGTTCATCAATCTCACTGTGTACATATGGGGTGCCTGGTCTCTATCCAAGTGGCTGTAATTCAAAAGTATTCAACTGGCTCAGTGAAGAATGAGACTGGAATTAACATGATAATGCATACAATGCTCAAGTCTTTTGATAGATTATGGATTGCAAATAAAGGTATTTGAATTTGGAGGAAGTACATTCTAAATTAATTGCTCCAACCTCGATTTGTCATAGCTAGCTATTACTTAATTTGCTTTACTAATTCTACCTACGACTTTGCTTTTGGCTCATTTGTATTTTAGTCCAACCAATTAGACTGAAAATTAGTCACAAAAAAAAGGGTTTCTCATTTATGGAAATTTCCCAAATGTAAACAGAGAATCATATTTGCACAGCTAACTGTACAAGAAACAATATTGCTGCACTGCAGAACCAAAACAGATAGGGACTGATGCTTTCATATTGTGAGAAAGAGAATTTAAATGTAATATCCAGATCCATTTGTTTCACTATGAATTAACCTTTGGTTTTTGAAAACTTTAATATTTAGCATCAGGATATGAAATGTACCATTCATGCATTCTACTAGTTTTCATTACCAATATGGATTTCCACATGAAGAAATTACTCCATGAAAATAATTCACGTGAACTTTCTTACAGTTGGAGCTGCTCTTATCTCACGTTTATTTGCTATGTCATTGCAGACGTATCAAAAATTCCTAGAAACATAAGTCTACAGGAAACTGAAATTACAAAGTCCCTCAGTAGTTCATATCTAACAAACCTCTCTGCTGTCAAGGTGTCGACATCCAAGATGAACAATCGAGAGCTGAAAAAAATGTTTCCTTCAGTAGTTTCTGAAAAAAAATCTCTTCCAGAGTACACCAACATTTTGAAAAGAAGATTTAAACGTTCGTTAATAATTTCCAAGAGGGTAAGTGTACCCAGTTTTGCACTACAGTAGAAGTGCACCACAAGTAGACCGCATCCTTTTATTCAGCAAATTTATCTGTTTTGGGGATGATAATTAAAGGAGACTCCATTCTTAAGTGAGCCATTCACAACAACTTTATGGTTCTCCTCGATGGTTTCTCTGCTAAAGAGTGTGTTCTGATCACTGTCAAATTCTGATTCAGATATCATCAGACTTGAGTTATGTTCTGTGCTTTTGTGTTTCACACCTGAAGTGGAAAATCATAATGCCAAGTCAACAGCTGGTACAACTCTCAACTTTGTTCCATTTTAGTATTTGCATCTTGATCAAACACATATCATCCTGTTGTTGTGGTTCTGTTCGCCGAGCTGGGAATTTGTGTTGCAGACGTTTCGTCCCCTGTCTAGGTGACATCCTCAGTTCTTGGGAGCCTCCTGTGAAGCGCTTCTGTGATGTTTCCTCCGGCATTTATAGTGATTTGTACCTGCCGCTTCCGGTTGTCAGTTCCAGCTGTCCGCTGCAGTGGCCGGTATATTGGGTCCAGGTTGATGTGCTTATTGATTGAATCTGTGGATGAGTGCCATGCCTCTAGGAATTCCCTGGCTGTTCTCTGTTTGGCTTGTCCTATAATAGTAGTGTTGTCCCAGTCGAACTCATGTTGCTTGTCATCTGAGTGTGTGGCTACTAAGGATAGCTGGTCATGTCGTTTCGTGGCTAGTTGGTGTGACCAGCTATCCTTAGTAGCCACACACTCAGATGACAAGCAACATGAGTTCGACTGGGACAACACTACTATTATAGGACAAGCCAAACAGAGAACAGCCAGGGAATTCCTAGAGGCATGGCACTCATCCACAGATTCAATCAATAAGCACATCAACCTGGACCCAATATACCGGCCACTGCAGCGGACAGCTGGAACTGACAACCGGAAGCGGCAGGTACAAATCACTATAAGTGCCGGAAGAAACATCACAGAAGCGCTTCACAGGAGGCTCCCAAGCACTGAGGATGTCACCTAGACCGGGGACGAAACGTCTGCAACACAAATTCCCAGCTTGGCGAACAGAACCACAACAACGAGCACCCGAGCTACAAATCTTCTCCCAAACTTTGAACATATCATCCTATGTGAACATTGCAAAGAAAAAGCAATTTCTATAAACTCAATGCCTCACAATTCCTTACAATCACTGTAATACCTCTATAGGCATACTTAGAGGAAATACAGCAAAATTATTATGAACAGAAATGTAATTTTAAAAAGCTGATCATTATAAGTCATGTAGGTTTAGGGGTAAATATTTGTCAAGACACCAAGAAGAACCCCCTGCTCCTCTTTGAAATAGTACCATAGGAAATTTACCTGAAAGAGAGACAGGGCCTTATTTTAGCATCTTATCCAATATCAGCACCACCAGTAACGCACAGACCTCAGTACTGCATTACAATATCAACCTGGATTATTTGCCAAATCCTTGGAGCGATAGTTAAACCCATAATCTTTTGAGTTAAGGGCAAAAATAACATCACAAATATTACATAAGGGCTCCCATAAAGAAGAAAAATGGAAGAAACACTATTTTTTAAAAGTGAACTACTGAACATTTATCTAGGGCACTGTGGGATAACTATCATTGTAGTAACCTGGAGGTATTTCAACATCGCTCTGATTAATAACCTTTGAAGGTAAAACGAGCTACCAAAGTAGTTTGAATATGCATTTAGAAATCTTATTGCATTCTAAGAGTTTCTTCTGGTTACACATCTTGGTATTGCTATAAATACAGAACTAACCATATTTTGGCCTCAGTGCCATTTGTTCCTGATCATCCATGTTGTCTAAGATGGTGTACTTGTTTTTCTTCCTTACTTTGGTTCGCTTTCTGGTGCAAAAGAAATTTGTGTCACAAAATTGAAAGTTGTTCCAGTAATGTGTTACTTTTCCTTCATGGTTCCTAATGAATGATGCAGAAGTTCATCATTATCATGTTTAGTATGCCTACCTCTTACAGCAACAGATACATGTCCAGCATATTCCGCCAATAATGATGATCATTAGAAACACTGACAAAATCACATACAACACACTCCAGTCTGTGAACAGAAAAATGAACAAAGTTTATGAAAGCAGCTGAATCACGCTTAAAAATTTGCATTTATATTTATATCATATATGTCACCTTTCACAACCCCAGAACATCCCAAAGCACTTCACAGCCAATGAAGTACATTTTAAATTGAATCATTTTAAATGTAGGAATCATAGCTAATTTGCACATAAGGTCCCATGAACATCAATCTGATCATCATCATATAATATTCCTTTATTGGTGTTGGTCAAGGGATAATTATTGACGCAGAACTTAGGACAGAACTATGCCACGTTGCATATGGATCTGGAAGAATCAAAAAGAGTTAATAGTTAATTGAGTGCAATTAAGCAATGAAGACTTTGTAGGAAAGTAAAGTCTAATGGGAGACAGATCTAAGGCTAGATTCTGAAAAATAATGTAGTAATGTAGGGCTTATTATAATCTATAAATAGCTGCAGAGATGTCATCTTATTTACATGACTCTTCTTATTCATGCACAGCAGTGCACATAAGACCCTGAAGAACCCCTGAAGTTAGAAAAGATTAGCAGCTCACGTAACATGGTGAACAGTGTGGGACCTGAAGATTTAACAGCACCAGAATAAACATGACAAAAATGCTAGTAACTCAAAAGAAAGGAGGTAATACTGAATGCTGAGGACAGCAATCCTCCAAAGAAAACTTGTGACAACTCTCATTGCTGAAGAATTCCACAAAGAACAAGACAGAAAGCAATTCAGGTGTGATGAGACACCTGCTGGAACAGAGATACAGATTACATCACAAGGTTTTGGTCTGTGGCAGTGGTTCCTAGTGCAAGTTTACCCAGTGAGCAAACAGACATCAGAGATTGTATGGTATGACCTGTCTGTACTGCAAAACAAAACTTTTCATTGTACCTAGGTACATGTGACAATAATAAATGAAATCAAAAACTAAAAATCCTTGGTTCAAAGGGGGAACCATAAACAGAACAGTAACTCAGGCTGAGTGTGTAGAAAATGGTGTAGCTCAGATCAGGAGTCATTTGGCTTTTCAATTGTGACCTGTTGTTATGAAGCGGAAGGTCTTAGCAATAGTAACAACTGCTTTTAGTTTGTTCCTGGCAGGAGGCCACAGCAGGAACATCTGGCCTGCAAAGAGAAAGCATCCACCTCTCTCTCTCTCTCTCTCTCTACTCTCCGGAGATGTGAAAGAAAATCCCTCTTGTTGCTAGTTCAACTTTCCCCTAAGTTTCTTTCTCTGCAAACTCCCTGTTGAAAGGAGTAAAAACACCTTCAAAGGCACTGAAAGTGTAGATCCTCAACCAATTGAGAATCAGTGTGTTCACAACCCCATCAGCAGGGAGCGGAAAGGAACTCATGGACCCAAAGGAAAACCCTCATTGATGTCTGTGATCTGGACTGGTCTGAGGACTGCATTTTTCTGACTATTTTTGTCCTTTGCCATCCATAATACTGGTTTCTTGTCTTTGTGTTTGTTATATGTGGATGCAAATATTAAGAAAGGGGTACAGTTTAGGTTAAAGAATTATAGATTAGCATAAATACTTGTTTTCTTGTTAATGGATAAAACATTCTATACATATTATTTAACTTGGATTAGATAGTTGGGTAAAATTGGTCTATTTAGTAATAAACCTTTCACATTTGTGATGATTCCAGAAATAGTGGGATTTGATTTCCAGCACACTACACACTACACACTACACCCCACTGTACACAAGAGAGTGTGACACAACATAGAAGGAGATTATTCTGCCATTATATTTGTGTTAGGTTTTTGAAAATTCCACTGCCTAATCTTCATCAAAACTCTGTAAACTATTCCAGTTCTGGAATATCCATTGCTCTTGGAAAGCTCTTAACGAATCTAATACCACCTAAGGCATTTCAGATCCGAGCAATACTCAATGTGAAATCAATTTGCCTAATTTCCACTCTGGACATTTAACAATGATTTTAAAAAATGGCCTTTGTTACCAACATAGCTGCTAGAGAAACAATTTCTCCCTACTTGTTCTACCAAAATATCTCATAGTTTTGAACATTGCCATGAAATTGCCATTTAATCCTTCTCTGATTTAAGGACAGCAATTACATATTTTCAGCCTCGCCATATATATCTGAACACCGTCATACCAGGAGTTATCCTCATGTGTTTTTTCCAAGGCTTTGACATCATCAAAGCACAGTGCCCATAATTGGACACAATAATGGAGCAGAGGTGTAACCAGGGATTTGCAAATATTTGGTATGGCTTTCTTGATTTTATATTCAATCCGCTAGGAGAAAGTGAGGAACTGCAGGTGGAAGAGAGCTTCTTCAAGGAAGGCATCCTTGTAAGAGGATTCACAGTATGTTAAAATCTTCTAGGAGAAAGTGAGGACATTCCTGAAGAAGGGCTCATGCCCGAAACATCGATTCTCCTGCTCCTTGGATACTGCCTGACCTGCAACACATTTTCAGCTTTATATTCAATCCCCCTACTTAAAAAGCCAAGTACCCCATACAATTTCTTAGCTGCCTTATCGACTGGTCCTGCCAACTCCGTAAACATGTAAATATATACCTGCAGGTTCCTGCACTTTTATTAGATAGTATTATAATAAGGTAATGGATTGTTGTAAAGTAATAATGCAGTTACCTGCAGTAATGCAGATTATATCGCTTCTCCGTGTAGTTCTTCTCAGACTGGGTTTCACTTCACATTTATTGACTTGAAATTGAAATCTGCTACCATCCTCTTCATGATTTTTATCTACAGATTTCAAAATTTAATTCCCTATATCTAGGTCATTTATGTATAAGAAAATCAATGTTTCTGATGGCAACCCCTGAGGGCTGTACTCCGTACCTCTTTTTAGCTAGAGAAATGTCCTTACATCATTACTGTCTGTTGCCTAACACTTTGCAAATTACGTACCCAAGTTACTACAACACTTTAATCCCATGTGGTATCTTTTGAGTATGTCTGTTATGTGATCAAGTGTTCTATTAGATGTTCATCATTCAGATAGATACATCGCAACACTGAAATGACTCCACAACACCGGTGAATTAATGCTTGACACATCTGCCTGAAATTTCTCTTTGGCATTTTAAGTAAAGCTCAGTAATTCACGTAAGAAGATAATGTGTTCTGTGACACCATGTGAGAAGGCATTTCTGACAGCTTTGGTCAGACACCATTGCTTCAGCTCAGGAATATGGGCCACTGTCTAGTAAATTCCAGTTGATAATGAGAAATTGTCACATAGAATGTCATATTAATTCCTTTGATAATTAGCTCTGAACACTGTGAGAACTGATACCTCTGAGTCAGCCTGGGTTGTTTGATAGAATAGGAATTAGAGCATAGACAGTCTTATCTGAACAGAGTTTCCTGATAAAAGCAGGGTTATGTTCTAAGCACATTAAGCAGAGGATTGCAACATAATAATCCTGTCACTTTGTTACTTCAATGAGCTCTCCAAGCCCGACTGTTGAGGAAATCAACCAGCCACATCCATTCTAGTTTGAACTTGCAGTGGCACTAACAGCTATTAATGAATGCTCACTGTTATGATATCACAGTGCAGATTTTCACCTTGGGTCTGGGTGGGTTGCGCTTCGGCGGGTCGATGTGGACTTGTTGGGCTGAAGGGCCTGTTTCCACACTGTAAGTAATCTAATCTAATCTAATCAATGGAACAAAAGCAGTTGGGTTTTGCAAAGGTTTAGATGCCTCTCACCCGATTAACACCTGGATGTTGAATGCAAAAATCTACCCTCAAGTTTGCTGTCCTGACTGGAACAAGTTACTCATCCAGACAATATGTTGACAATCTTGTTCAGCTCACATTATGTCCTCTGGTTCCCATAAATTGGAGATAATCATGCTCTAACTTCTAAATGCTGGCGATTCATTGGGTGGTTGTCTTTTTACGCTCCACATGACGAGTGAACTTATAGCCTGATGCATTGTTACTCCGCACACAACTGCCATGCCACATGAAGTACAGAACGTGAGCTTTGCTGAAAAAAGATATTTTGTCAAACCTCCTCATCTTGCACTCATCAGGATATTTCAACTTAACAAAAGAGGTGACAGCCATTTGCTGTTTTATTTATTAGGGTAATTCCCTGACTAATCAGTCAAATTTAAATAAAGCCTAGCTGTTAACTATCAATCAGCATTCACAGGTGTATCCTCCAAGGTTATGTCTCTACTAGCGTCTGCTTGCCAACCAATCAGCACTCTCCTCATGGAATGTATAAGAACTGAATTTATATTCTTGCAAAATGTTTTGATATGAGGGCAAGACAAAATTCTTCGACAAAATGTGACTGCTTTCAGCAAGAGATATATAACAGCTTACCCATACTTTCAAGCGAAACTACTCACCACAGTTGCTCTCTCCATCGTCGAAGTAATGCTGTATCAGATTCTCCATCCAGAATGCATAGCAGACACAACGCTTAGTGAATGGGTCACAGTGCCCATGACCTGAGCATTTCAGAAAGCAGACTGCAAACAGAACAAGCCATCAAAGATTATTCTCTACAAATCCTTAAGTATGTGTGTAATGAAACCCATGATTAAAAAATACAAGGTTTTAAAGCCAGATAATTCCTGGAGGATCTCCTATTGCGACAGACGGTTCTGATATAATGTGATGGTTCCATTCTCATGCAATCTTGCGTTATAGGAAAATTGCACAATAGCTGCATCATTCAAATTAATGGAGTCGGAATCATGTTATAGCCAAGTAAGGAAAGTTCATGTTCTACAAATAATGGTCTAAATTCTTCAATCGCATTAAAGCCAATTTGCATTGAAGAAACTTGTGTTATAACAGAGCGAACTGTATGAGAAACAACAAGGTTGTAGTGTTACAGAGCATGGACTGACAAATTACTCAGATCTCTAGCAGCAAAGCAAATAGCCATTAAGATTTGTGGCATATTGCTTTATCCTTTGTTTTATTTTAGCTCCTCCAAGCAAAACTGGGCTGGAGCCAATTGAGACCGACAGGTAGTCTATTAATGCCCATATAAGGATTTCATCCTGTGGCCCCCACCTCATGGCCACCCACCCCACCATCACACATGTCCAGCCTCGGATCGATTAGTAATCGGAAAAGTCACCACTGTCCTGTTCAATACTGAGTACAACAAGATGTTGCCGACCTTCTCGAAAAGAGTCAATACAGGATTGTTGCCAGCTTTGTAGCCAGAGACTGAAAACCCTGTTGGCTCCAGAAGTTTCCAGCCAAGTTCTCATTCTATGCCACTAATCTGCCTGCTAAGCATTGACTCCATTAGTTCAATCTTCATCTAACAACTTCAACACAATATATCATTGCACCAGTGAACTGCAATACCATTTGTGACAACAGTCCTTTATCAAGCACTCTTTCACTTACAATGATCAATTATAGGCCAATCCACCTAATGTTAGTGGTTGAGTGAAAGTGGATTGGAGCTGGAATTCCCTTATAATTTCTAAATTCAGCTTTCTACAGAAATTGGGAACAAATTTACTTCAGATTAGAAAAGTATCAGCTAACAAGTTAAAGTCAGTATGAATTTGTTAAAGGAAAATTAATAATTGACCTGAAATTCTAATTCAGTTTCTTCCTCTGTATACCCTGCCTGATCTGCTATAGGTTTCCACCATTTTGTTTTATTTCAGATTTCCAGCATCCATACTGTTGTATGGAAAAAGGATAGTTTTCTGCAAACCAATAGGTTGACTTAAGTCATGCATTACGGAGATGCCTATAAAAATAAAAAAAATTAGAAAATGATAGCCCATACCCTCAGGCCCTTCAAAGTGCATAAGGCACTTTAAAATGGACATTGTTTTGCTAACATTTCTGTTATAAATTCCAAAATTGGTATTTTAATTAAAACTTGCCACTTTTCCTACCGAAAGTAGTGATTCAGTGTCTCCACTGATGAAATGATATAATCGTCAAATTTAATGCCCACCATAAAAGTAATGTTTTAAAGTATTTTCAAAGATAGATTTAAATGCAAGGATTTGTAATTAGAAAAGTTGACAGGAAGCCTAAGAAGATCCAAGATATGCAGAAAAGAAACTAGCAGAAGCCACTATCAATTTGCTCAAATAAAATCCTTTGTGGACATGGGGACAAAGCTGATTAATTGATGGGCAAATGCAGCAATACATCCAGATAAAACCAGACTTCATTGAAACAACAGTTAATATCATACTTAGGCCAGTCTTCAGGAAATGTTATTTACTTATACACACTTTATCAATATAATTTACAACAATACTGATTGTAAATAAGACTTTGGTCCTACAATGAGACCTCTATAAGTGGAACCATTCAACAAGGTAAATTTTGAAGATATTGCAACTCACCAGCTGTATCTATCCTCAGGGTTTTAAAAAGCAGGAAATCCACTTTCTCTCTCATGAGCTGTTTCTGCAAACTCCTGGCCACATCCACACCTTTGGACACCCTGTATGGCTGCCCATCTTGAACGTAGAATGTCAATAATGTACTGCAGAGATGCACAATAAAAAAACTATCAATCAATGACATAATATATGTAGTTTTGTAATGTCCAGCATGCAGAAGAAACTCTTTAGTTATTACCACAAATTTTAATTGAAACAATGGAAAAGTTGTTCATCATCAGAGGGGTCTGTCAACCAAATCTCCAGAGACAGCAAAAGGACAATTTACAAGACACAAACTCCTGTTCACAAACCCAATGCATTGCTGTATTTAAAGCAAAGGAAGGCTATAAGGTATATTATTCCCAAGAGAATGCATTCACAATCATTTAAGTGAATCATGCCCTGGGTTTGGAAATGATTTACCATTTCACACGCCTTTTTCAAACAGGGTTAGGATTTGTAAAGCATCATAAATATTAACACTCAGTCCTGAGTGTGAACAAGCTGGGGCACAGTTCCAGTATGAAAAGCCAGATAAAAACCAGCAAGTTGAAGGGTAGTGGGTGGAATGGAATCGATTCGATTGAAACACCTTGGTCTTCTGAAACACCTGGCTGGGGACTTCTACTTGGAAGGAGGCAGGGCTCATAGAATCTCCATCATCCCAATGCTGTACCTTTTGTGACAAAATGTGCTTTAAGAGAGATTTGTTCTGTTCTGTTTCTCTTGAAGACAGATGCCGAGGTCTCTGCTCCATGGAAAGGACAGTGAATAGTTTTGGGTTTTTGTAAAATTAGACAAAAGAAGCATGAGTGGGTGGAATCAGGCTCACAAAGCCCCCAGGGTTTGAGTTTTTATTTCAGTTATTGAAGTTGGTGTTTTTGAACTGGAAGCTGCAAGATACAGCTCTGTCCCTGCTGCTGCTGCAAAAGCCTGAGTTTTCTCTCAGCTGCTAGATTCATGCTTTTGGTTTCTCCTTTCTCCTGAACTGGAGGAGATTGCAGATGAGAGAAATCTGTTTTGCTGAATTTGGTTTTGCCAAGGGTGTGTTTATGGGATGCTGCTATATTGGAACAGTTAACAGCAATTCCATTTGCCTTCCTAATTAGTTGTTGTACCTGCAGACCAACATTCTGTGATTCATAGACAAGGACACTCAGGTCCCTCTGAATATCAGCATGCTGCAACTTTTTATCATTCAAGTAATACTCCTTTTTACTGTTACTACTACTAAAATGAATAACTTCACATTTATTTACATTCTATTCCAGCTGCCAGACCTTTGCCCACTTACTCAAAGTATCTATGTTCCTCTGCAGAGTTTCACAGGCCTCTGCACATTTTGCTCTGCCACTCATCTTAGTGTTATATGCAAACTTTGACACCGTACATATGGTCCCCAGCTCCAAATCATCTATATAAATTGTGAATAATTGCAGTCCCAACTCCGATCCCTGAGGCACACCACTAGTTATTGATTGCCAATCAGAACAGCACTACGTATCCCCACTCTTTGCTTCCAGTTGGTCAACCAATCCTTTATCCATACTAATGGTTAACCCCTAACACCATGCATCCTTATCTTATGCAGCAGCCTCTTGTCAAAATCGTTTTGGACAACTAGGTACACCACATTCACTGGGTCCCCGTTGTCCACTTTGCTCAAAATGTCTTCATAGAATTCCAAAAGATTTGTTAAACATGACCCGCCTTCATTAACCCATGCTGCGTCTGCCCAACGGGACAATTTCTATCGGGATGCCTTGCAATTTCTCCCTTGATAATAGACTCAAGCATCTTCCCCAATACAGAGGTTAAGCTAACCGGTCTATAATTCCCCAACTTTTGTCTACCTCCCTTTTTAAACAGTGACATCACATTTGCTGTTTTCCAATCTGCTGGGACTGCCCCTGTGACCAGCGAATTTTGGAAAATTACCACCAGTGCACCTACTATTTCTCCTGCCATCTCTTTTAGTATCCTGGGATGCATTCTCTCAGGGCCAGGACACTTGTCTATCCTCAGCTCCATTAGCTTTCCCAACACTACTTCTGTAATAATGATTGTTTCCAAGTCCTCATATACTTTCATCTTTTGTCAATTATTGGCATGTTATTAGTGTCTTCCACTGCGAAGACTGATACAAAATACTTATTCAATGCCTCAGCCATTTCATCATATCCCATAACTACATGCCCCTTCTCATCTTCAAAAGGACCAATATTTACTTTAGCCACTCTTTTTTTATTTTATATATTAATAGAAACTTTTGCTATGTCTTTATATTCTGTGTTAGTTTTTTCTCATCTTCTATCTTATTTTTCTCTACAACTCTTTTTGTAGTTTTCTGTTGACCTTTAGAGTTTTCCCAATCTTCTGGTTTAATGCTGTTTTTTTCCCCACTTTGTATGCCTTCTTTTTCAATTTGATAGCCATCCTTATTTCCTTATACACCCATGCAGGTTACCCCTTTTCTTACTGTTCTTCATTTTCATTGGAATATCATTTTGCTGAGCACTTGGAAAATTGCTTTGAAAGTCCTCCACTGCTCGTCAACTGCCCCACCATAAAATCTTTGTTTCCAATCTACTTTAGCCAAGTCCTCCCTCATCCTATTGTAGTCTCCCTTGTTTAAGCAGAGGACTCTGGTATTGGATTTTATCTTCACACTCTCCATCTGTATTCTAAATTCAACCATACTGTGATCTCTCCTTCCAAGAGGATCCCTAACAATGAAGGCAAATCATGATAATGGCCATTGCTTGTTTAGATAGTGGTAAGCTCTCTTCTGAAAGGTGTGAGAGCAATCTTTGTGTCCTTATCCACTTCGGCCTATATGTAACTTCTATTCTGTAGCAGTGTGGTTACCTATTTAATTTTCCAACTAAAGTGGCGAACCAAGCCACTGAACCATACCAGGGTAACGAGAGACAAACATCACCTCTGCCAGCAATGCCCACATGCTGAGAACAAATTTTAAAAGGTGCATACAATAAATAATGCTGGTCCCTGAAGGAAGAGCCCTATTACCTGGAATCGGAATGTGCCTGAATCTTCTGGACATTGATGTCTGTGTCAAGCACCCCAAGCAGCACTGCCAGCTGTCGCACAAGAGTATCCTTCTGTTGCTCAGTCAGACTGCTCACTCCGACCTGGAGCACCAGCTCCACCAAGTCATTCTTCCTAGGATCTGTTGGCACATGCACACAAGCATCAAGTTAGACATTGGAGAACAAGGAATGTGATTTCCCATATAAATTAATATCTTTGAGAAGAAATAAACATTCTATATCCATGGAATGCAATTGGTTCTGCACATGCCATGCCCCCCAGCTTTATCTCAAACCTTGGTGCAATTTCAGTGCTACCTAAGGACTTTCTTTGCCTTGACAGAGACACCCACATTTAACTTCATTGACAATCAGTGAGAGGCAGTAGCATAGTGGCTTTGTCACTAGACTAGTGTAGTCTGTTCTACTATAACACGATAGTTACATTCTTATGTAACCTCATGTTATAGAAAATCTTGCTTTAGAAATAACGAGGCCTATGGGAAAAACAGAGTTGGGGCGAACCACCAAAAATATCAGTAAAAATCAAAACAAAAATAGTAGTTAGCCTGACACAAATGATAGCACAGTCTAAGTAAATGTTAAAATCTTATAGTTTAACGAAATAATTCAATAAATTTATCACTTTAACGGTTTCTGAGTTTGCTCAATTACAGTACTGTATAAAGACAGGGGCTGAGGGTCATCATCAGCATCATCATTACTCTCAGATGCAGTTCTGGGTGCAGGATTACGGTGAAAGAAAATATTTAGACCAGAAGTGGGTGGCTGTGGTTCATTGTCCTCAGATTGTTTCTTGGGGGTTGGATTAAAAAGGGCATCTAGTTTTTGAAGCTGCTCATAGGGTCTCAGATACAACTTAATGCCATGAACTGCTATCCTGCTGTGTTCTGCATTGTAGTCATTGCCCTCTAACAGCTGCAACTGTTTCTCAACTTCCCTCAGGATCGAAGACAAAAGAGAAGTGGAGAGTTCTCATGGGGCTGCATCCTGGAGTTCTTCATCTTCATCTCGAGCTTCAACTTCCCTCACAGCGGCAAGTTGTTGTAGATCAGTCTCCCACTTCTTCAAATCTAAACGGCTTGGCAAGAGTGCCACAATGTTCTCTGATCGTAGGGAGCTCCTCTGACAGTTCAATGCCTTTAAAATTATGAAGAAAATCTGGGAGTAGCTTCTGCCAAACTCTGTGCAAGCAGTCCTTCCTGACATCACCCCAGGCCTCCACAATGATTTCAATAACATTCTTAATGTTAAAGCTCTTCCAAAATTGAAGGACACTGTCCTCATTATCCCCCTCAGTTGCTACAACCAGTTTCCTGAATGTACACCTTAAATAATAAGTTTTAAAGGCTCCTATTGCCCCCAATCCATGGGTTGAAATGAGAGAGTTTGTGTTCGGAGTAGAAATAGCACTTTGATGTTTTCAGAAAGCTCACCAATGGCGGGAGGGTGGCTTGGTGCATTGTCCAGAGTGAGGAGAATCTTGAAATCCAAATCTTTTCTTCCACAATAATTTCTAAAAAAAAAATCCTTGACAACATCAACATTAAGGTCAGAAAAAAATTGCCCCGTCATCCAATCTCTTTTGCTTGTCCTGAAGTAAACACTTAGAGTGGGTCTAAGGTAACCTGGGAAGGAATAGCATGAGAGCCAACGGAAATATACGTTTTTAAAAAATCGTTGCCCTTGACACTAAGAGTACATTTGTGTAAGTATGATATCATGAAGCTCTAGCAACACTGGAGTCAATAGAACAGGAGGCAAGGTCTCCCCTGGTTGGAGCCATATGTGGTACACAGGAAGATGGTTGTGGTTGTTTAGAGTTCGGTTATCTCAACTCCAAGATATCTCTGCAGGAGTTTCTCAGGGTCATGTTCTCAGCCCAATCATCTCCAGTTGCTTCATCAATGACCTTCCCTCAACATAAGGTCATAAGCAGGGATTCACCAATAATTTCACAGTGCATGTTCAATTTCCATGTTTAAATGCAGCAAGATATGGACAATATCCAGGCTTGGGCTGAAAGTAACATTCACGCCACACAAATGCCAGGCAATGACCATCGCTAATAAGAGACAATCTAACCACCATCCCTTGACATTCATCACTGAATCCCCATTATCAACATACTGAGGATTACCTTTCACCAGAAACTCAACTGGGTGTACAAATGCAGTGGGTACAAGAGCAGGTCAAAGTTTATCAATCCTGTAGCAAATAAATCCTGTAGCCCCAAAGCCTGTTCATAAGGCACAAGTCAGGAGTGTAATGGAATATTCCCCACTTGCTTGGATGAATGCAGCTCCAACAACATGAAAGAAACTTGACACTATCTAAACAAAGCACCCCACTTGATTGGAACCCCTTGCACAAACATTCGCTCCATCCATGACTGAAGCTCAGTAGCAGCGTCTGTACTCAGTACACGTTGCATTGCAGAAATTCACAAAGGCTCCTTTGACTCACCTTCCAAATCCATGACCACTTCCACCTTGAAGGACAAGGACAACAAATATATCAGAACACCACCAGCTGCAAGTACTCCTCCAAGTAATACATTGTCCTGACTTGGAAATATTCCACCTTTCCTTCATTGTTGCCAGAACTACACAAGGCAGCATTTTGGACCTTTTATCTAAGGTAAGATATACTGGCATTGGAGGCCATCCAGAGAAATTGACCCCAGGCATGGAGGAACTCTCTTATGAGAGGATGAGTAGATTGGGCCTGTGCTCATTGGAATTTAGAAGAATAAAAGGCAACATTATTGAAATATATAAGATTCGTAAGGGAGGATGCGAACAAAGTGAATGCAGAAAGGCTGCGCCCCTTTGCGGAATAATTTAGGATTACAGGGCATAGTCTCAGAGGAAGGGGTTGCCCAGTTAGGACAAAGGTGAGGAGGAACTTCCTTCTCAGAGGATAGTGCATCTGTGAAATTCTTTACTGCAGATGACTGTTGAAGCTGGATCATTATATAGATTCAAGGCTGTAACTAAAAGATTTTTAATTAGTAAAAGAGTCAAGGATTATGTTAAAAAGCAGGCAAGTGCAATTGGGGATTCTCATATCAGCCACCATCTCATTGGATGGCAGAGCAGAGATGATGGGCCAAATTGTTCAGTTCTGCTGCCAAGTCTTTGGTCTTAAAACTAGATGTTGAGACACTTTGGCCAGATTCCTTTCCGCTCCTCACTCAAAGTCCATGCACAGTTTCAGCAGCTGTCATTGGATAACAATAAGGAATGAAGTCACAAGTCAGTTTTTCTGGTCCAGGGGCTCTGAGGCTATATGTGGCTGGTTCCCAGGGGCTGAGATTTAAATAGAATTCAAGGAAGAGCACACAGTTAACAGTGTTGGTCCACAAACACTCTATCACCTAACCTGGTCGTACTTCAACAGTGGTGCTATCTGTGTCCGACTCCCCATTTGCATCAGTGACTTTCAGGTGAAAAACATACTTCCCTTCCACAAGGTTAGTTAGCTGCAGTCTTGCTTCATGATCTGAATAATGTATTACCTCCTGTGTTAGATAGAGAGACATTTGTTAAAAAGCAAACATAAAAAGCCTGTACTGAAGAGATTTCAATCAGATGAAAAGTTAAAAGCTGCTAAAAACATAAGATGTGTTTAGTCTGATCTGCCTGACAGTAGAATCTCTTTGCTTTAACCCTAAGCTTTCTTATTGCAGTTTATTTTCTATTTGCTGCAAAACTCCTGAGAAGAACCAGGGAGATACAAAATGGGACATGGCATGTAACCTGGAGAGTATGAAATTATTCACCTTGATGGTAAGAACAGAAAGCTGAAACTTTATTGCTGGAACAGCACAGCAGGTCAGGCAGCATCTAGGGAACAGAAGATTCGACGTTTCGGGCACATGCCCTTCTTCTGTTCCCTAGATGCTGCCTGACCTGCTGTGCTGTTCCAGCAATAAAGTTTCAGCTTTGATCTCCAGCGTCTGCAGACCTCACTTTCTCCGGTAAGAACAGAAAAGCAGTCTTAAGTTTTAAAAGACATTACATTTCAAAATATTTGAGTTCAAAGAGACTTGGGCTACTCATACATGGAACACATTAAAACAGCACCTAACTAAAGCAAGCAATTAGGAAAGCGGATGGAGTATTGAATTTTATTGTAAGGAGAATGGAGTATAAGAATTAAGCAAGTCTTGCTGTAATTGAATAGAGCTTTGGTGACATCATATCTGGAACACTTTTGGTCTTCATTTCTAAGGAAGGAGATACTTGCACAATGAAGTCACAGAGACAGAGAATGACATATGACAGAGAATTTCTTCTCTAAAGAGATTTAGGAGTCTCTGGAATCCCTTGCCACAGATAGCGAAGGGGCCAGAGTCCTTGAGTATATTTAAGGCTGAGATAGATAGATTACAACCAAGGTTTATGGGGAAAGGGCAGAAATGTCAGATTAGTCATGATCCTATTGAATGGCGGAACAGGTTCGAGGGGCAGATGATCTACTCAAGCTCCTATTTCATATGGTCTTCTTTGGTTCATGGGGTAAAAAGATTGTGCTATGACACGAGACTGAGAAAATTGGGGTTAGAAAAATTAAGCGAAACGCAAAACTCTTCAAGGGTTTGCCAGAATAAACAAGAAGCTTATTCCCCCTGGGCTGGGAAATCTGGAACGCAGCACCACAGTCTCAGGATAGGGCAACTTTGACTTTTTTCCTGAAAATGGGTGCTAACACTGGACATTAATTATATTCAAGGCTGTCACTGACAGATTTTTAATCTGTAAGGAAATCAAGGATTATGTGAAAAAGCAGGAAAGTGGAGTTGGGGATTATCACGTCAGCCACAAATTCATTGGATGGCTATTTGTAGTTCAAAAGAAACAACATTCAGAGATCCAGAACAAATGATGGCGAAGATTGGATTATATGGAATGATTTACAATAAATCAACACAACTTTTGCAATGGAAGCAAAGTATATTTTATCTGTGGGTTCATGATTTACTAATCTTAAATTGCTGATAACAAAATATATGTATCCTCACAGGCATGCAAATTAATTTAGTTTGTCAAATTGTTAGAAAAGATTTAGAATATATAGTAAAGGAAATTTCTTTAACATGGTTTCATGATTTAGGACAGATATGCTATTAATGAAGATTGAATTAGATAGGTGAATGAAGGAAAGGGAAAGATATGGAAATAGGGCAAGTAAATATAATTGCAACCCAGAGGTTAAACATTGACACAGAAAGTGGAATCAAATGGCCCATTTTCATGGTTTAATTCCTATACATCTCTTTGATGTTAAAATATGGAATAAGAACAATTCAACCTAACATTTCCATCAAAAGCAGAAAATACAGCACTTAATTAATCTTTGTAAACCACCCCACCTGCCCCCAGTCCTTTAACTGTCCAGGAACTCTGCATTCTTCCAACTCTTGCATAACCCACACTACCTTTGCCCCACCATCAGAGGCCATATCTTCAGACACCTAGTCTCTGGAAATTCCCTTCATAAACTTTTCTACCAATCTTCCCTCCTTTAACAGGCCTCCTTAAAAAGTTTGACAATCATGTGGCAAGCTGTCGGATTTTAACTGATAATGCTCCTTGTTGGTGATTTTGTTGTGTTTGTCTGTTGGCTGTTCTCTGTGCTATCTGCAGTTAGTCAAGCCCGAGCATATAGTGACAAAGAAAAAGAAACTGAAAGTAAACTAGCAGCTGCGAACACAGACATTTCAAAGTATTGAATAAAACTCTTGTTCATACATAGAGCCTTGGTGTGTGTCATCTCTGCACGTCTCCAAGGCACAACACAATAACAAGAAAAGAAGATGGAGAACCATTTAAGTTCACCAACTCTGGCTCCTTTCCCTTCTTCACGAGGAGATCAACCCATACCATGGGATTAGGTGGATTTCAGGTTTCAAGATCTACTTGGTAACAATGGGTATGGGACTTTTACAGGTAACAATGACTAGTGATAGATGTCCATTATCTCAAGTCAGAGAAACTTCAAGCAGTGCCCAGAAAGAAATCTATGTTTGATATGGCAGTGAGTGCTCTTGAAAAGTGTTTTGGGCAAAAAAAAACTGTGATGCTTGAATGATACCCTGCCAGGAAACTAGTGAACTTACAAAACAAGACATGGCAGTGTTGTGGCAGTTGGCTTCTATATGCAAATTTGGTAAAACTAACCTTTAAGCTAATTTGTAACCAACACACTGAAAAATATTTAATTCTATCAATTTGGGAATGCCTAGGCATCTTGTGGCTTAATGGGTGGCATCACCACCTTGGGATCAGAAGCTCCAGGTTCAAGTCTCACCCCAGGACATGATGACCAAGGAAGATGTGTTCAAAGCACAAATAGATTGATTATGTGACGATACTATTGGCTTTAAGAGGTGTATTTTGTGCTTTACTTTTATGAAGAAAGGTCGAGACATAGCTGGCATGCAGTTTGTTCAATGCCAATCAAGTAAAAAGCTTGTGAAGACTTGTTTTTCTTTAAAGTTGGAACAATAAAAGCAGCCTGAATGGGTGGTGTCAAGCTCCCAAAGAACAAAGATTTTTAGTTTTAGCTTTCAACTGTCGCTGGGTCTTAAAGCCGGATGTGAAACCTCTCTCTGTTCCAGCTAAAAGCTGGCGTTCTCTTCCTGCTGCTAGAATTACATGAAACAAGCTATTTTACTGAATTTTTACCTCTGCCAAGGGTGTGATTATGGGAACAGTTAATTAGTAGTTAATATATGCATTATTCTGTTAAGCATTTTCAAAGAGTTACAATTAAGCCAATTCTTTTCTTTTTATTCTCTCTGTATTTTAATTTTAGTGTAAAAGAAAATGTGTTTTGCTTAAAGTCATCATGTGGAGGTGCCAGTGTTGGACTGGGATGGACAAAGTTAAAAATCACACAATACCGGGTTATAGTCCAATAAGTTTATCTGAAAGTACTAGCTTGCAGAGCGCTGCTCCTTCGTCGGGTAGCTAGTGATGAAGGAGCAACACTCTGAAAGCTAATAATTCCAAATAAACCTGGTGTTGTATGATTTTTAACTGTGCTTGAAGTCGAGTAGTTTGACCAAATGAATTGCATCTGGAACTCAACACCTTACACTTGCCTTTAAAATAAGAACAAGTTAGGGTCTAGACTATTTTCTTAATATATTTCGAGGGGGGTTTGATCTGGTCCATGACAATTTTCAACCTGCAAATCCTTCCACACATACCAATGGCAGCCAGTGCAGTTTGGTCAGCCTGGTCAGCCACATACCAATGGCCAGGTCAGCCATTGGTGGAAGCAACTTTAAGCGACTATCATCATAGCTCCAGACTATGGCACACATATAAAGTTGCTCATTGCGACATTAACCTGATGCCCTGAGTGAATTAGAGATGTATACAGCACAGAAACAGACTCTTTGGTCCAACACATCCATCCCATCCAGATTCCAAAATTAATCTAGTCCTACTTGTCTGCAATTGGCTCATATCTCTCTAAACCTTTTCTATTCATACACCCATCCAGATGCCTTTTAAATGTTGTAATAGAGTCAGAGGTAAACAGGCAGGGGAATGGAAGAACACAGCAAGGCATGCAGCATCAGGAGATGCAGAAGTCGGCATTTCGGGTATAACCGTTCTTCAGGACTAGCTTGTTGTGTTCTTCCAGTCCCCTGCCTGTCTACTTTGGATTCCAACATCTGCAGTTTCTATTTTATCTGTAATAGAGTCAGAGTCATACAGTCATACGAATTGCAGCCTATCACCACCACTCATACAGAATGATGATTTCACTTTGAAAAAAACAGAACTTTAGCTGTCCAAATCAAATCTGTCATGTTTGATTCAAAAATTAAAAAAAATGCTCCCTTGTCATTTGCTACAGAGAGCTGTCTAAAAGGTAAAAAGTTAAAGTTATGCAACTGTTCACAATTATTGAAGAAGTGTAAATTAGATACTCACACCTGCAGCAGGACTCTGGCCATCCCGCGTCCAAAGATAAGATACAATGTCTTGGTCATCAGTGGAGTTGGAACCATCAAGGGTGATGGAGTTATTGGGTAAAGCCAGAAAATGGTTACCTCCAGCATTAGCTACAGGACGATTATTGGTTTCTTAAAAATATATACAAAAATCAGTCTTCACGTGTCATTGATAGACCATTTTAGTGAACAGTTATAAATTTCTAGGTTTATAAATTATGTTTATGAGAATGAAATTGGTAGTATAAAATGATTTCTAGCCATTTTTGTTGAACTTTTCTCATTCAGGTGCCTGAGAGTCCAATAAGATGGGCATCTGAAATTAATTTCCTACCAATACCAAGTAAATAATTTTCAGCAGGCAACACAGAAAGTGAAACAACAGCCAAGTTCACCTATAAAACAGACTTGAGTCTTCTATTGTGCACAGATGTCAATTATGTTGGACATGGTGTTTGACAGAAGTACAAAGTGAGAATTACTACCGCACAGTGAGAGTACCGCAAGTGAAAATCTCACTTAGAAGTACAGCTTCAAAATGTATCCATGGGTAATAGGTACAATAAAGAGAATAAGGAACAGCTGAGAGGGGCTTTACTCTTGCATACAGCATACAATGTAGAGAATGTGATATATCTGTGATTTTGTTTACCTTTATATAAAGCACATAGTACAAAATATACAATATATGGAAGTTCTTCTAACTTTATAAAACACAAAAAATGGAAAAGATTGGAGCTGATCAGCAAATAAAGCTTAAGCAGTCTTTAACAATGACTTGAAGGCATTATATAAAATATTTGTTATTCTCATTTAACATGATTCATATAGGGGAGGCGATGGTGATTAGATTAGATTGTGGAAACAGGCCCTTCGGCCCAACCAGTCCACACTGACCCTCCAAAAAGAGTAACCCACCCAGACTCACTTCCCTCTGACTAATGCACCTAGCACTAAGGGAAATTTAGCATGGCCAATTCACCTGACCAGTCCATCTTTGTACTGTGGGAGGAAACCGGAGCTCCCGGAGGAAACCCACGCAGACACGGGGAGAATATGCAAACTTCACACAGTCACCCAAGGCTGGAAATGAACCTGGGACCCTGGTGAGCCACCGTGCCATCCTGTCTATTGGTATTATCGCTGGACTGTTAATTCAGGTAATAATCTGGGGACCAACGTTTGAATCCTACCATGGCAGATGGTGGAATTTGAACTCAAAACAAAATCTGGAATTAAGAGTCTAATGTTGACCATGAATCCATTGTCAATTGTTGGAAAAACCCATCAGGTTCACTAATTTCCTTTAGGGAAGGAATGGTTGACCACAAATCTCTCCCACTCTTACTGGTTGCCATCCTTACCTGGTCTGGCCTACGTGAGACTCCAGATCAACACCAATGTGAGTGACTTTTAACTGTCCTCTGGGCAATTAGGGATGGGCAGTAAATGCTATCCCAACCAGCGAGGTCCTCATCCCATGAATGAATAAAAAAATAAATAAATTCCACCTGGCCTTTGAGTTGAGATTTTCTCTCATTGTACTTAACAGTGTGCCAAGTGACTTTGTAGTGTTGTTATAAATGAACACAGTGTTCATGTGATTGCTGGACTCAATTTCCTCCCTCTTATGTCAGGAGGGATATAGTTGGATTTGAGGCAGATCTGAGAGGTGTCATTAGGTTTATTCCAAGGGTTGTCATATGAGGACCGATTGAGCAGGTTCTTCTCTTCTTTCATGGGACACAGATATCACTCACAAATCCAGCATTTGTTGCGCATCCCTAAATGCACTTGAACTGAAGACTTCAGAGGAAGTTAAGAATTGCTGTGGGTCTGGAATCACATGTCGGCCACAACAAGTAAGGGTGGCAGATTTCCCTCCCTGAAGAACATTTGTGAACAGGTGAGTTTCTATAACAATTGAAGACTTTTTTATAGTAATCTTGAACAAGACTGTTAATTCCAGTTTTAAGAAATTAAACTGAAATTTCACCAGTAGCAGTATGTGATCTGAATGGATGACCCCAGAGAATTATGATATGGAGGTGCCGATGTTGGACAGAGGTGGACAAAGTCAAACATCACATGACACCAGGTTATAGTTCAACAGGTTTATTTGAAACCGCAAGCTCTCAGAGCCAACGCTCCTTCCTCAGGCAGCTAGTGAGACAGAATACATTGGACACAGAATTTAGAGAGAAAGATCAATGGGTCATACAACTTATGCAAATGTATTGAACAAACCTAGATGGCTAATAAGTCTTTAATGGAGGTGCAGTTTCGATTGATTAATATGTAAATCCCTGCCTCAAGATAACTGCAGGTTTTATCAGAATAAAGGTGACCCCTTAGGTCAAACAATACATTTTAAGTGTGAGGCCATGTTTCAAATCTGTTTGTATCTCATCCTGGAACCAGACTGTTTTTTTTTCCAAAGTAGAAATTTATAAAATGCCACACTGAATGACTGTGTAGAGATTGTGTGCTTTTTGAACAAAATAGAATGTACTTGCAAATTCAAATTTACAAATGCAATCTCACTCCAAAGATTTATATGTGTGCAAGTGAGTGAAGGAGTCGGAGTGAGACCGTGTGTGTGCTCTTGAAAGAGAGAATGTATGTGTATGCTGAAGAGGGAGCGTGTGAGAGTGTGAGGGAGTATATGTGTGAGAGCATGCATGTAAGTGTGTGTGAGAGTGAGGTGTGCTTGAGAGGGAGTGCGCATGAGTCTGAGGAGGTATATGCACATGAGAGTGAGAGTGTGAGAGAGAGTCTGTGTGTGTTGCTGAGAGAGAAAGTACATGTATATGTCCATGCGTAAGAGTGTGTTTGTGAGTGTGAGAGAGAGAGAGAGAGAGAGAAAGAGAGAGAGAGAGAAAGAGAGAGAGAACATAGTGTGGTGGGGTCACTTGTAGTGTGACATGAACCCAAGATCCAAGTTGCAGCCACCCTCATGGTATCAAACATGGCCATCACCTCCTGCTCAGCGACCTGCATTGTTGCATATCCCGAAGTCCACCTTAGAGGGCGTTTACCCAAAGATCCAAGGCTGAATGTCCTTGACCAGTGAAGGGCTCCCCCACTGGGAGGAACATCCTTGTCTGGCGATTGTTGTGCAATGTCCATTCATCCATTGTCGTAGCGTCTGTTTGGCCTCAGCAATCTACCATGCCTGTGGGCATTCTTGCCTGCAGCATATGAGATAGACAACATTAGCCGAGTCACATGACTATCTGCCATGCACGAGGTGGGTGATGTCCCTACATGTAATGGTAGTATCCATGCGGTGGTTACCATGACAGGGTTGTGTGGTGTTATGGTTGATGCTGTCCTTAAGGCTGGGCAGTTTGCTACAAACAATGGTCTGTTTAAGGTTTGGTGGTTGTTTGAAGGCGAGAGGTGGAGGCGTAGGGAAGATCTTGGAGAGATGCTCATTGTCATCAATAATGTGTTGCAGGCTGCAAAGAACATGGCGTAGGTTTCTCTGCTCCTGGGAAGTACTGGATGATTAAGGGTATCCTATCCTATTGGGGCAGCACGGTGGCTCAGTGGTTAGCACTGCTGCCTCGCAGCGCCAGGGACTTGGGTTCGAATCCAGCCTCGGGCGACTGTCTGCGTGGAGTTTGCACATTTGCCCCGTGTCTGCGTGGGTTTCCTCCCACAGTCCAAAGATGTGCAGGTCAGGTGAATTGGCCATGCTAAACTGCCCATAGTGATAGGTGCATTAGTAGTGAGTAAGGGAATGGGTCTGGGTGGGTTACTCTTCGGAGGGTCAGTGTGGACTTGATGGGCCGAAGAGCCTGTTTCCACACTGTCAGGAATCTAATCTAATGTATCGGTCATATCCAGTGTCTATCTCCTGAGGAGATCGAGACAGTTTTATGCAATGGCACGTTGGAACTGGCAATTGATGAGTTGAGCATCATGTTCTGTTCTTATGAGGATGTCCTTCAGCACCTTCAGGTGTTCTTTGTTTTCCTCATCTGAACAGATCCTGTGTGTGTGTAGGGCTTGTCTGTAGGGGATGGCTGTTTTAATATGTTTAGGGTGGAAGATAGAGAAGTGCAGCATCGTGGGGGTATCTGTGAGCTTACGGTAGAGTGAGACTGAGGTGTCTGTCCTTGTTGGAAATGCATGTTTCCAAGAATGAGACTGATTCTAAAGAGTAGTCCATGGTAAGTCTGATGGTAGGATGAAACTCGTTGATATCACAATCTAATTCTTTCAGTGACTCCTCACCATGGGTCCAGAGGAAGAAAATGTTGTCAATGTATCTGCTGTAAAGCCTTATTTGGAGGTCCTGTGCAGCAAAGAAGTCTTGTTCAAATTTGTGCATGAAAATGTTGGCATATTGGAGTGCAAATGTGGTCCCCATGGCTGTTCTGTGTGTCTGGATAAAGAACTGGCTGTCGAAGGTGACAGTTTGAGGATACGTGTCCAGCCAAGGGCAATGCCTCTCCGAGGGGTCCAAAACAGCCTCAGTTCTCAATAGCAACAACTGTTAATCTCCGGACACTAGCCTACAATTCATCCACTTCATCCTCGACCACATCCTTCACCTTTGACAACCAGTTGTTTATCTAGACACACGGAACAGCAATGGGGACCACATTTGCATCCAATATGCCAACATTTTCATGCACAATGTTGAGCAAGACCTCCGACCAATGCTTTACACCAGACACACTGACGACATTTTCTTCTTCTGGACCTATGCCAAGGAATCATTGAAACTACACAATGGTATCAACAGGTTTCATCCCACCATCAGACTTACCATGGACTACTCTTTCCAATCAGTCTCATTCTTGGACACACACATGTCCATCAGAGACAGACACCTCAGTACCTCACTCTACCCACAAGCTCACAGATACCCCCATGATGCTGCATTTCTCGAGCTTCCATTCTAAACATGTTAAAAAAAGCCATCCCCTACAGACAAGCCCTATGCATACACAGGATCTGCTCGGATGAGGGGGAATGCAAAGAACACCTGAAGGTGCTGAAGGATGCCCTCATAAGAACAGGATATGATGCCCAATTTATCAATCGCTAGTTTTGACGTGCTACAGCAAGAAACCATCATGACCTCCTCTGGAGTCGAACACGGGATACCTTTTGTTGTCCATACTTCCCGGGAGCGGAGAAACTACGCCATGTTCTTCGCAGTCTACAACACATTATTGATGATGATGAGCATCTCCAAGATCTTCCCTACACCTCCACTTCTTGCCTTCAAACAACCACCAAACCTTAAACAGACCTTTGTTCACAGCAAACTGCCCAGCTTTTAGGTAAACGTCAACCACAACACCTTACAACCCTGTCATGGCAACCACTGCAAGGCCTGTCAAAGCATAGACATGGATACTACCATTACACATGAGGACACCGCCCACCACGTGTGCGCCAGGTACTGATGTGACTCGGCCAATGTTGTCTAACTCATACGCTGCAGGCAAGGATGCCCAGAGGCATGGTTCATTGGCGAAACAAGCAGATGCTACGACAACGGATGAATGGACATTGCGCAACAATTGCCAGACAGGGATGCTCCCTCCCATTCAGCGGTCAGGGACATTCAGCCTCGAATCTTTGGGTAAACATCCTCCAAGGCAGACTTCAGGACATGCAACATGGCAGAGTCGCCAAGGAGAGGCTGATAGCCATGTTTGATACCCATGAGGATGGCCTCAACCAGATTATTGTGTTCATGTCACACTACAGGTGACTCCACCACACTATACACTCTTACACACACACTCTCGCATAAACACACACACACTCACACAGACCCTCTCTCACATACACACACTCTCTCCCAAGCATGCATGCATACAAACACAAATAACGTACTCACACTCTCTCACAGGCATATCCTCACTCACACTCACACACAGTCCCTCTCAAGCACACTCACACACTTTCTCTCTCTCAAGACCACATGCGTACACATACATACACTCTCTCCCTCACACACACACACACACACCTTATAGAGTGAAATCGCATTTATAAATTTGAATTTGCAGGTACATTCTATTTTGTTCAAACAGCACACAATCTCTAGACAGTCAGTCAGTCAGTGTGGCATTTTAAAAATTTCTACTTTGGAAATAAAACCAGTCTGGCTCCAGGATGAGACACAAACAGACTTGAAATGTGGCCTCACCCCTAAAATACATTGTCTGATCTAAGGTATCACCTTTATTCTGGTGAAACCTGCAGTTATCTTGAGGCAGGGATTTACATATTAATCAATCAAAACCTGCACTTACAATCCAACTGATTAGGGACTTAACAGCCATCTAGGTTTGTTCAATATATTTGCATAAATTGTATGACCCATTGATCTTTCTCTGTAAATTCTGTGTCTGATGTATTCTCTCTCACTAGCTGCCTAAGGAAGGAGCGGTGGCAGTTTCAAATAAACCTGTTGGATTATAGCCCAATGTCGTGTGATTTTGACCAGAGAATTAGTAAACTTACATCAGAGTCACCCCTATCGGAATGTAAATTCATTGCAGTTTAGAAAAATGAGAGCCATTGTTAATGAAAGATTATGAGGAGGCTTGAAAAGTTGATCCTAATAGGATGTTAACCCCTCATAAGGAAATTTAGGACCAGGAGGCATTGTTTCAGAGTATAGGGGCAGCCATTTAAGATGGAGATGAGGATGAATTTCTTCTTTCAGAGTGTCATAAATCTTTGAAATCTTCCGCCCTAGAGAGGAGTGGAGAATAACTCATTGAATATATTCAAGACTGAAGCAAATAAATTTGTGAAAAATTACAAAGTCAGCTTTATGGGGAACAGGCAGAAAAGTGGAGTTGAGGCTTAGATCACACCAGCCATAATCTTATCAGGTGCTGCAGCAGGGTCAGAGAGTGGAATGGCCTTCTACTGCTCCTATTACTTACACCATGGCAGGAAACTGAAAGATTAGCATTAGTATGTCATAATGACTAGAAAACTCTGCCTGGCCTTCTCAGCTGATAGTTTAATGGTGTTTTTTTTACCCTGGTGCGTGAAACAGTAAGCTGAAAGGTACGATAAAATACCCACAGCATCATGAGACAAAGAATTGAACAAAAATTCCATACACAATTCAAACACTGGAATGACATTCAATTATAGCTGAAATATGAGTTACACTTAACTGACCTTCTTTGATAGTGACTGCCACTGTTTTTGAGCTGCTTAGGCCTTGCTGGTCAGTGACAGTCAGCCTGAATTGGTATGTCCCAACGTGAAGCCCTATCACTGTGGCCACAGCCTTGTTATTATCCTCAACTTTCACATCAGGGCCACTGAAATAAAGAACTTGCACTTACATAGTGCATTTCACAGAACCAAGCCATCCCAAAGTATACTACAGCCAACGGTATACCTTGAGTTACAACAGTAATGAAGGAAATACAGTAGCTAATTTGTTCATAGAAACAGTAATATGATTATGAAAAGGCAATTTGTTTTTCACTGAAAGAAAGGGTAAATATTGGTCAGGAAACTGCACAGCTTTTCTGAAAAATAGCGGTATACGAGTGATTACCTCTGCCCAAGAGTATAGGCAAGGTTGGTTTAACATTACATCCAAATGATAGCACTGTCAACAACAGAGTAGTATGCATTCATTACTGCACTGGGGTTGCCAGCCTAGATGTTGTGCTCAAAGCTCCAAAGTGGGGCCAAGAGACCAGTGTCAAGATTAGAGTGGTGCTGGAAATGCACAACAGGAGCTCTTCATCAGATTTCCTGATGAAGGGCTCCTGCCCGAAACATCGATTTTCCTGCTCCTGGGATGTTGCCTGACCTGCTGCACTTTTCCAGCACCACTCTAATCTTGACTCTAATCTCCAGCATCTGCAATCCTCACTTTCACCTATGAGACCAGTGTCCTACCAGTCATAACTGAGACAGCTGGGTATCAAATAGGAAAGGAAATTGCCAACTCTGCTCTGGTTAATTGCTGTTATTGGAAAGGCCACAAATGTATGCTAGATTTAGAATTTTAACATACAATACATTCTATCAAGACATATTTCATCAAGAATCTGATTTGTCAAATATTATCAATGCTCATAATAACAAAGCACAACTTTTAACTTAAAATTCAGTTATAAATATTAAGTTTCACTTTTTTTAAAGTGATCTGGAGCCTTGTAATTTTAATGCAGAGGACATTGACCAGGATTGTAACATGGATGAGGAACTTCACGTTTACGTAGAGACTAAAGAATCTGCAATTGTTCTCCTTATAGTAGGAGAGACTAAGGGCTGACTTAACATGTTCAAAATTATGAAGGGTTTTGATTAAACAAATGAAACACTTCCTGCTGGCAGAAAGGCCAGGATCAGAAAGCAAAGATTTAAGATAATTAGCATGGAACAATGGGAAGATGATTTTTCTCCCAATGTAGCCAGTATGTTGATCCAGAATTCATTGCCTGAAACACTGACCATTATAGATTCAACAGAAACTGACGGAATGAAATTGGGTGTATAACTAAAAGGGACAGTGAAAGAGCAGGGACTAATTGCAGAGTTCTTTCAAAGAATCAGCACAGGTCCTGTAGGCTGAGTGGCTTACTTCGATACTGTAAGCCATTATAATTCAACTTAAGAGCATTTTACATTTGTCTGAATTTTCAACTAACTGACAGTTATTCCAATTGACAGAACACGTATGCTTCGATCTCAACTGTTACAGAACACGAAAAATCCACAAATGAAGAGGGTAATGGAAACAGAACAATTTTTGAAGCAGATAAGATCAGCACTTGAGAGAAATAAACTCGAAAGGCAACAGAGATCGAAGAGGGAAATGGGAACTGGCTGATCTGCACTATCGAAGCCAGCATGGCTTCATTATTCTGGGGTAGTTTTATTGGGCTCTGTATTAGTTTTCAGATGGGATTAACATCTCTTTTTATGTCATAATGAATTTAAAAGCCTTGGTTAAACAGTTGTTAAAAGATGAATATCTGGAGCAGAATGTGTGTTTTCAGTGCTCTACAATAACAATCTATGAGTAAAAGAGAATTTGTTGCTGCCCAACGGCCTACATTTTGGTATTTACATCAATGCGGTTTCTAAAAAAAATACCATTCTGCCACCATGCTGAAAGCATTAAAAAACAAAATGTTTGTTCCTGTAGTTAATTACCTGATCTTCTCCCAGTGATATGAGATAATACCCTGATCATCAGTGCTCCCTTGTCCATCCAAAGTAGTACTTTCTACCGGGCTTATTAATTCTTTGTCAGGACCCACAATTGCTATTGGGGGGCTGTTTTTCTCTGCAGAAAAGGAAAACAATGCAATAAATGTCAAAGGGCCAGTTGCTGACACTGCACAAATGACAGGAACTGTCTTCGAGCAAGAGTTATCCTTTTTAGAATTCATGAATGCAATTCAAGACATTTCACATGAAGTGTAGGTGCAATTTAATGAATTTTAACAAAACAGTGTGAATTATTGCAGTAGGTTGTAGTTTGACATTTTCAGTTTTTCTTGGCAGCTGAGTATTAGTTTTCAGATAACTTCAGGAAGGCTGGTTCAAAAACAAACAATGCTAGAATTATCATTTGCCAAGGGCAAAACAACAAATGCAGAAACCATATTTTTTTAAAAAGTACCCATGGGAAAGCCAGTAATAATTCTCTTCAAAATCTAAATAAGCAGCTGCAATCATAACCTGCAAGAACACAGTGTCCTACATTTTTCACCTTCAGAGATTTGTCTTTTAACTGCATCTGTTTCTGGTTGTGAAAGTCACCTGTTAAGCACATTTGTATATTAATCTGGTAAGTCTGCTCCTCCTGAATTATGTGAAACTGGCCTTTAACCTTCCAATGATTCAGGAAGTTAGTTTGAAAATCCACTTTATGCATACTTACACACAGTGAAAAAGAGACATTGCTAAAATACTTGTCTATCCCTGATTTCTCCGCAGGACATTCCCATAGTCAAATGCAAGAATGGATGGGAGGTGTGTTAGATGAAGGCAGTCCACAATGCTGTATCTTGCTTGCTGACCTACATCGGCTCCTAGTCTACTGACACGTTTTCACTGTATTTAAATTCTTTCACAAATGCTGCCTCCCACCACCATCTGTACAACCTCCTGCAGGTTTACAATCCTCGAAAAACTCGGCATTCCTGCAATTCCAGTAATTTGTATATCCTTGATTTCCTTCCACTGGAGATTGTGTCTCCATCTTTTAGGCCCCAGACTGTCAAATTCCCTCCTTAAACCTCTCCACTTCTCTTTGGTTAAAGCGCTCTTTAAAACTTACCTTTTGGTAGTATTTTTGGTCAACAGTCCCAACATCTCTTTCTAGAGGTCAATGTCAAATTTGACCAGGTAACCCAAAGGAACTGTTACTATGCTGAAGATGATTTTTCTTTAGTTGGCCATAAGCAGTCTTTTACAATCCTGAAGGTTAAGTGACTAAGGAGTCATTGATTTGAAGAAAAGGAAACCCTTTGTGTGGATGTGAGTGCCTGAACAAACAGCACAGCATGCTGTTTCGTGATCATAGAAGCCCTACACTGAGGAAACAGGCCATTTGGCCCATCAAGTTCACATCGACCCTCCAAAGAATAACCAACCCAGACACACCCCCGTTCCCTCTCCCTGCATCGCCCATGGTTAACCCATCTAACCCTGATCACTATGATCAATTTAGCATGGCCAATCCACCTAAACTGCACATCTTTAGACTGTGACAAGAAACCAAAGCACCCAGAGGAAACCCACGCAGACACAGGGAGCATGTGCAAACTCCACAATACAGTCGCCAGAGGCTGGAATCGAACCAAGGTCCCTGGCGCTGTGAGGCAGCAGTAGGATTTTACTTACTTTTAAATAATTTTATGGCACCCCATTGGAGATGCTATGCTTGGTCTGCTTCTGAAGGTGAATCCAACATATGAAATTGAGTGACATGTACTTTACTGTCAGACCTGTGGTCATATCCTACACTCAAGCTTGGAACAATGATGTACATTGAATGCAAATGGGCACAATTAGACTAAAAATTATTGAATATATCCTCTTATCATCCTTTTAAATGAAGACATATAAATTCTGCTGGAAGTAACAGAGATATCTTTAAGAAGTGGTAATGTCAAGATCAGCTACAGTGTCACTAAATGACATAACACATAACAAGCTAGTGTGCTTCCAATTAAACCTGTTGGACTGTAACCTGGTGTTGTGTGATTTTTAATTTTGTAGACCACAGTCCAACACCGACATCTCCAAATTATGACTAAATGGCATGACAAGGTTAAAGAGGGAAAATAGCTTGGTCCTGATCTTGTCTCATACTTACATGTCAAGAACTGGGAAATGACATAGAGACAACACAGTGTCAAGTCAATGTCTTTATTGTACAATTACAAGCTTCTACCAGTTGTACACTGAAGGTTTGTCAGTCTGTGAGGTAGTGTGCAAGCATAGAGATCCAGTTTGCTTCAATGCCTGAAGAACACATGGGGTGTGAACACAACATTTAACCTAATTAACTTTTTGCTTGTTTCAATGACATTTACAAACTATAATAGCAAGGCAACAAAAAAAAACTTTCTCACCAGTTCATGTTTTGATGCTTTTTCCTAATTAGAAAAACAAAGGTCATTGGTAGAGATCTTTAAGAACCAGACATTGGCTGGAAAAATTGCAACATGATCTGTCGAGATGCCTCATCACTTTGAAAACACTTGACATTATGAAATCAATTGAAGCAACTTGTAAAACTGTAGAAGATTTATGAAAGAGAAAGCTTAGAATTTTGAGAGCTGAAAACAGTCACTGTTTTTCCCACCAACATCATTTTCCAATCAATCCTGCTTAGCTCTGATCTTGCCCGATTTTAGACTGCTCTCCACCAACTGATTTTTCTTACTCTGTATTGGTGCATGTCACTCTCCAACAACATCCTGAATCTTATCACTGTCTCCTAAATATTCGCCTACTACATTTGATCCGCTTGGTCCAGCTCATCTCCAAAACCCAGGTCCAACAATGCATCCTTCCTTGTTGAACCAGACACATACAGCTGGAGGAAATTTTCCCAAACACAATCTTGGAACACTTGCCCCTCAGTGTCCTTACACAACCAGTATTCGAGTCTATATTCAGGTAATTGAAGTCTCCCATTAAAACTACTGTTGGCATATTATTGTAATTTCCTTGCAGGTTTGTTCCTCTGTATCCTCTATCCAGTTTATGGCCTTTCGAGTCACCAAGTAATGCAATTGTACTCTTTATATTCTATAACTCTAGCCAAATTGTCTCTATCCTTGAACCCACTGAGATATCTTCCTTCTCACACACTGAATGTCCTCCTTAATGAATATTGCTACCCCTCCTCCTATACTTCCTTTTCTATATTTCCTTAACAACTTCCATCCATGAATATTTAACACCCAGTCTTGCCCTTCTTTGAGCCCGATCTCTATCACTGATATATTATCATCATTGCACATGGCAATCTGCATCTGTAACTTCTGAACCTTATTTACCAAATGTATTTACATATATGCATGTTAACTCTTCATCCCCTACTTCAACGTCACCTATTAACGTACTATTCTCAATGTTAGTGTCAGCTGCATCCTTAAGTATTTTGTGAGCTCTGGTATCCTCCTCTACTATTCTTCCTTGGCTACTACACCACTGCATTTTCATCTATTTCTCACTAGGGCAACACTTCAGGACACTAACTAGCAAAATTCCTCAAAGGTGCAAGAATTCAATTTGCAAACAAATATTTCTGAACAAATTTTGGTTTCAGAGTTTTGGGGCAAAGCTGCCTTTCAATGGGCATTTGTTGCATGTGAGCTATTTGTTTTCAGTTGGATACTCACCAGGCTGGACAATGACCGTCACCTCAGTTGAGGACTGCTGCCCAGCAGAGTCTGTAACGGTGAGCTGGAATGTATAATCCCCTTCCTGCATCGCAGACAACTGGAGGTAAGGAGTCCGCACACCCTGCACAAAAGAATTACAGTTTACAATCGCAGGTTATGAATAACAGCAGCAAAGCTCAGGACAGCTTTACTCAATCAATGCTGAAATGAAGGCACAAGAGTAATCATAAAATTGTAAATATTAGTTAGATCAAAATGAAGAGAATCACTTGCAGTTTTAATCCACTTTCATGTACTAAATATACAATAAAGATTCACCAAGATGACGAGAAACTATATACAATAAAATCAAATTTGTACAGCACGCGAGCAGAACATTCATCCAAATACGTCTATGCTATGTTATGCTCCACACAAGCCATTTACTACTTTATTTCATCTCATTCCATGAGAATTGTCATCTAGTATTTTCTCTCTCATGTACTTGCCTTAGTTATCTTGAATGCACATATGTTACTTGTCTCAACCACTGCATGCTACGGCAAATGCCATATTTGCACCATTATGAGTGAAGATGTTTCTTATTTGATTTATCAGCAACTATTTTATACTTATGGCACACAGCTTTAAAATTCACAGCTTTAAAATGTGTTGCTGGAAAAGCGCAGCAGGTCAGGCAGCATCCAAGGAACAGGAGAATCGACGTTTCGGCATAAGCCCTTCTTCAGGAATTCCTGAAGAAGGGCTTATGCCCGAAACGTCGATTCTCCTGTTCCCTGGATGCTGCCTGACCTGCTGCGCTTTTCCAGCAACACATTTTCAGCTCTGATCTCCAGCATCTGCAGTCCTCACTTTCTCCAATTTGTAATGAGGATCCATCATATAACATGATGAGCAGCAGTGCAGATTGCAGTGAGTTTTAAAGAAACCTTCATAGCCAGTTTTAGGAAGACTATTTATGCAGACAGCCAGCAGCTGGGAATGCTGAACTTTGAGAACCCTGCAGGATAGAATCTAGTGGAAGGAAGAATCTACAGATGACAGAAAACAATTTAAAATCTGATAAAAGAAGTGTAGCAGTGCAAGTAAGCAAGGAACTCAATGGAACTGGAACATTCCCAGGTAGATACAGGCAACACTACATGGGCAGTGGTCTGCAGCAGTGGTCCTGAGTCAGAGTTCAGCTGGAGCCTGCAATTGGATTTGAAATCCCTGGAGGGCAAGGTGCAAACTTTGAAAACATGGTGCAGTTACTGTCTGAGAAATTCATAAATAACCAGATATTGCCATCGTTGCAGGCATTGCCCAGTGAGGTACCATACATCAAAGGAAAGCAAGGGTCACTGAAGTAATTTTAAGAGTAGGTTTCAGTACCAGAAATTTCACAAGATCAGAGTTAAAGAGCAATTTAGAAACCGAAGCAAACAAAGTCTATTGGAAGAAGAAAGCTAACAGATTATTAAGTCCACAGAAGAAAGTAAGAAATCAATTATTTAAATTGTGGTAAACTCAGGAAGAATTTACTCATTTATTAATTACTGATGCTGAAAATGTGTTGCTGGAAAAGCGCAGCAGGTCAGGCAGCATCCAAGGAGCAGGAGAATCAATGTTTCGGGCATGAGCATTCTTCAGGAATGTATTAATTCACTTTATAGATGGCAGGGGCCATCCAGGAAAAAAGTGGAAGGCTGCAGTAGTGAAACATTTAGCCAAGTCTATTCAAGAAAACAGAAATCAACTTATAAAGCTATGAAGAGCAGGAATCATTTGCTAAAGTCATGAACAGAACAGGATTTTCCTTAAAGCCACACGCAGCAACATTTATTCGTTAATTCTGTTTAAAAAAAAACACAAATCATTTGATTGGCCATGAAATGACGAGAATCTTCCATCTTGCTTGCAGAAGGTAGTAGTCTTCCATTAAGGTTAGATAAGCATGGGAAAACCTTTCATTACAGCCCTGTACACAGTAGCAGCTTATTATACTGCAGAATTAAAATCTTTAAAGCAAAAATAATTAAAATATAGCAGAATTAAAATCCTTCAAAATAAAGAAATTAGTAATGATTCTAGGAAGACAAGACAGCAGAAATAATACTGCCAAAAAAATCCACTTTTGGAGATAGACCAAATAAAATGTAATATTAGACATCTTGGAGAAACAATCCTTAAGGTACAGAATTGCTTCCAAATTGGATGCTTAATCAGAAGCTGAACAAGTAAACACATTTTTATATTTGATATGGAGTATAGCTGGTAATGTTATGGTTCGCCAAGGCATAAAATAAGCAACAGATCCTTTTGATGAAATTCTACAATCTTTTGACAATTACTTAAACCTCAGAACAAATAAGATTCTTGACGAAGTAGCATTTAACAGAAGAATTCAGTAACCAGGGGAATCAATAGATAATTTCATTGTCAGAATTCATGAACAGCTGTTGGGATTATTGACAAGTTTTGTCAGATGAACAAAAAATTTGACTTTGAAGACGACTGTTCAGATGATGAGTGAAAAAGTCCTGAAGCAACGCAGATCAGTTCCCAGAGAGAAGATCAATCTAATCATAGGAGAGCAGCAGAATCCATTCAGTTCTTAAGGTATCAAAAGTGTTGAGCACATGAGAAGCCAGTACAGGGAATAGGCCATACAGCAGATACTCTAGATCATCAATGCTGTACAGCAAGGAAACTTCACAGACACGAGCAATGCCCAACAATTAAAACAGAATGCTGTATTTGTAAAACAATAAGTCAGTTATAGAAAATGTGTAGAGGTAGGACTCATAAAGGTTTGCAGGGTATCATAAAGTCAAATAGTTACCCATATAAAGAAGTTAATTAGATAGAACAGGCTACAATAGAAAAAAGGCCAAAAGTACCTCAGGAAAATAGGTGATCCAAGCCAAATGTTTGACAAGAAAGTATTTATGTCAATGAACACCTCATCAGTTTTAACCTTGATATGGGGCAAGTGTCACTATATTATCAAATAATCTAGTATGACTGAAAAAAATACTATTTACAGTTTACAAAAATACAATTACATGATGCAGAAGGTATAGCTCTAAAGATTAAAGGTGTGCCATAAGCAATGTTGCAACACAAGGCCTGTAGTACACTAAGGTAAAGAACACATATATACTTTACAATCCAGAATTTTCACCTTAAGCATGAGCACATGATTTGACTTCAATTGTCTTCAAATGGTAGAAGTATATTAACTAGTTTCAATCAAGACAAATAGCCAGGAAACAGTCAATCACGCAACAATTGTTCAAGGAAGAGCCAGTCATGGAACCACATGATAGCGAACATGTTAGATGTTAGTTAGATAATGAAACATTAGTCAAGGGACAACATGATAGAAGAACTGGTACAGCCTCCTAGACCCAAGGTAGAGCCCAGAAAGAAGACAAAATTCATTGAGATTTAACTATGCTGGCATTAGAGAATTGTTTGATATTGTTAACAGGATGAGAATCTGCCACTATGTCGAATTGGCAGAAGTATCTTCCACTCCGATCATCACTAATAAAAGCTCAGAAAACAGACGTCAGCAAGGTTTCCAAGGAGACAAAAATAATGAAAAAGCTAATGAGCAATTAATGAGCCTTCAAATTAATTTATTCATATTGGCGAGCCAGCCTAGGCTTGGGAACAAATGTTATGATTGTTTCAAATCTGAAGTCAGACGATGCTAAGGCACAAGTGCAAGTGAAAGATTTGCTTTCCTCATCTTCCAAGAAGAATCCTCAGTATCAGTGACAGAAACGATGCCAAGTAAAGGAACAACTCTCCAGTTGTTAGACTGGGAAAGTGAACAAATTGGATTCACTAGTAAAGCAACCACAAGGGGTATATTCAAGCTTCCAAACCAATTAACAGAGAGAAGTACAGAGTTTATGCACTTCAGCACACATTTACCATCATTTGGAAATAAGGATTTGCTCACACAGAAGGTAGGCCAGGGGCTCTTGCCCAAAACGCCGATTCTCCTGCTCCTCGGATGCTGCCTGACTTGTTGTGCTTTTCCAGCACCACACTCTCAGCTCTGCATACAACTCGATTGTAGATGCCGCCAAGATCGGGAAAACAACATCCACAGATTTATGGTCCAAAAAAGAAATTGCCTGGCCAAGGGATCAGGATATTATCAAAAAAAGAAAGTTACCTGGTTCAGAAATTCACGATATCACAAAAATGGAAGTGTCTATTTCAACACAGCAGCCATTTTCTATAATGAAAGATCAAAGATTTTCCAGCAGAAACATTAGAGCAACTGTTTATTTCAACAGGAAAGATGTCCTCGACAAAGGAAATTCAAGGGATCAAAGGTCCTCCAGTTTACAAAGGACTTTACAAAGCTGTAAAAACAGTACATTTTTATTTTTCTGTATTTTTAATTGTGGTTTGTAATGGGAGAAGGACTGTTTTAAAAACCAAGGATTTTGGAAGAAATTGCTGAGTTTTTAAAAACAAGTTACCAAAACCATTGTAAGTGTGGTTTACATTGTTGCTTTGTTCAACCAGTGGGGAAAATATTCATTGCAGATGGGCTCACACCAAAAGGCATGTGCAAAGTGAAATTCAGCCAGCAAGAAGATAGCGGATTGTGTGTAAGGGGAGATTTATAAGGGGTTTAAGAGTTTTAAATATTAGAGTGATTAGTCAGCAGTTCATAGCTGTTAACTTGTAGGTAGAAACTATTTATTAGTAATAAATATTAAGTCTAGTTAAGTGCAGAAACCTGGTCCGTGCTTCCTGTTAACCTGGTCTAAACAGATAGGTAAATTGGGGATTTTTTTGCATGCTTTGATAAAACCTTTAGCTTTTGTGACATACCACAAACAGCAGGCTTGATTTCCAGCATGCTACCCCAGTGAGGCCTGATAAACTTCACACTGAACAGAATCAAAGTCAACAGTCTTCAAGCCAAAGACCTATCAATTTTCCAAGTCCAAAGAATGCATTCTGGAAGAAACTACCAGACCACCTAAATTTGTGTAAGACAGAGACTCGAGGGAATATGAAATAACAATAAATGTAATTAATTATATGAATGTATAAACATGAATAATGGAGAAAAAGAAAGGTAGGGCCATGTATTATATAAGATGTTGGCTCTGAAAGGGTTAATGGATTAACACTGCTCATTATGATGATGGCATTACAGATGGGTGAGAAAATAGTTCTCAATTTCACAGGAGATAGACCTATTATTGAAGTGTTCCCCTCAAAGTCTAGAGGCAATGTCTATCATACTGAAAGGGTTAAACATTTTAAGTTAGCAGTATCTTTTAGTAAAATAAGATAGAAGCAGAGAGAGCAGAACAGGAGATTAGCAGATGTACTCCAGACAGGCAAAAGACAAGGCCAGGGAGTCAATGATAGAAATAAGGAAGCAGCCCAGGCTATATAACCAGTGAAAAGTAGGAATGGAAAAAAACAATGCCTGATGGTACGTACACACTGGAATAAGAAACTGAAGCCAGGAACATCGATTTAGCATATAAGTTGTAAAATTGAGTGATAGTAAGTGCATGTGACTATAGGTGTACGTAAAGAGTGAACGCCTGTGACTGTTTAGAGTCTTAGACTGTCTAAGCTTGCCTCTCACTGCATACACTTGAATAACGATTGGTAACTTGCACCTGAGACTTCTAGTGGCTTATCAAGTCGCTCCACAACAATACTGAAATATTTTGTACTTCATTACTAACGTGCAACAAACTACACCTTGTTTAAGATAAGAGCCTCTTCTCGTTAGGCTATCAAGGCTTGGACGTTTTGGACCGAAGGGTCTGTTTGCGTGCTGTATATCTCTATGACTCGAAGTGTTTCCTTTAGATACCAATCCAAAACAAAGCCTTTGGGAGTAAATCTACCAGCTGTACCTTTCACCAAGGAGATTATGGTGAGGATGTATCATACAATTAAAGTGACTGAGGTATAGGTGATTTCATTTTTTAAGTTAAAATGGGGTAAACATTTAAAGGAGACCATGATACAGGGTTATGACACAAGAACAGGGATTTTATTCTTAATAAAATCAAAACTGCTGAAATTGATTCTTTTGTGTTTAAACTTCTATGCACCAGTATCTACATAAGGAGCAAGACAATGTGAAGAAAAATGCTTCTAATGAAATCACATCTGTGCAATTTACTAAGTTCACATATAAAGATTTTATAAATACAAAGCATATGACTGTTTCCAGCTGTACATCTCTATGACTCTATGCCAGGTGCTGACAGGTGGGACTAGATTGGGTTGGGATATCTGGTCGGCATGGATGGGTTGGACCGGAGGGTCTGTTTCCATGCTGTACATCTCTATGACTCTATGAATAGCTTTTACTGAATCAGACTAAAAAATTCATCCTATCTAGAAAATCACATTATAAGCCACTTCCCCACATTTCAGCAGCAGCTAAACTTCTCAAGTACTACATCAGTTCTAAATCACTGAATTATACAGCACACTACATCACAGCAGGGGCCCATTCCATCCATCAAATCCTTTCTGCCTCTTTTAAAGAGCCGTTCAGTTAGTCCCAATGCTTCATCTTTCTCCAAATGCCTGTATTTTTTTTCTTTCAAGTATTTATCCAACTCCCTTTTGAAGAGGACTGTAAAATTTGCTACCACCCACCAATCAGACAGTGCACTCCAAATTGCAACTAGTCATGTATAAATGTCACCACTGGTTCTTTCGCCCATCACTTTAAATCAGTGGCCTCTGGTTACTAAACATTAACTATTAGAAACAGTTTATTTTTATTTCCTCTACTAAAGATTTCATAGTCTTAATACCTCAATCTAATCTGGACTTAGCTTTCTGTGTTCCAAAGCAAAGAACTACAGTGTCTCCATCCTATCCACATAAGAGCAATCACTCATCCTGAGAAACACAGAAGAGTACAACACAGGAACAAGCCCACCATGTCTGTGCCAACCACGATTCCATTCTAAACTAATCCCATCTGCCTGCACATGGCCTGCATCCCTCTATTCTCTGCCTGTTCACGTGACTATGTAAATGTCTCTGAAACATTGCTATCACACCTGTTACTGCCACCTCCCCTAGCAGCATGTTCCAGGCACCTATCACACTCTGCATGAAACAAAACTTACCTCACGTATCTCCCTTAAACTTTCCCCTCTCACCTTAAACCTAATATTTGACACTTATCCCTGTGAAAAAAAGACTCTGACTATTCACCCATGTTTCTCACAATTCAGCAATTCTCATCTGTACAACTTATGAAGACGTTGTATTCTTCCCAAAGTGTCCTACCCCAGAATTGGACTCATTACCCAAAGTTAAACTTGTGTTTTAGCATGGAATCCTGTATTGTACTCTGTGGTTTGATTTATAAAGCTAGGATCCCATAAACTTCATATACTGATATTTTAACTTTTCCTGCTACATTCAAAGATGTGGGCACAAGACCAAACCACCATCTCAACCCACCCCCAAGACGCCCAGCGCCATTCTCTCTCCCTGCATCTGCGTTAGCTGCACACTAATTTGATTAAATTATCGTTCCGTGTTTTTCCTATGAAAATGCATGACCTCACACTATTCTGCATTGAATTTTGTCTGCTATCTGTTGATCCAACCTCTGATCTTTTGACTTCTATTAGTATCCTCTGCATTGCTTGCTATATTGCCAAGTGCAGCTGAATTGTCTGTTCCAAGTTCTTATGCTTCATGGCACCTGCAAGTTTCAAAAGTAAGCCTTGTATCTCCCAAATCCAAGTTCAATAATATACATTAAAATGCAGTTGTCTTGCAGTACCAAACCGCGCAGAACAGCACTGGGATTTATCTCCCTCCATCCAAAAAGTACAGCCAGCTGCTCATCAAAACACTTTCTTTCCATTGTTTAGCCAGTGCCCCTTTATCTCGTAGCTTCAATTCTGCTAGGAAGCTGAGAAAGTATTTTGGAAGTGCAGTTGTGCAGGTATGCTCTAAATTCAAGTACTTGCTTTCTTGTAATTTTATATGATATAGCACTTGAATGTTAATCTTAAAAAAATGATCATTTTTCATTAGTAATTCAGAATTAGTAATCAGTATTAGGTGAAGCAAATTTGTGGGTGGAAGTAACAGCTGAGATACATGTGCAGCATCAAAAACAAATACAAAATAGGCATTATGTTTTGAACATGATCAGATCTTGACCAGAGACACTCAAGAAATTGGGCTTTCGGCTCCATTGACAAAGCAAAGCAATCCGTGTGTAATAGCAATGGCCAATGGCCCACTGTGTTATTTTGAGGCTAGAAGAAGCTGGATTCTGCCCCTCAGTCCACATTAATTTAACTATAAAACTATAAACACTTGTTGTGTCACTGGGCTCATGCCAGATCAGACCAAATAAGAGGAAGATGTGCAGGACACACGCTCTGTCCAGGTTTTGACTGAAGGTTGGAGCTGTAAGAGCATTAGGATCCTGATGTTGTATTCATGACACTTGAAGCAACATTCCAATGGACATCCTGAACACTAGGAAATTTCAGACTTATAGTTTGCCAGCCTGTCTGAGGGGCATTGGGTGTGAAGACCATAGACTGAAATTGGTCTATGAAAATAAAATTTGACAGAGATGTAAAATGGGTTGCCGATTTGTTACCACCTGCTTTACCAATCAAAATCCAACCTATTAACTCCATTTTCCACATTGGATAGTTAATCTGTCTTTGCTTTGCCTCATCCTTAACTGGTCCTTCAACTTAATTTAAGTTCATACAAAATGATTGTCATGTTCCTGGCACGTTGCAAAACACTAATTGAACTGACCTGCATTTCAACCACCTTGCCCTTGCTGTTCGGACTGAGTGACCACTCATAGTTCACAATCTGATAATCATCGTTGCTCTGGTTTCCGTTCAGTGTAATGCTATTACAGGGCAGGGTTATTGCCTGATTCGGGCCAGCGTTTGCTATGGGTGGATAATCCACAGGTCTGCTGACAATCACCATAGCAGTTGTCGAGTTCTCAATCCCATCTGAATCAAGCACAGTGAGTCTGGAAATCAATTTTAGCAGAGGTTACATCTTACGCTCTCTCGTCTTTTCCATTTATCGATAATTAAATACAGTTAGACACTGTCTCCAAAAGTATCTGATCTTAATCCTGCCTGTGGAATCTTTCTGTGCATAAATCTACACTGGTGTCCTCCATTGACTACTATTACACTTCAAAAGCAATTCATTGACTGTAAAGTAATATAAAGATGCAATATAAACACAAGTTATTTCCTAAATGGGCAAACATGTTGTGATATATTTTGATGAATTTGCCATTCTCTCACACAATTTTGGGAAACAACAAATCAGTTGGCTTCAGAATCATCGCCTCTTGTATGTTCAGGATTTGATTTGTTCAATTAAACATACTACATGCTATATTCTGAGCCCATTAGCTTTTTCACACAAAAGTAAAGCTCGTCAACAAGGTAGTTGCTCTTTAAGGCACACTGATCACAATTTAAAATATTTATATGTTCTTCAAAATGTCAATCTGTCCAAATCCAATATTCCAGCTCTTCCAAAAACAATACAAAGTGCAATAGATGATGGAAATCAGAAACAAAATCAGAAAATGTTGGAAAACTCAGGTCTGACAGCAACTGTGGAGGGAAAGCAGAGTTACCATTTTGGGTTCAGTGACTCTTCTTCAGAGCGGAGTTCTGTTTTCTCCCCAAAGCTGCTGCCAGACATGCTGAGCTTTCTGAACAATTTCTATTTCAACTTTTCCAATTTGTCTTCTTCGTCTCTCTTTTTATTTCTTACATTCACCCTTCCTTTTGTTAATTCTAGGTTCATCAACAATTTCTTCTCATACAGCCTTTCTGCAGATCTTTTCTTCTCTGTATACTCTTTATTTTGTGTAGTTCTTTCTATGTGCTGCCATTTACCAATTTTCCTTGTACATCTGTCTCTCTTTCTCCTTAACGTCGTACTGTTTTTACTTTTCCTCTTGCACGTCACAAAGACTAGAAGGCAGGTCAGAAATAATAGTTTTCCTCTCTCTGTAATAGGAGACCCGGGACTTGCACAGTCCTGCTGCTTTCAAGTCAGGATTGGAGAGCCAGCCCTTGGGTGGAAGGGTACTGAAAGGTAACAAAATACTGAATATTGAAGTTTGAAGAATTTGGGACCCAGGGTTCAGGTTTGAGGGGGAACTGGGCAGCAGGAGTGGACAGAAACAAGCATTTCCACGGACCAATAGCACAGTTAGAATTGGGGCATTTACTGCTGAATTAACAAAATGTTACAGTACATACTTGCATTATTAAAAGTGAGATTCTATGGGTGCATACTTCCAAAATAAGTGTTTAGTGCACCATAAGTTTTTATTAGGCCTCAAGAGCATGGGGATTTGTGGCTACTGAGAGATTTTAAATTCATACAACGAAATGCCAGAAAATGAGACATTCAGTTGATTCTTGACCTTGACATTGGAATTTCCAATCTCTCATTGGGATGCTCACTTTGGAACTTAAATATAATGTATTAATGAACATCTATTACAGAATGCACAAAGATACAGACCCCTATGAATTAAAATTTGGGGAAAGCTTTATTCAGGATACTACAAAAGAGGATAACAATTTTGCACTGCTTTTTGATGACTAGTAATTTATTATCAAACTAGGCTAAAAATCACTCAACAGCAGGTTATAGTTAACAAGTTTATTTGGAAGCACGAGCTTTTGGAGCACTGCTCCTTCATCAGGTACAACCATCTGACAGAAGGAGCAGCATTCCGAAAGGTAGTGCTTCCAAATAAACCTGTTGAACTATAACCTGCTGTTGTATGATTTTTAACCTTGCCCACCCCAGTCCAACATCGACACCTCTAGGTCATTATCAAACTAACATCTCTCTATATTACCCTCACACACATCAGCAAAGAATCTATAAACAGGTATGAAAGACAACCTACTGCAATAAAAAAAACAAGTCTCATCAAATAATAGGTTTTATTACCTGAAGGTGTAGTTACCAGTCACGAGGTTAGACAAATGGAGGATGGCAGTGTTTGCTGATGCCTTTTGTTCTCGCAGGGGACCCTTAATCTCCTCCCAGCGATAACTCACAATCCTGTCATCATCCGTACTTTCTGAAGGAAAAGGTGTTCACAGCGTCAATCCCGGTGACCATCTTTGTCAACATAGCTCAAGTAAATTTACCATGGTAACCTCTGACTAAGAATAGTCCAAATATTTGATATCTTTTATAATAAGTACTGTGTTCAATTGAGGATCCAGTAGGAAATAAAAGTGATACCTTTCAATGAAGCTGCCCACAGACAGAAACAGTGTTTGGAAATTTTTAAGAAGGCAAATGTTATTTTCTTTTTAAAACATGCTTATACAGTTGCTTAAAGCGCAACAGTGTTCATGAAAAATAGTGTTATGCACCATGTGTGATTTGTGTCAGTTTGATGCCCTCTCACCTGCTAGTCAGGAAGTTAAGTGTTCAGGTCTCACCCCAGCACTTTGATTCCATAACATAGGTGAACATTTTTGTGCAATACTAAGCAAGTGCTGTATTGTCAAAGGAACTGTCTTTCCAATAACATCTTAACAAGGGAGTCTGCTCTCTCAGAAGGATGTAAAGGAGTCTACAGCCCTATTCAAAGAGTAGCAGGAGAATTCTTTCTGATGCCCTGTCTAACATTTATCTCTCAATTCGCAAAAAAAAAAGAGGATTATTTAGGTATTTATCTCACTGGTATGTGCAGGATCTTAACGTTTGCAGATTGACTGCTCTATTTTCTATGTGACAACAGGGACAGTACTTCAAAAGTACTTTACCAGCTAGAAATCATTTTGGGACCTCCAAAATGGATGAAAGGCTCTATATAAATGCAAGCTCTTTCCTTCAGTGGCACAATGAGGTAACATAACACCGAAACACAAAGCCTGTGCACTGTCATTACAATGACTGTGACATACCCTGAAGGAGAATAGATTGCCTGACAATCATTCAGTAAGATAATGGCCCCTTAATTTTTTTTGACATATAATTTTGTTTTGATAGTAATGTTACTTACGACTGCCATCAATAAATGTTGAGGTTGTAGGTAGGGAAACTTCTTGTATCCATGGTGAGGCGATAGCTACTGGTGGTTGATTGATGCGAGGAGCTTTGGGGAAGATATGTCGCACATTAACAGGCATTTCAGATTGCTTGCGCTGTTTATATTAAAATTAAGAAACACGGTGGGACAATTTTATGTTAGCACAATTAGTGGTTTTAGTGAGGTGCTATTTGCTCCAGTGTATACTGATATGTTCTGTCTAGCTCCACATAAGAACATAAGCAAAAGCAGCAGATCTAGGCCATTTGGCACCTAGAACCGATATAGGGATTAGGCTCTCTCCATTGTATACTTTGGGGAGAGTCTGGTCTAGCCAATTCCACCAAGCTGTTCACCATGTCTAATAAAGTGCCAGCAGTCATTTAGTTGGTAACACTCTTGGACTCAGAAGTTGTAGGTTCAAGGTGCTTGATAACTGAGTCTTGGCTGACACTCATTAAGTGTCATTAACACTTCAGAAAAAATCTCCGGGACACAAGTACCAACTAAACCCACCGCTCCGTGGTTGAACACTTTAACTTCCCCTCCCACTCACCCAAGGCCATGCAGATCCTGGGCCTCCTCCACCTTTTGACCTGTCCTACCTGTCCATCTTCCTTCCCACCTATCTGCTCCACCCTCCTCTCTGACCTATCACCTTCACTCCCATCTTCATCTACCTATGGCACTCTCAGCTATCTTGCCCCTCCAATTTATCTCTCAGCTGTCAGTCCACAAGCCTCATTCCTGATGAAGGGTTTACATCCGAAACGTCGATTCTCCTGCTCCTCGGATGCTGCCTGACCTGCTGTACTTTTCCAGCACCACACTTTTGGACTCACTGTGGCTCAGTGGTTAGCACTGTTGCCTCACAGCACCAGAGACCCAAGGTTCAATTCCCGCCTCAGGCAACTGTCTGTGTGGAGTTTGCACATTCTCCCGGTGCTCCGGTTTCCTCTCACAGTCCAAAAACGTGCAGGTGAGGTGAATTGGCCGTGCTAAATTGCATGTAGTGTTAGATGAAGGGGTAAATGTAGGGGAATGGGTCTGAGTGGGTTGCTCTTCGGCGGGTCGCTGTGGACTTGTTGGGCAGAATGGCCTGTTTCCACACTGTAAGTAATCTAATCTAATCTAAACAAAAATATCTGCAGTCCTCACTTTCCTAGACCTCTCTAATGACTGGGCCAATATTTGTCTGTCAATTATAACTAAAACAGATATTGGTTGTGGGACCTGCTATGTGTATGCTGACTGCCAAGTTTCCTATACTGGTCATAATCATCGTAAAGACCAAAACTGATATCTGAACTTCCAGTGACTAACTGAAAGGATCACATCGAAAACTTACAAGCTCCTAAGACTGCATTGAAAAATGCTAAAAGAAAATTCTGAACACTAGTTTAATTCTAGTTTAAAACAATTGAAAATCTCCCTCCATGATTGTTTTTTACTCTATCACTTAGGTGGACAATTAATTTTCCAGATGTCTGCTTCTAATGGCTCATTTCTTTTTTTCTATTTCCATCATAATTACTTCTAATCACCAAATTGATTTTCACAGTCAGGACTACCTTGGAGATTCCTCCCTCTAGCAAAAGATCAGCAGACTTTTTAATCTTGTTCAAATCCTCAAAAATTTGGTCTCTTCAGGCTGACAGCAAAGCTCCACCTGCACTTTGCATGATGAACAACAGAAACAGCCTACCTCCATCTCTCTCTCTCTCTCCACCCAGAGAATCTTGCAGACTGACCTGTCTCAGCCATTTTCTGTCATATACTTGAAAATCCTGCAAACTGATAGAAAAGTGACTTGCTATGAAGCTTTCCCACCTCAAAGCCCAGCTCCACAGAATGACATGGACCTTGTACGCTGGTAGAAATGCTGCTTGGCTATCCTTGAGACCCCCAACTTCCTTCTATCTTGAAATAAATGGACAGTTTAAACCATAAATGATTACAACACTACCTGTTTTACTTGCAATAGCAAAACTGTTGAGGCAAGCCAAATTAGCATTTCAACTATAAACCACTGGCATTCGTAAGCTAATGTACTGCAAAATTTCATTAAAAATTTTAATGAGTGCATTGTTCACATGGGGAATAAGCAATCTTATAATAATGCACAGTTTCAATGCAAAGATAAGCATGAGATGGTGCTGGTTCATCTAATTATTTAAACATTTTCAAAACTTCTACGTGAAAGGAGAATATAAAGGCTGTTTCCACTCTCCTCCCGATTCTCCTGATACAGACTGAAAGGTGAAGGATGAATCCTGTCAGCTTGATCGAATCAAGGGTGATTACTTCAAACTGAAGAGGAAATACACCTGACAAAAGTAGTTGCTCATTTGATGCTGACTAAACAATTTTGTCAGTTATTACCAGGTTTCACAGTGACGTTGATAAAGCTTTCTCCATAAGCACCTTCTCCAGACACACAGACTCTGAAAACGTATAGGCCATCTGACAACTGAAAAAAATAACATTACAAAGAGTAAGATTAAACTTTGCAGCATATGAAATAGCTGGTCAGTCCAATAGGTGTGTGCTGGTATTGACACACTTTGTATACTTCCTTGCACCTCAGTCTATCTCAGCCCATCATCGCATTCCTCAATTCCTTTCTTCCTCATGTACTAAGCTAGTTTCCCCTTAGGTCCACCATTGCTAGCAGTTGCCACTCTTAAGAAACAATTCAATACCTTAAAATGCTGAGAACACTGTTTGCCTCTGTAATTAGTCCCCCTTTCCATTTTGTGGTCATCTATAATCCATCTGAAAACATTCATATCATATGGATACAGGCTCTTATAGTGATTTCAATAAACAATCTTCATGCATAGATTATTACTCCTATATTGAAGAATCAGTAAAGTGCAACAATATAAGCAGAAGTACTGTACTGAGTAAAAGGTCATTAAAATCTAAGAAGCATGATAATTGCATGCGTTTAATTACTATTAGACACAGTGCTTTCAGGAACAGAGGGTTAGACATTCAATTTTCACTTCTTTTGAAATCCAGCCCAGCCTGACTGGATATTAAATTCCTTTTCTCCACTCGTGATCAAGCTTTAACATACAGTGAATTTGGGCAGTGAGTCTTGATACTGCTCACATCTGTTTCTCACAGGATGAGGTCTTCCCCATTGGTAAGGGAAAGTTGATGCACAATCCAAGTAATATAACTAGAGAATTATTTACAGAGCAAGAGGCAGCCATTCAGCCTATAATCTCGGTGCCAGTTCTATGAAGGGGCAATTTACTGCCCTATTGCCACTCCTTTTTCCTGTAGCCCTGTCAATTTTCCTTTACAGATAATGATGCAATTCTCTTTAGAAAGCCATGAATGAAGCAGTCTCTACCAAATATTTAGGCAACACATTCCAGATCTGAGCCACTCGGTGAGTAAAAAGCTGTTCCTCACCTTGGCAAACGAAGCAACAGCAATCACAAACAATCCGTATTCTCTGGCTGTTGATCATTCCAACAATGGAAACGTTTTTTCTCTATCTCTGTCCAGACCCCTGATAAGTCGACCGTTGCTTTCAAATCTACTGTCAACCTTCGTTTATCAAAGAAGAACTGCCTCGGCTTCTCCAATCTATTATAGAACTAAAGTTGCTCATCCCTGTTCTTGTGAATTTTTTCTGCACTGTGTGATGTCTTCACATCTTCCCTATAGTGTGGTGCTCAGACTAGACTCCATGCTCCACCTACAATACTAGTGTTTTATACAAGTTTAGTTTAACCATGTGGCTCTTCTATTCCACACATTTACGCATGAATCTTAGATTCCTGTATGTGTTTTTAAAAGTGTTCTCGTAATGCCAGCCTCCTTCAATGACTTCTGCACACATGCTGCCTAGTCCCTCTGTTCCAGCACCCCTTTAGAACTGTAACATTTTGTTTATATACTCCCGCCTCATTCTCCCTACTAAATCAATTATTTCACGGTTCTCTGTATTAAATACCATCTTTCACTTGTCAATCCATTCATCAACTTGTCTATATCTTTTTTCAGTTTAAAATTATCTTTCTCACAGTTAACTGTCATTCCGATATTCATGTGATCTGCAAATTTTGAAACTGTGTCCTGTACACCCAAGTATAGGACATCAATATATAATCAAGATGAGCAAGGGTGCTAAGATTGAGAAACCTGGCTAGAAACTGCCTTCAGTCTGAAAATTAACAGTTCCTATAGTCATACATTGAGAGTCCTACAGCACGAGGACAGGCATTTAGGCCCAAACTGGTCCATGCCGACCAAAATGTCCATCCACGCTAACCCCACTTCCCTGCACTTGGCCCAAATCATCCTAAATCTTTCCTATCCATGCATTTGTCCAAATGCCTTTTAATATTGTTCATGTACCTGCCTCAACCACTTCCCCTGGCAGCTCATCCAATATATGTATCACCCTCTGTATAAAAAAATTGCCCTCAGGTTCCCTTTTATTCTTTCCCCTCTAACCTTAAACTGATGACCTCTAGTCCTCGATTCCCCAACCCTGGAAAAATGACTGAGTGCATTCACCCTATCTATGCCACTCACACCTCTATAAGGTCCTCCTCAGTCTCCTATGCTCTAAAGAAAAATAGTTCTAGCTTGTCCAACCTCTCCCTATAACTCAGACGATTGAATCCAGGAAACATCCTTGTAAATTTTTTCTGCACTCTTTCCAGTTTAATACCATCCTTCCTATAACAAGGTGACCAAAACAATACTCCAAGTGCAGCCTCATCAACATCCTGTATTACTGTAACATAACTTCCCAACTTCTATACACAATGCCCTGACTGACGAAGGGCAGTGTGCCAAAAGCCTTCTTCACTGCCCTGTCTACCTGTGACTCCACTTCCAGAGAACTGTGAACCTGAACTCCAAGATCCCTCTATTCCGCAACACTCCTTAAGGCGCTACCATTCACTATGAAAATCCTACTTTGATTTGACTTTCCAAAATGCAAGACCTCACACTTATCTATATTAAACTCCCTTTGCCATTTCTCGGTCCACATCCCCAGCTGATCAAGGTCCCGCTGCAATTTCTGATAACCTTCCTCACTGTCCACGGTACTGTTTAAAAGAGTGTCATTTGCAAACTTACTAATCATGCCTTGCACATTCTCATCCAAATCACCATTCACCTATCTGGCTTTCTCTTTTCTTGAATTGTTGGAAGAAAAGTTGTGTTCATGCATCATGGAGAGATGATTTTACAGTTGTCAATCTTTGTTATGAATTCAAAATGATCTTAGCATGATATTGTAATGGTAGTGAAAAGAAACTTTTATTATTCAATTTTCATCATTTTACTTTAGTACCTTTTTAAAAGGACAGTCTTAAAACGATTGCTGTGATCGTCTGACTAGGTTGAGTCAAGTTCATGATATTATCAATAAATATAGGCGAAATTCAACATCATTACTAAAGGCACTGAAATTCAGATCTATACATTCCAATTGATTCACACCTTTTTAAAAGTTACAGATGGAAGGCTGTCTCTGCAGTAGTCAGCTTGGAAAAATTAATGAATGGACTTTGCTCCTCATTAAACCTTAATCACCAGCTGTTTCAGAGCAGCAAAGGAGAGACAAGAAAATGGATTTGTAAAAACTGGAAGAGTCTCTCTCTGCTAGTCACTTTTGTCTCAAACTCAAGCTCAGAAATTAGCCAATGAAAAGCAACTTGGAACAAAAATAACAATTCACTGAGCATTCCAGGACATCCGGAGCTTCACAATTACAGAGGAAACCACAGAGCAGCTGAACACAGTGTGTAAGCAGGCCATTTGGCCTATCGAATCCACACCGACTCTCCGAACAGCATTCCACCCAGACCCACCCATTCCTGTAACCTTGCATTTCCCATGACTAATCCACCTAATCTGGACACTATGGCAATTCAACATGGCTAATCCATGTAATCTACACATTTTTGAACTGTGGGAGGAAACCCAAACACCTAGAAGAAACCCACATAGACATCGGAAAATGGAGTTTGTGTGGATTTTGTACAGTCACCCGAGGCTGGAATTCAACCCATCCCTGGCACTGTGAGGCAGCAGTGTTAACCACTAAGCCACCATGCCAACTATATAATTGGACTTGGGTATTCTCCTGCTCACACCACAGAGCTTCTGAAGAATACCAAAGCTGTGACTGCCTTTGCTTCCCTGTCTGTATCAAGTATCCCTCTCATCACTCTTTCTTTTTAAGCCCAACCTGCGTCTGTATATATGACTACTGGTGTATTTTATAATTTTTTTGGATAATAAAACAGGATAATTTTACATTCAAGAAAGCAATGCATTTAGCTCTCCTTCATTTTTCATATTGTTAATTAAGTTTAATTGAAGTATGATATCTATATGATAAAAGAAAGAACAACAATGTATTTGTTGTAAGAGACAAAGGAATAAAATACAAGAGTGAGCAGTTGGGACCCTTGCCTCACCTACTCATAACAGTTAATACTTCTGAACTATGAAAATCAAAAACATTGTAAGATGAAAGCTTTGCTCAACAAAAGCCATTACGTTCTAATTGGCCTTAACTTCTACTTTGTGGACTTTCAGGCATATATTTCCATTAGCCGAATAACTAATCATGCATTCCAAGTGATTTTTTTGTAGGTTCCACTCCATACTTCTTAATCTAAATACTCATTTTGGAAACTGTATTGGTCTTCGTAAACACAATTGATTTGAGAATCAAATTATGTTCAATGAATGACAAGGCAGAGATTATGAATAACTTTTTAAACAGTCAAATACATTGCCTGATTGCCAACGATAACATCCTTTTCTACTATACTATTTCTGGAGAATTTAGAGATGAAAAACAAAATAAAAATGAATTAGATATGACTACTAATGATTTTACTTGCTTATCAAATGAGGAGAAGTGTCCATCTCCTCTACATGTTTCAACTCATGACTAACAACAGTTGCTTTCTTCCACCATGGGCGCTATTACTGGTCTAGCTAAGGTATAATGACCACTTTACAGAAGTACACCACATGACATACTCTCAAATAAACTGAAGAAACTAGTAAGAAAGCAAAAAATGTTCAGGGCATCTTTAATGAAAAAATCTTCTAGAGAATGTTATACCTCCACCTGCAAGTTCCTCTCCAAGCCATTCACTGTCCTGACTTTGAAATATATCATCATTACTTCAATGTTGCTGGGTCACAATCCTGGAATTCTTTCCCTAAGGGCATTGTGGGCCTACCTACATACAGTACATGGACTACAGCGGTTCAAGAAGGCAGCTCACCACCAGCTTCCCAAAGGTCAACTTGGGACAGGCAATAAATGTTGGCACAGTCAGTGACTCCCACATCCTACAAGTGAATTTAAATAAAACATTGGCAGAGAGGTCAATGCTACTGATACAATCTGGAGCCAGAAGCCAGCCCTGGTCTAGTCTTATGCACATCTGCAGATGCATAAGCACTGAAGTCCAAAAAACCTTTAACACACTCAGTTCTGCATGATGTCCCACTCTCCTACTCCATGGTTGTGTACTCAGCATCCTACTTTCCTGCTTTCCACTCACTACCACACTTGTCACCCATCCAAATCATTCACCACTAGAACCCCTATGTGCCTTTCTCCTGTTCACCCCAATGTTCCTGGGTATTGTGAAGTGTTCTTTGTTGTAGGTACCTGGATGTGACTTTGGCTGGCAGTAACATCACAGGCACTGCAACTGTATGGGCTGTGAGTGAGTCGTCTGTGGTTGGAGTGGCAATGAATGCAGCTTTCGGAGAACCACTTACAGAGCTCCCAACTAGCCAGTACTAATGGATAAACAGAGGAACCTCGATTATCCGAATACCAATTATCCGAAGGAGATCTCGAGGTCCCGACAGGAACATTATATCAAAGACGTGTTTCCAACACTGATCGCGTCTTTTGTTTAGAATGGTTAAACAGGCACCATCTCCAAATGACTAACCTCCCGTCCTCCCTCTCTCCCCACACTTTCCCTGAAGTTCTATAGAGGGGTGTACCCTAAACCCCCCTTCCCCACATAATCTCTCCAAAATTGTCCTGTACAGTGTGTGCGTGTGTCTCTCTCTCTCTCTCTCTCTCTCAAAGGCAGCAGCAGCAGCAATCTTGATGTATAGTCCAGCTGCCCCAAAGAGGAGGCGAGGGTGCATTCGGGGGTCGTCTGTGCATTGTGGGGGGGGGGGGAAATAGCAGTATTGGATGGGATTGCGGGGGGTCGGGTGCAGTGTTGGTGCCGGCAGGGGCGGCAGGCGGGGGGCAGTATTGGATGGGGTTTGGGGGCAGGCAGGGGCAGTGTTGAATGGGGTTGGGGGGTCGGGACGCGGTTTTGGTGTCGGCAGGGACGAGGGGCGGTTTTGGACGGGACGGGCAGGGCACGGTGTTGGAGGGTGGGGGCAGTCATGTACGGGGTTTAAGGGCAGGGGCGCAGTGTTGGATGGGGGCTGGGGGCGGGCAGGGGGGCGGTATTGGATGGTGGGGTGGGGGGAGAACTGGGGCTCGCGTGCTGTGCTGCTGCCTCGTCTCCTGAACGGGGAACAGAATTTAAAAACTCTGAACCCCAAAGGAAAGGCATTTAATCGATTAACCGAATAATCGATTATCCAAATGAAATAGTGCCCATCCATCTCATTCATATAATCCTGCATTAGGAGCTACTCAACTGAATGTTAGCACGTCTGCTAACAATCCATGCAGACCTCGTGTAACATCTCCTTCAGCAGTTACTTCCTTTCCTTAAACAGAAACAATTTCTAATCAAAAGGCATAAAGGAAGATGGCAATAAAGACCACTAAGGACATTAACTTCCATAACTGACATTGAAGCATAATATGGCAATCATATTTCCTCAAAGGGATATTTAGGAAAATAAAAGTTTTATTCCTAAATATGTAACCTAACATACAGATTTAGGTTGGAAAGAGGAGAGTCTGACACCGTGAGTAGCTAACCCATGCTCCCTGGCTCAAAAGGATTCAGACAAGTGAGTGACAAAGGGCAGACTGCCTGCCTCAAATCCAGACTATATCAACAAGTGCTCAGAGTCAGAGGGATTTTGTCTTTGCCAGGGACCTGTCTGCTGCAAGTGGAAGATGGACCAGAAGGGATCGAGAGAAGACTTAGAGAAGAATTTCCAAACACTTCAGCTAGAAAGCAGGGTGTTGCCTTCACAAAGAGATCGAGAGACCCTGTGCCAACTGTTTGATATCATCGAACCATCCTCAACAGCCATCCTCACATCGAACTTGTGTCTTATTAATGTACCATACCTAGACTGCTGTTGTTTAACAAATTTTATAATCTGAAAATTCTTTACACATGGTTGACTGCCTACTTTAGATACCTGTGGTCCCAAAGCCCCAAAATCTAAAGAACATTTGAAGGCCTGAATTGCATTCTTAAGACTGGATCACATGCGTTGGAAAAGGGGAGCTAAATCCATTATAATGTGGACTTTAGAAATTGCAGTAAACTTGAAACCAAGCAACTTTTCTGGAAGGTTCCAGCTGAAACATAAAGATAATTTTCACTTTCATAGTTGACAGTCATTTCATATTTTACTTTTTGAGTTGATTTTCTCCCCTTACCTGAGATAGCTTCAGTGTCGGAGAATCCTTGCCTTCCATTATACCCTCAAAGTCCACGGGATGGCTCACTAGATTCCACTGATAACTATAAGGTGATTCTGAAGGCAGAAATGAAAAGTATCAACAACAAAACAAATATTAGCGTGCTCAAAAATCAAAATCCTTTGTGCCTACCTCAAGGTAGATTTCCCACCAGATTGCTGCTTGGACATACAATCATTAGTGGCATGTGAAAGGACTTAATGTGTTTTAGTGATGTTGGTTAAAGGGTACATGTTGATGGGATGCTTTAAATTCCTTCTGGATATTATCACATCTCAGTTTGTGACATCATATTGTGCACAATTTGGATGCCACTTTTCCTAAATTAGAGACTACCTTTGTACTTGATTGGTTGTGAAGTTAGGATGTCCTAAGATTAGATAGATAGATAGATTACTTACAGTGTGGAAACAGACCCTTCGGCCCAACAAGTCCACACTGACCCTTGAAAAGCAACCCACCCTACATTCCCCTACATTTACCCCTTCACCTAATACTACGTGCAAATCCATCGAATTCAGCACCGCCTTCCTAACCTGCAATCTTCTTCCTGACCTCTCCGCCCCCACCCCAGTCTGACCTATCACCCTCACCTTGACCTCTTTCCACCTATCACATTTCCGACGCCCCTCCTCCCTACCTTTTATCTTAGCCTGCTGGACAAACTTTCCTCATTCCTGAAGAAGGGCTTATGCCCGAAACGTCGATTCTCCTGTTCCCTGGATGCTGCCTGACCTGCTGCGCTTCTCCAGCAACACATTTTCAGCTATCATATTGGAAGGTAAAGTCTTGGAGACAAGGAGGAGCTGCTCATGTAGGAGTTTGAGAAAGCTTCGTACTGTCAAGCCATTTTCACGTAACAGAGACAAAAGAATGACCATTATGCTGGAGAGAGATTCCTGAAGGGGAGAGGGAGTGGTAAATGTTGAGCAAAGGGAAACCAGTTCACCCTGAGGGAAAAATCAATTATTAACAAAAATTATTTTTGGAAACGATCATACAGGAACTCAATTTTGAAGTTTACATGTCTAGTGGGACCAGAATGTATCATCTCAAAATTTTGCTGATCTTTCCTTCCGGGCAATTAATCTTAAGGCTTTTGACTCAAGGACAACTGCCCCACTTCAGACAAGCAAACCTGACAACGAGTCATTTGTTTAGAGGGGAAGAGAGAATAACAGATATAACTACAAGGACAATTAGCCCAGGTACGAGCAACTTTTGGTTTGCTAAACTAATCATCATAACTTAACTAGAAAGTAATGAGAAATACAAACTTAGAAACATAGGAACAATAGTGGCCTATTTAGCTCCTCCAGTCTCAGTGGCATTCAGTGAGATCCTGATTAATCTAACTCCATAAACTCACCCTTTTACTCACGTTTCTAATTATGTTTTTAAAATAAATACCTGATCTGGTATCAACTGCCATTTGTGGAACAGAATTCCTAAATTTCATCACTCTTTGAATGTAAAAATGTTTCTTAATTTCACTACTCAGATCCAAGGCTAACAGCTCTTGTCCACTAGGACAGCAGTCAACAAACAAGCATTCATGAGGCGGTATAATTTAGTCCTTTATCGCAAGCTCCTACTCACTCTCTATTCTCTCACCACAGCGTACTTCCCCACTGCTCCTACTTCACCTCTGCTCCCAGAGTACTACCTTGCTGTTCAAATCTTCCTGGATGCCTGCCAATGATAGACAGACTTTGTAGTGAACAGCAGGCACCCCCATTAAGTTGGTATCTGTAAGTAAATATCTATTTTCTTAAAATCTTTATTAAAATATTACATGCAACACTGTCATGTTATACAGCATTATAATGTAGCTTGAGGAAATGTATGCGATAATGAAAAGAGATAATTCAAACAAAAAAGGTTTGAAAACCACCATCTTCAGGGGATAAATGGGTACTTTGTGATGTTAATTTTATTTTACATCTCCCACTAATGTGTTGATTTACTCATCAACAGATTTGTCTAATTTCCTGTGCTCAGACTTCATTTCATCTTGTTGATAAACGTCAGCTTTATGCAAAATAGAATCTTAGCAGTGGTTTTCAATTCCTCCCTTCCAAACACAACACTGAAATCAATTATATCATGAGCCATATTTCATAAATATTCATGCATCTGTGAGCTGTTATCTAATTCTGGCTCATTACTCACTATTATTATGGTTTGTCCCTTTATTAGCTTGAGATTATAGTATAGCAAAAAAAAAGTCTCCTGAATGCACAGACATTCTTTTTGCGAAGTTTTTGCCAATAGTTAATCTGTTGATCCCAACCTACCTCTGGGATTTAACAGGTCAGTGATGGCCCCATAAATTAGCTGGAAAGTTGGGGGCAACCAGTCTCCACCAGTCACAGTAGTCCTGGCTGAATTTTACATCAGTCAGACAATTAACTGCCTGTAGTAATGGTTTCCCCACTTCTATAAAGTACACCCCATCCACCATCACTGGACTCCCAGAGTCATCAGTCATTCATTGCGTCAGGAATGGTGACACAACAGGTAAGTCTGAGACTGTAGTCATTGAGGAATCCTAGAATGCAGTTAAGTGAGACAGCACTCTACAAGGACTTTCAAGTAAGGCCTGGTGAAGCAGTGGTGAATGTCTCATCCCACATCCCACAATACTCCCAAGATCTCCTATGAAAGTTAAAATTCCCTCTTAAAGCCACTCTGTCTTTATCACACACTTGTCCAACCTCAGGATTCATACACTCTACTGTTAACAGGGCTTCCATTTGATCTTAAATCCTTTTCTTTTTTTATCCATATCCGTAAAATTTTCACTGAACGCTTCTCTCTAATATATCCTCTCTTACTCTCAAAATAATTTGAGTTTTAATCACAAAGGATCCTTTTAATCAGTTTCCTGATCTTTCCTGGATTTGGAACGCATGAACAAGGAACAGGAGTAGGCCACTCAGCCCTTCAACCCTGCTCCACCATTCAATACGATTCTGGCTGACCTGATTTTAACCTCAACTCCACACTCCAGTATACCCCCAAAATTTTTTATCCCCTTGGTAATCAATAAACCATCTACCTATGCTTTAAAAATATTTAAAGATCCTGTAAGCACTGTCTTTTGAGGAAGGGAATTCCAAAGTCTCATAATTTTCTGACATCATTCCTTTTCTTCATCTTTTCTTAAATGGGCAAACTCTTATTTTTAAACGATGGCTTATCATTATAGATTCTGCAATAAAAGGAACATCTTTTCCACATCCACCCAGTCAAGTCCCCTGAGAATCTTACATGTTTTAATAAAGTCATCTCTGACTCTTGGAATTCCACAGGATACAGATCTAGCCTGACTTGCCTTTTCTCAAAGGGAATCCGCTCATTCCAGGTATTAAAGTAGGAAACCTCTGAACTGCTTCCAATGCATTAATATCCTTCCATAAATATGGTGGCCAGTAGTGTACACAATACTCCAGATGCGGTCTCACAACTGAAGCATAATCTCCCTAACCTTGCATTCAGTTCCTCTCACAATGCAACATAACATTCTACTAGCTTTCCAGATTATTTGCTGTATCTGCATACTAACCTGCTGCAATTCGTGCACTAAGACACAAAACCTTTCTTCAACTTAAAGCCCTGCAACCTATATTACTTCCATTCCCATCCCTTATCCTTTAGCAATCCAACTCAGTAATGGCTACATGTGAGCTAAATTCTGTAATTCAGTTCATTTGCTCCTTATATGCTATGTCTTTGACAAAGAACACTTATTTGGACTTAACCTGTCCTGCTCTAATCTAACAGTTTTCACATAATTTTTAAATTCTTTCTCCTGACTTAATTATTTTCAACTTTTAATTTTGCCTTTACGTGTAGTGCTTAAAGTACAAATTCTAACTATTATGTTACATCCTTCCTTCTATATTTCACAATGATTATATACACTCCCTCCTTCACTTGTACCTTATTGCCTGCCACTGCCCAATTCCGCCACCACAACATCCCTATCCCTGACATTTACTAGTGATGTCTTTTATGCTGATCTAAATGTAATTATTTTCTCCCTCCTCCTCAAATATATCATCAAGCTTTGACAGTCAGACTGGCTGTGGTTTGGGCATCTGGTATATTATTAAAAACTAATATCACATCTAACTCATTTTTTGTTTGTTTTATTCAATTTGCTGAAAGATTTCTGGGATAGCATTAAAAAAGGTCCGATGTGCATAATAACAGAAAATGATCTGGATCATCAGAGTCCAGATCCCTTTCACTATGAAAACATGAACTAACCTCACTATCTTTAGTAATGGAATTAAACAACTCTTCAGGGAGCACATAGCAATTAACATGCACCAACGACAGATGTCAGAATCTTTTCAGATCATCACCTGAAAACTGCAAAGTTTACACATAACCTCAACAATGTGTGACTTAGTTACAACAATATTTTCATAATAGATAAACATGCATGTTTTCAATGCCATAATGCTCCATGAAGGAGATATTTATATTCCAAAATCATCCATTAATATTTCTGCAATGCGTGTGCGCACACCAGGTTAGGAGATAAGACTGTCAGAGTTCAATGCAATAACTCTTATAATAGTTTAAAAAAAAGTATGATTATTAACTTTAGTGGAAATCTAGTTTTATGCCTTTCAAATTAAAGCAATGCAAACTCTGACTTATACATTTTCTTGCTTTCCACATCGTGCTAATGCATTGTCCAAACAATGCCTGGAGCCAGAGGATATTGGTGCTAACTGGCTGTTTTCTTAAGGCTGTTGATAGGCTTAAAACCAGTGGAGGGGATGTTTGACTCCTGCTGAACCTAACCTAGGAATGCTCTCACTTGGCGATTGGAGAATCAATGTTTGCCTAAAATAATGTAAAGCGTTCTACGAAATCTGGTAATTAGTGAGTCAATAATATTTTGTAGACTGGTTAACAGCTACATTAGACTACATGGGATCCGCACACAGAAACAGCCCAGTCCACTCAAGTTTCCTCCTATCTTTCCTCATCCAAATTTATCATTGTAATCCTCTTTTCCTTTCTTCTTCATATGCTTGCCCAGTTGCCATGAAATACATTCACAGTATTCACTTCAATTATCCCTGCGACAGTGAGTTCTACACACCCACCCTTCTTTGGTTGAAGATATTCTTTTGAATTCCCAATTGAATTTTTTAGTGACTACCTTAAGTCGATGATCTCTCGTTACACTCTTCCTCAAAAAGATACATTCTCTCCATGTCCACTCTATCAAAGCTCTTCTTAATTTTAAAGACCACACCAACCAACATTCCCGCCCCTCCACCTCCCCTTGAAAGATGGTACCACCTACAATGCAGCACTGCCTCACTACTACATCAGGAGCATCAGCAGAGATTTCATGCTCAAATCTCTGGAGTATGATTTGAACCTTCAAATTTAGAGATGCGAATGCGACCACTGTGTCACAGCCAATAAGGAGGTGTAACAAGATCAGTGACTGGCAAGCAACCAAACCAATTTGAAGGAAAGATGGTGATAAAGTGGTAATTTCACTGACCTAGTAAGCCAGAGGTCCAAGGGTCAAGGGATACGGGTTGAATTCCCAGCATGGCAGCGGTGGAATTTAAATTCAATTCATGAAAATCAGGAATGAAAAGCTACTGTCAGTCATAGGTACCCAGACAACTATCACTGATTGTTGTAAAACCCATCTATTTCACTCATGTCCTTCCAGGAAGGAAATCCTTACCTGGTCCACCCTCCATGTGACTCCAGACCCACAGCAATGTAGTTGACTCTAAACGGTCCTTTGAAATGACTGAGCAAACCACTCAGTTCAAGGGTACTAAAGGATGGGCCACAAACACAAACCTTGAAAATAATTTCCAAAAACCATGTCACTTTGTGACCAGCTCGAGAGGAGATATGCAGGTTGCCTGGATGCACATCTCTAAAACTTGGTAATCAATTGGAGAGTGAGGTAAGGCACCCAAACTTCTGAACAGAAAGGAAATGTAGGCTTTTAACAGTCCCCTCACACATCTTTTTACTTCATACAGTGGTTTTCTTGTTTGCTGGTTTAGCAAACTTCTGCATTTGTACACAACACCATTCAGACTTCAAGGATCTGGAATTTATAACTCTCAAAGCCTTTCAACCATTCCATATTCAGTGCAGAAACTGCAAGTTGCAATTTTGCTTTCTGTACTGCTATTTGCAGCATCTAAATTCCAAGCATAAATATTAATTAGGAATGAAAAATTAATAGTTTTGTTACATGTATATGTAGTATTTTTTTATGACAAGAAATCATAATTTTGAATAGTTGCACCCAAAGTGATCTGGCTTTAAGGTAGTTAAAGCACCTAAGCAGAAAGATGAACTGACTATACACCTGTGATAATGCAGTACTCTGCAGGCTTAAGTAGAATTCTAGAATGCCACTTAGCACAGTTCTGAGGGAGTGCTTTATAGGAGAGGGTGGCATCTTTTAGATGAAACCTTAAACAGTGGAAAAAATGGTAAATGCCCTCCCAGGAAGAATTAAAATATTACCATGTTATTTGCAAAGAAGAGCAGAAGAATCCTGCCACTAACCAGCTCCAAGCAGAATAACGTGCCTCTAAGATCTGTACATATGAGGAACATGTCACTGCACCTACAGGCAATCAGAAACAACTACACCATCATCTTCCTCAACAATAGTTTGTCATGTATCTGCTGCTCTGCCACATTGGGCATGAAATTTTCTTTCATTTATGATGCACACAGATTAAAACCGATACAGACCCTACGTGAGCCATGGATTTAGATGGAGTATCATCATCTGTTTGTGTATGTAATTAATGATTATGTTTCAATATAGCCTCACCTGCTGATGGTGCAGGAACCACAAAAGTATTCAGCTCCACAGAATTTTTGGGTTGCGTGATCACTATGTTACTTCCCGCAGATACAACCAGCTCCTTGACTGTGGGAAAAGAGAGAAATAAAGAATACTGACATATTCAATAAAAAAATAACCAATAGAAGGGTTAACCAACAACACTTCATATATTTAACACAGTCCTGCTCTCTCAAAACAACAATTGTGAATCAGTGAATAATAAATTCTGTTGTGTAGAAGGTAATTCATTAAAAAAGGCATATTATGCTGATCAGTGAAACCTTGGTTAATTTGTTTCGCATGAATAAATTGATACAATTCATAACTTCAGGAATTCGCACAGTCTTCCTTGGACAGGTATAAATGCAATATACTCCTGTTCTGTGCTGAACTTCGTTGTGCTAATGCACATCTAATTTTTACAAATTAATTGTTTTGTCACTACAGTACTAATATTGACCAAATATATTTTGAAAACAAATACAGACAGCTATTAACAATACTAGGATCAGTAAGCTCTCTGCAAACACGAGCACATTAGTTGGTTCTACAGCAGTCTGAGAATGAACATCATGTTTCAGGAAGCCTGAAAGTTCTGTATTCTTCATAACTCTTCTCAGTCAATAAAAAACACCTTAGGACATGGTTGATAACACCCTCAAGGGACACAGATTTTCATAATGACATTATGCATCTGAAATTCAGGTGCAGAGGTCAGCACTGCAAGTTCACAGTCTGCATTGTCATCTGCCAACTGATTTAATCACATGGTCTGATTGGAGCACTCTGAAATCTACACTCAAGGTCACATGTGGCTCCCAAGCAAAAGCATCACTGTTCTAACACTTGCCCCATGATTTTCTGGCATCATAGAATGTGCTACATGTCCAGGACAGAAATCACTTCTGAATCACTTGTGTAAAAGTAACTACAAATGTAAGGTGTTTTCTTACAGAAAGAAATTATGCAGACTTTTATGCAAAGTATGGCAACAATCATGTGTGATTTAAATCTACATATAAAGTGGACGAATCAGCTTTTCAAAGTTAGCCTGAAAATGCATTCATAGATTGTTTTCAACACAGTTGCTTGAAGCAGCATTTTCTGCAGTCAGCCAGAGGACAGGTTAGTCTAGATCTGGTAATTTACAAAGGAACAAGATGAATTAATAACCTCATTATAAAGGAGTCTCTAAGTAGGAGTGATCATAACATAATTGAATTTCACATTCAGTTTGAAAGAGAGAAAAGGAGAACTGTAATTAGTATTTTACAATTTAATAGAGGCAATCACAAGTGTTTGAAGACAGAGCTAACCCAAGTGAACTGGGAAGTGAGATTAAGGGGTAGGCAAGTAGAGATGCTGTGGCAAACATTTAAGAAGATATTTCAAAACACCGAGCAAAGATACATTTCAGTGAGAAAGAAAGACTCCAGGAGACGAATGTATCATCTGTGGCTAATGAAGAAAGTTCAGTATAGTATTAAACTGAAAGAAAAAGGTGAATAATTCTTCAAAGATTAGTGGCAGGTTGGAAGCTTGGACAGAATTTAAAAAGCAGCAAAGAATGAAAAATGAGAGAGAAATTAAAGTACCAGAGAAAACTAACTATAAAGTTAAAAAGAATGAAGTAAAAGCGTCTACAAGCATTTAAAAAAAAATAGAGTAACAAAAGAAAACACAGGTTCTTTAGAAAGAGAGTCTGTGGAATTAATAGTCTGTGGAATCACTGATTTCCAGAATAGAAAACCATTTATTAATTAGGGCCTCTGGACACTGGTGCATTACCTGGCTGTTTCTCTTGCACTGCCTGATTGCCAATCTCTCCCTACTTGCCCCAAATTTGTTGTGTGACTAGCTGTCTGAATATGCTATCCACATAGTTCTCTGCGATACAGTTGCATCTCACTGCAGCTTGAGCTATGAAACCTACAGCTCAAGCTTATACAGTTGGTAAGACATCCTACACTTGGGTTCATCTGGGTCTGAGAAGTGTCCACAACTCCCCATTTAGCACAGGATGGAATTTTCACTTGGCTGAACTAACCTGCCACACCTTAACCTTAAACTTTTAAATTAGTTTTACTTTAACTGACTTTAACCCTGTTCTAATACTATTAACTGGAGATCAGTCAAAAGTGAAACTTCTTCACCCTCATCACAAATAAGCTCCCTCACTTGTGCCTACAAATTCTTGCTTTCTTTATGATATTCAAAACTACTGGAGTTGAAATACCGTCTCCAACAGCAGCTATCTAACAAACAATTACAGTGATTCATGACTTTCGTGTGATATTAGTCCTAGACATTATCTCAAACTCAGTTGAGCAACCTAGGAATGTGCTCCTTCATAGGTCCAACTCCTTTTAGCCCAGAAGGTAAAACAGTCAATAGTCTGTGGAATTCTCTTGGAGAGGATCATTGAATATTGTAAACACTGAATTAGAAGGTTTTTGATTGACAAGAATCAAAAGGTCTGGTAAATAAAGAGGAAAACAGGGTTGAGGCCACAGTCAGATCAGAATCCTGAAGTTGCCCCAAGGACATCTTCCTTCCTGGGACTGGCAATGAGGTGGCCCAGATTCAAGCAGCCCAGCATGGATAGCCTGCTTAAGCGGCAGCTTCCAGCCCGGCATTCCAGCAGCCCAGCATGGATAGCCGGCTTCAGCGGCAGCTTCCAGCCTGGCATTCCAGCAGCCCGGCATGGATAGCCTGCTTCAGCGGCAGTTTCCAGCCCGGTGTGGATAGCCTGTTTCAGTGGCAGTTTCCAGCCCGGTGTGGATAGCCTGTTTCAGTGGCAGTTTCCAGCCCGGTATGGATAGCCTGTTTCAGTGGCAGTTTCCAGCCCGGTGTGGATAGCCTGTTTCAGTGGCAGTTTCCAGCCCGGTGTGGATAGCCTGTTTCAGTGGCAGTTTCCAGCCCGGTATTCCAGTAGTGGAAGTAGTGGACTTGCAGCGATACTGTCATTTACCCGAACCCAGGAGTCATGAATTGAAGATGGACTATCTCTTAACGTTTTATAAAATTTTCTTATCTGTGCCTTCTGTTATTAATATAGATGCTGTGGTATGGTGACGTAAACAGTGTATTTTGTTTTTGTTAAAATGATAAGTGACAATAAGTAACTATTCTATTCTGTCAACTTTAATGACCAAATAGCAGAGAAAGCTCAAGGAATAAAAAAAAATCCAGAAATTGTGGAGAAATTCAGCAGATCAGGCAGTACCTGTGAGGAGAAAACTGAGTGAATGTTCCAGGTCTAGTGACCCTTTTCAGAATAAGCAGTAAGAGGACCTCCACCTTGGACAGCAATCCCCCATTTCTCATGGCACACTCTATGGGCAGCAAATCTCTGTACCTCTCATTCACAGCAGCTGGCATCCAACACAGACCAGCCTCACCACATCATCATGGCACATGAGAGTCATTTAGAATAAATAATCCACTTCAATGCTACATTTTGAAATGCACCAACACAATTTTTTATTGCAATGCTGCTGACAGGCTGTTTTGTGCACAAGGATAGGGACATATTTCATTCACTGGAGCAGACTGTACCTCACACTCATCATTTGTTTTCTTAGTGCTTACTTATTTTGTACCGACTTGAATACTTTTGGCACCTCTGCCTCACCTTGCCTTGTTGTGCTTTGCTATTTCATTCAGAAATCACAGCACTTCTGTCTTGCCTTGTCTTTTAGTGCAGACACAAAGCCAGCAATGATCAGCCAAGGAGGTGGACAAGTTGTTGTGCAGCACTGTGCAATGTCAAGGTTACACCTGCAACACCTGCAGCTTATCCAGCAGACACACGCCATGGTCTTCAACTGAATGGCCAGGTCTCAAGGTGGACAGTTATCAGGCAGAGGGTACTGGCACAGTACGTGAAGGGCATTGTCTGACATCAGCCAATTGGCTTATATATGGTAAGTTGGATACTTGGACCAATCAGGATGGAGGACAATAGAGCATGGGAGGGCAAAGGGTCCTGAAGTAAGGTGGAGGGGTTCATCGTCACCATCCCAGCTTCAGTGGGAGGACAGTGCATAACGATTTTTGGCAAGCTTGAGTTTGCTGGTAAAGTGGGGGATGAATAGTCAAATAAAGGAGTTGTGTAGGAAAATTGGAACCTGGTGGGGTTGATAGGGAGACCAAGGCAGAAAGGAACACAAATACTTGGGGGATCAACAGATTGAGAGGCTGCGATCCAATTTGTGAAGCAGTACCCGAGCTGCCTTTCCATCCTCACCAAATCATAAGTATGGTATCAAAATGAAGGATGGGACTTGGCAAGATGGTGGCGATTCTGTAGAACTGCTGTGGACAGCTCTGCCTAACAGCCAAGGCATACTGGTGCTTTTTGCCATTCCTGGCCAACTTATGTGGTGGAAATATTAGTTTAAAACCTTACAGAACATATATTTGTTAATATTTGTGAGTGGGAAGGATGCCAAAGGGAAAAAGAGCAAGCAAACAGCAGCAGGGAGGACACTCCCCTGCAGCACCTACAACACCAGAGACTGCAGCAGCAGCAGCAGCCTCTCCTGAACCCCCCGGGCACCTGACAGACTCACAGCAATTGGCTGAAGCGATGGAGAGACTTACCTTGAAAGTTGTGGCTGCGATTGAGGAAATCCGTGGGGAGATTCGTGCCCAGGTGCAACCTATTGCATCTATGCTGCAGAAGCATGAGCAGGAGGTCCAGGGCCTCGTGGAGAGGCTGGAGGAAGTGGAGGGTCGAACTAAGGCCTCAGAAGCTGCAATGGAGTCCTCATCCAGTCGGATCCAGGTGCTGGAGTGAGAGGTGCGGGCCTTGCGAAACCAAATCGACAACTTCGAAAATCGAGGTCGGAGCATAAATCTCCGAATTGTTCGGCTCCCTGAAGGTGAGGAAGGTGAGCAGCCAGTCAGCTTTTTTGAAAACTGGCTGCTGAAATTTTTGGGCCTTCACATCGAGTCCAGCAGGCTTCAGGTTGAAAGGGCTTATCGGGTTACAGTGCACAGGTCAGGGCCGGTGCAGCATCCCCACCCGGTTCTAGTGCACTTCCACTCATATAAGGACAAGCAAAAAGTCATAGAAGCTTCCAGATCCCTGGGAAAAGATCCGCAGGCGCTGCTGTACAAGGGGTCAAAAATCATGTTTTACCAGGATATTTCAGCAGCTGTAATCCGAAAAAGGTAGCACTTCGATAGTTAAAAAGAGGCTGAGGAACCTGGGCATCCAGTACTCCATGAGATACCCCGCAGTACTTCGTTTCAGCCATGAGGACTCAGTTTATACATTTGACTTGGCGGATAAGGCTAAAAACTTTGTGGACACTTTAAAATAGACAGATTGGCCTGAAGAATATGGTTAATGTTTGTTTTCTTTTCTATTTTTCCCTATGTTTTCCCTTCCTTTTTTTTGATTCCTTTCTTTCTCCCTAATAATATCCTTTTTGGAAAGGGGGGGGAAAGACTTTGGAATAAGTTGTTCCTTTTTTTAAATAACTGGATTTTCGAATGGGAAATTTTGTGGATGTTCTTTGTTGTCTCTCTCTTTTTTTGTTTGTTCTGTTTCTCTTTTAGTCACAAGTAGGGATGGGTGGAATGCTCATCCTGACTTTATATTTTAAGGATCATCTCCTTGTTTTTTTCTGGCCTAACGCTGGCGCACAGTCCAGTTTTGAAGGAGCTGTGAAGGAGGGGATGGGTAGGGTGAGTGCCCCCTATGGGCAAGGAGAAGAGTCTTCCATTCAAGGTTCTATAGTTGGTTTTCTTTGTAATGTTTTGATAGTAATAGTTGTTTATAGTTATGATAGAGTAGTTTTTGTATATATATAGTTTATCGATTCTGAGTCTTTATCTACTTATGCTCAGCGCTTTGTAAGCAGGGTTCTCCCTCCAAGGAGTTCAAGGGTGTCTGAAAGGGGATATGGCTAAATGTCTTATTAAATGGTGCACCTGGAACATTAAGGGAAGTCATTCACCTATTAAAAGGAAAAAAGTGCTTCCTAGCCTTAAGAGGGAAAGGGTTGATATTGCTTTGTTGCAGGAAACCCATCTTGATGATGGGGAACACCTGAAATTACAACAGGGGGGTTATGACCGGGTATTCTTTTCATCCTTTACTACTAAAAGTAGGGGAGCGGCGGTACTTATCCAGAAAAATCTTCCGTTCGCATTATTAGAGCAGGTGAACGACGAGCAGGGACGGTTTGTGATACTTAAAGCCTTGACACATGGGGAGGAATATGGCATTTTAAATGTCTACTGTCCTCCGGCACACCCCCTCAAATTTTTGATTAGTGCTTTCTCTAAGTTGAGTGTTTTTAGAACACGGCACATTATTATGGGGGGCATTTTAATTGTCTTTTGGATCCGACAGTGGACAGGATGCCTTGTGGGCCCCCAACTATTTTTTCGCAGGCCAAGCAGGTGGTTGACTTATGCGAGGAGTTGGGGCTGTGTGGATATTTGGAGATGTCTTCACCCTACCGGCAGGGACTTCACCTTTTTTTCACACCCACATAAATGTCACACAAGGATTGACCTCTTTCTGGCTCCCTCGGCCCTTCTGGATTCGATTATGGATTGTAAAATCTCTGATCACGCGGCAGTATATTTGGAGGTTAAGACTAAGAGTGAAGGGCTAGGTTTGCAGCACTGCCATTTGGACCCTTTTCTCCTTAAGGATTCCAAATTTGTGGAATACTTTTTGAAGGAGTTTCAGGAATTCTTAACTATCAACTCAGGCAAGGTTAGTAGTCCGTCCATGCTATGGGAGACTGCTAAGGCCTTTGCTAGGGGATTAGCTATTTCCTATTCGGCTAGCCAGAAATGACAGAAGGAGGAACAGCAGCATTTACTTGAGATGCAGTTGAAAGCCGCGGAGGCAGCACATTTTGCGCAGCCTTCGGTGACTAAGCTACAGTGGATCACAGCCCTTCGGGCTGCCTTGAATTCAATACTGACACAAAACACAAAGAACGAACTTGCTTTTGCTAGACAGAGGCTGTTGGAATATGGGGATAGGATTAGAGTGGTGCTGGAAAAGCACAGCAGTTCAGGCAGCATCGGAGGAGCAGGAAAATCAACGTTTCGGGCAAAAGCCCTTCATCAGGTGGTGGAGGTTTTATATCGCCACCCTCTGGCTGCGGTCATCACCAATAGGGTGAAGTCTGGGAATTTTATGATTGGTAGGGGTACTCAGCAAGGCTGCCCCCTCTCAATGTTGTTGTTTACATTGGTGATAGAGCCGCTGGCAGAGGCTATTTGTCAGAACATCTACATAACCGCTCCAGAAGTGGGATCGAGGGCACACAAGATTACATTGTACGCGGATGATGTCCTTCTGTTTTTATCGAACCCGATCACGTCCGTAAACCCATTTGATACAACGTATCAATTCATTTGGGGCTATTTCAGGATAAAAGATTAACTTTGCAAAATCAGAGGCCATGCCTTTGGGGAACCTTAAGGATGTGCCAGAAGTTGAAAGTGGCTCTAAGTTCCCTTTTAAGTGGTCACAGGCAGGGTTCTGGTACCTAGGCATTTTTATTACCCCCAAGTTTGATCTGTTATTTCGGACTAACTTTGCTCACTTGCTCGACAATATTAGGCGAGATCTCCAGAGATGGAGGCTCTTCCAATTTCATGGCTGGGCCGAATATCTCTCATTAAGATGAATGTTCTTCCTCGTTTGCTTAATCCTATGCATATGCTCCCTATAATGTTTCCCAGGTCAACACTGCGGAAGCGTATGGGGGGGTTTGGTTCCTTTGTCTGGCATCGTGGGCGGCCCCTCATCAAACTTACTAAATTGCAGTTGCTCAAGGAGGGGGGGGTGGAGGGGGGGGGGGGGGGGGGGAGTTGATTTCCCAGACATCAGAAGGTATCAATTGAGTTCCCTGTTGTCCTTTGTCTGTGATTGGGTAGGTAATGATCCAAACTCAATACTGAAGCTGGATATTGAGGACTCCCAAGCAAAGTGCCCTCTTATTAACCTATTGTTCATGGATAAGATGAGGACAGTTATGGGCCACTGCCAGAACCCCATTTTCATTAGTACAGTCAAGGCATGGAGGGCGATACGTCAGAGTGAGGGTTGTTTGTCCAAGACTTCACCACTTACACCTATAATTAGCAGGCCAGGGTTCCGACCAGGGATGATGGACTCAGGATTCAAACAATAGGCAGCGAGAGGAGTTTCTAGTTTGGGAGACTTGTTTGAGGGGGAGGTTATGATGTCTTTTGAGCAACTGAGCCGCAAATATGGGTTGCCCAGCAGAGATCTTTTCCGTTTTTTTTCAGGTTAGGGATTTCAACCAGAAGAAGACTATGCTACTCACTAAGCCCTATAAGCCTGATACAGAGAGGATGTTACTATGTTTCACAAGCACCCTTACGGTTAGTGGCCTCTATCGCGTGCTGGGTGGCAGGGCCTGACAGGATATTAACTGGTTATGTGAGGCCTGGGAGCAAGAGCTAGGAGCGGAGATCTCTTCTGAAACATGGGAGAACATATGGGAGAATAGTCGAAAGATCTCAATCTGTAATAGGACATGCACTACACAGTTAAATGTTCTGCACAAGGCTCATTTTGCACCATACCATCTGGTGAAGTTTAAAAAAGGGGCATCTTTAATGTGCCCCAAATGTAAAATAAGTGTAGGTACTCTTATGCATTGCTTCTGCACATACCACAGGCTCAGTGTTTATTGGAGCCCCGTGGCGGGAGAGATAGGAGGGTATTGAGGACTGAAGTCAAAGTAGACCTGATATCTCACCTTGGGTCTACTGAATTTACCATCTTTAGAAGAGCATGGAAAGAAACTATTTAATAATCTAGCATACTGTGCACGGAAGAATATTCTAATGAACTGGGTGTCTGAGAACCTGCCGGGTTTGCTGGGATGGCAGAAATTAATTATGGAGCACATTTCCTTGGACTTTTTTGCAAACATGGTGCACCATACAACAGCACATTTTTATAAGACATGGCAACCCTACTTGAGTTATTTGGATATAGATTTATCAGTTATCCTAACTAGGGCATTTGTTTAGCGAGGATGATTAGATTTGTCAAGACCAGAGCCCTGGAGGGGGTCTCCCGAGTTAATACTTGTATATATACAATGCTCCCATTCCTTTGTTTGGGAGGCTTGCGCCGAGCATAGCTGTTCTGTATTTTGTGGGGTTTTTTTGCTTTTCTTTCTTTTTTTGGTGTTTCTTTGCACAGTGTTAGGGTTTGCTTTGTATTATAGAGTAGGTTAGTAGTTAGTAGTTGTATTGTAATTTGTTTTTTTTCTTTTTATTATACTGATGTTTGTGATTGATTGTTTTTATCAATAATTTTATATGATTGTAAAATTAAAAAAATTTGCTAATAAATGTATTAACAAAAAAAAAACAAATGAAGGATGGTCATCATTACACCTACAGTGAGCAAATTGTTTTCTTTTCCTTTGGAGGAGCAGGCACTGCCTGCGTGTGATGTGAGCTCTTCAAGGGGAAACAGCATTAAAGAGATGCTCACACAACACAAATTAAAGACTTGTGTTATCACTGTAAAGGATCAGGCCAGACCTCCTCAAAACATTTCAAGAAAGTAGCCCAGACCCTAACATTTCTCGCTGTTTTAAGCAGGTGTAATGTTGACATTCCAGCAGTGATGCAGCTCACCCAATCACTTAGCTTTAATCAAAACAGATTTTATTTGCAAGGTTACCAAATGAAACACAAACAAGAGAGAACTGAAAATAGAATAACTTAACTACTTAAAATCCCAATCAACTCTATTGCAACTTAATGATGTTATTCCAAATGCCTGCAACAGTCCCCATAAACACCTCTTGACAAATAAGGTAAAATCAAACACAGGGTCTTATAGGAGAGATGCCAGAGAGATACAGCATGGAACACCTTCTTCTATGGAGCTATTTCTTTGACTAGCAGCCTCAAAAAACTGATCAGCAGCTCTAAACAGCTAGACTGCTAAAACCAAAACAAACCAGAGAAGATCTGAGCTAGGAGAACTGGCCACTCCCCTTTTATTGTACAAGTGGGTTTTGTTTACTTGAAAGCCTTCTGCCTGAGGCAGAATCTGTTAGCTATAATCAAACTGGCCCTAAAACCCATCTAAACCAGACACATCGGAATTTCTGCATTTACGACCCCTCTGTGAAAAAACCTAAGGATAGAATAACCTTGTTAAAGGAGCAGCATCGTCACATCTCCCTCTTTAAAAAGATGAAGCATCAATATCCAAAGATGGTTTCATTTAAAACCCCTTAATCTTACACTGTTAGAACACAGCAACACCCATATACATTATATTGACTATAAACATGCACTACTACATTCTGTTTCAGTCCGTTTATTCCTGCCACTGAACACCTCAGTTTCTCATTCAAATCTCGACAATGCATCAGCAATCAGATTTTCTTGTCCTGCCACATGCTCAATTTTCAAACTGAATGGCCTAAACGTCTGGAATTTTTGTCCTTAAATTTCTCCACAAGCTTCAATGGATTGTGATCAGTATATATGATTGTGTCAGATACATTACTGGTAACACAAACATTGAAATGTTGTAACATCATCGCAAAGCCCAAAGTCTCCTTCTCAACTGTCAAATATTTCTGCTGATGACTGTTCAATTTTCTGGAGAAATACCCAGTAGGTCTTTCTATCTTCTTATTGTCTTCCTGCAGGAGCACATCACTGACACCCACATCACTCAGATTAGTAGCCACCTTGAATGGCTTTGCATAATTAGGTGTGGCTAACACTGGAGCAGCGGTTAACAGCTTTCAGGCTGTCAAAAATCTTCTGACAGTTCGCTGTAAAAGGAACAACATTGTCATATCACATAATTCTGTATGTGAACTTCATGCATTGATCAGGTGTGTTAAATAAAGAAATATTTTTGGGCACATTGTTCAACATTACAAGTTATCCTACAAGTGGCTGTGAAGCATAAGTAATGTTAAGTGAACTGGAAAGGTTCACCTTAGTTGCAAAAGTCACAATCATCTTCTGAAGTTCCACAAGATGCAGGAGGTGCTCACTTCACACCTTGAACTAAAATATCCAGACATTATATGCAAAGCTGCTTTTACTGGGTAATGTGGAAGTTGGAGGTGGAGGGAGAGGTTCTCATTATTGCTGCTACACATACACAGTCTCCCACTGTATCTACAACAAATTGTTTAAGCAACATACATTAGAACCAGGTCAACAATGTGTAAGGTCCAGGTAGAGGCATTCCATAGTCCTCCTTGTCAAAGGCCTTCATGTCTCACTGTTTTGAAAACACTGTCAAAATGTTGTGTGTGTGCGTGTGTGTCATGATGGCTGAATGATCACATTACTGTGGACCTGCTTTGTTTCCGATATTGCCTCCAAAGGGCCAGTGGAATTGTCCCCAATAGGTCAGGTGCAAGAGCTGTGGTTGACTCTGCAGCCTTTGCACGGAGGACAGCTCCACTGATGAATGAGATACATAGGACCAGCATCAACCTGCAGAGGATGTGGAGCTGCCACCTAATGTGAGGTTTACAGCCAAAGGTGCTTTAAAGATAGGGAGAAAGTGCATTAGATCCACAATGGCATGCAGACTGGAGAGAGGCGGTGGTGCTAACCTCTGTTTAAAAGTGATAGTCAGAAAGTTAGGTCATGCTATCCCACATGTCTGCAATGCAACATCTTCTTCTACTGGGGCCAAATGAGGGCTATAAGCTGGCGCCTTCACATCAGGCTCCCGTGCAGTTCATGTTTGGGGATTTGATGCAGTACCTTGCAGGCAGAGCAAACAACTGGAGGATGAAGCAAGACAATGTGATGGTGGATGAGGATTTGGCAGAGCCACAGCATCATAACAAGTATGACAATGAGCATGTTCTTCCAACAGAACAACACCTTCAGCATCCTACAGGTCAGCAGCATCAGTCATGGTGAGCCTCATTTAATGGAATTGACTGGAACACTTGCATTAACTACAAGTATTTTGATTCTGCAGAGACCAGCAACCCCTGCAAATGCAGCCTAATACTTTGATCATCTTATGCAACTTGTACTATTAATACAAGTTAATTTTACAAAATGATGGAAGGCTACAAAATATCCAATGCTCCCTCATTAAATCATGACAAATTTTCATTCTAGTATGGGTGCTGTGGAAAAGGATGCTATCGGTCTGACAGTATTAGAACATTATGTGATGCTAAGGATGGCTCACCTCTCTACCCTCATTTTTATAGTTGCAGATAAAACGATATTCAGTCACACAGCTCATGATGAGGAGTGAACGTTTATTTACAGATGCAATAACTTATTTACAAAGTTGCACCCATTTGCCTCAGCTTTTGTTGTACCTTTCTCTCCAACTATGTCTTGGCCTTTGGATGGATGGGCTCGGAGGCATTTGTGGCTAGAGGACACAGACATGCTGAGTGTGTCCTACCCAGAGGCAAATTCATCCACCTCAGCTTGAAGGGCTGGAGGTTACAGCCTGTGTGAAGGTGGAGGGGCTGTCCTGAGAGAGAACTTCTGTAAGGCCTCTATATGCTTCCTCCTCAGACTGGGTGCCTACTCACACCTCCTTGTGAGGATTAGACACATGGAGTGAATCAAGGTCCTTCATCTCCCTAGTGCTGAGCACCAGTGGCTAGAGTAATAGTGCAGGTCTATGAACATATCTGACAAACACTGAGCATGGGATCTGGATCTCTACAGCAAGCACCAATTTGTTCACAAAGGCAGCCTTGCGTACACATACCAGAGGCAGCACAATACAGACTGAATTGATGGATTCTTCCAACCTTTGATTTAGTTTCTCTAAGTGAACCTGCCTGCTTCTCCTGTGTCTGTGAGTGTACTTGAATCCAGTCACCAATTACCAACACCATGGAGTCCCCTCCTGCCTGAGGCTCACTGGTCTCTAGCTGTCTTGGGTATTTTTCCCTGGCCTGCCACGGGAACAAGGTAATGAGTTGCTCACTGGAATGTACACAGACTCCAACTTAGCTAAAATACCCCCTGAAGCATCAGTGTCAGAGCTGGTGGAGTGTGTAGGAGGCAGCCTCACCAGAAAGCTGAAGCATCTGCTTCAGAGGTGGTGGAAGAGGTGATGATGCCCTGAGAGGTCTCTTCTTGGCAGAGACTATGTGGATGTAGCCTGCAGAAGGCAACAGAGGGACTCAGTAGCAAACTAGGGCAGATATTTGGGCATGTTGAGAATACATTCCCAGTGCTGATAAAGGGACTGCAGCACAGCACTCGACAATGAATCTTATTTGTTTGTTAGGACATGGAGGTCTCAACATCACCACAAATAGTCCTCTCCCTCTAAGGCAAGGGAGCTCTTCCTGTAGGGGGTGAGGTGAAGAATGTCAGGTACCCCATTACCTATCTAGGTTCTGTCTACCCTCAGTGAGCTGTTTGCTCCTGGAGTGAAACAAAGGTTTATTGAATCTTGGTTTAACATTTCACCAGAAAGATGGAGACCATCGCTAGTTCCTTGAAATCTGATTAAATTATATAGCATACTAAAAGTTTTGCTGCATATTTTAAACCAACAATTCATTTAGTAAATGAAATTATTTTGTTCTGTTAAAATAATGTATTTTGAAAGCAAAAAATTGTTTTCAGTTAAGTCTGCCAAGAATGCTTGGAGATGGTTACCATCTGATTATGGTTCTAAACCTAAGGAAATTATAACATAGGGTTTGCAACCACACAACAGCTTGAACGGTTCAATCTCTCTGCAATGTCGTCATGGCAACAATACGCTGCTGTCAGAAAGTGCGTAGAGACTTGTTCTCAATTGGCAGAATTGGATATGCCAACTAAATTCTAGACTGAAACGATACTAAAAAAACTGCGCTAATCAATGTCAGGAGATTCATCATCATGGGATGTTTCTCAAGTTTTGATTTGGGGTGGAGAAATTATTACCCTCTCCTATTCCCCAGCCCAACCCACCACTTCCCTGTTTTGCAACACTGGACATGCACTGGTGTTGCACACAGTGCCATTTTTCTTTCCTGATAGCCTCTGAATATTAATTGGTACCAACTCTTGTTTTGATGTGGGGAAGCCTGATGATATTTGTGACATGTTGCAATTCAAAGGAGGTCTCCACCATTTGAAGACTGGACATCCTTTGCACAGGGAAAGTGATGAAAATGCTGGCCCTGCAAACATAGTGGGGGCTAACATTCAACTAATGACTGAAATAGCAATGGATGAAATATCAAAAGGGGCAGGTAGGGAAGGTACCCTAGCTGTCCGTTGATATCCTGATCAGGATTCACAATTTTCAATCCACCTTCAAATATGCAAATTAGGGTTACTCAATGGCAGGTCTATGAAGAAACAGGAGTGAGACTAACTGCATAGCTCTTACAATGAGGCACAATGGGTCAAATTACCTCCATTGTGCAGGATAATTCTGCATAGAACCCTAATTGCAATTTTCAGATAGAAACTACCACTGTGCAAAGCAATTTGCTTCTTTGTATCAGATGCTGAGTGCTCTTAAAGAACCATTACAGGGATAGCTTGGTCAATACTTCTCTTAATTTACTCAGGGCATCACTGGCTGGGACAGTATTTATTCATCAACCTTACTGGTACTTGAGAAGGTGAAGATGAGCTGCCTCTAAATCTTCTGAGTCCATTTAGTGTTGGTGCACCCACAGTGCTATAAGCAAGGGAGTTCTAGGAGTTTGACCCAGCAATATTTTTCTAAGTCGGGATGTGGAGTGGCTTGGAGAAGAACTTGTTCTTGATGGTATCCCCATATATCTGCTGCCCTTGTGCTTCTAGATGGTAGTGGTCATAGACTTGGAAGGTGCTGTTGAAGGAACCTTAATGAATTTCTATGTTGCACATTAAAGTTAGTACACACTGCTGCTATTACTCCAGAGGTGAAGGAAGTGAATGTTTCTGGAGATGGTGCCAATCAAGTGGGCTGCTTTGTCCTGGATGGTCTCAAGTTTTGTTGGAGCTACACTCATCCAAACAAATGGGGAGTATTCCATCTCACTTCCAACTTGCACCTGGTAATTAGTGGACAGACTTTAAGGAATTAGTAAGGGAGTTACTCATCACAAGAATCCAAGCCTCTGACCTATTCTCGGAGCCACAGTATTAGAGTGGCTACTCTAGTTCAATTTCTGGTCAATAGTAACCTCCAGGATGTTCAGAACAGGGTGATTCAGTGATAGTGCTGTCAGAGTCAGAGTCACTTAGCACAGAAATAGACCCTTCAGTCCAACTTGTCGATGCTGACCAATTTTCCCAAATTAAACCAGCCACTCTTGCCTGCATTTGGCCCATATCCCTCTAAACCTGTCCAAATGTCTTTTAAATGTTGTAACTGTATCTTCATCCACCACTTCTGCTGGAAATTCGTTCACATACGAACCATCTTCTGTGGGGAAAATGTTGCCCTTCAGGTCCCTTTTACATCTTTCTCCTCTCACCTTAAAAATATGTCTTCTAGTCTGGAACTGCCCTACCCTAGCTCATTGAATGTCAAGGGACAATGTTAAATTTCTCTTTTGTTAGAAGTGGTAATTGCCTGGCACTAGTGTCATACAAACGTTACTTGACACTTCTCATCCCAAGACTGAATATTGTCCAGGTCTTGATGAATTTGGATATATGATGCTTCAGTATCTGAGGAATTGAGAATTATGTACTTTCTGCAGTCATCAGCAAACATCCCCACTTCTGACCTTATGATGAAGGGAAAACCATTGGTGAAACACTGAAGATGATTGGGCTGAGGACACTATCCTGAGGAACTTCTGCAGAAAGGACCTGAAGCTGAGATGAGTTACGTCCAACAACCACAACCATTTTCCTTTGTGTCAAGTATGACTCCAACCGGCAAAGAGACTTCCCCTGATTTCCGATAACTCTCACTTTGCTAGGCCTCCTTCGTGCCCTCAGTCAAATGCTGCCTCGATGTCAAGGACAGTCTTTTCACCATCCTCTGGAGTTCAGCTCTTTTGTCCATGTCTGGATAAAGGCTGCACTGAAGTCAGAATCTAAGTGGCCCTTGGAGGAAGGTACAGTTACAACATTTGAAAGACATTTGGATAGGTACATGATTGGGAAAGGTTTAGAGGGATATGAGCCAAAAGCAGGCAAGTGAGATGAGTTTTGTTTGGGAAACCTGGTCAATATAATAACTTTATGATCCTCTAATTCAAACCTGAGCGCCAGTGAATGGCTTACTGCGAACTAGTTGTTGCTTGATGGCATTATCGGTGACCTCTTCCAACATTTTACTGATAACCCACAGTAGACTGATCGGGTGACAATTAGCCAGGTTGGATTTGTCCTGCTTTGTGTACACAGGACATACCTGGCCAATGTTCCATGTTGTCAAGTAGATGTCAGTGCTGTAGCTCGACTTGAACAGCTTTTTAACCTTCTAAATGCTCAAAAACATCAGTAATTCCGCGACTCCTTTATACTGTTCTTTTTGAAATCGAGTGCTTCATAAAGTAACATTTACAGTCATAATCATACAGAATGGAAACAGACCCTTCGGTCCAACTAGTCTGTGCCAACCACGTTCCCAAACTAAACCAATCCCACCTGCCTGCACCTGACCCATATCCCTCCAAACCTTTCTTATTCATGAACTTATCCAAATGGCTTTTAAATGTTGTAATCCACAATTTTCTCTGGCAATTCATTCCACACATGAACCTCTCTCTGTGTAAAAAAAAGTTGACCCCATGTCCTATTTAAATCTTTTTCGTCTCACCTTAAAAATATGCCCCCTAGTTTTGAACTCCCCCACTCTAGGGAAAAGACAGTTGCCATTTACCTTATCAATGCCCCTCATGATCTTATAAATTTCAATAAGGTCACCCTTCAACATCCTACGCTCCAGTGAGTGAAGTCCCAGTCTATTATTGTATTTCAAACCCGCCATTCCTGGAAATATCTTGCTAAACCATTTTTGAAGCCTCTCCAGTTTAATAATATCCTTCCTATAACAGAGCAACCAAAACTCTCTCAGTACTCCAGAAAAGGCCATACCAATGTCCTGTATAACTCAGCATGATGCAGCAACTCCAATACTAAAAGATCTGAGCAATGAAGGCAAGCAGCAAAATGCCTTAACCACCTCAGATGGCAGTCAGTACTGAGAGAGAGTGGAAAAATTAACTATTTCATTACCTTAGAAGACTTTTATTATTGGTAACAGTGAATAACTTCATCAGTTAATGATGTAATTGTACTGCATTAAGAGTCTTATTATGAAGATTATGACCTGCAGCAAAAATCTCCATTGTCCACTGCAGTGAAAACGATCCAGTTGGTGGATAATAGAGTTTTGGTTTTATGCAACAAGAACAGCATGTATAGCATTTCTATAGCACCTTTAACATAGTGAAGATAACTAAAGCAATCTAAACAAAATTTGACATTGAGCCATAGATATCTACACAGATGGCCAATAACTTGCTCAAAGAGAGAGGCTCCAAGGAACATTTTAAAGAAGCAGAGATAGAAAATCAGGGAGGAATTTCCAGAGATTAGAGACTAGGCATCTGAAAGCATAACTGCCAGTGGTGAAGCAATTAACACAAGAGAGACCAGAATTGGAGATGTGCAGACATACTGGATTGTGTTAAGATTCGAGCAGGTCACAGAGCTCAGCGAAGAGGAAGAGTACATTCATTGTTCAATAAAAGCCAAATCCAGGGAAGGTGACAAGTCCAATTTTTGCACCACAGCAATTCTGGCAGATAATAGAAGTTTAGGGGACTAAGGTTGAAGCTGAAACTTTATTGCTGGAACAGCACAGCAGGTCAGGCAGCATCTAGGGAACAGAAGATTCGACGTTTCGGGCACATGCCCTTCTTCCTGAAGAAGGGCATGTGCCCGAAACGTCGAATCTTCTGTTCCCTAGATGCTGCCTGACCTGCTGTGCTGTTCCAGCAATAAAGTTTCAGCTTTGATCTCCAGCGTCTGCAGACCTCACTTTCTCCCCGACTAAGGTTGAAACATTACATCTTCTTTCCAGTGGGGATTGTCTCAATTTGATAATAAATTCAAGATGTTGAAAGATTATCAGGATTAATCTTGATGTAGGAATATAGAGCGGAGGTTAAAAACAGATCAGCCATGATTGTGTTGAATGGCAGGGCAGGCTCCAACGGCGTGAACCTTGACTTTTGTTCACACGTTCGTTAATCCATGATTTTGTTTATCGAGAAACCTGGTTGATAGAACATTATGTTGTACAGTCCAATGGATCTAGAAGTCCCAACAATTTAAAGGTAGTGCCAATTTTTATCTTTGCAGTCACTTTAGTCGACAACATAATGCTCTAATAGATGGGGCTGGATTATATTCTTTCCTGCGAGTGAAAGCTGTGTGATGCAACTTTGTCAGGGTGAACAGAACCACAGGGATCAAATGTTCATCCATAATAAACCTTATGATTACAAAACCATAACACTGGCAGTAATTTATTATCTTGTTTGCTCTGTTAAAAACAAACATTAATGGAAAACTAATGTTTTCTGTGAAACAATCAGCCAATAATTAATTATTCTGTGGCCTTTGCTGTGAATGACTATCATTGAACACATTTGCCTTAAATAGCTGTCCTCAGAAATGCCACACTGCTGCTCGATACCAAAATTATTAATCATTATTTTGATTTTCACCCACTTGCTTCCTACTGCACTTCAGTCCACAATTTGACTCATTTAGCCAGTATTCCTTCACATCACGGAAGGTTTTACACCATTAAACAAATCTCTTGGTTTTTGAAACTCTAATTGGATGAGTTGGAAGAAGAATCCAGTCACAGAGGAGAAGAGCTGAGTTCATTAAGATCCACAGCACCTGGGCTATCCTCACCTTCCTGCCACGGCTTCACACTTGCCCAAGCACTTGTCAAAACAATCAACATCTGGAGAAAGTAGTCAATCAGAAGGATTTCCACTGTGTGAGCATGGGGGTTTCACAGCAGTGGAATCAATATCTTGACAAGAATATTTGCAAAGGTCACCTGTGATTTTTAATTGTCTTGTGGGATGTGAGCTTCGCTGGCTAGCCAGCATTTACTGCCCATGGTTCACCACTGGCAGTTATGCTTTCAGATGCATAGACTCTAATCGCTGGAAATTGCTCCCTGATTTTGTACCTCCCCTTCTTTAAAATGCTCCTTTGAGCAAGTGTTTGGTCACCTGTATAGACATCTATGGCTCAGTGTCAAATTCTGTTTCGATTGCTTCAGATATCTTAAAATGTTAAAGATGCTATACAAATGTAAGCTACATGCTGTACTTGTTGCATAAAACCAAAAGCTTTAACTCTCAGTTATTCACTAACTGGATCCTCTTCACCACAGTGGACAAAGGAGATTTTTGCCACAGATCATATTTATCATCATTGTGCGATCACGAGTCATAATCTTCATAATAAGAGTCAAAATGCAGCACAATTACACCATTAACTGAAGAAGCTATTCATTGTTATCAATAATAAAAGTCTCCTAAGACAATGAAACAGTTAATTTTTCCACTCTCTCAGTACCTACTGCCATCTTCAATAAAAAGGTGGACAATTTTGTCAATTTGTTTCAAAACCATTAAATGATAAAGACCCAAACAAAGTAAATATATTAGCATTTGCTATTACAATCAGTGTGTTTATCTGTTCCTTGTATTGCTTATGGGTCGTTCTCTAAAATAGGAAGAGCACATAACAAGGTCTATAAAATGTCTTTTGTACCACTTTGAACAGCTGTCTTACATGAATCAATTGTGTCTATAACCGTGCTGTTACACACCAGTGCTATTGCTGCGAGGTTTCAGTCCCATTTTCTGGGGGCTGGATTCTCTGATTCAAGACTTTCCAGGTTATTTATCATATCAATAATCTCATTGTCTTTCATTAACTACAAATTGAAGGAACATACTGTCTACTTTCAATGCCATTTCTCCTGTTACAATAATGTAAACAAACTGAATACATATGCTACATAACAGATTGTAATCTGGTGGTCATAAAATGAGGGAAATTTGGAGGTGGTCTATGAGATCATAGACCATAAGCTTTAGGGCAGAATTAGGCCTTTTGGCCCATTGAGTCTGCTCTGCCATTCAATCATAGTTGATACGTTTCTGAACCCCATTCTCCTGCCTTTTGCCATAACCTTTGATCCCCATACTTATTAAGAACCTAGCTATCTCTGTCTTAAATACATTCAATGATTTGGCTACCACAGCCTACTGTGGCAATGAGTTTCACAGATTCACCACCCTCTGGCTGAAGAAATTCCTCCTCTCCTCAATTCGGAAGAGTCGTCCCTTCACTCTGAACCCTTATGCCCTAGTCTCTCCTACTAGCGGAAACATCTTCTCCATATCCACTCTATTCAGGACTCTCAGTATTCTGTAAGTTTCAATGAGATTCCCCCCTCATACTTCTATCGAGTACAAACCCAGAGTCTTCAATGGCTCCCCGCATGAGAAGCCCTTCATCCCCATGATCACTTTTGTAAACATACTCTGGAACCCCTCCAAGGCTTCCTTTGATACTGTTGCCAAAACCGCTCACACTATTCCAAGTGCAGTTTAACCAGAGCCATTTACAGCCTGAGCAATACATCCCTGCTCTTAAATTCTAGCTCCCTCAAAAAGAATGGGAACATTACACTTGCCTTCCTAACTGCCAATTTAACTTGCATGTTAACCTGAACTAGGACTCCCATGTTCCTTTGTGCTTCAGATTTTCAAAGTCATTCCCAATTAGAAAATAATCTACGCCTCTATTTTTCCTACCAAAGTGAATCCCTCACACTTTCCACATTGTATTCCATTGCCGCTTCTTTGCCCTTTCTCCTCGCCAATCCAAATCCGTCTGCAACCTCCCCACCTCCTCAACACTACCGGTCTGTCCACCTATCTTTGTGTCATCTGCAAACTGAGCAACAATGCCCTCAGTTCCTTCGCCCAGATCATTAATTATTATGTGAATAATTGTGATCCCAGTATTAACTCCTGTGTAACTCCACTAGTCAGTGTAGGGACAAGTCTCGGGAACTTTGTTGCATTATAGGAACAAGGGAGCAGGACTAGGCCATTCCGCCTCTTAAGAATATTTGGCCATTCAATTAGATCAAAGCTGATCTGCAACTTAACTCCAGTTGCCCACCTTTGATTTGCATCCTTTGATATTCTCACCCAATAAAAATCTATCAATCTCCACCTTGACAGTTTCGGAGTTCCAAATGTCTCTAACCTTTTGTGTGAAGAAATGCTGCCTGATTTCATTGCTAAATGGTCAGGCTCTAACTTTAAGGTTGTATTCCCTTGTTTCTGAATTTTCCCACTTGAGGAAAAAAGAAGTCTTTGCCCTATCAAATGCTTTTACCATTTTAAACATCTTGCTTTGTTCATCCCGAAATCATCTACACTTAAGGGAATATTAGCAATGTTTATGAAACCTGGTCTCATAATTTACACATTTAAACCCCAATATCATTTTGGTGAATCTGGAGTGCAACCTCTCCAAGGCCATTCTGTCATTCCTGATATCTGTCCTGAATGAAAAGGAGCTGAATGGACAAAAGAGCTGAATTCCAGAGGTGAGGAGAGAGTGACAGCCCTTGACATAAAGGCTGTATTTGACTGTGTGTAGCACCAAGGAGCACTAGCAAAACCAGAATTAATGGGTATTGGGGGAAAACGCTCTGTATTGGAGTCATGCCTGGCACATAGGAGGTGTGTTGTGATTGCTGGAGGTCAGTCACCTCAGCTCCAGGACATCTCTGCAGGACTCTACCTCAGGATAGTTTCCTCGGCCCAACCACCTTCAGCAGCTTTATCAATAACTTTCCCTCCATTATAACTTCAGAAATAGGGATGTTTACTGATGGTTGCACAATGTTCAGCACCATTCATGTTTCCTCAGATACCGAAACAGTCCATATTCAAACACAATAAGATGTGGACAATTTTCAGGCTTAAGCTGAAAAGTGGCAAATGACATTCACACTACACAAATGCCAGGAAAGATCTCCTCCCATAAGAGACAATCTGCCCACCACCTCTTGCCATTCAATGGTGTTACCATCACTAAATCCCCCACTATCAATATACTTGAGGTTACCATTGATCAGAAATTGAACTGGACTCGCAACATAAACAGTGTTTACAATAGCAGGTCAGAGTCTAAGAATACTGTGGCAAATAACTCACCTCTTGACTCCCCAAAACCTGTTAGCCATCATTTAGACCTAAGTCAGGAATACTCCCACTTGCCTGAATGAGTGCAGCTCCCAAAACACTCAAGAAACTTGACACCGTCCAGACAAATGATTGGCACCACATCCACAAGCATGCATTCCTCCACCACTGATGCTCAATGGCATCAATTTGTAACATCTACAAGATGTCTACAATAAACTCACCAACGATCCTTGGACAGCACCTTCCAAACCCAAAACTACTTCCATTTAGAAGGACAATGGCCTTAACACATAATTCACCGGCTTTCAAATCTTCCCATCCGCCACCTCATCCCAGGGCCAGCCCTCCTGCTCCACTCCATCCCCTTTACCTGATCTAACCTGTCCATCTTCCTTCCCATCCATCTGCTCCATCCTTCCCACTGACCAATCATAACCACCTTCTACCTGCATTCCATCTGTCGCTTTCACACCTACCTTTACCCCAGCCCCACCACACCCACAATTTATTTGATTGCTCCCTTCACCCCTACCACCACCCCCCCATTCCCCCCCCCCCCCCCACAAGTCCTGATATAAAGTTCCAACCTAAACATCGATTCTCCTGCTCCTCTGATGCCACTTGACCTGCTGAACTTTTTCCAGCTCCACATTTTATCGACCCTGACTTTCCAGCATCTGCAGTTCTCACTATCTCCAAGTTTCCCTCTAAGCCACTCAATATCCTGACTTGGAAATATATCACCGTTTCTTCACAGTTGCTGGGTCAAAATCTGGGAATTCCCTCCCTAAAGGCATTGTGGGTAAACCTATAGCATGTGGACTAGAACAGCTCAAGACGACAGCTCATCATCACTTTCTCATAGGCAACTACGAATGGGCAGCCAGTTATGCCCACATTCCAAAAATGAATAAAACAAAAAAAACATTAATGTCCCATTGTCAAGATATTTAAGTGGGCCAGCCATAAGTACTATGACTACAAGGTTGGGTTAGCAGTTGAGCATTCTGTGGTGACTAACCCAGCCATTCCATCATTTACAAGACAGAAGACACGAGTGTGATCGAATACTCCTCAGTTATCTGGACGAGTGCAGTTTCAACGCTTGAGCAGCATGAATGCCCCAAGATAAAGCAACCCATTTGATCAACACCCAACCACCATCTTAAGCATTCACTTTCTCCATAACGAATACCACAGCTCAAGTGTACCATCGACAAGATGCAGCGCTGACTTTTCTTTGAAAGCACCCACGAGAGTTGGAATGCACATTCAGGAATTAGAAAGATAAATGGCACGTTGGCCTTTATTGGAAGTGGATTAGAATACAAGAATAAGGAAGTCTTGCTTCTACAATCATACAAGGTTTTAGTGAGACCACACCTGGAGTGCTGTGTGCAGTTTGATTCTCCATATTTAAAGAAGGATTCAGTGCATTGGAAGCAGCACAGCTGAAGGTCCACTAGATTGGTCCCTGGGATACGAAGAAGTTCCTATAGTGAAAAGCTGACTAAATTAGCCAATATCCTCTTGAGTTTAGAAACATGACAAGTGATCTCATTATAGATTCTGAACAGGGTTGAGAGGATAGATACACTGGTTGTTTCCACCTTTGGGAATCTAGAACACAAGGACACAATCTCAGGATAAAGGATCCATCATTCAAGATTGAGATAAGGAAAAATTCCTTCACTCAGAGGATTGTGATTTTTTGTAATTCTCTACACAAAGGGGTGTGGATTTTCCATCGTTGACTATATTTAAGGCTAGATTTGTGTTTTCTCAGGGAATCATGAAGTGATTATGAAAGTGGAGTCGATGACCCCCCCATCCCAAGGTCAGCATTAATCATGCTGAATGGCAGAGAGGGTCAATGGCCTATTCCTGCTCCTACTTCATGTTTTTGTGTTCAGTGATCTCTAGCACCTAGAAGAGCAAGCAGGTGCCCCTCTATTCCACTCCATTTCAGACACTACCCAAACTTGGAAATATATCTCCATTCCTTCATCACTGCAGGTTTGAAAATTTTCAAACTCTCCACACCTGCCAGCACAAAGGGTACGTGTATTACAGCAGTTCAAGACGGCAGCTCATCATAACCTTCTCAAGATTGCTGGCAGACAATAAATGTTGGCCTTGCCAGCAATGTTAAAGTGCAAAGAATGAAGAATTGTCCATGCTTCAAACACATTCAAGTCCTAACACTCTATTGGGAAATCCTGAAGTTGCAAAGGGTATTATTCAAACACAAGCTTTTTTTAAAAAAGTCAGTACAATTATCTTTGAAAATGTCAAGAGTTAGCAAAACTGCTTTGAACGCAGAAGTTGGCAGCCTCAATTTATCACTACGACAATCACCTAGGCAACATTAATGTTTAAAATCAAGGATGTCTTAGTGTGCAGAGGACAAGGAAAAGTGAAGTGTAAAGGTAATGCTTATCTCAACCAAAACACTATCAGACATTTGACTGACTGAATTTGAAGTTGACTTCCTGTGTGGGACCAATTATGTACCTTTCTCACCAATGAGATTTTTTACTGCAAAAGAAACATGAGAATGATGAAGAAACAGAATGAATGAAAGTTGGCAATTTAGAAATATATCAGTTACAAGGACAGAAATGAAAAGAGGAAAAGAAAGACTTAATTGAGAGGGGGAGGATATTAGCTAAAAGGAAAACAATTAAAAATTGATTTTACTTTAAATAGCCAACAATAATCTACCATTCACAAGAGACCAAACATATTACATTGTTCTCTTTCTTGGTCAATATTGATTGGCAATACATTAAAAGCACACTTGTGCTCTTAATCACTAATTGCCTATTAAATAAATCACAGACTGTTAATGTGAAAATCTAGAATGTGTGCAAAGATAACAGGAGAGCTAAATTACTCCAATTGTGCAAAGGAAACAGCAGAGCAACATAAAACAGCCAATAATTCTGGGTATTCGCAACTAATAGTACATCCCTTTATTCCCCAAATATCTTGGCTGATTCGCACATTAATAACAACCTGTATCCACAAAACACTATTACTTTTCAAGTAAAGTTCAGCCTAAAGACTCAGCACATTCTAATTCATTAGTTCCCAGCTCTTTATTCATTGCCGAGTGTTTCCTTCCTTCTTTCAAGTTTCGAGGATATTAACAACCCATATTCTGATCATTAATTCCTGACCTAAACCTTTCAAGCTACACCATTAAAAAAAAAGCTAAGTAGAGATGGTTGTTGTGTTTTCCTTCTTTACAACACTTTGTGTAGTATATAGAACTTCATAAATATCAGTATGACTCAGTGTTATGTTCATCTCTGGCTCAGAGGATCATTGGTTCATCCTGACTACAGAGACATCAGTTCATAATCTGGCAGGTCAGCTGGCAACCAGACAACACACACAGCTTTAAATATATTCCCCAAAAGAATCAGAGGAAGGTGGAGGATTTTTCTTTGAGTAAATACAGTGGAATTCTAGATATTCTAGAAAAATGTTTCAAAGAGCTGATGTGAACAGATTAATGGTAACTTTTAAAAGAAAAATTGGGGAAATAAGGGTTTGGAGTACTATGGACAAAAAAGGCACTTGGCTAATTGAAGAGCACAGCACTCTGAAGTGTCAGCACAGCCACAACCTTGGCTAGCACTTTGGTGACATATTAAGGGAATACTGCATTGTCGCAGGTGCCACCGTTCCAACGATATGTTAAGTCCAAAGCCTATGTTAGGATTAGAATTGGTCTTCATCATCACACGTACTCAATGCACACAGCGAAAAGTTTATACATCACCATTTACAGTACCATCTAAGTACAGTTTCCTTAGTTACAAAATCTCAGCAAATACAGAAATAAGAAGTCCAGCATTGTGTAAATAAAAGTTCAGAACCATGGACTTCCAACCCAGACCACGCTGGCACCTAGCCTCCTGTCCACACCGGGCCCTGGCCCCAGACCACCCTCAGGTTTCACCCTGAGGATCATGAAGCTAGGAGATCACTTCCGAACGCTATGCCAGGTCGAGGACACCATGCTGGGTCAGGAGGATGCCACACCGGGAGGCGCTATGCCAGGCTGTGAGATCACCAGGCTACACGGGAAGCACTATGCCAGGTTGGAAGGTCACCACACCACACCGGGAGGCTACTGTACCAGGCTGGAAGGTCACCATGCCACACTATGCCAGCTGGGGGGTCATCTCATCACACCAGAAGGCTGCTGCACCAAGCTGGGAGGTCACCACGCCAAACTAGGAGGCACTATTCCAGGCTGGGAAGTCACCACGCCACACCGGGAGGCTGCTGAACCAAGCTGGGAGGTCACCATGCCACACCGTGAGAAGCTATGCCAGGCTGGGAGGTCACCATGCCACACCGGGAGGCTGCTTCACCAGGCTGGGAGGCCACCACGCCACACCGGGAGGCACTGTGCGAGGCTGAGAGGTCACCACGCCATACCTGGAGGCTACTGCACCAGGCTGGGAGGTTCTACTTGTTTAGGTGGATGCAATAGATTCCATGGCAGTGTTCAAACAACAGGGGCAGAGTCCCAATGTCCTAACCAATACACTTGAGTTGACTCTTCAAAATACAATGTGCAATGAATTTAGAAGCAGTGTAAGCTGAGGCTTTACATTATGCAGCATGCATGTTAAATAACATGTATTAGCAGCAAGGAGACTGAGATCTGTGATAACTACATTAGAAAGAAACTTATTCTTTTGGGGATGGGGTATACATTATTATCAGTGAACTAATCAGAAATGGCATTATAGGCACTATGAAACAGAATGAAAAACCAACATTAGCCAATCATAACATTCACTCATAGGAGTTTGGGCAGGTAGACAGGACAAACAAGCATCAAATTATTATAGCTGTCTTTTATTTGTTGTACCTCCATTGCACTTTAGAAATTTCACTTCATTCTGTCAAGAATAGAAGAACAGAGTAAGGGAGTCAACCATCTCCGGTCAGATCCTGATCATTTGGTCTTTACCTAGGCCAGGAGTTGAGAATTTACAACTGCTGTCAAATCTAAATAAAACTTCCTCAACGAACAGACTTTATTTGACTTCAAAATATGAAAAAAACTCAGCTAATTTTCCCCAAAGTGTTCTTGAGGGATGGACCAATTAGACAGAGGTCCACCTGAACAACAAAATATAGTGATCGTTCTAGATCCTGAACAATTGTGAGCTTCACTAATAATCACCAGCTAGTACAAAGAACTATATCTGGATCGAGCCATTCTAAATGGGGTCAGGAGAAAGGTGGGAGGTAGAGGGAGGCAGGGAACGAGCAAATGGAAACATTAGGTGGAGGACAGAAGTGATTACACAGCAAAACTGACAATGCCACAAGGTAAAAGAGGTTGCTTCTGTCAACTATTGTCTCCTTCAATTCAGATTTTTCATGTTCAAGGTTTTTCTTTTTACCAGAATCAATTTCAAACTTCAGACAACATTCAAAAACTATATTAGCTTCACTTCCACGTGGAATGCCATTTATTCCCTTCAAACCAGTAGAGAAGGTTTAGAGGAGATTTAATTGAGGTGCTCAAAATTATGGAGTGTTTTAATAAGTAGAAAGGGAAAACTATTTTCTATTGACAGGAGGATCAGTAGCCAGACAGATTGAAGATAACTGGCAGAAGAACCAAAGTCAAAAAGTGTGATGCTGGAAAAGCACAGCCATTCAAGCAGCATCCGAGGGGCAGCAGAGTTGACGATTCGAGCACAAGCTCTTCATCAGGAATGTGGGCGGGCACAAGGGGGCTGAGAGATAAATGGGGGGGAGCTGGGATCAGGAGCAAGGTAGCTGGGAATATGATAGGTAAATGAAAGTGAGCGGTGACGGTCAGAGAGGAAGGTGGAACAGATAGGTGGGAAGGAAGATGGACAGGTAGGACATTTCAAGAGGGTGGTGCCAAGTTGGGATAAGGCGAGGGGAGGGGAGATGAGAAAACTGGTGAAATCGACATTGATTCCGTGTGGTTGGAGGGTCCCAAGGCGGAAGACGAGGCGGTCTTCCTCCAGGCGCGGGTGGCTAGAATTTGGCTGTGGAGATGGCCCAGGACTTGCATGTCCTTGGCGGACTGGGAGGGGGAGTTGAAGTGTGTGGCCACAGGGCGGTGGGGTTGTTTACTGCGTGTGTCCCAGAGATGATCTCTGAAATGTTCCACAAGTTGGCGTCCTGTCTCCCCAATTTAGAAGAAACCACATAGAGAGCAAGCTGAAATATAAAAGCAGCACAATACCTCGTTGCGTAGTGATTGTTAATGTCTCTGTGGCTGGAGGCTGTGAAGCGAGTGAACTCTCAACACTGGGAGTTATAATCTGGATGCCTTCTCTAGATTTCTGTTGGTATTCAGACGCAAAACTGCTTGTTTCTGGGTTCAGCGTTGTAGTCAATGTTTCAACATGTGATGAATTTGATGGAAATGCATCTTCCTGATAAAATCAAGGAAAAGCGCAATTACTTGCTCAGAAACACAGCATACTTCATATCATGCATTCTGAAAAAATAAAAGCAAAATGTCAAGAACAGCTTTTATAAAAGCAAAATGTCAAGAACAGCTTTTATAAATCAGTACTGACCAGGGGAAAATTTTTCCATTTTTCTCAAGGATTGATTTAACATGGTACGCTTGTTACACTGCATGTTAGCACTTCATAGAAAGAACATTTTTATGTAACATGTTCTTATTTTTATGAATGAATGCTATTCTGTTACTCCCCCAATCTCTGTGGCATTGACGAACAAGGTGTCCTGGAACAGAAATATCTGAAAATAAATGTGTGCACTGTTTTGCTACCCAAAATATCCTTTACCTAAAATGCTGCAGACTTTCTCTTGCTTTTAAATATTTCCAATCTGCCTCTCCCCAAAGCAGAGAAAAATTCCTTGCCATAGTCACAGATGGTATCCACTGTAACTGTCCTGCAGCATTCAATATTACTAACTACACCATCCTTTTCCAAACTATGGGCTGTCTTTCAGCTGGATGAGGCAACTCTATTTCTATCTGTCTGAGCCCAGTCACACATCAACAGTCATGTCATTCTTTTCCTGTCCCACAATATAAGCATTCAAATCCACATTCCCCACATCCACTTGAGAGCTATATGGTCTATTTGGCAACTTTGTCTGCAGTAATTGGTCAACTTACACATGAACTGATCATACCCCAGTACACTATTGATCAATTTGATCCCACATGATCAGATTGCTTTCTTCAGGTATCAGACATTGTGCATATCACAACCTCCTCTATTTCAAAATCTGGCAGATAGAAGCTAGTGTCTTTAACTCCTGCAACTGATTCCTATCCCCTTCTAGGTCACTAACTATGAATTTGCAATTTTTCCTATCTGACCTCACATCATTTGTAGCACCAAAAGCCCATACTTCCACCTGGATAATATGGCCTATTTCCATTCCCATGCTATTCACACACTGATAAGATTCATTGATTATTTTCCAGACTCAACTACTTTTAAGTTAAAAATCACACAACACCAGGTTATAGTCCAACAGGTTTAATTGGAAGCACACTAGCTTTCGGAGCGACGCTCCTTCACCAGGTGATTGTTGGATGAAGGAGCGTCGCTCCGAAGGCTAGTGTGCTTCCAATTAAACCTGTTGGACTATAACCTGGTGTTGCGTGATTTTTAACTTTGTACACCCCAGTCCAACACCGGCATCTCCAAATCATGACAACTACTTTTAAGCATTCCTCGCTGATCTCTTACCCGTCCCACCCCAATAATCTCATATCTGACCTAATTTAGACCATAAGACACAGACACAGGAGTAGGCTGTTCAGTCCCTCAGGTCTGCTCCATCATTCATTAGGATTATGGTTGATCCAACATTCCTCACATTCACTTCCCTGGCTTTTCTCCATAACCCTTAATTCCTTACTGATCAATTGGTTTTATCATCATACAAATCCTCAATGACAAATTCCAGCACCCCGTTTCCAAATGAATCAAATTCAAAATCCTTGTCTACCAACCCCACCACGGCATTTCCTCACCCCAAACCTCTCACCCTTGTCTATTTCCTCACGTATGAGCCCACTCTTGGGACAGGTTCTCTTTAAGTGGAGAACCACAAGCTAGGATTCTGATTCCTCAAGAGAGGAAGGAAAAAGCTTGCACTTGCCGATGCTCAGGAGCATGCACAACAACAGCATTATCTCTCAAATATATTTAAAGAAAGAATGAAAAATACCAGCCAAATACCTAATGAAAACATTTCAATGAAAGAATACGTTGGGTCGAAAAAATAAAGTGTAAAACAAAATAGAATTTTTGTTCTAAATTTTTTAAAATCAGCTTAATATTGCAAATGACTGTATGGATGTGCAGTCAAAAATAACTGGGGTGAGCATGTGCATTCGGCAATTATCCAATCATTAGTATCAGCAAAATTATTGATAAAAATTTAAAAAGCAATGAAGTCACAGTCACTTGAATTTTGTTCATAAGGGAGTCAAAATAAAAATCAACAAATGTTAGAAATAATATTGAGCAGAATTCTTTCTAGCTCTTAAAATTGTGTTTATGATAAGTTTTCTTTTTGTTAATACAAGTAGAAATGATGCAGTGGATGAATCCACATATAGCATGGTTTCATTTCAGATTGGGTGTAACAGTGTGCAACATCCTACCATTCTAAAACCAAAACGGCAATTTTAGAACATAGAACATAAAACGTAGAACAATACAGCGCAGAACAGGCCCTTCAGCCCTCAATGTTGCTCCGACCTGTGAACTATTCTCAGCCTGCTCCCCCGACACTATCCCATCATCATCCATGTGCTTATATAAGGATTGTTTAAATCTCCCTAATGTGGCTGAGTTGACTACATTAGCAGGTAATGCATTCCACGCCCTTACCACTCTCTGCATAAAGATCAACATTGGGAGAAATTGAAACCCCATTCATTAAAGTTATGGATATATTCTGTTGGTTACCCTTTTCTGAAGCTCAGGACTAATTTCATCCTTCTGTCAGCCTTGGCTCTGTGATATCATCTCACCTCCAAATCAGCAATTTTTGGATTCAAAACTCATTCTAAACCACAGGCTGGATACTTCAGGGATATTTAAGGGAAATAACGCTGTCTGATTAATATTTCTTCTGAAAGTTTGTCAAACTGAATTCCGCCTGTCTAAGCTGGACACGAAATGGCCCATTATTGTCATTATTTTGAAGAGCAGAAGTGTTCTCCCAGGTCCTGAGCTAAGATATCCCTCAAGTAGTGGTGAAATAGATGATCTGATGACTATTGTGCTGTTGTTGTGGCAAGGTGCTATATGCAAATTGTCCCATTTTCCAACATTACAACAACGACTACACTTATTATGTAGTTCATTGGCTATGAAGTACTTTGGGGAGAGTCCTCGGTTTCTGAAAGGATCTGTAAAGGTTAATCTTACTTCTTCCTGTGCAGCCAATTGATTGTACAGATGGCCTGCTTCTCAGTCACTGCCTTTTCCATCCTTGGGTCACTATCAGAAAGTGCAGCTACCAATGGAAGACCTCTTTTCGTTTTATTACCATGCTGTGGGGAACAGTTAGCTGTCCCCTGGACACTTACCCAAACAGGTGACTGAGGTCAGGAGCTCAGTGAAGACATGAGGCCATGATTCTGTTTTCTCAACTGCATCATGCCACATATATCCAATGGAGAGAATGTTAATTTTCCAGTATTAGACTGCTGTCCACCGTGTAAGTACCACTATCATCGCAATCCAGTTTCAAATTACTACAGCAACAATTTGGAACTGGAGCCACAATTGTCAGAGCACTTTAATGCTTCTAACATTTTTTTTAAGCAAGTTCCGGGAAGGCCCACTTGAAGTAATTGAAACAAAATAAGCAGGAGCAATAGGAAGAATTATTGCTCTTTCAAGACCACATACCTAGCCAACCAACCTATCCTCAAATTTTAATCTATACCCTAGCAATTTTGTCTTGGATCCAGCAGTATCTCTGCTATGAAATTATCTCTGCTATGGCTCTTGCACAACATTAAAACTCAATGAAGGAGGAATGAAGTCAAATTGCCAAAGAAGAATTACATAAAACAACAGAAAACTATTTAGAAATACCTCTTGGACACTGGTTCTGTTTTCATTGAACTTTTGTAGTAGTTTTCCTTTGCTCACTCTCTCCAAAGGGACTAATTTCATAACATTGTTCACCTCTTGCTTTGTTTCATCACTCCATTCTTCCTGCCGAGATTCATTAACTGGGAAACTCACATTTAGAGGGGCTCTGCTTTGAATTCCAGCATCCTCCTCTTCAACACCGACCCCACTTGCCTTCACTGAAGACACATCAGCATCATATTTAAAATCCCACAGTGGCCAGGGCTGTGAGCCTTGCATTTGCCCTTGACCCTTGCTGGAAATTTCTGAATTCCCAAAAGTAGCGGCGGGTATTTCTTTGTAGTCCTTTATGGAGTTCTTCGCAATAGAGCCATCAAGGGTCAAGTCTTCACCATAAAGATCTTGCAGATTAATAGTCCCCTCAGTTGGCACCGAGTCCCTTTGCTTCCCCATGGAATGCCCTTTGCCTTTATGATAGGCATCTTGTAAGCTTGGCTTCTGAGCTGGTGACCGCTGCACAAAACTTAAGTAAGATTCCACAGCACTGGTCATTTTTGGCTCACACTCATCCCTGTGTTGACAATTTATAATGTAACAGCGACCCTCAAACATCCATGCCAAGTCACAGTCAGTAAAGTCACAACACGCCGATATACATTCCGACATTGATACTGCTGGAGGAACCCGCAGGATTTTGGTTGTCTTCAGGTTGGGAGAAACGATAGCATCCAGATACTGAGCTGTTTCATGGCAGTAATCTGAAACAGCACCTGTAAAAACATTACCAACCACAATTAAAATTACAGACTTAAAAATTTACAGGCATTTGGCAACATAAGAGCTGCTTCACTACAGTAAATAAAAGCAAATCACTGTGGATGCTGGAATCTGAAACCAAAAGAAAAAATGCTGGAAAATCTCAGCAGGTCTGGCAGCATCTGTAAGGAGAGAAAAGAGCTGACATTTCAAGTCTAACTGACCCTTTGTCAAAGCTAAAAAAAGGAGATATAGAGAGGTATTTATACTAGGTTGAGAGAAGGTGAGTCATGGCTCCAAAAGCAAAGGTAGCAATAAAGAGGTTATAGTGACAGTGCATAGAGAGTTTATAGGGAGATTAGGAGCTGTGAATGACCAAGGCTGAAGCCAGTGCTATGTGACAAAATATGTGGGGGATAGGGGGGATGGGTGAAGCAGAGGCAAAATGGAAAACAGGGGAGAAGGGTAGCAAAGGGGGAAGAGGAGAGGAAAAATGTTATGAGAGAGTGGGGAGCGAGAGAAAGAGAGACAATCAAGAAAGAAGAGGTACAGAACAGTGAAAAAAATATATAAAAAAACATAAATAAAATAAATGAAATAAAATTAAAATAAAATAAAATTACTGCTTTACTACTGTGTTCTCATGGAGAACATGTCTGATGTCCTAACGCTAGGATTACATTTAGGGGGATGATTTTGCAGGATGATTTTGTAGCTAATTTTCCAGCTGTGCACTCCTAGCAATGAAAGAACAAACTCCCATCCCTATGGCGTGCTTTTTAATGTCAGGACAGCTAAATAAATACCTTTAGTAATGCACAAATACAGGAATCATACAGCAAAGGTTCCCGACAACATTATCAAGACGAGAACCAGATATCCTGCTTTAAAGATGTTGCGTAAGGAATCAATATTATAAGAAAACTAGGGAGAATTGGCCATTTTTTTTCTTTCCATCCTCATCAGGCAAATTGAGTATACCATCGAAAAGACCTCAAATATTACAGCATTTCCTCAGTAGCACAACCTGTCTCAAGGTTCTGGAGTATGACTTAAAGTTACAACCTTCTGATACTGGGGCAGGTACACAGGAATATTGCCTGCTTGCAATTTTTGGAAATTTGAAAATATCTTGCACAGAATTTTCTGGACACTAACTTCTTGAGTTTACATGTGACTTCTTCAATGTGCTCTCAATTTCTTTTCCTTTTTTTTAAAAAATCTTCACTAAGTAATTCCTTCATCATTTAAGTAAAAAAGATTTGTTTTTAAACTTGTCATCCAAATTCATCCTACTGTTCCAATTTATTTTATTTACTCTGGAGATCACAGCTAGGTTCACTAGTATTTCACTGTGTTTTATATAATGTCAGAATGACTCGAGACTGACAATCTTTGGATTTTGTTCATTTCAACGTATTATTTGATATTGCAACCACTTCTCTACAGTGAAATGTCACACCCAACTCACATCAAATGATAATATAACTTTGCAATCATGTTTCCTATACTCAAACACATATCATTTCCTGACATTTTATATTCATAAATCATTTAAGAATCATCTTCCTAATCAGTAAATCTTTATTAGTCAATTCAGATTTTATCCCTTCCTTGGGTCTTTAGCTTTGTGACTGTGATCATTACAGTATTTATAAGTATTGAATGCAAACAGCAGGGGACCCAACTGGAAGCTAAGTATTCTGGCTGTCCATTCAGTTGTACATATTAAAATCAATATTTTCTCCCATTATTAAATTGCTGATTTATTGTCAAATTTAATCCCTAGATCTGTGTCAGACATGGAACAATACAAGCATTGGAATCAGAGAGTTGTTGATCAAGCCCCACTGCAGAGAACTGAACGTACAATCTAGGTTGAAGCCCTAGTGAAGTCCTAAGAGTACTGTGCACAACTGGAAATGCTGTCTTTCAGATGAGACATTAAATCAAGGTCCAATTTAACTTTTCAGGTACTACATAACTATGTCAAACAGCACAGAGATTTCCCCCAGATGTCTGAGTCAATGTTGATCTTTCAAACATACTACTCTAATAGATTATTTCACTATTATCTCAAGGTTGTTTCTGGTGACTTGCTGCACACAATTGACTACTGTACTTCCTAGACCTCCTGTATTTCTATATTAAACTATACTTCATACAAGCACTTCATTGACTAAGAAATGTTTTTGGGCATCCTAAGGTCTTAAAAGTTGCTATAAAAATGCTGGCTCTTTTTTGCTTTAATCTCAAGAGTTTCTAAATAAGACATCATAGTCAATATTTTTTAAGAAACCGAGAGTTTGGGATGTTGAATTTCCTTGGGTTGCATTCTGTATTTGAAAATGCAATGATGCAGCATTCCTGCCTGCACACGTTAATATCCCTGACCCCAGGAAATGAGACTAGGAAGTATCTAATTATTTTAGATGGGCAGTTGCTGAGGTCATTTAGATTAATGTTGGAACACAATGTGGAGGGAAGGAAAGAACACCATTGTGGGTCAATTCATGTAATGTAGCTTATCAGGCAATGTTGGGCAAAGAGTGTGGGGAAAAAATAAATCTGTTCTACAATTAACCACATAAGTAGGCACTGGATCAGGGAAACTGACCAGTTAAAATTGCAACTCACTCTACTCACCTATCGCCAAAAACTTTGTGTGCCCTTCACAACTTCAATATCCACACTAAATAAACTTTAGCTATCTCTATCCTTTCTTGCAATCATGTCCCACTTGCTGCACCTCTCCAGCATCCACTCCTCCTCTAAGATGCCTTGCCACTACCTTTTGAAACCCAATGCTTTGACCAACCTTTTGGTCACACTGCTTGTGCTCTCCTTTTGCTCAGTTTTGTATTTTTGTTCTTACACTAGACTTTTTTTCCTGTGTTAAAGGCAACAAATAATGCAAATTGCTTTGCGTGTAACACCTACACTTACACAATATGATTCCAACCTCCCGAAAAAAATCACCTAAAAATTAAGCAATGACAATTAAATGACACTTTTAAATCTAATTCAAATCATCTGGCAATTTGGGTAAAGCAATTTGGCATTAGTAGCAGCAGATTGTATAGGAAACTCGATTATGTTTTTCATGGTATGTCTAATAACATCTCCAGATGGTTGAACACAGATTTTTTTTCTGCACTGGAGCAGTCACTGCTGATGAGAATCTCACAAATAGTGAAAAGAAGCAACACAAAAGCTAATGGCATTGGTAAAGCAATATTTCTTGTACATATTGTGTGGATATTCTTCTGAGCAGCAAAACTGAAATTTACCACTGACTGCCCCCAAAAAAATTGTCTGCATCTTGGCAGTCAACAGTAGTGAAAACCACCCTTTGTTGGGACAATCAATATGGGCTTCCAGCTGACACACTGCCAACGAGACCACACCTTCTTCAAAATTGATGACTTGAAGATACATAGAGATCAATCTTCAGCTCAATGACCAGTGAAGAAACTTTAAATGATTTTTAATATTTTATAACAGTTAGGGCAACTTATTTTAAACAGTTATAAATACTGCAATACTCCTTTTAAGGTTTTTAAATTGGCCAAGGCCTACTCGTCAAATATAATTAGCTCCTGGCTCCCTCGCATTAACACCTCCCCACCACTAGCTCCTTTCCACCCATCCATCTGACTTTACAATACCTGGAAATTAAAATTCCCACTCGTAAGATGTTAAGCAGGAGTAATGATGTTGCTATGCAATAATCTTTGAAAACGAACAATCCCTTCCTACTATGAGTGGATACAAGGCAGGATTTAATTAGTTGGTTTCAGTATTCCTTCAATAAACATGTGTTCATATGCTTTTGTTTGCTAAATAAATTGAGAACTGCCAGTCTTTATTTGATTAACAGTATGCATAACATCTTCATGGGCCATGATCCTCTTCAAAAGAAATCAATAGACTAAACATTTAGCCATTTCTATGATTATGAATGTTAACAAATATCAAGTTTATTAAAATAAATATAGATAGGTATAATTATGGATATGGTGGACAGTGTTTGTTGCTGTATTAGTAATCAAGAAGGATCAATTAATAATCCAGAGAACGGGAGTTCAAATCCTATCAGGGTAGTTAGTTTTAAAAAGCATGGCACATGCAGGTACAGTGGCTCAGTAGTTAGCACTGCTGCCTCACAGCGCTAGGGGCCCAGGTTCAATTCTACCTTTAGGTGGCCTGTGTGAAGTTGCACATTCTCCCCATGTCTGTGTGGGTTTTCTCTGGGTGCACTGGTTTCCTTCCACAGTCCAAAGATGTACAGATTAGCTGAACTGGCCACACTAAATTGCTGATAGTGTCTACGGAGTGCAGGCTAGATGGATTAACCATGGTAAGTGCAGGGTTACAAGGGTAGGGTAGGGGAGTGGGTGTGGGCAGGATGCTCTTTGGAGGGTCCATGTGGGATGCATGGGCCAAATGGCCTGCTTCTACACTATAGGCATTCTATGATTTTAAATGTCTGGAGGTAAGAATCTGACATTGATAACAGCAACTACAAAGTAGTCAACATTCTCCAACTGCGTCACTAATGTTCTTTATCCTCACATATCTGGCTTATAAATGACTCCAGTTCCACACTAATACTGTTGACTCTTTCCTGTCCTCTGACCTTAGCACTCAGTGAGCCACCCTCATGTCAAGGTCAATTAAGCAGGAGTTGTATTTGCCAACTTTGCCAGCAAAGCCACATCCCAAACATGAATGAAAGAAACATGTATGCAATAATCTACTGGTTGTGTTTCCTTTCTATTCTTAACTCTTCAAAATAATGCAAAGGAACAGTGTTATATTTAAAAACTTCACACAATCTGGCAGCTTGATATTTGTACTGACTGTATTTGACTGCGTACTTAGAATATCAGACATTCTGGTCACAAAGCAGTCTCTCAATTATGCATGTTGAAAACAAAAAAAAACTGGCATTTTATCTGGGCTGTCAGAGTTCATATATCATGCAAGCTGATAAAGAGTGCCAGAATTGGTTATCAGTTTTATATCTTCCTCTATCATTGTGATTCAGTTTAGTTCAATCCAATACCATGTAAGCGGTACGCATAAGAGCTATCACAAAGATGGCAAGCTCACCACTCCACATCATCTAAAAACAGTGAAAGCATGATCATCAATCCCATCAAAGAAGGTTAAAAATAACTTGACAAGTGGTCCAAGGAAGTGAACAACCCTAAATTATGTGAATTTGTCTGTGGCATGCTGAAGGGTTGAGAACACAATGTGTAAACAGGGATTGTAGGGTCTAAAATTATAGAGCTTATCAGAAGGTTCCACAGGCTCACACTGCTATCTTAGACAGAATGGGCCAAGCAACCTCCTTTAATGAATCTAACCAGAACATCAATTTGAACCAGTGTTGCATCTGATAATCTGCTCTCTTTAGATAGATCTGTGATAGTCAAATAATTATATGTAAGTGAAGGCGGACTAGCTACTCTCATAATGTGGATTGTTTTCATGAACTGGAAAGAGAATAAACCTATCATATCAGACACCTATCAACGAGACTGAACATCACTATTTTCCAAACATAATTTCAATGGTGTCAAAATAAAAAGTGTGTTTGCTTTCAAGCTGAGTCAGATCGCACAGTAGCAGAGAGTCAGATCGCACAGTAGCAGAGAGTCAGATCGCAGAGTAGCAGAGAGTCAGATCGCAGAGTAGCAGAGAGTCAGATCGCAGAGTAGCAGAGAGTCAGATCGCAGAGTAGCAGAGAGTCAGATCGCAGAGTAGCAGAGAGTCAGATCGCAGAGTAGCAGAGAGTCAGATCGCAGAGTAGCAGAGTCAGATCGCAGAGTAGCAGAGTCAGATCGCAGAGTAGCAGGCCTTGAGGTAACGGGTTCATCTAAAGCTAGTGCAAAGTTAAGTCATTATATTTCACAGAAAATTAAAACTGTGGAATAAGGAAAAGGTGTCTATTTTGCCAAAACACAAAAAAAAAACCTTTTAAAACTTTTCCTGTCATTTTCAAGCAGCTTTAGTGATGCCATTGTAAATATGCTTAAATAGCATGTGATGATTTAAATATGTGCATATTTAATAGTAGTAATCACATCTCTATTTGCCAATTCTAAATGCACTTCATACATGTCATTCGATGGGACTTCAAACTGGACCACAATATAGGGTGATATACACTTGACAAACAAACCATACCTTTTTGTCTCATATCAGAGTTATCACACCACACCAATTCAACTCAGTGCAGTTTATCATCTGTAAACAGACCAATGGTCTTGCACTAATAGTGTTTTACAGTTTTTTTTAAAAAGGAGAAAGTGTTGAGAGTGTGGTGCTCGAAAAGCACAACAGGTCAGGCAGCATCCGAGGAGCTGGAGAATCGATGTTTTGGGCATAAGCCCTTCATTAGGAAGGAGGCTTGTGGATCGAAGCTGAGAGATAAATGGGAGAGGGGGTAGGATTGGGGGGGGAGCTGGGAAAGTGATGGGTGGTTGAAGGTGAGGGAGAAGATGATAGGTCAGAGGGGGGAAGTGATGGACAGGTCCAGAGGGCAGTGCCGAGTTGGAGGCTTGGGATTGCGATAATGTGGGGGTGTAGGGAAGTGAGGAAGATATTGAAATCCACATTTATCCCGTGTGGTTGCAGGGTCCCAAGGCGGAATATGAAGCGTTCTTCCTCCAGCCGTCAGGTGGTAAGAGTTTGGCGGTGGAGGAGACCCAGGACTTGCATGTCCTTGACCGAGTGGGAGGGGGAGTTGAAGTGTTCAGCAACGGGGCAGTGGGGTTGGTGGGTGCGGGTGTCCCAGAGATGTCCTCTGAAACGATCTGCAAGAAGGTGTCCTGTTTCCCCGATGTAGAGGAGACCACACTGGGTGCAATGGATGCACTAGATGACATTGGTAGAGGTACAGGTAAATTTCTGATTGATGTGGAAGGATCCCTTAGGACCTTGGATGGATGTGAGGGGAGTGGTATGTTGCACAGGTTTTGCACTTCCTGTGGAGGAGGGGAAAGAGGCCAGGAGTGGGGTGTGGGCTGGTGAGGGGTGTGGACCTGACGAGGGAGTCACAAAGGGAATGGTCTTTTCGGAATGCTGATAGGAGTGGGGAGGGAAATATATCTTGGGTGGTGGGGTCCATTTGGAGGTGACAGAAGTGGCAGAGGATGATACATTGTATGCGGAGGTTGGGGGGGGTGGAAGGTGAGGTCCAGGAAGTTCTGTTCTTGTTGTTTTGAGAGGGGTGGGGTTCAAGGGCAGTGGTGCGTGAAGTGGAGGAGATGCGCTGGAGGGCATCGTCAACCATGTGGGAAGGAAAGTTGCGATCGAGGAAGGAGGCGGCCACCTAGGACTTTGATGTGGAATTGGTCATCCTGGGAACAGACGTGGCATAGGCAGAGGAATTGGGAATAAGGGATTGCATTTTTACAGGAGGTAGGGTGGGAGGAGGTGTAGTCTAGGTAGCTATGGGAGTCAGTGGGCTTGTAGTACATATCTGTGGTTAGTCGGTCGTCAGAGACAGTGATGGGGGGGGGGGGAATATCATTGGTAGAAGAAGGGAAGGGAGGTGTCCGAGATGGCCCAGATGGATTTGAGGTCAGGGTGGAAGGTGTTAGTAAATCAGGATGCTTATGTAGTAATTATCTGTGCCTCATAAACCAGGAAGGTTCCAGATTAAATTACCCTTCCTTTTCTAAGTTAATTGATCTCATTGCCATGGCAACATTAGTGATGCTGCATTTCACCTCAGCACCCTTGCGTTAGGAAGGTGGAAAAACAGCGTTGTTTACCTATGTCCCTTGTAGAGAGTGATAGCATGTGGAAGCTGGATAAGGACTAGTTTAGATATTTTCTCATCATGCTTAGCTATAATAGGCTCTGCAATCAAGCCTGACACTGCCAAGATCCACACATAAAAGATGGACATTCGAAACAGGTATCAAAGGGTGACCAATGGCCAAAGCACAACAGGTTATACAGTGCCCACAAATCAGTGGCCCAAAGTGGAGGAGGTGCTTTTGGGAATTGAGGTGGATGAGTAATTAATGAAAGGTCACAGATTTAATAAAATTGACAAAGAACCGGTGGCTTAATGATCTTTTTTATGCTGTAAATGTTATCATTGGGAAGGAGAAGAAAAATGACTGAAAAACTGATGAAGTTAATTAAACAAGCCAGCAATCAGAGATGAGACAGCACAGCTGTTTCTGTATTTGGATGTATTAACAAACAGCCCTTATTTGCAAAGAACAATAGCTGAGCTTAGAAACAAACCGAGCACTGAATTACTGGTTTGATGTAAACAATCCGCATCAATCTTCAACCTATCTTCAAAAATATAACAGAATCAGTAAAATAATAATTAAGAAATAACTTCCTGGGAAAAATAACAAGAAAATAAACCAATCCATTGCAAAAAGCAAAGTACTACAAATGTTGTAAATTTTAAATTTCAAATCAAAACAAAAGCTCAGACAAAAGGTCATCAACTTGAAACCTAAACTCTCCTTTCCCTCTCGACAGATACTGCCTGACAAGTTGAACGTTTCCAGCATTTTTCATATTTTAAACCAATCCATTACTTCAATAACGTACCTGTTATGGTGCATAGCAATATAGCACTGAGGCAAAATGGTAAGTGGGTCATTTTCACAGCGGCAAGCCCCACACAAGTTCCAAAGCAACATTGATCTGTGCCGGTTATAACTGCGTATATACTTTTCTTTATCTTCTTTCAATGGCAATTTTGGAAACACTAGAATCAATGACACATGAAAGTCATCAGCCCAAAGATGCAAAGCACAAATTAATAAGATCAACACCGACAATGTTTGTATTACTATATATAAACGACTGAACAATCACTTTGCTGAGGATTACCATGCAGTTCGAAATGTTGAAAGACATAGTGAATGGCACTTTATCCCATGTAATGGTCTATAACTAAGAACATAGGTTTCTTTCACTAACTGCATTCCAGGCTTTTATTTTTGTTGTTGTTAGAATGTGGGCATCACTGGCTAGGTTAATTGCCATTGAGATCATGAACCATCCTTTTGTACCACTGCACTACGAGTAGAGGAGCTCCAGGATTTTGATCAATTGAGAATAAAAGAGCAACAATAAATTTCAAAGTTCAGGTGTTATGGAATTTTGCGGAGAGACGTGGAGGTGATGGTCTTCTGATATCCCTGCTCCTTTCATCAGTTAGATGTTATAAATGGCAGTGCTGCTTCTCTATCCAAAGGCACTTCCAAAACATGCCACAGCGCTGCTTCTTCATATGATGAAGGCATATCATGCAAACATATCACTCTTTTGTCCTACAAATCTATTTAAGAAGTAAAAAATTAAGATACACTGCATTGCACAAGTTAATTTGCGCATTTTCAAGTTAGGTTTTCAAGGGCATGTGTCTACAACTGTACTACAAACTGCCCTAAATTTAGTATGGTTTGGTAATTTTTCACAAATATGCAATTGGCAGTTATCGTTGGAATAAAAAAAGGACTCTTTAGTTGGGTAAACTATAAAATTTACTTGATTAGGAATCACCAAGTGTACAAGAATGCCTGAATTGCAAAATTTTCCATTCCCCTCATCTTGTATCCTTCCCTATATGATCAGCAAAAAACTATGCATAGTAAAAGAAACATACAATTCAGAACCTAAATAACCTCTCTCCTTCCTCCACATCATGTAATACTAAGCATTTCATGCTTAGCAGTATTATTGCTTCATGTGCTGATGGCAACTGCCATGGTTAAGATCACAAATGTTAAAAATAACAAACAACAAATATAGAGACTGTCAGTTTATGAGCAGGTAAAATGGAAACATTTCGTCCCCTGTCTAGGTGACATCCTCAGTGCTTGGGAGCCTCCTGTGAAGCGCTTCTGTGGTGTTTCCTCCGGCATTTATAGTGGCCTGTCCCTGCCGCTTCCGGTTGTCAGTTTCAGCTGTCCGCTGTAGTGGCCGGTATATTGGGTCCAGGTCGATGTGTTTGTTGATGGAGTTTGTGGATGAGTGCCATGCTTCTAGGAATTCCCTGGCTGTTCTTTGTTTCGCTTGCCCTATAATGGTAGTGTTGTCCCAGTCAAATTCATGTTGCTTGTCGTCTATGTGTGGCTACTAGGGATAGCTGGTCGTGTCGTTTCGTGGCTAGTTGATGTCAACTAGCCACGAAACGACACGACCAGCTATCCCTAGAAGCCACACACGTAGACGACAAGCAACATGAATTTGACTGGGACAACACTACCATTATAGGACAAGCGAAACAAAGAACAGCCAGGGAATTCCTAGAAGCATGGCACTCATCCACAAACTCCATCAACAAACACATCGACCTGGACCCAATATACCGGCCACTACAGCGGACAGCTGAAACTGACAACCGGAAGCGGCAGGGACAGGCCACTATAAATGCCGGAGGAAACACCACAGAAGCGCTTCACAGGAGGCTCCCAAGCACTGAGGATATCACCTAGACAGGGTACGAAACGTTTGCGACAAAAACTTCCAGCTCGGCGAACAGAACCACAGCAACGAGCACCCGAGCTACAAATCTTCTCACAAACTTTGAAGGTAAAATGGAGTAACGTGGGAGGAGAGCCATGGTGGGTGGCTTATTTCCTGTCGAGGCAAACATGCACAGGTCAGCCTCCTAAGTATTTTCTAATCAATCTGATCAGAGGTGTTATTTCACATTTCTAGAGCAGGCAAGACTTGAACCAGGCCTCCAGGCTCAGAGATACTACCACTGCATCACAACCCTCCAAGTTGACTTACTAGGAAGGAAGTTCCAAATGTTCACACCTGTAAACAAGTGAAGCCACCTGTTTTATTTGCTCTGAAATTAATCCATTATGAAAATTGGCTGGTTTCAATTTTCAAGAAAGTCAAGATAGTCTGTCCCCTTAAATTCTCATGGCACTGAAGCCAGAGATGGATATGAGTTAGATACAACACAGATTAACAGTGGCCAAATTTGGATGAACACATGACAAGCAATCTTTCTGAGAAGAAGGTAAGGGAGGCAGAGACATGCTTTTTGTTTGTTCAAAAAATATTGTACCACTCCAGATTATTCAGCAACAACCATAAAATGCACATATAAACAACAGTGGAGGATAGGATCTGGCTTGGCAAATGATGATCCACTTGGCCCCACTAAGATTCATCACATTACATCACACTCATGTAAAACTGTCTATTGAAGGATGTTGCCAGGGTTGGAGGATTTGAGCTATAGGGAGAGGTTGAATAGGCTAGGGCTGTTTTCCCTAAAGCGTCGGAGGCTGAGGGTTGGCGTCATAGAGGTTTATAAAATCATGCGGGGCATGGATAGATTAAATAGACAAAGTCTCTTCCCTAGGGTGGGGGAAGTCCAGAACTAGAGAGCATAGGTTTAGGGTGAGAGGGGAAAGATATAAAAGAGACCTAAGGGGCAACTTTTTCCTGCAGAGAGTGGTAGGTGTATGGAATAAGCTGCCAGAGGGAGTGGTGGAGGCTAGTACAATTGCAATATCTAAAAGGCATTTGGATGGGCATATGAATAGGAAGGATGGAGGGATATGGGCTGGGTGCTGGTAGGTGGGACTAGATTGGATTGGGATATCTGGTTGGCATGGACACGCTGGACCGAAGAGTCTGTTTCCGTTCTGTACATCTCTATGACTATGACTGTATGAGTATGAGTCCATGGGAAATTGATGCCTGCTTAACAAAATACTAGCAGCAGTCAATGCTTTCAGAAGAGAAAGAGATGAAAAAAAGGGCAGAAAACATCAATACATGTTTACATAACGCATGTTCATACCAATCATCTTCAACGGTGCTTAGTGAGATTATGTCACCTCACAACTCACTAATCCAATTGCTAACTTCACATATAAGCAGGCTATATCATCCACAAGCAGTCCAATTGATAGCTTTTCTCAGTGGCAGCACTCTCTCCCTGGAGTCAGAAGCTCATAGGTTCTAGTCCCACTCCAGACTGGATGAATATATATTCTAGGTTAACTTCATTGCAGGAGCAAGTTAACACATACTATTGAGATACCTCCAAATGAAAGAATAAACCAAGTACCAGGTGAACGTTAAGGAGTTTAAAGAATTATTTGAAGATCAGTTGGGGAAATTATCCTAATTTTCTCCACAATAGTCATCCCTAACCAATACTATCAAAGCAGATTAACTGCTCATTTATCTCACTGGCGCTTGTGGGACTTTTTATGCGGTTTCATTTATCTCCAATGATGATATTTCAAACTGATTAATTGACTGTGAAACAGTATTGGATAAAACACAGGCTTAAAAGTTGCTATGCAACTACATTGCCGTGACTTTTGTGGTGCAATGGTGTTATCCCTGGCAAGAAGGTCTGTCCTAAAGTCTCTGGAGATATGAAAAAACATATCTAAATAGGTTGATTAAAACGACTAAGTTGCTTGTTTCTTTATAAAACCATAAGTTATCGGAGCAGAATTAGGGCATTCAGCCCACCGAGTCTGCTCTACCATTCAATCATGACCGATATGTTTCTCAACCCTCATTCTCAAGTGGATTAACCCTTGATCCACTTACTAATTAAAAACCTATGTCTTAAATGCACTCAATGACTTGGTCTCCACAGTCCTCTGTGGCAATAAGTTCAACAGAGTCACCATCGTCTGGCTGAAGAAAGTCCTTCTTACCTCTTTTCTAGTTGACTTATGATTTTTTAAAATATACCTACATAAGTTTAATGTCCAGAAGTTGCTAGTACAAATAATCAAATCTATGATTTGTGGGCGTGATGAGGATACTTTTTATAGTATCCTCCAATGGTTCAATTTGTAAATGCGCAATGCAATGCTTTAGCAAGTGTCCATTGCAGCTTCATCCCAATTCCTGGCTAAATGAATGGACCTTGGTTGTTAGCTTGAAAATACCACAGGAATCATGATTCCTGCTTATGGAATACATTGTATCTGTGAAATGTGTGAAGATATCAGAAGAGGTTAGGAGTACACAGTTAATGATTACAGCTTGTTCTATTCAGTGTTGAATGGTTGTCTTTCTTCCTGGTTTCAGTTTGCAGATAAATAATGGGCATTTAAGTAATGTTGCGGGAGCGTATGATTCCCTGTTAAGTAGAATTTTATTATTCATTTGTGGGATGTGGGTATTGCTGGCTAGATCAGTATTTATTGCCTTTCGTTATCTGCCCTCAAGAGTATAGTGGAAAGATGCCTTCTTGAATTGCTTGGGGACTAAGCACACTGCAACAAAGGGAGTTCCAGGATTTTGATCCACTGGCAGTGAAGGAACAACAATATTGTTCCAATTCAAGAGGGACTTGGAAGGAAAGTTGTAGGTGATAAATTAAACAGAAGAATTAAAGAAAGTAAAATTGAGATAAAATGTATCAACCTGAGGAAAGTGAAATAGTCAATGGAATTTAAAAACCTGCAATTTTTCCCAATATCTCAGGGCTCTCCTCTTACCCTTCACCTATTCAACTGAGCTCCTAATAATAAACGATTGAGTATTCATAATTCATCACATTACACTGCTGGTAAAAACTCTTTCCAATAAGAACTCTGCATTTTCATGGACGTTAGGAAATATTTGAACAAACTGGCTCTTGAACAATAACCTTCAGGAGCAGACAATCAAAATAATAAAACATATCAGTCTTCAACCTGCAATCTTAGTTTTAATTTTACTCCATCCACAGGTGAAAGGTCACACTTAAAATGTTAACCTATTTCTCCTCACTCCACACAGCCCTGTCAGTTACCTCCAGAATTGTTATTTCTGAAATATGCGAGTTGTTATTTCGGATTTACAACACTTGTAATTTTGTTTACAAAACGGATCCCTACTGTGGTGGCTTTGTTATATTACTAAACCACACAATTCTAATTTGGTCTCCAGTGCCGTTTCTTAACTGGGCCCTTGACACTTAAATGTCAAAATAACGCGACTCCATCTTGCGTCAGAATCCCCTTCAAAATGTCAAAATACTTTCTTGCAGGTTCATGGTCTTATGTTGCGCTGGATGATTTGTTGATCCCTTACCTTGATTTTAAAATACGAGTGGCTGTTTATAATTGAATTACTCTTTTGATTAGTAGCGCTAGTTGAGTAACTTAACCAACACCACAATGTACACAGTGTGAATCTTCCCTTTCCTGGTCTATTTCGGGATGAATCTGATGGAAGAATCCACCGTACACCTTTACAGAGAGAAAAAAGCGGTGCTTTTCCACCAAGGGGTTTGCGTCCCTGCAGATTCCCTCGTCCGAGAAGTCAGTGTGGTTTATCAATCTGCAAAGCTTACAGGAAACCATGTTAGGATGAGCAGGATAAAGTCATCCTTGCACATCAGAACAGACTAACCAAGAATCGTCTCTGTACGCCTGCCCCCTGCCCAGGGATCTCCAGTTATATTGTATTCGACCAAGACAAATATGCTGACTTGGCACTTTAGCTCAAGCAGTCAATCCTTTCCAATCTGATCCATCGCCACGGTCATATATTTCGAAAATGCTCAATACATTGACTTTGCATTAACACGGCGTGAGTAGGAACGTTGTGGCTTCAAGGTTAATACGCGTACATGTTCCTAAGGAACTGTTTCTCTCGTACCTGCGTGGACAGCCGCTCTCAACACAGTATCTCCACGCAGCCAAGAGGGCGAGGTTTGAGTTCATCCCAACCTCCCCAGACAGCGCTTTTTAAAACAAAACCCCTTCTCTCCCCCACTCACAGTTCACTCAAACACGTAATGCCATTTCTGCCCCAAATGGCTTCAAATACTCGGCGGTTTGTATCCCGACACCAACCGACTCTGCCGAGAACCGCTTCCAAGAGAATCATCAATGCTGAAGGTGCCGGCCCACCGCATGATGTGAGCGCGTCGCGTCGCGTCGCGTCCCGTCCCCTCTGCTCCAATAACTGGATTCCTGTTGTAAGGTACCACATGTGATGCTGCTGGCTCCTGCTACTTGAAGAGATGTGATGTGGCGGCCGCTCCATGATCTAACTTCAGGTTAGCTACAGCGGACCTCTGGCTATTGTTCATAGCTGCCACCAAGTAATGTGATGCTCTCAGTACATTTCACTGTATTAAACAAATGTCACATCCTTGCATAATGAGTTAGCAGGTGATTTTATGACACAATAGGCGCTTTTTTTTTCCAAACTCGAGCCTGCACTTATGTTAAGGTAATGCCAAATTATGAGGCGGGAACACCCACAAAACATTCCTTATGAACCAATGGTGCATGAGAAATACCTTCTTTAGAATTAAAAGTTGGTGGGCGTTTAAGTTAATTTGGCAGGGGGTTGGCACACTAATTAGAGGTGCAAAAGGGGTGATGCACAGACAAGTATAGAAGAACCAAATCAATCTAGAAGGCAAAACAAGTACAATCAAGTTAAAGCACAAGGGAGCATAGCAAGGTGGGATAGCATTTACTTTAAAGGTTTCTTGCAAGGAAGGCAGATAAAGTCTCAAAACAGCAAATATTCTAAAGTGTAGAAAGTGCTACAGGTTACTTCAAAAAAAAAATAAAGAGAGCAACAAGAAGCCATGAAAAAAAAAACACTGGTGAGTAACATTAAGGAAATCCAAAAGTGTTTTATATGTATATTAAGGACAAGAGAATAACCAGGGAAAAGGTAGGATCCAACATCGACCAAGGTGACAATCTGTGCACAGAGTCGAAGACACAGCTGAAGCTGTGAGAGAGAACTGCATCTGTATTCACTGTGGAGGACAGCACAGATTTAAAAACCTTGGAGTTGGAAGTGTAATACACTTGAAAATAAATTAACTCAGAGGGAGGAGAAGGGATTAGTAGCTTTAGTAGGATTGAAAGTGGATAATAGTCCAGGCCCAGATGACATGCTTCTCCAGTACCTGTGAGAGGCAAGGACTCTGACATTAATTTTGAAATAGTCTTTAGCCACAGCAAGGGTACAAGAGAACTGGAAGGGAACTCATGTGGAACCTTTATTCAAGGAAGTAGTATAGGTAAACCAAGAGACTCCAGTGAGTCTAACGTCAATGGTAGAGAAACCATTGGAAAGAAATCTGAAGGACAAAATTAATCTTCACTTGAAGAAGCAATGGTTACTTAAGGCATAGCTTTGGCAAGGGGATATCATGGCAAATAGATTTTTTTTGCAGAGGTAACTAGGTGTGACTAGCTGATGATAATGCAGTTGATGTAGTCTACACAGACTTCACTAAGGCGTTTGACAAGCTCTCATGTGGCAGGCTGGTTAAGGAATTAAAGAGCCTGTGATATCCAGAGCAATTTGCCAAGTTGGATCCAACATCCAACAAGAAGCAGAAGATGATGGTCAAAGGGTGTTTTTTTTTGTGACTGGAAACCTGTATCCAGTAGTTTATCAACAGAGTTCAATACCAGGTCTCTTGGTATCATCAGTAAGTCTGCAGATGGCACAAAAATTGGTGGCATGTCAAATCGTAAGGAGTAAAGCCTTAAAATACCAAGGGATATAGATAGGCTGGTCAGAAGGACAGAACAATGGCAAATGAAATTTAACCCTGAAAAACATGAGGTAATGCATTTTGGGATGACTAACCATTTAAAGAAGTTAATGTTAAATTGGTAGGATCCTAGGAAGTACAGTGAAATCTTGGTGCGCATGTATTTAGATCCTTGAAGGCAGCAGAACAGGTAGAGGTGGTGATTAATAAGGCATATGGGATACTTGCCTTTACTGGTCAAGGTACTGAATACCAGAATAGTAAGATTGTAATGGAGCTGCACATAATGTTAGTTAGGCCACAGCTTGAACACTGGACAATCTGGTCACCCCACTATAGGAAGGATATGATTGCACTTGAAAGAGTGAAGAGGAGATTCACCAGGATGTTGCCTGGACTGGAACAATTGAGCTATGAAGGGAGACTAGATAGGCTGGGGATGTTTTCCTTGGAGCAATGAGGGTGAGAAATCACCTGATTGCGGTGTACAAAGTTACAAGGGCAAAGATAGGATAGATAGGAAAAAAACTTTCCCTTTTGTGGAGGCATCAACAAGACGGCACAATTTTAAGTTAAGGAATAGTAGATTAGGAGGGGATTTGAGGAAATTTCACCCAGATGTTGGTAGGTAACTGGAACTGACTGCCTAAAAAAAAGGTGATTAAAAACCCTCTAAGTATTTAAGTAGTATTTAGATGTATAGTCTAAATGGTACAGCATACAAGGCTATGAGCCAAGTGCTGGAAAGTGGGATTAGAACACATAAATGTTGATTGGCATGGACATGATGGGCTGATCAGTCTCTTCCCATGCTGTTATGACTCCATGACTAGTACCAAAACCACATCCCTGTAAATGGACATTTTATGACTAAAATGAAGAGATCACCACAGGTTAACTACAAGAAACTTCCACATCTGCTAATTGGCAGTTTCTGAACAAAATAAAACCAGAGAACATACAAGAAAACCTTTAGCATTGAACATTCAGGACACCAAAGTTTATGAATAAATTGGGCAACTGTGAACATCCACTTTACATATCCTAATCAATAGACAATAGGTGCAGGAGCAGGCCATTCTGCCCTCCGAGCCTGAACCACCATTCAATATGATCATGGCTAATCACTTAAAGGTGAAATTAAATTGAGGAAGTCTAAATTTAAAACTAAAATTTAACAATTAAAATAAATAAATTTATTTACAAAAAAATCTCAGAGTTAAAGGTGAAAGCTGACTATTTTAAGTGCAAGGAATGTAAAAACACAAGACATTTTTAGAAGATGACCTTGAGGTACAATAAAGTTATATATATTTGATAGATAAAAGAAAGACTTACATTTATATAGTACTGTTCATGACCACAGGATATTTCAAAGTGTTTTACAGTCAATTAAATATTTGAGGTATGATCACTTGTTGCAATGCAAGAAATGTGACAATCATGTTTGCATACAGCAAGCTCCTACAAATAGAAATGTGATAATAACCAAATATCATATAGTCCATGAAATTGATTGAGAGATAAATATTGGCCAGAACACCAAGGGCCCCTCCCGGATCTCTTTATAAATACAGCCATGGAATCTTGCATTCCCACTGAGAGGCAAACAAACCCTTGATTCAATGTCTTATTTGACAGACAGCACCTCTGACAATGTAGAATCCTAAATCTTGTGCCACAGAAGTTAGTGAATTATCCGCTGTGCCACAATGAAATTTAACCCCCTACCTACTATCTAACCAGAAAGCCACACAATTGTCTTTTAAATTTATCACCTTCTGTAGCCTTCCTCACAATTTATTTCCGTAGGATTTTTTAATGTGGAAATCAATACAAAAGATCCAACAGTGTTAAAGCCTGAACAATTAAATAAAAATGACCCAGGCCTTTTCACAAATCTTAGGATCAGAAATCCACAGTACAAGAGATTTCCAAATAACAAGGGTACGATAGGTAGGCAAGTCCGCAAAATCAGCTTTGTTGAAGTCAGGTTTAATAACAATTCGTAAATAAAGATGGTCAGAATATTTTAATTTACAACCGTAAAGTCTTCCTGAACCATAAACTGATTCAACTTTTCATTATGCGCTTTACAATAAAATCTCATCTCAAAGGCATGACAATAGAGTCATTATTGAGAACTGCTCTTCATATTTCAAAATTTGAGAACAGGCTGTTATCTGTTAAAAGGTCCCATGAGGAAATGAGCCTGAATTAATGGCTACTCTGAAGTAATGGACCCAACCTTCCAGAAAGCATCTAGGCAATTGAAAGATATTTCATTCCAAAAGATCTGAGAATCAATCTTTCATGAATGAAGTTAAACAAACTGAAACCGTTCCTGCATGAAAGGGAGCAGAGGGAATTAAAAAAGATAAATTCCTTTCTTGGAAAATGCAGAAGAGAATGGTCTTGCACTATTTGTCAATTTAGAATGTAATCACTAGTAAGGTAATAGTCAAAATAGGTATTAATTGATTCATTAAAAATCAGTTAAATTAACCTTTTCCATGTCAGACTAGACTTAGAGTTTGCTGCAGTATGAATTTGCTGCATCAGCCTACTGTATCAGGATCTGAAAAGGGATACGTGGCTGAAATCCTGCAGTGGTTGACAATTTTCTAAGGGCTACTACGTATTCAGAATAAGACTATTAACTTGCTAATAAAACATATAAACCAAAATCTTAAATAATCCAAGAAAAAATCCTTCAGAGCATTTTAAGACCCTCTTAACTATCTCAACTTGAGGACTCACTTTAAAACGTTACTGAAAAATGTCTTTACTGAGAATTCGTCACTGGTGGCAATAGTAATGTTTGATATATAATAGCAGGAAGACCATTAGTTTTAGGCTTCTTCCCATTATTCTGTTGGTCATGACTCATTAAACCAAAAAGGAAAAATTGTTTATATCACTATTGACTGCTGTTTTGAGGAAAATTTGAATAATTTCCCCCACTTAATTAGCAGATTCCTGTTAAAAGTGATGCCTACAATTTTTAATAGCTTGAGAAAGTATGGAAAACCTGAAATGCATAATTTGACATACTTGCTTAAAGTGGTACTATGGACTCACGTCCACTTTCTGAATCAGACTCGATACATTCTTTGCACATCATGATCATCATGTTTATATACCTGAAACCATCCCGATTGTCCTCTAAACCATTTCCTAGTGCCTGGTGTTGTTGAAAGGCTGGATTGAACCCAAGATGAACAAATGATACTCACCAGGTTGAAACATAGGGAGTCTGTGTAATGGGTTAAAATTAGATAGTTGACCTGCACACATTAAAATATCTTTCTGTTGCCAACACAATCCAGGATAAGACAAAACTATTTCCAACTTATAAACCAATTGTGGAAAACAGAGTTGCTGGATGCATGACAATACTGTGGGGAGAACAATGTGTAACACTGCACAAACAACAATGTAATAAAATAACACCTTGTACACAACACAGGAAACAAACTTCACTAATTGCTGTCCAACACAGAGTTCCCAAAACTATATGTAGTATTCTAAATGCAGCTCATCAATGTGCAATAAAAGGTTAGAGTTATTTATTTGAACTTTAATGCATTTGAAATGTACTACATATTATATTTATCACATCATTAACAGCATCATGCTGCCTGGGCACACACTCGATGATCAGTAAGCTAACTTAAGTCCTTTGGTTTCCACTTTTACTCGTGTGTATCCCTCATTCCTGTACACGTTTTAAATTTCCTGTTTTACGACGCATAACCTTAAAGAGCAAGCAAATACTGCTCATGCTGGAAACCTGAAATTTTAGGAAAGGAAATTCTGATGATACTCAGCAGATCAATCAGCATTGTGCAAAGAGTATCAGTAAATGGCTCGAGCATTCATCTGAAGGAGGACTTGACAGTCTGGAGAAATGAGGTTTGGCCAGGAAGTCCATATGCTCAAATTCAAGACCTTTTGTTTTCCAACCTAGTCCACTGCTCAGAAGCAAGTTTGACAGCTAGGTGTGACTCTCCGCAAACAATCTGAAGGAGATCATAAGCCAGCCACTGGCAGACTTATGCAGCAGAGTTAGAGCAAGGCCAAGTCCAGATCTTGCAGTAGATACTCAGATTCCAGTGAGCTCGAGCCCTAATGGACTGGTGAGAGGTTGGGGCCAAAGTTTTTTTTGGGGGGGTTGGAGAGATAGGACCATAACAACAGGATTAGGCCTGTTCAAGTCATCAGGCATGTTCTGCCATTCAATTAGATCATGCTGATAGACTCTCTCATGCAAATTGCCACACCACACTTTCTTTTTTCGAAATGAAAAGGAGGGAGCTTGTATTGCAGAGAGGAGCTTCGGCTCAGGTGGCCCTCAAACACCACAACCCACAAGGCCTTCGGAGTTCTTTCATAGTGCAGAAGGCAGACCACAACTCTTTTCCACAGCAGTCAGCTGCAATATTTTGAAATTCAAAGGTTCTGATAACTGCTTTAAACAGTACATACGTAAGGCAAATAGTCTCAAGTCATACAGCATGGAAACAGACTCTTTAGTCGAAGCAGTCCATGCCAAACATAATCGAAAGTATGGTGCTGGAAAAGCACAGCAGGTCCGGCAGCATCCGAGGAACAGGAGAATAGATGTTCGGCATAAGCCCTTCATCAGGAATGAGGCTTGTGGGCTGGCGGCTGAGAGATAAATGCAAGGGGGGTTGGGCTAGGGGGGGGGGGGGGGGGGGGGGGGATAGCTGAGAATGCAATAAGTAGATGAAGGTGGGAGAGAAGGTAGTAAGTCAGAGAGGAGGGTGGAGCGGATAAATGGGAAAAATGATGGACAGGTCAAGAGGTCAGTGCTGAATTGGAGGCTTGGGACTGGGATAGGTGGGGGGGGGGGGAGAAATGAGGAAACTGGTGAAATCCACATTAATCCCATGTGGTTGCAGGGTCCCAAGGTTGAAGATGAAGCATTCTTCCTCCAGGTGTCAGATGGTTAGGGATTGGCGATGGAGGAGGCCCAGCATCTGCATATCCTTGGTGGAGTGGGAGGAGGAGTTAAAATGTTCAGCCATGAGGCGAGGGGTTGGTTGGTGTGGGTGTTCCAGAGATGTTCTCTGGAACAATCCGCAAGTTGGCATCCTATCTCCCCGATGTAGAGGAGACCACATCGGGTGCAACGGATAAAGTAGTTGACATTTGTGGAAGTACAGGTAAATTTCTGTTGGATGTGGAAGGATCCTTTGGGGCCTTGGATGGAGGTAAGGGGGGAGGTGTGGGCACACATTTTGCACTTGTTTGCGGTGGCAGAGTAAGGTGTGGGCTGTGGATCTGACAAGGGAGTCGCAGAGGGAATGGTCTCTTTGAAATGTTGATTGTATCGGGAGGGAAATATGTCCCTAGTTGTGGGGGGGGGGGGGGGGGGGGGTGGAGAGAAGGAGGTAAGAATCTATTTGCACGTGGCAGAAGTGGCGGGAGGTTTAAGCAATGAATACAGAGGATGATGAGGACCAGCAGGTTTCTGTCCGTATTGCATTGGGAGGGGTGGGTTTAAGGGCGAAGGTGCGCAAAATGGAGGAGATGCGCTGGAGGGTATCATTGACCGTGTGGGAGGGGAAATTGCAGTCTTTGAAGGTGGAACTGATCATCCTGGGAACAGATGTGGTATAGGTGGAGAAATTGGGAATAAGAGATGGAGTTTTTACAGGAGGCAGAGTGGGAGGAGGTATAGTCCAGGTAGCTGTGGGAGTTGGTGGGTTTGTAGAAGAGATCTGTGGTTAGTCAGTTGCCAGAGATTGAGATGGAGGTCCAGGAAGGGGAGGGAGGTGTCCAGGATGGTCCAGTTGAATTTGACATCATGTCAAATGATGAAGACCTTCATCAGGAATGTGGAGAGGGAAGATCTTGCAAACCGGTGGAAACATGTGGAAAAAAAAACTGCAAACTTCTGACCAGTAAAAGAATCATATGACTATCTCACAACACATGAATAAAAACCACTGAACTGCTTCAGTTTTCCTTTGCTCATAAACTACTTTTCCTCTGCCCATAACCTATTTTTTTCATCTGCTTACGTGTGTGCATTCACACACAGACGCAAGGGGGAGTTGATAAGGGAAAATGTTTTAATTTGTAGTGTTATTTAGTTTATAACACTTAAGTTTATAACTATTTACCTGTAGCTCGAGTCTAATTACTTGTAATAAATAGTAATTCTTGTTAAGTACAGAAATCCAGTCCGTGCTTTCTATCAACCTGGTCTGAAAATCAATTAAATTGGAGAATTATGTACTTATTTTAAAACCTTTAACTTTTGTGATGACTCTCGGAATAGTGGGGCTTGATTTTCAGCGTGCCATTCCAGTGAGTTGTGACGGCATTCACCACACTAAAGGAATTCCATCACTTTCTAGAAGATCCAGTTAGCACTGTGGATCCTTTTATCGAAAGATCTTTCATTCAGTCGGTGATGGCAGGTTTTCTGCCTACTAATATTACAAAACTCCAATCATACATTTCACCATTTCTGACCAACTTGATGAAAGATATTAGAAAGTAGGAGCCCTAAATAGTAAGTACTTTTGTCAATTTCACACGAGTACAGATTTCCAAAGCCATCCTTTTTATCAGAATTTACAATGGCTTGATGAACATTGTAACAAATGCCACCTGTTTGATATGGCAAAAGACCAATATGCATTATCACTCTGCATTACTGACCAATTTCATTCATAAATATATTCTTTTACCAACTAACTGAACACAAACTATCAAGATGTATTTCACCCTTTCCAAATTTGATAACTGTTTAGCCAACTGACCACCCAAACAATCAAAAGTTGAAATCTCCATCCCTAACAATCCACGTCACATATAAGCATAACTTTATTTATAAGTCTTCGGTGAAGATCAAAAAGACAAATTAGTTCAGGAAAATTCAAGAACAAGACAGCATATGGAAGGTTTCAGACTTTGCTTATAAATGCAGGAAAATAATCTGAAAAGTGGGGTGTCATTTTTCTGGATATGCTAACATTACCACCTTCACAAAAGGACTGCAATAGGTCAGAAAACTCAGCCACCACAATGGCAATTAAGATTGGCATTAAATACCAGCCTTCCTCAACATTCACACATTAGTACAGTTCACTATGTAGAAAACTATGGATAATTGACGTTGTTGTCCAGTTGTGTGTATTGTCTCTCATTGCTGGAAGTTGGAAGTTCCCAAAAGGGTGAGACACACATCGGGGCAGAAGGTTTATTCCATACAAAGTTGAAATCTGCCTTTTATTTCTAGCATTTACCAGTTAACCCTTAGAATCTAAAAATCTAAATTTCTACTAACACCAGGAAACTAAAATCATACAATGCTATATGTAAAAATAACTGCTATTGACTCCAGAATCACAGGGAAAACAAACTGTTTACTCTGTGCTTAGTGGCCTCAACAAATCTAAATAAATTCAAACCGGAATCGATTATTTTCCTCACTAATAACTAAGTGGCAATGGAATAGCTTGCATGCTGTAACACATGTACAATAGCCCTCTCCCATATGGAATTCATTTATATCACACCTGTTAAAGAAGGTTCAGGTAACAATTCTTGAGCTTCGGTGAATGTTTTCCTTTCTCCATCAGTTTCTAAATCACTTGGTGTCCTTGCAAATACTCGCCCATCTGACCTGCCATCCACATAGCACAATGGAATCAGAAACTGAGAGCTTTGAAAGGGAACTTCCATCCTATACACTACAGTGCTTTATTTTTCTATCACTTTGCATCACTGCACCATTTCAACAAAGAAAAACTACATTTCACTCATGAAAATTTTCTTGGCAAAATAAAATGCAGTCTGATTTCTTTATAGGTGGCTAAAAGGTTTCTTTATTCACAACATTAAAATTAGGAACATACTTAAAAGCAAAGATCATCAGTTACACATTGACATTTAAGAGGAAGGTAACTTCTGCTATCTTCACGAGCTCAGGATTACATTTTACAGAATGCATCATGAAGTCATCTGCACTCTGCAAAAATACACCAGCATAAAATTCCTAAGCTCTCTGAACATGGCTATCTTGATGAAGAAACAAGGCAGCAACTTAAAAGGTATTCTGCCATAATGTTTTAAAAACACACTGCAGGGCAATTAAGTTATAGTCAGCAAGACAACAGTTGTGCTAATAAATGAAACAATGATTACTGAAAGAACTCTGCTTCAGCGTTATGCGCACACAGCCTATTAGAATCTCCGTTCCAAAAATACAACTTTATGCTTATATCACCATAGCGTAAACGTTCCTGTTTCACTAAATCTATTCCTCTCGTTCTTCAGGAAATTAGAGTGTGAACTCAAGCATGAACTAGCATGATCACTTTAATGAGGAAAACATGATAAGACACCTGATCACCCAGAAAATATTCTGACTGAGTTATTACAAATCATCTTGGTAGAGATTTCACATGTAATTGTATTTTAAGTGTTGCTTTCTACTCTACCCACCACAGCTAAGACTCACAATATGACATCAAAGTCACAAAGGAGCCCCCAATGATCACTACAAAAACGCCCACAATCCAACTTGTCTTGTCCAACAAGGGTCATTTGTTGTGGAACTATCTGACCTTCACTGGCTTCCCTGTAAAACACACGATCAAAGCGGAGTCTGCAAGTGTAAGGAGCCTTTAGGTTATTATTAGCTTTAGTGTCCCAGGTATATCGACAATGTTCAGGTTTGTTTAAGAACTCCCAGACATCCAAGACACCTTCCGGCAAACCTCCAACCTTTGTAACCTGCAAATAAAACACATGTTGAGAAAAGATGATAGATCCTAAACTATGTAAGAGAGAGTACTTCAATGGAAGTCACATGTTGACATGCACAAGCCTCCTCCTTCAACATCTTAGACTGACACTGGATGGAAACCAAGGGTTTTCCAGCATCTAGTGAGGTAGCAATTGACAAGTTACTTTTGGTAATTCCTGCACAAAGATACTTAGTATTTCAAAATACTTCCAAGCTAATAATTGTTTGTTTTATTTATTTGTGAGTTGACATCAGAATGAAGTTTTTAGAAAGTGTGCTTTGGATAGTTGGGTTTATGAAAGCAGAGATTGTAAATGCTCTCGGTTACAAAAATTCTAGACTTTTATAAAGAAACCTGAAGATCAGTCCCTTTACTCCAGTATAAAATTGAACCATATTAGTAAAAATGTTCAAAAGAAAATTGCATAATAAATCACAAATTGTTTAGGTGTAATTGATTATAAAAGTAAAACAAAACAGAATTACCATTAATTATCATACCATAGGCAATTTTTGAGTTCCTGCGACACTCCTCCCCACTGAGGCATGTTCATGCTAATAGCTGCTCCCTTACAAAAGCAGCACTAGATGACAGAGTATGGATGAAGATAAAGCAAGAGAATGAGGCACCATACTTTGCCAGTGCAACAAAAGTCTGTTAAAACATCAAATATTTTCAGTGAACATCTGCCTTTTGGAGTTGCAATCAGAGTTTTCATGGTGGTCTCAATTATCAGTTATTGTGCATACTGTGCTGGTCTAATATCACTAACTACTGTCAAAATGGAACAAGATTTTAATCAAAAGGGTCAATGTGCACACAGTAAATACTCAGCAGATATATCACTGTCTAATGCCATAACAAGAGAAACAGTAGGGCTTTCAGTTAACTCTTCACATAGTCAAGTACTTTGAAAGGTGGAACCTTGGCAAGTCACTGCAGTACATCTGGTAAACACAAACTGCTGATATTGTGCACCATTGATGTAGAAACTCAATGTTTAAGGTGATAAATGACGTGTAAATCAAATGGGTTCCTTTGGATTGGGTGGTTTCTAATTTAATGTGCTGCCGAAGCTCAACCATTCACATAAGCGTATCATGTACTTTAAATAAGTCTTGTCAATACCGGGCAAGGTTTGAAGAGTCAGATGGTGAGTACTTGTTGAGAGAGCGAGAGAGCGAGTCCATGCTCGATCAATTGCTGCCCTAATGACAAGGACAGTCACTTCACATCTAGAATTCAGCTCTTCAATTAATGTTTGGAACATAACTGTACTGGGGTCTGGAGCAAGGTAGCCTTGGCAGAACCTAAACTAAAGTCCCAGTGAACAAGTTATCATTTTTTAAGAGCCATCTTCCATTATTTTGCTATTGAGTGTAGGTTGATGAGGTAGTAAATGACTGGATTGAACTGGGGTTCTACTTTTCGTGGACAGAACACACCTGATCAATTTTTAACTTGTCAATTAAATGCTAGTATTAGAACTGTTCTGGAAAAGTCTTGCCAGGAGCATGGTTAGTTACAAAGCAAAAGTCTTCAGCACCAAAGTTGGGATATCGCCAGAGCCCATTTTTTCGCATCTTGTGGAATGAATCAAAAATTGACTGAAAACTGGCACCAGGAGGTGGCTGAGTTGGATCATCTCTGTCTCTCTGGCTGAAAAATAACTGCATATGCTTAACCTAATCTTCTTAATTCACATGATGGATTCCCAAATCATTGAGAGAAAAGTTTCTGAAGACACTTCCTCTCCCTTTTCATTGTTTATTATCCACTACCATTATCTATTTAAAAAGAGGCAGAACTGCACAGCCGTCTGATCTGAATGGTCTTGGAATTGCTTAGCTTTGGCTATTAAAATGCCACTTCGACACAAGTCACCAGACATTAGTGAGGACTTTGCAAAGTTGACAGGGGTAGGTGAGCCTTTGCTCCTTTCAGGTCATGAAGAGCTGTGCCTGTCAAGTTTTCTTAATTATACCAACTTCATAGCAATTTTAATAAAATTGCTTTGTGGTTAACAAGTCAGTCAGTTAAGATGTAGCCGCATTGCTGGGAATGATAGCAGCTTATTCCATCCTGACTCCACAATAAAAACTAGTTTTATGACAATCCAGTATGTTCAATTACTGACACGAGTAAGTTTTAATTCCAAGTTTAATCAATCACATTTAAAAGCCTTAATTGCAGTGATGGGATTTAACTAATGCTTCTGGATTGTTAGTCTTGGTCTGTGAATAAATAGACCGATAACACGTAGTTAAGTCTATTTACTTAGGACAAAAGATTATAAAAAGGTGGCAGATGTGATGTCAAAGTCAACAGAAGGATAGAGAGACTGAAAATAAAATTCAAGATGACGAAGAATGCATAAAAAACAAGAAAATTCAAGCTTGGTACAAGGAAATAAAATGCATAAGCTACTCACTTTCTATCTACTTCCTGCATGCCTCAGAAACATGGACAATTTTTAAAAATAATCTGTTGAATAAAATAGATTATTTGAAATGTGGATCCTTGGGCACCTGCAAAAAAAAAAACCTGTGGCTACAGACAGGTTAACCAAGATTGGATTTGGACATCATACATGGTTGCAAATGAGCTACAGTGAATAACTCGGGATGATGCAAAGCAGACAATGTGATGTAGTATAACAGGCGATGTCTTTGAGGGAGCAGTTATGAGCAACAGTAAGATAATCACTAAGCTGCTGTACTGATATTTATGTTGTTCATCAACATGCAGCTATGATACCATGAGAGAAAGTGATAATCGGTTATTTGCTAATATTATGAGTTGCAAACCTACAGAGTTGCAACTGTTTTGTCTGGAAGCAATTTCAAAATTTAAATTAAATATTCCATTTTGTTTTTAAATTGAGAAGATGGTTTCCAGCACTGAGGGAGTTAAGAACAAGGAGCCCAAATACAAGACCAAATGTTAGATATTTTGACCAGAGGGCAGAATTGTAAGTTGTAGGATTTCATTTCCAGGATTGGTGACTGAGACTAAAACTAACAAGGTGAGATTGGAAAAATGATGAAGGAAAAGGAGTTGAAGGGAGATTGGAAGAAGCTGAGCAAAAAATGTTAAGATACATTTAGCTGCAATGAAAAATATTTGCTGACAGGCCAGACCAATTTCACCTGTTTTCATTTTATAACTCCTTTATGACAGTCCTTCACCTCTCATGCAAATTAAATATACACATGAAGGATGGCAGGGCAGAGGCAGAAGGGTTTTGTTCATGATTACTTTAAAATGTCTTTTTTTTTCACTAAATAACATATTTCAATTCAGCTCAGAGTTAACTTATTGTCAAAGCAATAATTTCTCTTTTGAATCCAAGTATGGAATTTCTTATTAATAACAAAGTGAAGAGGTGTGATCTTTTTCAAAGTGGAAAAAATAAAATTTCTTTCTGGATCTTAAACTCAAATAGAAATAGAGAAGGTTCCTTGAAAGTGGCTACAAAAATAGTTTTCACACAAGAGGTGTGAAAGTAAAGAAAGAGACATGAATGAAAGCAAGTTTCAGGAAAAAAAAGAGTTAACTAAGGAACAGCCTCTTGGGACAAAAGCAGAATCTCTTGAACAGAAGTGCATTACTAAAAGAAAGCTTTACGCTCAGGCGAATGGGGATTAGAAGGTCAAGTGTTAGCATGGCTACCATACATCACTACGGTTTACCCCTCCCTTTATTGCATTTCTACTCCAGTAAGCATGTACATGGGGTCTCGATAAATGACAAAGATAGAAAAAAAAACAAAATAAATTAAATCAACATCTGAAAGCATAAAGGGAGGAGGGAATGGGGCTTACAACAAAGATTTAGATAACAAAGAGGGGAAGAGGCTCAAGTGAAACATAAACACCTGTATAGACTGGCTGAGCCAAGGGGCATATTTCTGTGCTATGTATCCTATTTAATCCAATAAAAGCCAGATATTAAAAAAGCTAACGTACTTTAAGTAACAAACTCACCTCTTGATCTCTCAAATTGGTGTCACCACCAAATATTACTGTGGCACTTTCTGGTGCTTCTTTGATTTTCCTTAGTACAATCTCAAGCTGTTTGACTCGTTCCTTTGAATGTGCTTTAGTGCTCTCCAGGTGGGAAGTCATTAAACAGAGTTCATTTCCTGCAATGTTTACCTGCAATAAGGAGAGGCAGAGAAGATATTTGTTTGACATAATTTTTCATTAAACTAGGAGAAGGTGAGGACTACAGATGCTGGAAATCAGAGCCAAAAAGTGTGGCGCTGGAAAAGCACAGCAGGTCAGACAGCATCCGCTTTGGACTTGCCACAGGAAGTGGTTTTTCATTATTTCTATGAAACTGCCAAGTGCAATGTTGGAACATCACAATCTACAATTCTACCTCAAGAAGGTATTCAAAAATTATATTTTAGTATATTGTGTAAAGGGTTCTGACTCCCTTGTAATTTATTCAAGTTTTCTTGAGAAGTGGGAGTTAGGGAGAAATTTTTAAACTCTCGAGAGCTACAACAGATGGGAATCATCCATTAATATTCAGCAGTACAGTTTGCTTGGAGAGGGAGAAGAGTTAGATATTAAATTTGCCTGGTATTGGAGTTAAGATGATGCTAGCAAAATCTAACGAAAAACTGAACTTTATCCTTTTTCCTCAAATCTGAATAGCTGTATCATGATACAGTGGACACAAAAGGAAAGGGACACGAACAATAAAATAACTATTTAGCTTTAGGAATTCCCTTTTGTTTTGAAAATGCATTTCAAATTTCTTTATTAATTGTACTCCATGAAAAGTGGACATTGGGCAAGAGCACCCATGCAAATTTGTTCATCCTATTGCGAAGATAGGGCAACTTTAAGCCTTACAGAATTATTTTAGAAAAAGAGCATTTTGTTTTATTAGTTCACTGTATGTGGGTGTCTCTAGGCCAGCATTTTCTAACTGTCCTCAACAAAAGGTGTTGATGTGCTGCCTTCTTGAACCACTAAAGCCGATATGGTGTGGGTACACACAAAGTGCCATGAGTGAGATTCAAGATTCTGACCCAAGGACAGTGAAGAATGGTGATATTGCTCTAAGTCAGGATGCTTTGTGACTTGGAGGTAAACTTGCAGGTGATAGTATACTGATACATCTGCTGGCTCTGTGCTTCTAGGTGGCTATGGGTTTAGAATGTGCTGTCAAAGGAACTTCCAGTAGCAAAGGTGGTAGCAAGGCAGAATTTATGGTAGGATTTACAGCAGAGTCTCCATGAACTTTAGCATAGAGGACTCCTGCTTGGAACAGCAGCTACCTCCTAATAAAAGTAACTTTTTTTCTTAGCTAAAATGCCATTAATAGAGGATACAAATTGTGTTCATAGATTCAGTCCATGAACAGATATAACAGACATGGGAATGACTCAATTGGCATCATCCTAATCTGGATTTGTGACCAATGATAGCCTTTCTTATAAACATCATGCTGTACCAATTCCCATTGACTGATTTAATTTCCCACAGCTATACTGCAGGAACTACTTTCGCTGCCATACAGTTTTAAACACAAATGACACATTCCCAAAGGGTTTTAGGGATTTTGCGAAGATCTGTATCTCGGGTTGAAGATGGTAATGGTGAACTGTAAATAACTAGAATTTTTTTAAAAAATTTGCCTCTTCTTCAAAACGAAATCGCATACGCTCCCAGCACCAAAGATAAATACACGTCACAACATAGAAGGTGTTAAAGAGGCAGGTGAGCTCAGAGTCAAGAACTGCAGAGCCACAAAGGACAGTAAATACATGTAAATCAAAGCCAGAAGCAAATGCTTTCTGGAAAGCTGCAAAAAGAATGACGTCAATTTTACTATAATTAAACTGAAAGATGGGATAGAATCGTAAAGAACAGAAACTGCACCGTCTCTGTTAAACAGCAATCCAGTTAGCTTCTCATCTCCAATCTTACCCAATACACCTACAATTTACTCAATACTCTTGAATATTTTTATCTACCACCTTTTCAGGCAATGCATTCTAAGCATGTGTCAGCAGATTGGAGCCGTTCTCCTTGATAGATTTCAGCTGGCTGACAGCAGTATGCATACAAAATCTCACCCTTCATCATATTGGTTGAACTCACCAAAAGGTAGCACATAACTGGAAAAGAGAGAGGATCAAGAAAAGATTCCTGTGGTATAACAGACATTACTGTACAGGTAGGAAAGTGATTAGAGGCTCTCAAGTTAATGAGATTGCTTTCTATTTCAATTCTAGCTCAATTAAAACATGTTTGCTGATATAACTTTTTATTCTACTTACTCTAATTTTGCTCAAACACATCCTTTTATAAAGCCAGAGCAACACACACTATGCTTACCTACCAATAAGCTTGATCTTTAGAACTTTTACAACTGCAGAACTTAAATAGATGCTTAAAAACGTTTTCACTTTTAGAAGGTTTTGCCACCCCCCCCCCCCCCCAAGAAACATTACTAGGGTGAAGTTCACAAAGCAGTTTCTTCACATAAGTTGTTTACCAATTATTAAATTCCTCTTTAGATGAGGAATTTTGCATCTTCCTACCTGAACAGCAAGAAGGTTTCTCTTCATAGAGGTAGTTGGGAAAGGTGTTATTTCTTGTTTCAATAACTTTACGCGAGATTTTCTCAGCATAATGGCTGTGAAGTAGTCATCTTCATCTCCTAAACACAAAAAAATTAATTCCTAAATTTCTTTATTAAATAAAACTTTTCCTTCCTCTTTCCCATTTAGTGAAAAGTTAATTTTATTCAAGAAATCTTCTTAAGTTTGAAGTTTACAGTGACATACTTATATTGCAAAGTTAACAGTAAATATCCCAGTTTTACAGCAGTGTGAAACAAAAGTTGACAATAAACCACACAAAGATATTAATGAAGTGAAGTAAATTGTAAGGAGGACTGAAAAGACAACAAGAGGCAGATCAACACAACATTTTAGGGAGGCAATTCTTTAGCTTGAGACCTAGATAGCTGAAGGCATGGCCAAGAATGAGACAATGGAAGCAGGACACAAACAAGACTTCAGACTTGTTTTGTTCTTAGAAAAGAAAATACTAGAAACATTCATCAGGTTAGGAAGCACCCATGGAGAGAGAAACAGATAAAGTTTCATGTTGATGAACTATGATCAGAACTCATGGTGGAGTAGGAAAACATCAGGTAGAACCTAAAAAAAGGTCACCTGCCTGAAACAAGAATTTGTTTCTCGCTCCACGGATACTACATGTCCTGATGAACATTTCCAATTATTTTTTATTTATTTGTTCATGGGCTGTGGGGCATTGCTAGCTGGGCCAGCACTTCTTGCCCATCCCATGCCCTAAAGGGGGTCGTGTTGAGTTGCCTTCTTGAACCACTGCAGTGTGTGAGATATAGGGACATCCAAGCACTATAAGAAAGGGACCTCCAGGACATTGACTGACAGTGAAGGGACAAGGATATGATTTCAAGTCAGGGTGTCTTTTAAAGGATATTGTAGGTGGTGACATTCCTATGTACACACTATCCTGGTCCTTCTAGATGGTAGAGATCACAGGTTTTGGAAGGTGCTATCAAAGGAGGTTTAAATGATTTGCTGTTATGAATGTAGATCTTGCAGATAGTACAGACTGTTACTTGTGTGCTGCTAATTGAAGGAGGAGTTAATGTTTTAGCTGGTGAATGAGGTGCCAATCAAATTAACTGCTTTGACCTGGATGGTATTGAACATTTGAAATTATGCTGTCCTTATACTCCACAACCACTTGATGAATAAGCAGTGCTCCAAAAGCGAGCGCTTCCAAATAAAAGTGTTGGACTATAACCTGGTGTTGTATGATTTTTAACTTTGTCCACCCCAGTCCAACACTGACACCTCCAAATCTTGAACTTTTGAGTGTTGTTGGAGCCTACACCATCCAGCCATTTGGAGATCATTCCATCACATTCCCAACATGTGCTCTGTAGATGATGGACAGATTTTGGGAGTCAGGACGCGAGTTACTTACCACAGTATTCTCTATCTCAAGCCCAATCCTGTTGCCACAGTATTTTTGTGGCTAGTTCAGTTCAGCATCTGATCAATAACAACCACTGGACTTATACAGTTTGGGGGGAATTCAGTATTGGTGTTGCTAAGGGAAGACAGTTAGATTTTCTATTGTTCACACAGTGGTTGTCTGGCACTTGTGTGCTGCAAAGGAGACTTGCGCTTTTCAGTTCAAGCCTGAATGTTGTCCAAGTGTGGCTATACACAGGCACAAATTGCTTCAGTATCTGAGTCACCATCAATGGTGTTGAATGTTTGCAAACATCAGTGAATATCCACATATCTCTGACTAAAAGACAGGAAGAAGGTCATTGATACAGCAGCTGAAGATGTTTGGGCCCAGGATACTAAGAGATATTAGGACACCAAGGAGCTTTTGGCTTTGAGATGACTGACCTCCAACAATAATCTTCCTTTGTATTAGGTATGACTTCAAACAGTGGACAGTTCCTCTCCCCCAATTCCCACTGGAAGCAGTTTTGCTCAGGCTTCTTGAGACCACACTTGGTCAAATGCTACCTTGATGTCAAAAATAATCACTCACCTTCACTCTTGAATTCAGTTGTTTGACCAAATTTAGGTCAAGATTGTAAAGGCCTCAGGCGTTGAGTAGGTCTGGTAGAACCTAACCGAGCAGGTTATTGCTGTCTTACTGATGCTTAATACCATTTATGTTATGTTATCACTTTAGATTTCCAGCATCTGCACTTTTATTGTTGCCACTCTGCTCTAGTCCAGAATGAATCTCAGTGGATGGTTCTGGAGAACCACATACTTTACCAAGCACACTTTTATACAATAAAAAGCTACTTAGAATATTCAAATCTACAGCACATTTCTCAGTGCCAAATTCAGAGGTCTGAACAAATATCAAAAAGCCAGGTTGAAAGTCAAATAAACTTCATTACCACATTTGGCCCTAGTCACTTGTAGATTATATTTAATGTGACTGACAAATAACAACATAATTAAGAAATTATTAACAAAATTATCAGTTTTTCCAATGAACCTCAGCATTTGCACCACTCTATATTGTTGGATCAACATGTGAACTAATGGCACTCAAATTCAAATGGAAGTATGCAAATCAGAAGCCGAGTAGGCCATTCGGCCCCTCAAGCCTCCTCCATCTTCCTTCCCACCTATCCACTTCTGCCTCGCCACCAACCTATCACAATTACATGCATTCACATATCACCTTTCATCTAACTTCCCCCCCAGCCCCACACCCACCCCCTATTTATTTCTCTTCTCTCTACCTCCTCTCCACATTCCTGATGAAGGGCTTATGCCCGAAATATCAACTCTCCTGTTCCGCAGCTGGTGCCTGATCTGTTGTGCTTTTCCAGTGCCACCCTTTTCGACTCTGACTCTCCAGTATCCGTAGTTCTCACTTTCTCCTGATTGCTCTACATTCATGCCTACTTCTGATAAGGTTTCACCCTGTTACTTATCAAGAATCTAACTATCTCTGCCTTAAAAATGTTCAAAAACTCTGTTTCCAATACCTTTTGAAAAAGAGTTACAAAACCTTTCAACAGGAGATAAAAAAATTCTCATCTCTCTCTTAAATAAGAGATGGATAAAACAAAACAAAAAGGACACACAAAAACACAAAACAGCTATGCTCGGCGCAAAGCTCCCATTAACTCAGGAGCTCCCCCATCCAGGGCCCAGGGCTCAACAAATCTAACCATACTGGTTTAAAAAAAAACACCCTGGAGGTTAAGATAGCCAACAAAAAAAGGGCTGCCATGACTTATATAGAAAAAAAAAGGTCTGTTGTGGAGTGTACCATGTTTGTAAAAAAAAAAATCCAAGGGAATGTGCTCCATAATTAATTTCCACCATCCCAGCAAGTCCGGTAGACTCTCAGACACCCAATTCATCAGAATATTCTTCAGTGCACAGTAAGTAAGAATATTAAATAGTTTCTTCCCATGCCCATCTAAGGATGATAAATTCGGTAGACCTAGGAGAGATATTGGGCCTACTTTAACTTCAGTCCTCAATACCCTCCCTATCTCTCCCGCCACAGCACTCCAATAAACATGGAGCCTGTGGCATGTCCAGAAACAATAGGTAAGAGTACTTTCACTTATTTTACATTTGGGGCACATTGAAGATGCCCCTTTTTCAAAAACTTCGCCAGACGGTCCGGTGCCAGATGAACCCTGCGCAGAACTTTTAACTGCGTAGCTATTAGAACATAGAACAATACAGCACAGAACAGGCCCTTCGGCCCACGTTGTAGTGCCGAACTTCTAACCTAGATTAAGTACCCATCCATGTACCTATCCAAATGCCGCTTAAAGGTCGCCAATGATTCCGACTCTACCACTCCCACGGGCAGCGCATTCCATGCCCCCACCACTCTCTGGGTAAAGAACCCACCCCTGACATCTCCCCTATACCTTCCACCCTTCACCTTAAATTTATGTCCCCTTGTAACACTCTGTTGTACCCGGGGAAAAAGTTTCTGACTGTCTACTCTATCTATTCCTCTGATCATCTTATAAACCTCTATCAAGTCACCCCTCATCCTTCGCCGTTCCAACGAGAAAAGGCCGAGAACTCTCAACCTATCCTCGTACGACTTCCTCTCCATTCCAGGCAACATCCTGGTAAATCTTCTCTGCACCCTCTCCAAAGCTTCCACATCTTTCCTAAAGTGAGGCGACCAGAACTGCACACAGTACTCCAACTGTGGCCTAACCAAAGTCCTGTACAGCTGCAACATCACTTCACGACTCTTGAATTCAATCCCTCTGCTAATGAACGATAATACTCCATAGGCCTTCTTACAAACTCTATCCACCTGAGTGGCAACCTTCAAAGATCTATGTACATAGACCCCAAGATCCCTCTGTTCCTCCACCTGACTAAGAACCCTACCATTAACCCTGTATTCCGCATTCTTATTTGTTCTTCCAAAATGGACAACCTCACACTTGGCAGGGTTGAACTCCATCTGCCACTCCTCAGCCCAGCTCTGCATCATATCGAAGTCCCTCTGCAGCCGACAACAGCCCTCCTCACTGTCCACAACTCCACCTATCTTCGTATCATCTGCAAATTTACTGACCCACCCTTCGACTCCCTCATCTAAGTCATTAATAAAAATTACAAACAGCAGAGGACCCAGAACTGATCCCTGCGGAACTCCACTTGTAACTGGGCTCCAGGCTGAATATTTACCATCTACCACCACTCTCTGCCTTCGACCGGTTAGCCAGTTTTCTATCCAATTGGCCAAATTTCCCTCTATCCCATGCCTCCTGACTTTCCGCATAAGCCTACCATGGGGAACCTTATCAAATGCCTTACTAAAATCCATGTACACTACATCCACTGCTCTACCCTCATCCACATGCTTGGTCACCTCCTCGAAGAATTCAATAAGACTTGTAAGGCAAGACCTACCCTTCACAAATCCGTGCTGGCTGTCCCTAATCAAGCAGTGTCTTTCCAGATACTCATAAATCCTATCCCTCAGTACCCTTTCCATTACTTTGCCTACCACAGAAGTAAGACTAACAGGCCTGTAATTCCCGGGGTTATCCCTATTCCCTTTTTTGAACAGGGGCACAACATTCGCTACTCTCCAGTCCCCTGGTACCACCCCCGTTGCCAGTGAAGACGAGAAGATCATTGCCAACGGTACTGCAATTTCCTCTCTTGCTTCCCACATAATCCTAGGATATATCCCGTCAGGCCCGGGGGACTTGTCTATCCTCAAGTTGTTCAAAATGTCCAACACATCTTCCTTCCTAACAGGTATCTCTTCTAGCTTACCAGTCCATTTCACACTCTCCTCTTCTACAATACGGTCCCTCTCGTTCGTAAATACTGAAGAGAAGTACTTGTTCATGACCTCTCCTATCTCTTCCGACTCAATACACAGTCTCCCACTACTGTCCTTGATCGGACCTACCCTCGTTCTCGTCATTCTCAGGTTTCTATTGTCCTATTACAGATTGAGGTCTTTCGCACGTTCTCCCATATGTCCTCCCATGTTTCAGAAGAGATCTCCATTCCTAACAAGTTCTTTCTTTGCGGTTTGTGCAGTGATCCGCTGTAGCTCAGTCACCGAAGGCTGTGCAAAATGTGCCGCCTTGGTGGCTTTCAACTGCGTCTCAAGTAGTCGCTGCTGCTCCCCCTTCTGTCGTTTCCAGCTAGCCAAATAAGAAATAACTAATCTCTGAGCAAAGGCCTTAGCGGACTCCCATAGCAGAGACGGACTAGTAGCCGTGCCTGAGTTGATAGTCAAGAACTCCTCAAAGTAGACATTTAAAATGCCATATTCCTCATGTATCAGGGCCTTAAGTATCATAGACCGCTCTTGTTCATCTTTCACCTGCTCTAATAATGTGAACAGAAGATTTTTCTGGATAAGTACCACCACTCCCCTACTTTTAGTAGTAAAGGATGAAAAGAATACCCGGTCATAACCCCCTCTGTTGTAGCTTCAGGTGTTCCCCATCAAGATGGGTTTCCTGCGATGGGTTGGACCTGGGCACAGAACTCCTCATGGATCTCCTCAACAGCAGCCCCAACCTTCGAGGTAAGTCTCGCCATCGCCACCACCAATTCCTGTGAATCTGACAGGTTCCCCGGGGGTTCGGGAGAGGCTGCTGCTGCTGGTGTGCCCGGTTCTGCAGGGGAGTGTCCTCCCTGCTGCTATTTGCTCGCTCCTTTTCCTTTTGGCATCCTTCCCATTCCCAAATATTAATAAATATATGTGTTTTGTAAGGTTAAAATTAATAGTTCCTTCACATAAGTTGGCCAGGGATGGCAAAAAAAAAACACCAGTATGCCTTGGCTGGTAGGCAGAGCCATATATGCGGTTCTACAGAACTGCTGGTATCTTGCCACGTCCGACCCCTTGTTTTAAAAGGCAGCCTCTAGTGGAAGAATCTAAAACAAGAGGAAATACCCTCTCTATATCCTGTCAAGACACCTCAGTTCCTTAGATGTTTAAGTCAAATTGCCTCTTATGCTTCTAAATGCCAAAGGATACAAGATTAGGTTGTCCACCTCTCCCCAAGGCAAACTGTCCATTCCAACAGTTAGTTGGATGAACTGCTTAAAATGCATTTTTCATCCCTTCCTACACAAGATCACTATTATACATAATACTACAAATGTAGTCTCACTAGTGCCCTGTGTAAATGAAACATAACCTCTGTACTTTTATGATCAATTTCTCTTGCAATAAGAAAAGCTAGTGCACTATTATTTAAGTATTTGCTTTGCCTGCTTACTAATCTGTCACAATAAATTAACTAAGACACACAGGTTCCTGTCCACCTTATAACTTCACAACTCACCATTTAGTAATAGGCTGTTTTTTCATTCTCCCTGCCAACAGTTAATACATATTACAGTACTAACATGTAATGTTCTACACCTTTGACACAACAAAACAATAGGATCCTAAAGCTTGTTATCAGCAAATGCAGCACCACTACAGACTACTGCAGTTAAGTTATAACGTCACACTACTCTCATGCTAATCAATACATAGATTGAGAGATCATGCAGTAATCAAGACAATGACCATTTATCCTCTAATCATTCTGGGGAATATAAGTGCCAAGTGCATTTTGAAAGCTGAGGTGTTTCAAATGATTTTGTGTATCCTTACGGGCACAAATAACAGGACACAACTAGAGGCAATAAAGGCAGTTGCCACATGAAAATTGATCAAGTGATAATTTCAGAGCAGAGAAACAGCAAGTGGAAAAGTATAATTGCAGCAGTTATCAAGAATAGATTTGTATATCATCATATGCTCCAAACACATTAGTTCAGCAAGCAATGGGAAAGTAAGGAATGTTGCTGTTAGCTCCTCAAGACTTTTCTGTTAGAGTATGACTAATCAATAAGTCCGGCGAGGAGAAGCGGGAACTCAGATAAAGTTGACAAGGTTGTTAAGCTACAAATGAATGTTTCACACTGAAACAAAAAATAAAATGTGACATCACAGGAAAACAGGTACGTGATTACTACACAAGTATTTATTTCACTTCTTTCTAAACTAGGTCATGGGTTTTAACCAGGAAACACAAAATATGTTGAAATATTAACTAAATTTAATAAATTAAACAAAGTTATTAATTAGATTAAAAACTGCAAAAGCAACTGGCTGATGAAACATGAAAATCTAATTAACTAAAGGACATTAATGACAGCCACACCAGTGAGCAAAGATATGACCAATGGAGTATAATGTGGGGGAGTGTGAAATTGCCCAGTTTGACAGGATGAATAAAAGGCATATTATCTAAATGGCGAGACACTGTAGAGCTCTGTGTATACAGAAGGACTAGATGGCCTTGGACATGAATCACAAAAGGTTAGAATGCAGGTTGAGGAAGTGTTATTATTTATCACAAGGGGAATTGAATATAAAAGCAGAGAGGTCATGTTTCAGAAATGCAGGGCAGTGACATAGGACCATAAAGGTATAGGAGCAGAATTAGGCCATTTGGCCTGTCGAGTCAGCGCCATCATTCGATCTTGACTAATATGTTTCTCAACCCCATTCTGCTGCTTTCACCCTGTAGATTAGATCACCTGACTAATCAAGAGCCTATCTCTGTCTTAAAGGCACTCAATGACTTGGCTTCCACAGCCTTCTGTGACAATAAGTCCCTCAAATTCACCACCCTCTGAGTGATGACATTCTCCCTCATCTCCCTTCACTCTAAGGCCTTGTCCTCAGCTCTTAGATTCTCATACTAGTTGAAACATCCTCTCCACACTTACCATATTCAGGTCTCTCAGTATTCTGTCATTTTCAATCAGATCCCCTTTAATCCACACAAACTCCATCATTTACAGACCCAGAGTCCTCAATCTCTCCTCATATGACAAGCCCTTCATTCCTTGGATGATTATTGCAAATCTCTTCTGGATCCCCTTTAATGTCAGCATATCCTTCCTTAGATATGGGCCCAAAACAGTTCACAATATTCTAAGTGTGGTCTGATGAGAGCCTTACATAGTTTCAGCAGGATATCTCTACTCTTGTATTTTAACACTTATGAAATAACAGCTAACATTGTATTTGCCTTCCTAACTGCAACTGAATCTGCGTGTTAACTTTAGGAGAAACCTGAACTCGGACCCCCAAGTCCCTTCAATTTTCAAAGTTTTTCCCCATTTAGAAAATAGCCTGTGTTTCTATTCTTCCTACCAAAATACTTAACCTCATACTCTCCCATATGGTATTCTGTCTGCCACTTTACCCACTCTCCTAGCCTGACCAAGTCCTCCTGCAGCCTCCTTGCTTCCTCAATACTACCTGTTCCTCCACCCACCTTTTTGTCACCTGTAAACTTCGCAACAGTGCCTTCAGGTCCTTTATACATTAGTGATCTGCATAAATGTGAATAGTTGTGGTCCCAACACTAACTCCAGCAGAACTCCACTAGTCACTGGCTGCCATCCTGAAAATGATCCCTTTATGCCCACTCTCTGCCTTCTACCAGTCAGGCAATCCTCTATCCATGTCAGTATCTTGCCCCTAACACCATGGGCTCATATTATTTAGCAGCCTCCTGTGCTTCACCTTATCAATGGTCTTCTGGAAATCCAAATAGATCATGCCCATTGAATCTCCTTTTTCTAATTTGCTTGTTACCGCCTCAAAGAATTCGAACAGATTTGTCAGGCACGACCTCCGCCTGATAAAGCTATGCCAACTCAGCCTGATTTTACCATGCACTTCCAAGTACTCCACAGTCTGATCCATAAAAATGGTCTCTAAAATCTAACCAAGTACCAAGGTCAGGCTAGCTGGCCTATATCTTCCTGTATTTTGTCTCCTTCCCTTCTGAAATAGAGATGTTACATTAGCCATGTTCCCATCCTCCATGATCTTCCCGGACTCCAGTAATTCATGGAAGACCACCAATGCCTCCACAAACTCTTTAGCTATCTCCTTGAGAATTCTGGGGTGTAGTCCATTTAGTCTGGGTGATTATTCACCTTCAGACTTTTCAGCATCCCCAGTACCTTCTTCTTCATGATGACCACTACACTCACTTCTGTCCCAACTCTCAAAGTTTTGGTATGCTGGTGTCTTGCACCTTGAAGACTGATGCAAAGTACCTTTTCAATTCCTTCACCATTTCTTTGCTTCTCATTACTACTTTTCCAGCAGTCAATGTCCACTCTGGTCTCTCTCATATCTTTTATATATCTAAAAGACTCTTGCAAACTTCTTCATGGTACTAGCTAGCTAACCCTCATACGCCACCTTCTCCCCTGTTTTTTTTTTTTAAAAGTGATCCTCTGCTGATTTTTAAAGGCATTCAAATCCTTTAGCTTCCCACTAATCTTCACTATTGCTTTTTCTTTTGCTTTTATGCTGTCGCTGACTTATTTTGTCAGCCATAGTTGTCTTGTCCTCCCCTGAATATGCTGCTTCTTCCTGGAGATTAATTTCTCCTGTACCCGCAGAAACTCCTGCCATTGCCGATCCATCATCTGCCCTGCTAATCTCCCTTTCCAATCAACTCTGGCCATCTCCTCCCTCATGTCATTATAGTTACCTTTACTCAATTACAATACTGTTACTTCAGACTCCAGTTTCTTCCTCTTAATCTGCAGGGTGAATTCTATCATATTATGGTCACTGTCCCCTAGGGGTTTCTTCACCTCAAGCTCCCTAATCAAGCCTGTCTGATTACACATCACCAAATCTGGTGTTCCCTTGTGGGCTCTATCACAAGCTAATCCAAAAAAACCCACCTCTTTGACATTCCACAAATTCCTTTTCTCAGGATCCATCACCAACCTGATTTTCCCAGTCCATCTGCATATTGAAGACCCCTATGGTTACTTTAATAATGCCTTTCTTGCATGTCTATCTCATTGGTTTTCTTCCCCACAACCTAACTACTGCTAGGAAGCCTATACATAACATTGTGTTTGTCGATGTTGTGCCAGATTGTGCTGGATAATGTTAAGCTTCTCTAATGTTGTTGGAGCTGCTCTCATCCAGGCAAATGGAAGAATATTCCATCACACCATTGACTTGTGCCTTGCAGGTATAGTTTGCGCTTTAAGCGTCATGTTGGGAGTTACTCACTGCAAGATTCCTAGCCTCTGATCCAGCTGCTGTGTAGCACAGTACTAATATGATTAGTCCAGTTCAGTTTGTGGTCAATGGTACTAGAGGATGCTGATAGTGGGGGATTCAGTGATGGTAACATATTTGAATGTCATTAGGGGGGTGGATAGGTTCTCACTTGGGGTAATCATTGCCTGACACTGGTGTTGCACTAATATTATTTGCTACGTACCCACATCTGGCTGCATTTGGGCATGGACTGCTTCAGTATCTGAGGAATAGCACTTAACATTGCTGACAACAGCACAAAAAGTCCTCACTTCTCACCTTAGGATGAAGGGAAAGTAATTGATTAATTGACTGAAGATGCTGAGCTAAGGACACTACTCAAGAACTCGTGCAGAAATACCATGAAGCCAAGATGACTGATCTCCAACACCACAATAGCCTTCCTTTGCGTCAAATATAACTTCAACCCCTTAATTCCAACTGAGTCCAATTTTGCCACAGATCCTGGATGCCACACTCCAAATGCAGCCTTAATCTAAATTGCAGTCACTTTCAACTCATCTAGAGAACTCAGTTCTTTTGTCCATATATGGACGAAGACTAGAATGAGAAAAAGAATCAAAATGAACTCAGCCAAACCCAAACTGAGCATCAGTGGGCATGTTACTGGTAAGTAACTATTGCTTCATAACATTGTTGACGACACCTCCCATCACTTTACTCATGGAGTGGTAATTGATGGAGATGGATTTGTCCTGCTTTTTGCATATAGGACATACCTGGGCACTTTCCACATTGTTGGTCAGATGCTTGTGTTATAGCTGTAAGGGAACAGTTTTTCTGTGAATGCAGCAAGTTCTAGAGCACAAGTCTTCTGCAAAGTTGTCAGGCCCAATATCCTTTGCAATATCCAGTGCTCTCAATCCTTTGATGTCACATGGAGCAAATCAAAGTAGCTGGAGACTGGCATTTCCTCATTACCCACTGAATTTGGATGCCAGCTTTTTGTGATTCATGGACAAGAGCTTCCAATTACCTCTGTTTTGTAGCTTTCTGCAGTCTTTCTTCATTCAAATATTATTCAGCCCCTCTATTCTTCCTGCCAAACTGCAATAACCACATCTCCTGACATTATCTGCCAAGTTTTTGCCCACTCGATTAACTGGTATGTATTCCTCTGCAGAACCTGTACGTCAACTTCCAATCTCTCTTTATCGTCTGCAAACTTGGCATTCTTCATTCAAATTAATATGTATTTCAAATAACTGTGGTCCTAGCACACCACTAATTACAGGTTTTCAGCCTGAAAATGGCCTCCTTATCCCAAATTTCTATTAGTTAAAGAATCTTCTATCCATAATAATATGCTACCTCTAACATCCTGGGCTCTACGTGATACCTTATTCAATGTCTTGTGAATTTCCATTTTATTATATTCACTGCTTCCATTTTATCTATCCTGCTTGTTACCTCCTCAAAGAATTCTATTTGTCAGGCATGATCTCATCTTCATTAAACCATGCCGTCTCCGATTATGATGTGCCTTCTAAATACTCTATTATATCTTTTATAGTACTCTTAACATTTTGAATGCATTTTTGAACATCCTAATCTGTGTCTTTGTAACTCCTCAGGGTTAATGATGGTCAGTGTAGTGTTTAAAGTTTTGTACTCTAGGGGCAGAATCCTACAAGAGGGGAGGCACATGAACCTTATAAGCAGATACTCTTCCAACCTTTTGGGTCAAGACAGAATCTTCAGACATAGCTGTAGCAGTTTAGGACTCAACACTTCAATTAGTTGTCAGCCTTGGCTCAAAGGTAGAATTCTAGCCTGAGACAAAAGATCACGAGTTAAGTCACACTCCAGAATCCAGAGCACAATTTAACCTGGATTATGGTGCAGTACAGAGGGCAACTTTCTAATGCCAAATACTCAGCCAAATTTCTTCTCAGTTGAGTAAACAGCACAGTAATATTTAGCACTAAGAAGTGTAAGCAGCTCTTGTCTCCATACCAACATTTCCCTTCAACCAACACCTGAAACAAATGATCGGATCATTTATTTCATTGTAGTCTGTAGGACCTTGCTGTGTTGTTGTTTTTCTATGCTGGAATAGTGATTACACTTAAATTGTGACTTATAGAGGTTCTATGTTTATTAAGGGTGGATGTCCCATAAATGCAAGGTTATTTTACTTAGAGATCCAATTGGTGGAACACCTGTGATGATACTCTGGTCAATATCTTCTGGAAGACTAACAGCTCAGCCACATGTTCGATGATGCATTAAACGGAGCTGAGAAATGCAAGACACAAGAAATCTTCTATTCCAGTGATTGGATAAAGTCAAAAAGAGTAATTTCTGCAAACTAGAGGCCTAAGAGACTAACTGGATAAATTTAGCATTTACAGGCAACCCTAGGTCTGTTTGGGATTACTGGTCCTACAGTTCAGAGTTAACTTCTTTCCTCTCATGAGTAATTGTTTGGACTCAAGATTATAGCACTGGGATGCAACAACATCATGGCAAGGCACAAAGAAGCCAAAAAATTTATTATATCCAATGATTTAGATGAGGGAACAGAGTGTAATGTATTCAACATGCTGGAGATACAAAGCGGATAGGAAAAGGAACTGATGTTCTTTCTCACCCCAGTGAGATGTCAAGCCACTGAATGTTGGTAAATATGGAGAATTTTAACCTGTCACGTGTGAAGCAATCATGCTCAGATGAATGTGGATCATGAACCTTTTTTTTTAAAGCCTCATCTGCCTCCAAATAGTGTTATAAAAGCGAGCTTTGTTCATTATAAGAGTGTAAAAGTCTTTCAGAATTTACTTCTGTAATGACGGACGTCAGTAAGGGGTTCGACAAGGTTCCCCACGGGACACTGGTTAGCAAGGTTAGATCTCATGGAATACAAAGAAATCTAGCCATTAGATACAGAACTGCCTCGCAGGAAGACGACAGTGATGGAGGAGGGTTGGTTCTCAGACTGGAGGCTTGTGACCAGTGGAGTGCCACAAGGCTCGGTGTTGGGTCCATTACTTTTCGACATTTATATAAGTGATTTGGAAGTGAGCAGAAGAGGTATAGTTAGTAAGTTTGGAGATGACACCAAAAATTGGAGGTGTAGTGAACAGCGAGGAGACCTCAGATTACAACAGGATCTTGATCAGAAGGGCCAATGGGCTGAGGAGTGGCAACTGGAGTTTAAAAATGCAAATCTTAGCAGGACTTATACACTTAATGGTAAGGTCCTGGGGAGTGTTGCCGAACAAAGATCTTGGAGTGCAGGTTCATAGCTCCTTGAAAGTGGAGTCGCAGGTAACTAGGTTAATAAAGGCAGCGTTTGGTATGCTTTCCTTTATTGCTCAGAGTATTGAGTACAGGAGTTGGGAGGTCATTTTGCAGCTGTACAGGACATTGGTTAGGCCACTGTTGGAATATTGTGTGCAATTCTGAAGGATGTTGTGAAACTTGAAAAGGGTTTAGAAAAGATTTACAAGCGTTGGAGAATTTGAGCTATAGGGAGAGGTTGAATAGGCTGGGGCTGTTTTCCCTGGAGCGTCTGAGGCTAAGGGGTGACCTTATAGAGGTTTATAAAATCATGAGGAGCATGGATAGGGTAAATAGACAAAGTCTTTTCCCTGGGGTGGGGGGGTCCAGACCTGGAGGGCATAGGTTTAGGGTGAGAAGGGAAGGATATAAAAGAGGCCTAAGGGGCAACTTTTTGATGCAGAGGTTGGTGTATATATGGAATGAGCTGCCAGAGGAAGTGGTAGAAGCTGGTACAATTGCAACATTTAAAAGGCATCTGGATGGGTATATGAATAGGAAGGATTTGGAGGGATATGGACTAAAGGTTGGGATATCTTGTCGGCGTGGACGAATTGGACCGAAGGGTCTATTTCCGTGCTGTACATCTTTATGACTTCACACTATATGATAACTTAGATTTGAAAGATAAATTATAAAGATTACTCATTTCACATCATAATAGCAAGAAAATGCAGCAATATAATTGAAATTTCTTTAAAAAGGGACAACACGTTGTAATTTCTCAAATGTCTTGTATGACTAAATATCACTTCTTTCCCTTTCAAAGTATAACACTGATTTGGAGAGATACTCCACCTAGTGACAGATGCCACATTAAAGTTCTCCTTGCCATTTGCCAGTTGTTAAAATTATGAGGGTCACAAGATTGTTATGTTTTGGGACTCTTATTTTACCTTTAATCAAATGGATCAAGGCACCGATTCCAAAATCTGGCCCACAGCAAGCTTTTGTTCCTTGGAGAGTAAAGGGCCAAAATTGTTTTACTGGAAAGATGTTATGTGTTGACACTTGGAAACAATGACAATGCACTATCCATGATTCAGTCTCAAAAGCGCCAGAAAAGTGGGGAGATGGCTGATTGTAAACAGGCGCTTTAATCTGTCTGATTACTTCAAAGATAAAAGAGTTAGGCTTTTTCTCGCATTTCTGCTAATTCTGTTATTGCCTGTGGACTTCTGAGCATGGCAGTTACTTCCAGAACCTGAAGTCAATATTGCAAATGATGTGGACATACCAATCATCATGCATGAACCTTTGGAGCAGCTACATAGCTATGCAGTTTAGACATCAATTGGTTTTGAAGTAGTTTATCAGCAATTTTACCTGGATACAAGATCCATATGATTCATATTGCCATTGTGATGGGCTTTGAGAATGGGAAAGGTGTAGAGGAACACATTTTAATAGTGGGTTACAGGTTTACCTAAAATATCACTAAATATCACAGACAGGTGAGTTAGTCCATCAAGGAGTCAGACAGAGAGAAAAAAAAACAGACAGAGCAGCTAGAGGCCCAGAGTCTTTATGGTTCACCATGCAAGAGGAAACTCACATTCAGATTGAAAAGATCCAACTTATGAGGAGTTAATCAAAGCTGAAGAGTCCTGTGGCAACGACAGGATCTCTGGTAATGTTCTCACCATAAAAAGGCCGTTTCTGGGATTAGTAAATACCAGGCTGGGAAAAGAAAAGTAAGTCTTTGGGAGGCAAGAATTATTTTGAATTGATTCTGAGATGACTGTATGTTTAGAGGACAATAAAGTAAACTAACTTTCTCCCAATGGTACTAAACTTTTTTTTAAAAAAGGTAAGATTGAGATTTTCTCAGGGGCTCCATTTTGATTTAAGGGCATATTTTTCATCCTCACTAATTCATTTATGAGATAATGTGGTCACGTTAATAATACCTTCTGTATTTGTGACAAACGAGAACAGAAATTGCTGGAGAAACTCATCCTGTCGGGCAGCATCTGTGATGTGGACTTGAAACATTGACTCTGTTTTTCTCTTAAACAGAGTTTCTCCACCAATTTTTGGTTTTGTTTCAGGTCTCCAGCATTTGCAGTTCATTGTTTTATCATTCTGTGTTTATTTTGTTAGATGTGGTAATTGGACTCTCAGGACAGAATTGGAAGAATTAATCAAAAACCACAACAATTATTATCCATGCTTCATTGAACTTAAAGCCACAAAACATAAGAAACCCATTAATTTCCTAGATATCACTACAGTTCTGCTATAATGCAGTAGTTCTGTTCTCATGCAATCCCTGTCTTATAAGAAAATTGCATAATAGCAGCATCATTTAAATTAATGGGACCAGAATCACATTATAACTAATATACACTTTAAAACTTTGGACTTTAGAAATAGTGATCCCAATTCGTTAACCATGTTATAATGAATTCATGTTAACAAAAAGAACAACCTGTATCAAAATTGGTACAAATTGACAAGCATAAATTAACAAAAAATTCTTTCAAAATACATTCAAAACACAATCAATTTAAACACTTTCCACAAACTTGTAAGGCCACAGGTAGTGGGTTTTCATCTCAATTGCACAAAGCTGGAATATCTTAACTGTGTAATTAATATCAATATTATGGAATCTCAGATTTGCAGACATGGTTTTCCTGTATTGTAGCTTCTGACCTTAGCCTTCCTTAAGATTAGATTACAGTGTGGAAACAGGCCCTTCGGCCCAACAAGTCCACACCGACCCGCCGAAGCGAAACCCACCCCATACCCCTACATTTACCCCTTACCTAACACTACGGGCAATTTAGTATGGCCAATTCACCTGACCCTGCACATCTTTGGACTGGGGGAGGAAACCGGAGCACCCGGAGGAAACCCACACACACACACACACAGGGAGAACATGCAAACTCCACACAGTCAGTCGCCTGAGGCGGGAATTGAACTCGGGTCTCTGGCGCTGTGAGGCAGCAGTGCTAACCACTGTGCCACCGTGCCGCCCACAAGCTGGAGGTCACATTAATTTGCAAAGAATTCATGATCCAAGTAATTTCAAGTTTTCCTCACTCTCAGTTGATTCTTCCGTTGTTGACATAAAATAGTTCTCTGCATTGACAGCTTTCTTTCTCTTCTGCTTTTGCAGACTCTTTATTGAATCCCCCACTCCATTGAAGCATCCTTCTTCCCAACCCACAATCTCCACATTTGAATCTCCCTTCATCTTACAACTCACTTGGAATTTTTTTCTTCCCTTCACCTCTCTTGTATTCATCTCCTGTCATATGGCAAATGCCTACTTCCACTTCAAATTCAGCAGTCAGAACTCCCAGCCTCAGTAAAAGGCTCCACTTTCACAGCTCAGTAAACACTGCCCTGGCAAAAAGTTCTCCACACCTCAGCAGACTGCCACTTTTCCCCAGTTATGGCAAACCACACCTAGTCATAGCTCCAACTCTCAACAAAAACCCAACCTATGGCAACTTTCTCACTCCCAACATGTTACTTTTTAAACTACCAGCTCCTCCAATCTGATTGGACAGCAGTCATATACTTGTTCTCTCCCATGAGCAGCAAGCATGAGAGAGAACCAGTCTATGACTGGAGAAGATCTGTACAATTCTTTCAATTCTATTTATGGATGACCTTTTTCCACTGGTCTTCAGTGACTGAATTTTCCCAGATGTTTTGAGAGCTTTCAGAATTCACCCATTGCCCTGAATATTTTGTGTGTCAGTTCTAGAAATAAGAAAAGTATTCTGTTCTGCAAAATAAAGGAAAAGCAATCTAATTTTTTGAAGAATGTTCATAACTTGCCTGGTGCAAACATGGTTAATTCTCGAATGTGCATCAGGAGAGTTGACTTAGTTGCCACAAATTTGCACTTCATTTGTGGGACACTTATTAGATTAAACTATCTCAAAATTAAATTTGGAGACTGTTTCTACATCTTAACATGTAGACATCTAGTGGTCACTCTGGTCAGCTGACCATCCACAGGACTATGGAAATTTCATCTATCAAAAACATTTTTTGCTGCTGCCCAGGGCATTACAAAAATTCTTTCTAATCCAAACTAAAATTGGTAAGTGAGAGTCCAATGAATAAAACACATTTAACAAATATAAAATCTACAGAATATTCATAGAACTGAAAACATGCCAATGGAATTGGCAAGTTGTTACTGAGGCAGAGTGATTTGTACTCTCAATGACATTTATCAAAATGCTTCATTTGCTGACACCAAGGAGCATGTGTGTTAACAGCAGTAACTCAAATATTTACAAGTATCAATTAATGACATTATTTGAATGAAACAGTATAGTGAGTCACAAATTTCAAAAACTGATTTACTATTATGTGCATGCTTACATGCACTCAGCAGTAATCAGTGATGGGTTAGTTACAAAAAACATTAATGTGATTTTAAAGCAGTATACTATTTTACAGTGATTATATAAATAAAGCGTAAAACAAAGCATAACTTATCTTTTAATGTTTATCTTAATTTAGCAATCATCTGTTATTGTGTATACAGGTCGTTCTGTTATAACATGCATTTCTTTAATGTGAATTCGCTGTAACACAATTGATGAATTGGGGATGCAGTTTCTAAAGTGAGAAACTTTTAATGAGATTACAACACCAACATTTTTAAGCACTGTTTCTAAAGCGCGACTTTTCGATAATGCAGGGTTGCACAAGATCGCAACCATCATATTATAGAAGAATTCCCTGTACACACTGTGCATTCATATCAGTGGCTGGTGTCATCAAACAAGCATTCTAAAACGTGAGAAATGAAAAGCAGAAATTAGCTGTACTTCAGTGCTTCCTGAAGACCTTTCATTCCCAAAAACAATAAATGCTAGAGATCATAGGTCAGACAGCATCAGAGAGACAGCAAGCTAATGTTTTGAGACTCAAAATGTTAGCTTGCTCTCTCTCCATGGATGCTGTCTGACCCGATGTGATCTGTGGCATATGTTGTTTTCAGTACAGATTCCACCATCTCCAGTAATTTGTTCCGACAGACCTTTCATTCCCACCTGGTTAATGCATTTATCACTGAACAACAATTATTGTTTATATCATCGAATTGTTCCAATACAACAGAAGATTATTTGGCCCACTGTGTCAGCACCAACTTTCCAATTAATCATTTCACATAATGCCATTCTCTGCCTTCTCCCCAAAATCCTGCACATTGTTCTTTTTTAGACAACAGTCTTTCAAATGCTTCAATTGAGCCTGCCTCCAACACACCCAATAGCAACCTTAACATAGTAAAACATCCCAAGGTGCTTAATAGGAGCATTATCATAAAGTTAAGATGATTAGAACAAATGACTTAGAGCTAGGTCAAAAAATATAGGTTTTAAGGATGCAAAGAGATTGGAAGGAGGAATGTCAAAGCTTAAGGTTAAGTAGTTGAACCCATGACCACCAACTGTACGCTCATTTCGCAATTTTAAATTCCCCATTATAATAGCAATTATACTTCAGAGTAAAATCTAAAGAAACCACTGATCAATTAAAAACTTCAAAAATTAAAACCACAATTCATTTTCTCCTCAGTCACAGATATGATATTCAAGTCTGCAAGATTTAGGTCATAGTTCATTCCATACCTGGAATAATTGTGTAGCTGACTGCTCGCTTCTTTAAGTAAAGGTAATACGGTTCAATAACTTCCTGCAGGAACACTATATCAGGGCTATATCTTTAGAGAAAAGAGAGAGAGTCTGGTTAGGCGTTCTTCAAAATCTAATAACTGTTAGATATTTAAATACAAACTTATGAAAACAACAGCACTTTAAAAGTAGGAAGAGAACTAAAGGTAGTGAGCACATGGGAAATGAGTCAAACAGAGAAATAAACCCGCACTGCTATTTGACCCAGCAGTAAAGTGCACAGCTAACTGCCTCTGCTGTTTGATTCAAGTATCTTTAGACATCAGAGTTTGGGGACCCACTGTAGTGAGGAGAGAGATCTGTCTAAGACTGGTACAGGTGGGAAAAGGGGCAAGTCAAACAGTGAGGAACTAGGCAGACAGCAAGGTAGGACCGACAAATTAAACTGCATTTATTTCAATGCAAGAGACCTAATAGGTAAGGCAGATGAACTGAGGACATGGTTGGGAACATGGGACTGGGATATCACAGCAAGTACAGAGACATGGCTCAGGGATGGACAGAACAGGCTGTTAATATTCCAAGGTATAGGTGTAATAGGAAGTATAGTAAGGGAGTCGGGAGAGGAGGGGGAGTTGCATTTTTGATTAGGGATAACATTATGAATGTACTTAGGGAGGAAATTCCTGAGATTACATCCAGGGAAGTTATTTGGGTATAACTGAGAAATAAGAAAGGGATGATCACCTAATTGGGGTTGTACTGTAGATACCCCGATATTCAGCAGTAAATTGAGAAACAGGTTTGAAAGTAGATCTCAGTTATCTGCAAAAGTAATGGGGTGGTTATGGTAGAGGATTTTAACTTTCCAAACATAGACTGGGACTGCCATAATGATAAGGACTTGAATGGAGAGGAATTTGTTAAGTGTGTAGAAGAAAATATGTGGACACACCTACTACAGAACACGCAAAACTTGACATATTCTTGGGAAACCAGGCAGAGCAGGTGGCTGAGGTGTCAGCGAGGGAGCATTTTGGGGCCAGTGTTCATAATTCTATTCGTATTAAATAGTGATAGAAAAGGGTAGACCCAATCTAAAAGTTAAAGGTTAAATTTAAGCAAGGTTAATTTTCACAGTATTACACAAAAACTTTGAAATGTTGATTGGGGACAGATAAAGGGATAGCTGTAAATGGGAAGACTTCAAAAAAGTGAGATAATGAGAATCCAGAGACAGTATGTTCCTGTTACAGGCGAAGGGCAAGGCTGGTAGAGGTAGGGAATGCTAAATGACTAGACAAATTGAGGTTTTGGTCAAGAATAAGGAAGAAGCATACATCATACATAGACAGCAGAGATCAAATGAATCTTTAGAAACGTATAAAGGCAGTTGGAGTATACTTAGGAGGGAAATCAGGAGGGCAAAAAGGGGACATGACATAGCTTGGGCAAATAAGGTTAAGGATCTTATAAATACATTAAGGTCAAAAGGATAACTAGCAAGAGAATAGATCCTTAAAGATCTGCAATGCCTCCTACATGCAGAACTGAAGGAGACAGGGAAGATACTAAATGAGAATTCTGCATCAGTGTTTACTGTGAAGAATGATATGGAGGATGTAGAACATGGGGAAATAAATAGCAACATCTTGAAAAATATCTATTATTACAGAGAAGGTGCTGGATGTCTTAAAAAGCATAAAAGGTGAATAAATCTCTGGGACCTGATCAGGTGTACCCTAGAATTCTATGGGAAGCTGGGGAAGTGATTGCTGGGCACCTTGCTGAGATATTTGTATCAATAGCCACAGGTGAGGTGCCAAAAAACTGGAGATTGGCTAATGTGGTGCCAATGGAAAGGTGGTGGTAAGGAAAAGCCAGGGAACTGCAAACCAATTAGCCTGAAATTGGTGGTGGGCAAGTTGTTGGAGGGAATCCAGAGGGATGGGATTTACATGCATTTCTGGTGCTGGAAAAGCACAGCAGTTCAGGCAGTATCCAAGGAGCAGTAAAATTGATGTTTCGGGCAAAAGCCTTTCATCAGGAATACAGGTAGAGTGCCTGAAGGGTGGAGAGATAAATGAGAGGAGGGTGGGGGTGGGGAGAAAGTAGCATAGAGTACAATAGGTGAGTGGAGGAGGGGATGAAGATGATAGGTCAGGGAGGAGGTGGAGTGGATAGGTGGAAAAGAAGATAGGCAGGTAGGACAAGTCATGGAGACAGTGTTGAGCTGGAAGTTTGGAACTGGAATGAGGTGGGGGAAGGGGAAATGAGGAAATTGTTGAAGTCCACATTGATGCCCTGGGGTTGAAGTGTTCCGAGGCGGAAGATGAGGCGTTCTTCCTCCAAGCGTCGGGTGGTGAGGGAGCGGCGGTGGAGGAGGCCCAGGACCTTCATATCCTCGGCAGAATGGGAGGGGGAGTTGAAATGTTGGGCCACAGGGCGGTGTGGTTGATTGGTGCGGGTGTCCCAGAGATGTTCCCTAAAGCGCTCTGCTAGGAGGCGTCCAGTCTCCCAAATGTAGAGGAGACCGCATCGGGAGCAAATGATATTGGTGGATGTGCAGGTAAAACTTTGATGGATGTGGAAGGCTCCTTTAAGGCCTTGGATGGAGGTGAGGGAGGAGGTGGGGGCGCAGGTTTTGCAATTCCTGCGGTGGCAGGGGAAGCTGGGTTGTATGGGGGCGTGGACCTGACCAGGTAGTCATGGAGGGAACGGTCTTTGCGGAAGATGGAAAGGGGTGGGGAGGGAAATATATCCCTGGTGGTCGGGTCCGTTTGGAGGTGGCGGAAATGTTGGCGGATGATTTGGTTTATGCGAAGGTTGGTAGGGTGGAAGGTGAGCACTAGGGTCGTTCTGTCCTTGTTACGGTTGGAGGAGTGGGGTCTGAGGGCGGAGGTGCGGGATGTGGATAAGATGCGTTGGAGGGTATCTTGAACCATGTGGGAAGGGAAATTGCGGTCTCTAAAGAAGGAGGCCATCTGGCGTGTTCTGTGGTGGAACTGGTCCTCCTGGGAGCAGATACAGCAGAGACGGAGGATTTGGGAATACGGGATGGCATTTTTGCAGGAGGTAGGGTGGGAAGAGGTGTAATCCAGGTAGCTGTGGGACTCAGTGGATTTGTAAAAAATGTCAGTGTCAAGTCGGTCGTCATTAATGGAGATGGAGGGGTCCAGGAAGGGGAGGGAGGTGTCAGAGATGGTCCAGGTAAATTTAAGGTCAGGGTGGAATGTGTTGGTGAAGTTGATGAATTCCTTAACCTCCTCACGGGAGCAAGAGGTGGCGCCAATGCAGTCATCGACCCCACCCCTCCAACCGTAACAAGGACAGAACGCCCCTTGTGCTCACCTTCCACCCTTCGCATAAACCAAATCATCCGCTGACATTTCCACCACCTCCAAACGGACCCAAACACCAGGGATATATTTCCATCCCCAACCCCTTTCCGCCTTCCTCAAAGATCGTTCCCTCCATGACTACCTGGTCAGGTCCACGCCCCCATACAACCCACCCTCCCGTCCTGGCACCTTCCCTTGCCACTGCAGGAATTGCAAAGCCTGCACCCACAATTCCATCCAAAGCCTTAAAGGAGCCTTCCACACCCAAAGTTTTACTTGCACATCCACTAATATCATTTATTGTATCCGTTGCTCCCGATGCGGTCTCCTCTACATTGGGGAGACTGGACGCCTCCTAGCAGAGCGCTTTAGGGAACATCTCTGGGACACCCACACCAATCAACCACACCGCCCCGTGGCCCAACATTTCAACTCCCCCTCCCACTCTGCCGAGAACACGAAGGTCCTGGGCCTCCTCCACCGCCGCTCCCTAACCACCCGACGCCTGGAGGAAGAACGCCTCATCTTCCGCCTCTGAACACTTCAATCCTAGGGCATCAATGTGGACTTCAACAGTTTCCTCATTTCCCCTTCCCCCACCTCACCCCAGTTCCAAACTTCCAGCTCAGCACTGTCCCCATGACTTGTCCTCCCTGCCTATCTTCTTTTCCACCTATCCGCTCCGCCCTCCTCCCTGACCTATCACCTTCATCCCCTCCCCCACTCACCTATTCTACTCTATGCTACTTTCTCCCCACCCTCCTCTCATTTATCTCTCCACCCTTCAGACACTCTACCGGTATTCCTGATGAAGGGCTTTTGCCCGAAACATCGATTTTACTGCTCCTCGGATGCTGCCTGAACTGCTGTGCTTTTCCAGCACCACTAATCCAGAATCTGGTTTCCAGCACCACTAATCCAGAATCTGGTTTCCAGCATCTGCAGTCATTGGTTTTACATGTATTTGGAAAGGCAAGATCTTATTAGGACAGTCAACACGGCGGTGTGTGGGAAATAGTGTCGCACAAACTTGCTTAAGTTTTTTGAAGTAGTAACAAAGATGATTGATGAGGGCAAAGCAGTGGACACAATCTATATGGACTTTAATAATGCATTCGACAAGGTTCTTCATGGTAGACTGATGAGCAAGGTTACATCACACAGATTAGAGGGCGAACTAGCTATTTGGAAACAGAACTGGCTCAAAAGGTAGCAGCTAAAGAGTGGTGGTGCAGGACTGTTTTTCAGACTGGAGGCTTGCGACTAGTATTGTGCCACAAGGATCAGTGCTATATCAACTGCTTTTCGTCATTTATATAAATGATTTGAATGTTAACGTAGGAGGTATGGTTTGTAAGTTTGCAGATGATACCAAAATTGGAGATGTAGTGGACAGCTAAGAACGTGACCTCAAAGTACAGTGGTATCTTGATCAGATAGGCCAATGGACAGAGGAGTGGTAGATGGAATTTAATTTAGATAAATGGGACATGCTGCATTTTGGAAGGGCAAGACTTATACACTTAACGGTAAGGTCTTAGGGAGTGTTGCTGAACAAATAGACCTTGACGTGCAAGCTCAGAGTTCCTTGAAAGTGGAGCCGCAGGTAGATAGGATAGTGAAGAAAGCGTTTAGTATGCTTTCGTTTATTGGTCAGAGCACTGAGTATAGGAGTTCGGAGATTATGCTGTGGCTGTACAGGACATTGGTTAGGTCAGTTTTGGAATACTCTGTGCAATTCTGGTCTCCCTTCTATAGGATGGATATTGTGAAACTTTAACAGGCTCAGAAAAGATTTACAAGGATATTGCCAGGATTGGAGTTGAAGCTATGGGGAAGGCTGAATAGGCTGGGGCTGTTTTCCCTGGAGTATTGAAAGCAGAGGTGTGACCTTATAAAGGTTCTTAAAATCATGAGGGGTATGGATAGCGTAAATAGCCAAGGTCTTTTCCCTGGGTTGGGAAGAGTCCAGAACTAAAGGACATAGGTTTAAGGGGAGAGGAAAAGATTTAAAAGGGACCTAAGGGACAACATTTTCACACAGAGGGGGTGAGTGTCTGGAATGAACTGCCAGAGGAAGTGGTGGAAGCTGGTACAGTTATAACATTTAAAAGGCATCTGGATGGGTACGTGAATAGGAACAGTTTAGAGGGAAATTATCCAAATGCTGGCATATAGGACTAGATTTATTTAGGATATATGGTCAGCATATAATGGTCGAACTGATCAACATGATGATCAGATGATTAAATAAGGTGGACAGTGAGAGCCTTTTTTCTCAGATGGTGATGGTTAATACGAAGGGACATGATTTAAAATTATGGGGTGATAGATATCTACAGATGTCAGAGGTAGGTTCTTTACTCAGAGTAGAAAGGGCTTGGAATGCCCTGGCCTGCAATAGTAGTAGACTCACCAACTTTAAGGGCATTTAAATGGTCATTGGATAAACATATAGATGACAATGGAATAGTGCAGGTGAGATGGGCTTCAGATTGGTTTCACAGGTCAGCGTGACATTGAGGGCCGAAGGGGCTGTACTGCATTGTAACGTTCTATGATTGAGAATTTTCTTTTAAATGAAACCACTATATATGCAGTGATAAAGTAGCAGTGCACATAAACACAGATGAAAGCTTTGCTATAAAACCTTGAACAGTCGTCTATTGAGAGACGAATTTATCCACAGGTTGGGTTGAGCAGCATAGCTTGGCACAAAGGTAGCAAATTGGGCGTACTGGGACAGTTTTCCCAAACAATGTATTCTTGAACCAATAATGAAATAAATCATAGAAAATGCTGGAAATCTAGCAGGTTTGGCAAAATCTATGAAGAAAAAGTAGAGTTAACATTGAGTTTGTTAGGACTCTTTTTCTGAACTCAGAGGGCAATGAAAAGGGATATACAGTTATGAAAACTTGAAATGGACAGGGAGGAAAAAGGTAGAAGAAAATGGATCAGGAATTGGAATTAAAATAACTTGAATTCCAAAGAGATAAAAGAACTTAGATAACATGAGTTGGCCATGAAATATCTGGGAGCAAAGGCAAAAAGGAGGTAATTGCTCAGAGCATTATTCTGATTCCAATGAGGGACCTAATTTGACTAAATAGCACCACCCTTAGTGCCTAAATTTACTAAGGGTAGATATAATATTATTTTACTTTATTTGAGAAGATAGCTGGATCGACAAATAAGCCAACACATGTTTGAACTTTAATGATAGCGTTTTGACAAGTACTAATATGACTTTCAGACCAGTTTGTCAGAAATACAAATGGCAGAATATGAAACTACCAAAGCGGAGGTATTCAAAGCTTATAAGCTTGCGCTTGAAACATGTCAAATGACATTTAGGACTACAAAACAAAAAGTGCGAGCAGAACAGTTGTAGAATTTACAAGGGAGAGAGAAAGGCTGTGGGTTCAGTGGTTTAGATGACTAAAACTAGAGATTTTTTTTCAGAATGTAAGGGAAATTAAGAACTTGCACAAATTCATAAACAGCATTCCTGCAATTTCAAACAAAAGATGATGAGCATCAAGTATTACGGATTAGAGAAGAAACAGTTCTGTCATTTACCTATGACATCTCAGGCAGACAGTTATAGGTGGGGAAACTTGAGGCATAAGAAATGTATCCTACTAGCCAGCTACAGCCCTTCACTTTTCTCCGCAATTTATCGTCTTGACAAAAAAAAATCACCTGTTGAAAGGAAAAGGACGAAGAAAAACCTCCTTCCTAGGCACTAAAAGGGCAAAGGAGAAAGTGAGGACTGCAGATGCTGGAGATCAGAATTGAAAAAGTGTAGTGCTGGAAAAGCACAGCAATTCAGGCAGCAGAGGAACAGGAGAATCAACATTTCAGGAAGCTCTTCCTGATGAAGGGCTTATGCCCGAACCATCAATTCTCCTGCCCTCGGATGCTGGCTGACCTGCTGTGCTTTTTCAACACGAATAGGGCAAAATCTCAACTAGTGAATGAAACACTGAGAACTGTATCTACTGCTTTGTTTCATTACCAAAGAATTGGAATGATTCAGAAGAAATCCAAAAGGAAACAGCTCAACATCTGTGATGGGAATTAAAGTCAGAACTGTTTCTGGCATTCTTTTTCTTCCTATTCACAGTATTATTGTCTTGTCTCATCTGAGTGTTTCTAAGTGTATGAATTTTAAGGGGTAGAGTTTACATTATAGATTTAAAATCGGCAATTCAGCTTTTATTCTTTTCCTGATAGTTTAAAAAGTTTCATTGCAATTAGTAGATTTTTTTCTTTTACATGGAAACAAAATCTTAAAGAAACTGTTGAAAGCATACAAAATGGACATTTTTATAAAGTTCTTTGACCATCTAACTGCCTTGTTTGTACTGATGTAGCATGTACTCACAGTGCTAGGCACGCACAAACTCCTCGTGCTCTTTCCTGCAAGTTTTCCAGATCAAGTCCATCTATGTTCCACGTTAATAATGAGATCCGACTTTCATCTACTTGTGGCTGTGCAGTACTTCCCTTGCTGGTCTGCTCATTGTCAGTGTTTGTCAAATCAATGCTATATTAAAAAGTGAATAGTCAAAGCAAGATCATCTGTAACTACATAACTGTCTTAACTGTTCTGGGCTAGTCACTTTAGTATTGCCAAAAGCGTTCAAAAAAAAAAAAACTTGTGCATGATCAAATACGGTCACAATGGCAAAAAAGAACACACAATGTATTTACATAACATCTTCAATATTGTCAAATGTCTCAAGGTGCTTTTCTGGAATGTGATGAAACATAGATTTATACCAACTAGCAGGGATATTGTGTTATCTGTTCTAACAAAGTTTGGTCAGAGATACATTTTAATTATTTTTCATGAAACTGTTTGGACATGCTATGTCTTGAAGCTGATTCTTCTGGTCCAGAGGTAGGGACACCACCACTATGACAAAAGACCCAAGAGTTACTTTTAAAAGATTTAAAATAAGCATCTTAAAAGATGATGAGTAAACAGGTAGAGAGATTTCACCTTAATATTCTGTGCTGCTATTGATGCTACATAGCAATAACAGGATATTGACAATAAGTATCATAGAAGAGCAATAAATTAACTGGGGCTTCTCAAATAGGCAAGTGAGGGTGGCCTAGTGATAATGCAGCTAACTATTATCTCAGAGGCTCAAACTAATGCCCTGGGAACACAAGTTCAAATACTACAACGGAAACTGGTGGAATTTAAATTGAATTTAATACTTATAGCTATGGAATGTTGACAACAAAAACGATCATCCATTTTCTTAAAAACCCATTCAGCTCACTAATGAATTTTAGAGGATATCTGCCATCCTTGCCCAACCTAGATTCCCAGTAATGTAACCGGTTCTTAACTACCCCCAAAACAGCATAGCATGCATTTCTGTTCATGAGCAAGTAAGGTTGAGGAATAAATACTAATCTTGCCAACTACACAGACACACCAGGACAGAATAAGAAATGCAGATTTCCAAACTTTCAATTTCTGCTTTTTTCTTCTTTTCATTTGGATGTTTACTTTTCTATACTCACTTATACAAGCAAAAAATAAAATCACTTTTGCACAGTGATTTAATTAACATTAATTACAAAACAGAGGATAATGTAACCCTAAAAGTAGAAACGCCAAAGGTTATTTTATAGGTTTATAATGAAACACAAAATTGCAGATTACGTATGATGTCATTGAAAATATCATTAACATCTTGCAAGCAGGCTAATAATGCATATGCTGCAAAATAAGTTACACTCAAAGACATGAGGGATTGCAACTTGCATGTCATCCTCATGTAATCAATTTATGGCATTCAAATTTTAATTAAACAAACAGCAAAAGTGACAATGTTAACCCTGACATTCTTTCCCTAATGTTGCTATTTACTTAAGTCTTGGTTCCTTTTCACACTACCTATTCCAGCTTTCATGGCTTCTACATCTTTGGCTACTCAGACAAGATGCAATTCCTTGATGTCTTCACAAATACCTCTACAACCTCTAGTACTGCATCTAAGTTAGTACATGGGACACTTCAGTGAATTTTTTTTTAGGTAAAGAAATTATCCTGTAAATTTCTTTAATTTTGCTATCTTCAATAAGAGGCACTCAATAGTTTTAGGATTAAACTATTAAGTAAATTAATTTACTATAAAAGGTTGCTAACAGTGCTTTCTTACAAACTCAATGACACTTTGCAACACGACCAAAAGTAAAATAAAAGTTTGCAATCCGAATACATTACTGCTGGCAGTGCTTGAGTTAACTCACAGGTGATTTCTTCCCTTTTATTTCAGTCAATAGTGCTCATCAATATTGCTCAAAAAATTCAAACTGGTCTTTTTTTTAAAATCGCAAAGAACACTAATACTGAAAATACACTCAAGAGCTAAATGACTTCCTTGATTTCTGCAGAAACCAAGCATATTTGAAAACTGGCTGCTGCAACAACTGAACTCTCAGTTTCAGCTTGAAAGTAACCGGTCCTCCCACTCAACCTTGCATACTCTTAATTCAAGCCCTTTTTAAAGTAACAGCTATTAGCTTACAAAAGCTTCTTACTGTCACAAATTATTTATAAATTTCAGAATAATTTCAGGCATGTGCAAAGGGATGTTTTCCAAAATGTGTCTGCATGTATATAAAGTTGCAATAAATGGAGTCCATACACACCATCCTTGGAAATCAGTATTTTCAATCATATGTGAAGTAGACTCCATTGTAGAGGAAGATGGCTGAACAGCTGTTTCAAAATAGGAGTTGACAGCTCTCTGTAAATAATCAGAAAATGAAAAAAAAACAAACAAACAATCTTTGGTCACATTTTTTTAAAAAAGTTAAACCTTGATGCTATTTAACTCTGATAATTGGAGAGTCAGGAATTATACTTTTAGAAGCAACAATTTGTTTTACATTAGCTGATCTGTTTTTGTGCCCTTCCCCATCCTCAAACTATTCACTGGTATTGCATAATTGTTAATAAAATACAACCTTTGCCATTATGACATCGATTGTGGGCATTGTTGTGGAGTGAGTCAGACAGCAACTTATGACGAGAACATTAAAATAAGATTTGCTTTCCCAAAATGCAGCACCTCACATTTATCTGAATTAAACTCCATCTGCCACTTCTCAGCCCCTTGGCCCATATCCTGTTGTAATCGGAGGTAACCTTCTTCACTGTCCACTACACCTCCAATTTTGGTGTCACCTGCAAACTTACTAATTATACCTCTTGTGCTCACATCTAAATCATTTATATAAAATGATGAAAAGTAGTGGACCCAGCACCGATCCTTGTGGCATTCCACTGGTCACAGGCCTCCAGTCTGAAAAACAACCCTCCACCATCACCCTCAGTCTTCTACCTCTGAGCCAGTTCTGTATCCAAATGGCTAGTTCTCCCTGTATTCCATGAGATCTAACCTTGGTAATCAGTCTCCCAAGGGGAACCTTGTCGAACGCCTTACTGAAGTCCATATAGATCACATCTACTGCTCTGCCCTCATCAATCTTCTTTGTTACTTCTTCAAAAAACTCAATCAAGTTTGTGAGACATGATTTCCCATGCACAAAGCCATGTTGACTATCCCTAATCAGTCCTTGCCTTTCCAAATACATGTACATCCTGTCCTTCAGGATTCCCTCCAACAACTTGCCCACCACCGACATCAGGCTCACTGGTCTATATTCCCTGCCTTGTTCTTACCACCTTTCTTAAACAGTGGCCAACCTCCAGTCTTCCGGCACCTCACCTCTGACTATCGCTGATGCTGAGATATCTCAGCAAGAGGCCCAGCAATCACTTCCCTAGCTTCCCACAGAGTAAATGCAGGCTTGTCTGGACCTTGAGAGAAAGCAAAATTTGAAGAAAGAAAATGATCCTATCAAAGCATTTAAGCTTTTTTTTGCCCATCCACTCTGATGTCTTACTAAAAATGATGCTGCATTTAACAGAGATGGAGATAATGAAACAAATAGTAGAGTTTCATATTTGAGGTATTGCCAATAACACTTAAAATCCCTTTGGCAGGAAGACTGAAACAGTAAGACAATATGTCAAAAGGCATAGGTAAAGAGAGACTTCATTTGTATAGATTTGTGTCTTCAGGGCATCCCATTGTCCTTTACAATCAACAAAATACTTTTGAAGAGTCAAAATTGTAATGTAGGTAATATTGGTAACACTGCACAAATCATAAGTACCTGCTTGCACTGATCGTCCACTTACAGTGCCAAATCAATTCACACTAAATTGCAGTACAAATTTCTTTCAAATGTCCACATTCCTCTTCCCCAAGATAACTTCTTGCTATACTTCATTTGTGAATCAACTCCAGATCAAATGTTGAGTTATTCTAATGCAAGGAGTCTTGCAAGTAACGCAGTTGAGGGCATTAATTAATTCATGGGGATGTGATATTATTACCATTACAGTTATATAATTGAGGAAGGAACAAGACGTAACTCAATATTCAAGGGTACAGAGTCTTAAAGCAGGTGGTGTAAAAAAGATAGTATCTCAATATTGAACAAGGAGTCAATTATTGGAGTGATGAACAATGATACCTTAGAAGGCTCCTCAAATGAGACCATATGGGTAAAACTTAAAATTTTTACTTCCCACACCTCCGCCCTTGAACCCACCTCTCCCAACGCAACAAGGACACAATCCCCTGGTCTTCACTTTCTACCCCACCAACCTCCGCATACATTGCATCATAATCCACCACCTACAAACAGACCTCACCATTAGGGTGATATTTCCCTCCCCACCCCTATCAGCGTTCCGGAGAGACCATTCCCTCCACGATTCCCTTGTCAGATCCACACCCCTCCACCAGCTGTCACCTCACTCCCAGCACCTTCCCCTGCCACTGCAGGAAGTACAAAACCTGCACCCTCACCTCGGTCCAAGACCCCAAAGGATCGTTCCACGCCCAACACAAATTTACCTGTACCTCCACAAATGTCATCTACTGTATCCGTTGCACCCGATGTGGTCTCCTCTACATCAGGCAGACGCCAACGTGCAGATCGTTTCCGAGAACATCTCTGGGACACCCGCACCAACCAACCCCACCACCCAGTGACTGAACACTTCAATTCCCCCTCCCACTCCACCAAGGATATGCTGGTGCTGGGCCTCCTCCATCACCAAACCCTAACCACCCGAGGCCTGGAGGAAAAATGTCCCAACTTCCACCTTGGGACCCTGCAACCACACGGGATTAACATGGATTTCAGCAGTTTCCCCTCCTGCACCTTATCCCAGTCCCAAGCCTCCAACTCAGCACCGGCCTCGACCTGTCCATCGTCTTTCCCATCTGTCCACTCCTCCCTCCTCTCCAATCTATCACTTTCATCTACCTATTGCATTCCCAGCTACCTCCCTCCCAGCCCCACCCCACCCCCTCCCATTTATCTCTCAGCCCCCAGCTCACAAGCCTGATTGCTGATGAAGGGCTTATGCCCAAAACCTTGATTCTACTGCTCCTCAGATGCTGCCTGACCTGCTGTGCTTTTCCAGCATCACACTCCAATTCCAATCTCTAGGTTCTGCAGTCCTCACTTTCTCCCTTATTAGTCAAGGCACTGAATAAAACAGCAAGGTGGTTACGATGGAGCTGTATATAACTTTAGTTGAGCCACAGCTCAAATGCTGTGTGTAATGCTGGTTGCCACACTATAAGAACAATGTGATTGTATTACAAAGGATGCAGAGGAGATTAACTGGAAGGATGCCTGGGCTGGAGCGATCAACTATGAAGAAAGACTAGATAGGCCAAGGTTGTCTTCCTTACAGAAAGCTGATGGAATGAGGCTGATGCAGGTGTACAAAGTTCTGGGGGGCATAGATGGAATCTTTTCCCTGTGGGAAAGGGGTCCATAAAAAGGGACAGTTTCAAAGTAGATGGCATTTGAAAACAAAATGTGCGTTGTGTGTATCCTGAATTCTCTGCCTAAAAAGGGTGATAGAGATAGGAACCTTCAAAAGATACTTAAGAACTATTCAGTTAAAAATTACACACCAGGTTATAGCCCAACAGGTTTAATTGGAAGCAAACTAGTTTTCGGAGTGTCGCTCCTTCATTGACTTCCACCTGATGAAGGAGCGTCGCTCCGAAAGCTAGTGCTTCCAATTAAACCTGTGTGATGTTTAACTTTGTACACCCCAGTCCAACACCGGCATCTCCAAATCATAAGAACTATTCAGATGAGCTCGACACGTCAGGACTTTGGGCCAAGTGCTGGCAAATGGGACTAGAATTCATGTATGTTTGATGACTGGTGGGACACAATGGGACGGAAGGCCTCTCTTGGCGCTGTAAAAATGTTATGACCATGACATTCACTAAACCGGAGTTGAAATAATCGTCTATCCTCATTGCCTAGAAACGGAACAAAAGGAATAATGCGCTAATCAAATAATCGGTTTCAATGATGTCGAAGAAAGAACAAACACTGTCCAGGACTCAGGGAAAACTCTTTAAAAATGGTACCCCGGGGTTTTTGACAACGTTCCCCGATGAAGCTGTCAGGCTGAACTTCAGCTGAAAGTTGAAGAACTGATTCAACCAATAAATACAACTCTGCCCACAGCCTGATCACAGACAAAAACACAGCGTCGTACTCCCCGTACAACTAAACAAATAGATCACTTCCAAAAGCCTCATTTCTTGCCACGACTACGGCATTTTGAAAGCGACTATCATGAGAAGGTCGCCGACAATTTCTGCTCAGCCAACCTACTTCTAAAAGCCAGTCATTTTCCGCCAGGTAACACTGAGCTACGGCCTCATCCGTACCGGTCACAACAGCAAACTCATCGCAAAGACCCCCGCGGTATCGGCGCCTCGCTGCTTCTTCTTCTTCCTCCTCCTCCTCCTCCTCCTCCTCAGGCTGGGATATAGGAGCGGCTCCATCACTCGGCTCTTCATGCTGGGGACCCTGTTGTTCCGGGTCGCTCAAACGAGCTCTCTTCCTCTGGGGCTCACCCATACCAGCAGCAGCTCCACGCGCACCACCATCAAGTCAACGGTTAATAGCGCGTGCCACAGCCGAACGTCTGCTGCACCTGGAAACTATCATTCTATCTTCAGCCCCGCCCCCTCCTCGACCCGCCAGTCCATCACATCAGCCCCGCCCCCTCCTCGACCCGCCAATCCACCGCCTCAGCCCCGCCCCCTCCTCGACCCGCCAATCCACCGCCTCAGCCCCGCCCCCTCCTCGACCCGCAAATCCTCCAAATCAGCCTCGCCCCCTCCCCGACCCGCCAATCCACCGCCTCAGCCCCGCCCCCTCCTCGACCCGCCAATCCACCGCCTCAGCCCCGCCCCCTCCTCGACCCGCCAATCCACCGCCTCAGCCCCGCCCCCTCCTCGACCCGCCAGTCCATCGCCTCAGCCCCGCCCCCTCCTCGACCCGCCAGTCCTCGCCTCAGCCCCGCCACCTCCTCGACCCGCCAATCCACCGCCTCAGCCCCGCCCCCTCCTCGACCCGCCAGTCCATCGCCTCAGCCCCGCCCCCTCCTCGACCCCGCCAATCCAACGCCTCAGCCCCGCCCCTTCCTCGACCCGCCAGTCCACCGCCTCAGCCCCGCCCCCTCCCCGACCCAAACTTTAAAACCAGCGCAAAATGTAATTTTGTGTCGGGTCACTGGATCTGAAACGTTTACTCTGATTTCTCTCCATAGATGTTGCCAGACCTGCTAAGTTTCCCCAGCAATTTCTGTTTTTGTTCCTGATTTCCCGTATCCGCAGTTCTTTCAGTTGCTTGCAATGTGTAACGTTGCAACTTCTGTTTCATGACACCACTCAAGTTAAGAATTAAGAGTCCAATGCCTAAAGAAACTGAACTTTTAAAGTTTAGTTCTGCCCTTGGCCACAAGAGGAGTTGATTTCAAATAAATAAATCTTTGATTAAAGCAGCTTAAATTATTAAGAGCACATCAGCATGACACAGTCACAGAGGTTTACAGCCTTTTGGCCCAACTTGTCCATTCCACTCATGTTTCACAATTAATCTCGTCCCATTTGCCTGCATTTGGTCCATATCCCTACATACCACGCACCTGTCCAAATGTTTCTTAAATGACAAAATCATACTCGCCTCCACCACTACCTCTGCAGCCTGTACCAGACACTCACCACCCTGTGTATGAAAAAAATTGCCTTTCTGGACCCTTTTGTATCTCTCCCCTCTCACCTTAAACCTACACCCTCTACTTTTAGACTCCCCTACCATGGAGAAAAACTGTTGGCTTATCTACCTTCTCTATGGCTCTCACGATTTTACAGACCTCCATAATGTCACCCCATAGTCTCCTATGCTCCAGCGAAAAAGGTCCCAGCCTATCGATCCTCTATTAACTCAAACCCTCCGTTCCTGGCAACATCTTAGTAAATCTCTTATGAAAGCTCTCCATCTTAATTCTATCCTTCGGATAACAGGGAGACTAGAACTAGACACAGTTATCCAGAAGAGGTCTCACCAACATCCTGTACAACCTCAAAATAATGTCCCAACTCCAAAGGTCTGAGCATTGAAGGCAAGCATGCTAAATGCCTTCTTAACCACCCTATCTATATGTGATGCAAACTTCAAAGGATTATGTACCTGAACCCCTAGGTCTCTCTGTTCTACAACACTGCCCAAGACCCTACTTTAAATGTATAAGTCTTGCCTTTGTTTGTTTTACCTAAATCTAATACCTTGAATTTATTAAAATTAAACTCCATTTGCCATTCTTCAACCCATTGACCTAGTTGATCAAGATCTGTTTGTAATCTTAAGTAACCTTCTTCACTGTCCACTATACCACTAATTTTACTAACCATTCTTTCCATATTCTCATCTAAATCATTCATATAAATGACAAACAAAAGTGGACCCAGCACTTCCATCAAGTCCAGGGGATTAATCTAACTTAAATGATTTTAAGATTTCTAGCACCTCCTCTTCTGTTAGTGTGGACTCTTCAAGATATCACTATTTATTTCTCCAAGTTCCCTAGCATCCATATTTTGCTTAACTGTAAATTCTGACGACAAATATTCATTTAGGAACTCACCCATCTCTTGTAGTTCTGCACATCAAAAATCTTGTTGATCTTTAAGAGGCTCAATTCTCTTCCTAGTTACTCTTTTGCCCTTTGTGTATTTGTAGGATCTCTTTGGATTCTCTTTTCCTTTATCTGCTAAAGCCAGCTCATGTCCACTTTTAGCCCTCCTGATTTCTCTCTTAAGTGTCCTCTAACACCCTCTATATTCCTCAAGTAATTCACTTGATCCCAGCTGCCTGTACATGTCATATGCTTCCTTTTTCTTGACCAGGGTCTCAAAAAACGTAAATAAAAACCAAAATAACTGCAGATGCTGTAAATCAGAAACAAAAACAGAAGTTGTTTCTAGCAGAATTCTAGAGTTAACATTTCAGGCCGAGTAACCCTTCCCCAGACCTGCTGAGCTTTTCCAGCAATTTCTGGGTTTGTTTCTAATTTACAGCATCCACAGCTCTTTCGGTTTTTATTTAGAGTTTTTGAGGACTGAGAAATAAAAAGGGAGATATCACTTTAATAGCATTGTACTGTAGCCCCCCCCATTGGTCACAGGAGATTGAACAGCTAATATGTAAGGAGATCACAGATAGCTGCATGAATAATAGGGCTGTAATAGGGGAGTTTAACTGAGACTGCCATGGTGTTAAGGGCTTGGATGGAGAGAAATTTGTTAAGTGTGTTCAAGAAGAATTTCTCATGCATTTTGTAGATGGCCCAACTAGAGAAGAGACAAAACCTGACCTCCTCTTGGGGAAATAAGACAGGACAAGCAATGGAAGTGTTAATGGGGGAGCACTTCACGACCAGTGACCATTATTCCATTTGATTTAAAATAGTTATGGAAAAGGATAAGTCTGGTCAACAAATTAAAGTTCTAAATTGGGGCAAGGCCAATTTTGATGGTCTTAGACAGAAACTTTCAAAGGTTGATTGGCGAGGCTGTTTGCAAGCAAGGGAATGTCTGGTCAGTGGTAGGCTTTCAAAAGTGAGTTAATAAGGGTTTGGGGCTAGCTGTTACAGGCTGGCAGAAGTAGGGAATCCTGGATGACTGGAGTTATTGAGGAACATTAACAGAAATTGCTGGGAAAGCTCAGTAGGTCAAGCAGCATCTGTGGAGAGAAATTAGAGTTAACATTTCAGGTTGAGTGACCCTTCCCCAGACCTGTTTGGCATGGACTGGTTGGACTAAAGGTTCTGTTTCTATGCTGCATGACTCTATGGCTCTATCCAAACAAACCAAAGGCATCTCTTACTTGAACCAGACTATATTTACGTGCATTTGAGACATTAGGAAAGTCCAATAATTGAACAGACTCCCATTTAACTTCAACAGGAAGATCTCAGACAGTGGTCTTTCCCCACTGTGCTTTGGTGACAACTGTCCCAAGTTTTATTTTGTCTCTCACACGTTGTCCTGGACCTTGGAATGTGTCAGTTTGCAACATTCAGTTAGGTGTAAGCGAGGACTGCAGATGCTGGAGATTAGAGTCAAGATTAGAGTGGTGCTGGACAAGCACAGCAGGTCAGGCAGCATCCAAGAAGCAGGAAAATTGACATTTTGGATAGAAGACTTTTATTCAGGAATGACATTCAGTTAGGGCCAACTCCTTGTTCTGGAAGACCAACAAGTTCTGGCAAGACTAAAGGCCATCTTGCACCGAGTTGATGGCCCTCTAGGTGCAGTCGATGTTTGTCTCAGTGAGCATCCTGGAGAACAGACCATAGAGCACAGAATCCTGCATCATGGGATGAATCTCACCAAAAACCACTGCATTTCTCTCCAGACTTCCTTTGCAAAGGCACATTCCAGAAGGAGTTGTGTTCCAATCATGACCCTCCCTGTAGCCACTTCAAGGGCAGCGTGTGATGGCACAGACCGACCGGCCATACAAGAAGGATCTCACAGGTCGTGCCCTTCTCACCAACAGACAAACAATGTCTTGGTGCTTGTAGGAAAGGTGATGAGGCATTCTGCCAAATGACTTTGACAGTTTGATCAAGGAATTACATGACAGAAAGCACCCTCTCCTTTTCCCACAGGGTCTCAAGGTCTCAACGCTACATGCTGACCACTTCCTGATGGACTTGTGGTCAAGCATCAAACCAATCAGATGATCCAATGTTAGAGATATAAAAATGCAGACATTTTGAAAATTGGAGAGGGAGCAACTGCCATCGAGATAGATCCAAGAAATTAGGAAACATTCTCTTTTAAAGGTACTTTTTCATATGAAATAAACTCACAGTAAAAAGAAAGAAGTCGACCCAGGGAGATCCTCAGCCAAAAGAAGAAAGGCACAAGATGACAGCAGCTGTGTGGTTTTGAAATTATGTTGATGTAATTTTAATCAAGTATCTTTATTGGAACAGCATATGTTTATAGAGGTGAAGGCAAATAATAAGCAGTTAAGTGAAAAAGGGACTTGGAATTGTAAATAGTTGTTTAATGTTCACTTTTAGAGTTAAAAAATAAATTGATGTTATTTTCATTAAACAATGGAAATTGGGAGTTCTTTGTCGCTCATATTTTAACGGATTACAAGGCGAGGTGAGCTTTTCTGAGTGTTCGGTTTACTTAACAGAGGGGTTCACCTCCATGTCATAACACTACCAATCCTGAGTGGCACCTGCTTTGCTGACTCATTCTCTTGGACACCTCAAACCTTCTTCCCCATCTGCATCAGCACTAACAGCAATGACAGCCACTTTCATTTCACTCAACCCTTCCTTTGTCTCACACAATAGAACATAAAGAACCAGGACAGGCGATGTGGGGGGGGGGGGGGCAACATTAAGCTCCTTACATCGATGAGAACAAGATCCTGGTCCTGGCTGGTGAAGAATTATGACTGTTCACATGGTGATACTGAAACATCCTTGTTGCGGCAACCAAGCAAGGATTATTGACCATTGCTTTGCTGCTCTCCCATTGCCCCACATGCCTGATGTCTGACTCCATGGTCATGACGATTTCTCTTTTTTTGTCATCTGAAGCTACAAGAGGCATCTGAACAACTTCAAAGACTAGGAGGCTGGTCCTGTAACACCTCCTCTTCCATCTCTGAGGAAGTAGCCACCGATCCATGAGAGGCTGCACTGGCAGGGCTATCTCCTGGAGCCTCCACTAGTGCAAATATTGACACATCAGTGTGGATTTCATCTAGATTGGTGAGTACATCACTGCCACAGCACTGTGCAAAGGGTCAAAGAAAGAACACCCAGGACTCTGGCACTCAGAGGGCTGCCAGAGATAAAGCACCTTGTCATCCCCAGGCAGGAGAGGACCCAATGTTGTCAGCAATTCAGAATTTCCTTCAAATACACAAGCAGACACAGGAGTGACAGACATTTTGTCAAATTATGTCATGTTGCCTCTGGCATGCATGCACCTGGCTGCCTTCATGGACGGATTGGTGTCTGCCATGGAAAGCTAGGTGTGGCATATAGAGGTTTTGTTGGATAAATGCACAGACATGCACTCCCTTCTTCTCACCATTGCTGCTCTGCAATAACAGCAAGGGGACTGGGGGAAGAGGGACCTTGAGCTCACTCTACTCACAAGGAGTAGAACCAGTAAGGCACCTAGCCAGAAGTACATACAGATTCCTCAGAATTCTCCTCTCAGTATACTGCAGTGGATGCCAGGCCTTCCAGCTTCACTCTATCTGCCCTCCTTAGCCCTGTGGGATGTCAAGTTGAGAAGAATGCACCTGTCTCTAGACAGGATACACTCAGCATGATTGGGATCTCTAACTACAAAAGCACCTGACATCCCCTGACCAAATCTCCAAGGCTAGCATGCTCCACTCTAGGGCAGGCTCTTTCACCCCACCTGTGGAACCTGGGACTACAGCAAGATGTAGTGGGAGGTAAAGGTAGACAAAGACCTTATCGTAGAAACCCTACAGTGTGGAAAGAGGCAATTTGGCCCATCGCTTCTGCACCAACTTTTGGAAGAGCATCCCATCCAGACCCAGCTGCCAGTAACTCTGCATTTCCCATGTCTAATCCACCCAGTCTGTACATCCCTGGAAACTACAGGGTATTTCAGAATTGCCAATCCACCTAACCTGCATATCTTTGGACTAAGGGAGGAAATGGATGCACACAGTGAAACCCTTGCAGCCACAGGGAAACTGTGTAAACAGGTGGCACGTAAGAACCTTCATTCAAAATACATTCTCACATTTGTCAATGTATGTTCACTTCTCTTCATCAGTTTTGTTTAGCTGCAGCCACAAGATTGAAGGTATAGAACCTAGCCATTTGTAGTGCTACACAATGTTTTATAATCCAAGATGTTAAGTGAGCAAAGATGGCAGTCATCAGGGTAGACACGCAGGAGGCTGGAAGAAGAGTCACAGCGAAACATTGACTTCTCCACCTCCTGATGTTGCCTGGATTGTTGTGTTCTTCCAGCCTCCTGCTTATCTACCTTGAATTCCAACATCTGCACTTTTTTTGTTGCAGAATAATTAACAGGTCATTCATATCAGAGAGGCTACTCTGCAGATGCATTGCTCATACAAACCAGTAACTCAAGTACCTTCAACTCTGCAATTATGAAAGCTGATGAATGGAAGCTGCCAGCTCACTGGATAACCGAACACCAGCAATGAAAGATCCAGCAGCAAGGCAGAACAGACACATGCCAAGGGTGTTTCTAAGGAGTGTATGTCTCTTTTAAGTGATGAAGAGATTAGCTCCCTTTCTCACTCAACTCATCTATTTAACTGTTCTTCTCTCTCTGAGTCCTAGGCATATTATGTCATCATGCCAGATTTGGCAGTTCATTATGCTCCCACTGAAGCGAGGGTAGGGCTGACTGTCTATGAACACCACTCCTGCATTACCCCTTTCCTTCTATGCTGTATTTCTACCCGTCCTTCATATATTGATGTACCTTCCTTCACAGTTGTTATTCCAGCATATTGCCCCCAATTCCCTTCGATAACAGTGCACCCACCTTGAATTTTATCAGATGGACCTCCAGGATTGACCATGACCCACTTGGGGAGAAAGTGAGGACTGCAGATGCTGGAGATCAGAGCTGAAAATGTGTTGCTGGAAAAGCGCAGCAGGTCAGGCAGCATCCAGGGAACAGGAGAATCAACGTTTCGGGCATAAGCCCTTCTTCCTGAAGAAGGGCTTATGCCCGAAACGTCGATTCTCCATGACCCACTTGTCCAACTTGGTTGTACAGTCTTGACTGATGATTAACTAGAACCCTGACTGGTTTCTATGTACCTTCCCGACTTACTTCCCATGACTCCCTGAACTGGTTACACTGCACCCACAGGGCTGACCATGGCCTACTCCCTAGATTGTAGAGGTGCTGACGCTGACTGCCCCAAGTGGTCAGCAGTCTATGTCTAAGCCCCAGACTGATATTATGAGCTGCGCTTGATTTATAGTGCTGAGAACACTTAACTGAAGAGTGTGTCCCTTGACTTGTCTAAGGACTACTCTCCTCAGATTTGAGACATAACTGTTTGTTTGAAGCAGTGTGTTTGAGGTTGACGTGTGTGGTTCAGGTGTGAGGTTGATGTCACATGACACTGTACAGCAAAATGTCAACTCTTTGTTTAATGTCTGCGTACAACCATGACAAGCTGCCTGACATTGTGTCTGCACTAAAAGGCGAGTCGAGACATTTGTTGTGAATGGCTTGGTAGATTGTGGACATGTCTAGAAGGAGAAAGACTACAGGAAAAGTTTGCTCCAAGGTGAAATCTCAGTTGTCCCAAGTGGGCCATGTTCACAAGTTCCTGAGAAAGGGCAACTATGCTGAGTGAGTGGGCACCAGACCACAGTCTATTGGGCTGTGCTGGTCGAGTATGTGATGGCTGAAATCCTCAAGCTGCCTGGAAATGCAGCCCAAGACAAAAAGCAGATCCACATCACTCCCAGATACCTGCAGAAAGCCATGTGGAATGATAAGGAGCTCAACAAGCTGCTGGGAAGGGAGACCATTACGCAGGGCAGGGTGCTGTCTAATATCCATGCCATGCCCATGAAAACTGCCTCTCAGAGTGACTCCAAAAAGTAGACAGAAGTATTGTGAGCATGTTTGCTCTAGTTGAGGAGGCAAAGCATGAAAAGGCAGAGCAAGTCAAGACAAAGAAGCTGTGAACATCCAGGCAGGCGTGAAGTAAGTGAGTGCTAAGGGAGCAAACAAGGATAAATGGGAAGCAGCCTGGATCAAGATATGTAGTGGGTAGCTGTCCCTGTGTGCAAAGTGCTCTTACAGCAGCATTCCAATGAAAGCTACCAGTGCACTACATGGTGCAGCATTGATTTGCAGAAATGTATGTAGATAAGCAGGAGGCTGGAAGAACACAACAATGAGGCAACATCAGGAGGTGGAGAAGTCAATGTTTCGCTGTGACTCTTCTTCCAGCTTCCTGCTTGTCTACCCTAATGACTGCCATCTTTGCTCACTTAACATTTTGGACTATAAGATCGGAGATGTGAGTTTCATATTTGGTCAGATGGGCCAATGGGTTGAGGAGTGACAGATTTCATTTAGATAAATGTGAGGTGCTGCATTTCAGAAAGGCAAATCAGAGCATGACTTATATACTTAATGGTAAGGTCCTGGGGGGTGTTGCTGAACAAAGAGGCTTTGGAGTGCAAGTTCATAGCTCCTTGAAAGTGGAGTCATAGATAGATAGGATTGAGAAGAAGGCATTTGGTATGCTTTCCTTTATTGGTCAGAGTATTCAGTATAGAAGTTTGGAGGTCACGTTGCAGCTGTATAGGACATTAGTTAGGCCACTTTTGGAACATTCTGTGCAAATCTGGTCTCCCTCCTACAGAAAGGATGTTGTGAAACTTGAAAGGGTTCAGAAATGATTTACAAGGATTTTGCCATGTTTGGAGGATTTGAGCTATAGGGAGAGATTGAATAGACGTGAGCTGTTTTCCATGAAATGTTGGAGGCTGAGGGATGACCTTATAGAGTTTTATAAAATCATGAGGGGCATGGATGGGGTAAATAGACAAGATCTTTTCCCTAGGTTGGGGGAGTCCAGAACTCGAAGGCATAGGTTTAGGGTGGGAGGGGAAAGATTTAAAAGAGACCTAAAGGGCAACCTTTTCATGCAGAGGATGATGCATGTATGGAATGAACTGCCAGAGTAAGTGGTGGAGAATGGTACAATTACAACATTTAAATGGCAACTGGATGGGTTTATGAATAGGAAGGCTTTGGATTGATATGGGCCAAGTGCTAGCAAATGGGTTAGATTAAGTTAAGATATCTGGTCAGCATGGACGAGTTGGACCAAAGGATCTGTTTCTGTGCTGTACATCTCGATGACTCTATATGCCAATGTCTGTATGTGTGGTGGCTGGTCATGAATGTGGCCTGAGACATTGGTGACTGGTATCCAGATGGAGGAATGGAGGAGAAAACGGCAAGCTGAAGTAATCAGCTAACTGATCTTATGTTCATGTCATAAATTGTTGCCGTCTAGTTTATATTGGCAGTTGGAAGAATGGGAAACCAAACACAAATGAGACGAGATTAACTAATAATGAGATGGTAATGCATACTCACAGCTCATTGACAAAAATATTTTTGCAGTTCAACACTTTTGTTTGAAAATGGAACTTTCTACTCACAATGTTGCGAATCTCCTCACCCACCCATCTCCTGCAATACTTCTAACTTTCTGACCAATGCCCATGTCATTCTACTACAAACCAACCGACTCCCACAGCTGCCTGGACTACACCTCCTCCCATCCTGCCCCCTGTAAAAACGCCATCCCATTCTCCCAATTCCTTCGTATCCGCCACATCTGCTCCCAGGAGGACCAGTTCAAAATACGTACAACACAGATGGCCTCCTTCTTCAAGGACCGCAATTTCCCCCCCGACGTGGTCGACGGTGCCCTCCACCGCATCTCCTCCACTTCCCGCTCCTCCGCCCTTGAGCCCCGCCCCTCCAACCGCCACCAGGACAGAACCCCACTGGTCCTCACCTACCACCCCACCAATCTCCATGTACAGCGCATCATCCGCCGTCACTTCCGCCACCTCCAAACAGACCCCAGCACCAAGGATATATTTCCCTCCCCTCCCCTATCAGCTTTCCGTAGAGACCACTCCCTCCGCGACTCCCTTGTCAGATCCACACCCCCCACCGACCCAACCTCCACTCCCGGCACCTTCCCTTGCAACCGCAGGAGGTGCAACACTTGCGCCCACACCTCCCCCCTCACTTCTCTCCAAGGCCCCAAAGGAAACTTCCATATCCGCCACAGATTCACCTGCACCTCCACCCACATCATCTACTGCATCCGCTGCAGCCGGTGTGGCCTCCTCTATATTGGGGAGACAGGCCGCCTACTTGCGGAGCGATTCAGAGAGCACCTCTGGGCCACCCGGACGAACCAACCCAACCACCCTGTAGCACAGCATTTCAACTCCCCCTCCCACTCCACCGAGGATATGCAGGTCATTGGACTCATCCACCGCCAAACCACAACAACGCGACGGTCGGAGGAGGAGCGTCTTATCTTCCGACTGGGAACCCTCCAACCACAGGGGATGAACTTGGACTTCACCAGTTTCTTCATCCCCCCTCCCCCCACCTTGTCTCAGCCGAATCCCTCCAGCCCGGCACCGCCTTCCTGACCTGCAGTCTTCTTCTTGACCTCTCCGCCTCCACCCTACTCCGACCTATCACCCTCACCTTGACCTCTTTCCACCTATCACATTTCCAACGCCCCTCCTCCAAGTCCCTCCTCCCTACCTTTTATCTTCTCCTGCTGAACACTCTCTGCTCATTCCTGAAGAAGGGCCTGTGCCCGAAACGTCGAATCTCCTGTTCCCTGGATGCTGCCTGACCTGCTGTGCTGTTCCAGCAATAAAGTTTCAACCATGTCATTCAATGCATAGGAAGATTCCACCTGTATACTTTTAGCAGTCTTTAAGTTCAATTATTCAAGAAACTATTTATTCTCTTTTCCCACCTGTCTCATTCATTTTAACGCATACTGTCTTCTTGAATTTAGTGCCCGTTAGTGTTCCCTAATGATATACTGTATGATGCCTGGGCAAAGTCTTTTTCCATCCTTCATATATAGAGCAGCCACTTTCTCTAGCTACTGTTATCTCCTCAAAAAATCCTATAATTTTTTTAAGCATGAGAATATTTTTTGAAATCCACGGTGGTACTTCTAGTTATTTCTTTATTTAAGAAATGTCATCATCAGTTGAATCACAGGGATCCATCCAATAAATTTGTGTTAAGTAGAGCCTGAAGATGGTTGACAAGTCCCCTATCTAACCTGATTTGCCTACAAATACATTGTGTGAAAGAAACCTAATGAATATGCAATGAAGCAGTATATATATATATGAAAAATATCTTTTTTCCAACTTGTTTATACCTCATAGCTTTCTGATCTTGTATGGTAAAAGACATTAAAACAATTTGGGCATGAGCACTTGAAAGATTCTGTAACCTTCTTCTGTTTAGAGTGCTGTCTTTAAACGAGTCTGCTATGTCATCAACACAGGAGTAAAACATGTCTTTCATATTTGTGCCTCACCCTGTTCCTTCTCATTCTCAGTGTCTTGCACAGCCATAATCTGTTTGAATGTAGTATGTTGGAAGCAATTGGTATTTGTGGATACAGCCACCATTTTCCTTACTTTCTTCATCATGAACATGCAAGAACATTGGGTTGTACTTCTGTTTCTTAACAATGGCCTTGTGACCTGAGAGGTTAGCCACCAACTGTCGTGGGTTTTTTATTCACTCCCTGATCCATTGGTTGGAGTTTGTCATGGTGTTCAGAGGTAAGAATGTTAGTTAAGTGTTCTTGAAGCAGAGGTGTCAGTGTGCACAGGCAGTTGTCTGTAATGATGATAATCTTCCTTTTCTTCTATTTGTACATTTTTTCTAATTTCCTGATCCATTCCTCCAAGATGCTGGAGGTTATCCAAGCCATTTTGTTAAACTCAAGTTGTATGTGTAGCGTCCTGACATTGGTAAAGTAATGTGTTTTCTTGCATTTTCCTATTCAGAAGAAATGGCAGCTTTTCTCTGCAATCCATGTTGGCTCAGTTCCCTACTAGTGACACATTCCTTGCTCCACTTTCCATTGTTACATGTTTCATCAAGGAAAAATGCAGTTAAACAGACAGATTTCATTCTCTTTAAAAATGCCTCTCAATGCACACTCAAGACATAATTGAGTCAATTTTTCAACCAATTATCTGTTGTTGCTGCTATATGGCCTCACCCTCACTGCTCACTCTGTGAAAGACAATACTGTGCCTTAACTTGAATCAGTCCAGCCATCTATCACTGCAAATGAACTTTTTATGGTCTAGCTTCTTTTCCAGGGTGATCCCCCTTTCTTGGACTGGAGATGGGAATGTTCTGTGCTTGGACTATCTTGAACCATGTTAGCCAAGCTTTCTAAAGGTAGGGTTAGACTTTCTCAATCTATTCCTTGCTGGAGAGATTGCCTGATGGTTAAATTGTTGCAAGATATTCATCTTGTGTTTCAGAATGGTGAGAATCTTGATGTTAGAATCTACCAGTCCTGAGCAATGGCCACTTTTCACTTGGTGCCATAATTTTCTACTGCAGTATCAACTTCACTTTCTTGCCATTTGACAACACTTTTAACTTTCTCATAGGTTAGCCATTTTCATAGGGTATGAATGTCATTTCACAGGGAGATCTTGATGTCGAATAACGGCTGGTTTGAGTTCCATGATTTCATGCTGTAGATTAATATAACTGCACTTCAACTAGTTGGCACAATTGTATAAAAAGCTTGCACAGGTTCAGCTAATTCAGAGTTATAAGTCCAGGAATTTGGCTTATTACTTGGCACCCTTCTATTGGTTTTTCAGTTCATATGACAACAGTAGATGACAACTTCAACACAACTGAAACTTTAGGTTGTTGAATTTGACAAAGTCACTGTACAGTGAAACATAACTATTAGTTCAAGACAAAAAGTACCCTAAGCATAGGTTTTACGCTAACTGGACTATAACAATTCTGCTTCCTATTTTAGAAATAGGCACTACAGTGACTAATGTCTCATTCTCCAGTAAATACCCACATGCAAAAATAATATCTTGTGGCTTTGTAACTTGCTCCTTCCCTACTCTTTTAATATTTTGAAAAAAATGTTATCATTCTTGTTGATATGTTTGAAATTGTTTTCTTCATACTCCCACCTTATCTCTCTTAATTTATTCATTTTCTTATGATCTCCCTTTTCAGTATTATTCCTAAAGACCTATTTTACAGATTTAGTTGGCTTCTAAAATCTTTATTTATCCACCTATCTGAAGACTACTTGTAATTGTCATAATTCGTAATGGAGGATCATGCGCTTTTCCAAACTCTTTATTTAAAACATTCTATTGTTGTTTTTGTTCCAATGTACAAACATCTCCTATATCACCTCAGTTAGCTCACTCCTTTTTAAAGTATGCCTGAATCCATTTTGGAGTTTCTGTTTCTGTAAAGGCTGATCATTTTCTAGTTAAATGTTAAAGCTAAACAATCTGTCATCATATTTATCACATTTGGTTTATCTACCTATCCAATCCATTATGTATAGCCACATTTAATAACTCCTCTCCCTTATAAGCCTTAAAGGTGATGCTGGAAATGGCTGTCCTGTACACATTGTTGGAATTCTGTTCCCTTTCTCCGTTTATTTCTCCTCTGATAAAAAGAAAGAAAAAAAGATAATCCAAATATCTCAGAATAAGCTTGTTATTTTAAATTATCCTCACATTAAATCACATGGATATTCAATTCTAGTAATATTGGAAAATGTGAATGATAATGAAAGTAACTAGAGAAAAGCACTGGGAGATGGAAGTATGAAAATAAGCAGAACAAAGTCCAATTTATAGATTGATCCTTTTGCCTGGGCTCAAACTGACAAAGTGAAGGTGTAGTGATTATGGATGGCTTGGAAAAAGTAAGCAACATCAAATACCTGGAATCAATGGTGCCAGAGGATGAGAGTATGGAAATAGAGATTATTGGATTAGACCTGAAAGGGTTAATATTATATCTTGCATTAAGCTCCACCCATTTTGATGATACCATAAGGATTTGAATGGGAAAATGGCAAAGTATCTTAGGATTTTGGAGGTTGAAAACCTAAAGCTATTGGTCTCCAATAAGTCATAGAATAGTCTTAGTAATAATACTTAAGTTATTAATATAACTCATATCTGATTGTTGTCATGCAATAAACTACATCTTGTTTAGGACAAGAGACCTTTCACAATAAAACTCTCTACTATTTTTCCTTTACCACCATGAACAAATTATATGGGGAGAAAGTGAGGTCTGCAGATGCTGGAGATCAGAGCTGAAAATGTGTTGCTGGAAAAGCGCAGCAGGTCAGGCAGCATCCAGGGAACAGGAGAATTGACATTTCGGGCATAAGCCCTTCTTCAGGAATGAGGAAAGTTTGTCCAGCAGGCTAAGATAAAAGGTAGGGAGGAGGGACTTGGGGGGAGGGGCGTCGGAAATGTGATAGGTGGAAAGAGGTCAAGGTGAGGGTGATAGGTCAGACTGGGGTGGGGGCGGAGAGGTCAGGAAGAAGATTGCAGGTTAGGAAGGCGGTGCTGCACCTCCACACACATCATCTATTGCAACCTCTGCACCCGATGTGGCCTCCTCTATATTGGGGAGACAGGCCGCCTACTTGCGGAGCGTTTCAGAGAACACCTCTGGTACACCCGGACCAACCAACCCAACCACCCTGTGGCTCAACACTTTAACTCCCCCTCCCACTCCACCAAGGATATGCAGGTCTTTGGACTCCTCCATCGCCAGACCACAACAACACGACGGTTGGAGGAAGAGCGCCTCATCTTCCGCCTAGGAACCCTCCAACCACAAGGGATGAACTCAGATTTCACCAGTTTCCTCATTTCCCCTCCCCCCACCTTGTCTCAGTCAAATCCATCGAATTCAGCACCGCCTTCCTAAACTGCAATCTTCTTCCTGACCTCTCCGCCCCCACCCCAGTCTGACCTATCACATTTCCGACGCCCCTCCCCCAAGTCTCTCCTCCCTACCTTTTATCTTAGCCTGCTGGACAAACTTTCCTCATTCCTGAAGAAGGGCTTATGCCCAAAACGTCGATTCTCCTGTTCCCTGGATGCTGCCTGACTTGCTGCGCTTTTCCAGCAACACATTTTCAGCTCTGAACAAATTATATCCCTAGTCTTAGATAAGGAAAGGGATGATGGCAGCTAACTACTTCAACCACAAGCTGATAGCACTTGACACTGCAACACTTATAGCGGAACAAAAGCAATGGAATAATTGGAAAAAGTGTGATGCATGTTAGGTAATAGAAAAGTATTGCCAAAATTGAAAGGAAGAACTTACAAGACAGTTTTCAGACTGGCCATGTTCTATAGAGCTGTTCGATGTTCTATGTTACAGCTTGGGCTAATAAGCGCTAAATAATATTTGCATCACAAATGATCAGCAATGACCATTTCCCAAAAAAGGACTGTTAATCATCTCTCATTTATATCCAATAACATTACCTTGCTGAATTCCCCACTATCAACATTCTGGACATTACTATTGACCTGAAACTTACTGTACCTATAAGAAGATAGGCAGGAAGTTGGGGAGTCGATGGTGAGTAATTCACCTCCTGCCTCCTCAAAGTCTGTCCACCATCCGCAAAGCAGGAACGTGATGTAATATTCCCAAATTGTCTTGATCGCTCTGACCCAAATAGCACTGAAGACATTTAACACCATCTAGGCTGAAGTGGCCCACATGATAGATGCTCTATCCACTACTGCACACATTCAGTCCCTTCACCACAATACATTGTAACAATAGTTTTATCATCCACAAGTTGTAGTACAACCGATAGTCAGCACCTTCCAATTCTGCTCCACCAATCAGAAGCTGATTCCCTCCTGCATTTTCTGCTGATGGGCTCATTAATGAAAAATGACCTCGGGATTGGAGACAAAAGGGTAAAGTCACCATAGTCCTACTGGACCATAAGACTGCTGTCTCATATTAGAAGACAATTAAATTCAAAGGGAGGGAGTTATCCTTCATTTGTATAGTGCCCTTGTGAGATCATGTCTGGAGTAAAGTATACAATATTGTAAATGCATTGGAAGCAGTTCAAAGGAGATTTACCTGTTTAATACATGGAATGTATGGTTTGTCTTATGAGGAAAGGTTGGACAGGTTATGGTTCCAATTTGAAAGATTATTCAAATTGGGAGTGTTTTCTTTGGAAAAGAGAAGGCCAAGAGGAGATTTGATAAAAATTTTCAAAATCATAAGGGATCTTAACAGAGTGGATAAGGAGCACTTTATTTATATTCAGTTGTTCCTTTTATCCTGATATTACCTTATATAGTCTTTCTTCCAAACTGAAGTATCTCATTCCTGGAACGATTTGTGTAAACAACAGTGATCCCTAGTTTTAGATTGCCCCATAAGAGGAAAGATATTCTCCACATCCATCCTGCCAAGATCCTTCACCACCTTATTTGTTATTCTTCAAAACTCTAACAGATGTGACCAAAACCTGTCCAACCTCTCCTCTAGAGTCCATGTATTAAATTGGTAAACCTCCTTTGAACTGCTTCCAATGCGTTTGCAATACTGTACAGTTTACTTCAGATGTGATCTAACTAGTGCACTATATAACTGAAGCATATCTCCCTGCTTTTGTATTCAATTGTCTTCTATTAAGAGAGAGCAGCCTTATTGTCCAGTAGGACTATGGACACTTTACCCCTTTCCAATGCAAGGTTATTTCTCATTGGTGAGCCTATCAGTAGAAAATGCAGGAGGAAAACAGTTTCTGATTAGTGGAGTGGGTGTGAAAGGTACTTTCCAAATGTCTTGGCTATTGGCTGTAGTACAACTTGTAAAAACTATTGTTACAATGCATTGTGGTGGAGGGACTGAATGTTTAAAATGGTGGATGGAGTTTCAATCAAGTGGGCCACTTCAGCCTGTATGGTGTCAAACTTCTTGAGTGTTTGTTGGGTCATAGTGATGAAAGCAAATGGGGAGTATTCCAACATTCTGCTTTGTGGATGGTAGACAGACTTCGAGGAGGCAGGAGGTGAATTACTCACTATCGAATCCCCAACCTCCTCCCTATCCTCTTATAGCCACTGTAAATTTCAGGTCAATATTAATACCCCGAATGTTGATAGTGGAGAAATTCAGCAAGGTAATGTTATTGAATATAAATGAGAGATGGTTAAGAGTCTTTTTCTTGGAAATGATCATTGTTGATCATTTGTGATACAAATGTTCTGTGCCACTAATTAGCTCAAGCTGTAAATATTTCCAGGTCTTTCTGCATATTGACATAAACTTCTTCAGAATCTAAGGAGTCCTGACTGGCACTGAACATTATGTAATCATCAGCAGACATCCCCACTTCCGACTTGATATTTGAAAGTGGGTCACTGACGAGGCAGCTAAGCTGGTTAGGCTTCAGATATTACCATGAGAAACATCTGCAGTGATGTCCTGAGGCTGTGGTGATCAGTTTTCAACAGCCACAACCATCTTCATTTGTGCAAAATATGACTCCAAACAATGAGAGATTTCTCCCGATTCCCATTCACTTCAACTTTGCTAGGGTTCCATGATGCCACACTCGATTAACTGCATATTTTGAAGTCGTGTAATCACTTGAAACACAAGTCAGCATTGTGGGTAGTTTTGGAGGTCAAGTGATCAGTACCTCTGCTGAAATGTTGTCAGAATCCACAGCTTTTTCAACATCGAGTGCCTTCAAACATTTCTTGACAGCACATTGAATGAATCATAGCTAAACACTGGTATCTGTGATGTTGTGATACTTCAGGACGAGGTTGAAATGGATCATCCACTTGGAACTTCTGGCTGAAGATGCTTCAAGTTTGTCTTTTACACTGATGCATCATTGAGGATGGGAATGTTTGGAATCTCAGTACCAGGTTAGTTGTTTAACAACTATTGACATGGATGTGGCAAGACTGCAGAGTTCTGATCTAATCCTTTTGTTGTTGGATTACTTATCTCTGCCTGTAATTTGTCATTCCTCTGTTTGGAACACGAGTGGTCTATTATGTATTTTTGGTAGGTAAACACCTCATTTTTAGGTACAGGGGAAACTCCCCTGCATTCCTCATTGAACTACACTTGATCATCTAGCTTGATGGTAATGGTAGAGTGGGAGATATGCCAGGTCATAAAGTCACAGATTGGTGTTGAAAACAGTTCTGCTGCTTTTGATGAGCCACAGTGCCTCACGACGTCCAGTTTGGAATTGCTGGTTCTGTTCTGAATCAATCCTATTTAGTATGGTGGTAACTATGGAATATTGGCAGTTTGAAGTTGGGATTGAGTCTTCACAAAACTGTATGGCCATCATTCCTACCAGTACTGCCATGGATAGATGCATTTACAACAGGGAAGTCAAAATTTTAATAAGGAGACAAATATATTTCTGAGGGCTAAAGTGATCAAAGGGTATGAAGAGAAAGCAGGAACAGGATACTGTGCTGAATGGTCAACCATGATCATACTGCTCCTATATTCTATGGTTCTACGTTCCTAAGTACAATTTTCTTACTGGTTGGTTCCCTCACTACCTGCCACAGACCCAGAAATAAATCCCTCAGGCCATGGCCAGCTCAATCAGTAGCACTGCTACCAAGGCATGCTTGATGATGGACATTTGAAGTTTCACATCTAGAATATACCCTATGCCCTTGCCATCTTCAATGATTCTTCCATGTGGCATTCACCATGAAAGAGTATAGATTCATCAGCTGAGGGACGGCAGTAGAAATTACTCAGCGTGAGGTTTCTTTGCCCACCTGATGCAGGTACAACAAACAACTAGAAAGTCAACTTATATGTTGGCCTTTATCATAATAAGCTTTCAATACAGGTGTAAAGATATGGGTGTTTCCACTGCATAGAACATTGGTGAGACTACATCGAGAGCATCTTGTGCAGTATCGCTTTCCTGACCTAAGGAGAAATATACTTGTCATTGGAGTGCAAAAGAAGTTCACCCGACTAATTCCTGGGATGGCAGGCCTCTCCTATGAGGAAGAGACTGGGTGTGTATATTTCAGGGATTTGAAAAATGAGAAGTAATTACATTGAAATTTACAAAATTCTTATAAGGATTGACGAGGTGAATGCAGAAAGGATATTTCGCTGGACTAAATAGTAGACTAAGCAGGATTTTGAGTTGAATGAGTCAAGATCAGAGTGGTGCTGGAAAAGCACAGCAGGTCAGGCAGCATTTGAGGAGCAGGAAAATTGATATCTCGGGCAAAAGCCCATTCCTGAGGAAGGGCTTTTGCCCGAGACATCAATTTTCCTGCTCCTCAAATGTTGCCTGATCTGCTGTGCTTTTCGAGCACCACTCTAATCTTGACTCTGATCTCCAGCATCTGCAGTCCTCATTTTCGCCTACTGAGTTGAATGATCTACCATGATCTAGAATGGCAGAGCAGGTTCAAGAGACTGAATTGGACTAATCCTGCTCCCATGTTTCTATTTCTACTTCATAGGATCTAGAAGCCATGTTGTGGACTCCCAAGGAAACTCACTATGCAGCCATACATGTTGGTTTGTCTTGCCAGTAGGACATGACCTACTCAGAGGTGGTGATGGAGATGCCTGAACCTGGGCTGTAAATTATGATTTGGTACGTATGTCTATGTTAGGATGCTGCCAGAACCCAGCCTGTGGGATAGCTCTCCCAGTTAGGGCACAAGCTCCAAATGTTGTTGAGGAGGACTTTGCAGTGGCTACTGGGTTGTCCATTCCTGTCACTTCTAGTGCTTCGGTCAATGCTTGGTGTTTCTTTCCATTTGAGTCCAGTGATCCTCTCCAGCAATTTCTATTTTTGTTTCAGATTTCCAGCATCTGCAGTTTTTTTGTTTTGTATTATGTTTCTTTTATTTTATTCCTTTTTAAAACTTTTCTGTAGTTAGTTTGGTACAACTGAATGGCTTGCTAGATCTTTCAGGGCGAAATTAAGAGTCAACCAGATTTTTTCTTCGACCAAACTTCACAGGAAAATTGTACACAATCTATGGAGTCGGGAAATCAATGGAGGTTGGGCTACAGATGTTGAGCTGTGCTAACTGAGTACTACCTCTACATATGACAAAGCCCCTGGTTGAGTCTGCCCCTTCTACTAGTCAAAAACAGGAGTTCAACACCCTGATCACGCGTTGGAACACACTCCACCCTCTTTACTAAATCACCCCAGGCCAGCTGAAAGTCACATATCTCCCGACTTGCGCCCATGTGGATCAGTTAGGGCAGTACTTCCCAACGTGAGGAATGGGACCCCATGTTTGAAGTCTTCTCTGCCTGCCCTCCTGTGTCTTCTCATTCCCCTCTCACTACCTGGCCCTCCCAAGGCTTATCTATTTTCAATCCTTGAAATGAGGCAACAATGGTGAAACATTTAGGAAGCACTGGGTTAGCACATTTATTGTAATGAGGTTCGTGAATAGGGCACTCACATCCATCTCAGCTGGGGATTGGAAAAATGAGGACAATAGGGTTTCTATTTAAGTTTCTCTGGTGACTGGTGAAATTGCAGGTAGCAATACAAAACAGACGATTCAAGAATTTTATGGGACAAGAAAACTGTTACTCTTTTTAAAAAAAGAAATCGATATATTTAAATTAATATGCAAGATTTAAAAATTGCTTTGGAATCTGTGTAAAGCGAGTGAATGTGTGAAAGTCCAAAAACGAAAGTGCAGCTAGGACCGAAATGTGAGCAGAGAGAGTACTCAAGCCCATGAGCTGAGGAAGGTTTTGGTGCTGGCGCTGTGTGAGATTTGGTGGAGGGGAGGAGCTGGTCAACCAGCTGCTGTAAATAAAGGCCTCGATGTAACACTTCCCTTTGCTCAGTGAAGTTGCAACTTCAACCGGGAAGAGGTTTGAAACCATGACGGCCTCGTCCTTGAACGCTCTAAGGCAGGTCGTCCAGGGTTTGACCGGAGGAAGTGGCTTTGATCGGGTTTTGAATAAGGTACTCTTGAGTACTCTCTCTGCTCACATTTCGGTCCTAGCTGCACTTTCGTTTTTGGACTTTCACACATTCACTCGCTTTACACAGATTCCAAAGCAATTTTTAAATCTTGCATATTACTTTAAATATATCGATTTTTTTTTTAAAAAACAGCCTTGGAGTCTGTCAAAGCAAGAGTCTGAGCAGGGGTATTTTGTAAGCTAACAGTAACCACCCTCACCTAACCCTATCTATAAAGATCTGACCCAGGACGCCACGATTTAATTCCCCCCCCCCCTCCTCACACTGTTCGATCGAAAATTGTTGGAGTTGCGAGCAGTCTGCATTGACAGGATTTGGGGAGAAATGATCAAGGTTTTACTACATAATGTCTGAAACATTTACACGGATGCAGTTTCTTTACGTTCACGGTCTGCTTTTTATGCGGTGGAGTATTTAACAAAACCTGTTCCCCAGCACTGAAAGGTAGTGCAAACATCACCTTTAAAAACCATCGCAATGTTTATGCATTAGGGAACATAATGACCTTTTACCTTTGGGAACAGGAATCTCTTCCTGGTGGCTGCAAGGTCACTAGGTTTGAATAGCAATAAAAATAAGAACAAAAAAAAAATGAAATGCAGAGAGAAAAACAGAGTTGCTCTTTCAGATCTGTAACCTTTTATCAGAATTGACTTTGAGCAGCCACAGCGTAGGGACATAATAATGAATGAGTATACAGTATAATGGAAATTCCAACAGCAGATGGCGATGGCTGGGCAGAGCAGTTTAAATAAATCCTCTGGAGAAGGGAAGGAGAACTACTGGGAGGAAGGAGCAGTCAAAGAATTCCTCAACCCAGTGTAAACCAGAAAGGCCCCATCCATGTAATACTTCCCCATTTAGCCACAACCCTTTCATATTTGCAATGGCCAGAAATAATGAAGGTAGCTTTGTGTTCTTTGGGGCCTTCTGTGAGTTCAAATCTAACATTACATTTCTGATGTAGTGGCCAGACTTCCACAGTACAAGCATCAAGTCAAGACAGAAGAGGTTGAAAGGCGCCTGGCCGAGATGAAGCAGATGGCGGAGGAATTGAAACTGGCACTGTCCATGAGGGAGGCTGAAGCCACACTGGGATGATTGGAGGCTTGACTATTGGCAGAGGGAATTGGATATTTAGACCAAATCCAGGCACATCTTTCCAGAATCTGACTACATATCTATTCCTTTATCTCCTACTGGAAGTGTCAACTGTAATCCCAGGAGTGTGATTGCACCCTTCCTATTCCTGAGTTTTACCTGTAATGCTTCACTGCGAGATCTCGTCAGGGTGTACACCCTCAATACAGCTGTGATATGCTCCCTAACAAGTAATGCAACTCCCTCACCTCTTTTGCTTCCTCCCCTGTCTTGTCTAAAACATTGATATCCTGGAATGTTTAACTGCCAACTTGTCCCTCTTTCATCCAGGTTTCCTTGATAACAACAACATCATAATTACATGCATTAATCCAGGTTCAAAGTTCATACATCTTACCTGTTTTACTTCTTGCATTGAAGCAATTACAATCCAAGCCTCCAGTTCCAATGAGCTCAGCAAGCTCTCCCTGACTGCTCTTCCTCTTGGCTATATTTGCCTTAGTCTCAAGCTCTTCCCCAATTTGTATACCTGTTGCTTTGGTTCCCACTCCCTGCCACACTAGTTTCCCTCCTGAGTGGCTCTATCAAACCTCCCTTCCAGGATATTGGTACCCCTCCAGTTTAGGTGCAACCCAAAACATATACCACCTATCGGCTGAAATTGGCTGAAAAATCATGTTATGTCACATGGCAATATTTATGTGAAAATGGGATTTGAAGCAGAGAAGGATTGTGAATAAGTTGCTGGAAAATTTGTGCCATACCACCATTGGGTGTTTGAAAAAAGACATCTTTCCTTACTTTCCCATGGGATTCATGAAGTTGCTGCATTTGTACATTGATTAATATCTTTCCATTTGCAAGAGCTAATAAGAATAGGTCTTTGCATAGGTCTTTGATTCAGTTGGATGAGCACTTTTTTGGATCGTAGAACAAAACAATTCTGGAAGGGCAAAGTTGTCTCTTGGTGCTTTGGAATAATCTCTGTTGATGCCTTGTTTGCTGTGTTGGCCAATGCATTGTGGAGATTCTGAAACCAGATACTGTCTTGATGGCAAAATCACTCCTGCATGTGGTGTCACCTTTTACTGAGTAATGAATCTTGTTTAAAAGGTAATATTATTAATAGCCATCAGCATTGGAATAAATGAAGTCCTAAAACTGGATGCGTAAACAAGCCAAAGAAACCTACACATAAAACCGAAACCATAAATTGTAAAAAAAACTGAAGGTTATAAGTTAAGCTTCAAATCACTGTTGAACTTTTAAAATTGTACAAATCTTGTCCCTTTGATTTATAAGGGGAAGGAGAATCGACGTTTTGGGCATAACTGCGCTTTTCCAGATTTTTAAGCTCTGATCCCCAGCATCTGCAGTCCTCACTTTCTCCTTTGATTTATAACTCCATCTGGAATTCAGGGTGACTTGTGATTGTTCAAAGTTTTACCATCTATTTCTGAAAACTCATCCAAAATGTTGCCATCCTAACTTGCACCAGATCCCGATGAGCCATCACCCCATACGTGCTGATGTATATTGGCTCCTGGTTAAGCAATGCCTTGATTTCACAATTCTCAGTTGAAACTTTATTGCTGGAACAGCACAGCAGGTCAGGCAGCATCCAGGGAACAGGAGATTCGACGTTTCGGGCACAGGCCCTGAAGAAGGGCCTGTGCCCGAAACGTCGAATCTCCTGTTCCCTGGATGCTGCCTGACCTGCTGTGCTGTTCCAGCAATAAAGTTTCAACTTTGATCTCCAGCATCTGCAGACCTCACTTTCTCCTTTTCACAATTCTCATCCTTGTTTTCAAATTCCTCCATGGCCTCACCACTGCGTATGCTTATAATCTCCTCCAGCCTCACAACCTTCCAAGATATCAGTGCTTCTCTAATTCTGGCTTCTTCAGCATTCCTGATCATAATCACTCCATCAATGCTGATTGTGGTTTCAGCTACCAATGTCCAAAGGTTTGGAATTCCCTCCCTAAACCATGCCGCCACTCTATATCTCTCTCTTCTCCTTTAAGACACACCATATAATCTACCTCTTTTTAAAAATCTTGCATCTCTTTTGTGGTTCAATTTTATAATTCTCCCATTAAATGCCTGGGTATTTTAATATGTTAAAAGGAACTGTATAAACATAAATTGTTATTGACATTATATTCTTAGGTCATTTCCAGAGAAAGAACATGACTTGAAGTATCATGCTTACTGTATATCTGTCTTTCAGTGAGATAAAGAAAAACACACTTCTATATTGTCTTTCAATTAACTTATAACCAATGAAGTACCTTTTGAAGTGTAGTTATTGTCTTGTAGGACACAAGACAGTCAATTTATGCACAGCAAGGTCTCTCAGAGATTGTTCAAATAATGCTAAAGGATCTTTAGTGTCCATCTGAGAAGGTCAAAATCCCTAACGAATAATACTTCTTGTTTAACAAATTAACTAATTTTAATGAAACTACGATTGTGTTTTCTAGATGACTGTGGTTTCAGCTTGTCCTGGGAAAATAGTCTGCGAAATGAAGGTGGAACAGGAACATGTGAACCGAGCAGGCGCACTGCACGGAGGGCTAACTGCAACTCTTGTAGATGTGGTATCAACAACAGCCTTACTTAATACAGAGCGAGCGCTACCAGGAGTTAGTGTAGACATGAATATAACGTGAGTGCAATTTTCAAAACTTGGTAATATAGCTGTATTGATAATATAGTAGCAGTATTGAAGCCTTGTTGCACAGCAAGTAAATTCTGTGGCAATAATTTATATAGGCATGAGGTAGGCATTGTCCATGAGGGATTGTAGGGATCAATCTCTGCTAGAAATAGACGGAGAATTAAGTATATTGCCTGAAGGATACCACTCCACATGGTGCAAAACAGGCAAGATCTCGATTAATGACCACTTACTATGCCAAGAGCATTACTCTGCACATTTTAACCACTGGAGTTAACTAACCCCCATCTTAATTACAGAATTTTTTAACAAATGTAAAATATATTAATGATGCAAGGATATTTCAAAATGTATGTTTATTCATTACTAATGATTAAACCTTTAAAAAGACAGTTGGTCACATTACACAGAAGGAAGAGAAAGTCAATTGATACTTTTTTCAGGGGTCCTGGAAGAGCTCTCTAATTAACCCCAACACTAATTTAATGTAATAAAACCAGCAGCCAATTTGCACACAACAATTTTCCACAAATAGCAATGAGATGATTAAATATATTGCTGATTGAGTGATAGCATTTGTCTGGCCAAACACTCTTCAATGACTTGCCTGCCTTATAGCACCCTGAGATCTATCATATACATTTGAATGGGCAAATGGGGCTTTGGTTGAATGTTTCATTCAAAAACTGACGGTAATATTCCTTGTCTTGTATTGAGCATGTCAGCTTAAATAATGTCCTGAAGTCTTTGAAGTAGGACTTGAACCCATCTCCTTAAGGTTTAAGATTAAGGTGAAATGTACAATGGGTGAGAATCATGGGTATAACCAATTAGAGTCAGGGAGATGCACAGCATAGGAACAGACCCTTCAGTCCAACTTATCCACGCTGACCAGATATCCTAAATCAATCCAGTCCCATTTGCCAATAATTGACTTACATCCCTCTAAACCCTTCCTATGCATGTACCCATCCAGATGCCAGTTGCACCTGAACCAGAAGGGCACCAATATCCTGGGGGGTAGGTTTGCTAGCTATCTTCGGGGGGGTTTAAACTGATTGTGTGTGGGGAGGCTGTGAAGAAGGTAGCACTGACAGGGAATACTTGCGGACACAGAGATGGGTTCAAGTGCGTATACTTCAACTCCAGGAGTATCAGAAATAAGGTCGGTGAACTTAAGGCATGGATAGGTACCTGGGACTACGATGTTGTGGCCATCACGGAAACGTGGATAGAAGAGGGACAGGAATGGTTGTTGGAGGTTCCTGGTTACAGATGTTTCAGTAGGATTCGGGAGGGTGGTAAAAAAGGAGGGGGGTGGGTGGCGTTGCTAATTAGAAATGGTATAACAGCTGCAGAAAGGCAGTTCGAGGGAGATCTGCCTTTAGAGGTAGTATGGGCTGAAGTCAGAAATAGGAAAGGTGCAGTCACCTTGTTGGGTGTTTACTATAGGCCCCCCAATAGCAGCAGAGATGTGGAGAAACAGATTGGGAAACAGATTTTGGAAAGGTGCACAAGCCACAGGGTAGTAGTCATGGGCGATTTCAACTTCCCAAATATTCATTGGAAGCTCTTTAGATCAAGTAGATTGGATGGGGCGGTGTTTGTGCAGTGTGTCCAGGAAGCTTTTCTAACACAGTATGTAGATTGTCCGACCAGAGGGGAGGCCATTTTGGATTTGGTACTCGGTAATGAACCGGGACAAGTGATGGGCTTGTTAGTGGGTGAACATTTTGGTGATGGTGACCACAATTCTGTGACTTTCACCTTGGTTATGGAGAGAGATAGGTGCGTGCAACAGGGTAGGTTTTACAGCATCGTAATTACCCTTCCCCCAATTGTAAGACAGGATCTGAGGAGCATAAGTTGGGAGCATAGGCTGTCGGGGAAGGATGTCGTGGAAATGTGGAACTTTTTCAAGGAACAGATACGACGTGTCCTTGATATGTATATACCGGTCAGGCAGGAAAGAAATGGTCGTGTGAGGGAACCTTGGTTGACGAGGGAGGTTGAATGTCTTGTAAAGAGGAAGAAGGAGGCTTACAGAGGCTTACATAAGGTTGAGGAAACAGGGTTCAGACAGAGCAGTGGAGGGATACAGGATAGCCAGAAGGGACCTGAAGAAAGGGATTAGGAGAGTCAAGAGAGGGCATGAAAAATCTCTGGCGGATAGGATCAAGGATAACCCAAAGGCATTTTATGTGTATGTGAGAAACATGAGAATGACGAGAACGAGGGTAGGTCCAATCAAGGACAGTAGTGGGAGACTGTGTATTGAGTCGGAAGAGATAGGAGAGGTCTTGAATGAGTACTTTTCTTCAGTATTTACGAATGAGAAGAACCGTATTGTTGAAGAGGAGAGTGTGAAACGGACTGGTAAGCTAGAGGAGATACATGTTAGGAAGGAAGATGTGTTGGACATTTTGAACAACTTGAGGATAGACAAGTCCCCCGGGCCTGATGGGATATATCCTAGGATTATGTGGGAAGCAAGAGAGGAAATTGCAGTACCGTTGGCAATGATCTTTTCATCTTCACTGTCAACGGGGGTGGTACCAGGGGACTGGAGAGTGGCGAATGTTGTGCCCCTGTTCAAAAAAGGGAATAGGGATGACCCCGGGAATTACAGGCCAGTTAGTCTTACTTCGGTGGTAGGTAAAGTAATGGAAAGGGTACTGAGGGATAGGATTTATGAGTATCTGGAAAGGCACTGCTTGATTAGGGACAGCTAGCACGGATTTTTGAAGGGTAGGTCTTGCCTTACAAGTCTGATTGAATTCTTTGAGGAGGTGACCAAGCATGTGGATGAGGGTAGAGCAGTGGATGTAGTATACATGGATTTTAGTAAGGCATTTGATAAGGTTCCCCATGGTAGGCTTATGCGGAAAGTCAGGAGGCATGGGATAGAGGGAAATTTGGCCAATTGGATAGAAAACTGGCTAACCGGTCGAAGTCAGAGAGTGGTGGTAGATGGTAAATATTCAGCCTGGAGCCCAGTTACAAGTGGAGTTCCGCAGGGATCAGTTCTGGGTCCTCTGCTGTTCGTAATTTTTATTAATTACTTGGATGAGGGAGTCGAAGGGTGGGTCAGTAAATTTGCAGATGATACGAAGATTGGTGGAGTTGTGGATAGTGAGGAGGGCTCTTGTCGGCTGCAAAGGGACTTGGATATGATGCAGAGCTGGGCTGAGGAGTGGCAGATGGAGTTCAACCCTGCCAAGTGTGAGGTTGTCCATTTTGGAAAGACAAATAAGAATGCAGAATACAGGGTTAACGGTAGGGTTCTTAGTAAGGTGGAGGAGCAGAGGGATCTTGGGGTCTATGTTCATAGGTCTTTTAAAGTTGCCACTCAGGTGGATAGAGCTTGTAAGAAGGCCTATGGTGTATTAGCGTTCATTAGCAGAGGGATTGAATTCAAGAGTCGTGAAGTGATGTTGCAACTGTACAGGACTTTGGTTAGGCCACATTTGGAGTACTGTGTGCAGTTCTGGTCGCCTCACTTTAGGAAAGATGTGGAAGCTTTGGAGAGGGTGCAGAGAAGATTTACCAGGATGTTGCCTGGAATGGAGAATAGGTCGTACGAGGATAGGTTGAGAGTGCTAGGCGAAGGATGAGGGGTGACTTGATAGAGGTTTATAAGATGATCAGAGGAATAGATAGAGTAGACAGTCAGAAACTTTTTCCCCGGGTGCAACAGAGTGTTACAAGGGGACATAAATTTAAGGTGAAGGGTGGAAGGTATAGGGGAGATGTCAGGGGTGGGTTCTTTACCCAGAGAGTGGTGGGGGCATGGAATGCGCTGCCTGTGGGAGTGGTAGAGTCAGAATCTTTGGTGACCTTTAAGCGGCAATTGGATAGGTACATGGATGGGTGCTTAAGCTAGGACAAATGTTCGGCACAACATCGTGGGCCGAAGGGCCTGTTCTTTGCTGTATTGTTCTATGTTCTATGTTCTAAATGTTATAATTGTACCAGTCTCTGCCACCTCCTCTGGCAGCACATTTCATACACGCACCACCCTCTTGAAAACGTTGGCCCTGGGTCCCTTTTAAATCTTTCCCCTATCACCTTAAACCTATGCCCTCTAGTTTTGGACTCCCCCACTCTGGGGAAAAGACCTTGGCTATTCACCCTATTCATGCCCTTCATGATATTATAAACTTCCATATGGTTACCCCTCAACCTCCTACGCTCCAGGGAAAATAGCCCCAGTCTATTCAGCCTCTCCCTATAGGTCAAACTCTCTTATCCTGGCAACATCCTTGTAAATCTTTTCTGAACGCTTTCAACTTTCACAACATCCTTGCTATAGCAGGGAGACCAACATTGCATGTAGTGTTCCAATAGTGGCCTAACCAATGTTTTTTACAGCCACAACACTCCTGTACTCAATGCACTGACCAATAAAGGCAAGCATACCAAACGCCTTCCTCACTACCCTAAGTATGACTTCACTTTCAAAGAACTATGTACCTGTACCACCTAGGTCTCCTTGTTAAGCAAGACTCTCCAGGACCTTATGATTAACGTATAAATCCTGCCCTGATTTGCCTTCCCAAATGCACCACCTCATAATTACCTAATTTAAACAACATCTGCCACTCCTCAGCCTATTTGCCCATCTAATCAAGGTCCTATTGTACCGAGACAAAATGATTTACATAAGTGACAAAAATCAGTGGAGCCAGTACCAGTCCTTGTGGCCCACTGCTGGTCTCAGGCCTCCAGTCTGAAAAGAAACCCTTTTAATCCACCTACTATTGTGTGTGGTATTGCCACTTTCATGATGATCACAAGCAAACACAAACATGCAGCCTTGTTTCAGATATTTACTAGTAAGATTACACTGGTTTACCATCTAGAAAAGAGCAAGAATGGGGATTAATGTTGGACGAAATTGTACAAAAGGATTTATTTTTAACTTTTTTAAAATTAACATTAATATCCAATAACTATTTTAGTTTTCTTGATAGCTGGAAATGTATTATTGTGTGACTTGTCATTACTCTTTTTAGATACATGAATGCAGCTAAATTGGGAGAGGATGTTATCATAACTGCTCAGGTGCTAAAGGAAGGTAAATCTCTTGCATTTACAACTGTGGATTTGACAAGCAAAGCGACAGGAAAACTCCTAGCCCAAGGACGACACACAAAGCATTTAGGGAGCTGAACAAATTTTTTGATTTTCAGAAAATGTGTTTCTTTTATTTGTATGGAGTTATGCTGTTGAAGAAAATGTAATCGAAATTAAAAATTTAAAAATGAAAAATTTCACATTTTGTAGATTTTGCTTTCAATTTGGCCCATGTTGTGTCTCACTGCTGAAAATTAAAAAAAAAACAAAGTTGTATTGAAAGCTAAATGCTTTTTAATTTGGAACTACCAGATAACATTCCATCTTAATATCACAGTACACCTTCAATACATTATATTAACTATATGTGACATACATGTATCCTGAAGTCTCCATCAGAATATCATGCAATACTAAAGGCTGTGATGTCATCAGGTTGGTTGGAGCAAATGCAACTTCAACATTATCTCTTTCAGAATTATTACCTATGCAACAGGGGGTACATTAGCTCAGTTGGCTAGAACAGCTGGTTTGCAATGCAGAGCAATCTCTACAGAGTAGGCTCAACTTCTTCACTGGCTGAAGTTACCATGAAGGACTTACCTTCTCAATCTGTCCCCGCAACTGAGGGTTGATGATTCTCAGGCTAAACCACTACCAGTTTCCCTCTAATGAGAGCAGCCTATGGTCGTTTAGAACAATGCCAACTCTACCGATATGACCGTTTCAATGTGAGTACTTCAGAGCGGTTTGAGTATATCAATGATATGTCAACTAGCTTTATGGGATGCTTCATGCTTCCTAAGTAAAAATGGAAGCCTGTGCTGAAATCCTCATTGTAAAAAGCTTAATTCCAAGTAAGTCTAAGACTTACAGTTATGGATTTACGTCACTTTTTTTCTACAGTTTATCTTTGGCATTATTCAAGGCAAAACTTGAAAAAGAAAACTCTCTTCCTGCATCATTTTTGCTGTTTTTTCGCTTGAATTATGTCTCTCCTTTTCATTCTTCCATGTATGTCATTTCTCATTCACTCTGATTTCATGTTCAGGTTCTTTCCTTATGTATGCCACACTATACTACTGGAAGATTGTGTGCAAGGATAACTGAAAATGCAAAGCAGAAAAGGAGAATTTAACAATTAAGTGCACATTGTTTATCCAAACAGACAAACATAATGCTGTGGTATTCAGTAAGATCATGGATTATCATCTACCTTTAACCTCAGCTACGTTTTCCTTCACTCGCCCTTTATCCCTTTGTGTCCAAAAATCTGTCAGTCAGTATCTGATTTGAATATATTTGATCAATAATCCATAGTTCTCTGAAATAAATAATTCCAAAAGTTCAAACTTTTGAGTGGACGAAATTCAGCTCCTCACAGTCCTAAATGGCTGTCCCCCTTTTCTGAGACTGTTTCCTAGTTCCAGATTTCCCAGAGGAGGAAACATATTTCCTATATGATCCTATCAAATCCTTTAAGATTGTTATTTCAATAAGGCCATTTCACATTCTTGGAAATCCAAAATAAATGAATGAAGAGAACAAACCTCATCCCAGAGATGCTCTGGTGAACATTTGTTGCCCTTCTTTGGGGCAATTATGTTCTTTCCTGGGTCAAGAAACCAAATATATTTGCAGTACTCCAAATGTCATTGTACCATCCCTTTACAATTGCCAATTCTTTCTTTTCATATCCTAATCCCTTTGTGATAAAAGACCAACATATTGTTTCTCTCTTAATTGCTTTGTATTTGCACAGTAATATCATTTTATACATGTTGAAAGATGCCCAGGTCCCTCTGAATATTACTTTTCATTTCCTTACAATTTAAAAGACTTCTTCTATTTTTCCTAGACAGCTTCACATTTTTCTGCAATTATTCTCCATCTGCTGTGTTCAACTGCCTACTCATTTAAACTGTCTTTGTATTCTCCTCAATCTAATTATGCAGCTAACCTTTTATAGATATTTTCTATTCAAAATGTTTTTACATTTCTCTGGAGTGGGTGGAACTTGAACTTTGAGTCTTCTGACTCAGAGTTAGGGACGGTACCACTGCAGCACAAAAACACACAGATAACACTGTATCACAAGTAAACTTGGGTATGTTACATTTAAATATCTGCTTTAAGTATTTGAAATGGACTGTAAACAGCTGGGATCCAAGCACTGATCCTTGTGAAATCTAAAATGTTATAGTGTAGGAGGCAGCTACTTGGCCGATTGTTTCTGCACCACTCTCTTAGATAAGTAACACCTAAATGCCACTTACCTGCCTTCTCACCATAACTTTATACATTTTTCCTTTTTACATAATAATCCAATTCTCTCGAATATAATTTGGACCTGCTTCTACCACACTCAACCAGTCTATTCTGAATCATAATGACTTGGCACATGGAAGTTTTTCCTCATGTAGCTTTTACATATTTTGCCAATTACTTTAAATTTAGGCTATCTAAAACTTGATCCTTCCACTGGTGGGAATAGTTTATCTCGATCTATTTCATCTACAGTGATCATGATTTTGAATACAGACAGCAAATCTCCTCTCCTTCGTCTCGAATTTTTCATCCCAGAACCATTTCTGTAAATGTTTTGTACACTCTGTCTAATACTTTGACATACTTTCTAAAGTTTGGTGCCCAGGACTTAACGTAGTACTTCAGTTGAGGCCGAACCAGTGTTTTATCACGTGATTAGCAGAATCTTGGTTTTGTCCCCTGTGCTACTTTTCATAAAGCTGAGGATGTCCTATACTTTATTAACCACTTTACCAACCTGTTTTGTCACCTTTAATGGACTTGTACACCTTTCCAACTAGCTCTCTCTGCTCCTCCACTAAATTTAGAATTGTCTCAAAAATTTTACATGGTCAACATTCTTCCAATCAAAACAAATTAGTTCACAATTCACTGTAGTAAATGTCATCTGTTACTGGCCGACCAATTCCACCATCATGTCTGTGTTCTTTGAAGTTCAATATTCTCTTTACAGCTCACAATACATTCAAGTATTTTACCACCAGGTTTTGAAATTGTGCCCTATATAGCAAGGTCCTGATCATATATATCAGGGAGATCAGTTATCCAGGCACTGGCTGCAAGATAAATGTCCCCACTATAAACGTTCCTCCAATCTGAAAAACAACAGTTCAACACTTAGTTTCCTGTTGATGAATTTTGGATCCAAGTTGGGAGGAATGTGCTAACAGAAGTAGACCATTCAGTCTGTTGGGCCTGCCTCACCACTCAGTATGATCATGGCTGATCAAACACTTCCATTTATTTAACTCACCCCATGCCCATAACCTTCTGCAACACAGATTCAATATATCAATCTCTACCTGAAACATATTCAAAGAATGAGCCTCGTCGGCCCTTTTTGTGGTGGAGAATTCCAAAGGTTCACAACACTCCAAGTAGAATAATTTCACATTTCCGACCAATGTGGAATATCACTTATTTTTAAACTGTGCCACCTGGGGATTCCCAGATTCCCCAAAGAGGAAACGTCTTATCAGATTTCTTCCTGTGTGAAAACAGACAAAGAAGTCATTGAATTTGTCATTTCTCTCTTCCCCTTATAAATTCTCCTGACTGTGCTTTTAATAGACCCATATTTGTTTAGTCTCAAAAGTTTGGTGCTGGAAAAGCACACCACATCAGGCAGCATCCAAGAGCAGGAGAATCGACATTTTGGGCCCTTCATCAGGAATGTGTGTGTGTGTTTGGGGGAGGGGGGGGGGATCAAGTGGGCTGAGAGATAAATAGGAGTGGGGTGGGGCTGGGAGTCAAGGTAGGTTGGAAGACGATAAGTAGATGAAGGTTGTGGTGAAGATGATAGGTTAGAGCGGAGGGTGGAGTAGATAGGTGGGATGGAAGATGGATAGGTAGGACAGGTCAAGAGTGGAGCTGAGTTTGAAGGTTGGATCTGGGATCAGGTGGGAGGTGGGAGATTTGGAAACTAGTGAAGTCGATGTTGATTTGAAGGGACGCAAGGCTTAAGATGAAGTGTTCTTCCTCTAGGCATCGGGTGGCTAGGATTTGCAGGTCCTTGGCAGAGTTTGGTTTTAGCCAAATATTTCTTCTTTACCTACCGATGAAGCTTTTACAGTACTTTCATATAATATTTGCAGATTGCATTCATATTCTATTCTCCCTTTATTTTCCTAGTCCTGCTTTGTATTTTATATAAATCTCTCGATCCTCAGTTAGTTGTTTCAAGCAACGTTGTAAGCCTTTCGTTTTAATTTTATCTAATCCTGAACATCCTTTGTTAGCCACAGTTGACTGACCTTTTGAGTTTTTGCACCTTGAAGGAATGCATAATTGCATGTCTTAGAGCAACAGTTCTTTCAAGACTATATATTAAAGAATATATAAACTTTAAGACGACGGCAGAGGAAGGCTCCTGAACCAGAGTTCATCCACTCTAACAGTTTTTATTTCTTCTTTCCTTGCTATTTTCTTTCCAAGTTTTTTTAAAGCTTTCCTTTTCTCCACTTACTTTCTGGAAGGAGCACAAAATGGCTGGTGTGCCCAAGCATAACACTTGGCGGTCAATGACATTGCAACTTGTTCAAAGTCCAGAGCTTGGAAGCACAGAGGAGGCCGAGTGGGACTCCAGCAGGAACGTGGGAGCAGGCAGCCCAGGTAGTTGGCGGCAAGATTGGGATAGGCAGGCCAAGGCAGCTGGTGACAAGAGGTGTAGGCAGCCTACAGCAATCAGCAGCAAGAGCAGGAGCAGGCAGCCCAGGGTCATGGTAGTGGCAAGTGTGAAGAATGTGAGCCCAGCATGGGCAAACACTTATGGACTGTGGTATTGAACTTGATTGTGTTTTGTTTCTTTGAACTGTTACTTTGTTTTTCCACTGTTTAGTTAGAAGGACTTTAATGTTTAACTTCTTAAACTTTATTCTTGTTATTTTTCCTGTTTTGTACCTCAGTACCTTTATACCAAGGTGCCACCTTAAGTAGTGACAAACATTTCACTGTATTCGTATGTTTATGACAAAAAAAACACTAATTCAATACAGTCATGCCTATTTTCTGAATCTACTTCAGCTAATTTATGCATTGTCTTCATAATTCTCTTTATTCAAATCTAACACCCTTATTTCAAAATGAACTACTTCACTTTAAAACATAATATTTAATTATTATGGATATAATGCTAAAAAAGGTTATTTCACAAGATTGCCAATTAGTTTTTTTCTATTACACATCTAAAATAGCACATCCTCCAGTTGACTCAACATACTGCTCTAGAAAAACCATCCCGAACACACTCCATAAACTTATACTCCACAGTCAATTGGTTTATTCAGTCTGTAAGCAGGATAAGTGTTGCCCATGCTACACGCATATCTCCTTAATATCATGACCAATTAGCCACTACTATTTAATGGCCTATAAATATCTCCAATCAATATCTGCTATCCCTTGCCTATTCTTAGCTCCACCCAAATTCCACACATTGTTCCCAAGAGATCATCCCCCTCTAACATACTGATATTGTCCTTCATCAGTACAATTCCAAACCTTTCCTTCTTGTCTGTTAGAGATACACAGCATGGAACAGATCCTTCGGTCTAACTCATCCATGCTGACCATATATCTAAATAAATCTAGTCCCATTTGCCAGCATTTGGCCCACTCTTATTCACACACTCATTCAGATGGTTTTTAAATGTTGTATTATCCCAGCCTCCACCACTTCCTCTAGCAGCTCATTCCATACAGGTACCATCCTCTGCATGAAAATATTGCCCCTTAGGTCCCTTTTAAACCTTTCCCTTGTCACCCTAAACCAATGTCCTTTAGTTTTGAACTCCCCTACCCCAGGGCTAAAAAACCTTGGCTACTCACCATAAGTCCCTCATGATTTTATAAGCTTCTCTATAGGTCACCCCTATTTATTCCTAGTTTTTGCTTGTGCCCAGTTTACCAGTCATCATTCCATACTAGTATATATGCCCTGTGCTGTAATTTTATTTATTATCCTTGATAGAAAGTCTTATGATATACCACATCCATTAGTTCCCTCTAATGACTCTGCTAGTAAAATCCTCAAAAACTCAGTATTATCAATTTCCTTTTCATAAATTGATGTTGACTCTATCCAATCAGAATTATCTTCAAAATATCTCGTCATCATGTTCTTGTTTCTTACGTTAAATTCACCATCACATAACACGTTATTTTGTGGTATGATATCTTTTGGTAGTTAATCTTGGATTCCTTTTCTTCTTCCAGTCCATTGTCCCATGCTTACTATCTCTTGCATATCTGTTCTGATGAAAAGTGATCAACCTGAAATGTTTTAACTCTTTCTTAACAGATGCCACCTGACCAGTTTTTCCAGCAATTAAATTTTATTTCCAGCATCCACAGTATTTTGCTTTTGTACTTGTGTATATTGATAGATAGTTCTCCACGAGACTTGCAACTGTCAAAATTAAGAACCAGCTCATGAATTTTATTCATATTATTGTTAAAGGCAAACAGGGAAACTGTAGATGACCCTGATAATAACAAAGACTTCCAATTGCTGCCTCTGACTTAATATTTAAACTACATTTTCTTGAATGGATGTTTATTGCTAACAACTTCTTGGTGTTAGTACAATACGAAAATAATATCCTTTGAACCAACCAGAAACTGTAAAACAGTAAAATGGTGTAAATCTCCAAACAGTTATAGTATTTCAAAGGCTAGTCAAACCAACTTTCAAGATACACATCAGACAATTCTGAATAAGGATTAAAGATTTATTTTCATTTTTCCAATTCAACAGGTGAGTACAAATTTGCTACTGGTTAGCGCTGTTCTTATCTGAAGTGGCAGGCATGCATAAATAACCCCAGAAAGCTCAGACTTCTCACAGCTCCACAGAAAAGCTATTTCCTCATCAATTCATCTCGGCAGCCTGCTTCATGTTAATTGCACAAGCTCAAAATCAAGTCTTATAAACAATCCCCTTAACCAAATTGAAAGACTGCAGAAGATTTTTTTTAAAAGAAGCAATTTTAGTTGCATTTTCTTGAATGCAAGTACTGGTAATTTCTCCATTAGTTATTCTAATTTTTACACAGTTGCGTTATCAGCAACCAGCATATTTGCACCATCATTCTACCTTCATAATAGTTCCAAACTTGCTTTTTAGATAAATAAGCTGCTCAGCCACAGGAAGGCTCTTTTTTAAAAAAAATCCAGTAACAATGAACTTTAGTGACGATTTTGTAGCTGTTTTGCTACTTGAGACTCCAGTTCTGTTATCTGCAGTTTGGCCATTGTTAACCTGCTAAAATCTCCAAAGAATAGAAGGAAAACTCCTTTGTACGTTTATATAGCAACTCAGGGAAAGAGATCCAAAAAGAACACATCAGCAAATGTAGCCCACACAAAGTACAGGGGCATACATTACACAAGAATTTTTTAAGAGTATTTTAAGATTTCCTTCCCCCCCCAACCCCTTCAGTTGCTTGTCATTAAATTATGATCAGTATATGCCCAATATAAATGTATCTATCAGGACCATAAAGATAGTGCTATTCAGCTTTAACGCCCTTCATCTTTACAACATACAAGTTGTATCTTTTAATTGCTGAAATCCTTGTCAAATGCACTTCCCACCCCAACATTACGTCTTAATATCCAAAGTAATTGTCAGGGTACATAACCAGCACAAGCGAGAAGACTAATATGTACATTCCTGGTATGTATGCATCAATGTATTACACTCTTCAAATTTCACCTTTTTGTTTTCCACGTGGAGTTGACACAATGCAGATTAACTGCAAAGCAGCCTATTACAGTGAATGTGCAGGCAATACATTAAAGAAATAAAGTTCTGAGATACATATAATGGAAAAAAAAATTTCAAGATGAGTATGCTTTGTAACAGACTGTTCTTTTCATGAGTGGAGCATTTTAAACTCAGAAACAAAGATGAAATGTGAGTTCACTGTTGTTGGCTCTTATGATCTTCCCTATTTTGCTGGCTCCTGCCCCTAATCTGGCATGTAGGGACGGAGGTGGTCCTCAATGGTTCCAACTCCCCAACGAGTAAGCTGATCCTGTGGCAGGTAAAGACAGACACTGCACAACTTGAAAATTATGGCCTTAGTTTTTGGAGTCTGAGAAACAAAAACAAAAAAAAACCATGACTGTTCAGTTACAAAATAAGTGACTTCAAATTTAATATACAGCTGCCTTAAGTGTAAATCAAAGCTAGATCACTGACACACACCTATTTCAAAAGTCAGTGTGCAGAGTTTGGAAGAACTGCACTGATTTTCTTTGAATGCCCACATTGTCTGTAAGTACTCAAAGTTCAAGGGTCACTAGATCTATCTAAATGTGTTCCAGGCACCTTCAACATATTGCGATGAGTATTTTTATTCTTTAAAGCCGAATTTGGTAAGTTCAAGTTACTTTGAACTTAGAGACCAACCACAGATTTAAATTGCCTCATTCACTTTTTGAGCAACTTCTCATATAATTCACTCACTTTCTTCAGATCAAAAGTGTGGCTTGGGTACACATATGGACTTCAGTTAGGTTTGTTTCTTTGTGAGATACATGGAATATACCTTGTTCCAAGCCTACTCAGAGTCCTCCCCACACGCTTCTCCAGTACATCAATGACATAGTCGGTTCTGCATCCCTTTAATTCAGAATTGGAAACATTGATCTATTTCGCTTTCAACTTCCACCCTCTCATCTTCACCTGATCCATTTATGACTTCTCCCTTCCTTGACATCTCTATTTCAGTGAGTAGGCTTGCCACTTCAAACACGACGGACTTTTGTACTTACCTGGACTATACATCTTCACACCCTGTTTCCTAAAAGAACTCCATCCCATTTTCCCAGTTTCTCTGCCACATCTGTTAAGAAGATGTACCCTCTGCTCAGGGGACTTAAATGTTCATTTTTTTTCTAAATCAAGGGTTTCCCTATTTCGTAGTTGACAGGGTCCTTCATGGTGTCTGGCTTCTGCCCTCAGGCCTTCTCTTCCTTTCCACAATACCAAAAGGATCCTCTGATCCTCACTTTCCACCCCATCAGATCCACATCCAAAGGATCAGAAGCTGCCATTTCTTTCATCTCCTGCAGGACACCATCACCAGACACATTCCCCTCCCCATCAGCTTTTTTTTTTAAAAAGGGACAGTATCCTCTGGTCTACTCCTCTTTCACTGCCAACCCCTCCCCCCAATAATACCTTCCCATGCAATCACAATAGGTGCAACTCTTGCCCATTTACTTCCTCCCTCCTCACTATCCAAGACTCCAGATTCACCTTCCATGTGACACAGCAATGTACTTGGCCTTTACTCAAATCTAATCTACTAGATTCACTACTCATAATGTGGTCTCCCCTACATCGGGGAGATGAAATTCAGACTTTGCAGAACACTGACATTCTGTCTGTAAAACTTCTGTCCACCACTTCAACACATTACCATTTTTCCTGGCCAACTTGTGTCTCTCAGGCCTGCTGCAGTGCACCAGCAAGGCTCAGCACAAGCTGAAACAACAGCATCTAACTTTCCACTTGAGGGTCTTGCAGGCTTCAGAACCCAATATGGAGTTCAATAATTTTAAAGCTTGAACATCTCCTTCTGTGTCCTCTATCCACTCACCCCAAGCTGTGTCATGTGGGCTGCTGTCAGCAGAGCAAACTCATTTTCACCGACTCATGGTCCCCAGAATCAGCTTTTCTCCTTTCCCTGCTTACTATCAACCATCCTTTCGTCTGCCCAACTTTCTCTTTCCAGACTCTACCTTGACTTGTCCACTCATTCCCCTCACCCCTCCTGGTCATCTGCATAAATGTCACCTTTTCCTAGCCATTACCTTTGAAGGGTCACTGAACTCAATTTTATTTCTGCTTGCTCTTTACAGATGCTGTCAGACCTGTTGAGTTTTATCAGCAATGTTTGTTTTCGTTTAAGATCTTTAGCATCAGTTCTTTATTTTATTGAATTTTTGTATTTATCAGCTTTGGGACCAACCAGAAGACTGCACATTGATGTGGAAAATAGCTTGATTTACTGTCTTGGGGTAGTACCAACAGGATTTCAGAACATGAAGAATGCATTATTACATCCATATAGTATTCAATAATGCAGCGCTTTACTACACCAGGGAAGAGAAATTAAACTAAATTCGAGATGGAAAAAATATTTTTGGCAGGGATGGATAAAAATTCCTACATTTAAAACATTTAGAAATAAATTCTTGATTCTACATACAGCTAGGATGATAGCTTTCTAATCGCCATTTCGATTAGCTCAGACCAATATGCAAATAGTATAAGGCACAAAGTCCAAAGTCTCCCTGCAGGAGGAAGAAAATGCACATGGGCTACAAATCCAAATTAGAATGCTTCCTTCTCATTAAAGAAATTGCTTCATCTTATTTAATTAATACAACAGTACCACGTTTATGACAGCATTTGCTTGAATAGTGAGAAACGATAAAAATGAATTCCATCCAGTCCATTGAATTCCCGAGTCATTTATTATAGTTACAAAATTCCTTCCAAGTTGTCTCTTTCTCTTTCACTCCCCCATCTCTGCAAGATTTCTCTGTCCCTTCTGAGACCATACTGCTTGTGTTAAAGAGACTGAATTCAATCTTCGATAGCTCATCCAAGTTTCCATTCACACTTAAAATCTTATAGTCAGTCAGTATGCCCCAAGAGATGGTGAACATACAAAGTACACTATACCTAATCTCATCTCACCTAATCTCTCTCTCTCTCATTCTCTTCATACCCCTCACCATCCAGAGTCAAATGCAGCATTTCAATTCTGAAGGTCTGTTATTAGGTGGAACTTTAACCAAAATTAGTAGGTAATCTCCAAGTTAACTTTTAAAAATACTGAAATTATCCAATCTGAATGTATTTTAAAAAAAGGCATTTTGCTAAGTCAAATTAGACAAACGGCTTTTTTACAGCAAACAAATCTGCAAAAGAAACAATCTCATAAAACAAGTCAACAATTTCACACAAATCTGAACTGCCTCAGAAATTCTACTAAGAAAATCTATGAGTAACTAAATGGGCTGGTAAGAGAGGACCTGTTACACAGAACGGTTGCTAGGATTTGGACAATTCCACCAAAATGCTGCTACGAAGCAAGTTCAAAGTTTCAGGAATTCCTTGTGGTGTCTAGGTAATCCTGACTCTCCAAATCAAATAAAATTTGATGGATGGTTTAAAGGCCAATTTATAATGCAAACCTTGTACCTGTTTGAAGTGACTTTAATTCACAAAACATAATTTACAATAATAATCAAAACAACCCAACCATGAGACTACTTAATTAAAAATGAACCATATATCACTATTTTCACATGCCCTTAGTTAAGCAATAGTTTAAGTTGAAAAACTTTCGAAAAAGAAAGCACCAAGAAATCAACGTTATAATCACCTGCAAGTGCTGCCGATCAATGAACAGAAAGATGGACTGGCATGGGTTGTTTATGATGAGTCCTGCCTTATCCTTCCGGCTAAGTAAGTGCAGAAACTGTTTCTCATAATCGCCATGATGAAACTCAAACTTGGCCTGCATGAACAGCAAATATTTTACAATAAATGGCACTGAAAGATAAAATGTGTGATTCAAAAAGTATCCAATAAGGGATTGTGGTACTTAGCATCTATAAAATTGTATCCAGAAAAATGTTGATGCTGTCAGAAGAGACAATATGAAAAGTGAGGGAAAAAAAGCAACAGTACCAGTCAAAATAACATTGCAGGTACAACAGACATCCATTTCATCAAAATGCAAGTGACATGAGTGATGTTTGAAATAAATCCCATGTAGTCAGACACAAGTAAATAATTTACAACATCTGTACAAAAATCATTGAACCAACTGAAAAAAGCTAGCAATTGCCAATATGCTCAGGAAATTTACAGACAAGATCAATTTTTCCCAGAGGGAAAACGACATAAGACAAAATGAGTTCTACATAACTGTAACAATGTGCAGTGAACTAGTACCTGAACAGGCCTGAAAGGCTCACCATCTGTACCTTTCCACTTGGAGAACAGGAGACAGACCATCTTTTCTATATCATTCCGTGGCCAAAGGATAAAGTCCATCTCCTGTGTACAGCCAATTACATCCTAACAGAGGAGGGAAATTCCCACATAAGCATTAAATAATGTTTTTAACAGAAACAATCACTACAATTTCAGTAACCCCAATCTGAGCCATATTTCCTGATCACGTTCAATAATTTGGGTGTAGCTCAAAACTACAATATAATCTGAAGGTCAAAGGCATTATGTATTCCAACACAAGTTTCAAGTGCCTATCACAGTACTCTTTATAATCCAAAAGGTTGGAAGCATCTTTTATTTTCAGTGACAGCCTACACGTATAACAACAATCCAAATGTTCTTTTGTGAGTTAAAAATTTAACATGAGTATCAAAGTTATTCCCCAAATTAAATTGCTCCCCACAGATGAACATGTTCTCAATTATTCTCCAGATTACATTTTATGGTTAGTCAATATCTTTGTCACTAGGAATAAAAGTTTCAGGGATTCCTGTCTCTCCAAATGAAATAAGGCTGTTGAATGGTTTAAAAAGCCAATTTATAATGCTGAGATTGCATCTATGTGAAGTGACTTGAACAATTCACAAAGATAATCGACTATAATTATCAACCAACTTAAACATGAAACGATTTACTAGAAGTTGTGATTACTGCATCGCATCAATACAAAAATCTACAAGACTCATTTAAGGTAGATGTTTTTACACATTTGATTAATTAGATTGCAAGATCAGCAGCATCAAATATTGAAACTTTTAGTCCTAATCTTTTCAGATTTCCTGAACTACTAATTTAATTTTGAATTAATAAAGAACTACTAATTTTCTTAGTTTTGTTTTACTGGCATCACCTATGTGTTTGATAAATTGGTAACAGAAGGACGCAAATGTATAAATAAGTCAATCCTGCTACAGAATAAAAGTACTTGGCTTTACCCAACACAATTGAATATCAATTTCAGCAACCACAGTTGTACAAGAATATTGAACAACAGCAAAATATTTGCCTTAAATGGTAGCATTCCCCACTCTGGGTCAGAGTTTGCAGTGGCCAAACCCCACTTTGACAGACAAATTCCATCTCCAAATTTCAGGTCAACATCAAGCTGGATACTAGATACTGCTTTGATGCAATACAGAAACAACAGAATAAGGATAAAGTCTGCATTAGAACCAGTGGTCATACATGTGCAAGAACATTAATAGTTTGTCTTCTGTTGACAAAAGATGGTTTAATAAAGCATGAGCCTCAAAGTAAAGAGCTACTATGTCATTCTAGTATTTTTCATTTCAATTTTTGATTTCAAGTTTTTTTTTGCATTACCAGATGTGAGACTATGTTCTGGTCTAAAACAAGTCAGAACTCTTAAAAATATTCTAGTTAAATAAAAAGCATCATTTACTCACTCTGCGCATGGACTGGTAGCGAGGTGCGTGAAGCTGCACTACATCCTTCTGCAACAGCTCTATGGAACTGTCCAGGGAGTAGCTGGACTCCCGTACGCCTTTGAGGATATTTTCTTCATAGTTATTGGTCATAACTGGTACCACTTCAGCCACTTCAAATAGTGCCGACTTTTTCTTCTTTAAGAAAAATACTATAAATCAAACTCTTTAAAACACAAAGAACCAACACAATTTTCAAATTTCTATTTTTAAAAGTATCAAAGCAGAACGTCTTAGACTGAAACTGTAATATTTAGACTGAACGATGATCCAGCAGTTAGCCCTTCTCACACCAGGGATGAAAAGAACACATTAAGAACAAAACCTCATTTCACAAAGGCCTAGTTATTTATTGAGCTCAAGGACAGTGATTTGTTGTACATTGTCCCACATTGGGACGTTTCTTCTTCAGATTTATGGCATTCACTTAAATTCATTGTGGCATTTTTGCCTCAAAGACTTTGAAAGCAAGGGAAAGCTTACAAAACTAAATTATAATATTAATCCTGGTTAGTTTACAAGGTTTAATTTTCAAGCTTGAAGACAAAAGCTTTAAAATAAACCAACTGACAATTTAGTTTATGCCATCATGAATTTAAAGGAATAATTTCCACTCAAATAATTTTCAAAGAAAACTAGGACTAATGATTTGTTTAGAGGTAAAACGAAAGTCAGCATGAAAAGAACCCAACAACAACACATGGAATCAATTTAATTCAGAAGAATCAGTCAAATAGTATGCATGCGTATGTTAACAAGATGAAAAGAGGAGATGCAGATTACACAATTAAATAGCAAGTGCAACATGGAAGCATGATTCAACGCTACCAGATGTTTATCTTGTATTCAAACAGAATTTCTGCTTTCACGTGCCTGCTCTACTACAACAGCATTAGTTTCCCCTCCTTTATCCATCTATTGATTTATCTGTTAAACTGTCAATTTCTCAGCTTCAAAAATGCATGCCCATCTGACACCTCAAATGTAGACTGTATAAGTCCCATCTCTTCACTTCTAAATTCTGCACTCTTCTGAAACAGAACCCCATAGCAACAGTCAACATTAAGCACATTGCTTCAAGAGTCAATTCACTAAATTATGAAATATTAATATGGACAAGTCACAGAACAGAGCATTTCTAGCTGATAGAGCTTAATTGCAATTAATCATGACATGAATCAGTATATTATTAGAATATAGCATATTTTTGGAACGTTGTAAAAGTTCTAAAATTAAGCTTTTGACCATAATTGACATAAGAGTTCTTGGCAAAAAAAAAAGTCACATAGTTGAAATGAGATTTTGTGTTACTGAATTCAATGGTTAAGTGTCACTACACCTTCTGACATAGTGCTTGCCATACTCTTACCCTGCTCAAATGTTTAAAGTGGGAAAACCGTATACCATGAGGAATCTCTTTCACAGGAAAAAATGAAAATAAAAATAAAATACTGCAGATGCTGGAAATAAACAAAGCACTGGAGAAACTCAGCAGGTCAATACAGCACAAATCATTTACTAATAATATCACTGAATTCTAAATTATAAATATTTTATATGGTTATGAATATAGACAATTAGTAACCTTTCCTAAATCTAGTTCCTCCCTGTAGGTGAAAATTGGTATTGGTACTGAATGCATTGGTACTGAAATCAACCAATACAAAATTGAAGAACTGGAGTTTACAGCTTCCATAAGAATGTATAATTACCCATAATCTAGTAAAACCTGCATCATGGTCTGAGACAGAACAATGACCAACTCTTTCTGACCACTTTCTCATCTCCACTCTCCAACATCGTCTCATTGTCTTTTGTAATTTTCCATACAATTCCACATGGAATTAGGCTCACAATGATTTCCTATCCTGGATCACATGGATACCAGTAAAGCTTCAACTGCACACCATGTTTTATACCCTCTTTTTCCATGCATTCTTCACGTAGGATACGAATTAGTTACATGGGCTCAAACTCAAAAGTATATGGGAGTTACTAGCCAACCTATTGATTGCAAGGTCTAGCTGAATCACAAATGCTATATTGCTCATTCTCCAAGCTTAAAACCACTCCATCTGACAGGAAAATCAAGGGAGACGATATCAGCCAAAATAGTCAGATCTTAAGGGGTAAGAAATGCTTGCATACAAACCTTTGAATATGACAAGACAAGTTGAGAAAGCAGTTAAGAAAAAAAAAACACACATCCTTTGGTTTTTTTAAAAAGGGAGACAGAGAACCAAGTCAAGAATATAACCAGTCTGTACCCAAACATTCTGTCTTTGAAAGCCTTCCATTATTCATTTACTGCTTTAACCGATTCCAATCCACCTGGACCAGATCCCTTCAACTTAACTCCTAGCAATGACTACTTTCACATTTGATTAGTCCTTAGAAAGGGCAAAAAACAATCCAGAATATCATATCCTACATACAATGTTCCATATTGAGTCATTAATGGCACAGAACTACAGGTCATAATTTAAAAGTGTGGAGTCACCCATTTATGACAGCTGAGAAATATTTGAGGATTTGAACCTTTTAAATGTTGTTCCTCAAAAGACAGTGAAAGCAAAGTCTCTAAATTTGTCTCAGGCACAGACAAATGGATACTTGATAAGCAAGGAGTGAAAATCTTCTCCACACAATAAGGATTCAACATCTTTGATAGAGTACAGTGACCAGAATTGGAAATAATTCTCCAGCCATGGCCTGACTAGAGCTTTAAGGATTTAACATAACTTCTCTGCTATTGCACTCAATGCTTCTAATATCAAAGCCTGGAATCACACATTCAAAGATTTATGTACATGCACACTTGGGTCTTTTTTAAACCCTGCATACTCTTCAGATCTGTGCCACTAAGTCTATATTAGTGTCATGTGCCAAACTCCCTCTCACTTCCTTTCATTAAATTCTAAAAACACATTCTGCAGGCCAACCAATGTTGCATTAAAATGATACCTTTATTGTTTGCCACTCCTCGAACTTTGATATCAGTAAGTTTTGCAATTTTATGCTACATTCCAATATCTAAGTCACTTACCTATATTTGTCAGAAAAAAATGATCTGATGTAACACTTCAGGAATACCACTGCCTACTAGTCTCCAGTCTGAAAAGTAACCATTTACCACAACTGATTTTGGTCCTTCCGCCAACTTTTTTTAAAACCCAAGTTGACAAATGGCCCTCCTATACCTGAAGCCCAATTATTAACTGGCATTTTGTGAAACACCCCCATTAAACCCATATAAAGATGGAGTAGAAGCTTGGTGATACTTGTAAAATAAAATTTGATTGAGCTCACATCTGTTGTGCTAGTATTTAACTGACTTGGCTAGAAGACAAAGAAGCCACAGAATTCTTCAAAACTCTAGTGACCTATTGACAGAAGTCACCATTGAAAATAAAAAAGTTAGGTCCTTAACAAAATAGAATAGCATTGCACTTTAAAATTAGCTTTCAAGAAAGGCACATTAAAAATCATTTGCATTAAAAAGTGACCAATGACAATCCTTGGTACAAAGTTAAAAAATCACAACATCAGGTTATAGTCCAACAGGTTTATTTGGAAGTATTAGCTTTTGGAGCACTGCTCCGACATCAGGTAGCTAGTGGGAGCAGGATCATAAGACACAGAATTTATAGCAAAAGATCCAAGTGTCATACAACTGATGCAATGCATTGAACAAAACTAGATTGCTGTTAAGTCTTTAATCCCTTAGAATGGGGTTGCAGGTTTCGATTCATTAATATGCAAATCCTAGAACTTTGATCCTTTACTATAAACTTTGCGTCCCAAGATCCTGTCCCACTAGCTACCTGACAAAGCAGCAATACTCTGAAAGCTTGTACTTCCAAATAAACCTGTTGGACTATAACTCATTGTTGTGAGATTTTTTAACTTTGTCCACTCCAGTTCAACACCAGCACCTCCACATCAATCATTGATAAGATACCGAACTCAAAAAGAACGCGAGGAGAAAGTGAGGACTACAGATGCTGGAGATCAGAGTCGAGAGTGTGGTGCTAGAAATGCACAGCAGGTCAGGCAGCATCCGAGGAGCAGGAGAATCAACGTTTTGGGCATAAGCCCTTCATCAGGAATTCCTGCCATGCTTTTCCAGCAGCACACTCTCGACTCAAAAAGAATGCCACAAAATTGATTTTGGTCAGAAAAAAAATTGTAAGATGGATTTATTTTTTTTTCCTTTTTATTTATGCATGCTTTTTCACCCAGTTTCTTTTTAAAATTATCTTCCCTTTATTGTTTGCCAATGTCTTTGCCATGCAAACCTCTTGTGCCTGGAGGTATAAACTGGTTAATCACAAAATGCACCACCCAACTATTATTCTGCTGTTTTAGCTTTTACCAGGTTTGCTCAGGATACTACAGGAATCTGTCTCAGTCCACTGATGTCAGCCTTTCCTAAATCCAGAGTATTAGCTTCCATTTCATATTGTTCCCTTCCATTGAACTTGCTGAAAAATAACAGGTTATAATGAATTCCTGAAATTGTAAATAGATAGGCTGAAGAAATTCAAACAGTGGACTCATCAATCTTCACTTAGTAACAATCCAGCAGGTGGAAGCAAACCATTTCAACAAAGTCATACTATGTGTGTTCAACCAATTGCTTGAAAAATAGTACTGCAAAACAGCTAAGTGAATCTGTTAAAGACAAGGAAAGATCAGTGCTCAAGGAGCATTAAAAACAATGGCAAATAAAGAGGTAAGACAGAACATAGAACCTAAAAATATCCTGGGGTAACTAATGTTGAAGTAGGATTAGAGACACACCAAAGTTAAACAAAACAGCAGTAATAACAGCACTAATAAATAACAAATCTCCAGGCCAGATATCTTCCATTCTAGGATTCAAAAAAAATGAGTTGGAAAACATTGCAGATATTCCAACTATATTCTACCAAAATTCCAATATTCAGAGTCATTCCTTTAGACTGGAAAATTGTGCCTATCATTCAGCTATTACGAAAGATGAGAAGAAAAAAACAGACAAGGTTAACCGAGCATTTGTTGAGAAAGCATTGGAACCTAAGGTCAACGAACACCTTGAAAATGTTCAGCTGAGAATGAACATGGACTCTTAAGTCATGAGTCATGTATATTTTTGATAGCCAGTCTTTACTCGGTATACACTTATTCACAGAATGAAACATTACAGATTTATCTTCCGATTCCACTCAGCTTGTGCCAGCAAGGTTCTCTGATTTTCATCAACCTGTTTAGACATGTTATGTTATCTTCATAGCCATCACATCCAGAGATGGAATTTGAACCTAAACCTTCTGTCCCAGAAGTAGAACCAATACCACCATGCCACAAGACCCCTTCACATGCATGCACTTGACCTTAAAATGTATTATTTGAGTTTATGTCTGAAAAACCTTCAAACTTTTTTGCAAAAATGCTGAAGCCAGAGTCAGGGAAATCACTATGGATGTTATTTATATGTACTTGCAGATGGAATTTGATAGAAGAGACTGTTAGCTAAAGCTGAAATTGTAAAATTGAAGCAAATGATTAATTTGGTTAGGAGATTGGTTGAGCAGCAGGCAACAAAATAAGAAATAATGGGTAGTACTTGGTCAAGACTGGACTGACTCATGGTACCTCAACAATTTTTTATAAATGACTTAATTGACAGGACCGAAGGCCACATACCTAAGTTTGCTTACATAACATTAAATCGTATCTATCTAGACACTCAAATGTCTGTGGACATGCACTGTTTCTGTATATACTAATGTAAAATTAAAGATACTAATAAATTAAATTAATAAAATTATAGAAAACACATTTCAAGGGAAATAAAAGAAATAATCCACTTTGGATCGAGAAAAACAAACATGTTTAAAAGCACTTTTAATGCCCTAAAGCACTCGAGGCACTTCCAACAGGAATACAAATGATCCTGTGATAAGTTATTACAAGGGCAGATATTTGGGCAGGTGGCCAAAAGCTTGGTCAAAGCGGGTTTTAAGAGGCACCTTAAAAAGGAAAATGACTTCAGAAAGCTGTCTAAACAGCTAAAGACACAGTTGCCAACAGTGCACTAATTAAAATCCAGGAAGAAGGATCCAGAATTAAGAGTACAGATATCTGACAGTTATGGGGCTATAGGAGATAAGAGGGAGGAGTAAGACATTGTTTACATATAGGTTTGGATTAAGCAAACACAGAAGCTGAAGGAATGGAACTTTTAGGACATGGACAGCAGAGTTTTGTTTGAACAAGTTCAAGAGTCAGGTTTGTAATAAATACATCACCAAGGTTGCAAACAAGCAACTGAAAAAGAAGGGATGAAGTCAGTGGCTCAGAGCAAAAAGAATTGCTTTAGTCTTCCCAATATTAAGTGAGAGAAATTTCTGCACATCAATATTAAAGCCGGACAAGAATTCTGACTATTTAAGGCTACTGGAGAACTTGAGAGAAGTAGCCATGAAGTAGGGTTGAGTGTCAGAGAACATCAAAAACAAAAGGAAAGAGACTACTTTCTAATTGGTGAGAAGCTAGAAACAGTGCATGTCCACAGACATTGGAGTGTTTAGGTAGATAAGATTAAATGTTATGAAATGAAACAGAAAATAATCAGAAAGGCTGTTCCACTGCTGGCTTTTATATCAAATAGAATAGAGGATTAAATGTTAGACTATGGCTATACAAAGTTGCAACAGAATCGGATCTGGAGAAGCGGAGTACCACAATGATCGGTGCTGGGTCCACTACTTTTTGTCATTTATATAAATGATTTGGATGTGAACACACGAAGTAGAATTAGTAAGTTTGCAGATGACACCAAAATTGGAGGTATAGTGGACAGCGAAGAAGGTTACCTGACAGTACTATGGGATTTTGATGATATGGGCCTATGGGCTGAAGAGTGGCAGATGGAGTTTAATTTAGATAAATGTGAGGTGCTACATTCTGGAAAAGCAAATTTTAACATGACTTACACACTTAATGGTCAGGTCCTAGGGAGTGTCGCTCAACAAAGAAACCTTGGCGTACAGGTTCAGGTTTCCTTGAAAGTAGAGTCACAGGTAGATAAGATAGTGAAGGCTGCATTTGGCATGCTTTCCTTTATTGGTCAGAGCATTGAGTTGGGAGGTTGTGTTGCAATTGTAGGCCACTTTTGGAACATTGCGTGCAATTCAGGTTTCCTTCCTATTGGAAGGATGTTGTGAAACTTGAAAGGGTTCAGAAAAGATTTACAAGAATGTTGCCAGGGTTGGAGGGTTTGAGCTATAGGGAGAGGCTGAATAGGTTGGCGCTTTTTCCCTGGGAGGCTGAGGGGTGACCTTTTAGAGGTTTATAAAATTGCGAGGGACATGGATACGATAAATAGACAAGGTCTTTTCCCTGGGGTGGGCATAGGTTTAGGGTAAAGAGGGGAAAGATATGAAAGGGACCCAAGGGGCAACATTTTCATGCAGAGAGGTGAGCTAGTATAGAATGAGCTGCCAGAGGAAGTAGTGAAGGATGGTACAATTGCAGCATTTAAAAGGCATCTGAATGGGTTTATGAAAAGGAAGGGTTTAGAGGGATATGGGCCAAATGCTGGCAAATGGGACTAGATTAGGTTAGAATATCTGGTTGGTATGGACAAGTTGGACCAAACAGCCTGTTTCTGTGCTGTACATCTCTACAACTAAAGTATTTAGTTTTGGACACTATACCTTTAGGAAGGATATACCACCCTTAGAGGAATTAAGAGTGGAGGCTTATGAGAATGATACCTGGATACTAAGGATTAAATTAAGTCTTGGAATTAAGTCTATTAAGATTTGACTTTGACCAACATTAATATAAGCAGACACGAGACAAAAATCAATATAATTTGAAGAATCTATGATAACGGACATTCCCAAAAAATTTGCATCAGACCCCTCAAAAGTGAAATTAGGAACTATTTCTGCAGACAAAGGGAAGAAAAGTTTGGAACTTCAGAAAATGACAATTCAAGGTATTTCAATTTTTAATTTTAGATCAGTTTGACAGATTCTTGTTAGCGCTGGGTATATGGACATAATTCACTTTAATGATATTTGGCTGTTTTGCAAGTCATTTCACTGAAAGGCAAACAAGCCTGACTGGCAAAACGGTATGTTCATGTCCCAAGATGGTGATGAAAGCTGAGAGAGATGTCCGGAGTGATTACAGGTACGTAGTGTGGTCTCCGCAGTATGAAATAACACTCAAATAAGACAAGTACATTAAAGCATGTGTTCAAAAATGCAAAGTAGATATCTACAAATTTGGTTGTCTAATTGCCAAATTGACACTAATTTGAGACTACATTGTGCAACTTTTATTGAGATGAAGTCCTGCCCTCACACTGAAAATACTCATCATGAAAAGGGACAGATTTCAAACAGATGATTAGATTAGATTCCCTACAGCGTGGAAACAGGTCCTTCGGCCCAACAAGTCCACACAGACCCTCCAAAGAGTAACTCATCAAGACCCATTTCTCTCTGACTAATGCACCTAGCACTATGGGCAATTTAGCATGGCCAATTCACCTGACCTGCACATCTTTGGACTGTGGGAGGAAACCGGAGCACCCGGAGGAAACCCACACAGACACAGGGAGAATTTGCAAACTCCACACAGGCAGTCACCTGAGGCTGGAATCGAACCTGGGACCCTGGTGCTGTGAGGCAGCAGTGCTAACCACTGAGCCACCTTGCCGCTCCAGTTAAGACTGGGCATCCACAAGGCACTGTGGGTCATCAACAGCAGAATTGTACTCTAACACAGTCGTTAACCTAGTGCCTAGCACATCCCTCACTCAACCATTTCCATCAAGCTAGGGGATCAACTCCCACTCAATGGAGAGTATAGGAGTGCATGCCAGGAGCAGCACCAAGCATACCTGAAAATGAGGTGTCAACCTGATGAAGCTACCAAACAGGACTACTTGTGTGCCAAACAGCACACATAACTCTCTCTGTCACTTAAGAGATTCCACATCCAACCGATCAGATCTAAGCTCTGCACTTCTGCCACATCCAGTCATGAATAGTGGTGGACAATCAAATAATTCACTGGAGGAGAGAGCTCCCCAAATAACCCCAATTTCAATGATGGAAGAGCCCAACAAATCGGTGCAAAAGATAAGGTTGAAACATCTACAACAATCTTCAGCCAGAAGTGCTGAGTGGATAATCCATTTCAGCTTCCTCCAGTGGTCCCCAGCGTCACAGATAGCAGTCTTCAGTCAATTTAATTCACTCCACATGATATTAAAAAAACAGTTGGTGGCAGTGAATATTGCAAAGGCTATGGCCCCTGATGCGTTTTCAATATTGCCAGAAAGTAATGATCCAGAACTTACCACTCTCCTAGTCAAGCTCTTCCAGTACAGTTACAATGTTGGCATCTATCTGACAATGTGGAAGATTGCCCAGACTATGCCCTGTACACAAGCATGACAAATCCAAATGAGCTAATTACTGCCCCAGTCTCCTTTCAATCATCAATAAAGTTATAGAAGGTGTACTATCAAGTCACACTGCTCACCAATACTCAGTTGGGTTCCACCAGGGCCACTCAGCTCCTTATTACAACCTTGGTTCAAACATGGACAAAAGAGATGAATTCCAGAGGTGAGGTAAGAGTGACAGTTGTTGACAATCAAGGCTGCATTTGACTGAGTGTGGCATCAAGGAGTCCTAGCAATACAGGAATCAATGGGTATCAAATTCTGTGCTGGTTGGAATCATACCTGGTACACAGGAAGGTGGTTGTTATCAGGGGTCAGTCATATCAGCTCCAGGACATATCTCTGCAGGCGTTCCTCAGGGCAGTGTCCTAGGCCCAACTACCTTCAGCTGCTTCATCAATGACCTTCCTTTCATCATAAGTTCAGCACAGGAGATGCTTGCTGATGATTGCACAATGTTCAGTACCATTTGCAACTTCCAAACCCAAGACCAATTCCATCCAGAAGGTCAAGGTCAAGGTCAAAAGATACATGGGAACACGACCACCTGCATGCTTCCCTCCAAGTCACTCACTATTATGACTTGGAAATATATCGCGGTTTGTCCACTATCACTGGGTCATAATTCTGGAATTCTCTCCCTAAGGGCATTGTGGGTCAAGCTACAGCACACAGACTGCAGCGGTTCAAGAACGCAGCTCACCATTTTAAGGGCAACTAGGGGCAGAAAATAAATGCTGGCCAGCCAGGAAAGCCCACATTCTATAAATGAATATAAAAACAAAAGTAATCATGTGAACATACGAAGGGACAAGGGAGACAATAGGAAAAACAACAGGAATAGGTCACTTAAATGGAAGCCATTCTACTAAGCAAGTTTTCTCAGTACAATATTTAAAGGTTATTCCTCACTTTGTGCTAAGGGTGAAGCATTAAGATTAGATCGAAGCTGAAATGCGAATGTTATTAGATTTAATCAAAAACTAATTTTGGAACAAGGTAGTGCATAACTTGGATGTTATATAACAGTGTGAATTCACAGCTCCAAATAATGTCAATGAGACTCTGTCTGCCTGAAACTAACGATGTAGCTTTCAGAGATTTGAAACTTCAGGGCAAATGCAGTCTAATAGTAGAACTTAAATAAAAATTCAATATACTTATTCTCATGCCAATGTTAAAGAATTTGATGTTTGGTGGGTACAAACCATTAAACTTTGATGATGCCATGTGCGTTAAGACCAGATAAAATTCCTACCTTATCTTTGAATACAAAGGCAATGTACATCTTGAAGTCAAACTGATCTGCCAGAGATTCATTCTTCTTTTTAAGTTGAGCACGCAGTCGGTTCAAAGTCTGGTTCTTCCGAGAGTTTGGGTCACCCATTTTGTTTGGATGAGTGGCAACCCTGTTTCTAGCTTAGCAGAAACTGACAAAATCTAGCAGGGGCAACTTCTCTCAAAAGAAAACAGCGCAACAGAACAAACAAGTCTGGTAGTGCTAACTGAAAAAAAAAATTCTACCACAACTACTAGACCAGAAAGTCTAAAACTGTGTTGTGCAAAAACTTAGGATAAACGTAGGCCAGAGTCCAATCATGATAACAGTCCCTATATATACATGGTTTCATGAGTGCAGGGATTAGACTGTGTTTTTAATTCACATTAATAAAACCTACAAAACAAAGCAATCCAAATTATGCTAGATTTTAACCTGTTGAACTAAAACTAGTTTACAATGATGGATGCCAATGAATCTAACCAACAAATTAAACACCTAACTGTAATTTGTGTGTGCCCAATGATGACACAGAAATGACGCAGCCAGATCCCATGTTTACACACTAGCCAAGATTTTGCCTTCTTACACTAAAATCTGCCTGAAAACTCTACCTACAGCCTCTGACATGGCTGTCTTCAAACATATTGGACTAGATTTTTAGTTGTTTTAAGGTCTGACAATAAAAGGGAAAGAGGAAGATTGCACTGGCACATCAATTACATGGCGCTGCTCATTGGCACCTGGGCACAAACAAACAAAAATCCAAGCAAAAGGCATTTCTACTTTTATCAAAGAGACGAATTCAATCGACACCATGGTGGCAAACCTTTACCCCGTTTCCTGACATTTCCCTGCACTGAAAAACAAAACAAAAAAAATTAAATCATTTATCATGTTTGTTCCTTCAGATCCCTGCACTCAGATGTTGAGCTTCTGCTGTTGCCTTTTTTTGTTTTGGTTTTCTCTTTTCCCTCCTTTCCTAAGCTGTTTATGTTTAACATATATATATAATTTATTTATATATATATATATCTATTGCAGACCAACGTTCAATGTCACTCTCCGCCCATGTCAAGACGAGACCACAAACCCGGTCAAACCCGTCAGTGTGAGCGAATCGCGCTCTCTGCGCTCTCGGTCACCCATACTCTTAAAAAGCGGGCTATTGGTTTGAGAAAACCGCACAAAGAAGCGGCCTGGCCCTCGGCTACGACAGCCTGCCTCGGGCTAGATTTCCCAATCCCTCCCTTCTCGACGTCCAGCTATCGAGCCCCAGCCCACTCCTTCATCTATTAATACAACAGCCCTTTCTGTTTCTATTTTCTGTCTCCCACTCTCTGCTACTTGCTGTCAGCTCGAGCCTGCTGCTGCTCCCGGTGCCGCTCCGCCACCGCCACCTCTCCAGGCAAGATGGCCGCAATGACGTCACAACCCCACACAGCCCCCAAAATAATCTATTTTCAGAAAACACATTTTTAAACCTGTCATGTTCCGTTAGTTTAGCAACATTAGCACCTTGTATTATGATTAGAGCTTTCTAAAAATCGAGTTTAATTTCAGTTGATGTAAACATGTCTCTCTACGTCACGCCGTATCACGTGCTGCCTGCCTTGTAACCTCGAGCCGTGACCTTTCTGCTTTACCATTCTCTAAGCTATATTAATCCTTTAGGCTAGTGATACACGCAAATACAAGCCATTTTGGAGGCATTGAGAACAGTAGTGGTTTTAGAACATGTCATTTTTATACTACCACTGTCGTTCAGAAAGGAAAAAAAATTGTCTTGCATTCAACCATTTTACTGTCGGTTAAAGCAGCTGAGGCTTGATAACGTTTGGGGAGAGGACTATAGTCAACCAAACATTTCAAAAGGGAAGGAGTCTGCATTTAGAGGGACTTCGCAATTAAATATTCAATGCTGCTGGTGTTTCGGAACTTATTGTGGAAAAACAGCCGAACGAAGTTTTGCTGCGGGTGGAATTGGGAAGGAAAGATCTGGTGTTCTTATCGTATTTCCATTATTTCTTCATGAAACTCCCAGCCGCTTTCCAGCCGATGAATTATTTTCCCTAAAAAAATAGAACATACTATTGTAGAAATAGGATGCTTCAGGATGAGGTAGAAAAATATCTATGTGGTTGACGGGTTATGAAGATTATTGAGGGACAGTGAGTAACGAGTATGATGGAGTTCAGGAATTTTGAGGTAGTAAAACTGGACGTTTTCAGTCATCAAGTAACCAAAATGAAATTCGGACGAAACTGTTTTACCCGAGTATAACAAGAATATGGAACTTACTGCCACGAGGCAGTTGAAGAAAACTTGAGGGGAGGCTAGACAAGCGCATTAGAGAAGAGGGTTGTATTGATAAACCTTAAATAAGAATTAATGTCCCGATTTTGCACTATATTTTCCATATGACGTCCCTTTTGTCACTTTCACCGCAAAGTTCCATGAAATCTGGTTGGGATGGGGAGTCACGTGACATGACGGCGGCACTCCCGCCCAGTCGCCCCCTTCCATCGACGAGTCAACCTTAAATGTTTTAATAACACACGATTTAGGTAACACAACGCTGTTTATTTTCCTGATTTTTGGGGGGCGTAAAAAAAATTATTTTGTGTTGTGGACGCAGCGCACCCAGAAAGCCTTTCGCGTCGCCCGCCCCTGTCACGTGACGCAGGGATTTATTTTAACCTCGAGCCAAAGGCGGCAAAAAAATACCCGGAGGAAGAGAGCGCGAGTGTCGGCGGTTGGAGCGTCTGCCTCCCGGAGACGGCTGTGTCTGTGCTGCATACACTCATCTACCCCCTGGGGGGGGAAATTAATACGGACTGGAGGTGAGTCTTCGGCGACTGTTCTTATTAGTAACAACATTGTGTAAACTGAGGTGTGCAGTCCTGTTCTGAGTGGCTCCTGACTCTCTCTTTCAAGGGCCTGTCGGAGCTCACTATAGTACAGTGTGTGAGGCGACTGGGGGGGGGTCTCTCCCAGTATTCCAAGCGGAGTAGGAAGAAGAAAGCATCCACATTCTGAATCCTGGATAGTAGTCTGCCAGTACTTTTAATTTTCATTCAGGTGTACTGGTTCTTGCTGATGTGGCTTCTCATGGTATTTGGGGTGGGGGTGACTCATTATCAGTTAACTATTCCTGACTGTAAGTTCGCTGTTTTGTCCCTCCTTGAGTACCCACCAGTAGCCGGCAGCTAGAGGTGAGGCGGGGGAAGTCTTCTAATTCGTGGTTATATATCAGGTTAGCCAAGAGTATTCCAAGGCAAGCTGCTGTCCTCGTGAATGTAGTGAATTACTGTAAAATAGATCTGTGTATCCACAAATGATTGGAATCAGGTTGAAAAAATACTCCTATGGGGATGTTAGTTATTGTAGCTGAAAGAAACACTTAATCTGTTTCCATACATCACTCTGCTGAATCTCCTTCCTTTTTGTAAAATGGTTTGCATATATAATGGTGCACATGTGCACTGGCTTGTGAAATAATATGAAATGTCAACCCTTAAGAGTGCATGTTCTGAGACCAACGCTAGTTTGTTTTTATGTGGGTTGGGGAAGAAGCATTAATGTGCTCTCAGCTTATTGGCATGTAGCAAACTTGCCAGTTGAGGGCTAATAGTCTTTTCTTCTTGATCTCTATATTTTTAAAGTGGGTTCTTTCACCTAAATATTCCATGGGAGATAGGTGAAATTAAATATTTTGTGCAGACTCTGGCATATGATTAGTATAAAACATTTCAATACAGACTTATTTTTAAAAACAAACTTGAGCCATCTTTCTAAATGTTCAACCTCTGGAAGGTGGAGGTTTTTAGGACTGCTTGATGAGCAGATCAACTCAGTAGTGTGGGGACAAAGCTGCTCTTATTCTGGCTAAACATTGATCTCTGCGTCAATGCTTAATTTCTATGACCTGTGTAGCATTTCAGCTTTTGTCAGCCTTTTTAGTAGGCACTGTGTGAAAAGCTGAGTAATTAGTGTCAAATTGCAGTACATTAGATCCGGGCTCTAAACTTAGTGATTGCCACCTGGTACAAGATTGCCTGAAGCAATTTTGTGACCCTTCTGTTCATTATCTTTGGCTGAGTTCAAACCCAAGTCTTTACGGTGGTGTTCCAGTCCACTGGAGTATCCTTTAAGATGGTGCATTGAACCTATAAACTTTGGAGATGATTGCATAGAGTGCTTGGAATAAGGGCCATTCATCAATTTCAAACCTTACTTGTTTTTCTAGACCTGTGTTCTTGGCACAGAAAAGCCACTGATTAATTGGTACATTGTCTATCAGCATAGTTTGTGGAACTGAAATAAGCGCATCTTTTCCATTGCTTAGTTTTAGAAAATTGGCTTTCCATATTTGTAATCATTGCATTCTTGTTGGTTTCATGGTGTATGATTTTTTAAATTCATTTGTGTTTTCCTACAGTTACATTTCAGACTTTACAGTTGACTTATCAGAGCCTCTTTTGATAGTTAGCTAGCATAATGTGTCCAAGATGAGAAAACTGGTTGAAGTGTGCTTTTTAATATCAAGGATATACTTGATATAATAGTGTCATAGAAACAAAAGGCTTTGTTACAAAGCAGGAGCTTTGAATTTCACTTTGCAAATCTTGCCTTGAAATTCTCAAACAAATCATTTTTTGGGTTTCTCATCAAATCATATCAAATGACAACCATGTCTTATTAGTGCATTTGGCTTTAGGTTAGAAGTTTCAGTTCATATCCTATTTTAGGACATGATCCTATTCCATCACCAGATCTACGATGACCATATTGAGATGTTAAATTCAAATTCCTGCCTAACCAGAATCTTTTGCTCCCTTGCTTGACAAAAAAAACCTAATCTGTTTTTGATTTTAAAGATATTCAAGGGCTCCCTTACTGAAAAGGCAGCAGCTGGAGAGAACTAAAGGTTTATTTTTTTTTTAAAAACTGCCTTATCTCTGTTTTAAATGGATGATCCTGATTTTAAAACAGTTTTAGATTCTCCCATTAAAAGGAAATTTCTTCACCAGTCTCATTTATTCTGCCAAGACGATTTAGGATCTTGTTTCAATAAAGTCATCTCAACTACTAAACTCCAGAGCATGTAAGCCAATGCAATTGTTCCTCATAAGACAACTTCTCATCCTAGATGTTGGTTTACTAAAACTTCTGACCTGCTTCTAGCATATTTCCTGCTTTCTTAAATAAGGTGATCAATATTGTGCGCTGTACTCCTGATGCAGTATTACTGGTGTCCTCCGTAACGGAGGCACAACTTCCCTACGTTTGCATTCAATTTCCCTGTGATAAACGATAACATTTTATTAGCTTTCCTAGTTACTACTTGCTCTACTTGGAAAATAACCTGTGATGTATGCAAGAGGGCATTCAGATCCCTCTGCATTATCAGAGTTACGATGATACAAAACCTGTAGGAAGGCCAGCCATCTCTTTTGTACTGTTTGTCAATGGAGTATGTCTTTTTAAAAAATAATCAAAAGCATTTGCACATTTCTGGACTGTTTTAAAAGTTGCTGTTTTTGCCCGAGTTGCTTAAACTTGTTTTGTCTATCTTCCCCTCACCCCATCCCACCTCCAGTTTTAACAATGACCACCAATACGAAGCACACACTTGATGTCAATAAACGTACTCAAACCATAAAGGTAAGTCAAAAATTGAGGACAGTAACAATGTATTTTAAAGGATCTACATAGATTCCAAGAAGACAGTCTGGTTTCTGGAAATGGGCATTATGAAAATGCACACTTGTGTGTTTGAATAGCAAACCAATATACAGTGAATGTGAGTAATGAGCTTCATTTTAATTCGCCTGACATTCTTCCATTAGTTAAATTTAGACCTGCAATGAAGGGTTGAAATTCAATGTAATCTCTTCAAAGGTCAATCTAGCATAACATGTATAAAACTTAAAAAATATGTACTACTTCAAGGTTATTGTACTCGAGGTACTGTTTTATAAGTGATGGTTAACTGCTGAGACAGCATTTGTTGGCACATGTTCACTTTGAGAGAAATAACTAATCTGCACGGTTTAATCTTTAATGATGTCTGTAATCTATTGTGTAGCACTTTCCCACGCTTGGTAAGGTGTGTTCAGCACAGGAGTCACAATCTGTAGTGAAACAACTTTACCGTGGGAATTCTATTGCTACACGTATACAGTACAGGATAAATTATTTTCCCACGCTTGCAGTGTAATGCATGAATACAACTTGCATCAATCCTAATCATGCCTTTAATCTACCTTTGTTAGTTTTTTTTAATGGTGGAAGTTTAATTAATCATTAGGGAAAATTAATGGATTCCAACTTCAATAAATAAAAGCCGTTTGTACTAGGGTCAAGTAAAGTGATAAACTCAGCCCTGCAATCCAGACCAAAATAGCTTAGTAGGCTCTATTCAAGTGTTAGGGTTAATGTGCTGCAGTGTTTGCCTTGGACCAGTGAAATCAGGTTTTCTACTCTGCTGATGTGAAGACTACTGAATGGCCTGGACCGAGTGGACATTGGGAAGGTGTTTCCATTTGCAGGAGAGACTAGGACCAAGGGCACAGCTTTAGAGTAAAGGAAAGATCCTTTAGAACAAATGAGGAGAAACATCTACAGCCAGTATGGTGAATCTATGGAATTCACTGCCACAGAAGGCTGTAGAGGCCAGGTCACTGAGTATATTTAAGATGCGGTAAATAGGTTTTTGATTGTCAAGGGGATGAAAGGTTATGGAGAGAAAGCGGGAGAATGATTTTGAGAAAAGTATCAAGCCATGATTGAATGGCAGAGCAGACTCGATGGACTGAATGGCCTAATTTCAGCTGTTAGGTCTAATGGTCTAAGATTATTTTAATATAACTTACACTGGGGTTTGTGAAATTTAGCTAGTTGAGTGGAGGATTTTATTTTAAAACCATTTGGAACTGTGATGCAATGGGGCATTAAATATACAAGTGAAAATAACGTGGACGAAATGATGTAGGGTAGGAGGAGACTTGTGACGCAGATGGATCTGTTGGGCCAAATGGCTTAGTCGTGCACTTTAGTTGCAGTGTATGACCGTGTAAAGTAGAAGACCAATCTCTATCATTTTATGGTGAGTGTTTGGTTTAAAATGATAGAACTAATTGTAGTTTCGATTTTGTGAAGTGTTTGGTTTGTTAGTAGTGATGCACTTCACGTAGAATTGTATGACCTGGGTTTTCATCCCCCTCAAGTTCTCTGTTCAAATGTAGGCTCAGTGCAGTGGCACAATACCCACGTGAGTAGGGCAAGTAAGCAAGACCCAAATCCACTTCACCTGGTATGTGGATTAAAGTCCTGCTGTTGCCATTAATTTGATTCACATTGAGCTTGCCAGCTTCACAAGGGATCAAAGTTGTTATGGCTGCATGCACTTTTTTTGATTTGTATATTGTAGTCTGAAACTGAATAGCAATGATGTCCCGTTTCTTTTTGTTACATGGCTGACTGGGAATCTCTTCAGTCAGCCACGTAACAAAAAGAAACTGGACATCTTTGCTGTTCACAGTTGGCACAGTGGCTCAGTGATTAACTCTGCTGCCTCACAGCACCAAGATCCAAGTTCAATTCACGCCTTGGTTCATTGAGTGGATTTAGAGTCATAGAGATGTACAGCACAGAAACAGACCCTTCAGTCCAACCTAACCCAATCTAGTCCCACCTGCCAGCACCTGGCCCGTATCCCTCCAAACGCTTCCTATTCATATACCCATCCAAATGCTGTCTAAATGTTGCAATTGTACTAGCCTCCACCACTTCCGGGTGCTCCAGCTTCCTCCAGTCCAAAGGTTTGCAGGCTAGGTGGGTTAGCCATGGGAAATGAGGGTTACAGGGATAGGATAAGGGATGTGGGTGAGGGCAGAATGCTCTTCAGAGCGTCTGTGTGGACTTGATGGGCTGAAAGGCCTGCTTCCACACTGTAGGGATTCTATGAACTCACCAATGATACATGTAGAAAGGGTTTACAAATTGATAAGATTAGATTATTAGATTACATTACAGTGTGGAAACAGGCCCTTCGGCCCAACAAGTCCACACCGACCCGCACCCCTATATTTACCCATTGCCTAACACTATGGGCAATTTAACATGGTCAATTCACCTGACCTGCACATCTTTGGATTGTGGGAGGAAACCGGAGCACCCGGAGGAAACCCACACAGACACGGGGAGAATGTGCAAATTCCACACAGTTAGTCGCCTGAGGCAGGAATTGAACCTGGGTCTCCGGCGCTGTGAAGCAGCAGTGCTAACCACTGTGCCACCGTGCTGCCCAGAATGAAACCTAGGCACCGCTGGGATTCGAACCCAGGATCTCCTGTTTACTAGACAGGCGCTTTAACCAACTAAGCCACGGCGCCACGATAGCACAACTTGCCATCCAGTTCTAGAGTCTTGTTTGAAACTGATTCTTTTGGCCCAGAGGCAGGGATATTATACCACAAAATCTCTGGTTAGATTAGTGATACTAATTGCTTTTGGACTATTTTAAATGAATATTTGGTACATCTTGTAACTTAATTGTGAAGTTAGTTTAGTATTTGAAAACTTAACTTTTTTGTTTTTTGTTAAGCAGGGTACTTGGATGTACATAATATCATTGGTGAACATTAAAGCATATTGTGGTATTTTAAACTAGATAGTGTCACAGTTTGGTGCCCTGCTCCTAAGCATTTACAGGAGTAAGACCAGACCAAGTTTGAAAAATAGTATTGTTACATGCCTGTTTACTTCCTATTTATTCTGTTCCTTTCCCACATGCTGTAACTTGGGCATTTACAGAACGGAAGGTCGTCATTTGGTCCATGAGATGTTTGAACACATTTATCACATTTTTCAGCTTTTGGCCCATTGTCCTGGAGGTCATGACAGTGCAAGTGAATATCTAAATCTGCTTAAATGTTATGAGTTTCTCATTCAACCACCTTTTCAGTCAGTGAGTGCCTGGCTCTCACCATCAGCTGGGTGAAAACATTCTTGCGTTCTTTAAAAGCCGCCTCCTCTCTAAGTCTATGCCCCTTGATTATTGACACCCCTACTAATGAAAAAAGTGCTGACTCTGCATGTCATAATTTTGTATACTTCTGTCAAATCTTCCCTCCACCTTTGCTGCTCCAAAGAAAACAACATCAACCTGTCCAAACTTTGCTCAGTTCAACCCCTCCAACATCCTGGTAAATCCTGCACCCTCCTCTGTGGTGCAGTCACATCTTTCCCACAGTATGACCAGAACTGCATGCATTACTCTAGATGTGGCCTCGCCAGTATTTTCTTCAGTTCCAGCATAACCTCTTTGCCTTTTGTATTCTGTTTGTGTTATTAAAGGCAAGTATTCTACATGCCACCTTATCTCTCTTCTCTATTACCTTCAGCAGTCTGTGGATAAGTGCATCAAGATCTTCTAATCTCCACTACAGGGTCCTACCATTCATAGTAACTTTTCTGCCTTGTTGGCCTTCCCCCAAGTGCAATACCCCTCTTTTTGGTTCAAATTGCATTTGACGCTGCTTCGCCCAACTGACTGGACCATTGATAACCTCACTATTTGCCACTACCAATTTTGCATCATCAATGAATTTCAGATCATAATCCCACATGTTTAAGTCCATTTTGTACACCACAAATAGCATGGTCTCACGGGCAGGAAGCAAAAGGTGATGGTAGAGGGATGCATGTATAACTGGGAGTCTATTTCAGGGTTTCTGCAGACTCGGCCAGTTTTGGATCCAATGTGCCACGCTGCCTTGGATCCCATCAGTTCTTTCTTTTTTGACCAGTCTGCCCTGAGAGCTGTTATCAAAAACCTTGGTAAAGCACATGTGCCCTCCAATCCTGGTTGCCTCAAAAAAAAATCAAATTTGTAAAATATGACTGACCGTCCCTGATTAATCCATAGCTCTACAAGTGCAGATATAATCTGTCTCAGCAATTTTTTTTAAACTTTACCATCACAAACTGACTTAATTTCCTGGAATATTCTCTTCGTGATCAACCTCATGAATGTGATGGTCATCTTAAATCCATTGAGGAACTTGAGATATTTTCTACTCCTTGGATGGAGTAAGGTAGATACAATTAATGGATTTTAGGGGGATATGGATAACTACTGAATGGAGAAAAGAAATAAGATGTAAAGGTGGTGTTGGATAAAGTAGGTTTGGAGCAAGCCTGTGTGGAACTTAATATCAGCATTGATCATTGAGGCTGATAGTCTGTTCTGCTATGTACTTGATGTGCTGATACTTTCTTTAAACTCAGCCTCTTTGGATTGTTATGACCACCTTGGAGGCAGGTGGGATTTGTCAAAGTAGTAGGGACACTGCCACTGCCATGACCTCAATTGATGTGCTGATTTTCATTACAATCTTGGCATAGTACAAAGGTGCTGCCCTGTTTGCTTACTAACTACAGATTATCTTAAATATGCTAACAGGTTCAGTTGTTGCGTCCATTCACAGGTTGATTTGTACACCAGTTGGAACACCATGCAGGCCGATATAGTCATTCAAAGTACAAGAAATGTTTGTGTTGGTTTTTAAAATTTATATTCCCGAATGAGGGTGGATATAAGTTGTTCCTAAATTGGGAATTCCCTGTATGGGCTCTGTAGATATGAACCCTTTGCAGTACAGTAGGTATAAGTTTCTTTGTTGAAATATTAAGTAATTTTAGCAGAAACTAAGTGGGATTTTTGGTGTTTCATTTTTTTCCCCCTTCATTTCCACTGTGAACAAGGAATTTGTGGTTGTCCGGCTGCTGTGGCTCCTGTAACATGAGCCTTTCAAATGATTCTAAGTAGGAAAAAATGTACAATTAAACGTAACTTCATTTGAGTCCTGCAAATGTTCTGTGATATAGACTTTTGAATAGTCTTCAAACTTAAATGTTAATATTTTTAATTTCCTTCTCCTCTCCATTCAGAGTTTCTTTACTAGCGGAGCTGCAAGTAACACAACGGTGAGGCGAACTTTACAAGTGATTCAGCCGCTTGCTACTTCAGATCAACTTGTTGGCAGGCTAAATGAGGTAAGTGATATGTAAATTTCTGCTGTTTAGGTTAATTGTTTAGCTGGAATACAAAACTGCTAATTATCGTTTCTTTAAATTAGAGTTGCACAGATCAAAAGGGCTGGCATGCAATAAGCTGAAATATTAATAATTTAGTTTGCATAGTGTACAAATGCAAAATAATTTCATTATTTTCATCACAGTACCACTTTTACGTTTTAAAAAATTCTTCAATTTCTGTACAACCTTCAAGCTACTGATTCATGTTAGATATACCTCAACTGCCAGTGACTTTGCAGTACCTATAGTACTGATTGAGCATAGCTAGGCTCAAAGAACAAAGAAAATTACTGCATAGGAACAGGGCCTTTGCTGCTGCAAGCCTGTGCTGATCCAGATTCTCTGTGTAAACCTGTTGCCTATTTTCCAAGGATCTGTATCCCTCTGCTGCCTGCCCATTCATGTACCTATCTAGATACAGCTCAAATGATGCTATCGTGCTTGCCTCTCCCACCTGCACAGGCAACGTGTTCCAGCTACCCACCACCCTCTGCGTAAAGAACTTTCTCCGTATATTTCTCTCAAACTTTTTCCCTCTCACCTTGAACTCATGACTCCTAGTAATTGAGGGGGAAGCTTCTTGCTATCCACCCTGTCGATACGTCATGATTTTGTAGACCTCAATAAGGTACCCCCTGAACCTCTGTCTTTCTAATGAAAATAATCCTAATCTACTCCACCCCTCTTTATAGTGTCTTCCATACCAGGCAATATCCTGGCGAAACTCCTCTGCACCCTCTCCAAATGTGGCTGAACCAAGTTACGATTGTATAGGAACATGACCTACCAACTCTTGTACTCAATACCCCGTCTGAAGGATAATATGCTGTGCCTTCTTGACCACTCTATCGACCTGCAGTGCAGCCTTCAGGGTACAATGGACCTGAACACCAGATCTCTGTACATAAATTTTCCCCAGGATGTTTCCATTTACATATAGTTCGCTCCAGAATTTGATCTTCCAAAATGCATCACCTCCCACTTGCCCAGATTGAATTCCCATCTGCTATTTCTCCCCCAACTCTCCATTCTATGTTCTGCTGCATTCTCTTAACAGTCTCCTTCACGATCTACTACTCCATCAATCTTTGTGTAATCTGCAAACTTGCTAATCAGACCACCTACACCTTCCTCGCGATCATTTATGTATATTGTAAACAAGTGGTCCTAGCGCAGATCCCTGTGGAACACCCCTGGTCATATTTCTCCATTTTAAGAAACTCCCTTCCACTACTGCGGTCTCCTGTTGCCCAGCCAGTTCTCTATCCATCTAGCTAGGATGCCCTGGACCACATGCGACTTCACTTCCTCAGTCAGCCTACCTTGGGAACCTTGTCAAACTCCTTCCATGTATGTGACATCTATAGCTCTCCCTCATCAATCAACTTTGTCACTTCGTCGAAGAATTGTATCAAGTTGGTAGGCTATGACCTTTCCTGCTCAAAACAATCTGTCCATCACTGTATGCCCATTTTCTTCCCAATGTAAATAGATCCTATCCTTTAGTATGTTCTTCAGCAGCTTGCTTATCACTGACATTATGTTCACTGGTCTATAATTACCTGGATTGTCTTTGTCCCCTTGTTTAAGAAGGATAGCACCATTAGCAATTCTGCAGTCCCCTGGGACCTCACCTGTGTTCAAGGATGCTGCAAAGATATCTGTTAAGCCCCCAGCTATTTCTCCCCTCGCTTCCCTTGGTAACCTGAGATAGATCCCATCCAGACTTGGTGACTTGTCCGCCTTCATGGCTTTTAGAATACCCAACATTTCCTCTCCTTATGTCAACTTTACCTCTCCTTATGTCAACTTTACCTAGAGTATTCAAAAATCTATCCCTAATCTCAACATCCGTAATGCCCTTCTCCTCAGTGAATACTGACTAAGTACTCATTAAGAATCTCACCCACTTTCTGACTCTACGTACAACTTTCTTCCTTTGCCCTTGAGTGGGCCAACACTTTCTCTAGTTACCCTCTTGCTCCTTGTATATGAATAAAAGGCTTTGAGATTATCCTGTTTGCTAAAGATATTTCATGACCCCTTTAGTCCTCTTAATTCCCCGTTTCAGATTTGTCCTACTTTCCTGATTATTCTTTCAAAGCTTCGTCTATTTTCAGTCACCTAGACCTTTTATGTATGTGCCCTTTTTCCTCTTAGCTAGTCTCTGTTTTACCTGTCACTCATGGTTCCCTAAGCTTTTGCAATTTCTATCCCTTATTTTCACAGGGACATGTCTGTCCTGCACTCTAAACTCTCTTTAAACGCCTCCCACATATCTAATGTGGTTTTAACGTAAAACGGCTTCTCCCAGTCCACATTCCCCAGCTCCTGCCAAATGTCGCTATAGTTGTCCCCAACCCCCAATTTAGCACCCTTCCTTTAGGACCACTCTTGTCTTTGTCCATGAGTATTCTGAAACTTTAGTGTAGTGATCACCGACTGAAGTAATCCCCTACTGAAACTTCACCCAGCTGGCTGGTCTCATTCCCCAACGCCAGGTCCACTTTGGCCCCTTCCGGAGTTGGACTATTTACACACTGATCTATAAAACCCTTCTGGATGCTCCTTTTGGTGGCTGCTGCCTCACAGCACCAGGGTCCCAGGTTCAACTCCAGCTTCGGGTGACTGTCTGTGTGGAGTTTGCACATTCTCCCAGTGTCTGAGCGGGTTTCCTCCCACAGTCCAAAGATATGCAGGTTAGGTGAATTGGCCATGCTAAATTGCCCATAACGTTAGGCACACCAGTCAGAGGGAAGTGAGTCTGGGTGGGTTGCTCTTCGGAGGGTCGGTGTGGACTGGTTGGGCCCAGGGGCCTGTTTCCACACTGTAGGGAATCTAATCTAATCTAAACCTCTAACCGTAAGTAAATCGCAGTCAATGTTGGGAAAATTAAAATCTCCCATCATCACCCCCCTGTTGCTTCTACATCTTTCCATAATCTGTCTACTTTTGTACTTCTATCTCATACTTGTTGGACGGCCTGTACTACAACTCCAACGTTGTTACCCCACCCTTCCTATTTCTGAGCTGTGCCCATATTGCCTCACTACTTAAATCCTCCCTAGTGGCCTCCTTCAGCACAGCTCTGATATCCTCTGACCAGTAATGCCACCACCTCTGTCTCATCTGAAGCATTGACATCCAAGGATATTTAGTTGTCAATCTTGCCTTTCCCTCAATCAAGTCTCAGTAATAGCAATAATGGTGGCTCAGTGGTTAGCAATGCTGCCTCACAGCGCCAGGGACCTGGGCTCGATTTCTGCCTCGGGTGATTGTGCAAACTCCACACAGACGGTCTCCCTGTGTCTGCGTGGGTTTCCTCTGGGTGCTCTGGCTTCCTCCCACAATCCAAAGATGTGCAGGTCAGATGAATTGACCGTGCTAAATTGCCCATGGTGTTAAGTGCATTAGTCAGAGGAAAATGTAGAAGAATGGGTCTGGGTGGGTTACAGTTTGGATGGTCAGTATGGACCTACTGGGCCAAATGGCCCATGTCCACACTGTAGGTAATCTAATCATACTCTCAGGTACTAATCTATACCCTAAGTTCATCTGCCTTGCCTCGTACACTTCTCGCATTAAAACAAATGCATGTCAGACCACCTGTCCCTTTGCCTTCTGGATCTGCTCCCTGCCTACTCTTCCCATTAGTCACGCTGTCTTCGTTATTTAGTTCCTTACGGGCTTTAGTTTCTACGTCTTTACTGTCCACAAACGCCATTTCCTCAGTAACTCCATCTTGAAGGGTGTCACAGGCTGATGAGGTATGTGACTGGCTTTAACATTAAATGGGGTTTAAAGCTCTTTGCAATGCTTTGCAAAACTTTTGTCCATCGTAAGACCCTAGCTGTAGGATTGAAAATTGTCGAAGCCAAGTCGGAACAACAGTACCACAATAAACTTTGCTAGTGTACTCAATGTTAAAACAGCAATATTAAACCAGGAGTATTCTGAAACTGTTGCAATCTCCATTAAAATGAAACCTTGCAGCATTTGCAAAAACCTTGCTACTGTAAGTAAACGTATTAGCAGAGGGCCAGTGCCCTTTTAAGGAACATGGAATGAATGCTGTTGCAAAATCTGGTTGAGTAGTTGATAATCCACGTTTCATTTGTGACATAAAGGGCAGATTTGTTTGCATCAAATCTCAATATCCATATGCTAAATGCAGATTCTTGCAAGTGATTACTGGCTATAGGATGTCAGGCTGGTCAGTCTTTATGTCAAAACATATTTCTGTTGGAGATACTCTGGAAAATGTTTTTCTAAATTTTGAGCCTGTAAAATTTTAATGAAGGGCTTTATTTCAGTTGCATACAAATCCAGCCGTTCAGGCTGAAATTGAAAGTTAATGTCCAGACATCCTTGATAGCCAGTAAGTGGGACAGTTTTCAATGTCATTTTCAGAGAAATTAAAAAACTAGCAGAACGGACTGAGTTCACCACCCTTCCCACTTTCTGGAATGCACTTTTTTCTTTGAAAATGCTTTATACCTTGGGAGTCAGAACCTCACCCCAACTTATATTAGCTGACCCTCCCTGGAGATTTGATTTATTATTGTCACATGTACCTAGGTATGGTGAAAAGTTTTGTTTTCTGTGCAGTACAGGCAGATCATACTTTAAAAGTACAGAAGGATAATAGAACAGAGCAGCACATAGAATGTTACGGCTGCAGAGAAGGTATAGCAGAATTTAGGTTTAAAAGAGCAGAGTGATTGTAAGATACATAAGAATAAGACCTACTGTAGAGACCTCAGTCACCATGTATTGGTGCCACCTCAAATCTGCTGCGTGCAACAGAGCAAGCTTCTTGAATTGCATGTTGAGATAATTGAGAAGTTCATAGCTTCATTGGTGCCTCAATGTCTCTTGACCAGAGAATTTTATGCCGTTTTGTAAATTGGTCAATTTGCTTGATACTTACATTCTAGGTAAAATTGGCATATAACAGAGGATGAGAACTGTTATCAATATTATGATCCTTTGTCCAAAGATTTTAAGTGTTCAAATTTGGAAATGCTTTATTGCAGTTTTAGTATTTCATTCCTTTTTAAGGATGACTTGTGTCAGTATATTTTACTTGTCTGAATTATTGTTTTGGTAGTAAAAGCACAAGATGTCAAGTAATGGTTTGTATTCTTCTTGCAGTCCTACAAGCACACTCCCAAAAGAAAACACTGGAATGATGATCAACCAAAGAACTGCAAGAAATCGCGCACACAGATTGCTCAAGATAACACAGAATGCAGTGATGAGAATTCAGAAAGTCAAGCCATGACAAAAGAAGCATATCAACTTCTAGTTAAAAGTATACTTACTTAATTTTCCAAAGCTGTTTCAAAATAAATTAAGGTATTAACGTTGTGCAGTCAACTTAAATTCTTATTTAACCAAGTGTTCTGCTAATTTTTATAGCTAATCCAAGTTCCATCTACTGGAAGGAGTTGGCAGAAGAGCGAAGGAAAGCCCTGTTCAAAGTTTTACAAGAAAATGAAAAGGTAGGTACCCTTGTTACCATTGTAGGTTATTTATTTTAAATTAACACTAAACTTGAAAATGTTCGAAATGTGACCTTTTGAACATCCCCTACAGCTGCATAAAGAAATTGAACATAAAGATGAAGACATTTTGAAGTTACAGAAAGAGAACCAGGAGCTTGCAGAGTTAGCAGAGCATGTGCAGTATATGGCTGATCTGATTGAGGTGAGAAGACTTACTGTGTGGTGAAAGTGATGATTTGGTTACTGTTCTTCAGTCTCTCAATGACCCAAATTAACCCTTAATTCATTTTGTTTGTATCTTGTTTTGCCATCCTCGTCATTTTCACCAGAAATTGAAGTTAAATATGGTCACAGTTGAACTTTTAATTTACAACTATTAAACTGCTTTGTTTCTAACTTGAGGTATCATATTTGAAACAACATACAATGGATCTAACTGGATAAAAGCAGGAAGGATATCCCTGATGACTGGGGTCATGGTCTAAGGCTAAGAGGAAGGCCATTTTGGATAGATGAGAAATTTCTTCACTCCAAGCATGGCAAGTCTTTAGAATTCTCTGCCACAGAAAGTGGTTGAGGCCAAAATATTGAATGTTTTCAAGAAGCAGTTAGATGAAGTCTTGGGGCTGCAGGAACCAAAATATATAGGATGAAAAAAGGAACTAAGAAGGATGGCCATACTGACTGGTAGAGGGCAAAGTTGAGGAAAATCCTTTTGAGGGTTGCAAGTCTATGAAGTTCATTTCCCCAGAGAACGATCAAAACAGTCAGATTCATGATTAGCTAGGCATCAGAATACAATAGTTAAGCAGGAAAGAGGATTGTAGCTTCTACTCCAATCAGTCATGACCACCTTCAAATGGTGCAGCAGGTGAGAGAGGCCACTTGGCCGACTGTTTCCCCGAAGTTGCATATTCAACTTCAGTTTTACTTGGGTGTCTTGATGCCGCACCCTGTCAAATGCTGACTTGTCAAAGCAATAAGTTGACTACCTCACTGGAATTTTTTTAAATCTAGTTTGGATCAAGAATTCATGAAATATTAAAGATAGATGGTCCTCATGAAATCCAAACTGAGCATCATTTTGATAGCATTGCAGACCATTCATTTTATCACTTCTGTAAGTTTTTAATTACAAAATTGGGTGATTAGTTGGCTTAGATTTTTCCTGTCTTTTGTGTGGAGTTCTCCATGTCTGAAAGCCAGGATTAAAGCTGTCCAGAAGCAGTTAATTGCAGATTTAGTTATCTCCAGCTCTACAACTAGGTTATTGTTTGGGCCCATTACATTTGCAGTAAGTAAGATCTAAATACTGTGATGCTGGAAATCTGAATCAAACTATGCAGGGGAAACTCAGTACGTCTAGCAGCATCTCTGCAGAGAAAAACAGTGGTAATGTTTTGAGTCTATTATGACTTCAGATTAGAGTATATTTGCATTATTTGGTAAAAAAAGGATACACAGTAAAAAAATTTTAAGACCACATTTTTGAGGATCTCAAGCTGGCCACATACTGAGCTACTGGTTGAAGTTGGCTGCATATCTAGCCTTGTTCTTTGTACTTGTCTTGAACTTGCCATATTTGAAGGTAGGGTATTAATAGAGGTGATTGTTTAATTCTGTTTCTATTTGCAACTATGTTAGGACTGCAGAGTTTTGATCTGGTCTGTTGGGTTTTTTTTGTGATTGTATAGCTCAATCTACAGCATCCCACTTTGTTTTTGAAGTGAGTGTAGTACTGTGTTGTAGCTTTGCCAGATTTGCATTGATCTTTGAGTTACTGAAGCTCATATACTGAAGCTCATATGCAGTCTTCATTGAACTAGTGTTCATCATTACTATCCATCTAAGAGGAAAAAGTGAAGGACATCTTGGGATTACAGGTTGCATCCAGGATTTGAACCCAGGCCCTTTGAACATTAACTGAGTTTTTTGATTAATAGTTTACCAATAATACCACTAGGCCATCATCTGATTGAAGCAGTTCCAGTTTCACAGCAGTTATTAGGTTCATGATCACCATTAGTCATTTTGGTATATTCCTGATTTGAGTTTACTAACTGAATTATCAAACTGTTGTCGTGAACTTGAACATTCACTGCAGACCATTGAATTACTTGTCCAGTAATATATCCAGTCTGTTTTTTGTACTGATTTCATTCCTACACTGAGCATCTTGCATGAATGCACAAACTAATTAATTATATGATGAACTCTAATTATTGAGATTTTTGTGGATGTCCTGGTAAGTCCAGGGTTGTGTACAAATTAAATTTTTGCTTTGAAATGTTAATTGTGCCTGTTCCATTAATTAACTGTCCTAGTTGTCAGCATGTTTCTACAAGTTGCATTACCCCCTTCTTTAATTAGTCTGCAAGCATGATTGATGTATTAAACAGTGCTACTTTAGTTTGGCTAATTTCTTTTATTCTGACTATCATTTCTCTATAATTTCAAACAGAAGCTAACTGCACAGAGTGCTGATGACCAGGAAGCTGTGCCAGAGCAGGAAGTTGAGCCAGAGCAGGCTACAGAAGGAGCACCTCTCGATGAGAATTCTGAGATCGTGTCTGAAAAAGAAGATTAGATATATTATTCTAGACTGCTTTAAAAAGCTGCTGACGCCAAAGGGGAGGGAGACTTATTTCCCCTGCATACAGTGCTGCAAAGAACTGCCAGTTATCTGAACTGCCATCCTGTCTTTAGTACGAGTGGTCTTATGGAATGTTTCATGCATATTTTGATAATTGCATGTTTAAAATATTCCTTTTTGTATAAGGAACTATAATTAGGTAGTCAATAAAATTGATGGACAAGGTTTTGTCTTTTTTTGGCATGTAAATGCATTCCAGGAAGATGTATATTTAAGAATTTATGCTTTTGTTCTCATTTTAGTGTATACACCATTTTGTGTAATAAATTACTACTTAAAAGTTTTTATTTTTCCTTTTGGTATTTGATATTGAATAGTTTTCTATGTGACAGGTTAAAATAGTCATGTTACCTACCATGTAATAAAATCAGTTTCTTCAGTTAAATAGAAACCCATGGCACAGTCAAGTTTCCTACTAATAAATACTTTTTTAAGAAATTGCCTGTCTGGTGAACAATTGTAATGATGATCTGGAGCATAAAAATGGATCCAGCAATTTAAAATTTGTTTGGCTCTGCTGAAAGTTCATTTTATAGGATAAATGCTTTCCAATTAGAAGGAAGCAATTCTATACAGGGCATTCATGTGATAAATGAAACTGCCAGATGCTGAAATGTGCAACGCAAGGCCACTGGAGGAAAATTGATAGTAAAAGTGAATGTGCAAATAGAGTGGGTGGAGAGAAAATTAGGAGTACCCATGAATTGCAAAGATAAGAGCCCATAATGCTCTGGGCAAGGTACTGACCTTGATAGAGGATTGGCTGACTGGCAGAGAGTGGGGAGGAGAAAATTGGCTTTTTTTTTCAGGAGAACAGCCAGTGATGATGGAGTTCCACAGCAGTCAATGTTGGGATCGAAATTATTCATGTTTGTATATTTGGATGAAAGAACTAAGGGTGTTGTTGCCAAGTTTGCAGGTCACACAAAGATAGGTGGAGGGGTAGTAGAGTTGGAAGTGGGGATACTGCAGAAAGTTTAGGACGGGGCAAAGTGGGAAAGTGTAAATTTACTTTTAGAAAGTTTAGAGGCATAGACTATTTACTAAATGGGGGAAGGTTTTGGAAATCTGAAGCACAAAGGAATTTTGGAGCCCCTGGTTCAGGATTCTGTTAAGATTAGCATGTGGTTTCAGTTGGCATTTACAAAGGCAATGCAACATTAGCATTCATTTTAAGGGGTTAGGAATACGTGAACAGTAGTACTGTGAGGTTGTGTAAGAGTGTTTAGGCCGAATTTGGAATATTGTGAGCAGTTTTGGCCCAATATCGGGTTGGGTGTTGAAACACAACAAGACTGATCCTGCGGCTGAAGGGGTTGTGATGAAGAACAGTTGAGGGCCTGGGTCTATACATGAGTTTAGAAGGATGAGGGGGAGATCTGATTTGAAACTTGCATAATAGTGGATGTGTAGATATTTCCACTAGTATGAGATACTGGGACCTGAGGGCACAGCCTCCGAGTGAAGGAGTGACCCTTGAGAACTGAGAAATCTCTTCAGCTACAGGGTAGTGAATCTGGAAATTATTGACTCAAAAGGCTGTGGAGGCCAAGTCATTGAGTGTCTTTAAGACCAAGATAGGTTCTTGATTAGGGGAATCCAGGGTTACTGAGAGAAGACAGAATGAGGTTGAGAATCATGTCAGCTATGATTGAATAGTGGTGCAGACTCTGGGCCAACTACTTCTATATCATGGTGTATGGTCTACAGAAGATTGAATTGATGTATAGTTTCTGTTTTCATTAGATTTCAAACATGTATGCTGTTGTCATTTAAAATTACATTCTGCACACACTGTCATTAAATTAGTACTTTGTGTCAGTTCCCATGAACTTGTTTCTTCTTTCTTAACTTTTTTTTTTTGTCTCCTGTTGTGTAGCAACTTTGAGACTTTTCTGTTGCCATACATAATTTCAACTGTTTTCTGGCCCCAACTACTTGCTGTTCGCTATGCACATCTAATCCATCCACCTCAACACCCTACCAGCCAGTTTCTCTCTTCTACTTCATTGAAAAGAGGCCCTACTCATCCATCAACACGTGCCTTTGGTTTAACTTGTTCTCACTCTAAGCAACTTCAACTCCACTGGTTTCTAAATAAAGAATGGTGCCATGGGTACCTATGTGAATCTGTTATGCAAATCACTGTGGAATGTTCTTTTCCAGTCCTACCTCTATCCTTTTTTTTTCTTTCTAGAACATTGGCTGTATTGTCATCTGCTCTTGAGGTGAACTGTAAAATATTATGGACTTAGTCTCCAATTTTTGTCTTTTCCACTCCTCAATCTGATCTCATCATATGTTTTCATTTCCCTTCCCTGACTTCCCAGTGGGGAAAGAGGAGGACTTGGAGATATTCCTTTATGCACTGTAAGGTGCTAGGACTACATCAAATAAAACCATAAGAAAAGAAAATGTTGTTAAGTGACATCACAGGATAGTTGTAATTTACTTGAGTGGTTGCTGTTAGGAATTGTTTCAATTACAGTAAGTTGGGGGAAAAAGACTATTTCTAAACTAGCACAGGGAAGGAAAGGATCCAATTTGTGAGAGTAAAAATATTCTATTTTCCACTGGTTTTAGGTGAGGGGTTAAAGTAACTAACTTACTATATGTAACCTTCTTAGATATGGTGGGACAGCTCAGCTTAGTCAAGTAGAATGGCATGGATGCTTATTATGACCTGTTAGTGTGTAGGAAGTATCACTGGCTACATAAATTGAGCTGCAGGTTTTGGAACTCACAATGGCTGGAGCCACTAAGTTGCATCTGAGAGATAGAGAACTGTGTAGATAGCACATCCAGACAGATGGCCACTGCATATTGGGGGCAAGCGTGAAGAATGGGTGACTGCCAGCAGGATAAGTGAAATGAGCAGGTAGTGCTGGAGTCCCCAGAGGTTCTGCTCAGTAACTGGTTTTCCATTATGGATATTGGTGAGGAGGAATTCAGCAAGCGACAGCCTGTGGCACCATAGGTGACCCTGCTGTGCAGAAAGGCAGTACCAATAAGCAATTCTTCAGGAACGCACAGGTGTTTCTGTGGACATTAACTTGACTCCGGAATGCATAGATGGAAACATTATGCAAGAGGGAGATCTTTAGGTTCCTAGAACAGTCAAGAAACTGGCTTTGAGGGCGATGGCACCTGTAATCGAATAGGTTATATCTTAACAGAGCACGAATTAAGTTACTTGTGAGATGTTTTGAGTTAAACAAACTCAGCAGAGGTGTGGTGGAGGCAGGTTTAATTGAGGCATAACAGATGGTATTGGATGACTGATTTTATTTAAATAATATCCAAGGAAACAAGGAAATGGTAAGAGATTGGCACTGAGTTAGCCCAAATAGCCTACTGCCCCATAACAATTTTATGGTAACAACATTTGTCTGTTGTCTTGAATAACATTGAGTTTTGTATGCTGAATCCAACATTTTCTAATTTTCCATGTCTGCAATTGTGCATGCACTGCATATTAATGTATTGAAATTTTTGAAGCATTACAGTATTCTAATATTTCAAGTTCAATAGTAGGAAAGCTGAATTAAAATCCTTAAGCTGTATGGACCGAAGACATGGTTCCATGGTTGTTAACTTTAAAATAGGTATACTAAAAGCTTTAACTGATATAATTATGCACCATTATCTGTGAAGTTTGATGTAAGAAAAGACATTCAATAACAATTTTCACTTATATAAGCACCTTTTTAATATAGCAATATATGTAAAAGCACTTTAAAGAAGTTTAAATCAAAATTGGCATTAAACCAAAGGAGATATTAGGATAGGGAATCTAAAATTGTTTTTATTTATAAGAAGAGGAAGAGATGTATTCTTGTTTTTTTGAGAGAAGAGGTGGGGTTGAGATCGCAATTGCAGAGCTTTAAGCATAGAATGTTGAAAGTAAGAATGGAAAGTTAGCGGAAATGGGGACTGCACAAGAGGTCAGAGTTGCAGGAAAAAAATGTTTTGGAAGGTTGCAGTCTGGATGAGCTCAGAATGATACATATCCGTTCAAGAGTGTTCAGAATTTCTTCGTCATAGGATCATAGGAAATAGAAGCAGGAGTGGGCCATTCGACCCTTTAGTTGACTTCACTATTCAATACATTCATGGGTTACCCAATTGTGGTCTTAGCAGCACTGGCTGAAATCCTTGATTCTCTTGTGAAAAATTTGCTCAACTCATCCTTGCATTGATTTAGTCACTTAGCCTCTACTGCTTCCTGTGGAAGAGGATTCCAAATAAACCTTTGAGAAAAGAAATTCCTTTCACATCCACCATAAACCATAAGAACAAGGTTCCTGCCTCATTAGATAAATATGGAAAACCAAAATCTCTCAATATTTGGTCAGTTTAAAACTTGAACTGTGGTAAAGGGCCACGAATCTTGTGCCTTTTGAACGAGCAAAAATCCAGATGACGTTCTCAACTGGATCCTTGCTGGAAAGTTTCTGCAAGGATTGGATTTTGGTTGTGATTCTCTTGATAACTGAGTAACCCATAGATAACATCTGGGCTTGTGATTAAAGAATAGTAGCATAGAGCTTTACAAAGTCACTGCCAACATTTCAGTAAATATTGAGGATAAGAGTGAGAATGATTAGACAGTACTCACTGTGCTGTAGACTCTGGGCAATCTCAAAAATATAGACTTTTAAAGTTCTTGACAAGCATTCATAGTTCTTGAAGTACTTGATTAAATGTGTCAGTTTCTGGCTTTAATGAACAACAAATTACACAAAATATTAATAATTATCTGCCTCGGGTGACTGTCTGTGTGGAGTTTGCATGTTCTCCCCGTGTCTGCGTGGGTTTCCTCCGGAAAGATGTGCAGGTCAGGTGAATTGGCCATGTTAAATTGCCCATAGCATTAGGTGCATTAGTCAGAGGGAAATATGTCTGGGCGGGTTACTCTGGGGAGGGTCAGTGTGGACTTGTTGAGCCGAAGGGCCTTTTCCACATTATAGGCAATCTAGTCTAATCTAATGGTAAACATGCAGAATCATAAACATTTATAACACCTTTTAAAAAGTTGTTCTCTGGTTGCATCTAATTAAATATTGGTTTTCTCTACTTGCTGTCCTTGAGCTTTATAATTACTAACAATAGTGAAATGAATGTACTTTGGCAGCAGTAAAAGATAATGTCACTGAAAATTGAATTGAAATAGAAATATTCTAAATCTCAAGGCTAATAATCATTGGTAAAATATTAAAATGATGAACAACTTCAAGATTGTAATGGAATCCCCCCCTTGAGCATGGAGTCCTAACTCTAACAAATGGCCAATTGATTGTGATGAAATATGAACAATTGCCCTCTATTTGAATTTTCAAGTTTGAGCAAAGAGTTGGAATGTTCCTGTTACAATATAGTTTAAAAACACGTAACACTGTCTTGGATCCTGGTCTAATTTGGTCGGGGCTGTTGGCAGCTCATCAGCGTCAGTGCTTGGCTTTCATTCCCAGAATGTATCCAGTTCAGCCAGTTATGTGCATGCACTATGTTCGTTCGATGTATCGTGTGTTATATAACTACAAAATTCAGTTCAACAGAAGTGTGAGTCCACCTGAAGGGGATAGTCTAGTGCTGAGTTGATTTCATGAGTCACAAACTGAAAATTAAAGTATTGACAACAAATATTTAACATTTTATGTTTCAGCTTCTCAGTTTCAGCAAAGAATAGATGGTTAGTTCTTTGTTAACATGAATAATTTTACTCAGCATTGATGTCATTGAGTGGAGTTCTTTAAACTTATGTAAGTGCACAAAATGCTGACTTCGTTGCTCTGGTTCTATGTGGGACATTGGGTAGCAAGAACTTGCCACAGCCCCAATTCATTGCACTCTTTGTCCAGTCAAAATGGTATCATTCTCTTGGCAGTCCTCTATAAATGTACTAAATGTTCTATGCCAGGTCTTCTTTGGCTGGCCTCATTGTCATCTTGCAGTGGTTTCCAGTCTACTCCACAGATCTGTATTGATTTAGAATGGTGTGGGACTCTTGGTATGACTCAGAAGTTGTACTAATTTCATACAAGTAACTAAAGTATACTTACTAAATACACACAACATCTTTTTTCTGCCTGTTTTTTTCGGCAATGTTTTTTTTTTAGTTTTCCTGTCAGTTGTTGGGCACGCTATGAGACAACTGATGTCATTTTTGTCCTCTCCAGACAATAACACATTACCATCACTTGCAATAGAAGATTCAGGTACTTATATTTCAAAGCAATCTTTTTAAATACTTAGCAAACTAAGAATATAAGGATGAAATCAGGCTAATAGAGGAAAAACAAATCTTTGTCTCTATCGAACAAAATTTCACAATATTGTAAGCAAAATCAATTTTAAAGGCTTTATTTGAATGAATGGATTGAATTTACCTCTACTCAATGAGTGCATTTGTCTTACTGGTTTTCTATAACCCAGACCAATCATATTTTTGGTTTACTCATCAATCTGTCCTATTTGTAGAAGATTTGTAGCTCAGGTTGAGGTTCTGGATGTAAGCTTGCTTGCTGAAATGGAGGGCTTGTTTTCAGACGTTTCATCACCATAATAGGTAACATCACCAGCGAGCCTCCGGATGAAACACTGGTGGTATGGCCTGCTTTTTTTATGTGTTTAGGTTTCCTTGGGTTGGTGATGTCATTTCCTGTTCCTTTTCGTAGAAGGTGGTAAATGGGATCCATGTCAATGTGTTTGTTGATAGAGTTCCGGTTGGAATGCCATGCTTCTAGGAATTCTCGCACATGTCTCTGTTTGGCTTGTCCTACGAAATGACATCACCAACCCAAAGAAACATAAACACATAAATAAAAAGCAGGCCATACCACCAGTGTTCCACCGGAGGCTCCCTGATGATATTACCAAGTATGGTGATGAAATGTCTGAAAACGAACCTTCCAGCTCAGCGAGCGAACCTACATCCAGAACGAAACAGATATACTTAAGTTGTCATTCTCTTACCATTTGGTGAGTTGGCAGCTATTTGTTTTAAGGGGAAGAAAATCTGACGGATTTATTCCCATATGCCTTTATTTCCTGTTGCTTGCTTGGCAATGAATGTATCTGTTTGCCACTCATGTTGTTTCGTCCCTTTAGCAGCATTGGAAGAACAGGAGAACCTTTGAGCCTGTACTGCCATTCAATCATAGCTGATCTACCCTGCTACGTTCTTACTACATTCACCTGGCTTGGTTCTGTAACTAGTAGAATCATAGAATCCCTACAGCATGGAAGCAGGCCATTCAGCCCATTGAGTCCACACTGACCCTCTGAAAAGCATCAGACTCACCCCATACCTATCTCCATAACCCCACATTTTCGATGTGGGAAAATGCGAGCTAATCTCCATATCCTGCACATCCCTGGACACAATGGACAATTTAGCATGGCCAACCCACCTCACTTGCACATCTTTGGACTGTGGGAGAAAACCAGAACACCCAGAGGAAATTCATGCAGATATGAGGAGAATGTGCACACTTCACACAGACAGTTGCCAGAGAATGGAATCGAACCTGGGTCCCTGGCGCTGTGAAGTAGCGATGCTAATTGCTAACCACTGAGCCACACTGCCACCCGCAAAGATACCACTTATGACAAAAATTTCTCATTGTTTTAAAATTGCCAGTCAATCGAACTCATTTAGCTTTTGAGGGAGCAGGTTCCAGATTTTAATAGAAACATAGGAAAATAGCAACTAGGAAAAGAAGTAAGTTACTTGGCCATTCAAGCCTGCTCAATCATGGCTGATTGTCTACCTCAATGCCATACTCCTACTTTCTCCCCATTCCCCTTAACATCTCTAAAATCTAAATAAGTATCTATCCCTTTCTTGAATGCATTCAGTGACTTGACCTCCACAGCCTTCTGTGATAGAGAATGTCATCGATTCACTACTCTGTGAGTGAAGGAATATTTACTCATCTCAGTCCTATACCATCTATCCTGCATCATGAGTGTGTGTCTTCTGGTTCTAGACTCCTCAGCCAGAGGAAATATCCTCCCTGTATGAAGACTGTTCAACCCTGTTAGAATTTTATATTTTTCAGTCAGATCCCCTCTCATCCTAAACTCCAGTGAATACAGGTCCAGTTGAACCAATCTCTCCTCATACAACAGTCATGCCATTCTTGGAATCAACTTAGTGAAGCTGTGCTGCACTCCCTCTATGGCAAGTATATCCTTTCTTTGATAGGGAGAACCAAACTGCATGCAATCCTTCAGACATGCTCTCACCAAGGTCCTGTGTAACTGCAGTAGGACATTCCTACTTCTGAACTCTAAGCTCCTTGCAATGAAGGCCCCATTATACCATTTGTCTTTCGAATTGCTTACCATACTTAGCGGTCTACTTTCACTAACATGTGTACAAGGATTCCCAGATCTCTTTATATATCCAATATTCCCAATATATCATCATTTAAATAATACTCTTCCCTTCTGTTTTTCACATCCAAGTCAATAATTTTTCATTTGCACACTCACTTGTCTTAATAACTCCGAAATCTACTTGCATCCTCCTCAACACATAATCCTAACCAATTTTATGCCATCAGCAAACTTGATAATGCTACATTTGGTTCCCTCATCCATGTCATTTATAAATATTGTGAACAGCTGGGGCCCAAACACTGATCCTTGTAGTACTCCACTAATCACTGCCTGTCACTCAGAAAAAAGATCAATTTAGTCATAGAGTCACCGAGATGTACAGCATGCTGACCATGACTTCATTACCAAAGACTGATACCTAGAACAGATGCTTTTTAGCAGACCATCAAAAGGGACAAATCACTCACAAGGACTTTTTAGGAATTTTCAAGACATGGGTTTCCTGCATGACAAAAGCCAGCGCTCCTGAAATATGTAAGCATATGTAGTTAACCACAGTGTTCCATTCTTAGGCAAGTGCTAACTCATTTTTCATGAGATTCTTCAGCCACTTACTGGAGAAGAGTTGGTTCCCATTGTCTTCCTCAAGGCTAATCTTTGGAGAAACTTCTCAGAGAAAGGGAATAGTCCAATCTAAACTTGTGGAACTGCCAGCTCGACAAAACTTTTATTAACAGGGCTGGGTACTCCATCCTTATTTGCAAAGTACTCCCGTTCAGTATAAATATTCAGAGCTCAATAAAGGCAACATCTCTGATATTGTGAGACTCCCTTATTACAGCACTGGTGCCAATCTAAATTCTGTGCTCAAAAATGAACAGATAGACAGGAAAAGACAAAATGATCTGCATCAAAATGATCTATGCTTCTTAACCCACCTGAAACCTTTTGAAGGGCTAAAGGATTTTTAAGGACATATTGTGCTTAGAGTCATAAGGTATTAGAGCTGTATAGCGCGGAAACAGACTCTTCAATCCAACTCGTCCATGCCAACCAATTATCCTAAATTAATCTAGTTCCATTTGCCAGCATTTTGCCCATGTCCCTCCAAACCCTTTCTATTCATATACCCATCCAGATACCTTTTAAATGTTGCAATCATACCATCCTCCTTCATTTCCTCTGGCAGTTAATTCCATACACGCACCACTTCCTGTGTGAAAAAAGTTGCCCCTTAGATCTCCTTTAAATCTTTCCTCTCTCACCTTAAACATATGCCCTCTCATTTTGGACTCCCTTACCTGGGGAAAAGACCTTGACTATTTATCCCATCCATGCTCATCATAATTTTATAAACCTCAATAAGGTCACTCCTTAGCCTCTGACACTCCAGGGAAAATAGCCACAGCCTATTCAGCCTCTCTCTGTAGCTCAAACCCTCCAGCCCTGGCAATATCCTTGTAAATCTTTTCTGAATCTTTTCAAGTTTCACAACAGCCTTCTGATAGGAAGGAGACCAGAACTGAACTGAGCTATACGGCATGGAAATGGACCGATCAGTCCAACCAGTCCATGCCGACCCAGTCCCAAACTAAACTAGTCCCACTTGCCTGCGCTTGGCCCATATCCCTCCAAACACTTTTTATCCATGTACTTATCTAAAAGCCTTTTAAATGTTGTACACATATCCATCACTTCCTCTAGAAGTTCATTCCAATATGAACCACAATCTGTGTCTTTTTTAAATCTTTCTCCTTTCACCTTAAAAATATGTTCCCTAGTTTTGAAATTCCCCACCCTAGGGAAAAGACACCAGACATTCATATTATTTATACCCCTCATGATTTTAAAAACCTCTACAAGGTCACCTCTCAACCTCCTACGCTTCAGTGAAAAACATCCCAGCCTACCTAACATCTCCCCATAACTCAAACCCTCCATTCCCGGCAACATCCTGTCAAATCTCTTCTGAACTCCAGCTTAATAATATCCTTCCTGTAACAGGGAGACCAGAACTGGACACAGTACTCCAGAAGGGACCTTACCAAGTCCTGTACAATCTCAACATAAGGTCCTAACTCCAATGAAGGCAAGCATGCTAAATGCCCTCTTCACCAATATCTATATTACATGTAAACTTCAAAGAATTATATTCCTGAACCCTGAGGTCTCTCTATTCTACAACACCACCCGGGGCCTTACTTTTAATTGTATGAGTCTTGCCTTTGTTTGTTTTACCAAAACACAATACCTCGGTACTCTTCAGCCCACTGACCCAATTAATCAAGATCTCTTTGCAATCTTAGATAACGTTTTCTACTATCCACTATACCACCAATCTTGGTGTCATCCACAAATTTACAAACCATGCTTTCCCCATTCTCATCTAAATTATTTATATAAATGACAAACAAAAATGGACTGAGCACTGATTCATGTGGAACACCACTGGTCACAGGCTTCCAGTCTAAAAAAGAACCACCCACCATCACGGTCTATCATGTCAATTTTGCATCTAATTGACAAGTTCATCCTGAATCCAATGTGATCTAACTTTACTAATTAGACTACCAAGTGGAACCTTGTCAAAGGCTTTACTAAAATCCAAGTAAACAATGTCTACCACTCTAGCCTTGTCAATCTTATTGGTTACTTTCTCAAAAAACTCAATCAAATCCGTGAGACATGATTTCCCTGCACAGAGCCATGCTGACCATCCCAAATTATTCCTTTCTCTTTCAAATGCATATAAATCCTATATTTCAGAATCACAACATTCACTTGATAAGAGGTTTGTGATACCATAGAGTAGCTAAGGGCAGTGCCGTTAAAGTTGTGCAAATGGACTTTCAAAAGGCATTTGATAAAGTATTACCCTTCTGAGCAAAGTTAGGGCTCATTGTATACAAGAGGCAGCACGAAAAATAAATTAGGGAATTCAAAAGGAATTGAATATTTGGTAAAGGAGAATGCATTGTTGGGTTATGGAGAAAGATTATGAGTCTGGAACTAACTAGATTGCTGTTCTTGCAAATGGTGTCTCAGTACAGTATAATGTTACATTCTCTAAAGAGCTGGCAGCCAATGAGATTAAATTGATAAGATACCTACTTTTGCATTTCACTCAGTTGTACCTTATTATTCAAAGTTTGTGAGAAGATTTGTAGCTCGGGTGCTCGTTGTTGTGGTTCTATTCGCCGAGCTGGGAATTTGTGTTGCAGACATTTCGTCCCCTGTCTAGGTGACATCCTCAGTGCTTGGGAGCCTCCTGTGAAGCGCTTCTGTGATGTTTCCTCCGGCATTTATAGTGATTTGTCTCTGCCGCTTCCGGTTGTCAGTTCCAGCTGTCCATTGCAGTGGTCAGTATATTGGGTCCAGGTCGATGTGCTTATTGATTGAATTTGTGGATGAGTGCCATGCCTCTAGGAATTCCCTGGCTGTTCTCTGTTTGGCTTGTCCTATAATAGGAGAAAGTGAGGACTGCAGATGCTGGAGATCAGAGCTGAAAATGTGTTGCTGGAAAAGCGCAGCAGGTCAGGCAGCATCCAAGGAGCAGGAGAATCAACGTTTCGGGCATGAGCCCTTCTTCAGGAAGGCTCCTATAATAGTAGTATTGTCCCAGTCGAACTCATGTTGCTTGTCATCTGCGTGTGTGGTTACTAAGGATAGCTGGTCGTGTCGTTTCGTGGCTAGTTGGTGTTCATGGATGCGGATCGTGAGCTGTCTTCCTGTTTGTCCTATGTAGTGTTTTGTGCAGTCCTTGCATGGGGTTTTGTACACTACATTGGTTTTGCTCATGCTGGGTATTGGGTCCTTCATTCTTGTGTGTTGTCTGAGAGTGGCTGTTGGTTTGTGTGCTGTTATGAGTCCTAGTGGTCGCAGTAGTCTGGCTGTCAGTTCGGAAATGCTCTTGATGTATGGTAGTGTGGCTAGTCCTTTGGGTTGCGGCATGTCCTCGTTCCGTTGTCTTTCCCTTAGGCATCTGTTGATAAAATTGCGCGGGTATCCGTTTTTGGCGAATACATTGTATAGGTATTCTTCTTTCTCTTTTTGCAGTTCTGGTGTGCTGCAGTGTGTTGTGGCCCTTTTGAACAGTGTCTTGATGCAACTTCTTTTGTGTGTGTTGGGGTGGTTGCTTTCGTAGTTCAGGACTTGGTCTGAGTGTGTGGCTTTCCTGTATACCTTTGAGGTGAATTCTCCGTTCGGTGTTCTCTGTACCATCACGTCTACGAATGGGAGTTGGTTGTCCTTTTCTTTCTGTCTAGTGAATCGGATTCCTGTGAGTGTGGCATTGATGATCCGGTGTGTGTTCTCTATTTCCGTGTTTTTAATGATTACAAAGGTGTCATCCACATATCTGACCCAGAGTTTGGGTTGAATTTGCGGTAAGACTGTTTGTTCTAATCTTTGCATTAAGCTTCTGCTAGGAGTCCAGAGATGGGTGAGCCCATGGGTGTGCCGTTGATTTGTTTATATATTTGGTTGTTGAATGTGAAGTGTGTTTTGAGGCACAGGTCCAGTAATTTGAGTATGCCGTCTTTGTTGATAGGTTCACCGTCCTGTTGTCTGTTCTGTATGTCCAGCAGGTTGGCTATTGTTTCTCTGGCTAGGGTTTTGTCGATAGAGGTGAACAGTGCCGTTACATCAAATGAGACCATAGTTTCTTCCTTGTCTATGTGTATATTTCTGATGATGTCCAAGAATTCCTGTGTTGACTGTATAGAGTGTCTGGATCCGCTGATCAGGTGTTTCTGATCAGACAACGGAACGAGGACATGCCGCAACCCAAAGGACTAGCCACACTACCATACATCAATAGCACTTCCGACCTGACAGCCAGACTACTGTGACCATTAGGACTCATAACAGCACACAAACCAACAGCCACTCTCAGACAACAACTCACCAGGACGAAGGACCCGATACTCAGCATGAGCAAAACCAATGTAGTGTACAAAATCCCATGCAAGGACTGCACAAAACACTACATAGGACAAACAGGAAGACAGCTAACGATCCGCATCCATGAACACCAACTAGCCACGAAACGACACGACCAGCTATCCTTAGTAGCCACACACGCAGATGACAAGCAACATGAGTTCGACTGGGACAACACTACTATTATAGGACAAGTCATACAGAGAACAGCCAGGGAATTCCTAGAGGCATGGCACTCATCCACAGATTCAATCAATAAGCACATCGACCTGGACCCAATATACCGGCCACTGCAACAGACAGCTGGAACTGACAACCGGAAGCGGCAGAGACAAATCACTATAAATGCCGGAGGAAACATCACAGAAGTGCTTCACAGGAGGCTCCCAAACACTGAGGATGTCACCTAGACAGGGGACGAAACGTCTGCAACACAAATTCCCAGCTCAGCAAACAGAACCATAACAACCTTATTATTGTGGTGTAAAAGAAAAACTGAGGAAACCAAATTAATTTAGTTTGTTCTCAATAGAGATGTAGGTGTGAACTCCCTTATTAATTTCTCAGCAACTGTTAGAAGCAAGAATGATTGCCAGATAAAATGTTGGCATAAAGACTGAACCTAATCAGTTACTATTGAAATTACAACAGAAATAATTCAGGTGAAGGTCTATAAAATTGCTGACCCATCTCCAAAGTTTTCTTTTTTCACATGCCAACATAAATAAAGCCAAGTCCCTTATCGCTAGTGAGGCTTGACTCCAATTGTACTTCAAAACACACCCAGGCATTCCAATGAAAGAAATCTCAACCTGCATAGAATCTGACTGCAAAATAGGTGACTGTACAGTCCATTGTGCTCGTCTAATATTTTTCAGGTACAATGTACCACTTCCATTTAATCATCAATGAAAGTCCATCTTGCCAAAGCAGTATTTTGGCAGTTTATTTAATACCTAAAATCTACTGAGAAGATTTCCAGTTGATATCCAAACAGTCTCTGCCATGGCTCAGTGAGTAACTCTCTCACTTCTGAGTCAGGAAGTGACGAGTTTGAACCCCTACTTCAAACACTAAATGCATCATCTGGACTGACCCTTCATTGTAGCACTGAGGCAATGATGCATTGTTGTTGGTGCTAACTTTCCAATGAGACAATAAAATGAGACCTTGACTGCTTTTGTATGTCAAAGTTCTACACTATTTCAAAGAATAACAAAAGAGGTCTGCCCGGAGCCTTTGTTTTTTTATAAATGAGATCACTAAAACGGTTATGTAAGAGAGGGATTTATGCACAACATCGTCACTGTGAAGGAGATTTCAGCTGATTGACACAAAGGTCAAGTGTGTGAATTGGAAATTTGGTTCAAGTGGGAATTCAGTGCAAAGGGTGTGCACTAGTGCTTTAAGGCTTACTGCAAGAAGGAAATGGTAAAAAATGTGAGGTAAGTGAGAGATGAGAAAAGGCGAAGATCAAGGGGATGACCCAGAGTGAGACCAGTGGCAAAGTAACATCACAAACCATAGCGTGATGCAAATCAGGGAAAGCAGCTGAGGAGGATTGGTCAATATTGTTATGAATCAGATGCATCCCTCAAATATATCAAGGCGATAGCCTAGAGCCTATTTTTTTTCTTATTTAAAGGCAAGTGTAAGGTGCTGTGTTCCAGATGTAGTTCCATTGGCATACTGCTTGGCTTTAAGCAAAATCTTTATTCTTATATACGGTTAAAATACAAACCAAAGAAAGAAGAATTTGTATATAATTAACTCCATTGGAAAACTTAACAGGATAATAGATTATTTAATTACTAAACACCAGTTGTTCCAATAGAGCAACATCACATAAACACACCCTTGGCAAAGGCAAATTCAGTGCAAAGGGAGTCTCAAATGCAATGTTTCTCCAATCCAGAAGAAAAGTACACGAAGAGAAGATTCTGGCAGAGAAAGGGAGCTCCAGGTTTTTGCTGTGGGTGAGAGAGATGTATAACAGCATCCACAGCGACTTCAAAACCTCAATAGCTGTAACCTACACTAAAACCCTAGTTCTGTGGGAACCTGGCTCCACCCATTCATGCTGTTTTTATTGTTATAATTTAAAAAACACCCAAGGCTTCACTGGCTTGGAAGAGACATCTTTGTACCTCTGGCTCAAAATATGTCTTCAAAAAAAAGACAAAGTACATTTCTCAAAGCCATAGCGCCATCACAATCTTTCTCGTCTTCAAAGAAAGAGTAAGATCTTTAAGTTTCTAGTATTTACTTTCATTTTTTTAAAAATAGCTGGTTAAGTGTAAGATTGATACTGGTTATTTACTTTCATAGAAAGTATCATTTCAGTACAATGTAATATGGAAACCAGGAGCTGGAGTAGGCCATTTGGCCCATCAAGCCTACTCTGCTATTCAATATGTATTGCCTGATTAGCCAACTTAGTATCCTGTTCTTGTTTCCTTCCAATATGTTTTGACCCCTTTAGCCCTAAGAATTAGATCTAATTCCTTCTTGAAAGTATTCAATGTTTTGGTTTTACCTTCTTTCTGTGGCAAACAATTCCACAGGTTCACCACTCTTTGAGTGGGGAGGTGGGGGGGGGGGGGGGGGGGGAATGGGGAGTGGGTGAAGGGGAGGAAGAAGGAAAAGGAATAGAAAGAAGGAAAAGAATGGGCAGGGGCAGAGAGAATGGGAAGGGAGAGGGGAGGGCAGGGGAGAAGGACAGGGAAAGTTGCGGCAGGATGCAAATGAAGAGAGGTGACAAGGAGGGAATAGAAGGAGGGTGAGGAGTGAAAGGTGAGGAAAGTGAATGGAGGAGGAGAATGAAGAGGAGGAAAAGGAGTCATGGTGAAGAAGGAGGCGGTGAGGTGGAGGATGAGGAAGGAGGAGAAGTAGATAGAGGACCAAAGGTTAGGCAGAGAGGGGCATTTGTGACTGTAAAGGAATCCAGTGTAGCTAAGTTACAAATTAAATAAATATGATAGTGGTGATTGGATGGGCAGTATGTTGCTGCTGTAGCCTGTGGAAGCTGCTGGACATCAAGCTGACCAAGCGTGAACCCATTCATAGTAAATGTTTGCAGCAGGCGGAACCTCGGATCCAAGTCGAAGATCTGGAGTTTGATTGGCAGATGATGCACCACCTCAGGGAAGGGGAGGAAAGTGGCCTCAACACTTTCCTTCACAGGGCAGTCACATTCCTTAGACAAGCTAATTTAAAATTAGGGACAGATGGGTGTGACTGCAGGTGAGGCAGGTAATCGCAATTCAGTAGATTGCACTTGAGAAGGCTCAGCTCCTGTGACTGTCCAACATTTATGAGGTTCGTGCAAGGGAGGGGGGGGGCTACAAATTGTCCTCTGCAGCTATAAGTGAGAGTCCTGAAGCCTGTGTTGGCACCCAGTACCAGAAGTAAGGATTTCTCCATGGGCCTGGAGAGGAAGCTGGAATGGGAGGAAAGGGATCCAGTTGTCGTCATCCATGTTGATATCAACAATATTGTTAAGAACAAAGAACAAAGAAAATTACAGTACAGGAACAGGCCTTTCGGACCTCCATGCCCGCGCTGATCCAGATACTCTATCCTCTGTCGCCAATTTTCCAAGGATCATGGGCGGCACGATGGCACAGTGGTTAGCACTGCTGCCTCGCAGCGCCAGAGACCCGGGTTCAATTCCCGACTCAGGCGACTGACTGTGTGGAGTTTGCACGTTCTCCCCGTGTCTGCGTGGGTTTCCTCCGGGTGCTCCGGTTTCCTCCCATAGTCCAAAGATGTGCAGGTTAGGTGAATTGGCCATACTAAATTGCCCGTAGTGTTAGGTAAGGGGTAAATGTAGGGGTATGGGTGGGTTTCGCTTCGGCGGGTCGGTGTGGACTTGTTGGGCCGAAGGGCCTGTTTCCACACTGTAATCTAATCTAATCTAATCTGTACCCCTCTGCTCTCTGCCTATTCATGTATCTATATTTCGCGCCTGCCTCCAGCATCTCTGCCGGCAATGTATTCCAGGCACCCACCACCCTCTGTGTAAAGAACTTCCCATGCATGTTCCCCTTAAACTTTTCCCCTCTCCCATGAACTTGTGACTCCTAATAATGGAATTCCTCACTCTGGGAAAAGGTTTTGTGCTATTCACCCTGTCTATACCTCTCATGATTTTGTGGATCTCAATCAGGTCCCCCCTCAACCTCCGTTTTCCTAATAAAAATAATCCTAATCTTCTCAACCTCTCTTCATAGCTAGCATCCTCCATGCAACATCCTGGCAAACGTCCTTTGCACTCTCATCCACATCCTTCTGGTAATGTGGCAACCAGAACTGTATGTAATATTCCAAATGTGGCCGAACCAAAATCCTATATAACAGTAACATGACCTGCCAACTCTTGTACTCAATATCCTGTCCGATGAAGTAAAGCATGCCGTATGCCTTCTTGACCACTCTATTGACCTGCGTCGCCACCTTCAGGGTACAATGGACCTGAACACCCAGATCTCTTTGTACATCAATTTTCCCCTAGGCTTTTATATTTAGCATATAGAATTGGATCTTCCAAAATGCATCACCTCGCATTTGCCTGGATTGAATTCCATCTGCCATTTCTTTGTCCAACTCTCCAATCTATCTATATTCTGCTGCATTCTCTGATAGTCCCCTTCACTATCTGCTACTCCATCAATCTTAGTTTCATTTGCAAACTTGCTAATCAAACCACCTATACCTTTTTCCAGATCATTTATGTATATCACAGTCAACAGTGGTCCTAGCACAGATCCCTATGGAATACCACTGGTCACAGGTCTCCATTTTGAGAAAATCCCTGCCACGATTACTCTCTGTCTCTTGCTGCCCAGCAAGTTCTTTATCCATCTAGCTGGTACATCCTGGACCCCATGCAACTTCACTTTCTTCATCAGCCTACCATGGGGGACCTTATCAAACACCTTACTGAAGTCCATGTATATGACATCTACAGCCTTTCCCCCATCAATCAACTTTGTCACTTCCTCAAAGAATTCTATTAAGTTGGTAAGACATGACCTTCCCTGCACAAAACCATGTTGCCTATCACTGAAAAGTCCATTTTATTCCAAATGTAAATGGAAACTATCCCTCAGTATCTTCTCCAGCAGATTCCTACCACTGACACCAGGCTTACCGGTTTATAATTACCTGGACTATCCTTGCTATCCTTCTTAAACAAGGGGACAACATTAGTAATTCTCCAGTCCTCCAGGACCTCACCCATATTCAACGATGCTGCGAAAATATCTGTTAAGGTCCAGCTATTTCCTCTCTCGCGTCCCTCAATAACCTGGGATCGGTCCTATCCAGACCTGGGGACTTGTCCACCTTAATAACTTTTAGAATACCCAACACTTCCTCCCTCCTTATGCTGACTTGACCTAGAGTAATCAAACATTTATCCCCAACCTCAACATCCATCATGTCCCTCTCCTCATTGAACACCGATTCAAAGTACTCATTAAGAATGTCACCCATTTTCTCTGACTCCAAGCATAACTTTCCTCGTTTGTCCTTGAGTGGGCCAACCTTTTCTCTAGTTACTCTCTTGCTCCTTATATATGAATAAAAAGCTTTGGGACTTTCCTTAGCCCTGTTTGCTAAAGATGTTTCATGACCCCTTTCAGCCCTCTTAATTCCTCATTTCAGATTGGTCCTATTTTTCTAATATTCTTCCAAAACTTAGTCTGTTTTCAGTTGCTTATGTATACTTTCTTTTTCCTCTTAGCTGGTCTCACAATTTCACCTGTCATCCATGATTCCCTAATGTAACCAGTTCTATCACTCATTTTCATAGGGACATGTCTGTCCTGCACTCTAATCAACCTCTCTTTAAAAGACTCCCATATATCAAATGTGGATTTACCCTCAAACAGCTGCTCCCAATCCACATTTCCCAATCCACAATCCACTCTTCCTTTAGGACCACCCTCGTCTTTGTCCATGAGTATTCTAAAACTTATGGAATTGTGATCACTATTCCCAAAGTAATCCCCGACTGAAACTTCAACCACCTGGCCGGGCTCATTCCCCAACCCCAGGCCCAGTATGGCCCCTTCCATAGATGACTATTTACACACTGCTCTATAAAACCCTCCTGGATGCTTCCCACAAATTCTACTCTATCTAAACCTCTAACATTGAGTGAATACCAGTCAATGTTGGGAAAATTATAATTTCCCATCACCACCACCCTGTTGCTCCTACACCTTTCCATAATCTGTTTACATATTTGTACCTCTATCTCATGCTTGCTGTTGGGAGGCCTGTAGCACAGCCTCAACATTGTTACCGCATCCTTTCTATTTCTGAACTCTGCCCATATTGCCTCACTGCTTGAGTTCTCCATAGTGCCCTCCTTCAGCACAGTTGTGATATCCTCTCTGATCAATAATGCAACTTTTACCTCCCTCTCTATCCCATCTGAAGCATCTTTATCCTGGAATATTTAGTTGCCAATCTTGCCCTTCCCTCAACCAAGTCTCAGTAATGGCAGTAACATCATACTCCCAGGTACTAATCCAAGCCCTAAGTTCATCTGTCTTACCTTCTACACTTCTCACATTAAAACAAATGCACCTCAGACCATCAATCCCTTTGCTTTCATCATCTGCTCTCTGCCTACTCTTCCCTTAGCCATGCTGACTTCATTATCTAGTTCCTTACAGGCTTTATTTACTACATCCTTACTGTCTACTAACTTACTCATTTCATTCCCAAACCCTCGCCACTTTAGTTTAAACCCTCCCCAACCGCGTTAGCAAAAGCGCCCCCAAGGATATTGGTTCCAGTTCTGCCCATGTGTAGATCATTCAATTTGTAATAGTCCCACCTCTCCAAGAACCAGTCCCAATGTCCCAAAAATCTGAACTCTGCACCATCTCTCAAGCCACTCATTCATCCTGCCTATTCTTTCATTTCTACTCTGACGAGCACGTGGCACTGGTAGCAATCCTGAGATTACTACCTCTGAGGTCCTATTTTTAACTTGGCTCCTAACTCCCTAAATTCTGCTTGTAGGACCTCATCCCATTTATTCCCTATATCACTGGTGCCTATATGCACCATGACAGCTGGCTGTTCACCCTTCCCTTTTAGAATGTCCTGTAGCCAATCCTGATCCGTGCACCTGGGAGGCATCATACCATTCGTGAATCTCGTTTTTGACAACAGAACCGCCTATCTAATCCCCTTACGATTGAATCCACCATGACTATAGCCCATCCACTCTTTTTCCTGCCCTTCTGTACAGCAGAGCCAGCCACGGTGCCAAAACCTGGCTGCTGCTACCTACCCTGGGTGAGCCATGTCCCCCAGCAGTATCCAAAATGGTATAGCTGTTTTGGAAGGAGTTGACTGCAGGGGACACCTGCACTGCCTTCCTGCTCTTTCTCTGCCTTTGGTCACCCATTCCCTTTCTCCCTCAGCAATCCTAATCTGTGGTGTGACCAATTTGCTAAACGTGCTATCTACGACCTCCTCAGCATCGCAGATGCTCCAAGGTGTGTCATCAGCAGCTCCACAGCCATCATGCAGTCTAACAAGAGCTGCAGCTGGACACACTTCCTGCACGTGAAGGAGGCAGGGACATCAGCCATGTCCCTGAGCTCCCACGTTGAGCAAGAGGAGCATAACATGGGTCTGGGATCTCCTACCATTTTTACTCTTAAGCTTAATTTATTCCAACTATAATATCAAATAATGGATAAATGAAATAAAAAGAATTTTATCAATCACACTACTTACTAGCACATGATAAAAAAGAAAAAGTTTACCTTATCAACACACCAGAGTCTTTTTCTTTTGGTTAGAGGAGGGTGGGAAACATCACACGTGTTGTGTCTCAGGTTTAGCCATTTTCCAAATATATCAGTTCACTCACCTTCCCAGCGTGCAATTCAACTTCTCCCACTCGGTTCCTCCTTCTCACCACTCCCGCTGCTGCTGCTGCAAAACAGAGGCTGCTGATTCCACAAGGTAAGTACTTAAATTGGAAATTTACCTTCCCAGCAGCCTCCTGGCTCTCGCTTTCACCACTGCTGCTGCAAATGGGAAAGAATTGGACAGTTAGGAGTAAGGTAAAAAACAGAACCTCCAAAGTAATAATCCAGAGATTCTTAACCACTGGCAAACTGACATAGGGTAAATAAGTCAAGGAGTTCAATGCGAGGCTCAAAGATTAGTGTGGATGGAATGGGTTTCAGTTCATGGACACTAGCACCAGTATTGGAGTCGAAGAGAGCTGTTCCAGTGTGATGGGCTTCACTTGAAACATACTGAGACCAGTTTCCAGTCAAATTAAATAACTAGGGCTGTAGAGGAGGCTTTAAACTAATTGCGGATGGGAATGATTTGGCAGAGAGGAAACATAGGCTTACAAAGCAAAAGGATGTGGTAGCATTCCGCGTAGCTATTTGTATAATGATACCCTGAATGGGACAGGAAGGGACAAAGTGTATAAATAAGTGGCAGAGCAGCTCAGTGGTTATCACTGTTTCCTCACAGTGCCAGAGATCTGGGTTCAATTCCTTAGGTGACTGTCTATATGTAATTTGCACATTCTTGTCATGTCTGCGTGTGTTTCTGCCGGGTGCTCTGGTTTCCTCCCGCAGTCCAAAGATGTGCAGGTTAGGTGCATTGACCAAGCTAAGTTACCTCATTGTGTCCAGGATGTGCAGGCTAGGTGGATTAGGTTAGGGGGCTGGGTGGAATGCTCTTCAGAAGGTTGGTGCAGACTTGATGGGCTGAATGGCCTGTTTCAGCACTGTAGGGATTCTCTAATATAGAAAAACATCAGTAAATAGGGTCAAAGGAGAAAGCAAATTTGTAAAAAGGCCAAATGAATGCCGTTTTGTTTGAACATATGTCATACTTGAAACTGCACAAATTGCACAAATAGAGGTTAATGGGTATGATGCAACCAAAAGGGAAAGAAGCAGAAGTAGACCATTCTGTCCATCGAGTTCACTCCACAATTCAATGACTAATCTGATAAACCTTGAACTCCACCTTCATGCCTTTCCCAATTATTGCTTAGTCGTTATGGAGACATGATTACTTCAAGGTCAAAGCAAGGAACTAAATATTCTAGGGTATGTAACTTTTCAAAAGGACAGGTAAGAAGGAAGGGGTGGTGGGTTATTTTTGTTACGATATGATGGAGTAAGTGTGGAGGCAAAAAATAATCTTGGATTAGAAGATGTGGAATCCATATAGGGAAGAATCACTGGTAGGGGTAGTCTAACGGTAGACAGACAGTAGGAGACAGATTAAATCAGAAGATAATGAAGAAATGTGAAAAAGCAGTATAATAATTGTGGACAACTTTAACTTTCATGTAGATTGGGAAAGTAGATGGGCAGAGACACTCCTGAGAAAGAATTAATGCAGTTTATATTTAACAGATTCTTAGAACAATGTTATTGATCCAATCAGGAATCAGGCTATTTGTATTTGCTAGCGTATAATGAGGCGGGTTTAGTAAATGATGTCAGGGTAAAACATTCCCCAGAAAAACATGACCATAACATGGTACAATTTAGCATTTAGTTTAGAGTGAGAAACTTGGTTTGGAAACAACATTGGTAAAGTAACTAAGGAAAGTTATGAAGAAAAGAAAACAGAGCCAGATGGAGTAGACTGGAGAAGGAGTGTAGCAGCAAAGGTGGCTGAGGAGTAATGGCAGATGTTTAAGAAAATAGTTCATGGCTCACAGCAAAGATATATCCCAGTGAGAAAAAAAGATTCTAGGAAGGGAATAAGCCAATTATGGTTAACCAGGGAAGTTAAGAATAGCATTAAATTGAAAGAAAAAAAATACAATATTGCAAAGATTAGTGCTAAGCCAGAGGATTGGTAAAATTTTAACTCAACACCAAAAAGTGATTCAAAAAAGGTAGAAATAAACTTACAAATATACCAAAAGGGACAGTAATAGTTTCTTTAAATATATATAAAGGAAGAGAGAGGTCAAAATGTACATAGCCATTTAAAGTAAGGGGCTGGGGAAATAATAATGAGCTGAAAATGTGTTGCTGGAAAAGCGCAGCAGGTCAGGCAGCATCTAGGGAACAGGAGAATCGACGTTTCGGGCATAAGCCCTTCTTCAGGCTTATGCCCGAAACGATTCTCCTGTTCCTTGGATGCTGCCTGACCTGCTGCGCTTTTCCAGCAACACATTTTCAGCTCTGATCTCCAGCATCTGCAGACCTCACTTTCTCCTCAAATAATAATGAGAACCAGGAAATGGCAAAGGATTGGATAAATACGTTTTTTCAGTCTTCACTGTAGAAGACACTAACAGGATTACAAAAATACTAAGTAATCAATGGGAAAAAGGGGAGAGGAAATAAATGCAACAACAATCACTAGAAATAATGTAGTTTGGAGAATAATGGGGTTAAAGATATATAGGTCCTAGGATTTGATTGGATACACCCTTAGGGATATTGATATATGATGACAGGGATTGTGGTAGTAATCTTCCCAGAATCTTTAGGTTCTGGTAAATGTTGGATGATTGGAAAACTGACAATGTAACAACTTTATTCAAAAAAAGGAAAAAGACAGAAAAAATAGGTAGCTACAGGCCAATAAGCTTACCACTAATTATTGGGAAAATGTTGGAGTCTATTATAAAGAATGTAATAGCAGAGCATTTAGAAATGCATAATAAGGTCAAGCAGAGCCAACATGACATCATTTTTAAAGAATTCTTTGAGGAACTAACAAGCAGGATACATGAAGGGAAAGCAGTGGAAAAGATGTATTTGGATTTCCAAAAAGTGTTTAATAATGGTCTACACAATAAGGTAACAACCTATATTATTGGAGGAAGTATATTAGCATTGATTGAGGATTGACTAACTAATAGAAGACACAGAGTTAGGATAAGGGGAGGAGGGGCATATTCCCACTGATAGCTTTTAAGTAGTGGTGTGCAACAGGGATAAGTGCTGGGACTAAAATCATCCAAAATAATTGACTTAGATGAGGAGAGTGAACAGCCAAGTTTGCTGAAGACACAAAAATAGGTGGGAAGGCAAGTGATGAGGATGACATTAAAGATTCAACAGAGGAATATAAACAGGTTAAGTGAGTGGGTAAAACCTCAGCAGATGAAATATAATATGAGAAAACGTGAGGTTATTTTTATGACACGGAGGCTGAACCCCTCTGATAATTAAACTAATACCTCAGAAAACTTCGCCTTGCCTTGTAATCTACTAAAAGTGTGAGAGTGAAAGAAAACCCCTGATTTCCACTGTTTACAGAAAAAAAACAATTTATTTTTCTAACTCTAACAGTGAACACTAAACAAAACTATAAACAAACCCAAGACCTTTTTTAAAAACTAATCACTATCTGACCCCCAACTCTATAAAAATGCTGCTCCAATAATACAATTACTAAACATAAAATTAATCTCTCAAAATCCATACAATCTCTTATCTTGTCTTCTTTCTGGTCTTCTGAATCTGTTGCTTTCTTCTGTCCTTCCAGATCTGCTGTTTCCTTCCATCCTTCTGACATGATAGGTTGAATACCTATTTCTGGGCTGTAATCATTCTATGATTCTATGACTGTCTAATTTACACTTGTCCTGTAGATGAGACCCTCTTCTATAATTACTTCCAACACCTGCTACTGCGAGAAGGCATCTTTCCTTTGAGAGGTGCAATGATTTTAAGTATGTGAGATACTTAAAGGGCTGCCGACAGAGGTGTAGACACTTTTCGATGCACTTAGCTGATTATGCCATGCAGCTCTATGCTAACAGGCAACACCAAGTCAAACTTTTAGCCCTGTATGTGATTTGATGCACTATTTCATGTAATCATTTTACAACAGCTCAAATACAAAATCAGTCTATTTGAAAATACTACAATCACATATTACAAATAACACAGTCGGGTATTTTTTTTCAGCATGTTTGGAGTATCCTTTGTCTCATCGTATATAGCTTATTTTCTATGTAACTGACCACTGATGCAGTCATATGTTTTCATCAACTAATCATATAACACTGTGCACACTATTCCAAACCTGAAATAACAAGATCTCTTATTCAATGCGTTTCTTTTATCTTTCATGTGCAGGATAATCAGCAGCATCGTTACATGTCATTCATGTGGATTTTAAGTAAGGCAAACAGGATGACAAACCCTACAAACAAAAAAGTTCTTCATTTAGGTAACACAAACAGTTTAAATTAAGTCCTTGATAAATATTTTGTGAGCGACTGCATTTGCCCTGCAATGAACTGCTGATTAAGAACTGCTGATTAAACTAGCATTTTAAATTAGCCAGCCCCTGCAGACTGAAAGTCGCAGTTTATTAGGCAATATGTCGTATTATTCCTACACGTAAATGGGGAATCTTTTGGTCATTGGCTCCACTGCTTTCCATTTCCATTTTATCTGAATTGGAAATGGTGTGTAGCAAGTGTTGCACATTATCATCTCATGTTAGAAGATGGAACATAAAACATAGAACAGTACGGCACAGGAATGGGCCCTTCAGCCTGCGATGTTGTGCCAAACATGACACCAAATTAAACTAATCCCTTCTGCCTGCTATTGGTCCACATCCCTCCATTCCTCGCAGATACATATCCTTATCCAAAAGTCCATTAAATACTCCTATCTCATCTGCCTCCACCATCATCCCTGACTCCACATTCCAGACTTCTATCACTCTGTGTAAAAAACCTGCCCCTCACACCTTCTTTGAACTTGCCCCCTCTCACTTTAAATGTATACCCCTTGGGTATTAGAACCCTCTTGTTCTTCAAGCTGGATCCATAGGCATTGAGTCGTGAGCATGATGCTGGAAAAACACAGCAGGTCAGGCAGCATCCAAAGAGCAGGAAAATCAATGTTTTGGACATAAGTCCTTCATCAGGAATCACCATTCCTGATGAAAGGCTTATGCCCGAAACGTTGATTCTCCTGCTTCTCAGATGCTGCCTGACCTGCTTTGCTTTTCCAGCACCACCCTCTCGACTCTGATTTCCAGCATCTGCAGTCCTCACTTTCTCCACAGGCGTACAACAAATTACATCCTGAAATGCTATGATACAGCTTTACTAAGAGCTTTATTGTTTATAAATTCTGTGTTCAAATAGTAGTAAGTTTAAGACATGAAGATCACTCCACAGTAGGTTGTCTGCACGAAGTCCACATGTTGAAATTTTGTTAATTTAGTTTGAAAAGTACAGTTTCTTTGTAACAGACCCTATAAGATAGATGATAACTTGAGATCTGTTTGAAGGAAGTTTCTAATTATTCAGGCATTATTCCTTGCAGCTCAGAGGAGAAGGTTACTGTCATTTATTACAATAGAATCCACTGAATAAAAATTCTACAAGTTAAAAAGAGCTTCCACTTTAGTGAAAAGTTTAGTTTGTCAAGACTCATTTTTGCAAAGATTTATGCCAAAAAGTTTAAGTACATAAAAAGACAAAACAAGCAAAGACACCTTAATATATTTGATGCTTCCTTTCTTGAGGTTGGATACAATAGTTTCCTGGACTTTATTGTTCAATATCAATGGTAAATTGCAAGGAATAGTTCTGCTAAATTTGTTCTCCTAAAGCAAGTGTCCAGGACATTGAACTGAAATAAATTAAAAAGATGCCATGTTATTACAGCACCAATTACAGGCCAGGCCATCTTTGGGGTCCTGCATTCACTTTTGGTTCTCCACCTGGTGAAATAGATAGTGAAATTGGGAAAGGTCCAAAAGAGGGAGTTACTAGAATAATCGTTTTCTCAAAGAACCCTGACAACACAGTGTTCCGTCGTGATGTACTGGCCATCATAACATTGGGTGGAGGAATGGGGAAGGGCAGCCTTTTCTGACTGAGCTTTTCCTGCTTTTCAATCTTGTATATTTGTAGATGACATTATTCAATATTGGGCAGTTCCATTTCACATTATATGCTGAACATGCTGGGCACTCAGAATTTCACCAATGCTCCTAAGACAGCATCTTCTAAACCTTTAAAAGATGTCATGAAGATCGGTAAAACTGGCTCATTTGAACTGGTTGTAGCCAAATTTAAGATTGGCATCAGCAATTTCTTCACACAACAACAACAGGAGCAAAATCAGAAGTTAGAAGATGTTTTTAATGTAATATAATTTTTAGTACAGGAGCATTATCAAACACTGACATCTGAGATAAAAGCAAATTACTGCGGATGCTGGAATCTGAAATCAAAAGAGAAAATGCTGGAAAATCTCAGCAGGTCTGGCAGCATTTGTAAGGAGAGAAAACAGCTGATGTTTCGAGTCTCGCTGACCCTTTGTCAAAGCATCTGAGACTGAGCTTAGGCTTATTTCATTTCCTTCAGATCTTCAGCATCTACTATATGTTATCACCTTAATAAAACTCCTTTTAGTTTTGACATCTTCCTTAACATAAACAGAACATCAGTAGAATAGGTTTACCTTCCCTATCATTCATTTCTTGAGTGTGAATTGGGTTATAGTGGACCAAGATTAACATGGAAATTAAACTTTATTACGAATTTTACATACATTGTTGGAACATAATTTTTAGTTTTATATGTAAAACACTCAGTTTGAGAAGCTGCTAAACAGAAATAAAAGCAATTGCAAATCAAAGGGTGGCCAAAAGTTAGTGGATATATGAAAACATTAAACAATGGGTCGCCCTTCCCTGAGCTTCTCGGTATGGTTTCTCTCAACAAAGGGATGGTTTAGGAAATTGAATAATCAGTTTATGTCTCTATCTGGGACATCCTAGATGTTAGCGAGTTTTGAGAAGATTGGAACATCCAACCGGAACTCTATCCAAACATATTGAGTTAGACCCCATCTATCACCCCCTGAGAAAAATAACAGGAAATGACAGCACCCCAGGAAATGACATCACCAACCCAAAAAAACCCAAACATATAAATAGAAAGCAGGAATTATCAGCAGTGCTTCGCCTGGAGACCCACTGAAGATGTTACCAAGTATGGTGATGAAATATCTGGAAATGAACCTTCCAGCTCGACAAGTAAACCTACGTTCACATCCTAGATGTGTTACTTCACCATGGAAATTTCATTAGAGTGACTTAAAAAGCAGTAAAATCATGCATATTTTATTTTCCATTACCATCTGTATAGTCTGCATTTTGCAGTCTCTCACAGTCCTTCTCTTTTCCTTTTGCTCCCTCGCTCTATCTCTGAATTTGTTCTTGACCTGTGGCATTTTCCCTCATTCTGCAGAACTGCTCTATGCTTTTACAGAAAATACTGGAGATAGTGTCTACCCTATGAATGCTTTTTTTTGTAACAGACAGGTACCACTTGGCAGTGACTTGGCACTTCAAGGCTTTGTTTCTGTTGCATGCATGCTCCAAGCTCTACCGACTAGTGGCATTGCCCATAAATGCTATCGTGTGGAGGTGCCACTGTTGGACTGGGGTGGACAAAGTTTAAAATCACATGACATCAGGTTATAGTCCAATAGGTTTATTTGGAAGTGCAAATTTTCAGAGTGGTGCTTCTTTGTCAGGTAACTAGTGGGCAGGATCATAGGACACAGTAAAAGATCAAAATGTCACCCAACTGATGTGATGTATTGAACAAACCTGGATTGCTGTTGAGTCTTTAATCACTTAAAATGGGGATGCCGGTTTCGATTGATTAATATGTAAATCCTAGTACTTCTTTCAAGTCATAGTCCCAAGATAACTTAAGGTTTTATCAATATAAAAGAAAGGTGTCATCTCAGCTTAGACAATGCATCAAAAGTGTGAGCTTTGAGTCTGTCAGTATCCCAACCTTGAGTCAGTTTGGTTCTATTTCCAAAGTAGGAATTTATAAAATGCCACATTGACAGATTGTATGACACTTTGATCTTTTACTATAAATTCTGTATCCTATGATCCTGCCCCACTAGCTACTTGACGAGGGAGTAGCTCTCTGAAAGCTCGTACTTTCAAATAAACCTGTTGAACAATAACCTGGTGTTGTGTGATTTTCAACATTGCCCATAAACACAGCCTTAAACCAAACAGTATGGTGAATGTAGTCACCAATTTTGACTCCTAGCCTACAGGTACCTGTCAAAGTCTGTTGTTTGCATCTAATTTGGTAAAAAAAATTGTATCTTCCTAATTTGGTTTAATTATCACAGACTGACAAAATTGGATAGACTTTTCTTCAACATCCACATGCAATACTTGTTCTCCATTTGGTGTGAGGAACGTTACCAGTTCTGAGGACCATTGCGGCAGTTCTGTCACTGATAATATGATCCTCATTTTTTATCATGTTGTCTAACTGATATTGCATCTTTTCCAATAATGGATAACAATTTTTTTTCTTGAAAGGTAGAGGCAAATGGGTTTAGCATCTATTTTTAGGGTATTGTGGTGTTCTTGGTTTAATTTGCTTTTGTCTCTGGAAAATGTTGGAAATCCCTGGCAAAAGATTCATCTGTTCTTCTCTTGGAGTACTATGTTTCCTCTGTCCCACTGACCTAGGTAAATCCATACGTTACTTCTCAGCAGTAAAGTGTACAGATTCTTCAGTATGTAGAGAGTCCATTGTGACTGAGTTTCTTGGTGAATTGACAATGCACCTGAAGTACTGCACCCCTGGATCTTCATGTTTCACGCTCGCAGGTAGAACATTCATTGACTTTCACTGCAGCAACCTATGATCCCGTATTGACACAATCACCCTGTGTTAGATTTAAACTCTGTTTCAAACACTTGCACCATTAAGATGGTGAATCAGAGTCTTTGGTGGCTGTCTTTGGCCTCGTCTAGAAATATTGGTCTACTGTTTTGTTAATCATCCTCAATTTCTTGGATTTTTTTATTCCAAATAATTTCTCTTTGTCAGGACTTTTCCATTGGTAGGGCATTTCTGTGGTATTGGAGGTGATGCTGCTTTGTAGTATTTCTTGAAGCAATTGATTGATTTATTGTTATGTGTACCGAAGTACAGTGAAAGGCTTTGTTTATAAGAAGTACAGACTGATCGTAGTAAGCAAAGATGCACAGATCAGTGGTTGTAAAAGGCATACAGGCTAGATTGCACAGGGCGTGCGCTGGACAAGATCGACATTAGCAGATCAGCATTATTTGAGATTAGAGAGTCCATCAGTCTAATAATGGCCAGGAAGAAGCTGTTCCTGAACCTGTTGGTGTGTGTGTGTGTTCAGGACTCTGTATCTTCTTCCTGACAGAAGCTGTTGTAGGAGATTATTGCCGGGGTACGATAGGTCTTTGATGATGTTGCCAGCCTTTCCAAAGCAGCGAGCCATATAAATGGAGTCTACAGATGGAAGGTTGGTTTCCATGATGGTCTGGGCACAGCAGTTGCTGTATCAGGCCATTATGCACCCGGATATTATGCTTTCTATGGTGCATCTGGACATGCCAAATTTCCTAAGCCGCCTGAGGAAGAGGCGCTGTTGTGCCTACCTGACCATCGCATCTACATAGAAAGTCCAGGACAGGTTGTTGGTTATCCTGACTCTGAGGAACCTGACCATCTCCACCCTCTCAACCTCCACTCCATTGATGTAGATGGGGGCATGTTCTCCTCCTTTCTTTCTGAGGTTAATGATCAGTTGTTCCGTTTTGCCGAGGTGGAGACAGAAATTGTTCTCGTTGCACCCTGTCACCAAGCCCTCTATCTCCTTTCGGTATTTTGACTTGTTGTTGTTAGATATCCATCCTACCCATTGGTGTAGTCAGCGAATTTGTAGATGGTGTGCTTTCGGTATTTGGCAACAGTCATGTGTGTATAGGGGGTCCAGTAGGGGGCGAGTCCAGTAGGGGGTCCCATGCGGGTGCCCAGCTAAGCCTGCCTCTTCGTAGAATATGTGGAACAGTCCATCTTCCGCAACTACACTGGCCCCACCCCCCACCTTTTCCTCCGCTACATCGATGACTGTATCGGCGCCGCCTCGTGCTCCCACGAGGAGGTTGAACAGTTCATCGACTTCACCAACACCTTCCACCTCGACCTCAAATTCACCTGGACAGTCTCAGATTCCTCCCTCCACTTCCTCGACCTTTCTATTTCTATCTCAGGCGACCGAATCAACACGGACATCTACTACAAACTGACCGACTCCCACAGCTACCTGGACTACACCTCCTCCCACCCTGCCCCCTGTAAAAACGCCATCCCATTCTCCCAATTTCTTCGACTCCGCCGCATCTGCTCCCAGGAGGACCAGTTCCAAAAACGTACAACCCAGATGACCTCCTTCTTCAAGGACCGCAATTTCCACCCTGACGTGGTCGACGATGCCCTCCACCGCATCTCCTCCACTTCCCGCTCCTCTGCCCTTGAGCCCCGCCCCTCCAACCGCCACCAGGACAGAATCCCACTGGTCCTCACCTACCACCCCACCAATCTCCATGTACAGCGCATCATCTGCCGTCATTTCCGCCACCTCCAAACGGACCCCACCACCAAGGATATATTTCCCTCCCCTCCCCTATCAGCATTCCGTAAAGACCACTCCCTCCGTGACTCCATCGTCAGATCCACACCCCCCACCAACCCAACCTCCACTCCCGGCACCTTCCCCTGCAACCGCAGGAGGTGCAAGACTTGTGCCCCCACCTCCCCCCTCACCTCCCTCCAAGGCCCCAAAGGAAACTTCCATATCCGCCACAGATTCACCTGCACCTCCACACACATCATCTATTGCATCCTCTGCACCCGATGTGGCCTCCTCTTTATTGGGGAGACAGGCCGGCTACTTGCGGAGCGTTTCAGAGAACACCTCTGGGACACCCGGACCAACCAACCCAACCACCCTGTGGCTCAACACTTTAACTCCCCCTCCCAGTCCACCAAGGATATGCAGGTCTTTGGACTCCTCCATCGCCAGACCACAACAAAACGACGGCTGGAGGAAGAACGCCTCATCTTCCGCCTAGGAACCCTCCAACCACAAGGGATGAACTCGGATTTCACCAGTTTCCTCATTCCCCCTCCTCCCACCTTGTCTCAGTCAAATCCATCGAATTCAGCACCGCCTTCCTAACCTGCAATCTTCTTCCTGACCTCTCCGCCCCCACCCCAGTCTGACCTCTTTCCACCTATCACATTTCCGACGCCCCTCCCCCAAGTCCCTCCTCCCTACCTTTTATCTAAGCCTGCTGGACAAACTTTCCTCATTCCTGAAGAAGGGCTTATGCCCGAAACGTCGATTCTCCTGTTCCCTGGATGCTGCCTGACCTGCTGCGCTTTTCCAGCAACACATTTTCAGCTCTGATCTCCAGCATCTGCAGACCTCACTTTCTCCTGTTACATCAGAAGGCCCATTGTAGGGGATCGAGACAGGCTGGGAGATTGGAGTTGATGTGGGTCATGACTCGAAGCACTTCATGATTATTGAGGTCAGAGCCATGCGTGGTAGTCATTAAAGAACATCGCATATGCTTTCTTAGGTACAGGGATGATGGTGGTGGCCTTGAAGCAAGTGGAACTTTAGCATATGGGAGGGAGAGGTTGAAGATATCAGTGAATATCTCCACCAGTCGGTCTGTATAGGATCTGAGTGTTTGGCCGGGGACACAGTCTGGGCCCATCGGTTTCCTTGGGTTGACTCCCAGGAAGACCGATCTGACATCTGTAGTGGTGATTGAGGGAACAGGTGTGTCCGGGGCTATCAGGGCAGACAACACCACACCACTGGCATTCTGCTCAAATCGAGCAGAGAAAGCATTGAGCATGCCATCCCAATCTCCAACATTAGATGCACTCATGTCCATCTGCTGGGCTCTTTTTGTGCTTGTGGGTTTACCCTGGCTCACACCTTGAACAGTCTAATATGGTCAATAATCTTGATTCCCACTCTTTTGGAGTTTTGTCCAAATTTCCACAGGTTGACAACACCATCTTGAGTCAAACATGTGGTGCTGGAAAAACGCAGCAGATCGGACAGCATCTGAGGAGCAGGAGAATTGACATTTCAGGCAAAAAGGCTTTTGGCCAAAACGTTGACTCTTCTGCTTCTCGAATACTGTCTGACTGCTGTGCTTTTCCAGCACCACATTCTCGACTCTAATCTCTAGCATCTGCAGTCCTCACTTTCACCTAACACCATCTTGAGGCCCACCCATCCAAGCATGTTTCAAGAAACGCATGGTTTCCTTGAAGGTTACAATTATACTGAGCCCTAATGTCTCCTTTAGTAGCACATTGACACACCTGTTCCAATATGAGGTCCTCTTTAGACTGAAGGAAATTTATCTCTGACATCTATAATAATGCAGTCTCGTTGAATGTATCCTTTACAATTCCACATCTTCAACTGCCCGCACATCTGTATAAATCCATTAAAAATGCCTCAATTGATCTTCCATGTCAATGATATTATTGATTTAAGTTCACGCTTTCTATTACTATTTTGTATTCGTCACTGCAGTACACATCGAACGCTTTAATTAATGCTTCAAAATTGGTACTACTTCCTCACATGCTTTTTCTTACCAGAAAGTAATTTGCTACGGGAGCTACAGCAGATATAAATGTGTTGACTTGATGTCTCTATTCCTGAGCATGCAAGTCTCTGTCAGTTCTGTTGTGCTGATAGCACAGCTTCAAGAACTCTAACTTCTAGTCTTGATGTGGTGCCTCTGTAATTTTAAAAAGCTTAGGCAATAGCAATATCTCAGCAGGAGCTGCCAACCCGATTAATTACCGTATCACACTGATTTGGTCGAGGTATTTAAATCTATTTTCCCACTTTTACTTCATTCTTTGGATTAACAGTGTTTGATCTCTGGAGTCTTCCTAAAATGCTACTTAGGCTTCAGAACTTTCCAGTGTTCTTTCCTTGTCTTTAGAACCTTCCTGCTTTTTCTGCTTCATGTTTGAAGTTTTCTGGTGTTCCTGCTGGTAATCTGGCATCTTCCTGTTTACTCCCTTTTGTCTAGTGGGATGCAATCAGACTTCAGATGGAGGCCTTGAAATTTTCCTCTGCCATGGCTATTCACCTTATTTGTGTCTCTCGTGACTTTATAAACCTCTATAAGGTCACCCTTCAGTCTCCTATGCTACAGGGAAAATGTCCCAGCCTATTCAACCTCTCCTTATAACTCAAACCCTCCAGTCTCAGTAAAATCCTTGTAAAACTGTTCAGCACTCATTCCTGTTTAATAACATCCTTCCTACAGTAGGGTGACCAGAACTGTACACAGTACTCCAAAAGCGGCCTCACCAACGTCCTGTCCAACCACAATATGACATCCCAATCCTATAGTCAATGTTCTGACCAATGAAGGCAAGCACACTAAATGCCTTCCTCACCACTCTGTCTACCTAAGATGCCACATTCAAGTAACTATGTACCTGCACCCCCCTCAGTTTCTCAATTGGACAACACTTCTCAGGGCCCTACCATTAACTGTGCAAGTCCCGCCTTGGTTTGTCTTACCAAAATGAAACATCTTGCAATTATCTATATTTACATCCAAATCATTTATCTAAATGATAAAGAACTGTGGAGCCAATGCCAATCCTTGCAGAGCACCACTGGTCACAGGCTTCCAGTCCAAAACAACAGCCCTCCCCAATACCCCCTGTCTTCTACTATCAAGCCAATTTTGTATCCAATTGGCAAGTTCTCCCTGGATCCATGTGATCCAACTTTATTCACCAGTCTACCATGTGGAACGTTGTCAAAGGCTTTACTAATGTCCATGTAGACAACGTCTACCGCTCTGCCCTCACCTATCTTCTGGTCATATCTGTCAAATTTGTGAGACACAATTTCCCATGCACAAAGCCACACTGACTATTCCTAATCTGTCCTTGCTTTTCCAAGTACATATAAATCCTGTCCCTCAGAATCCCTCCAACAACTTACCCACCACTGATGTTAGGTTTACCGATCTGTAGTTCCCTGGGTTTTCCTTGCAGCATTTCTTTAATAATGGCACACCAGCCACCCTCCAGTTTTCCAGCACCTCTCCCATGGCAATCGCTGTTACAAATACTGCTGCTGGGGCCCTGCAATTTCTTGTCTATCTTCCCACAATGTATCAGGCCCCTTGAATTTATCTACCTGTACGCGTTTTAAGACTTCCAGCACCTTCTCTTCTGGTTTTATGGACTCTTCTTATGAAATCATTATTTATTTCTCCAAGTTTCCAAACTTCCATATCTTTCTCCACAGTAAATACAGACACGAAATATTTATTTAGTATCTCATTCAACCTTTGCCGTTCCACACATAGACAGCCTCATTGATCTTTATGGGACCCTATTCTCTCCCTAGTTACTTTTTTGCCCTGAATGTAAGTATAGAATCTCTTTGGATTCTCCTTAACCTTATCTGTCAAAACTATCTCCTAAACCCTTTTTGACCTCCTGATTTCCCTCTTAAGTGTGTTCCTACTTTCCCTACCTTCCTTAAGGGATTCACTTGATCCCAGATGTCTCTCCCTGACATATGCCTCTTTCTTTTTCTTGACCCCAGTCTCAATATTTCTAGTCATCCAAAGTTCCCTACACCTGCCAGCCTTGCCCTTCACACTAACAGGAACATGCCATCACTGAACTCTTGTTACCTCACTTTTGAAAGCTTCCCACTTGCCAGTCATAACTTAACCTGTGAACAGCCTCCCCCAATCAACTTTTGAAAATTTCTGTCTAATACTGTCAAAGTTGGCCTTGCTCCAATTTAGAACTCTCTTCTGCTAATGTCAGAGTAAAATCTTCAGCTCTGTCACCAGCATTTGCATATTCCTTTGTACTAGGCAATGAAGTCTCCAACTTTAGTTGGAAGCGTTTGATTGATCCTGCAGATCTGCCAGATTTCCATCAAATTGCCTGATTCTCAGACTGGCAAGCATCTATCAACAATATGAAGATATCTCTATTGTCAAAATGGTGATGGCACAGTGTGGGTGCATCATTCAAACTGCTCAACACTGGCTGATATGCATTGTTTTTAAAGTCATCCACAATGTTTCCACTGCAGCCTGACAGAATAGTTTCTACGGAAGTAAGTGGAATGCTATTATATACAGCAGAGATGCCAGTATGGACCTCTTGGGCCAAATAGCCTGTTTCTGTGCTGGTCTTTCCATATAAGTTTATGTCTGCTGTTCCTTGTCCTTAATGATTTTAAAATCACCATAGAAATGGTCTGGTTGTACAGAAATTTATAGCTAACTATAACAGTACACAATAAATCATGAAAAGGAAAGTTACAAATTTAAAACAATCAAATCTATAAATACAGCAATAAGCAATTATGATAACGTACTCAGTTTTTTGTCCTGAGATTGATAGGGTGCAATATCATGTTGTGAAAATCTAGTTCATAATTCATACATTTAAGAATATGTTTTCAATTTTATCATATAACATTTAGATGTAATGTTGAAGTATTAAATATACTTTAAATGGTAGTATCTGATTAAGAAATTGATAAGGAACCCTTTAGCAGGGGTAGTTCAAATAGATCCAAGTAATTTCAGTTCAAAGTGCTTGTTTACTGAGGTCAGATATAGAAAGAAGAGAACCTGAACCATGGATGACCCATCTCTGGACCTTTTCCTAAAGCTGGGATGTGTATTGTTATCTCAAATGAAAGTAACACACCCAGGGAGTCCAGTGCAATTAAATCCATTAGAAATGTAAATGATTTTTATTCAAAGAATCAAAGAGTTGTGCTGAAGGCAGAAAAACTTATATTTCTGTTTGAGACCATTTCAAAGCAGATAATGCACTCATTGAGATGCCAAGTTTAAGTTATCAATATCTTTGTTCTGAAGGCAGACATATCTGGTTTGCCTTGGGTGTAGAGAGCAAACAGAAGGTGATTGTCTATCAGTGCCGCACACTAAACAGAGAAAATATTAACAGTCACGTTGGAATGCAGATAGTATTCAAACTTAATTTGTCTTTTGTAAAGGAAGAAGCAACTACACGATTTGCCTAGTTTGCAGTTAGAGAAAGTTGGAGAAAGTGAGGTCTGCAGATGCTGGAGATCAGAGTCGATAAGCATGATGTTGGGAAAAGCACAGTCAGTCAGGCAGCATCTGAGGAGCAGGTGATGAAGAGCTTATGTTTGAAATGTCGGCTTTCCTGCTCCTTGAATGCTGCCTGACTGGCTGTGCTTGTCCAGCACCACACTTTTTAAGTTAGAGAATGATATTAATAGTTGTCTTCCTAGGGTCTTGTTGCAGAAAGTAGTCAGGAGAGTTGACTTAGAAGCTATCAGAATGCATTGAGGTGTCTGTTGGCAATTGTGAAATTTAAATAAAAGTTGGAAGGTTGAACAAGAACAACCTGGTCTAAGGGTTCAGAAAAGACTAATGAGGACATTGCTAGGGTTGGAGGGTTTGAGCTGTAGGGAGAGGCTGAATAGGCTGGGGCTATTTTCCCTGGAGCGTTAGAGACTGAGGGGTGACCTTATAGAGGTTTATAAAATCATGAGGAGCGTGGATAGAGTAAATAGGCAAGGGCTTTCCCCCGGGGTGTGGGAGTCCAAAACTAGAGGGCATAGGTTTAGGGTAAGAGGGGAAAGATTTAAAATGGACCTAAGGGGGAACTTTTTCATGCAGAGGGTGGTGTGTGTATGGAATGAGCTGCCAGGTGAAGTGGTGGAGGCTAGTACAATTACAACATTTAAAAAGCATCTGGATGGGTTTATGAATTTGGAGGGATCTAGGCCAAGTGCTGGCAAAATGGGACTAGATTTATATAGGATATCTGGTCGGTTTGAATGAGTTGGACCGAAGGGTTTGTTTCCATGCTGTATATTTCTATGACTCTAAAAGCTGAACACTGGAGAATTGAAGTGAATTTCTAGAGGATGTATCACCACTTGTGTGTTGGTCCCTAAAAAGGTCAATGAGCTTTCAAAATTTTTACACATATTTAGGAATTCCAGGAGACAGTAAAACAAAATAGAATGGACTTCATGTATAATTAATAATAAACTAGTATGAACTATTATTAAATTGATTTGGAGATGCTGGTGTTGGACTGGGGTGCACAAAGTTAAAAATCAAACAACACCAAGTTATAGTCCAACAGGTTTATTTGGAAGCACTAGCTTTCAGACCGCTGCTCCTTCATCAGATGGTTGTTCGGTATTGTGCAATTATTAACATTATTAAATTAGAAGCATTTGCTTTGTTTAATCCTTCTTAAAGGAGAAAGTGAGGACTGCAGATGATGGAGATCAGAGCTGAAAATGTGTTGCTGGAAAAGCGCAGCAGGTCAGGCATCATCCAAGAAGCAGGAAAATTGACGTTTTGGGCATGAGCCCTTCTTCAGGAATGAGGAAATTGTGCGAAGCAGGCTAAGATAAAAGGTAGGGAGGAGGGACTTGGGGGAGGGGCGTTGGAAATGCGATAGTTGGAAGGAGGTTAAGGTGAGGGTGATAAGGTGAGGGTGATAGGCCGGAGTGGAGGTGGGGGCGGAGAGGTCAGGAAGGTGGTGCTGAGTTCGAGGGTTGGGACTGAGACAAGGTAGGGGGAGGAGAAATGAGGAAACTGGAGAAACTCTGACAAAGTTTTAATCATGTCTCCTGTCACTTCCATCTTAAGGTCTGTACTGAGTTTTGTCTGATTCTACTCCTATGAATCACCATGAAAAAATATTAAAGGTACTAAAAGGTTGGAAGTTAATGTTACTTTGATTTTTTAAAAACCCATAAAATATAGCAAGTTTCAGATTTGCTTCCTTTTTGCACCTTGAGACTTGGAAGGACATTGACCAACCGAAACTTTAATAAATATTCACTGAATCATGTTTACATTTTGAGGAGATTGAAACATTCTTGAACATTACATCCTGTAAGTTACGTAAGAATGATGTCCATAATACATAATCATTATTTGTTTAAGAATATCAGACACATTTTGATTTCCTTCTAACATGCATTCATTGATCAGTTGGTTTGGAATTTACTTTACCAACCTTCAAAGTTTCCAACATGAATAAATTATGATGCCTTTTGACTTCCACCTAATGCAAAACAAATTATATTGATAATTATACCGAAGCTGGAACATTTTGTAGAGGCTGTGCTCCTGCCTTTCCTCAGCTGACAAGATGACTGGGGGATGAATACAACTCCATGTGGCCAGTAAACCCCGAGCTTACACAACATGTGTAGGGAATGGGGGGATGGGGGGGCGGGTGTCAGAGAAGTGAGCCCAATTGAACAGAGACCACACAAGTCAGATCGGGTGAAATTGACAACCAGTTTCTTACCAGTGATATGGCTGGAAGCGAAATTGACTAGGCTGACACAGGGCTGACAGTTTGTACAGGTAGATTAAGGGTTCTCTTCCCTGAGCTGAGAATCAAACCAGGTTTTATAGGAATACTGTACAATGATGTCAATTGGAAATAGGGAAAATACAATGGTCTTGATAATCAAAGTAATTAAGATGGTGATAATCACAAAGCAGTTATCAGAAGAATGTCCTGAATGTAGATACAATGAAGCATCCTGGCAGCATCAATCAGCTCTTAATGGGATCAGAAGATTCCAGCTCTCTTTGAGGACAGGCTTTAGATTAGATTAGATTAGATTCCCTACAGTATGGAAACAGGCCCTTTGGCCCAACAAGTCCACACCGACCCTCCGAAGAGTAACCCGCCCAGACCCATTTCCCTCTGACTAATGCACCAAAAACTATGGGCAATTTAACATGGCCAATTCAGCTGACCTGCACATCTTTGGACTGTGGGAGGAAACCAGAGCACCCAGAGTAAACCCACACAGACACGGGGAGAATGTGCAAACTCCACACAGACAGTCGCCTAAGGCTGGAATCAAACCTGGGTCCCTGGTGCTGTGAGGTAGCAGTGCTAACCACTGAGCCACTGTGCCGGTGAGAATGTCCCTTTTCTTGGCAGTAAGGTATTTCCATTGTTGCTCTCCTGTGAGTGAAGTATTCTGGTGCCACTCCGTCTGACCTGTCCTTTATGTGGCTTTGGTATCACTGGGGTATGAGACTGCCCTTAGGACTTTGGGACAGCTGTGTTGATCAGCTCCAGGAAGCCTATTGTCAGTTTGTCTTGGGAAGTGTATTCCCTGGTCGCGAGTGACTATGGTCGTGTCTGGTTTCCTTTGTCAGCTGCTTGGTCAAGGCTGAGGCATCTGGGTGTCTCTTGTACGGTTTGGACAGGCTTGATTTTCTGTGTTCTGTGTAGCCATGCTGAGGGTTGGCAGGGTGGCAGATCTTTTCCCAAAGGGGTTAGTGGTTCTGTAGGTATGTTATTTCAGAACAGGGCAACCTAGCCCAAAGAAGGGCTATCCTGAAGAAGGGCTTATGCCCGAAACGTCGATTCTTCTTCTCCTTTGATGCTGCCTGACCTGCTGTGCTTTTCCAGCAACACATTTTTAAGCTCGAAACCTAGCCCAAAGCCAAGCTACCAGGATTCACCTTGCCATAAGGTGTAACTGGAGGAGGGCCTGATATGACCATTGATTGGTAAAATTTCAGTGATGACTTGCATGGCACATCCTATAATGTCATCAATCTCGTGCTCTTCTCACCTGCCAACCTGCTCCTATGTGATGGAAGGATGGAAGGGATATACAACTCTCACTCTTGTGTTGAACCTATTGCTTTTAAACTTTGAGTATCGAGGCTATTCTTCTCCAATAAATTAGTTTATCTATTTGTTCACTCTTCTCTGTTTAAAGTTTTCCTTTTTTCAATCCAATAACCTTGTCTCTATACTAACATTTCCTTTTTCTATTTGACCAAGTTGCATTATGTTGTGGTCATTACTCCTAAATACTCACTCAAATTTCAGTCATCCATCTGATCCATCTCATTTTGCATAACTGGATGTGACATTGCCTGTAATTTTGCTAGAGGAAGGAATATTTTACAAATTCAATTTTTTTTTCTTCATTTTCTTACTCCAGTTCCAATCTCTGAGTGGTAGTTCTTGAACAATAACTTTATTACTTGTACTTGGTATTTGTATTTCTTTAATTCATCTAGAAACATTCTCTTCCATTTCCCTCTATTAATCTGTGGATTTAGTTGAATCTTGTGTGACAATTCTAGCCTCAGGGTTCTTATATTGGCTTGTTTCATTTATTTATGATGTTAATAAAATGAAGAATTTAGCTTAAAACAAGTCTGGTTTGTTTTTAAAGCAATTAAAATCATTTTTAGAATTAATTTACATGTTTTAAATGAATAAACTATTGTGATAGCTTTAGACCAGTTGCTGGATTCACTTCAACTTGCCTTAAAAGTTTGAATTATAATAATCCATGTATGAAAGGTAAGCACAAGAGCTTGAACTGCAAGGTATATTATTAAACCTGCATCGGTATCACCAGAAGAGGGAACAATCTCATTTGCTGTTAAATCTATCCCTAAATTATTTAAAAAGTTACCCATCCTATTACTGAGGTCATACTAATCTGTAAGAAGCACACAGATATTCTCACAAAGTGACCATGTTTGACTGTATAACTGCAATTTGGCTTCTTGCAAATACCCATCTTGTCATGACTCCTGCATGCAGCCTCCTTGAAGTCTGCTCATACTTATCTGCCTACACACTCTGCCCCCTCCCCTGTCACCCCCCCGCCACCAAACCTCCATCTTGCATTAGCAAGCCACATCCAGACTCAGTTATCATCAGTCACAATGTGCACTCCATTATTTTACAGGACGTCTGTCGCTGCCCACTTCAAGCCTTACCACCAATCATAGATCCAGCAATAACACTCAATTCCCCTCACCATGCAGTTCTGTTCTACAAAGAGAAAATCCATACTTATGTGGATTCCTTCAGGGAAAATATATAAAACATTGAAATACACAGGTTAAAAATCAATAACAATCTGTCTTACTTATGTTGATTCATAACATTTCCCACTCCATTCATTAATATGCAAATTCAAACAGAATGCTGCACCAACTCAGCTTTGTCATGATGTCAGATTGCAGAAAGCGTTCTCTCTTACTCATCTCCCTTATTTGTCACTTTTGTATTTATACATGTTGGATGATGACCATATTGTTTTCTGTATGTTAGTGCATGTAACAAATCCCACAGGAGTCAAATATTAAGAGGTCATACAGTCACAGAGATGCACAACATGGAAACAGAACCTTCAGTCCACCTTGTCCATGTCGACCAGATGTCCCAACCTAATCTATTCCCATTTGCCAGCACTTGGTCCATATCCGCTAAACCCTTCCTGTTCATATACCTATCCAAATGCCTTTTAAATGTTGTAATTGTACCAACCTCCACCACCTCCTCTGGCAGTTCATTCCATTCATGCACCACCCTTTGTGTGAAAAGAATTGTCTCTTAGGTCCCTTTTAAATCTCACCCCTCTCACCCTAAACCTATGCCCTCTATTTTTGAACTCCCCCACCCCAGGGAAAATACCTTATCTATTTCTCCTATCCATGTCCCTCATGATCATATACATCTCTAAAAGGTCACCCTTCAGCCTATGCCACTCCAGGAAAAACAGCCCCAGCCTGTTCAGCCCCTCCCTGTAGCTCAGATCCTCCAAACCTGGCAACATACATGTAAATCTATTCGGAACCCTTTCAAATTTCACAACATCCTTCTGACAGGAGGGAGACCAGAATTACTCACAACATTCCAAAAGTGGCCTAACCAATATCCTATATAGCTGCAACATGACATTCCAACTCCTGTACTCAATGCTCTGTCCAATAAAGGAAATCATACCAAACGCCTTCTCCACTATCCCATCTACCTGTGACTCCAGTTTCAAGGAAGTATGAACCTGCACTCTAGGTCTCTTTGTTCAGCAACATTCCCCAGGATCTTACCATTAAGTGTATAAGTCCTGCCCTGATTTGCCTTTCCAATATGTAGCATCTTACATTTATCTAACTTAATCTCCATCTGCCAGCCCTTGGCTCATTTATCTGATCAAGATCCAATTGTATTCTGAGGTTACCTTCTTCACTGTCCACTACACATCCAATTTTAGTGTCATCAGCAAACTTACTAACTATACCTCTAACGTTCACGTCCAAATCATTCATATAAATGACGAAAAGCAGTAGACCTAGCACTAATCTTTGTGGCACACCAATGGTTACAGTCTGAAAAGCAACCCCCCATCACCACCCTCTGTCTTCCATCTTCAAGCCAGTTCTGTATACAAATGGGTAGTTTTCCTTGTATTCCATGTGATCTAACCTTGTTAACCAGTTTACCATGAGGAACCTTGTCAAACGCCTTACTGAAGTCCATATAGGTCATGTCCATCACTCTGCCTTCATCAATCCTTTTTGTTACTTCTTCAAAAAACTCAATCAAATTCATGAGACATGATTTCCCATGCACAAAACCATGCTGACTGTCCTTAATCAGTCCTTGCCTTTCCAAATACATGTAAATCCTGTTCCTCAAGATTCCCTCCATCAACTTGCCCACCACCGATGTCAGGCTCACCAGTCTATAGTTCCCTGGCTTTTCCTTACCACCTTTCTTAAACAGTGGCACCACATTAGCCAAACTCCAGTCTTCCGCCACCTCAACTGTGACTATTGATGATAGAAATATCTCAATAAGAGGTCCAGCAATCACATCCTTAGCTTCCCACATACTTCTAGGGTACACCCGATCAGGTCCTGGGGATTTATCCACCTTCATCAGTTTTAAGACATCCATCACCTCGTCCTCTATAGTATGGATATTTTTCAAGATGTCACTATCTATTTCCCCACATTCTGTATCTTCCATGTCCTTCTCCAAAGGAAACACTGATGCTAAATACTTGTTTAGTATCTCCCCCATCTCCTGCAGTCCTATACAAAAGCTGCCTTGCTGATCTTTGAGGAGTCCTATTCTCTCCCAGTTACCCTGTTGTCCTTAATGTATTTATAAAATTCCTTTAGATTCTCCCTAACCCTATTTGACAAAGCTATCTCATGTCTCCTTTATTGCCCTTCTGCTTTCCCTCTGAAGTATACTCCTACTGACTTGATACTCTTCTAAGGATTCCCTCGATCTCCCTGATGAAGCTGTCTATACCTGGCATATGCTTCTTTCTTTTTCTTAACCAAAACCTTCATTTTTCTAGTCATCCAGTATCCCTACACCTACCAGCCTTGTCTTCCACCTTAACAGGAATATATGGTCTCTGGACTCTTATTATCTCATTTTTGAAGGCTTTCCATTTTCCAGCCATCTCTTTACCTCTGAACGTTTTGAAAGGTCTTGGTCCAATACTGTCAAAATTAGCCTCCCTGCAATTTAGAACTTTAACTTTTAGATCCGATCTATCTTTTTCCATCACTATTTTAAAGCTCATAGAATTATGGTTGCTGGCCGCAAAATACTCACCCACTGACATCTCAGTCACCTGTCCTGCCTTATTTCCTAAGAGTAGGTCAAGTTTTGCAGCTTCTCTCGTAGGTACATCCACATACTGAATCAGAAACGTTTCTTGTGTTAATTCTTGTATTAACACTTACATTCCCTTCCATCTAAACCCTTAACATATTATCAGTCTATGTTTGGAAAGTTAAAATCCCTTAACATTACCAGACTATTATTCTTACAGATAACTGAGATCTCCTAACAAACTTATTTCTCAATTTCTCACTTACTGTTGGGGGATCTATAGTACAATCCCAAAAATGTGATCATCCCTTTCTTATTTCTCAGTTCCACCCAAGTAATGTCCCTGGATGTATTCCTAGGAATACCTTCCCTAAATATAGCCGTAATGCTATCCCTTATCAGAAATGCCACCCTCTCGTCCCCTGCTCCCCCCCTTCCCTTTCTATCCTTCCTACAGCATTTGGATCCTGGAACATTAAGCTATCTGTCCTGTTCATCCCTCAGCCACATCTCTGTAATTGTTATGATATCGCATGCCTGAGTTCATCTGCCTTCCCTAATAGGCCTCTTGCATTGAAATAAATGCAGTTTAATTTATTATTCCTTTCCCATTCTCTGCTTTTTTCCTGCCTGCCCTGACTGTTTGACTTGCTCCTTTTCCCAACTGTACCACTCTCAGACTGATCTTGGGTCCCAACCCCAACCCTACTAGTTTAAATCATCCTGAGCAGCTCTAGCAAATCTCCCTGCCAGTATATTAGTCCCCTTCCAACTCAGGTGCAATCTGTCCTCCTTGTACAGGTCTCTTCTACCCCAGCAGAGATTCCAATGATCCAAAATGGGAACCCTTCTCCTCTACACCAGCTCCTCAGTCACACATTCACCTGCACAATGCTCCTATTCCTATCCTGACTAGCTTGTAGCACCAGGGGTAATCCAGATATTACTATCCTTGAGAACCTCCTTTTGAAATTCCTGCCTAACTTCCTATAATCTCCCTTCAGAATCTCATCCATTTCCCTTTCTATGTCATTAGTTCCAAGGTGTACAACGACCTCCTGCTGGTTCCATTCCCCTTTGAGAATATTTTCAACTGTCTCTGAGATATCCTTGATCAAGGAATGAGACAGGCAACACACCATTCTGATTTCTCGCTGTCAGCCACAGAAACATCTGTCCGTGCCTCTGACTAGAGAGTCCCCATCACAATCTATCGCTTGGAACCTGACGTATCTATCATTACATTACAGCCATTCTCGGTACCAGAAACTTGGCTATTCTTGTCACATTCCCCTCAGAGTCCATCACCCCCTATACTTTCCAAAACAGCATACAGAAGATTCTCGATTTTACAGCATTTGATTAACCAAATTACAGATCATTCCAACAAGATCGCAAGGTCCCGAGGTGTGGCTAACTATGTTATCCGGCATCGATTAACCGAGCAAAATACTCCCCGCCCGTGTCCTTCGGCTAATCGAGGTTCCTCTGTACTTGTTTGAGATGAGGATAGCCACAGGAGACTCCTGCAGTACCTGACTGCATCTGCAGTTTTTCTTCCTTCCTATAACTGCATCATCTCCCCAGCTCCTGTAAATTCCTCATTGTCTTTAACTGCTTTTCCAAACAATCCATGAGATTATCATCAGACATAATCATCAGTAACATGGAAATTCTCCCTAATCTCCCACATCTGACATGAAGAGCACATCACCCTATTGAAGGCCATCTTTGCACCTTAACAGATCCAGAAAATAGCACAGTCTTATTGCTCTAAAAAGACACAGCTCCAAGCTAACTTAGTGCCTATGTTAGTGATTTTTGAGAATTTGTAACACCGATGTTTTATATTTTGAAATTTTAATCAAGTGACGGATGTCAATAAAACATATAATCAAAAAGAACCCCACTCTACTCACAATTGTAGATTTACAAAGAAAAAGCAAGATTACAGTTAAAAACCATGCACTTATATCCTCCCATGCTGTGAGCTCTCCCTCAGGGGGAGAGGTTCCTCCAGGGTCAGCTGTGATTTTTGCTGTTTGTTAATTTTTCTTAGACGCACTCCAATGTCCAGAAATGCTTGAACTCAAACAGCAAAGGTAATAGTTGTGCAGATTCACTGCCGTGTCCGGCAGCAGAGGTTTCTCTCTCTCTCACTGACCATCTGGTCTCTGCCTTTTTCTCTTTTCATCTTTTTTAAAGTGCTGTTGTTTTGATCTTTTTTCTCCCGAAAGTTCCAAAACAATATAACAGCTTATAACAGCAATTACTGCTCCTCTAATTTGTGAAAATCAGCTCCAACACCTGAAGTACTTCAAAAAAGGAGCAGCTCTTACAGCCACAGTTTTTTCCTGTCCTCCATCTTGGATTACCCAGAAGCCATTGTTGAGTCAAATATCTGGAAGTTTATTAACACCAAACTATGTACACTGATATGACATATCAGACTCACATATATTGTCTATGTACTATGTTTACTTAGATTACTGTTAGATTAAGGATGAATTTTTTTTGTCTCTCAGGCAATAAAGGAATATTGAAGTTGGCAGAAAAGTGAAGTTGATGCAGAAGACTGTAAAATAATGGGTGAGCCCCGTGATACTAGTGAACAGTGTTCATCAGCTAATGTGGGACACAATTGGAACAAGCACTGACCATATGAACTTACTTGAATATATAGTGCAAGTCATTTATAAAAGATTGCTGTTCACCAGTATGAGGACAGACTCACCTCTCCCACTAAATGGTACAATCTCACAACAAAGACTATCCATAATCACATTGAACAGGTTTGAGGGGGCCATAAGGTTTACTTCAGCTTTTAGTATTTATGCTTTTCCTCAGGCAAGTTGTGTTTGATGAACTTGATTTTTTTTCAATGAAGTTACGAAAAGCATTGATGATGTTGATGTGGTTCTTATGGCCTTCCAAAAGCCATTTCCAGAAATGCTGCATAATAGCAAAGTTGGAGCCCATAAAATAATAGTAACAACATGGACACAAAGTTGACTGAGATACAGGAAATGGAGAGCTGGGTGAACAATTGATTTTCAGACTGGTAGATTGACTGGAACATATTGGTGTTCCCCTGGAGTTGTTACAACTGTTTTCCTTGATATACATTAATGATTAAGACTTGCAGGGCACAACATTTTCAAATGGCACAGTACTTGGAATTATAGCAAACTGTGGGGAAGATAGTGATACTTCAAAAGTATCATTTCCTCTGAGCTATGTGGCTGCTGGTAGGTCCATGCACTCCAGTTGAAATGCCGTGCATTAGCTTCTGCTTCTGAAAGCCACTGCCATTACACAGACCTTGGAAGATCTGTTGTTCATAGTCAGGCTGGTAGAATGGGCAGATATGTGGCAAACAAAGTTAAATACAGAGAAATTCATTTTGGTAGGGAAAACGTAGAGAAGCGATACAGGGAATGCACATACTGTTGAATTTGACAGGGCAGGAAGGAAAAGTGGTTAAAAGGGGCTGCATGATTTCTCTCACTACTCTCTGAAGTCACCTCACTATCATGTTTCTAAGGTGCCCCTCTTGCTACTGGCACCTCACTATCATGTTTCTAAGGTGCCCCTCTTGCTACTGGCAGAAGCACTCATGCCTTCTTTAGAATAGATGCATGTTTAATGGCAAACATGGATACGATGGACCGAAGGTTTTTTTCCTTGCTCTGAAACTATATGGAGAGTGTTTATTATTTAGAACTGCCTTAAAAAAATGGTTTGGAGACACCGGTGTTGGACTGGGGTGTACAAAGTTAAAAGTCACAGAACAACAGGTTATAGTCCAACAGATTTATTTGGAAATGCTCCGAAAGTTAGTGCTTCAAAATAAACCTGTGGGACTATAACCTGGTGTTGTGTGATTTTTAAGTTTTAAAAAATGGTGGAGATAGACCATGTTGAGACTTCCAAAATGGAGTTGAATGAGCACCTGAGAACATCTGCAGGTATCAAAAGCTGCCAGACAGTGGGGCTGGCTGCATTATCCTTGCTACAGCTGTAAGGGCCAAATGCTGAAACTATTTTTAGTGAATTTGATCTGTGGGTCTTCTTTGCCTTGCAATTAATACCAGAATTGGACGCAGTAGTCAAGGTTCATCCGACTTTAGGATCATTTCATCCTGCCTTCCTTCCTCTGCCTTTTATAGAATTGTTTTGGCCGTGCCATTTACACTGTCATGGACGAGTTGATAGCTTCTCTGCATTGCTCTTTGGGCATATTAAACATCCAAACTACCGAAGTCTATCCATTTTATTTTTCACAATATTCATGGCATACTGTGTTGTTTAGAGGTTTCATCCTATGTGCTGCATTTCGCAGTTAGAATCAGCCCAGGGCGTCTATTTTGCCTTCTTTTTGAAAGAGATCTCAAATTAATCCCACTTCTTTTCTATTTATCCAAATCCTTTAAGTGTATGGACGACTTGAGCTATAGGGAGAGGCTGAACAGGCTGGGGCTGTTTTCCCTGGAGCGTCAGAGGCTGAAGGGTGACGTTGTAGAGGTTTACAAAATTATGAGGGGCATGGACAGGGTAAATAGGCAAAGTCTTTTCCCTTGGGTCAGGGAGTCCAGAACTAGAGGGCATAGATTTAGGGTGCGAGGGGAAAGATATAAAAGAGACCTGGGGAAACCTTTTCACACAGAGGGTGGTACGTGTGTGGAATAAGCTGCCAGAGGAAGTGGTGGAGACTGGTACAATTGCAACATTTAAGAGGTATTTGGATGGATATATGATTAGAAAGGGTTTGGAGGGAAGTTGGCTGGGTGCTGACAGGTGGGACTAGATTGGGTTGGGATATCTGATCAGCATGGACGAGATGGACTGAAGGGTCCATCTCTATGTCGACTTTAATCTGCTGTTCTTAGTCTAACAGGTCATGGTATTAAATATTCTACACATCACTCTTCGCTCCATTGTTTGTTTGGAGTATTTTTGACGAGTAGAGGGCGACAGAGTATGGAGAATGCAACGGAGAAAGGCGACGGGCGGCGGCTGGATGGACAACTCACTGGAGGCCGTCCCTCACCGTGGAAGGGAGGCTGGAGCCGGCCAGGTGACAGCAGTGGCGCTCGGTACCTCCACCTACAGCAGCGAAAAAGCAACTGAGCAGCAGAGGGAGAGCGCGATCAAAGTGCACACCTACTCGACGGCAGGTAACGTCGGCTTTCACTTGTTTCTGAATCGGAAAACGTGTGATGTGAGCCGCCCGCCCCCCCCCCAAAGGTTAGTGCAATCTTTTACCTTCATCGTGGAGTCGAGGCTGCAGCCTTTACTGAACACTATATTTTGATTCGTTTTTGAAAAATTGCTTCACAGTGGCTCCTTCCAATTGTGACAAGAAAAAAAAAAGCCGAGGTTAGAAAGGGTGCAGAAAGGATGGCTTTGGATCGAAGTATTTCTCTTGACTGGCCAGAAACCTACTTATATGTGAGTGAATGGGTTTTCCCTCACCTAAGGAACAAGTAAACACTGAATTAATTGATAGTCACAAATATTGATTGTAATATCCAGCGTAAACGTGGAGCAACAAACGCCGTCTCTATAGGTGGGATTAGTTTTTGCATTTATAATTACACTAGGAACAGGCTGCAGTTTTAGTGCAGAAACTTAAGATCTGGCGCCAACTTTTCCTTTAAATAAGGAATTATTTGACGAATAAGTAACTGAGCGGTAGCATTAGAATTGTCAGCTGTCCAAGATTCCCCTAGACACTCCAAGAGTTAAATATTAAGATTTTGCCCCTTTTTTTGTCGTGGGCTGTTAGTAACTATAAGGGGATTTTCGGTTTAAAATTGTGCATTTTCATTCCTTTTATTATATTGAAAAAGGACATTAATGAGAAAAGGCTGTTTGACTTGATGCACAGGAGGAAATATGATGTTTCCTTCAGCAATATGTCCCAACAAAAAGTCTTAAGGAGAAGGTCTAAGTTTCACTTCAAAGACTTGACCACGTCCAATGATGTTGCACTGGTGGCTGATAGGCACTCAATGTTACCTTGTAAGTTACAGAGAATTTTCTCTGTGACCATAAAACCAGTGAGATTACTTATTGCTGAAACTGGAGTCACGGTGTTTCTACAAGTAGACTTTCTCAGAGTCCTTTCATTTTTGTTTCTCAACATTAGTCTGCTGGCTGGATCATTTGTGTTCCCACAGGTGCCAGGGTATGGTTGGAACACCGATGCAGTATAGAACAGTGTGATGCAGGCTGGTGTGGAAGTGCTGGTGTTGGACTGAGGTGGAAAACTCAGAAATCACACAACACCCAGGTTATGGTCCAACAAGTTTATTTGAAATCACAAGCTTTTGGAGCATTGGTGTTTCGTCCTGACTTCTGAGTTTCCCCACTAGGCTGATACACCAATGAAGGGAAGACTGTGCGTGGCAGTAACAGAGATCCTTACTTCCAAGTGAGGGGATAAACAAAGACTCTCTCTACCCTGCTGGTTGGATGTAAAAAGCAATCTGTTACATTATTTCACTGCTCCTGCCCTAAAGTTCTATCCTCCAATCCAACTTCACTGAAGCAAATTACGTGTGAAAGTATGCCATGTTTTCTACATTGTCACAGATACTTCACTTTAATTTACATAATTAGTGGTGAAGTAGTTTGAAATACCCTGAGGACAAATATTATGAATGCTGCCAAACAAATGTGAGTCTTCTGGTCTTTGAGTGTCAGTAAAAACATAAGTTATTCTTCCCCCTCCCTTTTTATAAACTTAGCCTTTCATACCCGGAAGATGATTGAAATATTAGCTGGAATATATAAAGGATTCATTAACTATCTGATCTGGGAGGGTGCTGTGTTTGATGAAAACACAAGTTAGAGAACTGAAATGCAATGGTTGTGATCATATTTCTGATCAACACTTGCATTGAGCATTAGTAATTGGGAATTTGGTTATGGATTTTCTAGTGGAGGAGAATTTGCAATATTCCTTTATGGGAGAACATGGAAAAATTGTGCTCGGCATTGCAGGCAAAGAGAATGAGAAGGATGAAGAAAGCACATTAGCCAAGGAAACTTGTTGAAGGTGTTCCATTTGACTAAGATTTTGGAGAAGATGCTTGATGTAAAAGACCAGCATCAATTACATGTTACATAGATAATCTGTCTTTGTAGGATAATGTATGTGCCTTTGGGCAATTAGGGTTGGGCAATAAATGCTGCCCTGGCCAGCGATGCCCTCATCCTGGGAATGAATTAAAAATAACAAAAGAAGTGTAAGTAAAAAAAAAGGTATAGGATAGATGAAGTCAGTTTAAAGCAAATGCTGGAGAGACCGAAAGATCTCAAAGTTTTTTGCTGCCGAATTGGTATTTGAATATTGGTATTAGAAACAGTTCTGAGTGCCCCACTTCAGAAAGAATGGGAATATATTGGAGTGAGTGCAGACGAGATTGGAAGAATGGTTCTAGGGATGAGAAACTTCAGCTTTGAAAAGTTTGGAGAAGTTGGGACTATTTGTCCTTAGAGAGGACAAAGTTAAGAAGCGACATAATTAAAATTTTCAAATCATGCAGGTTCTGGACAGAGACTGTTGTCACTCACAAAAGGATCAACGAAGGCACAGACTAATGTGATGAAAGAAACCAAGTGGGTTCACATCTGGAATGTGCTGCCTGCAAGGGTGGTGGAAGTGGGGCAGATTTAATCAAGGCATTCAAGTGGTGGGGGTTGGGGGGGAATTAGATGTTTAAATAGAAATAATGTGCCACGGTTATGAGGAAAGGGTGAGAGAGCTGCATGATGTTCATTGGGAGAGCTGGTGTAGACATGGTGTCTTAAATTACTTTCTTCTTTATCACAACAATTCTGTGATGTTTTGAAAGCTGGAAGGATTATCCTGATTCTCAGGGAGATTTGTGCCATTATAATGATGAGTCTGTCATCAAAACCTTTGAAGGGCTCAAAGAGGACATTATAGATTAGGTGACTTTCAGTATCAATTAGGGAATTTTCCTCATTAATTAATAGACTATCATTTTTATGGTCATCGCTCCAGAAGATAACAGTGATTGTGATTTTGCTGGCATCTCATTTTTTAAAATACTAACTGCCTCTTAGGTTTAAATATCATGGTATAGATAGTCTGGCAGCACTACAATTTGTAGCTTAAAAGAGAAATTCCTTTTCATTTTTAAAACTTTGCTCAAAACTGTTATCGTTGTGTCACATGACTACCAGGATCACTGGAGGTGAGCTAAATGGATCCCTTTTTTTGTCTACACTTATGGATTGCTACACTTATGGTGTAAGTCGGCATTTGCCACAGTAGGCAAATCTCTGCTAACATTTATGTGTACAGAGATGTGCTGACTCTAATCAGGAAAACGGTCAGTCAGTATGCAGTTTTTGTGATTATTATAATATTTCAATGCAATCCAGTACCTGTAAATCCGATATTGATAGTTTTGTAGATTTGACTTATATCTGGAGATTGTAAAATGATGGAAATTGTTCTGACAAAGTTGGCGGCCATGTAAAATGAATGTTATGGATAGACAGGATTTATTAATATCATCTGAAAATTTTGATGCTTTCCTTGTGATTGTACATCCTGTTTAAACAGTCAGCCAAGATTCACATTGCAAAAGCCATAAAATGAGTAGCGGAACCATGCAAATCACAAAGGTCCTAAGTTCAATCACTGATTACGTTGAAAGGTGGATTTTGAACCATGGATGACAACAAAACCATTTTGCAGATTTTTTCAAATGTTCAAGCATTTTGTTGCATGAGGGTGGCAAGTGGAGAGGGGAGGCTCACACTGGTTGGGCATACAATGTAAATCCAGTCAATTAAAGTGATAGCACAAAGACCTTTGACTCTGAGCTTGCTATATCCCATTTCAAAACCAGAAGATAGAACCGAGGCTAATTTGAGTTCAATGTTCAGGGTCCAGTTCTGGTCAGCCTGTTATAGGAAGGATATTATTAAGCTAGAGATGGTTCAGAAGAGATTTACCAGGATGTTCTGGGTGTGGAAGGTTTGAGTTATAGAGAAAGGCTGGAATCTTTTCACTGGAATGTAGGAGTTTGAGAGGTAACCTTCTCGGTGTTTATAAAATCAGAGGTAGAGACAGGGTTAATGGTAACTGTCTTTTCCCTAGGATGGGGGTTTCAAGATTAGAGGGCATATTTTTAAGGTGTAAGAAGAGAGATCTGAGAAAGACTTGAGGGGCAACTTTTTTGACATAAAAGGTGGCTTATGTTTGGAATGAGCTGTAGAGGAAGCGGTGGATGCAGGCACAGTTACAACATTTAAAGGCACCTAGGTAGGTACATGAATGGGAAAGGTTTGGAGGGGTATGGACCAGAAGCGGGCAGGATTAGTTTAGTTTGGGATTATGATTGAAATGGACAGGGAGGACCAAAGGGTCTGTTTCCAGGCTGTATGATTCTGTGACTATTTTTGCAAGCTAAGACCCCTTCTGCCTTTTCAAGTGAAGGTGAAAGAGTCATAATGTTTTATTCCTGAGATATCCAGGGATACCTCCTAGTTTTCTGGAAAGCATTTGTCCTTTTTAACCATTATCTCCAAGACAGATAAGTAACAGTTCTTCCTGTATGTTGGTGGGATCTTGTTTGGTGCAGGTCGGGTTTGCCCTTTGGGCCTCGAGGGGCAAGATGTCATGTATAAACAGACAGGTGTTTAGGAATTTCACTGTCAGGTCCAGGAGATTGGATTGACCTCCTATTGAACATATGGACACGCTAATCTGGATTTTCTGCTAGTCAGAAAGTTCTTTTTCCAGCGTTAATGCAAGTTACACATTTGGACCCCATGTGATTCCTATCATTGCAGATTCGAAAGGAATTACTCAGGAAATGGGATTTTCCACAGGGCAATTTTTCTATACCTGGAGCCCTCCAAAAGCCTCCATTTAAATTGGCTAATTTGGAGGTTTCCAACTAAATTAAGTAAAATTGTTAACCAAGAGAGGTTATGCTGTTAAACCAGCTGGTACCCTACTAATCTGCCATCCCACCCATCTGGTATGCTACCCTCCCAATACCCGAGCATCACAATTGACTTATGTACTTACCATTTCACAGCAGTTGATCACTGTGAAAAGGGGATGTGGTTTACCTCTCTTTGACCTTTCTGCTCTATGAAATAATTGATAGTATGTAAGTATTGCTCTGCATTTCTGAAGGAGTCCTGAGTGGAATGTCCTGTCAGAAATGTGGGGCTCCCTTCTTTCATTTTAAAAAAAAAAGAAGTGTTGGAATGGTAATTTGTGTGAGATTGTCACTCCTTGATTGTCACTCTTCAGAAAATCCAGCCCACTATCGCCAACCATTGTGGCTGAAACTGCTTTGCAGCGATGCAGAAGTTGATGTGTGAATGCTTCCTCGTGATTCATAGAAACCCTGCAGTGTGGAAACAGGCTATTTGGCCCAACAAGTCCACACCGACCCTCTGAAGAGTAACCCATTGAGACCCATTCCTCTACCCTATTACTCTACTTTTCCCTTGACTTCTGTACCTAACCTACACATCACTGGACACAATGGGCAGTTTAACATGGCCAATTCACTTAATATACCCATCTCTAGATATCCTTGAATCTTCTGTGTTCAAATTCATCAATTGAAATTGCTTTCTGCATTTTAAAAATATAACATTCTGACACACCAATTGGGTGGCATGGTGGCTCAGTGGTTAGCACTGCTGCCTCACAGCACCAGGGACCTAGGTTCGATTCCAGCCTTGGATGACTGTCTGTGTGGAGTTTGCATATTCTCCCTGACTGTGTATGTTTCTGCTCTGGTTTCCTCCCATAGTCCAAAGATGTACAGATCAGCTGGAATGGCCATGCCAAATTGTCCATAGTGTCCAGGGATGTACGTATAGGCTGGGTGGATTAGCCATGGGAAATCCAGGGTTACAGGTTCACTCCCTCCCCACCTACATCCAGGATTCCTCTGATGCCCTGCGACACATTGACAGCTTTCAATTCGCAGGCCCTAACCACCTTCTATTCACCATGGATGTGTAATCACTTTACACCTCCATCCCACACCAAGACGGCTTGAAAGCTCTTCGCTTCTTTCTCGAAGAGAGGCCTAAACAATCTCCATCCACCACCACTCCTCTACCTGGCTGAACTTGTTCTCTCTCTCAACAACTTCTCCTTCAACTCATCCCATTTTCTCCAAATCAAAGGTGTAGCAATGGGTACCCGCTTGGATCCTAGCTATGCCTGCCTTTTCATGGGGTATGTGAAACATTTCTTGTTTCAGGCCTACCCGGGTCCCCTCCCACAATTGGTACATTGATGACTATTTCGGTGCGGCTTCATGCTCTCGTCCTGACCTGGAAAAATTCATAAACTTCGCTTCCAGTTTCCATCCCTCTGTCACCTTCACCTGGTCCATCTCCGACACTTGCCTTCCTTTCCTTGACCTTTCTGTCTCCATTTCCAGCAATAGTCTATCCACTAATATGCATTACAAGCCCAATGACTCCCACAGCTATCTGGACTACAGCTCTTCTCACCCTACGTCCTGCAAGGACTCTATCCCTTTCTCTCAGCTCCTTCACCTCCACCGCATTTGTTCCGATGAGGCCACTTTCCAAAGTGGTGCTCTTAATATGTGCTCCTTCTTCTCCAACCGTGGCTTCCCACCTACAGTTGTTGAGAGGGCTCTCGACAGCGTGCGGTCCATCTCCCGCGCCACGATCCTCGCCCCCTCTCTCCCCTCCCAGAACAAGGATAGGGTTCCTCTTGTTCTCACCTTTCACCCCACTAGCTTTCACATGCAAAGAATAATTCTGCCATTTTCGCCAACTCCAACACGACGCCACCACTAAACACATCTTCCCTTCCCTCCCCCTGTCTGCATTCCGCAGAGATCGTTCCCTCCAGAACAACCTAGTCCACTCCTCCATCACACCTAACACCTCTCCCATCACACACGGCACCTTCCCATCACACCTAACACCTCTCCCATCACACGGCACCTTCCCATCATACCTAACACCTCTCCCATCACACGGCACCTTCCCATCATACCTAACACCTCTCCCATCACACATGGCACCTTCCCATCACACCTAACACCTCTCCCATCACACAGCACCTTCCCATCATACCTAACACCTCTCCCATCACACATGGCACCTTCCCATCACACCTAACACCTCTCCCATCACACATGGCACCTTCCCATCACACCTAACACCTCTCCCATCACACACAGCACCTTCCCATCACACACAGCACCTTCCCATCACACCCAACACCTCTTCCCATCACACACGGCACCTTCCCATCACACCTAACACCTCTCCCATCACACACAGCACCTTCCCATGCAATCGCAGAAGGTGCAACACCTATCCCTTTACCTCTCCCATGCTCACCATCCAAGGCCCCAGACACTCATTTCAGATCTGTACGCAATCAGGTCCCAGACCTTCCCGTGGCTTGCCACTTCAACACACAATCCTGCTCCTATGCCCACATGTCTGTCCTTGGCCTGCTGCAATGTTCCAGTGAAGCTCAACGCAAACTGGAGGGACAGCATCTCATCTTCCGACCAGGCACATTACAGCCTGCCGGTCTCAACATTGAATTCAACAACTTCAGATGATTATCCCACCTCGACCCCTCTGTTTTCATTCTGCTCCGTAATTTAATTTCATTTACCTTTTTAAAATTTTTTTTTCACTGTTCTGTGCCTCTTATTTCTTGATTGTCTCTGTTTCTCTCACTCCTCACTCTCTCATCACCTTTTTCCCCTCCTCTTCCCCTTTGCTACCCTTCTCCCCTGTTTTCCATTTTGCCTCTGCTTCACCCCCCCCCCAATCCCCCACATATCTTGTCACATAGCACTGGCTTCAGCCTTGGTCATTCACAGCTCCTAATCTCCCTATAATCTCTCTATGCGCTGTCATTATCATCTCTTTATTGCTACCTTTGCTTCTGGAGCCATGACTCACCTTTTCTCAACCCAGTATAAATACCTCTCTATTTCTCCCTTTTTCTAGCTTTGACAAAGGGTCAGTTAGACTCGAAACGTCAGCTCTTTTCTCTCCTTACAGCTGCCAGCATTTTCTCTTTTGGTTACAGTGATAGGGTTGGTCTGGATAGGATGATCCTCAAAGAGTTGCTGTTGATTGATGGGCTGAATGGTCTGCTTCCACACTGAGAGGATTCTATGAAGTCAGATGTTTTGAACTGTAAGAATCAGCAAAGAAATATTGCATGATATGTGCCTCTGTTTTATAGAACTGAGGCGCTTGAATCTGATGGAAGGAAGAACCAGATTCCAGTATCTTCATGCAAGTAACAACTTACTCATGTTTTCTTGAGCTATTTCTCCATTGACATGGTGAGTTTAAAGGTGAATGACCCATTGTGGGATTTGATTAATAACTAGTGTTTAGTTTGCTAACCTCATGATGCATTTTGTGTGTATGTACAAAGTTCAGTTTTAACAGAACTGTTCTTTAAAAGACTGATAGTGATTTGCATTATCTGAAAATTGGTCTTTTATGCTGCAGAGAACAACAGTGCCTTGTAGATGTGGGTAAGGACTTAAAAGATTCAAATTTTTGACAGTTTCAGTCAGGGTAAAGTAAATTTTATTTGCTCAATGTTCCCATTATATTTGTTTCTATATTTTTTAGTCCGGTAGATTCACATTTCATCTTAGATCCACCTGGCCTTGTCCATTCTGTTACTGAGAATTCAGTCAAAGAGTTCTAGCAGCCACTGCTTGCTACCACTTTGCAGGAAACAGGCACAACGGGCTGAATGGTCTCCTTCTGCACAGTGAGCTTTGATATTCCATGATTCAGGTCATGTGCCATCTGAACCCATATTCCTTCTCAGTTTGCAGCTCTAAAGTGTAGTACATCAGTGGTTACTAACACCAAATGTAAGTACTGATGGTTTGTAATAGCTTAGAATTGTATGAGTATATTTCAATCCTTTTAAAAACAAAATTTTAGTCAACTTTTTCTACTTTTACCCTGCAATACAGCTCTGAGGTGTTAACTTCTGGAGAATCAATATTATAACTATCTGATTATTGGTATTTGGAATCTCATCAACAGCTGACGTTTCAATAAATGATTTTTCTTTGGTTTCATGCAGTTTATTACACCAATTGCTGCATCAGCTTGTTTTGGATGACAGGTAATTTGGCAGACATAACATCTTGGGTAAATGTGTTCCTCACAGAAAGTCCAAAGCTGGTTTATTAATTACCGATTAAGTGCTATATCTTGGTATAATAGATCACAAAAATAGTCACAGTTGTTTTGCTGGCTTTCTTACAGCACATCTTTTAGGTTTCAGAATAATAAAATACTATGCTGTAGGTATGGGAAGGATCACTTAGAAACAAGCCAGTGTTGTTTCTTAAAATGTCTCCATGTATTGGGCCACACTTTTGGGGTTGCAGTGTGTGCGCAGAGCAGAAAGACCTTTTCACATGGAGTGATGTACCTGAGGAATACATGACCGGTATTGCGATTGAAACAAAGACCATCAAATGTTAAATAACAGTTTAGATAGGTGGTTTTAAAACAAAAGGTGAGAAAGGAAGATGAAAATAGAGCAGATGGATTAAGTTAGGGGCTACTGCTTGTGTGAAGGATAAAAGGTGACATTGGATGGTTGTGTCAAGTGCTCTGTTTCATTTCTATAATTTCAATGTAAATAATTTTTTAAAATATACCTTTTGGTTTTGAGTAACTTCATCTGGCACTGTTGAGAAAATAGTAGTGCGTCTTGTACAATGGTTAGGGTGCAACTTGAGGAGTGAAAATGCCTTCTTAAAGGAAATAATATCTTCTGTATCTTTCAACAGCTCAGCAATGGAAATTAACCTATTTTTTCAGCATCTTGATGGCTGGCAAGAATAGTTAGACTGAGGAATACGCTTTATCTTGTTTACTGCACTCTGCACTTTGAGATACTGGTCTGAAGTATCTCAGGCTATGCTATATGCTATACTTGAGGCTGCTTGTGTCTTTTCCTAAGTAAGGCTTTTCAGCTCCTGATGTGCTGTAACTCTCCTTTTGTTCACATCTGTACATGACACATTCTCCAATACAGTTTCAAACATGCATGATGTTCCAGGACCTTACATGGCAAACACACTGCGTGTGCAGCAAGCAAACGGCCATGTCAAAGGGAAATGGTGTCTAGGAATTGAGGCACTCCTCAGTCAGGGGCGTGGATCCAGGCATGAGAAGGCAAGGGGAGCTTCTGAGGTCAGTCTAGGGGACGTTTGCCTTGTCAGGCATCTGGTTAGGATGTTCGGTCCATGCTTCTGCAGCCTAGCGAATGGGTCACAGGCAGTCCTGTGGCTACATCATGCCCAGTCTGGAGGCTGTTGATTATACAGTTGGTGTGATTAACAGATGTCAATCGGGGGTATGGGAAGTTCTCAGCCGGGCTCTGTGGTTAGGTTGCTCAGGACGATGAGCCACAGTTAATCCATTGAATCTGTCCAACAAAGGTAAGAAGTAAAGGGAGAGGGAGTGGAATGGGAAGATAAAAGGGTACGCTGTTGCATTGAAGGAGACTTGTGGGATTGGGGCTGCAGGCTGGGTGGTTGGGAGCAAGACAGTTATGAAGGGTGAGTGGATGGCAACTGCATATGTAAGGGGGGAGTGGCAAACAGTAAACCATGGATAGGAAAGGGTTAGGCCTGTGGTGGGCTTCATCCACAGTAATGATTACATAGTTTCTGGAGGTGGGGGGAGGGGGAGATGGGCATGCTGCAGGCTAATGTAAATGGATTAGATAGGGACCTGGGAGATATGAAACCTACAGGGTTGATGGTGGGGTAGGAGGGAGGTGATGTGCATGCTATCAGGAAGGAGTGCAGGTGTTGGGGTTGGGCCTGGAAATTACTGTCTGAGGGGCACTCGCGGTCACCTACCATTGTCTTGGAAATTGCAACCATGCAAAGGCAAAGAAAATGGCTGCAACCACACCCAGAGTGAGCGGTGTAAGTGGATCACCCTGTCCGAAAGGTGGCTGCAAATCCCAGTGATGTGAGGCCCTTTAAAAGGCAGCACCATTACACACAGACTCATTCAGTATAGAGCGCACACACCTGTGGGCTAGCAATCCCTGGCCATCCTTGTTGTGTCCTATACACTCTCCCTGCCCCAAAGTTTGCTGGCTGTTATAAGAAAGAACAACAACTTTGGCTATTGAGGCCTCCTGGCTCAGAGGTAGGGTCATTACCACTGTGCTTCAATAACCCTTAATGGATCAGACCCACACTTAAATAGTTCTGTCTGCAGTTGCCAATTGTCCACCAAACTCATCTCCATGACAGTTAAGTAACCCCACATAATGTCATAGAGTTATACAGAATAGAACCAAACCCTTTGGTCCAATTCATCTAAGTCGACCAAATTTCCCAAACTAAACTAGTCACACTTGCCTGCATTTAGCCCATTTCCCTCTAAACCTTTCCTATTCATGGACCTACCCAAATGTCTTTTAAAATTTGTAACTGTACCTGCATTTACCACTTCCTTTGGCGATTCATTCCATGCATCGCCTCCTGTATGACAATGTTGTCCCTCAAGTCCTTTTAAATCTTCCTCATCTCCCCTCAAAAAAAGAGCTCTCTAGTTTTGAACACACACCCTTAGGGAAAAGACGTTAGCCGTCCATCTTATCTATCTCCCACATGATTTTATAACCTCTATAAGGTCACCCCTCAACCTTCTATGCTTGATATCCAAAACAATTCCTTCCACCACCATCAGCCCCTTTCCCTATCATCAGTGTGGGTTCACTGTCATTCTGCTCCTGCCTCAGCGAAAATTAATTCCTTCATCTTTAATTCCATCAGAACAAGTCATTCTCAATATCAGCCTCACCATGTGATTGAAAGAAGTCTGTCTATGCGATTGAAGGGCCAATCTTAATATCATTCTGTCTTGGGATCCTTCCTGGGTCTTACATTTTACTTCTCTCCTAACCTTTAAAAGGAAACCCGATTAAGAACTTGCTGAAACCACTATGGGTGAAAGTGCCAAATAATACCAAGGATGCAATCGAACTTTTGAAATGTAAAAGAAGTATGTAAATATTTAGTGCAATTTGTTTGATATTTAGGTTTAAATGGAGAAGAAGCTACGCTGGGTATTGACATCATTTTCACTGTCTGCAAAGCAGCCAGATCCAAATCAAAGAATCCATTGTTTAAAATGTGTGGCATTAATAGTCCAGGCATGCCTTGTGTTTTTTGCCTTTCTGTTTAGTTGATCAGGAGAAGAGACCAAGCAGTAAGAAATTTGGAAAATTGCTCGCTTTATTTTCACTGCTTCCCAAAAGTTGGACAGAGTTAGGGCGAAAATTAATTAGTTATTTGGTAATGATGCAAATACACTTTCTAGAAAAAGAGAGACTACATTTGTATAATGTTACAACAAATATGTGGTAGAAATGTTCTATATTTAAAGAAATGCATTCTTAGCAATTTCAAAATTAAGCACAAATTAATGTTGGGTCAGTGGACAGTAAGAATGGGGAGTTAACAGTAGTTAATAAGGATATTGTGAATGAATTGAACATATTTTGCTCTTTCAGGATGCAAACACATCCTAGTAACGACTGTAAATTGGGAAGTAGAAGGAAGAGATGAACTTGCTGAAATTATAATCACCAGGGAAGGGCAAACTTGTGGATCTGCAGTCATTGAGTCCTGATGGACTTCATCCTAGCATTTTAAGAGACTCCTAATGAGGTAGTAGGTGCATTAATTTGATTTTCTAAAGTTCACTAGATTATGGAAGATTCCATGAGAATGGAATGTAGCAAATTAAACATCTTTAATCCAAGAAAGAAAGAAGGAAGGCAGGAAACGATAGGGCAGTTAGCTGGATGGCATCAGGGGAAGATGTCAGAATTGATTATTAAGGAGGTTAAACCTTGATATTTGGAAAAAATTCCAGATAATTGGGAAGAGGCACCATGATTGAAAGGGAATCATGTTTAACCAATCCACTGGAGTTCTTTGAAGAGGTAACATGCTTTTTGTATAGGGGAATCTGACATACCGTACCTGGATTTCCAGAAAGTTTTTTTTACAAGGTCGACATTACAGGTTAATGAGCAAAGTAGAAACACATTGCATAAGGGATAACATACTGGCATGAGAGAAGATTGGATGGCAGGCAGAAGACAATATGCATAAATAGGTATTTTTCAGTTTGGCAGGATGTGACAAATGGAGGGGTTTGTGCTGGGGTGTCCACTTTTTACAATTTACATGAATTACTTTGATGAGGGGAATGAAGATAGAATAGCTAAATTTGCAGACACTGTAAAGGTAGATAGAATATGTTGTGAAGAGGTGGCGGACCAATATAGATAGATTGTGTGTGGGTAAAAAGGTGGCAGGTGGAGTGTAATGTGGGAAAATGTGAAGTTGTTCACTTTGGCAGGGAGAATAAAGAAAAAGCTGAGTATGAATGGTTGTAGAATTCTGAGGTGTAGAGAAATCAAGGTGTTCTAGTGTATGAGTTATTAAAAAGTATGAAGGTACAGCAAATAATTAAGAAGCCTTATAGAACCCGGGTCCAGTTCAACCAGAATGCTGATTTCTGGTAAAGCAGTCACGGAACTGCACAAATCTCAGTCAAGGCACTGGTCAATCATCAGATGGGGCTATCTTTTCAAGTCAGTCATTGAGGTGATCCACGTTAAGTTTTTGTTCATTAGGAACTCAAAGGGGTTACGAGAGGCTGTTGTAGAGGTGGGGATGCTGGGGAATCCAATTGTGGGACTTAGAGGCAGCATGCAAAGAGGATAATAATTGCAAGGAAGGCAACTCAACATATAAGGGTGGGAGGCGAAATGTTACTGCAGAAGGGTGGAGTCATCTGTCACCACCCCATTGCTTCAGTGAAGAGACAATGCGTGATTATATTTTCATGGATATGCTGTATGTCTAGGACTCTGAGTAAAATGGGGAGATGATCAGTTAATTGGGTTACTTATCTTTGTTTTATGTATAATTTTAGTTAGGTGACAATATGGGGAAGATGAAAGCAAACGGGATTGATCAGGAAGAAAAAGAAGAGGGAGAAAGAAAGTTTAAGGGTTCCCCTTGATTGAAAGGCCGAGCCTCCATCAAGTGTGTCTACTGTTGCCTTCCATCCTCATCAATATCACAAGTCATAGAGTCATAGAGATGTACTGCATGGAAACAGACCCCTCCATCCAACTCGTCCATGCCGACCAGATAGGTTGGAGGATTTGAGCTATAGGGAGAGGCTGAATAGGCTGGGGCTGTTTTCCCTGGAGGGTTGGAGGCTGAGGGGTGACCTCATAGAGGTTTACAAAATCATGAAGGGTATGGATAGGATAAATAACAGGGTCTTTTCCCTTCGGTGGGGGAGTCCAGAACTACAGGGCACAGGTTTAAGGTGAGAGGGGAATGATATAAAAAGGACTTAAGGGGCAACCTTTTCATGCAGAGGGTGGTGAATGTATGGAATGAGCTGTTAGAGGAAGTGGTGGAGGCTGGTACAATTGCAACATTTAAAAGGCATCTGGATAGGTATATGAATAGGAAGGGTTTAGAAGGATTTGGGCCAAGTGCTGGCAAATGGGAGTAGATTATGGAAGTAAAATAGCTGCCACTACACCAGGAGTGGGGTGGGGGGCTGGAGTGAGGGTTTCATCCTTTGAGGGAGGGACTCCACCTCTGTGTGGTGAGGCCCTTCAAAGGGCATTGGCATTAAACCTACACAGTACAGTAAAAGTTATCACCTAATGCTCTTGCTGGAACTTACACATTTACTAACTTGTTCCTGGCCTCAAGCACTCTCAACTACATGATTCAACATTATAAATCTAGAACACTACTAAAGGCAGTGAGGCACACACAATGTTTTGGAGCTGGAAAAAGCCCCCAAGTTGCCAAAGTTACAATCACTTTCCAAGATTCCTTAGCCAGCACAAGGTACAGAAGCTGTTCACTTCTGACCTTAGATTATTAAATGTTCACGCCATCACTCTATATGCAGCAAAGTCTTTCTTGGGTACAGTGGGGGTTGGGTGATGGGCAGAGTAGAGAGATCCCCAGTATTGCTGTCACACATGCAATCTGCTACTGGATATGCAGCAAAAGGCTTGAGCGATAGATGTATGACTCATGGGGAGCAATGTGCAATGTCCATGAGGATGCATCTCACCAGTCTGCTTGTTGGGACCCAATGTCTTGAAGACAATGTCCAGATGTTGTTTGTGTTGCTGCAACTACTGAATGATCACATGACAGTGGAGTTACTTTGTGCCTGATATTGGCCACATTGGCTCTACTGGGAAAGGTTCCAATGAGCCATACACAGAAGCTATGTGGCCCCTGCACTGAGGGCTGCAACATAAATGGATGAGGAGCATGCGCATTCACAAATGTAGGACCAACATCAACCTGCAGCTGATGGGACCCAGTCCCAAATGCAGAGCTTTCAGCCCCAGGTGCCCTGATGTTGGGGTGAAAATACAGGAGAGCCACACTTGCTTGTCTTTTGAGGGCAGCACAGTGGCTCAGTGGTTAGCACTGCTGCCTCACAGCACCAGGGATCCAGTTCAATTCCACCCTCAGGCGACTATCTGTGTGGAGTTTGCACATTCTTCCCATGCCTGCATGGATTTCCTCCGGGTGCTCTGGTTTCCTCTCACAATCACAAAGATGTGCCAGTCAGGTGAACTGGTCATGCTAAATTGCCCATAGTGTTAGGTGCATTAGTCAGTAGTAAATATAGGGTAGGGGAATGGGTTTGGTTGGTTACTCTTCAGAGGGTCGGTGTTGGGCTGAAGGGCCTTTTTCCATACTGTAGGAAATCTAATCTAATCTAATGGACTGCTATATGAGAGAGATAGAGGCACTACACTCTGTCCAGAGGTAGAGGTCATAACATCTTGTGATGTTGCCCAGTGTATCTACAATACACCATCTCCTTCCTCTGGGGTCAATGAGGGCTGGAGCAGTCGCATCAGCTTTCCATGCAGGTCATGTTTGGAGCGACGCAGTGATACCATCCAGACAGAGGATGCTACTTGATCCTCAGAATCTCTGCTTTAAACAACTAGAAGCTGCACGAACTGTGGGATGGATGATGGGGATCTGTGAGAGCTGCAGCATTGAGGTGAGTAAGAACCTGAGGACATTCCTATGAACCTGGTGGAACAGCAGCTTCAGTATCCTGCAGCAACAGCAGCAAGGTCCACAACAACACCAGCAAGGAATCCTTTGTAAACCTCATTCAATGGAATGGAGTTACATTTGGTCATTTTTCACTGTCTATAGATATCCTAGTGCTGGAGAGGTCAGCATCCCCTGTGTAATCACAACTACAATGCAGCTCACCAGTTTCATCTTTCTAAGCTGTTCATGCTGTTTAATCAACGTTAATGTTACAAATGGATAGAAGGCCTTAAAGCATTCAGTGCTTGCTCATTGATACCTGACAGTTTCATGTTAGTGTGAAAGCTATTGTTCAGACAGTGTTAGAACATCATGTGCTGAGGATGTCTAACCTCTGAACCTTCATTCATGTCGTTACAGCTAAAATGACATTCAGTCCTTCAAATCATGATGAAAAGTGAACATTTATTTCCTGATGTGATAGTGTATTTAAAATGATTTCACCATGCCATCTGTGTCCTCATAAGGCCATCTTTGTTTTCCTCCCATTATGCCTGAGTGCAGTCTGGGTGACTATAGACCAGAATGGCAGGGTCAGGTACCGTGGTCTCCTCTGCTGGTTCTTAAGAAAAAGATTGTCTCTACTCTGCACCACTTGTCTAGCTCCCTATCAGCAAAGCAGGAGGCTAAATCCCCTTTCTCACCATTTCTGGGGTAATTGGTAACAATAGGAACTGTGAGGGGCAACTCCTGACTGACAGCACTTGACCTAGACAACAGCTGTGTTTTAAAGAATCCTATGAGGTTCTGGCATTAGTGAGTACTGCTGCTGCTGGTGAGTGCATGATAGCACAAGTGGGGTGTCAGAGAGATATGTGGTGCCTCCATAGTGAGGCTAGCTGTGAAGAATTTTGAGATAATGGACTTCAGCTCAAAGAGAGAAACCCTCCATGAAACTCCCTTAAAATTGACACAGCCCATTTTCCAAAAGCCAATGTTTCCTCTAGTTGTTGAGTGCAAGACTAAGGCACAATGTTTTTGTAATTATGTGTCATCCTTTTAGGCAGAGGTGAGGAGAATATTTTTTAGAGTTATGGCTTTGGAACTCTGTCTCTCAGAGGCAGAGGAGATAGGGTTCTTAAATATTTTTACAGAGTATCTGTTCCCAGTGCCTTCACAATGGCATCTAGAGCCGTCTGTGCATGTGCACCTGCCGTCTGTGATGCTCCATTTGCCTTAATCTGGCCGCTCTGTGCTCAAACTGAAGTAAATCTGTTTGCTGTTGCTTTAGGTGCAATATTGTCCTTCCAACAAGGTCCAACTTTAAATTGTTTCAATGGTCACCCAATCGCAACTGTAAAACTTTGAGCAAGGCGGGTGTAATTTTGTATATGCACACATGGTACTCTAACCTGCAGTGCCATTGGCCACGAACACATCCGTAATTTGTAAGGTGGGGGTAGATAGATTGGGGGAAAAGGAGATAAAAGTTCCCTGATGTCCTTAGACTTGCTTATTTGAAAAGACAAAAACTGAGTGGAGATGAAAGCTTGTTACCTTTTGGGCTCAGGGAGGAAAATAGAAAAGGAAGTTTTGCATTTATGCAATGCCTTGCACGATCTCAGGATATCCAAACCAAAATACAAGAAAAGAAAAATGGAACTTCACTCAATTTTAGTTTATATGTTTATAGAAATACCTTTCTGTTGCAAATGTACATATTGATTTAAGTAAATTAGGATAATCTGGTTTAGGATAATTTCTTTCAGAATTGCCAATCTTCATTTCGTTTCTCAGTTGGAGTTATATGGCACTTGTATATTCACATTCAAACCTCTCTATTACTTAATTAACTAATGAGATTAACTTAGAAGTTTTTGTACAAAATTAAGAAAAAAGACTTGCATTTATTTAGCCTATTTCACTATCTTAGGACTTTCCAAAACCCTTCACTACTAAAAAAAGAGTTTAAAAGTTTATAGATTTTGAAATGCAGAAAATGCACCTGCTAATTTGCACACAGTAAGTTCTCACAAGCAGCAATGAAATAAGTCGCCAAATCAGCCACATTAGGTATTGGAGAGAAATAAACATTGGCCATGACTCCAATGAGAACAATCTGCTTTCCAACATAATGTTTGGGTGAGTGCTTCAGTTTCATATTGCTTGGAAAGACAATTCCTCAACACTAAACTAGAGATTTGTGTACCCAGGTTTCTGGAGTGCATCTTGAACTCGTAATCTAATACTTTGTAAGACAGTTCCACCTACTAAAGCCACAGTTGATACCTGACGCCATTTAGTAGGAACATGGCTGAAGATATTGGTGCTTATTACAAATAATCAGTTTATTGTGAATATATTTCTGTAGTTATATAATCCATAGCTCACCTGTGGTGGTTAATAAATGCCATGGGTGATTTGGTGATGGGAAAAAAAATCATTCAGTTGTGTTTAAGTGCACTTCTGAATATTTTTTAAAAAGTTCATACCTTACCTAAGGCCTCATGAAATGATCCCTCTGGCAAAAGAATCATGTTATTCCCAACTATGAGAAAAATGAGCAACTCACCATTGACCAGCTGTAAACTGTCAATATGGTATTTCCATCAATCAGTTAGTTGGGGAACCTCGTCATTGTATTTAAAAACAAAATATTTTGTAGCTGGCCTTGAAAATTTAACCTGTAAATATTACGTTTATAGACTTTGGATAATTGTTTTCAGGGAAGAATTGTTGATAGTGACTGTATGCAATGAAGAGTTCAAAATAAGTGGTCTTAAATTAATCTAACTAGTTGTCAGCTTCAACCTCCAATCCTTTCTCATTGCTGTAATGTATTAACAACCAGCTCACATGATTCATCATATTTTCAAGCAGAGATTAATTCTTTAATCAACAACCAGACTTGCATTTAAATGGAAATGATAAACATGATAAAGGATGGGCTTTAAGAATTGTGTTCTATTTGATGAACTGGAACCCGACAGAAAAGGAAAAAAAAATTTGTTTGGAAGTCCATTAGGTTAAAGAGTTTATGTACTTGCAATTGTACAAATCTGATGCTAATCTGCTTATGTCAGTAACCATAGGTCACAGATCGACCAAACAGTGACTTATGATCACAGTGTGTTTTGTTAGGCCCTGTCACAATCTGTCATTTCACTTTTGTTAGCCATCTTTGGTAAAGACGGCCTATTCCAGCTGCAATTTCTTTTTTTTTTTGTAGTGTTGGTATCGCGAATGCATCTTTTTTTCATGGTCTCAGAATGCCAGGATATTGGTGGATACTATCCCACTGTGGATTTTTCTGCTGACGTAGGATTGGATTATGTAGTGTGATGAAGAGACAAATTGCATTTTTAGCAGCAGAGTGATAGTGAAGGGATGTCATGACTCAGGAATATTTTCAAAGATTCCATTGACTTTAACCAGCATGGTTTCAATGCAGTGAGCAAGTTTAAAGTCAACCTGTAGATAGTGAGAACTACAAATGCTGGAAAGTCAGAGTCGATAAAATGTGGAGCTGGAAAGAAGCACAGCAGGTCCTGCTGAAGGATCCTGCCTGAAATGTCAACTCTCCTGCTCCTCTGATGCCGCTTGACCTGCTGTGCTTTTTCCAGCTCTAAAGTCAACCTGAAGCTCTCTGATGTATTAAAAGTGTGGATAAGGGATGATGGTGTCTCTCTGCGTACAAGGACATTGGAGAGGAAAGGGAGATGAGAGATGGGAAGATGGTGCTATGGTGAATATTTAGGAAGGAGGGTAATGGCACATTTGAGCAATTTGGAAATAATAGTTAAGCAAAAGGAGCAGATGACGATCTCAATGAATGTGTTTTGTGGGGACGCTATTGATGAAGTAGGCCATGTGGAGGAAATAAACCTGTTAAGAATTGACAGAGGGGTGGGCAAAAACTGCAGCATGATGAGAATCAGACTGGCAGAGCTCGCTGTGGTTCGGAGAGTCACCACAATATCGTACCCCATAAGCTGTGATTGTCACCAAAAATGGGAAAGTGGGTTGGAGGAGTCTTTAAGGGGAGGACCCTGGAATAATAATTGGATTGGGGAAGGATTCCGGTGTGGAAAGAGAGCCCTCACTCTCCCCTCTGCTTCTAACTACTTCACTGTTTTCACCTCCACCATACATTGTGATTAGCCCTCTTCCCACACATATAGTACTCTCATTGCCCCAACACAGTGTAATTACCATCCTAAACCCCACTCCCCCAACCAAAGGCCCACAGAGTAATTAGCTCATCAAGTTTCCCCCCCTCTTTACATACATAGTAACTAGACTCCTCTGTTCCCCCACACAACAGGTGAGCACGACCAGAAAGAATTTGAAGCTGCTGCATTACAGTCCAGCATTGATTCTCACTGTCCAAAGTCATTGCAGTGACACAGGTGAAAATTGTAAGGTAGCTGAAGATAAGATAACTGGTTCCTGGATTTCAGAATTTGTGTCTAGGAAGTTTACAGGATGTGGGACAAACGACATTCCAAGGAAATTTCCAAATGGACACAGAAACATTAAAAATACTGTACAATTGCGTAAACTGAGACAGTGGCTATCACATTCTGGATTCAGCATTGTGTTAATCAATTTTAGATCAAAACTTCTGATCTTTTTTTTCTACTTTTATTTTTGATTTGTTTTGCAACTAGATGGCTGCTATTCAGCCAATTACACTTCATTTTGGCACTTTTTTTTCATAATTTCTCCTGTCTTACACCTTATGTCAAATCTTCCCTTTTGTCCTTGCTCACTCCTGCTATCTTTCACTAGCTATGTAGTGCATATTGCTGTGAAATCCCTTTCAGTCCCTGAACACTCCTCCTCCTCCCTGACCCAAGGTTTCACCACAATTCTCTCTCACTCTCACGCTATCACGCTCTCACTCTCCCCTTCACACACACCCCAATCTCCAGCAGTCGCCATGTCACAGACCATAAGCGGGTCTAGTCGGATCCCTGTCATAGGTTGAGGTGAAATTGTATTGGTGGGGATGTGGGTGGGAATGCTGTAACTCGACTCTGTTTCTAGAAGATTCAATCATGTTCCTGCATTTCATTCTCCCTTCCCGTTTTTCCCTTCTGCAACTTTTGGCATATACAGTGCAGATGCAGACAAGATCAGGCGCCACTTTGCTTCTCCCCAATGTCATGGGTGAAACTTTGACTAATGGCATTTTTAGTTAAAGTATCAAGTATTGGCTCTGTAATTACCTTTATAGATGTGATTTAATTTTAAAAAATCACTTTAAATTGACTGAGTTAACCTCGATAATGTGTTCTTCAAAGCTTTGCTTTTTTTCTGAGAATCATTTCACAAATGCTGTTCAAATCCTATAATGGAGATGAAAACCATAATTAACTGAGTGACTAAGCAAGAAGAATATGGATAATTGAGAAACATTTCCAATAAAAAGGTTATAGAAACTGCCACTTTGCAGAGAAAATTGCTTCCATGTTGTGAATCATGTACAGATGGAGATTTGTGTTTAAATGCATATTACTTTTCTTACTGATAATGATGCATCCTTATAAGTTTGAAGAAATGGCTGAATCTCTCTCCTTCTTCTCTGCTTGGATCTTGTGGCTGTAATGGATGGTGAAATTGTCTGTAATTGCTGTCATTATGACTGTGAAATTGGCAGCAGTGTGGCACCCACACATGTGTAATTGAAGGTGGAAATCCAGAAACTGCTCTAAGTGATTCTATGCCATGATGAAGTCTTCATGAACAAAGATCAATATACTGATATGGACTTGAGCTGATTGTCGACATTTTTCTGAATTAACTTTGCTGTAAAATGTTACAGCTTTACTGTGTTGACATTTTCATTTATACATGATCAATGTGGGAGGAATTTACTGGTATCAGGTAGCCTAGGTTATCTTTTTGTTTAAATTTTGTTCGCAATTATTTGGCTAAAAAGGTTTGTTCAAATCTATGTGGCCTTTTCACACTTTGGTCACATACTGGAATTGTTCAAGAAGGAAGCCTGAGGGGGAAAAGCACATTTTATGCTATATACGTATTGCTAGTGGGAGTGTGACAGTGAAGAGAAGTCAGCTAGCCACCTTGTCAAAAGGCTGACTAGAATGAACATTTACCTGACCTAGTGAATGTAAGGAAGCTGATGTTGGACTTGTACGTGCCTACTCTTCAGTAAAAATGAAATCATCCATTTTCACTGTTTAAAGAGATGACCTTCAGTTAAACATTGTAAGACCTCCACTGCGTTTCCATTGACTATGAAGGCTCCATGGTAATTTACGCATGCAAATAATTTCAGTCAGGCAGTTCTGATGAATGACATCACCCAGAATACTGTGAGGGCCTGCATTCACTAAGCAGTGGACGTCATATACTACAGGACTTCTGAGTTCATTTCCCTACAGCAATGGAGAGCTCTGTCCTGTAGGTTCACTTGCTTTCCAAAGTGCCTGGTTCTGTCAATGAAACTCATATCCCATTGAAAACTCAGAACCATGACAAATATAAACAAATATGTGCAAACATTTAGTATGATGATTCTCTACCCAACTGCGGATTCTGAATGCTGATATATATAATTAGTGGGGAAGTGCTCCTGATGATTTTGTCCTCTGGTGGTCAGACTTACGTGACTCCATTTGTTAAATTGCATCAAGTTGCTGCATGGATATTGAACCCACTGAAACTATGGCTGATGACACCCTATTGCAGGACCAATAATGAAAAATATGACTGTGCAGGTGTATGTGCGCCACGTGGTGGAGAGGATGTTCAGCAGCTGAATTGTATCACGTGAGTGGACAGGTTAGGGGGAAACTTCCAGGACTTCACTGTCAAAATAGCGAGGGTTGTGACAGTCTGTTGTGCAATTCACAACTTTGTCCTGCAGGAAGGATTCACCCTTAACCAGCAAATCAGATACTGGCAGAAATGAATGCAAGACAATCCTGACTGTGGTATTGCTGGTGTGATGAACCATGGACCACTCGAGGAAATTATTGCTGCAAAGTGAATAATAGTTAGAGAACTGCTGGTGACTCAGAAAGGAGTTTGAAAAGTCATCATAAGACAGTTGTTGATGTTATCACTGAACTTTGTACAAACATTCAAGTGTTCAGCACTTAATATAAATTGAGTTAGTTAAGTTATTGTGAATTGCACAACAGACTGTCACAATCCTCACCACTTTCACAGTGAGGTCTTGGAAGGTTCCCCCTAACCTGTCCACTCACGTGATGCAATTCAGCTGCTGAACATCCTCTACACCACATGGCGCACATAGACCTGCACAATCATATTTGTCATTATTGGTCCTGTAATAGGGTGTCATCAGCAATAGTTTCATTGTGCTTATATCCATAGGGTTCACAAGTAAGCAGAACCTGATTAAGTGATTAAATCAGTCCAGATTACATCTAACAGAGATCGTTTGGGCCTGGTTTCAACTAGGAGCTTCTAAATTTTTATTTTTTAAAATATTGTAATCTTGGTGTTTTCTGAGTGTCAGATATAAAAGCATCTGCTAAGATTTAGGACAGAAAAATGTCTGATATTTCCTTTTTCCTTGATACTCTGAATCATGTTTAAAGATGCCCATGTGTCTGTTACGTCCAGGTATGTATAGATCGTGATCACATGATTTTACTAACAATTTTGTGCACTGTGCAATGATCACATTTACCATTCAAACATATACTGCAACATTAGATTTAAGCATCAACTGTTTTGTGAAGTCCAACTGAAATATAAAATATTAATCGTTCCCAACGTTATGATTTCTGCTTTTAAATGTACATTGTAGCATAAACATCTTGCAGTTTAATCACAAATTGTATGAATTTACTTTACTGCTCAAAGTACATTAGTAGTAGAATATAATCAGGGATTCTTGCAACACATCTGAATCTGGGCTGGAACCCAGAAAAGCAGTGTCTGTACTATGTGAATAACCATGGGCTATCATTTGGCTTATTTGAGTCATCTCAACCTTTTGAAGTTTAATGATGTTCAAAAAAAGGTCCTGAATTTATCTCTTCGAGCTTTAATTACTACTTCCCCTCAAAAATGGTACAAAAAAGCCAGGGTTCTTTGATTAAAAATTGGCTTTAAATATCCTAACCATCATCTTGTTGCTCATCAGGAAAAGCCACTTGACCAAGTGGGTGGCATGCTTTTTGTGACAGAACACAAAACCAAAGAGTTTTATATTTACAAATCCTTAGTTTGATCTTGTGTCTGCCTTGTGTTATTCACTCATGGGGTGTGAGTGTTGTTGGCTGGGCAGACGTTTTATTGCCCATCTCAAGTTAACCTTGAGAAGGTGGTGGTGAGCTGCCTCCTTGAATTGCTGCAGTCTGCTTGTTGTAGGTAGATCTAAAATGCTGTTCAGGCGAAAGTAGCAGGATTTTGATCCAGGGACACTGAAGGAACAGCCAATATATTGCCAAGCCAGAATGGTGAATAGCTTGAAAGGAAACCTGCAGGTGGTGGCAATCTCTTATATCTGCTACCTTGTCTTTCAAGTTGGAAGTGGTCATAGGTTCAGAAAGTGCTGTCCAAGAAATCTTGACGCATTTCTACAGTACATCTTGTAGACTGTAGCTGCTGAACATTGGTGGTAGAGGGAGTGAATGTTTGTGGATGTAATGCCAATCAAGCCAGCTGCATTATCTTGAATGATGTCAAGCTTCTTGAATGTTGTTGGAGCCATACTCATCCAGGCAATCGGGGAGTATTCCATAACACTCCTGACTTGTACACTTTCTCTTTTCTTGGAGATGGTCAGTTCTTGGTTCTTGTGTATTGTAAATGGTATTTGCCACTTGTCTGCCCAATCTTGGATATTGTCCAGATCTTGTTGCATTTGGATATAGTCTGCTTCAGTATCCGAGGAGTCACGAATGGTGCTGAAAGTTGTGCAAACATCCCCTCTCTGACTTTTTGATGGAGGGAAGGTCATTGATGAAGCACTGAAGATGATTGGGCCGAGGACACAGCCTTGAGGAACTCTTGTAGAGATGTCCGGGAGCTGAGGTAATTGACCTCCAACAATCGCGACCATCTTTCTATATGGAAGGTATGATTCCAAACATTAGAGAGGTTTTCCACTGATTCCCATTGCCTCCAGTTTTGCTAGAAACAAAAAAAACTGCAGATACTGGAATCCAGGGTAGACAAGCAGGAGACTGGAAGAACACAGCAAGCCAGGCAGTATCAGGAGGTGGAGAAGTCGAAGTTTCGGGTGTAACCCTTTGAACTGCCGAACAGATCTCATCCTACTTCGACTCCATCCTCTCCCCCTTGGTTCAGACACTTCCCACCCACATCCGCGACACCAACCACGTCCTCCATCTCTTCAGTAACTTGCAGTTCCCCTGCCCCTAGCGCTTCATCTTCACTGTGGACATGCAGTCCTTATACACATCCATAACCCCACAAGGATGGCCTCCAGGTCCTCAGTTTCTTCCTCTGCACCAGACCCAACCAGTCCCCCTCCACTAATACCCTCCTCTGTCTCACGAACTGGTCCTCACCTTTAATAACTTTTCCTTTAACTCCTCCCATTTTTCCTCCAAATCCAGGGGCTGGCCGGACCTCCCAGTCACTGCTCATTTTAATTCCCGTTCCCACTCTCTTTCCAACATGACCATCTTTGGCTTCCTCCATTGCCACAGCGAACCAAACCGCAAATTGAAGGAACAACACCTCATCTTCCACCTGGGCAGCCTACAGCCCGGAGGACTCAACATTGAGTTCTCCAATTTCAAATAACCTCCCTTCCTGTCCACCGACTCACTTCCCAGCCCCTCCCCCTCCCTTTCTCCCTGTCACCGAACAGATTCATTCCTCCCATTGACCAACCAGGTTGTACCCTCTGCCTGTCTTCACCTATCCCCACTTCACCACCCTGCCCCCCCCACCACCTTTATCTGCAGATCCCCCCCCCCACACCCACCGCCAGTCCTGAAGAAGAGCTACACCTGAATTGCCAACTTCTCCACCTCATGATGTTGCCTGGCTTGCTGTGTTCTCCCAGCCTCTTGTTGCTGCCTGGCTTGCTGTGTTCTCCCAGCCTCCTGATTGGCTACTCCAGTTTTGCTAGAACTCCTTGATGCCACACCTGGCCAATTGCAGCCTTGATGTCAAAAATGGTTACTCTCTTTTGACCAGGTTTGGACCAAGGCTTTAATGAGTTTCAGAGCTGAGTGGGTCTGATGGAACCCAAACTGAACATCTGTGAGCAGGTTATTGTTGAGCACGTGTTGGTTTAAAACACTTTCAACAACAGCCTTCATCGCTTTGCTATTGAACATAACTGTTTGGATATAATTGGCCACGTCGAATTTATCCTGGACAGGACATAACTGAACAATTTTCTGTATTGGCACGTTGTTGCCAGTGTTGCAACTGTACTGAAACAGCTTGGCTAGGGATGCATGGCTGGTTATTAAAAGCATAGCTGGTCTCAGGGTGCTATTTAAGCCATTTCTTGAATATCATGTGGAATGAATTGAATTGGCTAAAGAGTGGCATCTGTGATGCTGGGGACCATTAGAGGAGGCTGAGAGAAATCATCCACTCAGCACTTCTGGTCAAAAATGATTAACTTTGTGCTGGGTTCCCTCTATCATTGAAGAAACACAATAAGTAGCGCTTCCTCCTGCAGTGAGTTATTTAATTGCTCATCACCACTCACGATTGGAAGTGGCAGGAGTGCAGAGCTCGAATATGATCTTGTTAATTTTTCTGCCAACTTGCATCCTGCCCTCACCTTCTCATGGTGCATCTTTGACTCCTCCCTTCCCTTCCTTGACATCTGGGTAGGCTATCAATATCTAATACAAACCCACCAACTCCCACGGATAACTGGACTACATTTCCTCACACCATGCTTCCTGTAAAGCACCCCATTCCATTCTCCTAGTTTCTCCCTCTCCATCACATCTGTTCTGATGATGCCACCTTCTGCAGGGCACCTCAGAAATGACCATTTCTTCCCTCAACTAGGGATTCTCCACCACTGGGGTTGACCTTTGTGCTTCAGACTTCAGCCCTTCCCTCCTACAACAATGATTGGGTCCCTCTAGTCCTCACTTACTACCCCACCAACCTTCGCATCCAAAGGATTGCTAGCCACCATTTCCGCCATCCCCAGCAGAATCCCATGACAACATATATTCTCATCCATTCCCTTGTCAGCATTCCATAGGGGCCTTCCCTCTGGGGCACCCTGGTCTACCCCTCCTTCACTCCCACCACCTCCCCACACCATCACAGATTCTTCCCATGCTGCTGCAGAAGGTGTAACACCCGCCCATTTATTTCCTCCCTCCTCACTATCCAAGGCTCTAAACAGACCTTTCATGGGAAACAGTGATTTATCTGTACTTTGCTCAAGCCAGCCTTCTGTATTGACTGTTCACAATGAGGCCCTCTTTACTTTGGGGAGATGAAATGCAGACCGCTTTGCAGAAAGTCCATGTTCTCTCCTAAAAAATGCCCTCAAGCTTCCAGTTGCCTACCACTTCAGCAAACCTCTGTTCCCATGCCAATGTTTAAGTTGTAGACCTGCTGCAGTGTTCCAGTGAGCCTCAGTGCAAGCTCAAAGAACAGCATCTCATCTTTCCCTTGGGGACCGACAACCTTTAGGGCTCAACATAGAGTTCAACAATTTTAGAGCCTGATTCCTTCCATCCATCCATGCTTTTTACCCGACCCTACGTCCTGATCCTGTCCTTTTATGGGTTGTTTTCAGCAAGCCTACTATTTCTGTCCAACTCTTGGCTCTTGTTCGCACTTACCCAGCTTCTCTTCTATCCTGGCTTGATGTCAATAAACCCCCTATCAGCCATTCCCTTCCATATGTCTCACTGGGCTCCATATCCACCTATCCACTCATCTCTTCACCTGAGGTATGGGGCCCAAAATCGCTAACAGTACTGTAAATGTGGTCTGACCAGAACTTTATAAAGCCTCAGAAGTACATCCCTGCTTTTATATTTTAGTCCTTTCGAAATAAATGCCAACACTGTATTTGCCTTCCTAACTACTGACTCAACCTGTAAGTTCACCTTAAGAAAATCCTGGACAAGGACTCCCAAGTCCTTTTGAACTTCAGATTTCTGAATTTTCTCCCCATTTAGAAAATAGTCCATGCCTCTCTTCTTCCTATCAAAGTACATGACCTTACACTTTCCCACATTATATTCCATCTGCCACTTATTTGCATATGGTTCGAACCTTTCAAAATCCTTCTGCAGCCTCCCACCACCTCAATATTCCCTGTCCTTCTTTGTATCATGGGCAAACCTAGCCAGAATTCCCTCAGTTTCTTTGTTTAGATTATTAATGTATGAAGTGAAACGTTGTGGACCAAACTCTGACTGTTGTGGAATACCACTGGTCACCAGCTGCCATCCTGAAGTGAACAATTTTATCCCCACTCTCTGCTTTCTGCCAGACAGCGAATCTTCTATCCATGCTAGCACCTTGCCTCTAACACCATGGGCCTTTACCTTGCTCAGCAGCATCCTGTGTGGCACCTTGTCCAGGTGATTTATCCAACTTCATACCTTCCAGTTCTCTCACACCTTCTCTTTGGTGATGGCCACTGTACCCCCTTTTGCACCCTGACTCTCTTGAATTTTTGGAATATTACTTGTGCCTTCCACCATGAAGACTGATGCAAAGTAATTATTCAGTTCCTCAGCCATTTCTTTATTCCCCATTATTACTTCTCCAGTGTCATTTCCCAGCGGCCCAATGTGCATGTTTACCTCTTTTTTTGCCCTTTGTGTATCCAAAGAAACTCTTGCAATCTTCTTTTATATTACTGGATAGCTTACTTTCATATTTGATCTTCTCTCTCCTTATTTCTTTTCTAGTTGACCTTTGTTGGTTTTTGTAAGCTTCCCAATCCTCTAGCCTCTCACTGCCCTTTGCCACATTATATACTTTCTCTTTTGCTTTTGTGCTATCCCTGACTTCCCTCGTAAGCCATTGTTGCCTCATCCTCACTTTAGTATGCTGCTTTTTCCTCGGGATGAATTTTTGCTGTGTCTCCCGAGTTACTTCCAGAAACTTCTGCCATTGCTGTTCCGCTGTCTTTCCTGCTAGGCTCCTCTCCCAGTTAATCCTGGTCAGCTCCTCCCTCATGTCTCTGTAGTTGCTTTTATTCAACTGTAACACTGTTACATCTGATTCCACCTTCTCCCTGTCAAATTATAAGTAAATTCAATCATATTATGATCACTGCCTCTTAGGGTTCCTTCACCTTAATCTCCCTTATCAAGAAGGAATTTTCTGCAGCTTAGTATAAGATTTTGAACCAAATAAAGGTTAGAGCTGAGTATAAAAACAGAAAGTGCTGAAGAAACTCAGCAGGACTGGCAGCATCTATGGAAAGAGAAAATGAGTTAACATTTCAAGTCCAATATGAACCTTCAGATTTAGACCTGAGTATAGTTTAACTGATAAAGGCTAGGTGTAAAAGTTTAAAGAGATTTTGGGGCTAAGAACACAGATCACTAAAATGTAGCAATGAGATACAATGAATAATTGCCTGGATTTTCCTGTTAACAACATCCCCTAACCGTGCATGTAAAAGCTGTACCATGTCTATAACCTGCAATAGGAACTTCCAGTTCTAGGACCTAGTGTCAGGACAAGCAAGATCATATTTGTGTATGGCCCATTGTTAATGGAGCCACATTCCCAGTGATGACATGAGCTGAAGACACATTCATTAAAGGCAATTTTGAACTCAACAAGAGGTGTTTTCTTTCATACGTGTAAATTGTAATATTGAGAAACATTTTATGACCGTTTCAAAACTCAAATATTTAAACAGTGTTAAAAGTTTGCCGGAGTTTGCTGATTCCCAAAGGACAAACCAAATCATCTTTGTCTAAGTTTTCCCCCAGGTTAAAGCCCTCTCAGCTATCTGGAGGAATACACAACACTGTAGGATGAATATCAATGACCTTCTGTATTATGCCAGGGTAAGTTCCATCTTCTCTCTGACACCTCATGCTCACTCTACCTCTGCTACTGTTCCCACCTCCTACAAAGGCTCATGTTGTGTCACTTTCATTCATGCCTGCAATCCCTTCCTCACTCACTGTCACGTGCCTCCAACAGCACTAACCCTGTAAACCTGCTGTGCTGCCTCCTCCCTTATTTAGGACCTTTCTTCAAGTGCAGCAACAGTAATAGCTGGGACACATGCTTCCATCTCTTGTTATACTGGCTTCTCTCACAGTGCATAAAGAAGCTGCTCATGAATAGATAGAAAGAGTCAAGAACGTGCCTGTCATTCAACTCCTGACCACTTAGCAGAGGCTCCTGACTCAGACCATTGCGAGCAGGGCACAGACTGGTATCAGAGGTTGCCTTTACCTTACAGTGCTAGGATCTATTGAATGATAGCTATCCCCCTTGACTTGACTGTTGCCTCCTGATAATATGTCAAGTTTCCTAGCTTTGTGCCTGCACAAAATGGTGGTATGGTGGCTCAGTGATTTGCACTGATGCCTCACAGCACCAGGGACCCATGTTCGATTCCAGCCTTAGGTGACTGATTGTGTGAAACTTGCACATTCTCTCCCCGTCTGTGTGCGTTTCTTCCAGGTCCTCCCACAATCCAGAGTTGTGCAGGTTAGATAGTTGGCCATGCTAAGTTGTCCATCTTGTCTAGGGATGCCTAGGCTAAGTGGGTTAGCCAAGGTAAATGTGAGGTTACAGGGATAGAATAGGGGACAGTCTGGGTGGTATGCTTTTCAGAAAGTCAGTGCAGACTCAATGGGCCAAATGGCTGCTTTCCACACTGTGGGGATTCTATGATTCTAAATGGCACAGCAGGACAGCAGTAATATGAACCTGGTCTCTTTGGCTGAGAGTAAGGCAAGGATGTTGTGAGCATCTGAGTAGTGAGTGACGGTAAGTGAAGAGCCCAGAGATACAGCCTGGTCCTGACTATAAGCTGGGCGAGTGTCCCTGACACACTGTGTCCTTGCTATAGCATTGGAATGATAATTGGCATTGCCCCCTGAGGTACAGTATTGAAGAGCTGAAGTGTCCTGTAATTAGATCGCAGATATGCCATGTTGGAATCTGATATATGTGCACCAATGGCCAAAGACATGGGGTGTAGGTGGCTGGTGCCCATGGAGCATGTCCTGAGATATTGGGCCCAGTTTCCAACATGGAGGTCATTCAGACAAGTGGCGAGCTGAATCCACCCGGGTCTTGCTTTTGGTTTCCTTGTTTGCTGAGCTTGGTAAGATGGGAGATTGATTATTAATGAGGAACTTTGGGATTCAAGAAGATGTTTAACAATCATTAATGATTGTCAATTGGGAGCTTACAGCTATCGAGCGAGAATCTTGCTACGTTGCTTATAAAAAGCAGAAGAGATGGAAAAGTTGCTCCTGATAATGAGATGGGCCACGCTACACTTGTCTAATTCTGCCACATATCTCACCATCTGCCATATTGCTCAGACCCCCCATAAGATTTCTCCCATTGGACCTTTTGAAGTTTGTTGGTGCCAGGGGTAAAGGGAATAAACAGTTTACAAATTAATAATTATAAATAAAATTCTAGATAATGATTTGGAGGAAATGATGTATCCAGTCAGTATTGTAGAATGATCTTGTAAAAATTATTTTTTCTTTTGTTTGACAGTGTTACTTTGATACAAAATACTGCTAGGAATATTGAATTCAATGAAATGCCCATGTATTTATTCATCTTTCTATTATAAAAGGGATTTAGGCGGTGCCAGTTTTTGATGTACAGCACATTTTTTGAGTTTTCTACAATGACTTTGGGTTTAGTCAAGGAAAGTATATTGTATGGATTTGTTGATGATTAAGAGATGTGATATATTCCTTTTGCCTGAGTGCCTGTGTTTTTATATTTGGATCAGAAGGAAATACAGATGACTTGCAGAAGTAACAGATGTTTGATGACTTGAATGGTATGTTGCATCATGTAAAAACCAGTTTGTTATATTTGTCAGCAGTTAATCTCCTGACCATTCCAGGTTGCAGTGTCAATGAAATGATTACTTTCAAGTCTTGATACATTAGACTTTAACAAGTTCAACAAATGTCTAATTTTGTTCTTATTTCTTGTATGTGAAAAGTTTAAAAACATTGATCTTGTGGTCTGATGTAATTGGTGGCTTGCATTACTTGTTGTGAAAGGGTGAACTTTAATTTATTTGCAGCTCTCCAGAAATCATGTGCTCTGCAGCTAATAAACTGCAGTCTGGATTAACGCTCCCTTGCAAAGGCTGACATTAACATGAGGATAGCGTGTGTGCTTTGAATGAAAAATGTTGGATCTTCATCGTACTGCACATAGTGGAGTGATTGAATCACCATCAGTGCTGCATGTGTTGAGAAGCTATTTCAGAGAGTCATTTCTGGCAATGATCAGATCTAGCTGATATCAATGCCCTGATCTTAATCATCTCCAGGACATCTTGAGTTGTTTGTTCTGAAAGAAGGTATTAGTTATATAAAGATCATGGTAGCAGCAAAGTTCTGTGTATCTGTTCATTTATTATTTCCAGGCCACTACACCTCAGGCAGGGGAACCTTGCCTCATGGTTCACACCCACTCATCTGTTGAAATCCTCTTTGTAGGCAAGGATGTTCTGACTTAGTGCTGGGTAGCAGCACCATGCTCCTTATTGATCTTTCACCTCTGTAGTGAGTACAACATTAAAGCAAAAATACTTCTGACTTAATTGGTGCTCACTGAGTTGAAAGGCAGATGGAGAGAAATGGACTAAATCTTACTTTTTTCGTCTGTGTCAAGTTTCATGGAGGTACTTCTCTCTGTGAGGCTTAGTGTATTTTCTCTCTGCATTTTACCAAACCTGTATCATCAACTACCTTCCCTGTGTCTGTGGCACCCCTCTCATCCCATTCTGGCCACTTTCTAGTACCACATGCAATATCTGGAAGAACTCACCACTACTGAGATAAACCAGAATTGATTTTGCATTCCTTGTGTCATCTCAAAAGGCTGTCCTGCACGTGGATAAGCAATATTAGTCTGGATTTCAATTAAAAATGTTTGACATTAGATTTTCTCAGCAAATTAATATATATTTAGCTCCAGCTATAGAAAGGTAGAAATATTGTGCGCTAATCACTAGATGGCTCTGCCTACGAGCCATGCAAACTATATTGCACAGTTTCTGTTTCATGAATTACTCCTGTGATTAGTCCAGGTGGAAACCCTCTGAGCAAGTCTTGAGGGCACAGAATTCTTATTGCATGAAGGGAAAGCACCTCCTCATAAGTTATCTGAGATAAGATGAGCCAAAAACCAAACAAATGTCATCAATCCAAATGTATGGAAACCAGTCTAACAACAGACTGGGCTAGGGAGACTGGTGGCTGCTGCAATGTGGAGAAACAAGTCAAATAATTTTGGTGTGACTCAACCAAACCTGTTATCCAGTGAAATGTGCTCATCTGGAACATGAGAGTGACGTGTCTTATAGTCAATATTCTGAGAGAATTGGAAGGTTGAAAAAATAAGCAGAAAGGAATAGAAGGAGATACTGATAAGATTAAATGACGAGACTATGTGGAGCAGATCCACTAACATTGATCATTTAATTAGAATGGCCCGATTCAGTGTGGTAGATTCAATTAAATATATGTAGTCCCTTTTAAGACTATGCTAAAATGGCACTGTAAAGTTGGATGCCAAAATCTTGGTCAAAGAAAGCAGTTACAAGCAGTGTCTCAAAGGAGTGTCTTAGCTGAGGGACTACCAGCTGTCAAGGCCTAGATAGCTGAAAGCTTAGCTGTTAACAGTAGGTGATGGAATATGGCAACATGCAAAAGACCAGATTTGGAGAAGTGCAGAGACCTGACCATTGAAGGGTGGGGGAAGTTGCAGAGGTAGTCTGATGAGACTTTCACTTGATGCTGAAGAAATCAACAGTGTAGATGCCAGTTGCAAGACTAACCCACAACTTTAGACCTTTAGCTTAGTAGTTTAGATCATCAGTGAACTTTTGCCACTTTTAGTCTGCATGGATATTTCTCCCCTTCTCCCTGATCCCACCCCCAGAAAAAACCTGAATATTAAGTTGAAATGTGATCAGATTCTCAGTTGTAAATGCAATAGATACCACCTCCGTCCAGTTCTGATGAAAGGACATGAACTGAAATGCTAATTCTGTTTCCCACAGAATCTGTCTGACCCATTGATTTACAGCATTTTCTGGTTTTATTTCAGATACCTTGCATTTGTTTCATTTTAAATGTATTCTTTCATGGAGTCTGGGTGACACTGGCAAGGTCAGTGTTTATTAACAGCGCCTGAACTGAATGGCTTGCTTGGCCATTTCAAACAGCAGTTAAAAGTCATCAATATTGCAGTGGGTTTAGAGTCACAAATAAGCCAGGTAGGGGAAGAATAGCAGATTTTCTTAAACTGTAAAGAGCATTAGTGAACCAGATGGATTTTTAGAGCAATAGATGAGAATTTCATGGTCACCTTTTCTGAGACTAGGTTTATGTTGCATATTTTTGTTAATGAATTTTAAATTTGAACCCATGTCTGGAGAACTATAGCTTCTCAATTACTAAACAGTGTCTTTACTACAATACCATTATGTTCTTCATTTTTTGTTTATGCACATTAGAATTAATTGTATTCACAAACATAAAGGAGCTGCAAATTATTCCATCATGTGCATCCATAGTTTGCATTTGCTAAATTTGCGTTGCAGTTCAAACACAGATTTGGCACGATCATCAGTGTTTTGTACAAAACAAAGTGTTGCCCAAATCAGGTGAGCTCTTGTGATTGTTTCTACGGTTCCTTGTTCTTCTGCTTGAATTTATTGTTAGAGTTGCTTACGATTAGCCAGGACAGATGAAAGGAAGTGTGATGATGATTCACATTGTAGTCAAAAGTTTCTTCAAAGTGCACATTCTCACCATTATCCTTAGGTGGCCATCAGTCTACAATTGTGAGCCTGGATGATGACTGGAGGTAGAGTAGGGCATCAGGATAGGCAGCTGTTTTATGCCCCAGTAGGGGGAGTCATAGATTGGCGGAGAAAGGTACACCACTCTGCGTAGAGTAATATTTTCTGTTATGGATATCACTATAGCAATGCAGTTACTATTTTAAACTTGGCAGGATGCAAGAACAGGATATAAACTCACACCCTTCCACTCTCTGCTGCAATGTCTGTTGGTTTGTCAGCATGAATATTCATCATTGCAGTTGCCCTTCCTTCACACCTCTTCCTTAAATTCTCTTTCTTTACTTTCAGTCTGTCTAGGTTCATCACCACCAATCGCCAGTTAAGCAAGGCATATTGTTTCCACTGTCTTATTAATTTTTATTCTTTCCATGGCATATGTGTATTGCTAGTATTTATTGTCCACCCTAATTACCTTTTTGAGAAGGTGATGATGAGCTGCTTTCTCAAACCTCTGCAGTCCTTGGTGTAGGGGACAAGCAGAGATATTAGCAAGGGAGTTCCAGGATGTTGACCCAGAATCACTGAAGGAATGATGATATAATAGTCAGGATAATGAGTGGCTTGGAGGGGGCTTGCACGTTCTGGAATTGCCAAGCTTCTTCTACACTGGCCCTTCTATGTGGTAGTGATTGTGTTTTTGGTAGCTGTTGTCAGAGGAGCCTTGGTGAGTTGCTGCACTGCATTTTCTAGGTGGTACACACTGGTGCCACTTTGCATCAGTAGAGGAGAGAGAAAATGAAGAAAGTGCTGAGAGGGGTACCAATCAAGTGAGCTTTTTTGTACTGAATGCCATTGAGTTTCCTGAGTGCTGCTAGATATCCAAGCATCACCATACTCCATCATTCTTCTGACCTGTGCCTTTTAGATGGTGAGACAGGATGTGGAAATGAGGAATGAGTTACTTATCACTGTATTACCAATCGTATATCTTCTCTTACATAAACGGCATTCATAAGGCCCTTCTATGTAGTAATGTTTCCAGTCATTGGTAACCCTCAGCATGGTGCTATTGGGAGATTCATAGCAGGAGTAGACCATTTGGCACCTCAAGCCTGCTCTGTTGTTCCATTAGATCACACTGATCTCTCTCCATATGATTTAGTTTCCGTAATATCTAGCAAATATACTTCTTGACTAGCCTCCACAGCCCTCCGGGGTTAGGAATTGTAAAGAGTTACCCATACTGTGAGTGGAAAAAAAAACTTCTCCCCATCTCATTGTAAATTACCTCCCTGGTTTTCTGAATCTCTTGTTCTAAAGCCATATCTTTTCTGCATCTACTCTGTCAAGCCAGTAAGAATTTGTATTCTTCAATAAGATGACAGCAGAAAATGACTCGTCATCCTTCTAAATTCTTCAGAATATAAACCCAGCCATCTTGCATTCTCCTCGTTGGTTAATGCCACTATTCCAGGGCTTGGTCTAGTAAACCTTCATTATGTAAAAAGATGAAAACTGTATACAGTTCTCCAAGTGCAGTCTTACCAAGGCTCTGTACCATTACATAGAGATTTCTTCACTCCTATACTCAGATATTCTTGTAATGAAGGTCAACAAAGCATTCACTTTCCTCATTGCTTGATGCACTTGCATATTAGCTTTCAGTGACTTCTGAACATGGACACCCAAGTCCCTTTGGATATTAATACTTCCCAACCTCTTACCATTTATGAGATACTTCCAATTTGGAAAAGTTTACATTTTTCAGCATTATACTTCATCTGCCATGTTCTTACCTATACACTTCACCTGTCTAAATCCCCTGAAGCTTCTTTGAGTACTCCTCGCAACATACATTACCCTCTTGTTTTGTGTCATCAACAAACTTGGAGTCATTATATTTAGGCCCCATATGCAAATCATTTATATAGATTGTGAATAACTGTGGCCCAAGCATTGATCCTTATGGTACCCCATGAGGCACAGCCTGCCAACCACAGAATGACCCATTTATTCCGACTCTCTTTTTCTGTCAGCCAGTTCTCACCCCCAATCATATATCATCAAACTTTGCTTACTAACCTCCAGTGTGGGATCCTATGGAAAGCCATCTATCCTTATGGTCCAGCATAAGGACATAACCTACTTCAGCACCTGAGGAGGTACAAATGGTGCTGAGCATGGTGCAATCACCAGCAAAAATCCATAATTCTGAGTTTTTGATGGAGGGAAGATCATTGATGAAGCCTCTGAAAATGCTTGAAGATAAGAAATAGGAACAGGAGTAGGTCATTCAGTCCCTCAAGCCTGTCCAACTATTCAATAAAATCGTGGCTGATCTGCAGAAAGCCTCGAGACCTACTTGTGCCAGTATATCATACCCTTCAATTCCCTGATATTTTTAAAAAAACTATCCTTTTCTATCTTTAAATACATTCACTGATCTAATCATCACAACTCATGAGAGTTGAGAATTCTAGACATTCAATATGCTGTAGGCAAAAACATTCCCTTGCCTTTCAGTTTTAAATGAGTGTCTCTTTATTCTGTAACTGTGTCCCCATTTCAAGATTTCACCACTAGTGGAAACATTATTAGTTGGGCCAAGGATTCCTGCAATGATGACCAGAGACAGAGACAATTAATCTCCAACAATCACGGACGTTTTCCTGTAGTGCTAGATATGCCTTCAACCGGTGGAGATTTTTCCCTTTTTGATTCCTGACTCCAGTTTTAGTGGGATTCCATGGTGCTACAATTAATGACATTCTGACTTGATGTCAAAGGCTTCCAAGTCATGAGTTCTTCTGTTCATGTTTGATCCAGGTTAAATGTGGTCAGGCATTGAGTGGCTCTGGTGGAACCTACGTTGAAGAACAGTAAGCTGTTTATTGATATACAAGTACTACTTGACTGCACCTTCAACCACCTTGCTTTGCCAGTAATCAAGAGTAGACCAATAGAGCAGTGATTAGACAGTTTGGATTTGTCTTACTTTTTTATGGAAGAGACAAATCTGGGCAAGTTTTGACATTGCCAGGTAGATGATAGTGTTGCTATGGTACTGAAATAGTTTTGTTAGTACACATGGCTAATTCTGGAATACCATTCTTGTTATTGTAGTTGTTGTTGAATGTTGTCAGGGCCTATAGCTTTTGAAGTATCCAATGCTTTCCATCATTACTTGATATCGTGTGGAATAAATGGAATTGGCTAGAGACTGGCATCTGTGATGCTGAGGAGGAGGAGGACATGATGGGTCATCCACCTGGAACTTCTTCCTTGTTGCAAATGTTTCATCCTTGTCTCTTGTGCTGATGTGCTAGAATCTCCTCACTGAGGACGAAAATATATGTGAAGCCTGCTCTTCTTGTTTGTTGTTTGTTCCTCATTCACAACTGGATGTGGCAAAATTGGAGTGTTGACTTGATCCGCTGCATGTGAGATTACTTAGCTTCTATTTAGGTATGCAAGTAGTCTTCTGTTAAAACTTCACCAGGTTGACACCTCATTTTTGTGTCCGTCTAGTGCTGTTCTTGCAAGCCCTCCTGCATATTTCATTGATCCAAGGTTGATCCCCTTGCTTCATTGTAATAGTAAAGTGGGGGATGAGGTTACAGAATGCAATATCATCCCCCACTTTACCATTACAATGTGGGCGGCACGGTGGCACAGTGGTTAGCACTGCTGCCTCACAGCGCCAGAGACCCGGGTTCAATTCCCGCCTCAGGCGACTGACTGGAGTTTGCACATTCTCCCCGCGTCTGCGTGGGTTTCCTCCGGGTGCTCCGGTTTCCTCCCACACTCCAAAAATGTGCAGGTTAGGTGAATTGGCCATGCTAAATTGCCTGTAGTGTTAGGTGCAGGGGTAAATGTAGGGGAATGGGTCTGGATGGGTGCGCTTCGGCGGGTCGGTGTGGACTTGTTGGGCCGAAGGGCCTGTTTCCACACTGTAAAGTAATCTAATCTAATGCAGTTGAATGTAATTCTGCTGCTGCTTATGGCCCACAGTGCTTCTTAGATGTCCAGTCGTGAGTTGCTAGTTCTCATCGAAACCTATTCAATTCAATGCAGTAGTAGAGCCAAGCAACATGTGTAAGGTTATTCTCAATGTGAAGACAGGATTTAGTGTAAGCAAGAGTAGGAGCAAATTACTGCAGATGCTGTTGTCTGTACTGAAAACAAAAAATGCTGGAAATCACTGGGTCAGACAGCATCCATGGAGAGAGAGCAAGCTAATGTTTCGAGTCTCGATGACTCTTCATCACAGCTGAAGTGAAGTGTGGAGAGGACAGTCTACACAAGGACTGTGTGGTGTCTACTTTTATCAATACTTTCATGGGTAAATGTGTCTGTGGGAATGAGATCAAGTTGATTAAGAAGATACCTTTAGCAATTCTCAAGATGCCTTTCAGAAGAAAAATATACAGTTTGTATTCTAATTAAGACTTTTGTGATTGAGAAATACCTCTGTTTAAAAAAAAATTAAGGCAATGCTTTATGAAGCTTTAAAACTGGTTAGCCTTCTGGGTGGCTTATTATTGTTGGCAAGATATTATGTTTAATGATCAAGGAACATCCTTTATTGTGCAGTGATACTGTTTGTTCACTTTTTCTCCCCCCGCTTCTGTTTGCATTCCTGGCTTTTTGTAGCAAACTAACCATGACTGTACTGTAGAAAGTGGAACTTGAGGTAGTGACTAACATTCCGGAATCAATAACATTGGATTGTTACTGTTAGCTCTGAATGCTTACAGCAGTGTATAAATGTAGTACTTTGAAGGCGTCTGAGATGTTAGCTAATGGTTCATTGTCAAGCATTTGGACTTGGTTGGAATGCATACAGTCTGTTCTGCTATAATGAGATAGTTGCGTTCCGTTCACCTCGTGTTATAGAAAATTGCGCAATAGAAATAACGAGGCCTATGGGAAAAACAGGATTGGGACGAACCACCAAAAATATCAGTAAAAATTGAAACGAAAATAGTAGTTAGTCTAAGACAAATGATAGCTCAGTCTAAGTAAATGTTAAAGCCATATATTTTAATGAAACAATACGATAACTTTAACACTTTAAGGGGTTTCTGAGTTTGCTCAGTAACAGTACTGTATTAAGACAGGGGCTGAGGGTCATCATCAGCATCATCATTACTCTCAGCTGCAGTTCTGGGTGCAGGATTATGACAAAAGAAAATATTTAGACCAGAAGTGGGTGGCTGTGGTTCATTGTCCTCAGATTGTTTCTTGGGAGTTGGATTAAAAAGGACATCTAGTTTTTGCTGCTTTGCCATCTTTCTTCTTTCATGAAGAAGTTGTTCATAGGGTCTCAGATACAACTTAATGCCATGAACTGCTATCCTGCTGCGTTCTGCATTGTAGTCATTGCCTTCTAACAGCTGCAACTCTTTCTCAACTTCCCTCAGGACCGAAGACAAAAGAGAAGTGGAGAGTTCTCATGGGGCTGCATCCTGGAGTTCTTCATCTTCATCTTGAGCTTCAACTTCCCTCACAGCAGCATGTTGTTGTAGATCAGCTGTGGAGAGGTTTTTACAACGGGACTCGAGCAGCTCCTCAATATCTTCAATCTCTATTTCTTCAAATCTAACTTGTTTTTCAGGAGCAACACGACGTTGTCTGATCGCTGGAAGCTCCTCTGATGGTTCAATGCCTTTAAAAATCATGAAGAAAATCTGGGAGCAGCTTCTGCCAAACTCTATGCAGCAGTCCTTCCTGACATCACCCCAGGCCTCCACAATGATATCAATAACATTCTTAATGTTAAAGCTCTTCCAAAATTGATGAGCACTGTCCTCATGATCCCCCTCCGTACGGCCAGCTTCCTGAATGTACCCCTTAAATAATTTTTAAAAGCTGCTATTGTCCCATAGTCATGGGTTGAATGAGAGGGTTTGTGTTCAGAGGTAGAAGTAGCACTTTGATGTTTTCAGAAAGCTTACCAATGGTGGGAGGATGACTTGATGCATTGTCCACAATGAGGAGAATCATGAAATCCAAATCTTTTCTCCTGCAATAATTTATAAAAACGTCCTCAAAAACATCAATTATAAGGTCAGAAAAAAATTGCCCTGTCATCCAACCTCTTTTGCTTGACCTGAAGTAAACATCTAGAGTGCACCTAGACTTGAACCTTTCAAGGCCTGTGGGTTGGTAGAGTGGTATACCAACACCGATTTGAGCTTTAAGTCTCCACTAGCATTGGCACCCAACGACGCAGTCATATAATCCATTGCGACTTTAAAACGTGGAGCGTGTGCTTCATTTTTAGAAATGTAGGTTCTGGATGCATTTACTTCCAGTAAATGCCTGTCCTGTCCAAATTGAAGATTTGATCTGAGGTGTAGCCTTCTTCCTCAATCAATTTTTTCACCACAGGAGGAAAAGACAGCGCATGTTCCTCATCTGCCCGGGCAGCTTTGTACTATGAAAAGTGGTTCTTAAATCCAGCAAACCAGTCACTACTAGCACTAAAGACAGGCACATCTGCAGATATTCACTTCTTGTTTCCCTTGGGTCCTCATAAATTGATAAGGTTTTCTGTTTTATGGTGAGAAAGGTGGTCCCAGATTGCTTTTTTTGATTGATCTTGTATCCATGCACTTAGAAGCTGCTCCATCTCCTCAAGTTCCTTTGTTTGTGATCTCACAGACTTGCTAGCACTCAGACTTGTTCCAGCAATGCAGCTTGCTTTAATTCTATCCGCATTGTCCCTAATGGCATGTAACACAGACTCCTTTATTCCTGTTGCACGCACAATATTTCATGCCCCTTAATTATGCTCAAAACATAACATCGAGCTTCTGTTCAAGTGTTATAGCCTTCCTTTTACAGTCACCACCCGTGATTTCTTTCACCTGGATGCTTCCTGTCAACATTCTTGCAACTTGGTCCTTCCATATTCATGGAAAACACAGTGAGATTTGCAAAAAAAAGGACCTAAAATTACTGAGAGCATCACTGTGCCTTTCACAAAGCTCTTAAGCCAAAAGCGTGCGAGCTGACTGACCGTGTGATGCCGACACTGAATCTAGTCCACTGCGCCACATAGTGCCAGGATGGAATCGTGTAATAGCCAATGGGAGTTCATGTTGTAGAAAATCCGTTCACTAATTCACCAATCACATTACAGCCAAATTGTGTTGACGAAACACATTATAGGAGAACGACCTGTACAAATTTTAATATCATACATGCCAACAAGAATGATCTCTTCTATTACCTTCTAGACACAGCAGTTAGCATAAATTCTTGAGACATAAAAGCAAAATATTGCAGATGCTGAAAGTCTGAAATTAAAACAGCATCTATAGAGAGAAAAAACAGTGTTAACGTTTCGGATCTGTAACTTCTTCTAATGAAAGGTCACAACAGAAATGCCAACTCTCCACAGATGCTGCCAAATCTGATAACTACTTGACTGCACAGTCACTCAATGGTTAGCATTGCTGCCTGGGCTACTTCTCTGTGGAGCTTACACATTGTCTCCACGTCTGCATGGGTTTCTTCCAGGTGCTCTGGTTTCCTCTCACAGGGAGAAAGTGAGGACTGCAGATGCTGGAGATCAGAGTCAAAAAGTGTGGTGCTGGAAAAGCACAGTAGGTTACACAGAATCTGCGGAGCAGGAGAGTCGACGTTTCGAGCATAAGCTCTTCACCAGGAATGTGGGCAAGCCCAAGGGGGCTGAGAGATAAATGGGAGGGAGGTGGGGCTGAGGGGAAGGGATCTGGGAATGAGATAGGTAGATGCAGGTGGTGGAAGATGGTGATAGGGTCAGAGCGGAGAGTGGAGCAGATAGGTGGGAAAGAAGATGGACCGGTAGGACAGTTCAAGAGGGCGGTGCCAAGATGAAGTGTTCGATCTGGGATAAGGTGGGAGGAGGGGAAATGAGGAAATTGGTGAAATCCACATTGATCCTGTGTGGTTGGAGGGTCCCAAGGCAGAAGATGAGGCGTTCTTCCTTCGGGTGTCAGGTGGCTAGAATCTGGTGGTGGAGAAGCCCCAGGACTTGCCTGTCCTTGGTGTACTGGGAAGGGGAATTGAAGTGGTCAGCCACAGGGTGGTGGGGTTGTTCAGAGTGTGTGTCCCAGAGATGTTCTCTGAAACATTTGGCAAGTTGGCGTCCTGTCTCCCCAGTGTAGAGGAGACCACATTTGGAGCAACGGATACAGTAGATGACGTTTGTGAAGGTGGAGAAAAATCTCTGCCAGATTTGGAAAGATTCTTTGGGGCCTTGGATAGAAATGAGGGGGAGGTGTAGGCACAGGTTTTACACTGCTTGCAGGTGCAGGGGAAGGCGCTGGGAGTGGAGGACAGGTTGGTGGGGTGCATGGACCGAACAAGGAAGTCATGGAGAGAATAGTCTCTGCAGAACACTTCAACTTCCCCACCCACTCCGCCAAGGACATGTACGTCCTGGGCCTCCTCCTCCGCCAGATTTTAGCCACCTGATGCCTGGAGGAAGAATGCCTCATCTTCTACCTTGGGGACCCTCCAACCACATGGGATCAATGTCGGTTTCACCAGTTTCCTCATGCCCCCTCCCCCACCTTATCCCAGATCCAACCCTCCAACTTGGTACTGCCCTCTTGATCTGTGCTATCTTTTTTCTTCTTTCCCACCTATCCGCTCCACCGTCCACTCCCACTATCACCATCACCTCCCACCTTCATCTACCTATCGCATTCCCAGTTACCTTCCTGCTACCCCAGCCCTATCCCTCCTCCTCTTTATCTCTCAGCCCCCTGGGCCACTCTACATTCCTGATGAAGAGCTTACACTCAAAATGTCGACTCTCCAGCTCCTCTGATGCTGCCTGACTGGCTGTGCTTTTCCAGCACCACATGGTCTTTCCTCCCACAGTCCAAAGATGTGCAGGTTAGGTGGATTGACTATTCTAAATTGCTCCACAGTGTCCAGAGATGTGAACATGATAAATGCAGGGTTATGGGAATAGTTTATGAGGATGTGGGTCTGGATGGGGCACTCTTCAGAGGATCAGTGCAAACCTGATGGGCCAAATGGCTTCTATCTGCACTATAGGGATTCTCTGACTCTTGTGACTCCTCAATAGGCTCATCTGCAAATCTGTGGGCTTCCTTTTTACCAATGGAGCATCTTCATCAAGTGTGAGAATGTTATCCCACTTGTCCTCTCCAATGGATTCAACTAGAATATGTCTGTATGTTAATGTGAGGTCGAAGCAAAAAGTGCAAAGACTACTATGTTCCTTTTCATCTCATAAAATGGGGAAGTAATCAGAAGAGAATGCCTTTCTTTGCCTTTGCCGCTGTGGCTGATTGCAGACAACTGATCCTAATTATATTCTGGAATGCAGAAGCTGAACGAGCAACCGTTGCTCTGAAATACATCATATCAGGAGGGTGTCGTTGTCTCTGTGAAGCTGCTTGGGATATTTTCCACATTAATGGCACTACATAATTTAAGTTGTAGAATCCTAAAACACACCTGAAAGGAACACCTTCACTACATAGACTGCAGCAGTTCAGGAAGAAAAAGGATGCACTATGTTCATAGAGGCAACAAGAGGTTGGAAATAAATCTCAATCCTATCTGCAAGAATATTCCAAAACTAAATAGAAAATCGATTGGAGGACTTTGTTTTGATTTTCAGAACTTCAGTCTAATCTGCCCTGTCATCACGAGACAGAATACGAACATTTAACTGAATGCTTACTCAGGTCTTCCTTTGCATGTTGGGTCAGTGTTGGAAAGGGACAACAACAAAAAAAAAAGGATAATGACTTTTAATGTTCATGTGGATGTTGCAAGAAGCTAATTGTACAATATTTGGTCACAATGAAGGTGTACCATATGGCATTGGAACATAATGACACTTCAATGTTTGACTTCAGCTATGAAAACAAGGTAGAAAGAGAACTTGGAACCCCGGATTATAGATCATTGGGATATTTTCAAAAAGGAAAATTGCAAAGTTAGTCAATAAATGTTTACCGTGCAATATAAAAATGGAGATTGCTTTCCGTTTTCAAATGCTGTGGTTAAGTAGAGGTTATAGACGGTACTGACTGAAGAATGTATTAAGAATAGGGAACAAAGTGGGCGAAATGGAGTAATGTTACAGATCAGTTGCACTCTCAGTGGATTGCAGGAAAAGTTTGAAAGGGCCACTTAGCGTAATAAGGAAAGCTGCAAAGGGTTCCGTGGGGTGAATCTTAGTATTTTTAAAAGATTGGGAAAATTCTGTGCCAAATATATCAATGAGAAGAAAATGATCAGATGCAAGATGGAGCATCCTGGAAGACGAGGATTATACCAATAGATGATAAGTGTAATTTGGCGGAGTTGCTGAATAAGTAACACAGTAATTTAAAAAAGAAAGCAGCACTCGAAAGGAGTTAAATTTGAATTGTGTAAAAACAGTAAGAGTATTAGTTAAATGGAGGCTATGTAAAAGTTAATTATGTTTAAGCAGGTTAGATGCATACTAGCACATTATTTGCATAAAGCCAGGTACCAATGTGAGCTGTACTACTATTTAAATGAGTGATAGGAACCTCTCAGAAACTGGCATGAGATTTGCTTAAATTTCCTTGGATGGATGGTTGTGGGTATGACCTCCTGAACATAACAATGGTGATTACATACAGCTTGGTGCAGCTGCTGCTGAGGCTCATGGGGAAAAAGGCGACTTTCTAAGGCCCCTTCTGCCAGAGTGCTCAAAGGGTTTGCAACCTGTTAAAACAACATGTTTTACACACCAGAGAATATTTGGCATTAAATTTAAGTACATTGTAAACATAACCTGTAATGTCAAAGAACTGATGTGGTTTTCACTTTACATAACGATTCGATTTTAACATTTATATTATGTGCTTCCACAATTTTATGAATAAAGTATACATTTTGGGGATAAAAGTGACCTCTCCTGCTATAATTAGACTCAAACCTTTATTTGCCAATTTTTGTCATACTGAAGTTGACAATGGAGTTGGTCATTTTTTAAACATTCTGTAAAACGTGCATTGTATGTTTGTGTACGTGGATAGATTTTCACTTAGGCTTGCCAACATTGTTTACAATTCTTAACCGTGGTTTTCAAATCTTACAAAAAGGGGAAATCCTATGCATACTGTAGCACACTCCCTGGGGTCCTGTCTTCTTTTCTGAAAACATACTAGTTATCTAAGGAAAGCTGAGTCATTTTTGCAGAAAACAATTTTATTATTTATGCATGATTGTGTAACAATGTTCTGAAGAAGGGACCCAAAATGTTAATTATGTTGCCAGACCTGCTGAGGTTTTTTTCAGCAATTTCTGTTTTTTTGTGTAAATGTGTGTTGTGGATTGACAGAAATGCATTAACTTTGGAGAATCGCTGAGATCTCTCTTGTAGACATCCAGGATCTGGGAAAAAGGAGCAGTTTGGATTAAAGGCCTACCATCTAGGCAGCCTGAATGGTGCTGGGCAATTAAATGGCTAACGAGAAGATTGCACGGGTGTCCATATTCTTAATGATGAAGGAGCCAAAAGGCAAGGCTGAAGGGTTTGCAACCCATCTTCAACAAGTACTGTTTGATCCAACGTTTTGTCTTGAAGTCCTCGGAATGGCAGATGCCAAACTTTATACAATTTAATTCATTCTAAGTGCTGTCAAGAAATGGCTGAAGGCAGAATGGTTATTACAAAGACTATGGGCTTCAGCAATATTTGGGCGATAGTGCTGAAGATTGTGCTCCATAATTACATGTACACATAGCCATGTCCTACAGCTAAAATGTTAACATCTACCCAAAATTTATGGAATTATGGAAAATTTCCAGCTTTACTTTGGCCTCAAAAGATCGATGAACTCCAATCTGGCAAATAATTGCCCTTCAGCGTCCACTCAGTCATCAACAAAGTGATGGATGGTGTCATCAACAGTGCACTCAAACAGCACTTACATGTCAAATAACCTGCCCACTGTTGCACAGTTGGATTCTTCCAGGGCCTCTCAATGCCTGACCTTATTGCAGCTTTGGTCCAAGAAGGCTAAAGAGCTGAGTGTAGTGTTCAATGGTTTGATTGATCTTGTTTGATTCCATTTGTCTGTTCTCTAATCAATGCAACTGTGCTGGATTGCTAAAGCCTTTGGGTAGAAGGGGAGAGCTAATTAGAACAGAGAATCTTCTCAAAGAAAAGACTGGGTTCTGGCTGAATCCATTCGTGTACTGGATCCTACATGTTCTGAGGTGTTTTAAAGCAATGTTAAATTGTAGATTTAAAAAAAAACTAACTAGTGTCACCTTTGCATTGCTCTGAGATAAGTCAGACATCCGAGATATGCAACAAACCATAAAATAAGTAATTCTGAACTGAGGTGAGAGTGATTGCCCTTAACATCAAGGCAGCACTTCTGAATATTGCGTCAAGGTGTCCTGGTAAAATTGAAGTCAGTGCGAATCAGAATGAAAGTTCTGTACTGATTGGAGTCATACCTAGCACAAGAAAGATGATTATGGTTAGTGGAGATCACTCATTTCTGACCTAGAACTTTGCAGGAGTTCCTCAGGCTAGTGTTTAGCCCTAATCATGTTCAATTGCTTTCTCAACAACCTGCCTTGGCACAGCATGTCAGCAGTGGAGATATTTGCTAATTATTACCCAGTGTTTAGTCTCAATAATGGCTCTTCAGATACAGGAGCAATTAGGGCCAATGTGCAGGAAGATCTGGACAACAGTCAGGCTTGAGCTGATAAATGGCATGTAATTTTCAAGCCATTCAAGTGTCAGGTGGTACCTATCTCCAACAAGAGAAAATCAAATGTGCAATTTCAACTGTTCAGAAAGAGAAGGTCAGCAGATGCAAGGGAAGGCAATGATTTCGAAGTTCCTCTCCAAACTGCATGCCATCGTGCCTTGGAATTATATTGCCATTTCTTCACTATCATGGCAAAGCTGCTGAAACTTCCTTAATAGCAGTATGGGCATACTGGCACCAGATGTACTGAAGATGTTCAAGAAGCTAGCTCATCATCACCTCTTTAAGGATAAAGTAGCGTGGCAATATTGCTGCTTGTGCCAGTCGCACCCCCCATCCCATCCCATCCCATCCCCCATCCCATCCCATCCCATCCCACGAAATAATTTTAAAAAGCATTGGAGTAAGTGATGATGTTACACCTTAAAGTTGTCTGAATAGTGATAGCTATGGGGAATTGTTCGTTGATCGACGAGTTAAGATCCTATTTTGTGTTTTGTTTGGTTCAGCACCCATGCTAAGTACCTTCTTATTTGATGTTACCCTGTTTTGCATTGTTCCGTTCACTATTGGTCAGTTAATGAAGCCTTTTGCATGATTTTGTTCTGAACCATTTCATGGCAGTATGATGTCAGGCTGAGACCCAGTTAATGCTGTTTGAAGCAGTCTGTGTTACCTCTGGTCACTGACCCTTCGTATGGCTTCTCCCACCCCCCAAACTGACCCTTCTACCCATCAGTGAAACCTCGGCTCTCTGACTCTGACTCTGTTGCTCACCACTTCCCTCTCCCGAACGCTCGCTATGCTGGGACCCCAGAGTGATGACAGCAGTGAGGCTGTCCATGCTTCTGCACCATAGAGACCTGCACTTACACAGTCCCAAAGCTCTGATACTGACCATTCGTGGAAGGTCAGAGGCCCAGATCTGGTCTGATCTAAAGCTAGAGCTGTGAGGTTGTGACAGGTCTAAAACATGCTGAAGGACTGAGCAGCAATAATCCCTGATCTTGTGTCCCCAGGTTGTCATGTAGCTGTTGCTGCTGCCTCACTCACAGTGACAGTTCTGAGCAGGACATGGCAAGTGACAAAGTCAAGATGTGGGAGGTTGGACAAGATGAATAGGTGAGAGAGTGAGCCTTGGAGCAGCAGAGGCTGCAGTTTGGATGGTCAGTAAGATAAAAGGCTACAGAATCATAGAATCACACGGCATGGAAACAGGTCCTTTGTTCCAACCAGTCTGACTCTGTTCCCAAACTAAACTAGTCCCACTTTCCTGCATTTGGCCCATATCTCTCCAAACCTTTCCTATTCATGAAATTATCCAAATGTCTTTCAAACTTTGTAACTGTACCTGCATCCATCACTTTCTCTGGCAGTTCATTCCACACACAACCACTTTCTGTAAAAAAAAAAAACGGTTTGCCCCTCAGGTCCTTTTTAAATCTTCTTCCTCTCACCTTAAAATATGCCCCGTACTTTTGAACTCTCCCACCTGAGGGAAAAGCCTGTTGTCGTTCTTTTTTTTTCTATGCCCCTCATGATTTTATAGACTTCAATAAGGTTACTGCTGTACCTCCTCCGCTTCAGTGAAAAAGGTCCTAGTCTTTCCAGTGTATTTTTATATCTCAAACCCTCCGTTCTTACCAACATCCTGGTAAATCTTTTCTGAACTCTCTCCAGTTTAATAATATCCTTCCTATAACTGGCTGACCAGAAGTGCACACAGTACTCCAGGAGAAGACTCACCACTATATATTTTAAAATGTACTTTGTTTCAGTGTTTGTTATTTACCAAATCAAAATGTAAAAGTGTAAAATTACTTCAGCTTACCAAGGATAACATTTTAACTTTTTTTCTGTGGAGGTAGATCCGACTGACCTGAACTCCAGTTTTAACACTGGTTATAATATAAAAACATAATTTACTTAGGTTGTTTCACTTAAATTTACGGTTTTCAGGAATGCAACTGCAACTTTAAGTGTTTGTTGTTCTTTATTTTTCAACTGTACTTTATATTGCTGAATAAATTTTGGCAAATGCTTCATTTCTCTCACTTGTAAGATTATCAAAGATTGGCGATGTGGCATTTCAACCAGTAAATGCATGATGATAGGTATTTGCAAATTTCACTAAAAATACTCATTGTTAGTGATCTGAACTCAAACATTTATTAATTGCAATTAAAGTTATTGTGATATAGAGAGAGTTATGAGAATGGGGAGGTTTGAAGCAGGCTGTTTCAGGTCTGTGATTCTTCACATGAAAGTAACTTCAATGCGCTTGGTCCCATTTTAGCTGAGATTAAGTTTCATTAGGTCTGAATCTGCACATGCTGTAGCTGCAGGACATTAACTGGCTCCTGTCTGTTTTTACAGATGCCAGGAAGCTGCTCAGCTCCCCCAACATACCAGCTAAGTTTGAATGAAAACAGCAATTACAGTTCATCTTGGAAAGTGAAGGAAGGCATGGTTTGAATGGCTGTCACTGGGTGAGGATTTAAGAAACATCAACGGCTAAGGAATTCATAGAACGTTGCAGAAACTCTGTCTTAACAGCAAAGCTCCTGTTGTTTGGTTGTGAAAATCTGCACTCTGTAACCAGATCTGATACCATGTGACTGGCCCTGGAGCTATTATGATTTGTCAACTAGAGGCACCGAGCTCCACCTACTTGAAATGATGGGCATTTATGAGCGAGGCTAATACTGCACAGTGATTTGACAGCAGAGCTGGCACAGTGCCTGCTTTACATCTCTGGATCAGCAGCCTAACGCAATAAGGATATAAGCAGCTTATTGAGAAACAAACACGCTGCTGTGGAGGAAGTGGAATTTGAAAGAGAGTGCATTAACTGTCTTGAGGAGTCCTATGTGCACTGTGTGGTTAGCTTGGAACTGATCGTGCTGCTTGGGGTAACTACAGGACAAAAGTATTTTCTTGTTTGTAGTAGTATCACGAGTAGACGCAGACAAATGTGACCGTTGAGTCTCAAAGCCCTGCATGAGAGCGGCTATTAATTGCACAGAGAGAGAGAGAGAGTGTGAATGACTTTTATTTCCGAATTTTGGTGCTCATGTTTGATTAATGATGGGAGGAAACCTAGGCTGCCACCGTTCAATCCCCAAAGATCCATTGGAGATAGGCCAGAATCGCAAGTTCAGTGCAGCATGTAACTTCAGCAATATCCTGGTGAATCAGGAGCGACTCAACATCAATACAGCCACTGAAGAGGAGCTTATGACCCTCCCAGGGGTTAACCGGATGGTGGCCCAGAACATTGTGGAGTACCGGGAGTGTATTGGCGGGTTTAAAAAAGTTGAGGATTTGGCACTGGTGAGTGGTATTGGTGCTGCCAGGCTGGAGCAGGTTAAGCTGGAGATCTGCGTGACCAACAGTAAAAGCATTGGCTCGGCTCAGCATTCACCCAGCTCCACGCGGAAGGATCCCTACTCTGAAACACTCTCCTCTGCCAGTAGGATCAATGTTAACACTGCTACAGTGGCCCAGTTGATGAACCTGCAGGGGATCAGTGACAGGATTGCACAAGGTATTGTGAGTTACCGGAAAGAGTGTGGACCATTCGAAACAGTTGATGACCTGCTGAAAGTAACATCTGTCAGCTCCTCGCTCTTAAATGCGGTCCGGCCTCGCATTATCGCAGAATGTTCACGGCCCACGTCCACCCACACGGCCAATGGTGGTATTGATTTCACAGCTAAGCCTCGGCCTAGCCCCACTTCGCTCAGCCTGCAGAGTGAGGACCTGGACCTTCCTCCTGGTGGGCCAACTCAGATCATTTCAACCCGGCCAAATGTGGAGGGTTTTAGCGGACTAAGAGATGGTGAGCCTGTCCTAAGGGTGGCCACTTGGAATCTGCAGGACTGCTCCATCGAAAAGGCCAATAACCCTGGGGTGAGAGAGGTGGTGTGCATGAGCCTTCTGGAGAATAGGTGAGCTTTGATTTCATGGTCTTTTCTATTTGGTTTTCAAAGACTCCATGCATGGTCCTCTCCTCCAATATTTTGAGATGTCTTGCTTGTGTTTGTTTTCTTAGACGCTTAAAAACCATTTGGCTTGTCTAAGGCTTGTGGTTTTAATGAGCTTATTTTCCATTGGCAGCCTTCCAGGAAATTTTTTTTGTATATTTCATTCATTGCATTTCTGAAATGGTGCAGTTCAATGTACAGTAATATACAATTGGTTGAGTCACCAAATCACCACGCATTAGGCTGGGCTGTAGATTGCAGTTGCTCGGCTATTTGCTTGCAATTAAAAAGAACGTTGAAAACTGACATTGCCCATTTTTGTATTTTCTCTTAGTTGAATGTGAATATGTGAACTTGGTTCAACAGTAGGGGCTATGAGGAAGATTTAACTTTTGATAAAGCAAACTTGAACTGAATTCCTCTCTTCCTCACTCGCCCTCAGCTGAATCGAAAGGGGGTGGCTGTCCTTGTTCTGCCTTCCTTCTGGTGGGTATGATGTCTTCAGAGTGTGAGCTCCCATTTCGGAATTCACTTGGACTCTCAACCCAGCCAGTTTTTAGCTAAAGGATTTTCCGGGCACATTGTGGAGTCCGAAATGGACACCATTCCTTGCGTATGTCCTCAGTCTGGATCAGTGGTACAAAGTCCAGAGCAAGAGTAAACCATTCACCCTTGTGAATCTGTTCTGCCTTTCATTAGGTCACACTTAGCTTCCTCATAACTTTATCCACCCATTTTTCTTTCATAATCCTTAATAACTTTAGATCTTCTCAATTTCAGTGTTGAAAATGGAAATTGAGCCAGCCTCAGTGAGGCAGTTCTGGAGATCTAGGTATCCTCTCCCCTTTGTGAAGAAATACTTCCTACATCAGTCCAGATTAGCATAACTCTAATTTCAAGATTGTGCCATCCATAGTTTCCCCTGAGTTGATACTGTTGGACTGCCTCTTTAACCAGTTACATTGCACTGAGTGTAGGTAGCCCTGGAGTGCTGTTAGGAAAGGATTTTTGACCCAGTGATAATGAAGGAATGGTGAAGCAGTTCTAATTCAGGATGGTATATGACTTAGTGGGGAACTTACATGATAATGACACCACCCCCCCACCCCAACCATCACCACCAATCTGTTGCCTTATTTTCCTTCTTTTGATGTCATGAATTTAGCAAGTGCTGTAGAAAGACCCTTGGTGAGTTACTATTTATAAATGGTGCACACTGCTGCCACTGTGCATCCGTGGTGTAGCATGATGGATGGGGTGATTAAGTGGGCCTCTCTCTTTGTCTTGCACGCTGTCAAATGTCTTGAGTTTGGTGCAGCCATACCTCAAGGCAAGTGCACCATCACGCTCCTGACTTGTGCCTTGCAATTGGTGGACAGCCTTTGGGAAGAGAAGAGTTGCATTACTCGCTGCAGGATTCCGAGCTTTTGCCCTGCTTTTGTAGCCACAGTATTTGTATGCCTATTCCAACTCAACTTCCGATCAATGTTAACTCACAGGAGGTTGACTGTGGGGAATTGCCATTAAGAGAGTCCGATTACACAGTGGTAGTATTCCTACCTCTGCCCGAAGCTCCAGGTTCAAAGCTCCAGGTTCAAAGGACCTTTACGGCAGCAAGGTGGCTCAGTGGTTAGCACTGCTGCCTCAAAGCACCAGGGACCTTGGTTTGATTCCACTCTTTGTGTGGAGTTTGCACATTCTCCCCTGAGTCTGTGTGGGAATCCTCTGGTGCTCTAGTTTCCTCCAACAGTTTAGTATGGCCAGGTGGATTGGCCATACTAAACTGCCCCAAGTGTCCAGGAATTATAATTAGAATCCCTAGAGTGTGGAGACAGACCCTTTGGCCTAACAACTCTACACCGACCTTCCGAAGAGTAATCCACCCAGACCCATTCCCCTACCCTTTATTTACCCTGACTAATGCACCTAGCCTAAACATCCCCGAACACTATGGGCAATTTAGCATGGCCAATTCTCCCAGCCTGCACATCTTTGGACTGTGGGAGGAAACCGGAACATCCGGAGGAAACCCACACAGATACAGGGAGAATGTGCAAACTCCACACAGACAGTTGCCTGAGGCTGGAATCGAACCCAAGTCCCTGGTGCTGTGAGGCAGCAATGCTAACCACTGAGGGACTGTGCTGCCTAGGCAGACTAGGTGGATTAGCTGAGGAAAATGCAGGTTACAGGGATAGGGTAGTGGGTTGGGTCTGGGTGGGCTTCTCTTTGGATGGTCAGTGTGGACCTGGTGAGCTGAAAGGCCTGCTTCCACACAGTAGGGATTCTATGATACCTTTGAACATAAAAGATATATTTGTAATGTGGCCAAGCGTGTTGATTATCAGTCTGTAAAACCTTCCAGTTTGCCTGTTGGCGGGTGGTAAGAGTGGAAAAGCTTCCTAGTCAGCTGTCCTGCAGTAAATGACCATAAACCACTGCTGTACTTTGCCCATGAGCAACAGACCGATCCAATGGAAGTCTATACCTGAACTCTCAGATGAGAGAAAAGGTAGATGAAAGAGAATTAAATATTGAGGAGAGATGGTTAGATTCTCTTTTGTTAGAAATGGTTCTTGCCCCCTGGAACTTGTGTGGCATGAATATTCCTTGCCCAGGCAAGAATTTGTTTCAGTATTAGTATGGAAGGATATGAGCTGCTTCAGCACCTGAGGAGCTGTGAATGGTGCTGAACGTTGTGCAATCATCAGCAAACATCCCCACTTCTGACCTTGTGATGGAGGGAATGTCATTATGAAAGAACTGAATATGGTTAGGCCTGGGGCAGCAACCTCAGGAACTCTTGAAGTATTGTCCCTGATTGAGATTAACTTCCATCAGGACAATGATCCTGCTCTGTACTAAGTACGATTCCCAGTAGTAGAGAAATACCCCTCAATTCCCATTGACTCCAATTCTGATAGGAATCCTAAATGCCACACTTAGACAAATACAGCTATAGTGTTGAGGGTAATCACTCTGATCTCACCTCTAGGGTTCAGCTTTTTTTTGTCTGGATCAAGGTTGTAATGAGTCCAGGAGTGGAGTAGCATTGGCAGAACCAATCTGCATCAGTGAGCAGGCTACTGCTGGATAATTCTCACTTGATAGCATTGGCAGTGACACCTTGCATTATTGTGTTGGTGAGAGGACTGATGGGTAATTAGCCAATTGGATTTATGCTGCTGCTTCTGTACAGGACGTACCTCGGCTTTGCTCCCTCTATTCTACTCTGCCTCTGTTGTTTTAGCCTGCATCTAATCCTGCATTGTAGCTTTACCAATTTGACACCTAATTTTAGGTTTGCCTGTTGGAACATCCTTTTGCAATTTTCATTAAACCGAGTTGGTCCCTTGGTTTGAGGGCTATGCTGGTTCATCCTGTTATAGATTTGTTTTATTATTCATTTCATAGGATATGGGCATCACTGGTTAAGCCGATATTTATTGCCATCCCTAACTGCCCAGGGTCAACTTTATTGCTGTGGATTTGGAGTCACATGTACACCAGACCAGATGAGATTGGCAGATTTCCTTCCCTAAAGGGCATTAATGAATCAGATGGATTTTATTTAACATAGTTACCATTAGGCAAGCTTTTGGTTTGTCCCTTAGCTTTTTAATAGTGCTCAAATTTCAGCGTTGAGCACAGTGGGATTTGAATCAATGTCCCTTCAGGTTCAGAAATATTAGTCCAGTGACTTTACAACCACGCCACTGCTTCTCCACTATGTTTGGTGTTCCTTCTAAGCTGTGCAGGTGTATGGCTGCACAGCCATTGAGTTCTGATCCCACAGGGAATAAATCTGCTGTGCCTGACTAGCAATCTCTTTAAGATGTCACAACTAAAAACTGTGCAGGAACCCTAATGGGACCATACAGCTCAACAAACAGGTCATGTACACCAGAAAAGCAACATACTGCACAAACAGGCCATGTACACAAAGAGTAATTAGCTGATCATTGATCATCAGTCCTGTGGGATTAACTTGCCCTCATTAGGATTTGAACATTAGGTCCCTTGGCAATGCTATATATAGTCCAGGAGGAAAATTATCGAGACATTAAACATGATATTAGGTGGGAGATTAAAAACTGTAAGGCTAGTTATCAAGACCTATTCACTGGAATGGTGAATGGGATTTCTGTTTTTCTATTGGCACACGTAAGCACTGCACCAGGTAGGATATCATAGAATCCCTACAGTATGAGAGCCGGTCATTCAGCCCATTGAGTCCACACCAACTCTTTGAAGAGCATCCTATCCACACCCACTCCCCTACCCTATCCCTGTAAGCCTGCATCCCATGGCCTAACCATGTAACCTGCACATCTTTGGACTGTGGGAGGAAACCAAAGCCCCCAGAGGAAACCAATGCAGACATGAGTGGAAATGTGCAAACTCCACCCAGTCACCTGAGGGTGGAATTGAACCCAGGTCCCTGCGCTGTGAGCCACCATGCCGCCTATGATCTGGTAGACAGTTAATGGTGGGAGTATGGGACAGGGCATTGGAGGCTGGAGGCCATACAATGAACTACTTGAGCAGAATTGACAGCCCACTGAAAATGGATGGATCGTAAATGTGAGATGATTTTGCATGTTCATTGAAAGGTGCAAGTTAATGCAACTCATGATGTTTTGGCTTTGAAGATGAATGACAGGACCAATACCTTATGAAAAATGCTGCAATATAAACTTTATTTATGCTTGCAACGTATCAGTCATGTGTGCATAAACACAATGGAGCTGCTATGTTGGGATTTTTTTGAAGGGATTGGGAGAGAGGGGAGCTGCATTAGCATGACAAGTCCTGCATGCTTTTGTTAGTGTGTAAGTCATTTCTCAGTTCAGAGGTTGTAAAGAAAATTATATGAAGGCATAAATTATACAACAAATGTTATCTCTGTCAGTGCTTGTATGACTTCGTTTACTCACCCCACAAAACAGCAGCGTCACCTTAGCTGCAACTGTCAATCTCCTTTTTAAAAAATAAATGTGTATTTAGTTATTTATTTTCAGTTCACTTCAGGGGGCTGAATGAGCCTTAATCTAAACCAGAATCTTTCTGACCCTGAAGTTTAATGCCCAGTGACATGAAAGTGATATTTAAACAGACTTGTGCTTGAGGTTTAATTGTCAAGAAACTAGCTTCCTAATGGTACTCTGCTGAAGCAACTGAAGGGAGTCCGGCCACTTAGACCATTTCAAACTAGTTGCCTGCTTTGAGGGGTGTGGCAGACACTGCTGCCAAATCTGATGCTCACATTTGAATGATTTTAACTTGGATCATCACATACCAATTATCCATCACACCTGACTAGCTTGTTTAATGCAAATTCTCCTTCCTTCATCAATACGGTTCCCTTTTATATAGCACAAAGTACATGCCCATGTTGTTGTGTCCTGACTTGTTTTGTCATGTGTAATGGGAGGGCAACTGCAAAGTTAAGCTTGCCAGTTTCTTTAAGGCAGCTATTTGAAAGCTGGTTTAATACAGAAACCCTGTTGTTCCTGCAGGGTTGCCCCACTGGCTGAGGTGTGGAGCTTGACTGCTTAGATGAAAATCAAAAAGCAACTTAAGCATTAGTAGTGTTCAGTTCTGAAGAAGGTTCACTGGATTTGAAATGTTAACTCTGTTTTCTCCCCACAGATGCTGCCAGACATACTGAGTTTCTCCAGCAATTTCTGTTGTTTCAGATTTCCAGCATCTGCAGTTCTTTGTTTTATTTAAGCATAAATATATCCGGTAAGATAGTGAATTACAAAGAGAATGCATTTAAATTGATGTAGTGAAAATCAGGAGGTGACCATGAAGAGGAGTCTAAAAAGGCTAATGACTAGTTGAAGCAGGCTGGAATGTAGAGTGGAGGAACTTCAGCTCTGTAGAGTCACTGTCAGATCCCCTCTTAAGTGTAGCCTCCCTTTTGGTGCATTAACCAATATTAGCCTTGGAAGGTGTCCTGTATAGATTTATTTCATCTAAAGGTTAGCAGAGTTTACATTATGAGTTAAATTAAGACAAGAAGTTATGTAAACTCCTTTTGAGGATAAAAATAAATTTAGTCTGATTGAGGTGCTTAAAATGTAAAAAGGACTTGTTAGGATAAACATGAAAATAACTAGTTCATCTGATGTGGAAATCCAGGAAAAAGGAACGTCTAAAAATTAGAGCTAGGCCACTCTGAAGAGAAATTGGGAAACACTTTTGTGTCTTAGAAAGTCTAATAGCAACTTGACACATTATTCCTCAAAAGGGAGTGTGATGATAAGTCAGTTGCAGCATTTGAATGAATTTTGTTCACTAAATGGTTTAAATTATATAGAGACCAAAGGTGCCTTTTGAAGATTTGGTGCAAATTAGCAATAATCTAGCTGAATGACAGAGCAGGCGTAAGGAGGTAAATGACTGACTCCTGTTCCTGTTTGTGTGAAAAAAAAGATTGTGCAGACTGAGAAAGTGCCTCGAAGACCAGCAGCTTCTTGCTGAAGACTACTCCCCTCCACAACCCTTTTAGGCTGTGCATAAATCTGTATGTTGAACTGCCATTACATAATGGTTTAACCAAAAGTGGAAACTGTCTGAAGTTTAACCGCGGGTGTAATTTCACTTTCAGCAACAGAAAGGTTTTCATTGTTCCAGTGTAATGGAGGTTGCCAGATGACGATGTTTTTCCCAGCCTGTTTCACAATGTTGGCACTAAATCTGGTTAAAGTGAACTGTTTGCTGAGAGGTCTTTGACAACAGGGAAAAGTTGGCAGATCTGAACAGTTCACAACACAACGTTCTGCCCTAAATGTTGGGCTGGAGTATGGTGAAAATAGTAGTGTGTTTTGTGGAGTGAAGTCTGGAGCTCATTAGTTTAATGAAGTGCAGCAAGTATGAATCGATCTTGACTCCTGCACAAGCTTGTGCTGTTGATATTCATTTTTTATGAAGTTTAAAAAGTTTGTAATGTAGAGTATTACAAAGTTGATTCTTCTGTTCACATTGTCTGCTCCTTGCTGCTTGTGGTATCTACTGTGTGAAAATTGGCTGCCACGTTTCCCCATCAGAAAAGTCAATGCACTTCAAAAACATTTCATTGCCAGGAGATCCCAAGTTGATACACAGTCAATGTGAAAGGTTATTATTGCAGGCCTCTTCTTTCTAATGACTGTTCCACTAAAAAACCTAATTGTGACAGAAATGTGATGTGTTAGAAGTAATGGTATTCAGATCCTTTTTGACAAGTAAAGTAACTTCAGAAACTGAACAGCAGGTGAGAAATTGTGGTTTGTTACTAAGTGTCAAAAATACTTGAGTCTTTATGTGGGGGTCTCTTCTTGCATGTATGTACAAGGGTCATATCACCTCAAGATAGAATCATTTTCAAGTTGTTGCAGGACCTAATAGATTTTGCAACGTTTCTTGTGTCAGTGCCAATCAACCACTTAATCTGTGTCCATGTACCCAACAATTGTGCACAAATGGAATGAGCAAATCAGAAATGACTGAATCCAAGAGCATTGTATACAGCACATTGCAGCAAATGTATTACTAAGTTGAAAATTGACCATTAAGCCAATGGCATGTAGAATTGGATTCAGATTGGCAGGCTCGAGTTTTTTGTGTCCCACTCCAGGACAGAAGTACATAATCTATTCTAGCACTTCACTACACAACTGTGACTTGGTTATTGTGAAAAGTCATTACATATTGGAATCTGTGTTCATTTTTATTTCTCATTGACATTTAAAAATTGGGAGCTTTTTTTTTGGTAGTGGTGTGTTAAACAAAGTAGACCAGTGTTAGCCGGTATATAGGGTTTCAAATGGAATTTTCCCAGACAAGCATTTTACAAATCATTTCCATTCAGCTGGTTTTAGAATATGAAATATGTTACATATGGGAACAACATATTTTAATTGAGTCAACTTTATTGTGTTACACATGTTCTGGAAATTCTGTTGATCCAACTACAGGTTAAGGGAAGAGTTTGTCCATTCAACTTAATGTAGTTAATGACCAGTGAACCATATTTATCTGATGCTTCAACGTGGGACTCCAAGCTGGTTTTGTGATGTACTTTTCCCTAGTTCAGCCAACAATTTTACATGCAGTACGAAGTGAAGTTGATATCTGTGTGGAAAAAAAAATCTCAATTGAAAATTAAATAAAGTCTGTCTGTGGCTAATTTGTTCTGTCATGGGAGAAACTATCAGTGAATATGTGCAAACGAGCTCTACCATTGTTGTCAATCCAGTCTAGCTCCATGCGGTCTGCAGCATTGGATCCTAGTTTGGAATCCCACTTTAATGTTTCATGCCCAAAGTTAAGACATTAAATTTAATGTGTTTCATTCCTGATTAAAGATGACCTGAAGAGAAACTTGCTCTTCTCCAATATCAATTTGTCTGATTTAAAAATTTGAAAAGGTGTTTCATTATCTACGTTTTTTCAAGATGAACTGAGAATGAAAAGCTCCTAGAATTAATTTATAACACTGTAGTACTTGTGGGTAATCTGGCTTTGTTAATTACTGTTCAGGAAGCTTACATTTGCTATTTCTTTTCCCTGTTAAAATGCCCAGAAAATATTATGCTTCAACTCCGTTAACTAAAGGGAATAAGTAAAGGGGCAATGAGGTGATTTTGTTTATTTAACAAGAGCTTTCGTTGGATGGGAGGGTAATTTGTGGAGTCACTTGAATGAAATGAATAAAGAGGGAGTTACGCTCTGTTCAAGGTGGGTGCCATGGGATTTTTCTGCCTCTGTTGGGATTACTGATCTTTTGGAGCCTAATAATCACAATTTATAATACATCATGATATCATGGATTTTGTGTGAATTCAGTATAATTTAATTGTATACTCATTCAGATATGTGTATTCTCTTTTTAAATTTAAAGGCACCCCTTAAAATTGTCACACAACACCAGGTTATAGTCCAACAGGTTTAATTGGAAGCACACTAGCTTTCGGAGCAACGCTCCTTCATCTGGTGATAGCGGAGAGCTCGATCGTAACACAGAATTTATAGCAAAAACCTAGTGTGATGTAACTGAAATTATATATTGAAAAATTGATTGTTAAGCCTTTCATCTATTAGAATACAGTGATAGTTTCACTTCTTTCATATGTAAATCACAAAACCTTTTTTAAAAAAGAATGCAACTTTAAAACAAAAGGTTTTGTGATTTACACATGAAAGAAGTGAAACTATCACTGTATTCTAACAGATGAAAGGCTTAACAGACAATCAATTTTTCAGCAGTGACTTTGAGAAATCTGGACAAAATTACTCATGATTTCTTTGAATCCTGAGTTTGAACATTTCCTTTGGATCCTGACCCAGTTAACTGCGCATATGTAGTTTTATTTTAACATCAGTTTAGCTAGTAAAACTTTTATGATGATGCAATAGAACATCTCCTCTCTCCCAGAGCATTGGAAACATTTAGAGTTGCTGGGAGGGAAGTCCTGAGCTGTGATTTCCTTTTCACTTAGAGTAGTTACTTAACAGATGAAGTGAATACAGATTCAAATATTTAAAATAAAAAACAATTGTCATCCTCGCTGGTGCTAACTTGCAATGGGTTTTCTACAGTGACCAATTATCCTCTGAAGCTATGATCACTTGATGATTCATTGTGGTTATCCTAGGTTACTATATGTCAAAGAATAATTTGCTGATTTAGAAAATCATAGTGATGTATGGGTGTGTCTCCTCTTCACAATTGTACCATAACCGTTTGTCCAGATGGAAGGGAGGAGATGATTTTAAATTCTCTATTGCAGGCTTTTGTGCTTGATCTCTCTTTCAGATGGTCTGCTGTTTGTTATTGTAAGAAGTTTTTTTTTAGTAACCAATTGTAACTTTTTCACAAAGGAGTTGTGAATGTACATGGAACAAATTCTTAAAAAGTGGCACTTATTCATCGCAGGTTAATGATCGAATTGTGCATAGCATGCAAATTAAAATGTAAATAGATGATTGCTGACTATGTCATGGCCTGCCATTCTACTTTTTTGTTCAGAATTCACATGCACAACATGGCACATACTACTCAGCAGAACTTTCAAAACGTGCAAACCTTGGCAAGGGCTGCAATTGCATGGATAACAGCTTAAATTCACGTCTCTTGTCCAACTTATCAATCAAACTTGGCCATGTTTTTCTGTTTTTTTTCTGAGTCACTGGGATTAAAATTTCTATCCAGTAAAACTGAGGTGTACTTTCAGCTCTTACATTGTACTGACTGAAGAATCATTCTATCTCTGTTTATTTGAGCTCACCTATGGCAATGCGGACCCCTACCTTTTTGAAGCAAACTAGGAATGGTGAAGCCAACCAAATCCATAACTTGTGACTGAATAGAGAATGAAATACATTATTGGAAAATGCAAGTCAATTTCTTTCATTAAAGCACAATGCTGCTTTTTAAAAATCATATCAAGGTCAAAACATTAACGCCGTTTTCCTTTCCACAGATGCTGCCAAAACTCCTGAGTTTCTCTAGCATTCTGTGTTTGAGTCAAATACCTTATCCAGACTTGAGCCAAGGTGTAAACAGTTGATTGAAATTGTTTGAAAACCCTGCAGTGTCTTTTTCTTAGATGTGTATGGATGAAGTAAGTACTGATTTGAACTGTAAGTAAGTTTAGTAGACCAAACTCAGCAAGTTGGTGCGCTATAAGCAAACGCTGCAATTGCATTTCATGTCTATGGGACAGGAGCGTGGTCAGCATCTTGAATGAATGCCTGTGCTAAATATGGACAGTGTTAAGTGGTGGTGTCTGTTTGTGTGGTGTCAAATTTGACCATGTGGACCCATATTATTTTTTTGTCAAATTGGCATGGGGGCTTCTTCAGTTCCATTTGAAATTTTCCTTCCATGTCACGCAGGTATTTGAGACTGATCGCTTTGCTTGTTCCAGAAAATTTTTATTCTGTTCACAAACTCTACTTCACACATCGGGGTTTGAAGGTTCATGGCTGGTCTACCAGATTTTGGAATGGGCACCTTGTGGTGTTAGATTTTGTTCTGAAGTTGACCAAGTTTCTTTCCAAAATTTTCTGTTGAGTGGTAGCCATTCTACTAATAATTTTTTTTTCTTTGGAGGAGAAGGGGGAAGAAGTTTACATTCATGTACACTAAGAGACCCCACTCTGGGAGCAAGTCACCACCTGACATCACCTAGAAATAATAGAAAGGAAAAGTTTCATTTATATGACACCTTTAATGATCACATGACATCCTGAAGTGCTTTACAACCAATTAAATACTTAAGTTCTGTAAATACTTTCTAATGTTGGACCCATGGTGACCATTTGCATACGGTAATGAGATACTTGTTTGGAGCATCTATTTTAGATGTTGGTTTGGGGTGAATTATGGTCTGGGACACAGAAAGAACTAACCTGACGTTTACTAAAATGTTAGTGAGATATTTTACGCACACTTGAAAGGATAGAGAGCCTTGAGTTAATATCCCACCTAAATTGTGACCCCTGAGTGTGCAGCGCACCTTCCATTGCATTGACAGTGTCCATCTTAGCTATGCATTCAAATCTCTTGGAGCGACGATGAATCTATGACCTTCTTGTCACTGAGAGTACAGTGGTTCCTCTGAATCATGGTTTAACACCATAGGACTGGAACTATTTTTGTTTCAAATTACAAAAGGGTCAACAAAAATGAATGCAGAGAATTTCCCACTGTAGATCTATGAATAGATATTGAGAAAGATTATAAGTTGAGTCCAATTACGAGGAGAAGCTAAATCTCGCATCTGATTTCCTTTTAGCTTGCAGCAACCCAGGGCAAACAAGGTTGTACAGTTCTTGAACATTATCTCAAAATCATATCTGCAGTGATGAGAGATTTTTGTATGAATTATTTATCCTATTAAATAGGAGGACAAACAACTTTGTATGGGCATTAACTATGGCCAGAAGGCGAATGTGCATTGTATTGATTTTTCTGAATGGATGACAGAGTACAAATCCCAGGCTCGACTGCTGTTGTTTGGTTGATGGTGAAAGCTAAACATGATGTGTATGTGTGTGATCTCAGTCGTGTCAGTGTTACATGTACAGCTTAGTCTGCAGACCCTCTAACACACACAAGCTAGTTTTTTTTTATCTTGTACTATGACAGTGAATTTAACATTGTTAGATTTCACACCTGAAGTTATTATCTGGCTCTTTTTCCACAAGTAACTGCATTTTTTTCACCCTGTATCTGTGGGTGATACGTTCCTAGGCCTACCGTGAATGCCTAAAACCGTGGAGCGAACTCCATCATTTAAATGGGAAATTTTATCTCCACGGCAGCCTCCTGAAATTATTTCTGGAATGTTCCAAGTAATATTTTCGGGCTACAGTAAACCACGGAAACTGATTCCGTGGATATGGGGGGAGTTCTACTGTATTTCCATTTGATTTTTCCTTCCCTTTCTCCTTGCTTTCAAATGTGGTGGACAATTTCATAGTCTTGATAGAATTAGAATGATGGAGATCGACAATCATTAGCATGAATGACACTGGATTGGTGGGTGTAGCACTTAATGCTGATTGTGAATTTAATCTTGGAGGGAATCAATGAAGCCATCCTTGACTCAGACCAACTTGTCTGCTAAAGCTAGAAATCAAGGAAGATGCACTTTGTATTTTAAATGTTAAACTGAGCAGAGCCAAATGTGTCAACACAAGCTCATGATTAGTACTGAGGATGGAAGGTGGCAGTGATAACTAGTCTAGTGAAGAAGTCCTATATGAGGTTTAAGACCTAGAAACATTAGGTCTAATATCTCCAAAGGATGCGTAATTTCTTTGAGGCAAGTTTATTTTGTATTGACTATTCTAGCTATTACAGGGGTGCCTCAGGAGAGGTGGCACATGTCAATGGCCACAAGTACAGTAGCTCATTTGACAGCTGTATATCGTGCTGTGTTTATTTTGCATTGGGGAACTAATCCCATGAGAAAAATAACCCATTTAGTAGCTCTAGGAACCAGAGCTATCACGTAATGCATTAGCTTTTCTAGTGTGAAGTCTTAATAGAAATCACTTTCAGTAATGGAAAACATTGCTGGAAAAGAATGGATGTTTATTTATATGCAGTATGTCTATAGAAGCTAATAGATGAAAATGACCGAGATCCATTTAGTTTGCCTTTTACCATCCTCCTACTTGCATTAGATAAAAGTGTTGATGAAGAATCATAGCAATCCATCTTTATTAATTAGTCTGCAACAGATTGTGTTATCCGTAATTTAGTTGAAAACACTTCTGCCACTGAATCAGAAACTTTCAGTGTTCAGTCATTGCAAGCACAAAGATGTAGATTGCCATTGCAATGCTAAAAATCACACAACTTCAGGTTATAGTCCAACAGGTTTAATTGGAAACACTAGCTTTCGGAGCGCTGCTCCTTCATCCGATGGTTGTGGAGTACACAATTGTAAGACACAGAATTTATAGCAAAAGTTTACAGTGTGATGTAACTGAAATTATACAGCGAAAAATACCTTGATTGTTTGTTAAGTCTCTCATCAGTTAGAATGACCATGATGGTTTCACTTCTTTCATATGTAAATCACAAAACATTTCTAAAAAGTTTGTGATTTTTAACTTTGTACACCCCAGTCCAACACTGGCATCTCCAAATCACTGGCCATTGCAGTGTGATACTGAAAGACTGAGTCGTGCAGTATTGGAGGTAATTTCTCTACAACTTCATTAACCCTGCATACTTCAGGCTAATATCTGCAGCCTTTACCTGCAGAAACATTAACAGAAAATGACCCATATAACAGGACTACAAGAGATAAGGTGGATGGTGGGGTGCTGGATATTCATCTCGTTGTCACCCACAAAAGGATCTTAACTTGACAGCTGAGGACCAGGACTGCCCTGACCAACCCTCTGACAATGCCTAAGCCTCTGGATTGATACCAGATGCTGCTCTTGACTTAATATGCCTGGACCCTGACAGGATGTCTCCTTAAACTTGACTGATGACTACTTCCCTTCGCCCATGAGATATGGCTGTTTGCTTGCAGCACATGCAGTGTATTTGATGGGTTCTGCGGCTGGCACATGGTGCAAACATGAAATTGACAAAACACTCTGCCATTCCGCAAATTGTTCACCTCTGTGACTGATGACCGCCAGCAAGCATGACCAGCTGTCGTGTGTGCGCTAAACTGCAAAGCCTGACCGAGATGCTGTGAGCCTTTAAGCAAGGCAAGGCAGGAATGCTGTAAGCATCCAGGTGGACAGGCAAAATAAGTGTATGCTAAGGGAATAAGTGAGCTGCCTGAGATGCAGCCAGGTTAGGTCTGTGACACAAAGTGTATCTGAAGCAGCATTTCAATGAGAGGGGTCTGTACGCTCCACAGTGCAGCACTGAAGTTTAAAACTCTACTCTGGATAGATCAGAGATGTACCATGATGATGCAGAGTGGCAATGGATTGATTCTATAAAGATATATTTAACCACAATCAAAGCATTTTAAAACTCATCCAATTATTTTCTTTGGCATCCAATGTGTAGAGTTAATCAAATTCCTTCTGACTGTGGCATCGTTTTAAGAATCCCACTCTGAAACAGATTGGTGCTTTCACTTTTAGGATCATCCTTCCACAACAAACCATCATTCTTGAATTAGATACTGATTATTTTGAAAGATTTGATGAAACTTTTTTTGCACCAGTAGCATTCCACGATTTAAAGACAATAAAACAGGGACATATTTATAGTTGTCTTGAAGGTTTTTGTTCTATCAACTATCCACCCACTGCTGAGAACCACCCCTCTCTCCTTGCTTCCTACCTTCTGTCTTCCTGTCCTTGGCCCCCCTCCTCGTCCTCGTCCTCATCCTCGTCCTCCACCCTTCCCTGTGAAATCTCTTAAACAGCAGATGCCTTATTCATAGCGATCACTCAGCAGAGAAGTCTAAGGCCCAGCAACAGCCACATCTCCTGGCAGGCAGTGTCAGCCTGGTGTCCCAACTCTCTGAGAAAACCCACCCGCAGCCAGTCCAACTACCGGATTTCTCACCTTGGGATACCCTGTGAGAATCTTTCCTGGAAGCTTTTCTGCTTTCAGATGAAAATGGAAAAATGCTGCCCCAAGTCCTGTGGTTTTCATCAGAATACCAGCTTGGTTATTGGGCATATCAGCATTCTTGGGTGTTTGTTCTACATTGTCAATGTAGAACAATGAGTTCTTGATGGTGAATCAATGAAAACTGGTCATTTTGGCATTGGAGGTTTTTGGTAGTCTTTGAAAGGTCTTGGTCTTCTACTGCAACACAAAATATTTTCAATCCATAAAGCAGCTATGCCAATTCGTTGATCTGAAATCTCTCCTTGACTTGGCTCACTTCAGTGCAGAAGTACGCATCATGTTTTCAGATGGCAATGTAACTACTCTGGCACTTTTCAAGAAGCAATCTGATCCTTGCTTCTCAAGAGTAGGTAGCAATGGGTAGCCCAAGTTGACATAGCTCATTTGGTCTTGGCACCTTCTTGAAGATGGATTCGTCATTTTTCCAATCTCATACCAGTTTTTTTTGCTAACACTGAGCACCCTCTCTTCAACAGTTACTTGATGTGATAGCAAATGTTATGACTTTTGGCTTGAAACCAGCTTTGTATTTCATTTGTTGGAAGACTAATTTCTTTTTGTTGTTTGCCATGCATTGTGCACTATGTGGGCATGTCCTAAACTTGCTTGTAGTCTTTTGCAGGCCACTAGTAATACTTCATTGGTCCCTTGCTCCAAGTTTACGAGATGCCAGTGAGTAAAACGTGCATTTGTTGGGTGAAAAAATTGAGCTGACTACTAATGAGTGCAGGGTGTTCTTGTCTACAATGGGGGCATGAGGCTGGGTGGTGATCTAGTTATGTGCTGATTATTTACAAAATCATGATTTTTGGGTCAGAACTTCATCAACTTATATATCATGATCTACAGGACTGCACTGTAATCAAAAGCAAAGGGCTAGTCAACAAAATCTATTTGCAGTCAGTCAATTTAATCAAATCAGCACCAAAGAAATCATTGACGTTTTTTATACCAGACATCTTCCAGAGAACTTTTGTTTTTAAGCAAAACTTAAAACTTTTTTTGTTTTTTTTCAGAAAAGCTAATTTTAAACAAATGCATTTAAAATTGTTGGCTTTTCTTATATATGTAATAAAAACAGAAAAAGCTGAGTAAATTTCAAGATTAATCATTAAAAATTGCAAGGCTAATTGAGCATCAACAATGGCAGGACATCATGAAGTTAAAGTTGTGAGCTTTAAAATATTAGAAGATTTGTTTGCAATTGAATGGGGTTGATAAGTTTTGAATGTCTTCTCTTGTTCCATAATTGTTTACTATCTATGTTTTTGGTGGCTAATATGCTTTACTTACTTTGTGATTAGACTTACTTTTTTCAACTCAACATTGCCAAGTTGACATGCATATTGTCTAACAAAACTTGACAAGTTTTGAAATGTACATTGATAAACACTTAAAAAAATTAAGTTATCACAAAACAGCTTCACTCGCACAATTTATGTCCCAGTATAACCTAATGCCTTATTGTAACAATAAACGCTTCACCTGTAACCCCATCCATGATGAAACCATTCAGTTGAAATTTAGTCATTCATTGTGATATGCTGTAAAGCAATCTTGGTCTGTTTAGCTCTTCCTCATATACATTTGGACCATCCCACGTATAGTCCATTGTGAGGATTGACTAAGCTAAATTACACTTTTTCTTAAAATAAAGTGCAGTGCTACTCTTCTTTTGTTCAGTTAATTTGTTGAGGTGTTGAATACCAAGATCATATCAGATATGAAAGCAAATCTCACAAGATACCCTGGAGGCTTGTGGTATGGCTGGCAAATTACATGGTCTCAGGTCGCTATCTATTCTTGCTTTGTATTTTGCCTAAATATTATAATTTGGAGATGCTGGTGTTGGACTGATGTGTACAAAGTTAAAAATCACACAACACCAGGTTATAGTCCAACAGGTTTAATTGGAAGCACACTAGCTTTCGGAACCCCGCTCCTTCATCAGGTGATAGTGGAGGACACAATTGTAAGGCACAGAATTTATAACAAGAATTTACAGTGTGATGTAACTGAAATTATACATTGAAAAATACCTTGATTGTCTGTTGAGTCTTTCATCTGTTTGAATACCATGATACTACTTTCACGTGTAAATCACAAAACCTTTTTTAAAAGTTGCATTCTTAGGTTATCTGTAACAATTGATCTTAGCTAGACAATATATTGAAGGTGTTAGCCCCCTGTGTTCTCTGTCTACGTCATGATGTTTAGATTGAGTCTTATCTAAAAAGTGAGATAACAGAGTTTTACATGAATTCATGCAGTTTTTGAGCAAAGTACAAATTCACACCACAAAATATATGTGTGCATGTGGGTCTTTGTGAGAGAGAGTGAATATGTGTGTGCAGTGAGTGTAGAGTGTCTTAAGTCTGTGAGGGGGTGCATGTGTGGGAGTGTGTGTACGTGTCTGGGGTGGGGGGTTGTGAGTGTTTGTGAGAGAGTATCAATACGTGGAGTAGAGATGTAAAAAGCCCATATTGGAGATATATCACTGTTGCTGATCAAAATCCTGGAATTTCCTCCTTAACTTACATCATGTGGATTGCAGCAGTTCAAGAAGGCAGCTTACTATACCTTCTGTAGGGCAACTAGAATGCCAATAAATGCTGGCCGGTCAGTGGCGCTCATATCCCATGAAGGCTTTTTTTCAAAGAAAGTTGAAAAGTAATGCATTTCATGTTGTGCAAGTGAAACAAAATGGAAGATCATGAAATAGGTTAGAGGATGAGGAGATTGCAGATCAAGGATGTCACAGAACAAAAGATAAAGGCAGAACTGGCATTGTGCCACAGTGGCTCAGTGGTTAGCACTGCTGCCTCACCGTGCCAGGGACTCTAGTTTGATTCCTGCCTCTGGCGACTGTCTGCATGGAGTTTGCACGTTCTACCTATGTCTGTGTGGGTTTCCCCCGGGTGCTCCGGTTTCTTCCTACAATCCAAAGATGTGCAGGTCAGGTGACCTGGCCATGTTAAATTGTCCATAATGTTAGATGCATTAGTCAGAGGGAAATGTGGGGGAATGAGTCTGGGTGGGTTACTCTTTGGAAAGTCTGTGTGAACTTGTTGGGCCGAAGGGCCTGTTTCCATACTGTAGGGAATCTAATCATCTAAAAAAAAACTGTGTCTGAATTCATCTAAATAGCATCTTGCTGCATGCTCACTTTAACTCGATGATATTGCTATTTTCTTGCTTGATAGACATTTAATACTGCCTCCATTACATAGAGTATTGATGTGTTTGTGTGTGTGTAATTTGTAATTGATGTGTAATGTGTGTGTACAGGGAGAATAAATTGCATACAAGAGTAAGCATGTAAAAGTATCCAACATTGAATTTAATGTATAAATACAGCATATTTCATCATGTCACTTTCTGTCTTCATTGAGGAGTGTACGTTCATTGAGGGTAAGTGGGTGAAAGTGCTGCATTTGGAGCAATTCCAATTGGAACCTTGCACAGGATAATGTCACTCAGGATAATGTTCAGAGTGGAGTCCTTTTGAAGTTCTGAGAGCAGTGCAGCTTGTCTTTGATGCGGATGTATTTATTTGCTAAATCACAGACAAATTTTATTTTATTCTCTTAGAAATCAGTGTCATCAAGCAACAGATATGAGTAAAAGACTCTAAGTTTCACCAACAGTTGGTTGAAGTATTGTGTTGAAGAATATTCAGCACCATAATGGATGTTATTAAATAAATAGAAAGTGCTGGAAATACTCAAAAGCATCAGTGAGGAAGAAATAGAGTTAATATTTCAGGTTAATGCTTTTCACCAGAATGCACAAAAGATTCCTGCTGAACATTTCTTTTTCTTTTGTATTATTGAAGGAAATTTAGCATTTTTTGTCATTTATTCCACCAGACTGGCTCCTGAGATGGAGGACTGACGTATGAAGAGAGACTTAGTTATCTAGGACGATAGTCATTGGAGTTTTGAAGAATGAGTGGGGACCTCATCGAAGCGTATAAAATTCTAACAGGATCAGACAGGATAAACACAGGAAGGATATGCTAGATGACTGGGAAGTCTAGAACCTGGGTCCTGGAGTCATACAACATGGAAACAGACCATTCGGTCCAACCAGCCCATGCTGGCCATAATCCCAAACTAAACTAGTCCCACCTGCCTCTGCTTGGCTCATCTCACTTCAAACCTTTCTTATTCATATACTTATCCACTTGTCTTTTAAACTTTGCAACTGTACCCGTACCCAACTCTTCCACTGAAAACTCATTCCACGTACAAAACCACTCTCTGTGTAAGATAAAAAGTTGCCCCTCAAGTCCTTTTTACGTCTTTCTCCTCCCACCTTTAAAGATATCTCCCCAGTCTTTCATATTCTGAGGCTATGGGATAGGCCATTTAGGACTGAGGTGAGGAGAAATTTCTTCACCCAGAGGGGGGCTGAACTTGTGAAATCTCTGCAACAGAAAGCAGTTAAGGACAAAGCATTGAATATTTCAAGAAGGAGTGAGATATAGTTCTTAGGACTGAAGGGATCAAACGATTTGGGGTGAAAGCAGGAGCAGGGTATGAGTTGGATGATCAGTCATAATCTTACTGAATAGTGGAAGCAGGCTGAATGGCCTATTCCTGTTTCTATTTCCTCTGTTTCTATGGTGTCAGGATGTCCTAAAGCATTTTACAACCAATGAAGCACTTTTTGAAGCATGTAATTCAGGAAATGTCGTCAATTTGTGCATGGCAAAATCCTACACGCAGCAATTATTGACAGAAAATTTGTTTATTATATTCCATACGTATGCACAAACAATGTCTAACCAGCTGACAGCCTAACATTACAAAAAACAGATGTGTTTCGCATTTGTTAAGCTTTTGAGGACCATCAGCTGCACCCAAGGCATGTGACAGCATGTGAGCTAATGACATATTGCTATTATTGCAGTGTTTTATTTTTCTGGCTTGTGCAGACTTGCACAGAACTGGAACTACAGTGGTTATCCCACACCAACTGAATCACACACACACACAGCTAGTGATCTCCACATCAACCTGAATACAGCAAATAGGAAGCAACACTTAAACCTTTAGAAGTTTAAGGAAGCTACTGGGCCAGATAACACCAAAGTTCTAATGGTTTGCAGAATGTAAATCATCATTAATTATTTATAGGAAGTGTTTGCTTTGTATTTATTACCAGGCTAGAGTATATCCATAACACTACTGTTGGTCAGATAGAGGACAGATAGGTAGATAAGATTGTGCAGTTTGGTTTAACTTGTTTGGCCTTTATTTACTATGCATATGCTGTCTCTATAATATATAGTCCAATATCACGTATCACACCTGGCAGCATGGTGGCTCAGTGGCTAGCACTGCTGCCTCACTGTGCCAGAGACTCAGGTTTGATTCCACCCTTCGGCGACTGACTGACTGTGTGGCGTTTTCACATTCTCCCTGTGTTTACGTGGGTTTTCTCCCAGGTGCTCCAGTTTCTTCCCACAGTCCAAAGATGTATAGGTTAGGTGGATTGGCCATGCTGAATTTCCCATAGTGTCCAGGGATGTGCGGGTTAGGTGGATTAGCTTTGGGAACTGCAGGGTTACAGGGGTGGGGTAGGGGATTGGGTCTGGGTGGGATGCTCTTCAGAGGGGTCAGAGTGGACTTGCTTCCACATTGTCTGTCTGGATTCTATGATTCTACACTTACCCCATTATCACCTTTTTATTTGCATTTTAAAGTTCATTTTTAGCCAATGAGTGTCCCAGACTAAAAGCTAACATTTATTGTTCTTTCCTTGGATTGGCATTGGTGTGCACCTTTTTGAACTGCTGCAGTATAAGGTGAAGGATCTTTAATAATGCCATTCAGCTGGGAGTTACAAGATTTTAGCGTAATAATGTTGAAGGAACATGAAAACCTGTTCATAATAGTATATGTATCCAAGTTAGGAACTTGGTGATACTGTTTCCAGATGGCATCATTACCCTTCGAAGTGGTAACTGTTGTAGGTTTGTAAAGTGCTGCCAAAGAAACATTGTGAGTTTCTGCTATGCATCTTGCAGATTGTGCATACCAGCTACACTCGTCCTAATGGTAGAGAGCGATTAGACAGCAGTATGTTTTGGCAGCTAATGAACCGTGTCCTAGGTATTTCATGCTTCTGGATCGAATCTCATCTCTTGTGGCTGTAAAGGCCATTTTTTTTGAGTGGCAGTTCCTTCCACATTTGTAACAGATAAATAACATTAACCTGAATTGCTCTTACTCCCCTTTTTGCCTGGCTGTCTTTCTGATATCTGATTCTTCACCCGTTTTTGACTGCTTGCCTCCAGTCAGCATTGAGAAATTTCTATGCATTTAGTCTTGGTCAACTTGAGACCTTGCTTGCAAAGTGTCCTTGTATCACAAAGATGAGCGAGCTGTTGGTTTTGTGTCAATGGCATGTTTACCATAGAACACATCTTTGTGAATATGGCTGTCATTCATTTTCAGTTGTCCATACTTTACTACTGCAAAGGCAGATGCTGAGAACAGGAGTTTGGTACACATGAAGCCTTGTATTTTCATTAGTTTGCTGTGGTCCACACCCAACCCTCTCCACTTTAAAACTGCCTCGTCTATCCTGATACTCATTTCAACAGGGGCAGAATTATCCTTGATCCAAGTTGTGTGAAGCTTCTGACATTTTGCTGAGTAAGTTTATCATTGTTGATGGAAGGTGGAGACAGTAGATAGCACATGTATAACAGTGAGTTCCATGTGTAAACCATCTGAGAACTAGTGAGCACATTGCACTCTCAAACCACTGCCTGTGTTCCTCAGTGTAATGTTTAGCAGGTCTGAAATATCTCTTTCTGTTAAATCTTCTGTCCATGCCTCTCTTTTTTTTCAAAAGTGACATGAATGGATCCATAAACGTTTTCTCTCTTTTTATTTTAATCTCCTCTCCTCCCCTCTTCCTTTTTGTCTCCTCTCAACATCCCTCCCCTTGTCCCCACTTTAACATTTCAGTCCATTAGCTTTTGGGAACCTTTTTGGTTTTGTTTTTTTTCCAGCTGTGGCATCAGCTCTTAGCTTGACATTCCATATGTTGGCACAGGGGGAAATGAAACAAATTTTGCCTTTGACAGAGCAGTTTGTTTTAATGTTATTGGCCAACAGCCCGTTGGTATAATTGTAGTTGTTTCCATATAGACCGTATGGATAGAGTAGGGTTGGGAGAGACAGAATAAAGAATGGTTCCAGCAAGTACGATGAAACTGTTTCCTTATTTATTCAGATTATTTGAAATAATCTGATTTCTCTTGGAAGAAAACAATCCAATTTATGGAGTATTCTAGTGTTTGCAATTGAATTTGAGCCGTCCTTATTATATAAAGGAGCAGGTTTCCAGTTCATTCCTCTCCCAAATGAGAGAACATTCCATCTGAGTTTTCAGAAAGGAAGTAGTTACAACTTCTGTCAAAAAATGAAGTCCAGTCTCATTGGTAAGTCATTTAACCTCCTTGACTCAAGTACTTCCTGTAATTCTGGCTGAACTTTGAAGTTATTTTCCCCTATTAGTGAATAATTTTTTAATGTCTGGTAAATTCCTTGAAGCTCCCTTGATGAAAGGCAACAGACAAACTTTACAGTGTACTGTTTATCTAAAGTCATTTGTTCAAATAAACAGTGTATTGCCTGCCACCACACTGACACGAATGTACACCTGAAATTGGAAGTCTGTGCCAAATCAGCCCTTGCCTGCCTGTGGTACCACTGATGCCCAAGGAACTCTCACCACCCTCACTCTCCTGCTCGCTGGTTCTGCTTGGCATCCACTCTCCTACTTGATGCACCCTGCTCAACTATTCAGCACCTCTCTTGTTACTCACTCTCTGCTTGCTTCCTCTCTGGTAATGCCACTTGAGACAGCTCTCCTGTCTGTCTTGCTCGCTCACTCTGTCAGTCTGTCTCACACTCTATTCACCACCTTTGGCTTCTCGATCCCTGGCACAATGAACAGTGAGGATAATGTCAGTGAACAGGGTATGAGGGGTGAGGAGCGGGGCACACATACAATCCCAGCATTTGAATTTACTTAAAGTATTTGTCAAATTCTCATTAATGGGCAATGAATGTATCATCTATAATTTTGATAGCAACAAATGCAGCATGAAAATAACCGTCTTTGGATTGCTATTGTTTTCGTAAATCTATTGTGTGAAGGAGTTGTAAATCATTTTTTTCTTTTATGGGGATGTCAATTGCCAGGCCGTCTATACAGTATTATTCTTTGGCTTGGAATCCTTTCAATCTTCTATATGAAGCAAGCATTTTGGGCAACATTTCATTGGAAGATTCTGAGCATGCATTAGTTTATATTTTCACCAAATTAGTGTAAATATTTAAGACTCCCTCAAATTGCTGAAGTGAACTATGTGCAAAGAAAACCAATAATGAGTTGAAGACTTTGCCAGCTGGCACTGTGCAGTGAACAAAATGAGATTTTCCTTTGTCCCAGAAAAAAAAATCAATCATTGTGTTAATTTACAAGAGAGCTCCAGTCTTAAAGCTAGTAAATCATACGCAGCACGTAATCAGCGTCTGTTGAAGCAAAACTTTGCAAGAAGCTGATCATATTTATTAGAAAGGTTAGCAATAAAGTTAGCTCTGTCAAGCTCCTTGGTTCAGAACACAGGGCCATCCTGGGATACTTAGGATGCAAATTTGATTCCGTGGTCCCAGGTTAACTACTTGTACCATTTTATCTGCAAAAAGTTTCTTATGCTGGCTGTGCTGAGCAATATTTTGTTGTAGGCCCAGGGAACGTCCATCAGGGTTAAGCAGATGATGACATAAAGTGGCATACAACATCGGTTTGATGTCAGTGGGGGTAAATTTTGGGCCCACTTGACAGCTGTATTTACAAGTATAGGGGTAGTGGGGGGAGCATGTAGCCTACCACCTATGTGTACAACCCCAAACTGGTGGGAGGTATGGCATCAGTCAGCAGCCCAACCTTGGACACATTGAGGTCCTCAACTGGCCAATTAATGGTCTGCTTCTGTCCCTGTCACAATAACAGGTGTGTTGGCCAGCTCACATTGTCACCATCCCGGGTGAAAAGACGGGAACACAAAGTGTGTTGGTGCCTCCTTTTGGGGATTTTTGAGTACATTGGAATGTCGCCTCAAGAGTGACTGACCCCACCTAGTCACCAGAACCATGCTCCCATCTTCCTTCCCCATCCCTGAGGCCCCCTAATCCCTCTTCATTGATTTTTGTCTGGATTTCAAAGATTTTGCATAAACCACTTGCTCCCTGATGTGATTATAGTGACACGTGTTCCCTTGGACCACAGCATCATTGGGAGAATGAAGAGAAGTGTCACAGAGTAAGACAAGAGGCTGGAAATGAGGGGAAGGGTTCACAACGGGAGATCATGTTCAGACGATCAGAGTGCAATTAACTGTTCATCAGTGACCGTGTCAAATGTCTATATCCACAGCCAGCAATGCAGCCTCTGAGCTGGAGAAAGTGGACATTTCCTGGGGTGAGGGAGTCCAGAACTAGAGGACATAGGTTTAGGGTAAGAGGGGAAAGATATAAAAGAGACCTAAGGGGCAACCTTTTCATGCAGAGGGCGGTATGTGTATGGAATGAACTGCCAGAGGAAGTGGTGGAGGCTAGTACAATTGCAACTTTTAAAAGGCATCTGGATGGGTATATGAATAGGAAGGGTTTGGAGGGATATGGGCCAGGTGCTAGCAGGTGGGACTAGATTGGGTTGGGATATCTGGTTGGCATGGACGAGTTGGACTGAAGGGTCTGTTTTCATGCTGTACATCTCTTTGACTCTATGACTGGAAACTTGACGGATTGGGCAGCCAATGTTTGCAACAGCTCCCTTTTTACCAGTTGCATCATTTAAAGATCACTGAATGTCTATAATCAAAGCGAGCTGAATACATTCATTCTCTCTTGCCGGAAAGAAGCAGGCTGAATGAACTGGCAGCTTCCTGACTATTCTAGGCTTGTGCAGGCTCCACCATGCAAGTGCATGCAAATCATTTTGCAGATATCATATCTCAGCTCTGAGGTGCACTGCAACCAAAAGGGATTTCACCTGTTCAATATTTAACTGGTGTGTGATCACATATATCATAAAGCCAATGCCTGCAATCTGGGCAACAGCAACAATGCATTCATTCAACATCAGTTTGATCCATCACCACAAGCCACAGAATGGCTACTGGGTGACATGGGCAGCCTATGTATCATGGAGGCCATATTGCCCCACACAACGAGATCAAACAAACCATTTTACATTTCCACTGCCTGGGCCACTCTGAAGGAGCCATTTACTCCTCCATAGAGTGTGGAATCAAAAATTAAGATGTATGCATCACCTCACCATTGTGAGGTCCCTGGCCTTGGCAAGAGCTGATGAGGGAAGGGCAAGGAAACCAACATTACCCCTCTTAACTAGGCTGACCACGATTAATTCATCTAATTGTGATACATGTCAATGTAACCACATTCCTGACTTACCATCAGTTCCACATTTTAGTATTCGAGAATGAATAAATGACCTCTACCTCTAGTGTGCTGACACCTCTGCAATCTTGCTCCCTGACCTGGGTCCAAGATTAGTGTCTCACCACGTGCAGATTCACCTTTAGTCTATCCTCTAAATGCAGAGTCGTATCAGAGCTGGTAGTTATCAGTGTGAAAATGAATGACCACATTTCTTCCTCATCATTGATTTCCTCCTCCTTCCACCTCAGGTTCTGCCATCACTGCTTGTCCAGGGTTGCAATTGAATGTCAGGAGTGAGAAAGGCTCAAATCATAGAATAAAACCATAGGATACATATGTTATGGAAGCAGGCCATTCAGCCCATCGAGTCCACACCAATCCTCTGAAAAGCATCCCTCCCAGACCAATCCCTGTCACTGTCTCTGTAAGCCTGCATTTCTTATGGCTAATCCACATAGCCTGCATATCACTGGACACAATAGGCAATTTAGCAAGGACAACCCACCTAACCTGCACATCTATGGACTGTGGTGGGAACCAGAGCACCTGAAGGAAACCCGACCAGATACAGGGAGAATGTGCAAACTCCACACAGACAGTCGCCCGAGGCTGGAATCAAAACTCATCATGCCGCCTACAATGTAGGGTTGTATTGAAAGGAAAGGGGAAAATGAGACCTGCAGCCTAATAAATCAAGTAAGAACTGTGGAACAGGGGATGGGGTATACTTGGAGAAGAGTTAGCTATATGGGTACTGCCATCTTCAATTATTTCAGGCCCACTGATGGTCATGCTCTCAATCATGGCTAATTCACTAATGGTGAGCAATGTTTCCTGTAACAGGATAAGAATCTATCCTCTGCTGATGAGGCACTGCTGTATATATCTGATTATGTACCAAGGTGTTTTTCAAGAAGGAAAGAAGTATGTCATTGTATTGGTGCAGTGTTGAAATAATGCACCTGACGGTTTGTACAAGCTGTGAGGTGTGGCTTGGAGCATCGTTACTGTGTGAGGGTGGGATGAAGCAATGGATGTGAGTATGAATCGTGGTTAATGTTCCTCAGACTGAGACTCCTGCATTGACTTCTGGTTGTCTAATTGCCTGCAGAAAGTTAGTCTTGAGGGACCCTCTGACTTTTATTCATAGCTAACATTTCTCCTCCTTTCCACCTCCGCATCAAGGCTTCAAGTACAAAACTGGAGAATCTTTTAGCCACATTGTCTGCCATGTTGTACTACTCTTTGACAACTGGAGACTGTTCCAGTACCTGCTTGAATCAGCAATTCCCTAAAGAGGTGCTGACTGGCTTTAAGTCATGCTAGTCATGTAGTTTTGCACATCAGAAGCAGCAAACCAGGACTAATCATGCAAAATGGTCCTTTGCACTTGTTTTTAGGAGTTATTGAATTTTGCAGCCTTGCAGTCTTTATGGTATTATGGAGCTGAGACCTAATCATATGTCCATACTTCTGTCTCTCCTGGAGCAAATGTTTAGCCCTGACATAAGGGATGCTGCCTGACCTGCTGTGCTGTTCCAGCAATAAAGTTTCAACTTTGATCTCCAGCATCTGCAGACCTCACTTTCTCCTCGAAGATAAGGGCAAATCAACCAGATTCCCACTGCTGATTTATTATTCAAAAGGCCCTGCAGGAAATGTGAATGTTGGTCCCTTTGTGCCTCAGTTTTTTTTTATACCAAGTTGGTGTTACATTCCAAAGCACCCACAGTTTACATGATTGGCAGTGAATCAAATTTTGGATCATTTTTCCTTATTCTGTCTAACATAATCTTCAGTTTTGTAACTGTCAAGGTCTTCTGTTTTCTTCTGTTTAGGATATGTTTCCGATGCAGCTTACAAAAGTAAAAATGCTCTGCATGCTGAAGATCTGAAGGTCATATACGGATATACAGTAGGCTTTTAGGGTCCAAGTCCACAGCTCTCCGAAAGTGGCAACACAAATGGATAAGGTGGTAAATAAGGCATAAGTTGGGGGCATTGAGTATAAAAGTTGGCATGTCACGTTGCTAGTGTACAAAACTGTTTTCAGGCCACATTGGGCAAGACACTACAGGAAGGACTTGAAGGCTTTGGAGCGGGTGAAGAAGAGGTTTGCCAGCATATTGCCTGGATTGGAGTGTGTTAGCTATAAGGAGAAGTTGGACCAACTTAGATTGTTTTCACTGGAGTGTTAGTGGTTGAGGGGTGATCTAATAGTAGTGTATAAACGTATAAGGGGCATGGACAGGGTGGTTAGTTGAGGTATCTTTCCCAGAGTGGAAATATCAAAAAATAGGTGAGAGGAGGAAAATTTAAAGGGGATGCGTGAGGAATATTTCTTGCACAGAGTCTAGTAGGTGCCTTGGACGGACTGCTGGGGAGGTGGGAAAAGCTGATACAGTAGTAAAGTTTAAGAGGCATTTAGATAGACACATAAACAGGCAGACAATAGAGGTACATGGACCATGTACAGGCAGACAGGATTAGTTTAGAATAGCATCATGGTCGGCACAGAAACAATGGGCTGAAGGGCCTGCTCCTGTACTGTACTATTCTGTGTTCTAAGGTCGTACTTGCAATGAGGCAAATTTAATAACAATGCTTCCAGTCTGCTTTTTGGTGCAACCTTTCTAATGATGACAATGTTTGGAGCAATTTTTAAAATAGTACGTAAGGAGTCTGAGTATTCCTCTGGGGATTATTTCCACAATTCTCCTTTTTTTTCCCAGGAATTGCATGTTGGGCGGCACGATGAACCTTAGGAGCCTTAAAAATGCCTAAATAAATGTTGTACATATTCAAGACTTGTGCTGGCTGAAAGAATTTAACTGACTGAGGTTTTGATTTTTCCTGTTTTCCAGCATCAAGTTATTGGCTGTCCAAGAAATTATTGACCGTGAAGCTCTAGAAAAGGTAAAGGTGCTTATTTTAAAAAAAACTGTTGCCTTTGAGCGTTGTACAATCTTAAGGAATAGGTCAATAAGTGTGCGTGACAGATACTGGATGACCGGACTTTTATGGACAACTATTGACTTTTTTGCCAGTATCAAGTAATCCGACAGATAATGGGAATAAAGCTGAAGTGATTTATGTTTACCTGATGATCCCTATGGGCTCATTACAGACACGCGTATTGTCTGAACATCCCCGAATGCTATCTTACAGCTAACAATGAATTAAAGGAGATTAGTAAGTTCTGACTGTCTTTCACTGATTTCCCTAGTGTGACCTCAGTTTTTACAGGACTGCGCTGGTTTCCTTGGAAATAGGAGGTCTTGTGACTCAACAAAGTCTTCAAAGTCATCTTGATCTGAGAGAACAGTTTTGTGAGGAATGGGGCAGGGTGTTCTCATCAATGTAACACCCAGCTTGGGTGCATACATGTTTGTTTAACTCAGATCATTTGAGAAATGATGTACTTGCAACCACTTGTATTAACTAGAGCCTCCTTCATGTGGTTTAGGTGCATAAATATTAAGAGGACCTCTAAAAGGAAAAGTTTGTATTTCAAAACTGCATTTCACAAAGTCGGGACACCATAAAGTATTTTACATCTAATCTAACCAAAACTTAGTCAATCTTGGCCATGCAAACAACACCAGTATTGGGCTGGAGTCATGGAAAATAAAGGTTCCCCTAGCATAATGGCTTTTATTTCACGTTCCGTTTAATAAAACGTAAGTATTTTTATGGGTGTTTTTTGTGCTGGCGATAATTTGCTGATGGCCAGTACAATGAGACTTGAGTATCATGACAATGCTGTTAGGTTGATTGACAATTTTGAAATCACTGTCGTGTCATTAAATAGATGCTTATGTCACTGCCATCCTATAAGCAGTATCACAATGTATTTCATAACTCCTTGCATGTAAATCTTATGGCACAAAATTAAATGTGGTCTGGGTTTTGTATTTAATTGCAAACAAAAGATTGTGGCATTCAAAATTTGTTGTATGGAATCCAAGTTGATAAACAGTGTGGTAATTTCATACCTTTGGGCTATAGTTGACTAACTAGAGTATTTGGAATCGGTGCAGAAGGGTTTGGAAGTTTCCTTCTAATGATTAGGACCTCAGATTCTTTCTTTTCTGTGGAGTTAAACTTGGTCAATGTAATGTCTGCTCTGATGCATGTTTGTGTATATTCCTGGGCAAGCAAATGAACTTTTCACTGGTCTGTTTTCACCACACAGACTTGGTTCCTTTTATTTCAGATCCAGCTTTGATGTTCTGGGGCTTGTGAGTTTTAAAGCAGTGGTAGGAGTAGACACTATTGTGCTTTCATTTTAGTTTGTTTCTTTAAATTGGAGCATTTGTTGATTTGAAACCAGTGTAGCCTCCCCGCAGTAGGATATAGAGATTCTCAATTATAGATTGTAATAAATGTTGCAGTGGGGGGTGTTCTCAGGGTAGGAAGCCAAGTACCTGAAAATGTCAGTTTGACTACATGTCCCCTTGAAGTAGCTTGATATTCAAACAGATACTTGCCTTCAGACCATAGAAGCTATAAGGATGGTAGTGTTTAATAAACAAATCATTCCAAGCTGCTATGCAAAAGCAAGCCTGATTAAAATCTTTACACATCTACACACACACCCACTGAACTTCAGTGACCCAATTAAAGCTAATAGTCCTCTTCGTTATTGGTGTGGCATTTTAAACTGTTATTGGACAGTTAATGGTTCTCTTACAAAGTGTAAAGCTTTGGACTGTCAAGGAGACCAGAGTTTGTCTCAGTCCATTATATACACAGGTACATACAGACTCCTCATTCCTTGATTAGTCCCCGTCCTCTTTTCATACGTTTGTCATTTCCTTTCGTATGTCATTTAGTTCACTAAGTATTTAGTTCTCAACTAATATTTCACTCATCCACATGCAGATATTATTCATTCATTGTAGGTGCATGAGGTGTTCATGAGTAAGTGCACATAAAACTGTCAGGGACTTTCTGATTTTCTTGACGTAGAAATCCAATAAGGGGAAAGGAAGAATCCTATTTACAATTAATTATTTAATCTTCTAAATTCATCCTCTAACAGGATCAGATTAGCATTTCGATTCTGCTTTTACCCTGTGGATGTTATCTGTTTTAAAACAAGATGCTGTCATTATCAGCACACATTAATATACTTTTTAACTACAGGGGACAGTTTGCCAAATCTAGTTGCCTTGGGACTGAAACTGTGCCAGATTTCAGATTTCCCAGATTTTGGATTACCAATGAACTCCTTCACACTGAGGACAGAGAGACAGATGGCTGATTTCTGATTCTCTTTCCTGAAAGCAGTTGGGAATATCGCAATCGAGTGTTCCTGCCAGTGGGAGAGGCAGATTTACGTCTGGAAATGGGAAGGGATGAGGGGAATTTTATGTTGGTAAAATTCTAGAATCCATCATTAAGGATGAAGTTTCTAAATTCTTGGAAAAGCAGGGTCGGATTAGAACAAGTCTACATGGATTTAGTAAGGGGAGGTCGTGCCTGACAAACCTGTTGGAGTTCTTTGAAGAGATGATAAGTAGGTTAGACCGGGGAAACCCAGTGGATGTGGTCTACCTGGACTTCCAAAAGGCCTTTGATAAGGTGCCACACGGGAGGCTGCTGAGCAAGGTGATGGCCCATGGTGTTCGAGGTGAGCTACTGGTATGGATTGAGGATTGGCTGTCTGACCGAAGGCAGAGAGTTGGGATAAAAGGTTCTTTTTCGGAATGGCAGCCGGTGACAAGCGGTGTCCCGCAGGGTTCAGTGTTGGGGCCACAGCTGTTCACGTTATATATTAATGATCTGGATGAAGGGACTGGGGGTATTCTAGCGAAGTTTGCCGATGATACAAAGTTAGGTGGACAGGCAGGTAGTACTGAGGAAGTGGGGAGGCTGCAGAAGGATCTAGACAGTTTGGAGGAGTGGTCCAGGAAATGGCTGATGGAATTCAATGTGAGCAAATGCGAGGTCTTGCACTTTGGAAAAAAGAATAGAAGCACGGATTACTTTCTAAACGGTGAGAAAATTCATAAAGCCAAAGTACAGAGGGATCTGGGAGTGCTAGTTGAGGATTCTCTAAAGGTAAACATACAGGTTGAGTCCGTGATTAAGAAAGCAAATGCAATGTTGTCAATTATCTCAAGAGGGTTGGAATATAAAAGCACTGATGTGCTACTGAGACTTTATAAAGCTCTGGTTAGGCCCCATTTGGAGTACTGTGTCCAGTTTTGGTCCCCACACCTCTGGAAGGACATACTGGCACTGGAGCGTGTCCAGCGGAGATTCACACGGATGATCCCTGGAATGGTTGGTCTAACATATGAGGAACGGCTGAGGATCCTGGGATTGTACTCATTGGAGTTTAGAAGATTAAGGGGAGATCTAATAGAAACCTACAAGATAATACATGGCTTGGAGAGGGTGGACGCTAGGAAATTGTTTCCGTTAGGCGAGGAGACTAGTACCCGTGGACAAAGCCTTAGAATTAGAGGGGGTAAATTCAGAACAGAAATGCGGAGACATTTCTTCAGCCAGAGAGTGGTGGGCCTGTGCAAATCATTGCCACAGAGTGCAGTGGAGGCAGGGAGGCTAAATGTCTTCAAGGCAGAAATTGATAAATTCTTGATGTCACAAGGAATTAAGGGCTTCGGGGAGAATGCGGGTAAGTGGAGTTGAAATGCCCATCAGCCATGATTGAATGGCGGAGTGGACTTGATGGGCCGAATGACCTTACTTCCGCTCCTATGTCTTATGGTCTTATGGGAGGCAGATATTAAAGCACTGCAATGGACTTAGTTCCTGTGTGTGCACACTTCTTGCTGATTCTATCCTCTGCCTCTATGGCCTTGCACTTAGTTTTTCTTTTGGAGTACACCATCTAGTTTTTGGAAAATTCCAGTCCTTGGATAATGGGTTTGAGACACTGTACCTGTATTTCAGTATTTAATATGTTCCTCATTAGAAATAGACATAAAGAGTTATCCTGAAGTCTTAGGGATCAGTACACCATATTCTACAGACATTAAGTGGCACAGCATCAGAAGCTTCCTGACCTGATCTATGCTCTACATTTTGATCTCGCTGGTGTCAGCTGTGTGGGTGTCAGCAATGTCAGTGCTGTAACTGACTTCTTCGAAATCCTTAGGTAAGGAAGTCAAAATCTCTGCCATGGCTCAGATTTCTCATTGGTAATAAATTACTACTATTAATAAAGGTTGAGTGCATGTGTTCGTGGGATTATTTCCTGTCTATCTGGAGAGAATAGAATCAGGCTTAACTATAATCCCTCCAAGTTAAGACTGTGTTTGCATAGACATTTTCAACTTCCTGACTAAAGCTTTGTATAAATAAAATGACACTTGTTTAAGGTAGAGGAGAGTTGCTGGATTCTTTGTAAATCTATCACAACATGTTTCACATTTATATCAAGGAAGCCAGTGGTTATTGGGCTACAACCCCATGGGGGGGCACAATGGCTCAATGATTAGCACTGCTGCCTCTCAGCGCTAGGGACCTGGGTTCGATTCCACCCTGGAGTGACTGTGCAAACTGCACATAACCATTCTTTCCGTGTCTGTATAGGTTTCCTCCATGTGCTCCGGTTTCCTCCTCCAGTCCAAAGATGTGCAGGTTAGTTGGATTAGCCATGGTAAAATTGCCACAGTATTGGGATGTGTAGGTCAGGTTGATTAACCACAGGCATTGCAGGGTTACAGGGTAGGGGTGTGGGTCAGGGTGGAATGCTCTTCGGAGGGTTGGTGTGGACCTGATGGGCCGAATGGCCTTCTTCCACACTGTAGCGATTCTATGATCTTGTGGAATGGCTGAGTAGGTTAGAATGACTGATTAGCTTACTCCTTCTAATAATTGATGACCCAGAGAACTCAGGAGATGACAGACAACGATAATAAGTATAACTTTTTTGATGGCGTCTTTTGAATGATTCAGCAACTTGCACTTCCATCGTGCATTCAGTGCTCTAAAACAGTCTGGAATGATGTTAAACTAAAGTTAAGACTGAGCCAAATACATTTTTAGGTGATTTAAGAGTATGATCAAAGAGATATTTAAACTAGGATCATGGAAGAGTTTTAGGAATGGAATTCAGTGTTTAAGGCTGGATAGGTCAAGCCACAATTGCCTGTCACTCAAAGGGGCATAAGTTGTGTACAACGGCATTTGCAGAGAGTTGTAGAGTTTGACGATACAAAGAAATGAAGGAGAGGGTTATGGTGGCAACTGGGGGATTTGAACACGACAATGAGAATTTTAAAGTTTAAGTCATCGTTAGATACAGCTTCAGGCAGAGTTAGGATTTTATGCACAGGACAGCTGTTCAAGTCTGTTAACTTCTTTGTCCCCCAGTCTTCTGCGTTTGGCAGAAGCCAGCTTAAAGACTTAAGAAGTTGTGGGAAAAAAATGGAAATAGTTTATATATTTCAGCCTTTTGTCAAAATGTCTGCAGCAGATTTTCAGATCAAAATCAGGAATCATAGAATGATAGGCGACACCACCTAGTTAGAAGGTCTCTGAACTTCTGCTTCTTGACCGAATCCTCAAACTTAATAGAAATTGAGAATTTAAGATATGCAACATCATTAATGTATGAAAAATCCAAGCACTTGTGATAACGAAAAGAACTGCCAATCACCACAAATTACTAAAGAATTGAATTACCGTTAGCTATTAGCTTTATTGTCACATGTACTCAAATGAGTTGCCACTTATAGTGCCATCTTTGTGCTAATCAGCCATTAGCTGTCAAATCCTTTTGGTAGGAAGAAGTTGCTGGAGTAGTTACGTTTACATATATTAAACTTTTCACAGAAACTTAGGACTGACCTCTCTTGGGCTGATTTATAATCCTAACATATCACTCAACCTGCATATTAAAAAGGGAACAATTGTGGAATCTCAGGCCTGTAAATAGTTTTTAAAAAAAAAATCTTCAATGTCTCTTCCTTTCTCTACCTTTTCCTAAACCCAATTATTCTTTCCCTCTCAGTATTTCTCTTACGTGATTTGACAAATCCACCCAGTTTTCTCTGTCGCTTGCTCTGCTTCTCTGCCCTTAAATTTACTTGGCTAAGGAAGCAGACCTGTCTTTCACCAAGAATCCAGAAACCACATTGGTCTAACCATTGCTGTTATCAATTCACATTTCACAAAATTATGCCACAAATATAATTGTAGCACATGATGGAGGCAATTTATGGCACGCATCACTAGAATTCCTTTTCAAGTAAATGCTGAGCTGTTATACCCAGGAAATGTAAAAGATTAGTGTAACAAAACTTTAGTGTACACTTTTTTTTAAGGCACGAACTTTAGTGTACATTAGAACATAATCCAGACATTACCACGAGAGGATAGGTCTTTTGTGAATAAATGGGTATCCTTCATTTGTCAGTTTTCAGTTTGGCCTGAATTGTACTAAAGCAATGTAAGTTAAATTAAATGTCAAGCAAGTTAAAGGGATAAGCCAAAATGTGTAAACTTCATAAGAATAAAGAAGATAACATCAATTGGCCAGGTGCTAGAAATTCAGGTGAGACTTTGAGTTGTGAGAGAGTGCTGGAGTAGAATACAACAGAAGATTCTGACTTAAGATTATTGATGCTGGGTAGCAGAAAAGGAAATGTTTTTCATTTGCTCTATCATTACTCAGTGCAGATGTGGTTTTAAGTTGCGAATTGTTGTGACCTGTGGACAGTGAAGTGAGTGTGCAGGTTGTCATTTGTATAATAACTTCAAGATAATGCTGTTATTTCTTTGAAATATCATTTATAACTCACTAGTTTTAACACTGTGTGCCTCTGTCACTTGTTGTAAAATCTAAATATATTTTAAAGCAAAGACAGTGGGAAGAGTATCTGTCATTGCATCCAGATTGTACCAAGGGTAGCGTAGGCTAAGTGGTATGAAATATTTTTAGAATTGAATGACAGTCAGAAAGAGAGAAATGCAAAGCACCAATGTGATAAATTATGGAAATGCACAAACTGACAAGGGGCCAATTTAGGACTGATGTCATGAATGATGGTACTAATAATGAATTCCTAGATAAGATATTGGGACTAAGACTCAAATTGTTCAAAAACTGTTGTAAGCTATGATGGAAAAGATTATAATTTTTGTTTCTTGAAATGCAACCACTAAATGGATTTTAAAACAAGTGAATACATTTCAGAAATGCTTAACTAATAGTGAAGCACTTAGGATATTATTGCATATTTTGTCGCCCCCTCCCCCATGTACAGAAGTCCATGTAATGAGCAGTGAATACTTTTTTATACTAAATTGAAAGCAGTACAAGTGAGCCAAAGGGGATATATAAGAAAGGTGAGAAGGTGTAGAACTAGAAGTAGGCCATTCTGCCCATCAAATCTCTTCCACCATTCAATTAGATCACAACTGATCTGATCATCTTCAATTCCACTTTCATTCCTTGTATCCATAACCCTTGATTCCCTTATTGATTTTAAAACTGATCTATTTCAGCCTTTAAATAAACCTAACAACTCAGTCTTGAATATATTTCACCAATTCAGCCTTAGCAGCACTCTGCAGTTAGGAATTCCACAAATTCACTAACCTCTGAGAGAAAAAAAATCATCCTCCTCTCTGTCTTAAATGGGTGACTTCTTACGCTGTGATTATGGCTTCTGGTCCTAGACTGTCCCTCACGAGGTGCCAACCTGTTGAAGCCATTAAGAAACCTCTGTGTTTCAGTAAGGTTGCATCTCATTCTTTTAAACTCCAGTAAATACAAGCCCAACCCACTCAACCTCTCCTCATAAGAAAATTCTCCATATCCCTTATCAATCTAGTGAACCTTCTCTTGATTGCCTCCAATGCCAGTACAGAGGTTACCCCATTCCCGTGGGCGATACATTCCAGGAAGCCCAAAACCACGGTTAGGGGAGTGAACCCATTCATTTCAATGGGAAACTTATCTTCCCTGCAACCTGCTGGTCCCTGGTTCCCTGTAATATATTCGGGACGAGGTAATCTGTAGGTAACTGAAACTATGGAAAGCGATTTCACGAATTTGGGGTCGCCCTGTATTTCTTTTATTAGATGATGGACCAAAACTGTTCTCAAAATTCCAGGCATGGTCTGACTAGTGCCTTGTATAGTTTAGCAAGACCTTTTATATTTTGACTTTCCATTATCATTGAATTAAAAGCCAACAGTCTATTTGTTATCCCTATTACCCGCTGAACTTTAGATGTTAGCTTTTTGAGATTCATGCACAGGGATAACCAAATCCCTCGGTGCAGCAGTTTTCTGCAGTCTTTCTCAATTTATATAATAGTCAACTCTTCTATTCTCTTGTCAAAATGTATGTGTTGGAGGAACACCCAATCTGGGTTTAGTCTCCCTCGTGAAGAGAAGATCACATTGTGGTCAGTAAATATAGAATATAAATAAATTATTTGGAAGAGGTGTTTGAAGTGGGAAACTAGCATAGGAAGACACTATGGGAAGGGGCGTGAGTCTGGGAGATAATTGAGAAATGTCCAATGGGGTGCAGAGGGAGATGCCCCCTTTAGGTATATTTGAAGAAATCAGATGTGGGTGTGGTGGTAACGTGAGCCTGGAGGCGATGGAGATAGTGGAGAATGTACTGGCTGGTGGATATTGTGGCTCTGGAAGGTTGGGAATGAGTGAGAAGTGTAAGAAATGAAATAAATGTGGTTGAGAATCTGTTGCCATGGGCCATTTAGATGGGGAGGACAGGTGGTGGTGGTGGTGGGATTCCTTGGTTGAACTGTAAAGATGACGATGACTTATCAGAAGCAGTGGTATTTCACATTGCAACATCACAATAGATGCGAGGGACACTGAACAAGTAGGAGGATAAATAAATTCCCCACAAGAAGCGAATGGGGGGGTGGGAGCAAGTGGAGCCAAGATAGCTGGGCAAGTCATGCAGTCGTAGAGATGTGCAGCATGGAAACAGATCCTTCGGTCCGATTTGTATGCCGACTAGATATCTTAACCTAATCTAGTCCCATTTGACAGCACTTCACACAAATCCCTCTTAAACCCTTCCTATTCATATAACCATCCAAATGCCTTTTAAATGTTGCAATTGTACCAGCCTCCATCACTTTTTCTGGCAGATCATTCCATACATGCTCTGTGTGAAAATGTTGCCCCTTGGGTCCTTTTATATCATTCCCCTCTCACCCTAAACCTATGCCCTCTCGTTCTGGACTCACCCATCCCAGGAAAAATACCTTGTCTATTTATCCTGTCCATGCCCCTCATGATTTTATAAACCTCTATAAGGTCACCCCTCAGCCTCCGACACTCCTGGGGAAATAGCCCCAACCTATTCAGCCTCTCCCCATAGCTCAAATCCTGCAACCCTGGCAATATCCTTACAAATCTTTTCTGAAGCCTTTCAAGTTTCACAACATCTTTCCGATAGGAGGGAGACTAGAATTGCAAATAATATTCCAAAAGTGGCCTAACCAATGTCCTGTACAGCCTCAACATGACCTCCCAATTCCTATACTAAATGCTCTGTCCAATAAAGGAAAGCATACCAAATGCCTTCTGCACTGTCCAATCTACCTGTGACTCCACTTTCCAGGAACTATGAACCTGCACTCCAAGGACTCTTTGTTCACCAACAAGGGCCCAGGGCCTTACCATTAAGTGCATAAATTCTGCTCTGATTTGCCTTTCCAAAATGCAGCACCTCATATTTATCTAAATTAAACTCCAACTGTCACTCCTCAGCCCATTAGCCCATCTGATCAAGATCCTGTTTTACTCCTGAGGTAACCTCCTTTACTGTCCACTACATCTTCAATTTTGGTGTCATCTGTAAGCTCACTAACTATATCTCCTAAGTTCATATCCAAATCTTCAAATCGGTGGACTTGTTCTGGAATTTTGTGGGCGGCACGGTGGCACAGTGGTTAGCACTGCTGCTTCACAGCGCCGGAGACCCGGGTTCAATTCCCGCCTCAGGCGACTAACTGTGTGGAGTTTGCACGTTCTCCCCGTGTCTGCGTGGGTTTCCTCCGGGTGCTCCGGTTTCCTCCCACAGTCCAAAGATGTGCAGGTCAGGTGAATTGGCCATGCTAAATTGCCCGTAGTGTTAGGTAAGGGGTAATGTATGGGTGGGTTTAGCTTCGGCGGGTCGGTGTGGACTTGTTGGGCCGAAGGGCCTGTTTCCACACTGTAATGTAATGTAATCTAATTTTCTCCTAGCCCCCATATTTCTCATAGATGTTTCTTTCTGTTGTCTTTTTGCTATATTCCCACCACCATCCCTGTTCCTGTCTCGAAAATCCTACTTTAAAGGAGAAGGGAAATCTTGGGATTCAGAAGTCTACAGTTTTAGATTTTAATTAGTTTATTGATCTGTTCTGTGAAACACCTTCAGGGTGGGTGGAAGTTGAACCGGATCTTCTGGATTAGAAGTAGGGACACCACTACCGCACCATAAGACCCAAACTTTCAGATTTTAAAAGGGTTTGTGAGGTGGTTGAAGAGGTACCATCCATGCACCCACCAGTCTCTGTGTAAAGAACCTACCTCTGATGTCTCCCCTAAACCTTCCTCCAATCACCTGAAAATTATGCCCCCTCATGATAGCCATTTCCGCCCTGGAAAAACATCTCTGGCTATCCACTCTGTCTATGTCTCTCATCATCTTGTACATCTCTATAAAGTCACTTCTTATCCTTTTTCACCCTAGTTCCCTCAACCTTTCTTCAGAAGTCATGCCCTCCAGTGCAGCCATCATCCTGGTAAATTTTCTCTGTGCCTTCTCTAAAGCTTCCACATTGTTCCTATAATGAGGCGACCAGAACTAAACACACTATTCCAAGTATAGTCTGATCAGGGCTTTATAGAGCTGCAGCATAACCTCATGGCTCTTAAACTCACACCCCCCTGCTAATGAAAGCCAACACACCACATGCCCTCTTAACAACCCTATCAACTTGGGTGGCAACTTTGAGGAATCTATGGATGTGGACCCAAGATCTCTCTGTTCCTCTACACTGCCAAGAATCCTGCCTTTAACCCAGTAATCTGCATTTAAATTCGACTTTCCAAAATGAATCACTTCGCGCTTTTCCAGGTTGAACTCCATCTGCTATACTCAGCCCAGTTCTGCATCCTGTTAATGTCCCATTGCAACCAACAACAGCCCTCCACACACTACCACTTCATCAAGTTTCGTGTCATTTAAAACTTACTAACCCACCCTTCCACTTCCTCATCCAACTCATTTATAAAAATCGCAAAGAGCAGAGGTCCCAGAACAGATCTCTGCGGAACACCACTGTTCACTGAGCTCCAGGCTGAATAATTTCCATCTACTACTGCCCTCTGTCTTCTATGGGCCAACCAATTTTGTATCCAGACAGCCAAATTTCCCTGCATGCTGTGCCTTCTTACTTTCTGAATGAGCCTACTATGGGGAACCTTATCAAATGCCTTGCTAAAATCCATGTACACCACATCCACTGCTCTACCTTCTTCAATGTGTTTTGTCACATCCTCAAAGAATTCGATAAGCCTTGTGAGGCATGACCTACCCGTCACAAAGCCATGCTGACTATCTCTAATCGAACTATGCTTTCCCAAATAATCATAAATCCTGCCTCTCAGAATCCTCCAATAATTTGCTCACCACCGATGTAAGACTGACTTTCTTGAACAAGGGAATAATATTTGCCAGCTTCCAATCATCTGGTACTACTCCAGTGGACAGTGAGGGCACAAAGATCATTGCCTAAGGTGCAGCAATCTCTTCCCTCACTTCTCATGGAAACCTTGGGTATCTCCTGTCTGGCCCACGGGACTTATCTGTCTTCATGTTTTTCAAAATTTCCAGCATATCCTCTTCTTTCATCAACCTGCACTCCGTGAAATCATCCTATCCTGAAATGAACTTCCATTTTTCAGGAACGTCTCATCAGGAATGCAGAATTATTTCTCAGGATCCCTGTATTTTCTTGAGTCTTTGCATTAACTGGCTGAACTGGAACATTGCAGGTTCAGTGCAGTGTGTGTACTCTACATGTTGATTGCAGCCTGAATGATAGTTGTTTCTCCATTCCATTTTGTAAAGAAATGGAAAAGTCACCAAAGTTCCTGCTACATTATCGTGACAAACCTGTGTTTGTCCAGGAGGATTTGAGTGGGGTTGCCTTTTATCATCACACCCTGCCCACATTGCACCACCCCCCCCACCTATCTGACCTCACAGCTTGCAGACACTAATGCAAATTTAGATAAAATGGAGCTGGTGAACCAATGTTAAATAGGGAAAAGAATCAGCAACTATGAGGGGAAAAAATATTTTGGCTCAAAGCTGACTTGACCCAACATACAGTAAGTATGGGTGAGCTACTGGAATCAGATTTCCTGTCTAGCATAATGTTGTTTTTAAACTATCAGATTTTTGAGCTCAATAATACCTTACACAGATATCATATTCCAGTTGATGACTTATTGCCCTGTTATAACTGCAATCCCAGATATTATAGAATAGAATAGAATTCCTAAAGTTGGTTCGAGAGGGGGAGTAAAAACAAGTTGTTTGGTTGTTGCATTACTTTTGTGTCTGAGTCTAGATAAACGCTAAGATTTTGGCCACTCACGTACCTGACTACAAACTTGAGTACATAATCCAGGCTGACTTTCAGTGCGTTACTGAGGAAGGAATGCTATATCGTTACTGATTCAATTTTTCAGATGAGGCTTCATTGAAGTTCCAGTCTACCTGTTGAAGTAAATGTAAAATATCCTTTGGCATCCCTCAAAGTTGACAGACAAGTTACCAGTTTTCTGGCAAACAGTCCTTTTTTAACCAATGCCAGGTCACAAATTAATTAGCAATTTTGTGGGAAGTTGCTACATAGAAACTGCCAATTATACTTCCCTATGGACTGGGTTTTACGTGGATGGGGGGGATGTTGCCTGCATGCCCAGAAGAAGTGTTGATCGCAAACCAACTTTAAAAATGGCGACTTGGGTCGATCAGCAGTGCTCTTACCTCTGGGCCAGAAGGCCGGATTCAAGTCTCACCTGCTTGTAGAGGCATGCAGTGATATTTCTGAACAGGTTGATTAGAAAATTTTTCAAAATGCCTACTCGGCCTGTAACCCTGCCAAGTTAACCCCTCTCTTAGTGGAAGGAATTCGTAGCCCTTAAGATTAACCAGCAACTTGAAGTCTCAGCAGCACCAGAAGTGAATAATAACCATTGTTGGCATTGCATACCGTCTCTGTGAAGAAGACAGAATGGATCCCTGACTCTGATAATTCAGGCCTTTTTGGATGGGGAGAGTTCGATACACAAAGGAGGGGGTTGGACTGGTGGGTTTTGGGGAGGCAGTAATCGGGTGGGGATGATTTTGGAGGATGCCCTTCAATGTGCTAAATGTTTTGACTGTGACAAAGAAACCACATTTGCATTCTTGCCCACCTTCTGCTATCCAGTACAGAAGACAGATGGTGGTGGTGGAGGGTTGCCATTAAGACTGGAGGCCTGTGACCAGTGACCTGCCATAAGGATCGGTGCTGGGTCCCCTGCTTTTCGTCATTTATATAAATGATTTGGATGTGAACATAGGGGATATAGTTAGTAAGTTTGCAGATAACACCGAAATTAGAGGTCTCGTGGACAGCGATGAAGGTTACTTCGGAGTACAATGGGACCTTGATCAGATGGGCCAATGGGCCGAGGAGTGGCTGATTAAATTTAATTTAGGTATATGTGAGAAGCTGTATTTTGGAATCAGGGAAGGACTAATACACTTAATGGTAAGGTCCTCGGGAGTGTTGCTGAACAAAGAGACTTTGGAGTGCAGGTTCATCATTTCTTGAAAGTGGAGTCACAGGTAGATAGGATAGTGAAGAAAGCGTTTGGTATGTTTTCTTTTATTGATCAGAGCATTGAGTTTAGGCATTGGGAGGTCATGTTGTAACTGTACAGGACATTGGTTAGGCCACCTTTGGACTACTATGTGCAATTCTGGTCTCCCTCCTTTCGGAGTGATGTTGTGAAACTTGAGAGGGTTCAGAAAAGAATTACAAGGGTGTTGCCAGGGTTGCAGGATTTGAGCTACAGGGAGAGGTTGAATAGGCTGGGGCTGTTTTCCCTGGAACATTGGAGGCTGAGGGGTGACCTTATAGAGGTTTATAAAATCATGAGGGGCATGGACAGGATAAATTTACAAAGTCTTTTTCCTAGGGTGGGGTAGTTCATAACTGAAGGTTTAGGGTGAGAACAGAAAGATATAAATAGGACCTAATGGGCAACTTTTTCACGTAGAGGGTGATGCGTGTATGGAATGAACAGCCAGAGGATGTAGTGGAGGCTGGTACAATTACAACATTTGAAAGGCATCTGGATGGGTATGTAAATAGGAAGGCTTTAGATAGATATAGGCCAAATGCTGTCAAATGGGACTAGATTAGATTAGGATATCTGGTCAGCATCAAGTTGGACTGAAGGGTTTGCTTCCATGCTGTACATCTCTGACTCTGTAACTCTATATTATGACAGTGGAGGCAGTTTGAGATCCTGTTTTTTTTAATCCACTTAATAGGCCATTAATTTAAAGGCAGGCAATTCAATGAGCACCTGCTTCACCTCCAAAAGCGTGTAACATAGAATTGGTAGTGAATTGGAAAACTGTGGGCTGCCCACTGTCATATCAGCAATATATATCAGTTAATTTTCATTTTCAGTGCATAATGTTCTAACAATTTTACCATCAATGTCTGATTTGTATGGCATTATTTTGGAGCAAATATTTATGGTGCTTTCGTAAGAAGCCTTCCATTTTATTGCACAAAATACAAGGTTTCCACCATTCTATACTTAAATTCCAGCTAGATATAGATTCATTTTGCATAATGTCTTTCTCTTGACTAAAATTAGCATTGAGGTGTTACACTTCTTTAAAACTGTAATAATACATTAGTTACTTCTCCCATCCTTTACAGTAGAACTGTTGCTAACAATCAGGCTATTGTTGGTGACAACTGGCACTGTAAGTGATTATGCTATTGTCAGGAGTGAAATCTTTCTGCTGCTGATTCATGGAGCCGTTGGCACTAATTATAAACATTTCGTGAGCGTTTTGTGCCAAGTTGCCAACTTGCATGGGCATTGGAAAACTACTTGGTCGTCTTCCAGGGCAATAATGACAGGAGTACATTGCTGGCCTGGGCTGATCTACCCAGCACTGGGAAGATCCCAGCCTGCTGAGAAGTGATTACTTTGCAGTAACTGGAACTGCCTGACATATTGGCATATGTAGAACTTTTGAATTTAACTTTTGGGGTAATGCCAAGCATGCTTGTTTCTCAGTTCGGTTCTTCCTGGTCAAATCTGTACGAGGCTATCAGTGGGAAATGTTTAGAAGTGCTGTATTATTGAATGCTCCTTGCTCCTTTCTGCAAGGGACATTTAACCCAACATTCAGGCTGACCCCTGCTCAACTGCTCAGGGGCATTTCCTGGTATTGTGGCCAGCAATTATATTTAAAGCAACCTTTAAAATAAATTGCTTTTGCTTTCTTAATGAGGCAGCACAAAGGAAGGTAACTCAGTCCTCTGGGTGCCTCTTTGTAAGCACTATCCTGCTGTTTCTCCATAGTCTTGCAGTTTTCTCCCCTTTCTACTGAATTCTGTTTTGAAAGTTGATATCCAAAGTGCTTCCACTACCCTTTCAGGCAGTGCATTCCGGGCCAAGGCAGTCTATTTGGTTGGCACCCGATCCACCAGTATTCACTCCCTTCGCCAACGTGCAATAACAGCAGTGTGTGTATTTGCAAGATATGCTGTTATAACTCACCAAAGCTCCCTTCACAGCATCTTCCAAACCTGTGACCTCTGGAAGCAGCAGATACTTAGGAACACCACCATCTGAAAGATTTCCTCAGGTCACATACACATTAAATAAATAAAAAATCATAACTTATTGGATTAATGTTTTGCCCTAATGTCTCCGTTGGTTCCTTTCTTTCGGTTACTAAACCTTCTTCCTTTGTAGAAGCTTCTGCTTATTTACTGGACCAAACCTCTAAATGATTTTGGAAAACCTCTTGTAAATCCTCCCTTTTCTTTGCTCCCCTATAATCACTTAAGATGACTACGCCAACTTATCTTGTCTCATTGCATTATTGATGACTTTCATGCCTTGTACCTTAAAGTAATTCTCTACTGTCATCTCTGTCAAACTGCGATATCCTTCCTAACATGCAGTGCTTAGAATTGGCCACATTACTCCAACTGAGGCCTCACTGATGTCTTGTTAAAATTTAGAATAACTTCCTTTTTTTTTAGTACTCTGCCTCTACATAAAAGGCCAAGAGCTGCATATTAATTTTTAACAGTTGCCTTAACTTGTACTGCCACCTTCAAAGATTTCTCACACCTCTAGGTCTCTCTGTTCAGATTAATATTTTAAAAATAGTCTTTCTTGGTTCTTCCTGCTAAGATGACTTGCTTCACACTACCGTCTTAAATTCGATGCAGTCTTTCAAAATTATTTGATCATTTTCTCCCAATTGTTGTTTGTATGAGCTTGCTGGGTGCATTGTTTCCAACATTATGCCAATGACTTATAATTCAAAAGCAATGCATTGGCTAAAATATGCCCATATTGTGCTGGGATCATGGAAAGCACACACACACATACATACATTTTGTGTTGGAAAACCTATGTGAAGAATACTTGGGTGTGTAATCTGAGTACAGTTCCGTTTTAAAAGAAATTTGTCACGTATACTGTTTTACCAGCAATAATAGGAGCATATTGCATACCAGTAGTTTGCTACTGCTGTAGACATTTTAATTCTTTCTGTAGGGTGGTAGCCATGATCATAACCCAGTTCAGTTCGGAAATATTCCAATAATCTGTTTGAACAGCAACAGAATTCTGATCCCTGCTCAACTCAGTGACAGCTGTTTTGAGATTAACAGAGCAGATTGGAAAAAGGATTAGATGCCATGAAATACGTCATCAAGATACATGCTTTGGTGGTAGCAGTCTTGCCTCGGAGTCTGACATTTAAGTTCCACTTCAGAGATTTCAGCAGTTGTTGGAGTTACTGGATGAGATATTAAACCTCTACTCTCTCAAACGGACAGAATTGAATCCACTGCACAATTTCTGTCGAAAGTCCTAGCCAATATTTATCCCTCAACTAACATCAGTATAAGAGATCACCTGGTCACTTCTCTTTCTTGAGGACGTTGTTTTATGCAAATAGTCTACCGTACTTCCTAAATTGGACCAGTGCCCATGCATTAGAACGGTGCATCTGTCACCTAAGGATTAAAGATTGAAAGGACATTGACGCTGCCAGAAATCTGACTGTGCTTCCCTGAAGCCATTGCTGCCTCTGAGTCATGATCTCCAAATTTTGTGTCTCAATTCCAATTGGGGGTGGGGATGCTTGTGACCCACAGCTTGGGAAGTCCTATTCTAAAGCATACACAATGATGTCATTTAGGAAGTCTAACAGCTTTCTTTTTTGAAAAGAAAAGTTTTTAACAACAACATCTTCCTCTTCAATTCTTCCCCACTTGCCTCTTATTCTTCACCCACCCAAAGGGGAAAAAAGTCAAACTTACAAATGACATGTACTGGTGTGACTTGGTCTGTATACCTCAGTGCTCCAGTATGACCAGAATGTTCATTTTTAAGTATTACTTTTTTTTAAACTGATTTTTATATGGGTGGAACTCAGAAATAAGGGGATAATCCCCAATACAGGATTGAACTATAGGCCCCTAATAGTCAGCGGGAAACAGAGGAGTAAATATATATGGTGATCTCCAATATCTGTAAGAATAATAAGGTTGTAATAGTAGAGGAGTTTAACTTTCCAAACATAGACTTTAACTGCCATAGGAAAAGAGCTTGGATGGAATGGAATTTGTTAAATGTGTTTAAGAAAATTTTCTTTATCAAAATGTAGATGTACCTACTCGAGAAGGAGCAAAACTTGACCTTCTCTTGGGAAATAAGGTAGCACAAGTTCATAAGATATAGGAGCAGAATTTGGCCATTCGATCAGGGCTAATACACTCCTCACGAGAAAGTGAGGGCTGCAGATGCTGGAGATCAGAGCTGAAAATGTGTTACTGGAAAAGTGCAGCAGGTCTGGCAGCATCCAAGGAACAGGAGAATCGACATTTTGGGCATAAGCCTGAAGAAGGGCATATGCCCGAAACGTCGATTCTCCTGTTCCTTGGATGCTGCCTGACCAGCTGCGCTTTTCCAGCAACACATTTTCAGCTAATACACTCTTCACCCCCATTTTCCTGCCTTCTCCCCATATCCCTTCAAACCATTGCCAATTAAAAAAATCTGTCTAACTGCTCCTTAAATTTACTCACTGTACCAGCATCCACTGCACTTTGGGGTAGTGAATTCCACAGATTCACAACCCTTTGGGAGAATAGTTTCTCCTCAACTCTGTTGTAAATTTGCTACCCCTTATCCTAAGACAATGACCTTTCATCCTAGAATGCCCCACAAGAGGAAGCATCCACTCCATGTCTATTTTATCCACACCTTTTATCATCTTGAATACCTCAGTTTGATCTCCCTGCATTCTTCTAAATTCCAGAGAGTAAAGGCCTAAACTGTTCAATCTCTCTTCATTCGATAAACCCCTTATCTCTGAGATCAATCTAGCAAACCTTCTCTGATATACCTCAATTGCCACTACATCTTTCCTCAAATCTGTGGACCAAATCTGTGCACAGTACTCCAGGTGCGGTCTCACCAATGTCTTGTATAGTTGCAACAATGCTTCCTTGCCTTTTATATTCTGTTCATTTCGCTATAAAAGCCAACATTCCATTCGCTTTCTTCATTACCTGCTGTATGTGCAAGTTGGTTTTTGGTGACTCATGAATGAGTGCACCTAGATCCCTCTGCACTGGAGCACCCCAAAGTGTCACCCCATTTACATAATAGGTTGCCGTCCCATTTTTTTGACCCAAAAATGCAAGACCTTGCAATTAATCAAGTTAAACCCCATCTGCCACATTTTAGCCCACTGTCTTAACCTTTCTATATCCATTTGTAAGGTTCTTATTTCCTTGTTGCAATTTATCATCCCACCTATTTTTGTGTCATTCACAAATCTGGCCATAGAGCCTTCTATCCATGTATCCAAGTTGTTAATGTAGATTCTAAATAGCTGAGATCCAAGGACTGAACACTGTGGCATCTCACTAGTTACATTTTGCCATCCAGAAAAACAAACAATTATCCTTACTCTGTCTTCTGTCCATCAGCCAGTCCTCTGTCCAGGCTAATACATTACCCCTAAAACCATATCATCCATCCTTGTTAATTAACCTCCTGTGTGGCACCTTATCAAGCCTTCCAAAAGTTCAGATATATTGCATCTACAACATCTCCATTATCCACTTTGCTTGTTACTTCTTCAAAGAACTCTAGCAGATTAGTCAAGCATGATTTGCCCTTCATAAAACCATGCTGACTCTGATGGATAGCGTTCTGACTTTACAAATATCCTGATGTTGCTTCCTTGATAATTGATTCTAAAACTTTCCAGCAACAGATGTTAAATTAACTGGTCTGTAATTTCCCACATTTTGCCTCCGTCCCTTTTTAAACCAAAAGTATTATATTAGCCATTTTCCAATCCACTGAAACCTTTCTCGTGTCCAAGGAATTTTGGAATATTGTAACCAGTGGATCTACTATCTCCACTACCACTTCCCTTAGTACTCCAGGATGTGGGCCATCATGTCTGGGGCACTTGTCTGTCCTCAATCCTAATAATTTGCTTAGTACCTTTTCCCTATTTATGCTGATTGGTCGAAGTTTTACCTTACTTATTGCCTTGGACTTGCCTGTTCCAAGTGACTGAAGTGTTAATGGGGGAGTACTTTGGGACCAGTGATCATAACTATTTTAAAACTAATAGAATTATGGGAAAGGATAGGCCTTGTACAAAATTCTAAATTTTGGAGCAAGGCCAATTTAAATGGTATTAGACAAGAATTTCCAAAAGTTGAATGGGATAGACTGTTGGCAAGTAAAGGGATGATGGTAAGTGAGAGACTTTCAAAAATGAGATAATGAGAGTTTGAGGCTGTATGTTCCTGTTCGAATGAAAGCTGGTAGGAGTAGGGAACAATGATGACTAGAGATATTAAAGATTTGGAGGACTAGAGGTATTAAAGCACTGGTCAAGACAAAAATGGGGGCATATGTCAGGTACACAGCTGGGATCAAGTGAATCTCTTAAGGAGTGTAAGGGCAGTACGGGCTTTCTTAAGAGGGAAATCAGGAAAGCAAAAAGGAGACAGCCTTGGCAGATAAGGTTAAGGAGAATCCAAATTGATTTTACAAGTACATTAAGAGCAGAAGAGTAACTAGGGAGAGAATAGGGCTCCTTAAAGATCAATGTGAAAGCACAGGAGATATTAAATTAATATTTTGTGTCAGTATTTACTATGGAGAAAGACGTGGAAGCTAGGGAACTAGGGGAAATAAATGTTGCTGTCTTGAAAACTGTCCACTTACAGAAGAAAGGTGCTAAATGTCTTAAATGCAAAAGGGTAGCTAAACCCCTGGAACTTGATCAAGTGTATCCAGGACATTGTGGAAGCTAGGGAAGAAATTGTGGGGTCCCCAGCAGAGATATTTGTATCATCTAATGCCATGAGTGAGGTGCTGGAAGACTGAAGGATGGCTAATGTGCCTTTATTTAAGGCAGGTTGCAAGGAGCAGCCTGGGAACTATAGGCCAGTGAGCCTGGCAAGTTGTGGGAGGGGATTCTGAGAGACAGGATTTGCATGCATTTGGAAAGGCAAGAACTGATTATGGATAGTCAGCATGGCTTTGGGCATGGGAAATTGTGTCTCTCAAACTTGACAGAATTTTTTGAGGACATGACCAAGAAGATAGATGAGGGCAGAGCGGTAGACATTGTCTCCATGGACTTTAGTAAAGCCTTTGACAACGTTCCACGTGGTAGATCACTTGGGTATCAGGGAGAGCTTGCCAATTGGATACAAAATTGGCTTGGTGGTAGAAGACGGAGGGTATTGGTGGAGGGTTGCTTTTGGACTGGACGCCTGTGACCAATGGTGTTCTGCAAGGATTGGTGTTGGATCCATTGTTGTTTGTCATTTATATAAATGATTTAAATGGGAATATAGGAAGCATGGTTAGTAAGTTTGCAGATGACATAAAAATTGCTGGTATGGTGGACAGTGAAGAAGATTACCTAAGAGTTCAACGGGATCTTGACCAGCTGGGCCAATGGGCTGAGGAGTGAAAGATGGAGTTTAATTTAGATAAATGTGAAGTAGTGCATTTTTGTAAGACAAACCAGGGCAGGGCTTACACAGGACTTAGGGCCCTGGGGAATGTTGTTGAACAGAGAGATCGTGCGGTGCAGGTTCATAGTTCCTTGAAAGTGGTGTCACAAGTAGACAGGATGGTGAAGAAGGAGCTGGCATGCTTGCCTTCATTGAACAGGAGTTGAGATATCTACTTGCAGTTATACAGGACATTGGTGAGGCCACTTTTGGAGTACTGTGTACAGTTCTGGTCGCATTGTTGTAGGAAGGATATTATTAAATTGGAGAGGGTGCAGAAAAGATTTACAAGGATGTTACTGGGACTGGAGGATTTGAGTTATAAGGGGAGGCTGGATAGGTTGGGACATTTTCCCCTGGAGTGTAAGAGGTTGAGGGTGACCTTTATAAAGATTTATAAAATCATGAAGGGCATGGATAAAGTGAAGAGCAAGTCTTTTTCCATGGGTGTGGAAGTTCAGCTAGCAAGCATAATTTTAAGGTAAGAGGAGAAAGATTTAAAAAGGGATCTGAGGAGCAACCTTTTTACACAGTGGTTTATATGTGGAATGAACTGCCAGAGGAAGTGATAGGTGCAGGGACAGTTATAACATTTAAAAGATATTTGGAAATATACATGAATAAGAAGGTTTCAGAAGGATGTGGACCAAACACATGCCAATAGGACTGGTTTAGTTTGGGAAACCTGGTTGGCATGGACGAGTTATACCAAAAGGGTCTGTTTCTCTGCTGTATGATTCTGACTCTATGGTGTCATAATTTGGTTTTAATGATGGTGTCTAAGTGATGAATGTTGATCAGGATATTGTGGAGAACTTACCTATGGTTAAACATAACTCTATCATGTCACTTGGGTTAGAGAAGAAGAGTCATTGTGGGGCTTGCTTTGGGGGTGGGGGGGGGGGGGGGGGGGGGTGAACAAATGATGGAGCAGTTATAGAGAGGCAAGTAGGAAAAGGCCTGTTTGTAGGAAATTTTACCCTCGCAGATTGACCCAGCAGAGCAACCCAGCAATCTTTTGAGGAGCTGTTCATAAGCAGGCTGCTTCTATTTGTGGAGGCTGTCATTCAGCTGCATCCCCATCTGCATCAAGACCTGAAATCCACTGCTAGAGATTACACAGTCAAGGTCAGGGCAAGCTGAACTTCCTTCTCTGCAGCTCCTTAAAAAATTACAAAAGCAAGTTGATAACATCAGTCAGAATACAGGCCATGCTGGCAGCAAGCAAGTGCCAGACTTTCTTATTGAGAAAGATGTCTTCTTGGGCTTGTCTGTGGTTACTTGCAAAATCTATCACTGGTGTATCACTATTTCTAAAGAAAATGTTCCAATAGTAGCCCATTTCTTATCACTTGGTATCAAAAGCAAAAGAAAAACACTTCTTCAGTCAGTACAGGAAATGCAATTTAAATATTGCTTTTTATTAAATTAAGATATCCAACCTGTAAAATGTATAATAAAATTAACAGCATCAAGAAAGGCAAGTTTTTTTAAAAATCTGTTTATAGAATGTTGGCATCACAGGCAAGGCCAGAATTTATAACAGATCGCTGGTGGTGATCTGCCTTAAACTGTTACTGTGCAAGTTCCAATTCATATTGTTCCAGATGACATTCGCCCAGTGATATTCCCCAAATTCACGTACTAACATCATTTCTTACACTCTGTGCTCCTCAACCCTACAGTGCTCTTTACACTTCAATTATTTCATGTCACTCATTTCTCACTCAGACCAGAATCAAACTCTTAAACTGACTGCTGTTTCAAGAAATGGGGCAAGGCATCGATAGCTACGCTAATCTCCTTTGCTCTCTGCAACTGACCTCTCAATCATCACAACAACGGAGAGGTTCTGTATCCCAGCAATGTCCAGTGTAGGTGGGTAGTCGGCAGGCATGAAAGAATATATTGCCAAGTCAGAACAGCACGTGACATAGAAGGCAACTTGAGGTCATAGCATTCCCATTTGTCTGCTGTTGTTATTCTTCCAGGCAGTAGAGATTGTGATTTGGAAGGTGCCCTTGGTGAATTGATATCGTGCACTTGTAAATGATGTATATTTCTGCCATGATGTGGTGGTGGTGGTGGAGGAGAGAGCTGATGTTTAAGATGATTTATGGGCTGTAGTTAAGTCAGCCACTTCATCTTGGATGGTATCAAAGTTTTCGAATGTGATTGGAGCTGCCCTCATCCAAGCATGTGAGGAATAATCTCACTAGATAAGCGGCAGGCAACGACTACCTTCAATAAGAAATAACCTAATCCTCTCCCTTTACATTCAATGTCAAGGTTAACTTGAATATTTCTTCTAGAAATGTAACTTTGTGTATTGGACATTATGGTTAGTTAAAAAAATGCCATTTGTCATGACTCACTGAGGTAACACATTGAAAACCGAGCCTGCTATCCCTGAAATCATCGCAAAAATTATAAATTTTAAAATAAGTCTGCATAATTCTTCAATTTATTTGATTTTCAGACTCTGGTTGATAGACAGTACAGACCAGGTTATTGTACTTCACAAGAATTACTTTTTTTTTGCAAGTTCGAGCTACAGGTAAACAGTTATAAACCATCTGTATATAACACTACAGATTGAAACACTAATCCACTTATAAACCCTTCCTAATGTGTGCACACACACAGAAGGACATGGACAGAGAAAGATACATGAATGAAGGATAAAATGGAAAACACTTCTGTATTTTTTATTCGCAAGATCTGTTGAGTTGGTTCTTGCTGACTGGAAGGTCAGCTTTGCTTTTCTGAGTGCTTCCAGTGATTTGAAAGAGGCACAGGATGGCTGGTTCACATATAAAAGTACTTCACTTACCAATTGTAATGCCACAGCTTACAACAACTGTTGAAGGAAAGATAAACTATTTTTCTTCAGACTTAACATTGGTTTTTACAGCAGAGAACAGAGAGATAGCTCCTGTGCTGGTGGAGATCTGCTCACTTCTGTGTATCTTGTTCCCAGCTAGTGGGTTATCTGAGAACAAACCAGAGGGCAAATGATGTGAAAGGGTGTGTCCCCCTCCTTCCTGCCATCTTCACTTAGGTCAAAAAGGTACACCTGGCAACTCCTACCCTCCTGCTCACACCGACTGTGACTTGGTATGGGCAGCGCATTATCCCCGTTTTAAGACTAAGATATAGGAGCAGAATTTATGCCATTTGACCCACTGAGTGTGCCGCACCATTTGATCATGGCTGATGTTTCTCAACCCCATTTTTCTGCTTCTCCCCATAACCCTTGGTCTCCATACTAATCAAGAACCTATCTATCTTATAATTATATTTATACTTAAGTTAGATAAATTATATCTTATATAACTATTATATCTCTCTCTTAAATGTACTCAATGATTTTGACCTCCACAATCTTCTGCAGCAATGAGTTCCACAGATTCAGCACCCTCTGGCTGAACAAATTTCTCCTCATCTCAGTTCTGAATGTCGGCCCTTCACTCTGAGGCTGTGCCCAATGATTCTAGTGTCTCCTACTAATGGAAACATCTTCCCCATATCGACCCTATTGAGGCCTCTCTTTCTATGTTTCAATGAGATCTCCCCTCATCCTTCTAAACTCCATCAAATACAGACCCAGAGTCCTCAACTGGTCCTCCTATGGCAAACCTTTCATCCCTGTGTTCATTCGTCTTAACCTCATCTGGACCTTCCCAACATCAGCACATCCTTCCTTAGAAATGGGACCCAAAACTGCTAGCACTATTCCAAATGCAGTCTGCTCAGAGCCTTATACAGCCTCAGCATTGCATCCCTGCTCTTGTATTCTAGCCTTCTTGAAATCAATGGTAACATTGCATTTGCCTTCCTAACTACCAGCTGAACCTGCATGTTAGCCTTCAGAGAATCCTGAACTAAGACTCCAAAGTCCCCTAGTGCTTCAAATTTCCAAAGCCTTTCCCTCTTTCAAAAATAATCTACGCCTCTATTCTTCCTACCAAAATGCATAACCTCGCACTTTCCCACATTGTATTCCATCTGCCAATTCTTTGCCCACTGTCATAGCCTACCCCAAGTCCTTCTGCAGCCTCCTGCTCCCTCAACACCACCTGTCCACCCACCTATCCTGTGTCATCTGCTTAGCAACAATGTCCTCAGTTTCTTCGTTCAGATAGTTAATGTGCCATGTGAGTAATTGTGGTCCCAATACTGATCCCTACGGAACTCTGCAAGTCACTGGCTGCCATCATGAAAAAGAGTGTTTTATCCATACTCTCTGCTTCTGCCAATCCTCTATCCATGCCAGCGTCTTTCCCCAGTAGAGAATTCCTGACATGAAGAAGGATCCTGAAGGATATGCTGAAGGTCCAGACGAGGTTTAGAAGAATGAACACAGATGAAAGGTTTGTCATATGAGGAGAAGTTGAGGACTCGAGTTCTGTACTTGATGGAGTTTAAAAGGATGAGAGGAGATCTCATTATACATTTCAATGAGAGGCCTCAATAGGGTGGATGTGGGGAAGATGAGTGGGTAACTGGTGACTCCAGTTCACTGCTCGCTCCCCAGGACCTTCATCTTGGATATCTGGCGCCAACATCTCAGGGAACAGGCCATGGGTAGCAGCCGCAGCCACAACCACACCCTATCCTCAGATATTGGCATCTGATATGTATCAGCCAAACTGCATTAACACGGTCCATCTCCAATCAATTTACAGTATGTTTCTACACTTCAAAGGTACGTTTTGGAGCAGGCACTATTCATTGCAATGCTGTTGCAAAGACCCTGCTCATGCAGGGACAGATACTCAGCTCATGGTGTGCATCTGGGAGCACTGCAGTGTTCTTTGCTTGCTGTCTTATTGCCCACCCACTTTTCACCTGGATCTCACTTGCCATGTTTTTTTGTGGATTTCCCATGAAGCCAGAGTTTAAGGGTTTGCAGTACCTTTTGTCTTTCTTGGCCCTGCAGACAGGAAGCCAGGCAGTGTGTTGTGCTTGTTAGTCAAGGGTTAGACAGTTTGGAGTGTGGCACATTCCTGCCTCGATGTCACACCAACAGCACGCTCCAGCAAACACCGTGCATGTGCATCAACCAAATGGCCACATCTCAAAGTCGAAGAGTTCTATTAACTCTGAGGGCTGACATGCAGTCCACTCAAGGTCTTGTTCGATGTTGGATGGGGGGGAGGTAGGGGGAGGAGTGTGGGTGTTCAGGGGCCACTTGAGGCGATCTTAGTCAGGATCCTGTCCTCGTGATGTGTGAGGAACTGAATGTCAGGCACCCCACCTCCTGCTTTTGCTCTTTCTACCCACCTGAGGGACATTTTCTCCTGAAATGAGAGAAGGGGAGGGACTGAGTGAGATGGAAGTGACTGGAACAGCATTTAGTGCTGATGTAGGTGGGGGAAAAAGTGGGATGAGGTGTCCTGAGAGTGAGAGTAGGAGGGTGCAGAGGCCATGCAGGGAAAGTAGTCTGGGGGTTTGTGTGGGTGAGATGAATTAGGGATGTTGCAGGTGACACTGAGGTGGACAATAGCATGAGAAAAGCCACTAGGCCTCACGTCCAGAAACTTGGAGAAAATGACATTTAGCCAATTTCTGATAAGATTCAGTCCTATGTCTACAAATACTATTATTCAATAAAATGTGTCCCATTAAATGCTTTATAAAATTAAGTGTATTTATTTACACTGCAGGTTTAACCTCAGATGGGTTTTGCATCAAGTCTACAATCGTAGTATAAATGGATTATTAAATATTCTTGTTAATTGTATCAAAATACACTTGATAGCTTTATCCATGTTGTTTGCTGATCCAACAGTTTTGGGCAAGGTGTCTCATCCCAGTGTACCTTTCCAAATAGGTACATTCATAAGTGCTAAATAATAGTACAGTCTTTGCTTTAAAGTAATGACATCCGAATAATTCCTGCAGTTTTTGATCTGGAAATGTAGCAAGGAAGGGTGTCAGATAAATTGTGAGCTGCAACAAGTTGCCAGCTCATTTTTGCATTCTCGTTCAAGGATATTTGAAGGAGACCTATTCCATACTGCTCAGTACCATTATCAACTACTTAGTGTAGAACACTGCAAAAATCACGTCTCTTAGTATCCGACTGTTCTCTTAATTGTTAGGATTACACAGCTATCCTATTGATGTAATATAAGTTTGATTTGCGCTGAGGTTTATAGCCATAATTAGAAGGCTGTTAAAGGATGAAGTGAATTGGATTCGTGGTATCTATTGAGGAATTACAAATGTTGCAGCATCTTTAGCGTTCAAAGCTTCATAAAGATTCTTCCCCTTCAGGGGCCGTAATTTATTTTTTGTTGTGGCTTTATTTGCAGTTACAACTTCATTGTTTAACTTATTTTCTTCAAGGCCATTGCTCTAGAAAATTTGCTAAAGTGAGACAGATGGTTTTTTTTTATGGGATGCGTCCAAGAATCCCAAATTCTATGATCTAATTGCTAAATGTTTTTAAATTTTGCAAGAGAGTGAGCCCATTAGAAGATTCTTGTATCTTTATTTATCTGTTCTGCTTTGTTAAAAAGCATTTTTATTGATTAATATTTTTCTCCTCCTAGTTGGACTTTCCTCATTGCTTGATTGCAAAAGAGCAAATTTCCTACAGATTCCTCAAGTCCAACCTGTGTCAGTCTTGAATCAGTGATACCTCGGCCTCTAAGTCAGAATTTGTGCATTTACTTCAGACCAGTAAACTTGAATGTGAAATCAAGACTGACTTTACTGCAGTACGAAGGGAGTGCTGTGATTTCAGGTCATAATAAATAATTCCATGGCATTGATCAAAGGAAAATAAGGGAGTTCTTCCCAGTAAACTAGCTATCATTTATTCATCACCCAACAGAACTAAAAACAAATGACCTGGTCATTTATATTACTGCCGTCGTGAAACCTTGCTTTGTACAAATTAGTTGCTACTTTCCAATAACACAACATTGTCTTTACTTAAGGATTTCATTAGTTGTGAAGCACTCCTCAACATCCAGTTTTCATGAAAGATGCTATGCAAATGTGAATGACAATGGCAATTTAAGTCAAGTTACAAATTGATAAAACATTGGACTTTTTAATAAATTGGCACATATTTCTGCCATAGCAGTTTGCAAAGAAATGAAGGACTTGTGTATATATACTGCACTTTTCTTATGCCAGAGTATCTCAAAATGTTTTACAGAAAAATGACCTACTTTTGAAGTGTAATCACTGTAGGAACTTATGAAATGCAGCGACTAATGGTCCTTTGAAAACTTATCACGTAAAAAAAATTAATTATTAAATGTGGATTGAAGAATAAATATCTGCTCAATAGGGATAACTGTGTGGCTTTTCTTTGGGATCTTTTACGTCCGCCAAAGTGTGTAGCCAGGGTTTTGATTTAATATTTCATCTGAAAAATGCTACTTCTGACAATGCTGCAGTTCCCCAGTACTGCACCAGTTTTAGTATTCAAGTCCTGGAATGAGACTTGAGTTCATACTCTTCTGACTCACAGCAGAGTGAGTCCCATGAACCGTGGCTGATAAAAGGACTTCAGGAAAGAGAGGATTTGAATTAGAATCTCAGGACTGAATTTATGGTTTCTTGGCTGAATCTGAATTATGTTGTGTTTTGTGGATGGATAACCACTGGCAAGGCCTTGCAAGTTTTAGCACCATATTTTACCAGACCTGCATCATTAACAACCTACTCTTCTCCTCTGGTGTGCTTCACTTCTGATTCCTGCCCCGTTCCCAGAACAACTCACTACTCAGAAGAAATCCCAGAATTCACCTTGTTCCCACCCATCTTAAAAGCCCATTGTGAACCCAGCGAAGCATGGTCAGCCTGGAGATACTGTGAATGGTTTCTGAGATTTGCCCTGGAAATGGCAGACAGGGAGATTGTTCAGTCCATTGTGACTCTTATACCTTGACGTGCAGCATTGAAGTGCAAAATAATCCTGTAAGTGGATCAGAGATGAGGGCTGTTAGAGAAAGGCACATGTCAGATGTGAATGTCGATGTCCATGGATGTGATTTGAAGGTGCCAGTGTTAGACTGGGGTGTACAAAGTTAAATATCACACAACACCAGGTTATAGTCCAACAGGTTTAATTGGAAGCTGTTGGACTATAACCTGGTGTTTTGTGATTTTTATTCATGGATGTGGGTTGCATGTAGCCCATGGGCGGTGCCTTGGGATGTTGGTATCCATGTCCAACATAGAGGTCCTTTGGAGCAAGCTGAATTCGCCAGGTACCTGTTCTGGTTTCCTTATCCAATTTTAGACCATAAGACCATAAGACATAGGAGTGGAAGTAAGGCCATTCGGCCCATCGAGTCCACTCCGCCATTCAATCATGGCTGATGGGCATTTCAACTCCACTTACCCGCATTCTCCCCGAAGCCCTTAATTCCTTGTGACATCAAGAACTTATCAATTTCTGCCTTGAAGACATTTAGCGTCCCAGCCTCCACTGCACTCTGCGGCAATGAATTCCACAGGCCTGCCATTCTCTGGCTGAAGAAATGTCTCTGCATTTCTGTTCTGAATTTACCCCCTCTAATTCTAAGGTTGTGTCCACGGGTACTAGTCTCCTCACCTAACGGAAACAATTTCCTAGCGTCCACCCTTTCCAAGCCATGTATTATCTTGTAAGTTTCTATTAGATCTCCCCTTTAATCTTCTAAACTCCAATGAGTACAATCCCAGGATCCTCAGCCGTTCCTCGTATGTTAGACCTACCATTCCAGGGATCATCCGTGTGAAATTTTCTCAATGTCTAGCTTGCTTAATTTGTTTGGTAAGATAGAATGCTGAATATTAATGAGGCAAGTTGTTTAACCTATTTTAATCACTCTCAATTGGCAACTCACCTCTGTCTAATGAGAATTTTGCCTCATCACCTTGAAAAGCTTACAAGATGGAATGAGAAATGCCTGACTTAGAGATGGGCCTCACTAGGCTTCTTGTCTGATTCCACCACAAATCTTGCCATAGCTCACATCCTTGAGAGCCCTATAAGATTCTTCCTTTAATGTGAAATTGTTCTGTTCTCAGGTAGAGCGAAAGTTATATGTTTAGAAGTAAAATACTCAATGCAATCCTTTCTATAGATTCTGAAGTTAAATAAGTAAAAATGAGCTTTCATTATAAATCGTTGTTTAGCATCTATAAGCTATATAATTCTGTAACACTATAAATTATTGTATCAGTTAAGAGCAAGTTCAGAAATGTTAGTTGTAATACCTTCCATATTTGAATAAAAATGGACAGGAAAAGATGCTCTGGTCATCAAATCTGATCCACACAATTATCAAGGGTTTCACATTATAATATTTGCACTTTCCAGCCCTCACAAAGTCATACAATATCAGAGACCTAGACCAGTTGCAGTTAGAAATGGGAGAAGATCTAGAAAATTTTTCTTTAATCCCTTAAGTGATCAAAATTAGCCTAGGAGACCACTCCAGTCCTGCTTCACATTTTACTGTAAGAATGGTTTGTATGAGATGATCACTCCCAGTTGGAAACACTACCAGCTCTTACTTGAAGGAATCAATCACATTATTGTTCACTGTGTGAGCTTGTAAGCTGTGTGAATTCCAGAGATCCCCCAATAGATTTCAGTCAAGGTTTCTATACTGAGATCGGCCATTTCAATATGATACTGATTGGCAGCTGTAGATTAGCAACCCATGCAGACCAGCAAGTGGAGGGGTTTGGAAAATGCTGCATTTTCTGCAAAAGTCCATCATGTGTTGAGGTTAAATGCACTTTCTCTTATAGTTTGCTGAATTCACTGAAGATTCACATAAACCCTGCCCAATAGCTGTGTTATGATACACAGTCAGTGTATCAATATATTTAAGATATATGCTTTTGATATATCATGTGGTATATTAGCATGTGACCTGAAACTGGAAAGATCTCATGCCATTTTATTTGGGATAACCTGCAGCACAACATACTATTGAAAGTTGATGTCTTTTGTAACCAAATAGCTTAATGTGAGCTCAGACGTAATGTGAATAGGATATCTATATATATTAATGAGCTGTAGTAAACCTGTGTCGAATTTTTCAATACCATGATATCCATACCTGGTTTCTTATGTAATGAGGGATAACATCAGCATTGCCACATTGCATAAAATATCTTGCTGGCAGAAAGACCACCCCTCAAGTTGGTATGATTTGACAAATATTCAGTATGTATTAATACCAGATCCTGTAATCCAACACTGAGTTTAATTTAGTCTTGACAACAGGCGTTGGTGTCTAGTTGTCCATGGGCTGCTTTTTTGGAGTCAACATTTATACAAGGATTTTGGATACATTTGGAACAGATGTTACTTGAGTACGTACTCAGTTAGCGACTGTCTAGATCAGTTAATATTCAGTTTGCTGAAAATCTCAATATCCATTTAAATTTACAGTACAGTCTTGGCATTATGCTTGTGGTTAAATGTGAAATGCCATGTGTAGGACAGTAACTGCTGTTCAGCTAAACTGACTTTAATTTGGAAGAATATGTACTGAAGTTGATGCCCTTGGGCTCAATTAAGGCTCACTTACACAATCCCAACACTGGTTCATTCCCTGTTATTTTGGTTCACTTACACAATACTGAATATTGCTACTGAGGCTGAAGTGCATGTTATCACCTGTGAAAGGTTTTCTTGTGGAGATATGCACTAACTAGTTGCAGATATTCAGAGTTGGTGTATTGTATTCTGCTCCTGCTGCAGCAGGTTTATATGGTTTTTATTTGTCAAGAAATCTGCCTGACATTGATTCTGAAGCCACGTGTTCAAATGAGAAGACAGCGCAGGTTACAAATTTAAAACTGCAGAGGTCAAAGTCTCCATAGAAATGTTAACTAACGAGATTTGGTGCAAATGAAGAAAGAGTAGCTTTTACTATTCACCAAACAAATAGTTCTGAGAGGATTGACGATGAGAATTTCTAATTATCAGATATCTGATCCAGCATGATATGTCATACAGGAAGATTTGTTGTCTCTGAGCAAAGCAAATAGCACAGAGTCTCTAACTTCAAAATAATCTGAAATATTAATTTTCTTCTGAGGGAATGACATTTTACATCTTTTAAGTTTTTTTTAGCACTGGAGGGTTTGCCAGCAATTATCTACTGCACAATTCAAACCCAATTGCAAGAGCTCTAAATTTTTCATTCATTCTTTAGAATTAAATTCTAAATTCATGCCATGACAGTGATATCTGTGTAATATTGGAAAGTGCTGAAATAGGTCATAAGGATTAGCTAACTAATTGATTTTTTTTAAACAAAAAGAGTATCTTCAGGAAGGTAACCTGTAACTGGAATGCTACAAGGATCAATGTTAAGGCCACAGTTATTTACAGTGTATATTAATGACACATGAGGAAAGTGAAGTTGGAGGATGGTGCAAAAATAAGTGGGAAGGCAAGTGGTTAAAATAACTCAAAATGGACAAGAAATGTTGGGAAATATGAGGTTATACACTTTGGCAGGAAGTAGAGGAGCTGAATGTTATTTAAATGGAGAAAGACTGCAGAAAGCTATAAAAGAGGGAGATTTTGGGACCTTGTGCATAAATCTCAAAAAGTTATCTTCCAAGTTCAGCAGGTAATTGGAAAGGCAAATAGAGTGTAGGTCTTTATTTCAAAGGGAGTGAAGCATGAAAATAAAGAGGTCTTGCTAAAACTTTACAAGACAGTGGTCAGACCCCACCTGGACTACTTTGAATAGTTTTAGCCCCCTTAAATACAGAAAGATATATTGGCATTGGAGAAAGTTCATTATGTTGATCTCCAGTATCGAGGGACTGCTTTATGAAGACAGGTTGAGTAGTTTGTGCCTGTATTCATTTGTCTTTAGAAGAAAGAGTGGTGACTTTATTGAAATGCACATGATTCTAAGGGGATTTGACAGGAAATATGCAGTTAAGTACTTACTGGAAAGTCTAGGGTCAGGGTGTAGAATCTCAGAATGAAGGATCGCACAATTAAGACAAAAACGAGTAATTTCTTCTTTCAGAGTGCAGTGAATCTGCGGAATTCTTGACCATAGAGAGCTGTCAAGGCTGAGTCATTAAGCATATTTAAGGATGAGATGGACAAATTTTTAATCAGGAAGGGAATCGAGCATTATGGGGAAAAGGAGTGAAAGTGTTGTAGAGGGTGATCAGATCAGTTGTCATCCCATTGAATTGCACAGCAGACTGAGTGGGCTGAATGGTCTACTTCTACATCCTATGGACTTATTCAGATCTCCAGGATCTACAGCACTTTCCTTTAGTTTTGATCATGATCTAACCTATTAAATAAGATTGGCCACTTGTGTATAACTTTTATAGCTTTTACTTTTGTATCAAGCACATATGCTGATTTAAGACCAACTTGATCAAAGTTCCAATTTGCTTTTCCAAGCTGCCAAAACACAGCTACTTGCTGTAGTATGTGACCTGAAACTTAATTGATCTAATCTGATGTGCAAAGGACTAGGACGGGAAATATGCAAGTTGGGTAAAGGATACTTGCCTTTCACTGTGAGTTTTACTGCCATACAGCGCACCCACCAGAGAGGCAAGGTGACAGCCTTGTGGTGTTATTGCTAAGCTGTTAATCCAGAGACCAAGGTAATGTTCTGGGGACCTGGGTTCAAATCCCAACACAGCAGATGGTGGAATTTGAATTAAATCAAATTTTGGAATTAATAGTCTAATGATGACGATGAATCAATTGTCAGAAAAACTCATCTAGCTCGCTATGCTCCTTTAATGGAAGAAAATTGCTGTCCTCATCTGGTCTGACCTGCATATGACACCAGACCCTCAGCAATGTGGTTAAGTCTTAACCCCAACACAGGCCATTAGGGATGGCAATAAATGATGGCCCAGCCAGTAACACCCTCATCCCATGAATGAATAAAAATAGACACAACTACAGTAAGGCAGTCAAGGACACTAGATTTAATTTGTACCAAGGTAGTAATGTCAGAAACATTATGGGCAAATGTAATGTGATTAAAGGACAATTAAAAAGATAAAACAAACAGTTTAACAGAAGAAGATTGAAGACTTCTAAGATTGTGATAAGAATTTAGACCACAACTTTGTTGGGAAGATTTATTAATCAGCAGTCCTAAAGTTTTGATGCAAAATCGAGGAAGCATACATCTCATATGATTTAGTTTGTGAAGGATGGGAAAGTATCCATTTTGCCCATGAGAAAGCAGAAATAGTTTATTTTGCCTGCAGAAGGTGAGAAACCATCGTTTGACTGCAAAAAGGCCATCAGACTCTCTATTTAATAGCATGGATTAATATGACAAATTATAAAACAGTACAATAGAGTTATTCTAATAAAGTTTAACATTTTGTAGAATAAATTGATACAGCATTGCTACATCAATGTCATATTGATATAGCATTGAAGCTTAAAGATAAAAGCTTTAAAAAACTACAGAATTCCAATATTGCAATTTAAAACCTCACAAAACAATGAAAATAAAGCGGCGTTGCTATTTATAGAAGTAGACGTCTTCCAAAGGAAGAGATTAAACCAACATTGACTGAGTAAAGGATTAAAAGCTTTAAAGCCCAAAATACAGCAGCATTTAGATACTGCAGAATTTTAAACCTCTTTAAAGGAAGATGAATAAATAATTGCATTAAGAAGTCAGAGTAGGAAAAATAATACCGCCACAAAGATTTAATATCATAGATGGCCCAAACAGAGCACAGGTTTGGGGATCTTCAAGAAAACATTTCATTGCAAGACATTCATCGGGGTAATTGGTAATTCAACTGACTTGAGTTTCACAGGGCCAGGTTTTGTCAATGGATAGCTCAGTAATTTTAGGCTTGATATAGAAGTTAGTTTTACTGTCTAAACAGATCAGAAACCATAGCTGAAGAAACAGAAGTTACAACAGAAGTTACATGAAGCTACATGGTCCTGGAATAACTCTTAACATTAAATATACAGTATAAATAAAACTGCAATATAAAATATATCACATTTATATGTAATTTATAATCAGTCTCTTTCTTGAGCAGGAAAGCATATTATCGTCTTAATTCTATTCCAAAAAATGAAGAACTTGAACAACACAAGAGTAAAAGTTCCTTTGAGATGAAGCATCCTAAATTTGCTCACAAGGTTAGGGAAACTCAACACTGGGTACATCTGGCAAACCAAACTATTATGTTTCTACACATCAAGGAACATTGCACATCTCTTAATGACCCATGTTCAGAAACACCAGAATAGCCATCACATCCTTGGTGACATTATAACTCTTTCTAATGGGTCTCTCAGAATATGCGTTAGCTTACACTATTATCACGGCAATAGTGAGGGAGAATTCACCCTAAAAAGAGGAATTGGCATCAGCACTCTAATGCAATGCCAGCTGATGGTGGTTGGTTGCAAACCAAAACATCACCCACAAAGAAATAAAAATGAATGGCTTTATTGTACACAGGTCAATGGATTACATCATTATGTGTAGACAACACAATCTTTTGGAATAGCTTCACTTGAGTTGGCAAACCTAATCCAAACCTGTGGATCATAATAATTTGGCTGTGTCTCAGTTGTTGCATTCTTGTCTCATAGTTAGGAGGTTAATGGTTCAATTCCACTCCAGAAACATAAACATAAAGTTTAGGCTGACACTGCTGTGCGGCAGTGAGAGAAATGTGCTGTACTTGGTCTAAAAAAAAAATGGTTTTTTTTGGATGAGAGATAAAGCCAAGGTTCTGACAACTCCCTCAGGTGGATGTGAAATATCCCATGCAGGCAGTTAAGGAAGAACAAGGGAGTTCTCCCTTGTGTCTTATGCCTCAGCACCATTACTAAAGCAATATCTGATAATTTTCTCATTGCCATCTGTGGGAATTTGCTGTGCACTATATTAGCCTATCCATTTTTGACATGATAACAGTGACTACATTTTACAAAAGTTCTGCATTGCCCGTAAAATGTTTTTGGACATCTTGAGATTGTGAAGTGTAAGTGTAAATGTAATGATCTAAATGTAAGTCTTTTCCTGTTTTGGATTGAATATACAGGTTCATCGATTAATCATGTCATCTTTTATTGTTTGTTCTTGAGTATCACTAGCTAAGCCAGTATTTATTGTCCCTCCCTATTTGCCCTGAAGAGGTTATGAGCTATGTTCTATCTGGGATAAATAAAATATTTCTCCAGTAAATTGTTTAAATTATTTGTTGACAAACAGCTTATGGATAAAATAAAGCCAACAGCTATTCTTTCTGTAATAGTATTGTGACTGTAGGATCGAGGACAAGTGCAATTCATTCCACAACAATTTTCACATATTTATGCAGATGGAGCAGTGTTAACATTTTTTTTTACATTTTTAGTATGCACTCAGAAAAGATCAACTATTTGGAGTTTTTAAAAACTGCTAAAATGCAGCTTTACTGCAAATGCCAAACATGCTCAGAGACTTTGTCTCCAATCAAGATTTCTCTTTTGCAGTTCTGTGCAGAATTGAATCAGCCAATGCTGCCAAATGTTCGTAAGTGGAAAAGTCCTAGAGGATGTTGGAAATGTGCTGTATCCGAGAAACCATCTGTACAGATGCATGAGGTATGTTCCCTGCGATGCAAGTCTTAGCTTAAACATAAGTCATTGACTCTTCAAAATTTCTCATATTTTGTTAAAACATGCAGTTTTGAATGGATTGAGAAACAGGTAGTTTTATGTGGGACACAATAACAATGCTCTCTGACTAAAGTTTGGCAATGCCAGTGAATCAGGTCTTGACAAAATCAAGGGATGTTTCTTGCTTCTTTATGCCAGCAACTGCCAATTTGATCCTGAATCATCAGCATTTACTTCTGATTGGCAAAGTCTCCCAAAATCTCCCAATTGATGTTCATCTTGTTGACTCCTGGTACCATTCTGAATGTGAAATGCAGGTTTGTGCCAAACATTAGGATGTGTTTATTTATGTACATAAATGTCGCACAAGGTGAGAGGTGATTATGATCTGCTGTTCTTCTTTTTCCTCCACTATCTCCAATTTTGTGTTCAAGCAACATTAGTTCAGTATTATTAAAGGAATACTCATTAGTATTTCAGTTCTAGCCTTTATGCAAAGAACTTGTATTTATATAACACCATTTACATCCTCGTGATATCTAAAATACTTCATAGTAAATAAATTACTTTGTGATATTGAACTTGTACCGAGATGGCATCTTCAACACCACAGCACTTCCTCAGTACTCCCCAGTGATTCATCAGCCTGTATCATGCAGCTCAAGACTTGCAGTGGAATTTGATCTCAAGATTATTCAAGACTGATCCATAAGATACCAAAACACATTTACTATAAAATGTTCTTAGCAGCAAGAGAAATGTTAGTGATTTGCTCCCAATCTTTGATACCTGTGCCTATCTCTCTATTTTGGCTTTTGCTTTTGAATTTTACTTCTATCTTCTTTACTTCTCCAAGACTACTTTTTCTACAAATGTACATCATGGAAGTAGACCATTTGTCCCCAAAAGGATGTTCCTTCATTTAATAAGATCAGAGTTTTTCTGATTGTATTTTGAATTCCACATTCCCATCTACCTCCAATAACCTTACATTCCCTTGCCTGACAAGAATCCATCTTAAAAAAATTCAATAACTTTGTCTCAGAAGGCAATGGAGGCAATTTCACAATCTTCAAAAAGAAAGAAAAATTCCTTCTAGCAAAGTCTAACCCCCAACTCACTTAGAACTACACTTTGAAAATTCAAGCTCCAAGCTCTCTAAACGTTTCCCTCCATTTTCACAATATTTCCACAGGTTGTGATTTGTTTAATTGCACTAACACTTTGAGCTTTGATGCCCTAGACGGAATACCTTCTCTATCACCCAGCTGTTCTACTCCATCCAAGGAAAGTAGACCTTCATGGATATGGTTTAGTCATCCATTGCCAGATTTGCCAAGGCCATGGAAAGAACGATTGGGACTTGCTCTCATAAGTTAAAATTGCTTGCATGAATCATTGATGAATACATTCCACACAAACTTTCTCCAAAGTTTCCTGCTGCCTTAACCCTGAACATAGCTTTCTCTCATTCCTTTGCAACTCTCCTCATCGAGAGAAGCACTTGTAATGGTTCCTGCTCCCATATCATTACCTACAATGTCTACTAAGGCTCGATCCTGGCCTCGACCTATTTCCAAGCTACCAAAACAGACATTGCAGGAAAAACTCAACAGGTCTGGCAGCATCTCTGGAGAGAAAGCAGAGTTAACATTTTGGGTCCAGTGACCTCCTTCAGAATTAAAGAATGTATCATTTTAATTAAAGGTAGATTAGCAGGAGGTTGGAAGAACACAGCAAGCCAGGCATCAGGTGGTGGAGAAGTCAAATTAATGACTGAAGTAAGGAATCATACACATTGTCTCATTTTATTGTTGTTAATCTGGAAAGAGGTGGTGCTAACTGGGATAGGGAATAGATTTCCTAATTAATTTTATATACCAAATAATTTTAATGTTTAATAATGATCTAACTTGATAAAAATTAATTAAACTTCTGTCAAACATATCTAAGACTTGGAGGTGCTGGTGTTGGACTGGGGTGGACAAAGTTAAAAATCACACAACACCAGGTTATAGTCCAACAGGTTTATTTGGAATCACTAGCTTTTGGAGCACCGCTCCTTCATCAGTAGTTGTGGAGAAACATATCTAAAGTTTTTCTTCCAAATCTTTGTCACTTTTATTCCTCACATTATGAATTATTTTATCTGCATATAAGTGTCAACCTTAATTCAGTGGTCGCAACCTCACCTCTGACTTGAGCACATGATTAATACAGGCAGGTGTATCAGTGCCGTACTGCTATTGATTTCAGGTGAAGTCTCTAATCTCCTCAACCTAGAGATGTGCAGTAGTGGCTTTTGATTCCAACTTAGTGGCCAACGTGAAATCTGGTGAAATACATGGTGTCATATTTGTAATCAAAGGATGAATGGCTTTGTTTGATCTCCTGTGACCACCTTCATGATCATTAGGCATTCCAAAACGCATCATAGAACAGAATCTTAGAAAGTTTATGGTGCAGAAAAAGGCCACTTAGCACGTCATATCTGATCCAGCTGAAACAAAATGAGCCACCAACCTCATCACACTTTTCTCCATTTAGTCCATAGCTCGGCACTTGAGGTACATATCCAGATACCTTTTAATGGATTATGAGTTTCTGTCCTCACTATTGTTTGAGGCAATATACACTATATCTCCACCATCCACTGGGTCATATTTTTCCTGATCTCTCTTTTATATTTCCATCAATCATTTTAAATTATGCCCATCAGTTGTTGACCTGTCTGCTAACATAAGGAGCCTGCTTCCACCCACTTTCTTCAAGCCCTGTACCTTCAGGAATCTGTGGATATACACACAAGGTCCCTCAAATCCTCTACAAATTTCAATATTCTCCCACTAATTATGTATTAATTTGCCCTGTCTTACTTCCCCCATGTGCATCACCTCTCAGTTCTCTGTGTTGAATTCCATCTGCAACTTTACTGTACAGAAGAGTAAGTACTTTTTTTGAGGTTTGGCCAGTGTATATTGATAATGGAGATGAAGCACTCAGTTCCTATGCAGCTAAATCACACAAGCAGTGTTCAGGAAATGCCATGATTGGTTGCAGGTATTTTATTTATCATCATTGATGAATGAATGCCAGCAGCTCGCTTGTACTTTTTGAGAAACTTAATCCCCATCTTCCTTGCCTTGGGGCAATTGCAGGAAAGTTATAGAGGCTTGGAGTTATGGAGTCGGACAGAATGGAAATAGACCCTTTGGTCTGATCAGTCCATGCTGACCATAATCCCAACTCAATTAGTCCCACCTGCCTGGGATGGCCAATGTCCCTCCGAACAGTTCTTATTCATGTACTTATCCAAATGTCTTTTAAATATTGTAACTGTACCTGCATCCATCCTTTTGTCTGGAAGTTCATTCCACACATGAACCACCCTCATATTATTTTTAAATCTTTCTCCACGCACCTTAAAAATATGCCCCCTAGTCTTAAATCACCCATTCGAGGGAAAAGACACCTGCTATTCTCTTTATCTATATTTCATGATTTTATAAACTTCTGCAAAGTCACTCCTCAACCTCCTGTGCTCTAGTGAAAAAAAAGTCTCCTCTCTTTATAACTCAAGCCCTCCATCTGCCACTCCTCAGCCCATTGACTCAATTGATCACAATCTCTTTGTAATCTGAGATAACCTTCTTTACTGTCCAGTCTACCAACAATTTTGGTCAAGAGGAGGTGCCAGTATTGGACTGGGATGGCCAATGTTCAAAAATCACACAACACCAGGTTATAATCCAACAGGTTTATTTGGAAGTACACACTTTCAGAACGCTGCTCCTTCTACCTGATGAATTTTTGGTGTCATCCGCAAAGTTACTAAGCATGTCTTCTAACTTCTTATCTAAATCGTTTATATAAATGACAAAGTGGACCCAGTATCGTATGCTACTACACTTTTTATACTATTCAAGAGATTCATTTGAATCTAATTGTTTACAACTAATATGATTCCTTTTTATTCTTGACTAGAAACTCAATATCTTCATTCACCCATTGTTCCCTAATCCTAGTAGCCTTACTTTTCACTCTTACAGGAACATAATGACTTTGAACTCATGTTATCATACTTATCAGACATCCCTTAACCTGCAAACAGTCTACTCCAATTAATTTTTGAAAGATCTTGTCTCACAACATTAAAGTTTGCCTTATTCCAATTAAAAACTTTTTATGGAAGCCTTCTCCTTTTCCATAACTATTTTAAAGATTGAATTATGATTGCTAGACAGTCACTTGCCCTCCCTATTACCCAAGAGACGGTCACATTTTGCTCCTTCTCCAGTAGGAAACTTACATATTGATAAAGCAAATTTTCTTCAGTACATTTAACAAATTCTTTGCCATCCAAACCGTTAACACTATGGTAATCCAGAGTCAGAGTGTGGTACAGGAAAAGCACAGCCGGTCAGGCAGCATCTGAGATTCTCCTGCTTCTCGGATACTGCCTGACCTGCTGTGCTTTTCCAGCACCACACTCTTTGACTCTGATCCCCAGCATCTGCAGTCCTCACTTTCTCCATATGGTAATCCAGTCAATGTTTGGAAAATTAAAATCACTACTTATTGCAACCTTATTATTCTTACATCTATCTGAGAGCTGTCTACATAGATAGTTCTGGGATAACATGCATTCTGGCAGAGCGATTTGGCTATAACATTGCTGAAGAATTAAGGAATGGTATTTTTGGGAATGCTTACCTCTGTTAGCAAGAGCACGATTTCAGCAGGGATCGGTTTGCATGCTTTGTTCTGCTGATGTCGGTAATGAAATCTCTGCGCCATTCTGCACATGTGCAGATATCCATACCATTCTGTGCATGCGCCGATGTCAACTTTCTGTGAGAGGTACTGTACAGAGAGCAACTTTCTTATATTTTTTAAATGTACTGTGTTAAATTTATTTTTGTTTCATTAGTAGTAGTAGTAGTCTTTAGGAAAGATGTGGAAGCTTTGGAGAGGGTGCAGAGAAGATTTACCAAGATGTTGCCTGGAATGGAGAATAGGTCGTACGAGGATAGGTTGAGAGTGCTAGGCCTTTTCTCGTTGGAACGGCGAAGGATGAGGGGTGACTTGATAGAGGTTTATAAGATGATCAGAGGAATAGATAGAGTAGACAGTCAGAAACTTTTCCCCCGGGTGCAACAGAGTGTTACAAGGGGACATAAATTTAAGGTGAAGGGTGGAAGGTATAGGGAAGATGTCAGGGGTGGGTTCTTTACCCAGAGAGTGGTGGGGGCATGGAATGCGCTGCCTGTGGGAGTGGTAGAGTCAGAATCTTTGGTGACCTTTAAGCGGCAATTGGATAGGTACATGGATGGGTGCTTAAGCTAGGACAAATGTTCGGCACAACATCGTGGGCCGAAGGGCCTGTTCTGTGCTGTATTGTTCTATGTTCTATGTTCTATTAATAAATATAATTTCAACCTTCATTCAGGTTATGCTTTGCGTTAGATTTTTGGGTGAGTTTTGAGCGATTGAGTGTGATTTTTTTTTTCCGCTGGTCCATCCCAATCCCACTTTTCCCATAGGCCCCATTATTTCTATGAAGTGATTTTTCTATTAAGTGAGGTTTTGCTGGAACACAACTACGGCATTATAGGAGAACGTGTTCCACGGTTTCCCTTTGACTACAGGAGGCCATAGTACAATCCCATCAAAGTGATCATCCCTTTCTTTCTAATTTCATTCCCATATATTTTCACTGGATGATTTTTCAGAAATATCTTCTCCACTTACAGCAGTAACTGGTTAAAGATCACACAACACCAGATTATAGTCCAAAAGGTTTAATAGGAAGCACTAGCTTTCGGAGCGCCTCTCCTTCAGCAGGTGGTTGTGATCTGATGAAGGAGCAGCGCTCCGAAAGCCAGTGCTTCCTATTAAATCTTTTGGACTATAACCTGGTGTTGTGTAATTTTTAATTTTTTACACCCCAGTCCAACACCGGCATCTCTAAATCATAATTACAGCAGTAATGCTTTCCTTTATCAAAATCACCACTCCCCCTCCTGTTTTGCCTCCCTTTCTAGCCTTTCTGTGACATCTGAAACCCAGAACATTGAGCTGCCAGTTCTGTCCATCCCTCAGCTAAGTTTCTGAAATAGCTATGACACCCAATCCCATGTCCCAAGCATGCACAGAGTTCATCTTCCTTATCTGTAAGACCCCTTGCATTGAAATAAATGCAGTTTAATTCTTAAGAGTTAGTTCATTTTCTGACTTGCTCTTGTCACACATTCCTGGAATACAACTAGCATATTACCCAGTAAGGATATTGGTTCCTTTCCCGTTCAGGTGAAACAGAGATCCCCATTACCCAAGAGCCTGAATCCCTGGACATTACACCGTCTCTTCAGCCATTGATTATCTTCTTTATCCTTTTATTCCTTCCCTTATTTGGCTTGGCACCGGGAATAAACCTGCAATTATTACTTTTGAGGTTTTTTTTTAATCTTCTACTGTCTGTGTGGAGTTTGCACATTCCCCTCGTGTCTGCGTGGGTTTCCTCCAGGTGCTCCAGTTTACTCCCACTGTCCAAAGATGTGTAGGTTCAATGGATTGGCCATGCTAAATTTCCCATAGTGTCCAGGGATATCCAGGCTGGGTGGATTAGCCATGGGGAATGCAGAAAATGCAGGGAATAAAGGGATGCGTCTGGGTGGGATGCTCTTTGGGAGGTCAGTGTGGACTCGATGGGCTGTTTGCACACTGTAGGGATTCTATGAACCTGGACAGTATCATAGATTCACACTCACTGCCGCAGAATCTCCTGTCTGTGCCCTTGACAGGAGAGTCTCTATAACAATTGTTCTTTTAAATTTTGTCAAACCCTGGCTAAGTTAAGATTCATGTGGATCATAATTTTATTGGAGAGACCAGTGGTTCAGGCTGAATGTTTTTTTTTAAATAGATTGACAACTTTTGTAAAGTCCAGGCAAAGAAACCGCAAAATAACTGACTTCTGTTTTTCTCCCTGCAAGAGAAAATATGCTCAACATTGAAATTGTTTTTGCTGCATGTTTCCTGCCAGCAGTCCACCTGACTTCCACTAGATTTTTGACCACCTCTTCCTCTGTGTGATTTAGACTCTTGCTGAGTCACTGATCTTTTGTAAACAAGTTTATGTTGTTAAGTGATCATGCCTCTTTTTCCTATGTGAGGAGGGAAGTTGAGTGAGGGACAGACAAGCCCAGTGGCTCATTTCATCATCACTTTGGTTACCTGGTTTATGTCCAATCTGAGATGACAGCTTCTTTTCAACTTTCTGCTCGGTAATAAGTTCTTGCTGCTTCCTGTGCTGAGGTCTGTTGTTTTGAATAGCTTCCCCATCTCAGTGGTCAGGGCAGGGAGTCTGCAGTGAGATATAATTCAAGGCTTGTTCTCTCTGGTGATAACTTTTATTTGACAGTTGCTGTTGTAATTTAAAATGCTTGTAGCAACGCAAGCCGGGAACATTTCTGTGCTTTCACTTCCTGTGAATCATAATTCTTAGTAATTGTTTTCAGTTACCAGAAATATGTCAAAATAAGGAGAACAATATGAGTGTGCTGAGGTAATAATTTCAAATTTAGGTGGGACTTAACTTTTGGTGGAACCATCTCCTTAAGAAGGCTTTCTTAAAAAGAAATTTGTGGAATGTGTCTGGAGATCTTAAGAACGTAAGAAATAAGAGGACAAGTAGACCATTTGGCCCCTCAAACCTGTCTTGCTATTCCACAAGGCCATAGCTGATCTGCCCCAAGCCTCCTATTTCAAAAACCTATCTACTTCCTCTTCAGCATTTTCACCCTTCACAAATCTCTGGGATAGAGAATTCCAGACAGTCACTAACCTCTGGGAGAAGAAATTTATTTTTATCTCACTTTTAAATGTTTGTCCCCTTATTCTGTAACTATATCTCGTAGTTTGAAATTCTCCCAGTAATGAAAGCATCTTCTCAATCTGCCTGTACCCAGAAAAGCCTGTCAGAATCATGGCTGTTTCAACAAGAGCAGCCCCATTTCTTCTAACCTTTAATGAGGAAAAAGACACGACCCTCTCTCCCTCGTAGCCCTACACACGGAGGAAAAAAACCACCATTTCGACAGGGACAACGCATCTATCCTGGGACAGGCTAAGCAAAGACATGCCAGAGAATTCCTAGAGGCCTGGTATTCCAACCACAACGCCATAAACAAACACATAGATCTAGATACCATCTATCAACTCCTCGGAAAATGAACAGGAAATGACATCACCACAAACCCCAGGAACCCCATCTAGGACAAACATATAAATAGAAAGCAGGAGACAACAGCTTCACTTCACTTGGAGGTCGCCACTGATGATGTTACCTAGCCAGGTAATGAAACGTCTGGATATCAAACCTACAGCTCAGCGAGCAAACCTACACCCTAAACCTCAACCTGAGCTACAAACTTTGCAAAAAAGGCAGTTTTAGTAGTTCTTGATAAGGTAACCCTTTCTTCCCATGAATCGGCATGGTGAATCCCTTTTGAACTGCCCCCAATACCAGTTTAAATACAGGGACCAAACTACATGCAGCACTCCAGGTGTGGCCTCACCAACAACCTGTTTAGCTGTATGAAGACTTTCTGTTTTTAAACTCCAACACCCTACCAATGAAGTCCAAAATTCTATTTGCCCTGTTCATTACTTTCTGTATCTGCATGCTAATGTTTTGTGTTTCATGTACAACACTACCCAGATCTCTCTGTGGTGTATGCTTTTAGAGTCTAGATTAGAGTGGTGCTGAAAAAGCACATCAGGTCAGGCAGCATCCGAGGAGCAGAAAAATCGACGTTTCGGGGCAAAATGAAGGGCTTTTGCCCGAAACATTGATTTTCCTGCTCCTTGGATGCTGCCTGACCTGCTGTGCTTTTCCAGCACCACTTTAATCACCTGATGAAGGAGCGTCGCTCCGAAAGCTAGTGTGCTTCCAATTAAACCTGTTGGACTATAACCTGGTGTTGTGTGATTTTTAACACTTTAATCTAGACTCTGATTTCCAGCATCTGCAGTCCTCACTTTTGCCTGCACTCTTTTAGAGTCAATCTATTCAAGTAACAGACTGTCTTTTGATTCTTCCTACTGGAGTGCAGTGATCTCGCACTTTCCTACCTTAAACTCCATCTTCCACATGTTTACCTGCTCACTCATCCCGTCGATATCCTCTTGCTGATTCCTTATGTCCTTAAGAAGATAATAATTAATTGAGGCCTTATCTGGTACCTTTTTGTGCAGCACCTCATTGACCCATTGAGACTAGTGATCATAATTCTATTTGTTTAAAATAGTTATGGAAAAGGATAAGCCTTTCATAAAAGTTAAATTTCTTAACTGGAGTAAAGCAAATGTTAATGGTATGAGACAAGAACTTTCAAAAGTTGATTGAGTAGGCTGTTCACAGGTAAGAGGATGATGTCAGTGGAAGGTTTCAAAAGTGTATTAACGAGGGTTCAGTGGCATTATGTTCCTGTTAGAGTGAAGGGTAAGGCTGGTAAGTAGGGAACATCGGATGAATAAAGATAATGAATCAAGAATAAGAAAGAATCATATTTTAGATAACTGGGAGCAAATTAATCTCTTGAAGAATATAAAGAGTGTAAGGTCATTCTTAAGCGACAAATCAGATGGGCAAAAAGGGGATATGAGATAGCCTTAGCAGATAAGGTCAAAGATAATCCAGAGATTCTCCAAGTACGTTAAGAGCAAAAGAGCAACTTGAGAGAGAATAGACTCCTTAAAGATCAACGAGTTCATCTTTGTGTTGAATCTCAGGAAATGGGAGAGATTCTATAAATGAATATATCGCATTAGTTTTTATGGTGGAGAAGGAAATGAAGGCTAGAAAACTCAGGGGAATAAATATTGATGTTTTGGAAACAGTTTACATTACAGAATAGGAAGTGGTAGAAAACATGGAAGGTGGATAAATCTCCAGGACCTGGTCAAATGTGTCCCAGGATGTTGTGGGAAGTTAGGGAAGAATTTGCGGGGCATATTTGTATCATCCATAGCCATGGGTGAGGTGCCGGAAGGCTGGAGAGTGGCTAATGTTACACCTTTATTTAAAGCCTGGGAACTATAGACCTAAGAGTCTGACATTGGCGGTAGGCAAATTGTTGGAGGTGATTCTGAAAGGTAGGATTTATATGCATTTGGAGAGGCACGGACTGATTAGGGACAGTCAGCATGGTTTTGTGCTTGGATATTGCATGTCTCAAACTTGTTTAAGTTTTTGAGGAAGCAACCAAAATGATTGATGGGGGCAGAGCAGTAGACATTGTTTCCATGGACCTTAGTAAAGCTTTTGACAAGGTTCCACATGGTAGACTATTTAGTAAAGTTCGGTCCCATGGGATTCAGAGTGAGCTTGCCATTTGGATACAAAATTGGCTTGATGGTAGGAGACAGAGGATGGTGTTTGAGGGTTGTTTGTCACACTGGTGGCCTGCGACCAATGATGTTCCAAAGGGATTGGTACTGGATCCACTTCTGTTTGCTATTTATGTAAACTATTTGGATGAGAATAAAGAAGGCATGGTTAGTAAGTTTGCGGATGACACCAAGATGGATGGGAGAGTGGACATTAAAGAAGGTTATCTTGATCAATTGGGTCAATGGGCTGAGGAGTGGCAGATGGAGTTAAATTTGGATAAATGTGGTGTATTGCATTTTGGTAAAACAAACAAGGTCAGAACTTATACAATTAAAGTAGGGCCTTGGGTAGTCCCACTGCAGCCCCCAGGTCCTCTCCTCTGCCCTGAACATCTTCAGCCACGTCGTGAAGCAGACTTGCTACCACAGCCACATCTCCTTCCTCAGTACCTGCCTACGGAACCAACTGATCCCACAGGGACTCCGGACTACATTCAGACCGGCATAATTTGGATCTGAATAGGCCAACCAGTACAGATTACAAATTCAAAACCACCAGAAACTATTCTCCTTCAGGATCCTCCGCTCCACACTCGCAGCCATGTGCTGCCACCTTATCTCTCGACAGTCAGCCTTGCCTCAACTGAGGGCAACACTCTCCCAGAACTGCAAAGGACCCCTGCTGTATAACATCCTCAAAAGATTTCACACACCTAACAAATGCTTTTTCTGCACAATATCGAACATCAAAAACTGTAAGTACAACAAACTTTGATGTACCCACCTCAATAATCGGGATTCCTCGACCATTCCAGAAGCATCCCCCAGCCTCAGGAACTGCTCGGACACCATCAGCCATGATGCCGTGCCAGCCACCATCACCGCGGGGAACTATAACATCATTTCCTCCCTCGCTGCTCGACAGCCCGCAGCTACAGCTGATCATGCCTTCTCTGTGACCGCTGGCCAGGCACCTGCTGCTGTGACCGCTGGCCAGGCACCCGCTGCTGTGACCGCCAACCAGGCACCCGCTGCTGTGACCGCTACAAGATCTGCTGCTGCCGAGACCAATGCAAGGCCCAACCGGAATAACATTTCCAACCCCTTTTTCTGCAGCAGCCACTTCTGCCCCACTAATGCCACTCACCTGAACACCCCCAATACACCCCTCCCCCTGCGGATCCCACTGTTGCTAATTCCACCCTCTTCCACCCGAACCCAGGGTGAGCATCACTTTGATAAATGACATCACCCCTATTCCCGCCCCCACTACCACACCCCTCCAGTTACAGTCTCCACCCCCATTCTCCACTCCAGCCCTATACCAGGTCCTAGCTTTTAGCTCCAGCCCTGCTGAGTTGTCACCAACTCCCCCCTCCTACATGGAACAGTCTATCTTCCACAGTTATACTTGCATCACTCCCCATCCTTTTCTCCGCTACATTGATGATTGTATATCGGTGCCACCTTGTGCTCCCATGAGGAGATTGAACAGTTCATCAACCTCGCCAACACATTCCACCCCAACCTTAAATTCACCTGGACCATCTCACGCACTTCCCTCCCTTTCCTGGACCTCTCCATCTCCATCAACGGTGACCGACTAAACACTGACATCTTCTACAAACCCACTGACTCCCACAACTACCTGGATTACACCTCCTCACACCCTGCCTCCTGTAAAACTGCTATCCCTTATTCCCAATTCCTCCGCCTCCCCTGCAACTGCTCCCAGGAGGGCCAGTTCCAATGTAGAACACATCAGATGGCTGCCTTCTTTAAAACTGCAGTTTCTCCTCCCACGTGGTTGTTGGTTCCCTCCAGCATATCTCATCGACTTCCCACACCCCACCCTCCAATCGCAAGAAGGACAGAACTACTCCCCCCCCCACCCCCACCCCCACCCCCACCCGAGTCCTCACCTTCCACCCACCAACCTCTGTATACATTGCATCATCCTCCACTGTTTCTGCCACATACAAACCGACCCCACCATCAGGGATGTATTTCCCTCTCCACCCCATCCGCTTTCCGTAAAGACTGTTCCTTCTGCGACTGCCTCATCAGGTCCACGCCCCCCAACAACCCACCCTCCCCTCCTGGCACCTTCCCCTGCCACCGCGCCCACACCTCCCACCTCACCTCCATCCTAGGCCCCAAAGGAGCCTTCCACATCAAAGGTTCACCTGCACTTCCACATATGTCATTTATTGTATCAGTTGCTCCCAATGCTGTCTCCTCTACATTGGGGATACAGGATGCCTATTCGCAGAGCGCTTCAGAGAACATCTCTGGGACACCCACACCACCCAACCTCACCACCCCGTGGCCAAATACTTCAACTCCCCTTCCCACTCTGCCAAGTACATGCAGGTCCTGGGCCGCTTCCATCGCCACTCCCTTACTATCTGACGCCTGGAAGAAGAGAGCCTTATCTTTCGCATCGGGACCCTCCAACCCCATGGCATCAATTTGGATTTCACCAGTTTCCTCATTTCCCCTCCCTCCACCTTACCCCAGATCCAACCTTTCAGCTTAGCACCGCCCTCATGACCTGTCCATCTTCCTTCCCACCTATCATCATTACCCCCACCTCCTTCCACCTATTGCACTCTCCGCTACGTTTCCCCCTCTTCTTCCACCCCCCCCCCCCAGCCCCACCTCCCATTTATCTCTCCACCCCAAAATGTCAATTTTCCTGCTTCTCGGATGCTGCCCGACCTGCTGTGCTTTTCCAGCACCATACTCTCGACCCTTGTAGAACAGAGAAACCTAGGGATTCAGGTACGTAATTTGAATTTTGTGTCACATGTAGACAGGATGGTTAAGAAGGCATTTAGCACACTTGCCTTCATTGCTCAGACCTTTTAAGTATGAGAGTTGGGACATCATGCTCAGGTTATATGGAACATTGGTGAGGCCTCTTCTGAAGTACTGTGTCCAGTTCGAGTTACTCTTCTATAGGAAGGATATTAGCAAGCAGGAGAGAATTCAGAAAGGTGCTGGTAAGGTCACCATCTACTGTTCATTCCTAGTTGCCCTTGAGAAAGTCAAAGTGGAAAAGATGCATCCATAATGCGGTTTGTACGGGAGTCCAGGATTTTAATCTATCAATGATAATAGAACAGAGTGTAGAATGTAGAATTAGGTTTATTGTCACATGTACTCAGTGTGTAGAGGAGAGCAGTGTGTATTAGGGAGAACAGTGAAAGGTTTACAATGTCGTCCTGCAAGGCGCCATTTTAGGTAAAAGTACCTAGGTACAAAATAGACGGATAAAGAGACTAAAATTACATTACCTTACAGTTAATTGTAGTATAATTTAGGAAAATAAGAACTAAAGTTAAAAAGGTAAACATTAGAGCCTTTCTATAAAGGGCCTGAGGTAGGTCAATGCAGGGGCCTTTCACACATGGTCGGACCAGGCTCTCGAGCCGCTGACCACCTGCACCAGTCCCAAATCCAACATCTGTCCTCACTCTGGGCACACTTACCAGCCCACTCCTCTCTGGGCCTCCAGCCCACTGACCGTTCCTGGTCTGGACCTCCAGCCCACTGACCGCCCCTGGTCTGGGCCTCCAGCCCACTGACCGTCCCTGCTGTACTGATGATGTCACTGTAGCTCCAAGGTACTTTTTTTAACAAAACACTTAAAATAAAAGCCTAGAAGAGAGAAGAAGAATGAGAAAATAAAGATAAAGCAATAACAAACTGAATGGACAGGCCCCGGATGCTGCCTACTCTGTCATTGCTATCTGTTTTTTTTAAATACAGAGGAACCTCGATTATCCGAATGAGACGGGTGGGGAGTATTTTGTTCGGATAATTGAATGTTCGGATAACACAGTTTAGCCAAGTGTTGGGACTTTGCGATTGTTCATATAATCTGAAATTCGGATAATCAACATTTGGCTATTTGAGGTTCCTCTGTATATGTGATATATATCCAGGCCACAATAGTGTTTGACTGAGGGAACTTGAAGGTGATGGTGTTCCATGCTCTGTTCACAACGACTGTTGCCCTGTGGTCACAAGATTGGAAGTTGCAGTTATGATGATGCTGTCACTTTAAAAAAGGTTATTTTGTCCATTTTTTAAAAAGAGGTGCCAAGCAATTTAATTTAGCAATAAAAGAGAAGTGGTCAGTCCTCCCAGATCAGGTTTTTTTTTGTAGCTGTAGCAGTCACTAGATGTGAGAGTCCAGGAGAGTTGCAAGCTTCAGTAAAGAATTCCTCTGACTTCCTTCTGAAATCTCTCTCTGGATGTTGTTTTATCCTGCCTGTAAGAAGCTGTGTTTGTATTTACCTTTTTGCTAAGGGGTATGTTTATAAGATGTCACTACATTGGAACAGTTAATTAGTTGAGTTGCTGTATCTGGTCAGTTAAGCTTTCCAATAGATAAGTTATTCTAAATTCCATTTTCTTTCATTTGTGTTTCAACTGTAGTGTTTAAATAAATTCTGTTTTGCTTAAAGCCGAGTGGTTTGTCCAGCTGCATCACACCCACTTCATGTCTGCGTTTAAACTAAGTATAAGGTAGGGTCTAGGCCTCCTTAAAATATTTTGAGAGGTCTGACTTGGTCCATAACAGTTAATGATGTTTCATGGTTCTGCAATGTGTGTTATAATGCTGTCACCATGATACACCACGTTTGCAACATGTCAAAACCAAGAGGGTAAATCAACTTTTTTACTAATACACACTGAACCAATCCCTGACTGATGCTGAGTTAACTGATCTTGGAATTGACGATAAAAGGGACAATGACATTTGAGAGAACCAAAACATTCTGTTCCATTCCTGGTCACTATCCAGTGAGTGCTATAAATGTCAAGTTAGAGTGAAAAGCAGGATTGTATTTATCTGTGAAGCATCTTTTCTTACTTTTCCACATCAAATGTCAACAAACAGCGGTATCTCTGCCCTCTTAGTCTGATGCAAAAAGATTCTGTGCCAATTTTCTTGAAAAAAACGGCAGAGGAGTTCTTTCAGTGCTCTGGCCATTGTTTATCCTTCAGCTATCATCACTGAAACAGGCCATGTAACTATCATCACTGAAGCAGACTATGTAACATTACGTTATTTACATAATGTGCAAATTAGCTGCTATATTTCCTATATCATAAGTGTCTAATGGCACTCAAAAAGGTTATTAATCATTGTAAAACATTCTTGGATGTCTATAAATCTTGAAAGAAGTTGAGTAATTGCAATTTATTTTCAGACTTTCACTCATTCTCCACTCTGAAGTTGACACCCTCACAGTAGTCAGCAAGTTCAGATTGCAAAAGAGCAAAAACTAGATTACACCAACCTCTGATGAGACATGTGAATATCTCATTTTCCAAATGTTGCTTTTCTACAGAGTGGAGAGTATGCGGGTTATCTTTGGGACAGCAGTGCTGGAGTCGAACTGAAAACTGCCTTTCTTCTGGAGAACGCACACACCAATGGAAATGGGAAACCCTGTGTCTCCAAGCCTTACGTTGCATGTTTCAAGGTGAATGACCTTTTTCTGCCCCTTCCACAGCCTTGCCTCTGTGGTATTCTTAAAACAATTATGTTGGTTTCTTGCATAAATGTGAGCAAAGTCAAACCGTTGCACATGAGCAGGTTGACAGGGAGCTCAGGCAGGGAGTAACTTGGTACTTGTATCTCAGAGGAACAAGAGGCAATTTGATTGAAACGTATAAAATCATGAATGCTCTTGACAAGGTGACTATGGAAAGTATGTTTTCTCTTGTGAGAATCTAGAACTAGGAGCCCATAAGACAATTAGATATAGGAGCAGAAGTAGACCATTGAGTATGTTCCACTATTCAATGAGATTATGGTTGATCTGATAATCTTGAATTTCACTTTTCTGTTTTTATCCCTTTAATTCTCGATTCCCTTAATGATTGGAAATCTGTCCATTTTAGCCTTGAATATGCTTAACAATCCAGATTTGATACCCTCTACAGTAAAGAATTTCACAGATCCACAACCCTAAAAGAAAACAGTCTCTTCAACTCTGTCTTAAATGGGTGACTTCTTATTCTGACATTACATACTCTGGTCCTAGACTTTTCGTCATGGACAAACAACCTCTCCACATCTACCTTGTCAAACCCCCAAAAGTCCCCTGTCATTCTCTAAGCTCTAATGAGTACAAACCCAACCTATACAGCTCCTCATAATAAAATCCTCCAGTTTTGGGATCAACATTGTGAACTGTCTCTGAACTGCCTCCAATGCCATTAAAGTATTCAAAGACTTTACTTGCACTGCCTTTTAAGGAAGAGTCAAAGATTGTGGCGCTGGAAAAGCCACAGCTGGTTAGGCAGCATCCGAGGAGCAGGACTCTTGATGAAGAACTTATACTCGAAACGTCGATTCTCCTGTTCCTCAGGTACTGCCTGGCCTGCTGTGGTTTTCCAGCACCACTCTCTCTGACTCTGATCTCCAGCATCTGCAGTCCTCTCTTTCTCCTTTTAAGAAAGAGTTCCAAAGACTCATAACCGACTGTGCGAGGGACATCTCTGTCGTTTTTGGGCAACCCTTTATTTTTAAACAGTAACATTTAGACCAAGGCTACTTAACAAAAGCTCATGGTGTTGACAGTGGTTTATTAGCATGGACAGAGGATCAGTTAACTAATAGAAGACAGAGAGTGGCTATAAAGGGAGAATTTTCAGGATGACACAGAAGGAATGCACACAACCAGCTTGTAAATCCTTCCAATACTTCACACCATTTCCAAAGGGAAGAAGATATCATGATTTGCAAACAATCCTGGAGGAAGTGGGTACTGCAGATGCTGGAGATTAGAGTCAAGATTAGAATGGTGCTGGAAAAGCACAGCAGGTCAGGCAGCATCCGAGGAGCAGGAAAATCACGTTTCGGGGAAAAACCCATTCCTGTTGAGTGGTGGTGCAGGCCAAATGGCCAGACAACTTATTCTCGTTTCTATGTCTTACTTTCTTAATGTACAATATACAATAGCTATATAGTGAGCTTGCTAATAAAAAAGATGTCTATCTACGTATTAATTAATTGAGAAGTGGCTATAATAACAATATAAGAGCAAGCCTGGGTTATAGGAGATATTATCTCATTCACTTTCCATGAAATGAGAGAAAAATTATCATAAGTCCATTGTAAATCAGTAAAGGAAACAGGGAGGAGTAATCCAGTATGAATGGGAGTTATGCCTTTACTTTTATACTTCTAATAGAGGAATGACACTATTGGCCTATGCCAATGTTTAAAGCTTTGAAACATTTTCTTTTTGATCGATACATGCTTAGAAATTCAAATAAAATGGTTGTGGAATGTGATGTTTTCCAGCCAGTGCTTTAACCCCCCACAAGCTATCTCATCCAGTCAGTACATCATTCCCTTTCTTTCTTCCTCATGTACTTCTCCATCTTCCTGGGATTAAAGTTAAAACTCACACAACACCAGGTTATAGTCCAACAGGTTTAATTGGAAGCACACTAGCTTTCGGAGCTACGCTCCTTCATCAGGTAATTGTCACCTGATGAAAGTTAGTGTGCTTCCAATTAAACCTGTTGGACTATAACCTGGTGTTGTGTGATTTTTAACTTTGTACACCCCAGTCAAACACCGGCATCTCCAAATCATTCCTGGGAATAGATTTCCAATGTTCACCTCCATGATTCATATTGGTAAAAAGAAATTCTCATAAATTTCAAAATGGATTGTTAGTAACTGTCTTATATTTACAGTCCCCAGACAAACTGTTTCACCACATTTTTATGCCAAATCCTGTACCTAATTTTAAAACCTCTGCTAGGTCATCCAATAGTGTTCTCATCCCTGGAGAATATAATCCAAATTGTTTTGTCTTTTTTAATCCTTTCATGGGATCTAGGAATTGCTGGCAAGCTCAATATTTTTGCTTATCCCTAGTTGTTCTTAAATCTAGGCTATTTCAGTGCCCAGTTAAGAATGTGCCATATTATTGTGGATCTGGAGTCACATGTAGGCCAGACCAAGTAAGGATGGCAGATTTTCTTCCCTAAAGGATGTTAGAGGACTAGATAATTTTTGCAGTAATCCATGATAAATTTGTGGCCACCATTACTGAAACTAACTTTTAATTTCAGTTTTCATTCTCTCCATTTAAATCCTAGCAACTGCCTGGGTGGGTTTTGAACCAGTGGTTTCAGGGTATTAGTGTGGGACTCTGGATTACTAATTCAGTGAAATTACACTACAACACCATCTGCCCTGAGACTTGTATTTCTGTTCCAATGTCATTCTCTTAAATCTGTTTTGTACCTTCGACAGCACTTCTTCTTTACTGTTAGTATGGAAAGAAAATGCTAAATCTACTCAAGGTGCTAGAAGTCTTTAATGCCATACAAACCTAACACAGAACTCAAACTGTTGCTGTTCTTGGCAGGCATTTTTACAAAATGAAAATTGTATCCAATCATACTTACTTTGGTATAATTAGTAAATGCTTTGTAGTAAAGCAGGTCCACATTAGTAAATGTAAAACTACTTTGGGCCTATGTCCCACAGTGGAAGAAGTAAACTCTTAGATTTCAATCTGCCCTCAGTTTGCTGACCCAGTCTGTTCACATGGAGTAGTCACTTGCATGAGACAACTGGAATGGCCTTAAAGCGACAATTGTTCCATTTTGTTGGAGAGGGGAGAGACGGGAGTGGTGCAAGGTGGTGATGAAGTGAGGGAAACTGACGTGGAAGGAGAAATTAATAGCATCCAAAATGTCTGTCTTATATTGCCTGAGAAATGCATCAATGAAACTCATAGCTGTTTTAGGCTGTGACTACAAACCTTTATATACCACATCCCACAACCTCAGGACATCACAAGGAGCTTTGCAACTAATGAAACAGTTTTAAAAGTGTAATCTCTTTTATTGTAGCAAAGATGGTCTGTGCACAGATCCCACAAACGACAATTTTCTTTTTGACAATCGTGTTGGATGAGAGATGAACATTATCAAGAACACTTGCAGCAATTCAATTCTTGTCATGGTACCTTAACACCTTTTACTTCAGTTTGAGAGGACAAAGTGAGTTTTGGGGTCAATGTCTCGACTGAAAGGCAGCCTCTCTGATACTTGGGTGCAGCATGGAAGGGAGCATTGCATGATCAGCCTGGAGATTTTGCTCACATTTCAGGAGTAGCATGTGAACTCACATTATTTCAGATTAAGCAAGAGTAATACCGTTTGAACACTTGAATTAAAAGTTTTCAGAGAAGAGAAAATAAGAGTCTCCGAAAAGTTATTTTTGTGGTCGTGTATGAATTTGTGAATTAGTGACTTTTTTTTTGTCTGACTGTAATCTCTTTGTGCAGAAACGTTTTATAAAGGTGACTCATTTTCAGAGTTTGTTTTCTCCCAGCCATTGAGAGGGAGTTTCCAACCCCGGTTGAACATATTCACATGCTTCCAGTAACTGTCCCATTCTGTTATGTTTGTTTGTTTCTGCAGGTTGGAACAATGAATGTTACCCTGGTAAATATCCATCTGAAAGGAGCAGTCCCTACGGAAGAGAAAACTCACACTGATAGCCATCATGTGTCACTGTTTACAGACACTCTTCAGGCAACCCTGAAAGGTAAAACACTGCACTCTTCCCAAAACAAAAAGCCCTTCACAAAACTTGGAGTAATTTCTTATGTGAAACCTTGGCCTTAGTGCAGCAGCAAGTTGGGTCTATAGTATGAAGTAAAGGGTTAACTGTACATTTATTCCAAGAATAGTTGCTGAGCACGTGTGTAAGGAGCTTTGTCATTCCAATCATGTAGAACTGGAGCCTGAATCTTTAGGGTTTCAGAAGATATGCCTAGTACTTTGGATGTTGGATATCTGAAATGAAGATAGAAAGTGCCTGTCAGCATCTATGGTGAGAGATACAGGTGAACATTTCAAGTCTAATATCACTTTTTGGAACTCGATGACACTGTCAGACCTGCTAAGTTTCTCCAGCTCTTTGTTTTCATTTTTTCTCTTACCATTCTTTGTGTACAGTTATGCTTAACAATGTTCATGTTCACTTCGAAGAATGTGGACCTGATATTACCACATGTACAATTGTTATTTCTTTTTCAATTCCTTGTGCTCCTGTCCTAAGGATGCGATGGTTGATTCCTGTTGATTCCTTCCCACCTTTCTGTACTTATCTGTACTAAGCATCTTTATACACAGGGGTACTATTATAGAATGCTATGTTAAGTACGACAAATTTGTCAGTCTATACACATAATTTCTGAGCTATTTAGTTAACTTTAATTGACAGTTAATATTGCATCAACTTTGAAGGATTATTTCAGAAAATGACCAGGTCACTACACTAATTCTAATGCTTTAAATACAGTATTTTTGGAAGCTATTTCTGATGTACAAAGCTATTGTACTCTGCATTGGCCATAAAACTGATCTAATTTTTCATTTATAGATGGCCAATATTACCTTTAAATCTGAAGAACAGTGGAATGCCCTTGGTGTTCTGGCCAATATTTATCATTCAAACAACATTACTATTGTTTTTTGCTTGCTCCTTAGCTGCAGAATTTTTCACAATAGTGGGGAATGTCACCTTTTAAAAATACTTTTTATTAACCATAAATTGCTTGAGTGAAGCCCCTGAGGTTATGAAAGATGTGGTAGAAATGCAGGTCTTTTCACAGACTTGGTATAGTTCAACAGTGACTACGCCAGCGTTGCATTATTTGCACAGGAAGGGGGATAAAAAAGCTGAGTGCATGAGTCTCCAGTGAAGGTGTAAGATTATTTTCTTACAAGGATGCTGGATTGCCTACACTGCCAAGCAATTGACACTTAATGGGTACTTTCTGGTGTTTTCTGGTATTTTTGATCAGCTGTAGTTAAACTGTTCAAGCTGAGAATCATTTCACTTGGAGAATCTCAAATACTTTGACATGAAATCAAACTATTTGTCAAACTTAATTTATTACATAGACTTCACTGCTACAGGTATTCCACCCCAAAGATGTGGTTTTGCTTTTCTTTTAAAATGTTTTTTCTTTAACTTAATTAACACCACTATAGACTGATACAACTCCCTGTTATATAAATTACTTGGATGAGAATTTAGGAGGTATAGTCAGCAAGTTTGTAGATGACACAAATTTTATGTTGATAGTGGACAGCGAATGTGGTTACCTAGCTATACAGCAAGATCTTGATCAACTGGGCTAGTGGCCTGAGGAACAGCAGATGGAGTTTAATTTAAATAAATGCAAGGTGGGTAGGTCTAACCAGGGGGTGACTTACAGTCAATGGTAGGGCCCTGGGAAGTATTATAGAACAAAGAGATCTAGGGGTATAGGTTCATAGATTCTTGAAAGTGGAGTCACAGTTAGACAGGATGGTGAAGACGGCTTTCAGCGTGCTTGCTTTCTTCGCTCAGAGTATTCGAGTTGGAATGTCTTGATGCAGCTGTAGAATACATTGGTAAAGCCACATTTGCATGCAGTTCTAGTCACCCTACTATAGAAGTGATTTTATTAAAATAGAAAGAGTGCAGAAAAGATTTACTAGGATGCTGCCTGGATTGGAAGGTTTGAGTTACAAGGAGATGCTCAAAAGGCTGGGACTTTTTTCCCCTGGAACATAGAAGACTGACAGTTGACCTTATACAGGCCTATAAAATCATGAGAGGCAGAGATAAGGTAGAGAGCCAAAATCTTTTCCCCGTGGTAGGGGATTTTAAAACTAGAAGGCAAAGGTTAAGATGAGACGGGAGAGATACAAAAGGGTTCAGAGGGGCAGTCTTTTCACATAGAGGGTGGTGAGTCTCTGGAACAGGCTAACAGTGGTGGAGGTGAGTACAATTTTGTCATTTAAGCAAGATATGGACAGGTACATGGATAGTATAGGATAAGTATGGAGGTATATGGACCAATTAGGAAAACTGGGTAGCATGCATAAGTTGTGTCGAAGAACCTCTTTCCATGCTGTAAATCTCTATGACTCCAATTGTAAATTTATAGTTTGTTTAGCCCCTTTTTCAATTCTCTTAAATGTACTAATTTAAACATAACCAGTAACAAAGTATTTGTTTTGAAGAAGATATTTTATTACCTAACTATTCCTGACAGTTGTTAAGAAAACAAAAGTAACATATAACTATAAAAAAATACAAAGGTTAAAAGTCAATATTGCTAAAAATAGATGAAAGTAAGGTCAGTCTATTAAAATTGTAGGCTTGTTAGTTTTTCAAATATTCTGTCTGAGGTGAAGAGATCGAAAACTTGAAAGTGGAATTAGCAACTGTGTTGACTTCTGAAGATGGAGGTTGCTTCCAAAAATGCTCTTGAGCAGAACAAGTTCTCAAAGGCTCCTTTATGTTTCTTTTATGACATTTCAGGTGATGGTATCTTGGTATCTGTTGAGAACTAATGCAGTCTATCAGAGATCATCTTGGTATCTTTCAAAACGGTCCTTTAGTCTGTCTTCAGCAGATCAAAGTTCAAAATGACTGCTGTTAACATTGATGAATCAGTTCCACAAAGTAGCATTTGTATTGCTGGAACTCCCCTTTAGGAGTCCTTCCAGTCTCCTGTTACTTCTTTCTCTGAAGCGTTGAATTCTCTTTATAAGGGCCTATTGTAACAAATACAGAGAAACTCAGCAGCTCTGTGAAGAGAGAAACAGAGTCAACAATTCAAGTCTGATATATCATGATGTAACACTTCTTCAAAACTCAATGGACCTATTGGGCTGATTATGTTGTTCAAGGGGTAATTGAATTCTAAATTGCTGCATTTTGAGTTGATGCTGAGGTAACAACCCAGCCATCTGTTTTTCCAGCTGAAATGAATCAATAAGGATAGCCATGTGACTCTGGGAGCCACTTTGCAGGATTCTGTATTTAGATGAGACTAGCCTTCTGTACAGAAATATATATGACACTTACACAGTCATGACAAAACTCACAATTTACAACTGGTTAATTAAACAGGCAAGCACAGTAACTAATAACTTAGACAGGGGACCAGCAAGAGTTGATTTACTGTTAACTACCACTAAGGATCGGGCTGGGTCCACTACTTTTTGTCATTTATATAAATGATTTGGATATGAACATAGGAGGTATAGTTGGTAAGTGTGTAAATGGCACCAAACTTGGAGGTGTAGTGGACAGTGAAGAAGGTTAGAGCCAAGAGAGTGTGGTGACGGAAAAGCACAGCAGGTCAGGCAGCATCCGAGGAGTAGGAGAGTTGACGTTTCAGGCAAAAAGCCCTTCATCCTGATGAAGGGCTTTTTGCCCAAAATGTTGACTCTCCTGGTCCTCGGATGTTGCCTGACTTGCTGTGCTTTTCTGGCGTCACACTCTTTTGGCACTGATCTCCAACATTTGTAGTCCTCACTTTCACCCAGCGAAGAAGGTTACCTCAGATTACAACTGGATCTTGATCAGATGGGCCAATAGGCTGAGGAGTGGCAGATGGAGTTTAATTTGGATAAATGTGAGGTGCTGCATTTTGGAAAGGCAAATCAGAGCAGGACTTATACACTTAATGGTAAGGTCCTGGGGGGTGTTGCTGAACAAAGAGACATTGGAGTGCAGGTTTGTAGTCCCTTGAAAGTAGAGTCGCAGGTAACTAGGATAATGATAGGTATGCTTTCCTTTATTGGTCAGAGCATTGAGTATAGCAGTTAGGAGGTCATGTTGTGGCTGTACAGGACATCGGTTAGGCCATTTTTGGAATATGCTGTGCAATTTTGGTCTCCTTCTTATCGGAAGGATGTTGTGAAACTTGAAAATGTTCAGAAAAAATTTACAAGGATGTTGCTAGGGTTGGAGGATTTGAGCAACAGGGAGAGGCTGAATAGGCTGGGGCTGTTTTCCCTGGAACGTCAGAGGCTGAGGGGTGAACTTGTAGAGGCGTATAAAATCATTAGAGGCATGGATAGGGTAAATAGATAAGGTATTTTCCCAGAGGTGGGCAAGTCGAGAACTAAAGGGCATAGATTTCGAGAGGAAAGATATAAAAGGGACCTAAGGGCCAATTTTTCACGCAGAGGATGGTGCATGCATGGATTGAGCTGCCAGAGGAAGAGGTAGAAGCTGGTATAATTACAGCATTTAAAGGCATCTCGAGGGGTATATGAATAGGAAGGGTTTAGAGGGATATAGGCCAAGTGCTGGTAAATGGGAGTAGATTAGGTTAGGGTATCTGGTCGGCATGGATGAGTTGGACCAAAAGGTTTATTTCTGTGCTGTACATCTCTCTGACTATGACTTGTTATGACAAAGTTTTAAAATATCATTATATCGCTATTTTCAAGTATGGTTCTAATCTCCTCCTGAATAAATGTTGCATTGTTGTATTGAATTTTATTCTCAGTTCAAAAACATTTAAATAATTGATTTTTTTAAAAAAGTCATACATTCTGCCTGCCCAGCTGCAGCCAACAGTTCACAACTTTGTTGTTCAGTAGCTGCATTCCAGTGTCTGCTGTTGGAGCATTGCAAAGACCAATTGGATCTCTTGCACTGAATTACATACCAAGTTGCTAACAGCCATCATTCATTCAGTTTAACAACCTCCCTACACAATGTTTGTTTGTTTATTAGAAAGACTGAAGACATTGTGTTTAGCTTGTGTCAAAAGCTTCATTTCTTTGGCACTGAATCCATTCATCTCCTTTAGACGGAACCAGATATTTTGAAATAATGAAATAAATAATTTTGAGAAATGTTTAGACATGCACAAGGCTTACAAGGTTACCAGCCATGTGCTGGAAATGAGATTAGAATAGTTAGCTAGTTGTTTCTGACTGGCAAAGATGTAGTGGGCTGAATGTCTTTTCCACTGCTGTAGTTCTGTATGACTCTATGTATGTAGTAGCACCTCTCAAGACCCCAAGATATTCCAAAGTATTTTAAAGTCAACTAAGCACTTTTGAAGTCACTGTTGTAATTTTTAAAATTTAACCTAGTCTTCTAATCCACCTGTTCTGAGGTATTACAATGCACCTCTGAAACAGGTGTGACTTAAACCTGGGCATCCTGCTCCAGTATTCGGTACATGAGGGCTTGTTAAAATGTTAATATCTTCAACTCTGATTGAAATCCACATCTTGCCAATCACTGAGATCATTTACTTTCACCTCTGTAACACTGGTCACATCATTCCTTATCTAGCCCTCTCTATTTCTGACGCTCACCTTTGTCAATTCTGAGTTACAATTGCTGCTGGCTTCCCTCGACAACTTCACCTCATACAAATAACCTGTGCTGCTGTCTTGTGTTGCACTGTGGGAGAACATGACCAAAAAACCAGTTTGTTCCTTCAGGCCAGGAGCAGGGAAAAGGTTATATCTCCTAAAACTTCTGTTATGAAAAGAAAATAGTAATACGGAGTCAAAACCAGATTCATGGATATTGGTGGTAGCTCTTTGCTGCTGAAGAGACAGAATTCTCTTACATATTGAATGCACCCTGGATTGAAACTGTTCCATTGTGATTGGCTGCATCCTACTAATAAGCCTGTCTCCTCTTGATAGAGCTGTTAATGACAATTGTTGGAATGATTTGTTTCATTTGTAGGTGAAAAGGACATTGTTATTTTGGGAGACTTCAATCTGTCACCTGATGTGAATGATTTTGACCTCCTAAGAAAAGAGAGATTCTTTCACTGTGTCCCAGCCAATACTTACACAAATATTAGCACTAAGAACCCTCAAGGTTCAAAGTCTACAGACAACATCTGGATCAGTCGCTCACTCAAGAAAACATATTCAGGTATGCATCAAATTTAATGAGGGCAATTTGATGGCCATGCAAATTGTATAATTTGTTCTTTTTTCCTTAGGTAAAAATTGTACAAGTCACAGGTAGATATGTGATTAAATTAAATTATTTGAATGCTCCTTTCTAACTGGCATTTTACAGAACTACACTTACAATGTAATGCAGTGGTATTTGGTGACTTGGAATAGGTGAACCAGAGTCCAGTATGCTTTATTTGTTTGCTGTTTGTCATGCATGTAAATGCTGCATGAGAATACAAATCCTCTTAAAACCATTCCACTCACCTTTCTCTTTACTCAGTGACGCAGTGAAAATTATAATCCAATTAAGAATCTAAAATCTGTGTGCAGTATGGTGGCTCAGTGCTTAGCATTGCTCCCTTATAGTGCCAGGGACTAGGGTTCATTTCCAGCCTGGGTACTGTCTGTGTGGAGTTGATACATTCTCCCCGTGTCTGCATGGGTTTACTCCAGGTGCTCCAGTTTCCCCCCACAGTTCAAAGTTTAGGTGCATTGGCCATGTTAAATTGCCCATAGTGTCAAGTTAGATAGATTAGCCAGTGTAAAATACAGGGATAGGGTGGAGGGCTGGGTCTGGGTGGAATGTTCTTCAGAGGGTCAGTGCAGATTTGATGGGTTGAATGGCCTCTTTCTGTACTGTAGGTATTCTATGATTTCCTGTCTGGAAATGGTGCAATCAATTTTTCCCATTTGTAAATTCCTGTGTCTGTATTTGTAATGGAAGTTGTAATCTATTCATGTAATGCTATAAATTACACCCTACCAGAAGTGCTGCTGTAGATCCCATAGTTGTCCATCTCCATGTTGCTTATACTTCAGAGAAAATCCATTGGTCTAATCAACTCTATTTGTCAAATGCCTGACATTTTGTTATTTAACATAAAATATCTATCATAAAAAGGAGCCATAACATAAAAGAAGGCCAGAATGTATACTTTAAGATAATGGTAAAAATTACATCTGCATTACTCAGCCCATCCTTCACTTCAGGTATCCAATCAGTCTTCACTCCCCACTATGTGATGCTGATACTGATGGATATCTTCTACAGTGCTGGTCAAAAGGTTCATAATATCATCTAATACACTACTTCAAACACAAAAAATTACGTACTTATTTATAGAACATTTTTTCTTTATAAACTCTTCAAAATCTTATGTTTTGCTTCCTATTATCTGAAGCTGCAGACTTGCTAAAATGCCATTTACTGCCCATCATCTGGTCCTTAAAGTCAATCATTTATGCATGAACCCAAATGATAACCAGTGCTTCTAAGATTATGATTTGTTATATTATATAAGGGATTAAAGGGATGTGGGGCTAAGGTGTATAGACGTTGAGGTGTTGATGTCCAGGGAGGGCAGACCAGGCTCCAAGGACTGAGTAGCTTATTCTTGCTTGTATATTCCACAGGGTTTTCATAGGTGAGACTGATTTTTATCCTGCCAGATATCCACACTGCATGTATTTCTGGCAACATGGTTTGAATACTATCAGCAAAGATCCCAGATGATCATTTAGTCATCACCTTTTGCTAGAAGCATTGCAGCATCCTCCTTTTTTTATCTTATCAGATTCTGCAAAGGTTATTTTCTCGGGATTTCAGATACACTCACTGTAATGACTGGGTGGGGAAGTAATGGCTCAGAATAGGTGTTAACCATGCTCTGTAGATGAATAAAGAGACATTTGTCAAGGTATTACTTAAATTGACAGTATACCATTCATACAAAACAAGTAAACTTTGGAAAACAATAATTTGCATTTTTCACGAAATGAGAAAACTCACCTTGCATTGCAGAACCATTATCAGAGGAACATACAAATTACGAGCAGGAGAAGATCACTTTGCCCATCAAGCCTGCTCTGCCATTCAAGAAGATTGTGACTAATCTGATTATTCCAAATTTTCATCAACCCCCAATCATCTTTTGTCATAGGTGCATTTTGCCTTTGAGAGTTCACCTTTAAGGACTCCTTGTGCTGTGTATATATAATGCTGTGACTCTGGCAGATAGTCTGCTGCAATGTCTACTTAACTTTTTAGCATGTTAATTAAACAAACCTACTGACATTATCGGTCTCTGATGAGAGTCTGATTTAAAACAATATCATTAACCTAAACAGTGGTAGAAAAAAAACATACTGACGAGACCTATTGTACTTGAGCAGTCATCATGGAAGTTAATCTACAGGTCGAACACATGGTTGAGATTGATAAATCATGTTGTCGTGCATGAGACAATCCTGGTTATCTTTGTTGTTACAGCACTAAGATTGTTGAAAACACAGCATGGCAGTAAGCAGACAAATCCTTCTCAAGAAGCCAGTTTAGCTCACTTGAGAAAGGCAAGTGATCAGATTGTGTGTTGATGATGCTGAACAAAGCAAAATCAAAGGCATATGATCAGGATGTCCACAAAATTCCCTCGTTCAGATGTAGCAGACTCCTAATAGAATTTAAAATGCTTTAAATGTTTTTCTGAGCTATGGTTTCTAGATTTGGATGTGCCTAATACAGAAAAATAGGCCATTAAGATTTGCTTAACAGCTGGGAATGCAGTTCTACATAGAGTCACCACATCAGGACCATTAGCCCAAGAGTTAAAAGATGCCAAAAGGTGTGGATCACATTAGAAAGCTAATTAAGGATCAGATTAAACTTCTATATTCATTGATTAAAATTTATATCACTTAGACAGAAGCTTACAGGATCCACTGACCACTTTATGAACAATTGCAGAGGAAAAGGCTCATTATATGATCTTTCTGGTAGGGAGCTCACCAGCAGAATTGTCGAGTTGGTGGTCACATCCAACAAGTAAGTTTTCCAGAAAGATTTGTTAGACAAACAAGAAGCTTATAGCATCAAAGAGCTACTGAAGAATGGACACAAATATGAAATGATACTCAAAGGTCAATGAAGCTTACAGATCCTAACTTTGAACTCAACACTTGATACAATAATTTGAAGACTCAAACATAGCAAGCCATGTGAAAGATGTGGTCTTGTGCATGCACCAAGAAATGCTTAGTCTCCAATCAAGTTTGCAAGGCAGGAGGCAAAAATGGCCATTTCAATCAATATATTAGAGCAAACACTGATGTAACTACAATGAAGGGTGCACCAACCCATAGAAGATGTGAACAGGGAGTATCCTCAAGTTGGAATAAAGACGATTCTGCCAGGGATGAATGCTGATTACCAAACTGAACCTGGTGACACACACAATAAGAAAGACTGCTGAGCACTTATTTCACACTGAATCATGTGGAAAACGTTCACATTATCACTATGACTAGGAGTTTGCCAAAATTCAAGTTATTTTTCTTCCAGAAGCTATAACATTGACATGAGGCAAGTGCCAATTTCCTACTCCTGTGACTTCCAAATAAAAGTGTACCAGACATGGAAAGCCCTCATGAAACCTATAAATGTAGATCCTTCAGCATACAAAAGTTCACCAATTCCATGTTCAGGAGCAATGGTGCTGGAGTGGAAGTATAATCAATCTTCCTGGGTGTTACAGATGTTCTATATCATAGACACCGCTGGGTCAGCTGTTGCAGATCTATCAGCATGTCATGACCTAACACTAGTCACAATCAATGGAAGCAGTGATGCCATGCGTGGTTTACTGGCCACCATGAATGAGTCCGCAGAAGTCATGACATTCTTTATTCCATTCTCAAAATACTGTTTTCACCAATTTCACTTTGGTCTCTGAGTTAACCAAGGTTTCTTTTAAGCTCACCTGGATTAAATTGCAACCAATGTTCAAGGATCTATCTGTATCGATGACATTGCTGGGTTAGGTAGAACAAAGCAAGAATATGACCATAATCTGCACTTATTGCTCCAAGTGGCAGACATTGAAGTTGTTCAGCAGTCAAATATAACAACAATGTCATGGATCATCTTTTTAATTTTCTTTGTTCCAATATGGGCTTACATCCTGATCCAAGTACTATAGAGGACATAAAAGTCATGCCAACTACTGAGACAATTTTGATCTTCAAAAATTTCTAAGTCTCTAATTTCCTTCCTGTTTTGCTCAAAGATCTTCATTACTAGTGGAATTATTGAGAAAGTATATTGCTTTACTGTTGCATGAGGACTGCCAGCACTGAAATAGTCACCATCAAAGGCATCAAATTCTCTGACCCTGGAAATACAACATATTTGAAGATGCCTTACTGAGCATGTCTACAAAAATCAAATTGTTTGCATCGGCTTCAAAAGCTTTCTCATGAGCACATTCCAATCACTCCGATATTGAGTGAGATCCATTAGCTATAGTTTTGAAGTTACGTTTTGTATGCCTCTGTAGTCTGCAAAAGATTTGTGGTAGCAACTGATTGCAAATTATTTGGAGATGATGTGGTGAAAACCATTGACCAGTGTATTGCCAAAACGTCAATGTTTCCTGATTTTAAAAATCCAAGGGTATAACTTTGAGATTCAGTATAAACCAAGTAACCTGGTGGTCACACTCCGCAGACTATCCAATCTGGTGAAAACAGAAGGTATATCCTGGGATCTGCAAGTTGATTTCATTGCAATAAAATTTTAAGATGTTCTCCAACTGACTTAGTACCTTTCACTGAATTCAAAAGTAAGCCACCAAGAGAAGGTACAGAAAAAGATTCCATGCTACAGAAATTATACAAAAACATTGTTGAAGGATGAGTTCATTCAATTCAGCATGTCTATGAGCACATGAAACTTTGGCTTTTTGGGATGAGCAAAGCATCTCCCAAGGTGTCATTTGTAAAGGAAGGAAGGTTATCATGCCAAAATGATTATGACCTGATACTGTTCAAAAACTTCACTCATGTGGGCATAAATGGATAAGAAGACTTGTAAGAGTTAGTATGTTGGCTTAGTATTGGCAGTGATTTCTCTACTTGTTAAGAACCGCAAGGTACATTAAGAGTATATGCCAAATCAGCACAAAGAACCATTAATACTGTATGAATTCCCTACTCAATCCTTGATCCCGAATTGCATTACATGGTTTTAATGTTCATGGAAATGGCTTGCATAGTTCTTGTTGACTACTTTTACCCCATCATTTGTCAATACGTCGAGTACAGCTATTACATACATTGAGTTGCATTTTAGATTATTTGGCATCCCTAAAGAGATTATTAAATATAATGCTGCACAATTTATTGGCAAGCCAAACCAGGACATGTGAGAAAAATGGATTATTGGTCTCACTGCTTCTTTACATTATCCCAGGTCCAAGATCTAGCTGATGGTATGATTCACAAAGTGAAAAATCTAATCCTCCAATGTCAACAAATGAAGCAAGACCTGCTCATTAAAACTTTGCATTTGAAAGCATCACCACTGAGTGTAATTATTCTGTCACTGGCAGAGTTCATGTTTGGCACACCAATTTACTATTATACTCAAAGTAAAGATGATAAACATGCCCAATAAAAATGTAGAATTATCAAAGTTACCATTGGGACTGTAAGTTTTCATTCAAAGTACCTGAGAACATACATAGTGACCAGCCAAGGTGAAGAGAATACTCAAAACCAAGATCAGTCAGTCAAAACTAACGGCAAATCAAGTCTGTTCTAGTTTCCCAATCATCCCTAGTCCTGTTGTGTAATGAGCAAGATTCCAAATACAAATAGAAATGACAAACAATAGCATTGACGACTCCTGCAGTTAATGGCACCACCAAACAAAGTCAGCATTCCAGGATACAAGTTTAAGTATAACATCTACTGGGTACCACAATACCCTATTATGAATGCAGTGTTTTGGAAAATACAGTTTTTGTTCTTTGAAGACTAGTTTTCATTCTTTCTAATGGAAGTGGGCAAGGGGACAACAGTCATTCAGTGTCAGGAGTAGCTGCTCATAGTTATTGGCCAGGATGGCTTAGGCAGGAAATCTCCTTTCCCCGTGCACCCCCTGATAAGATCCTTCAGTATCCTATATAGTTGTGTCTTACTCTTGCAAACATCATGAGATACAAGCCAAGCCTGTCCATCCTTTCCTTCTAAGTCAAACCCACCCCATCAGGTATTAGTCTAGTAAGCATCATGGCGGCACAATGGCTCAGTAGTTAGCACTGCTGCCTCACAGCGCCAGGTACCTGGGTTTGATTCCAAACTCGGTGCTCCAGTTTCCTCCCACAGTCACAAAAATGTGCAGATCAGGTGAATTGGCCATGCTAAATTGCCCATAATGTTAGGTGCGTTAGTCAGATGGAAATGGGTCTGGGTGAGATACTCTTCGGAGGGTCAGTGTGGACTTGTTGGGCCGAAGGGCCTGTTTCCACACTGTAGGGGATCTAATATAGTCTCTGCACTGCTTCCAATGCACTTGCATCCTTCCTTAAATAAGGAGCTAATCTGTACATTACTAAAAATGTGGTCTCACCAATGTCCTGTGCAACTGAATATAACTTTCCTTCTTTGTATTTAGTACTACATGCAAGAGACAGTAACATTTTATTCGTGATTCCTAATTATTTGTTGTACTGCATACTAATCTTCTGTGATTCATGTGCTTGGACATCCAGTTCCTCAGAGCTTTGCAATCCCTCACCATTCTAGTTTTTTTTTTAAAAAATTCTGCCAAAATGTATCATTTCACATTTTTCCACCGTATTCTCCATTTGCCGGATCTTTGCCCACTCACTCAGCCTATCTTTACCCCTATGTAGCTTTCTTATTTTCCCTTCATATATTACTTGCCTTGCGTCATCAGTAAATTCAACAACCATACCTTCAGTTCCTTCATTCAAGTCATTTCTAGAAATTGTGAAAATTTGAAGCTCCAATGGTAATTCCTATGGCACAGCACTTCTTACACGTTGCCAAACAAATATATAATCCAATTATTATACCTTTTTTTTAAACTAGGTCTGCTTTCATTGCATTACTAGTTTTGGCCCACTTTAATCCCTTCAATTGAATGTAAATTTATGACTGCTGCCGAAGGAGACCCCTTCACTATGAAGTCATCAATTAATCCCATTTTATTACATGATACTAAATCTAATAAAGCCTAATTTTGTGAATTCCTCATCCAGTCTACCTTTGCTTGTCCAAATTTTCAGTCTATATGTAGATTAAAATCACCACATGATTGTTGCTATACCATTCTGACAAGATCTCATAGTTTCTTCCTTTATTCTCTCTTACCGTGTGGTTACTTTGGGGCCGCGTATATTGCTCCCATCAATTACTTTTTATCTTTATCAATTTTTAATTCTACCAGGATCATTTCTTTTTCCTGGAGTTAGGTTGTCCCTCTCTCTTGAGCTAATATCATCATTATTTAATAGAGCCACTTCGTGACCTTTTCATAACTTGCTGTCCTCCTCAAATGCTATATATGTTTCAATATTCAGATCCCATTCCAAGTCATCTTGCAGCCATATTTCTGTGATGGTTTATAGATGGTATATACAGCAAACTTTTTGTTAAATATCCCTATGGGACCAGGAGTGTGCTGGTTGAACAAATATTCTGGATAATCAAGAGGTACATATAACTGCAGTAAATCCAGACCAAATAAAGGCTTGAGACAACAACATCCCTCAAAAAAAATCAATGTAAAAACATCAACACACATCCTAAAATTAGTATAAGAACACAGTTATATATATTTTTTAAAAACATTAGAAATTGAGGGAGACAGAGACTCCACAGTACTTTTGCACTCAACCTGAAGCTGGTTGGAGATGAAGTCGGTTCGTTCAGCTAATGCACCCTCCCACACGCAAACTGAGTGTAACACTGAAAGGATCTTCCCTAACCATACTGACTTGGTTACAAGCAGCGCACTTCACACTGTGACTTCCACCACTGCCACCATCTCTGCCCCCAATGCCCTCAGATATGGCTGTTCGGTGTGGCTGCAGCTGCCATTTCCTCTCCCTCCTTGTCTTTCTGGAGGACAATCCATGAAATCTGCTAACATTGCCACTGTCTGATCCTCTTGGTCCTTGGACTCATCGGTTTTCTCAGTCAGTATATTCTTTGCTGCTTGTTTGAGTCTTCCTTCTACACTGTCCCTTCACAGTGCCAGTGACAATGTCCATGCCTGTGTTCTCAATCTACACCTGCAGGTTTGTTGATCCAATGTAGAGCATAAATACTCAGACATTATAGTACATTGCAGTATTTGAGGTATTTAATTTTTGCTGGTTTTTCAAGAGTGCCAATTGATAAGGTAACAGTTAAATAAAGTTTGCTGTATTTTTATGTGAGGTACTGGTTAATCTGTTTTGTTTTGAATGTTATGTGCATTCAGGTGCAATAAAAGCTGACATTAAACTATATCAGCAGGTTTAAGGATGAGTGATTAATCATTTGGTCAAAGAGGTAAGTTTTAAGGAATATGGTAAAAAGAGCAGAGTGTGTTTTAGAGACATAATTTACCTCCATGTTGTATACTTTCATAAATAGTACTGATAATATTTGGTGCAAAAATAACTTCAACTGTTTGAGTTCAATTTTACTTCTGATTTAAATTTGACTTTGACAAGCAGTCTGATATTTTTAAGCTTTACCTTTTTTTGTTCAAAATTCAGATATTGCCATATCTTACAATGTCAGGTTAAGAAGAAAGGCTTCCTTTCTGTCTCTCTCTCTCTCTCTCTCTAAATATGTTTGCAATTTTGTTTTCCCTATGTTATGCAGGTCATTGGGCTGTTGTTAGGGAAGGTCTCACCAATCCCTGGATTCCTGACTGTTGGTCATGGGGTGGAGTTGCGTCTGACCACTGCCCATTATGGGCAGAATTCTACATAGACAAAGACTTAAATAGGAAAGTGCCATTTGGAAACGGCAGTGCAGTAACTGTTGAGCAAGCCGATGGGAGCACGAAGGATGAACGGTGACACACAAAGGCTGTGTATCATGTTGTTACTGGACATTTATGTGTCAATGAAGCCAGTTAGTGACTGAATGTGAAAGCATCTAATCTGCCTTTTTTAACGATTAAGTTGTGATGTGATTTATTTCTACTACAATAAGTATGTAATAGAGAAATGTAGTCAAATGTTCTTTTTTGGTGGGGAACTGGAGTAAGAAGAGACTTTTAAATTGAAGGAAAGATACTTTATGCCAAATGAAATGGCAATTTAACGTAATGTTATTAATATACCCTATTTTGAAAAAGAAAATGGAATTGTGTTTAGTTTCTTCCTTCTGTCTTTCCAGTTCAAAAAAACTTCAAGGTACTGCACTATTCAATTCAATACCACTGATGTAGCTTGAATTCAGAAGCTAAATACAAAAACTACAGTTGCTGCTGGTATTTTGTGCTTTGGATAACACATTATATAAAAGGTTCAATTTGTACATAAATCTTCTCAAAATAGTAAAACAAAAAAATTTATTTTGTGATTATTGCACAGAACTTTAGGATATATTGTTCCTATTCTGATATTAGCAATACAAAAAGAAAAAAAAAATCTATTTGTACTGATCTTGTATTGGTACAGTACTTTATGGAGAGTGAAAATGTTTGGTACGCTAAGATTGCGTCTGTTGCACATTAGTAACATACTGCTGGGGTAATTCATAATTTGCTTGAACCCAGGGAGTTTTAAGGGATGAGTCTGCATTCTGCAGTAAAATGGTGCTAGCACAGTGGAGCTAGATCCACAGTCTGACACTTGAGCATTGACTGTCTCCAGTGCGCCTGTGACTAGAATACCGAAATGGTACCATTTATGACAATTACTATCATTACAACTTGTAATATGAGACTGTATGTTACTCTGAAATTGCACCTTTGATTAAAAAGCTAATAAACTTAACCAATGTGAGCAAATTGTTGATGCACCTGTCATTGTTGAAGATATGAAGATGATTAAAATACTTGTCTGATGCTGATTACAAAATGTTACCATTTAAGCATCAAAGTGACCTCTTTATTTCTGAAAGAAAGAAAGTGCTCTCTTTGTCTTGCACAGCCTAGTGTCAAAAACTCAATGTAAGTTAGGAATGGGTTGTGACTGGTTAAAGCTGTTGATCCAGCAAGAAAAAGAAAATTGAGCATCATGCTTACTTTATACCGAAAATATCAAAGAATTGAGCTTTAGTTGAAGGGAGAGTTGGCAAGCATTACAAATGCCATGAACTTTTCCCAATATTAAAAGGGACTTTTTTCTGATTTCGTATTGTACAATATATTGAAATATTGTATCCCTTATATAATTTGAAAGCAAGGATGGAAAAACAAAAGCATTGAATAAAAGGCAAAGCAAACACTCCTGACCATGTCCTGTCCACCCCTTGTTTTGTATCCTGTCTCCCACTCCCAGTCCTTATCTTACTCTTCCCCCACACCCTTGACCCCGTCCTGTCTTCTCCCTTCTCACCCTCAATGTCCCAGTGTCCTAACTTCTCCTGGTAGAGACACAATCCTGATGCTTTGTTGTCCTGTTTCATCTCTCAGCAACCAAGGCTGCTTCTCTTCAGTCCTTGAGTGTGGGGTCTCTGCATATTCAAATGTTGTGGACGTGCCAGTCTGCAGTACTCCCAGCTTGAATTGAGCCACTTCATATTGAGTGATTTTCTAATAGATAATTGTTCCCTTGAGGACACCATTGTTATAAAGTCTTGTCCTCCAGAAATACTTGATATATTTTGTCATTGTTTTGATGGCCCACGCTGAATTAAATTTGCATCCAATTTTGGATTTAATATGTGATATCATTCTGAGGGTAGCACAGTAGCTAATATCTGGTGGGTTGTTCTTAGCCTCCTAAACAAATTGGTATAGCAATTGAATGAAACTCCTCAAAATTAGCTCTAACCTTTTATGAGCATAAAATAAGTAAAATTTCCCTTCAGTTTGTTAGCACTCTTATTCTTAAAACTTATTTCGGACATATCTCCATTTTACAAATGCCATCTCAACAGAAGAAAGCTACATTATTGATAGCTACAGAGGCAATTGTTCTTTGTATCATACATGTCCCTCTGAATGTGAACATTTAGAAGTTTAAATGCCTTATAAAAAATTCTGCTCTTCTATTATTACAACAAAGGTGAATAATCTTACAGTTCTGTACAGTATACTGCATCTTCCACTTTGTTGCCCATTCACTTGGCCTGTCAAGTCTGTATCATGGGTGTTAAGATTGAGTAGGTTGCTCTACTACCCTTTAGGAACTGATCTGATGACATGAATGTGCCAGGAGTGCTGCCAATGATGTTGAGGAAAGGTACAACAGGAATCACATCACTACAGATCTCCCTTGTTGAAATGAGGTTCAGATGCCTTGGAAGATCTGGGAGTGCCTTTCAGTATACATCAGCAGAGTTGTCCAGAATGGTTGTGGTCTACTTCATAGAGCATAGCACTGCAGACGGCACTAAAGCTGTAGGCAGGAGAAGTGCAGGCAGTTCAGCTTCCAAGAGGGAGGGAGAAGAGAATGAGCTAGAGTAAGAGGAGCATGATATGAGCATAGTACTGACAGAGAAACCTGTGACAACCTCATCGATAATTTACAAACCTGATGTCATATTGCACTGTAAACCTAACCCCTTTGGATCTTGCAACCCATCAGAAAACATTCCAACAACTATAAACAATTCCAGCACAAGCATGCAGTTTGCAAATGTTCATCTGGGGACACTGTTCCTATAAAGCTTTGTGTTCATTGTGTCAAAGGAGACAACAATGAAGAGTACAAAATAATATAATGCAAAGAAGGTATCTCAAACAGCCAAGTGAATTCAAACTAAGAAGTTTTCTTTAATCCTATGTGGTTCTACCCTTGTGGCTTCAGAAGCTCTGGAGACAGACTGTTTATTTCTCTGATGTAACGAATGAGATATCTCTGATGGAAATCCTCCTGTATCCATCAAAGACTGTCCTATTCACAGATGCAGACTTGGTCAATATGGCAGGAGGACATATTTGTTGTCTGACACAGGAAACAATAGGTATAAGAATTGGGTATACCTTGAGAAGAATCTTCAACCTCAATCTGATGGTCTATCTGAACTCTCTGGCTAAGAGAGTCGGAGGCAATGTTGCTGTATTTAAATGAGTTGTTGAGCAATGATAAAGACGAACATTGCAGTACAGGAACAAGCCCCTCAGTCCACCAAGACTGCATCAACGCAGGATGCCTTTCTAAACTAAAAACATTTTGCCTCCATGTAGTCCATCACACACTGTTCCCTGTCCATTCCTATATCTGTCAAGATGCCTCTTAAACATTGCTATTGTATCCATCCACATCACTTCCTCTGGCACTTTACCACCTGTGTTAAAAAAGCACTTGTTTCTCATCTTTAAACTTACCCCCTTTTACCTTAAGACTATATGCTCTAGCTACCTCTACTCCAGTACCTAACAATGTGTATACAGTACATGAGTGCTGGTGTAGGGCGTTTGTGAGTCATATGTGTTATGCTCTCAGGTAATGGTAACACTGGACCAATCAAATCCCATAGTGGAGCCTGACCTGATTGATGATAAGTTTTATTTCTCTTCTTATTTTGTTATGGAGGTCAGTCACTCAGGATATTCATGAGAGGCTACTTTAACAAAATGAAATAACATTTATTATGTACAAAACATAAACTATATTACACTAGACAAAAACTAGTGTAACAATCACATTAAAATTATCAGAAAAAAGATCTATCCCATTTACCCCAGCAATAACCAAACCCCAATGAAAATTCACCCAATTTCCATGCTAAATTTTCTTGCTCAGCTAATGTGGCTTTAATTTGTTTCCTTTCAGCAAAGTGCTGTCATTCATTCGAGAGGACAGAGTGTAATGTATCCAAATTTTCTTTTGGTTAATGTCTCTCCATAAGACCTTTTAAAATAAGTTTCCAACTCAGCTCACATATTGCCTGCATCCATGTTGACTCTAGCCTGACCAATTTTGCTATTCTTTCTAAATGTTCAGTTATCACACCCTTTATATTGATTCTAACATCTTCCTCAATATGGACATCAAGATAACAAGTCTCCCTCCTTTAAATAGCAGAGTTATATGTGTTACCTTCCATTCAACAGGAATCTTATAACAGGAATTAACTTTACTTCTAGTTCTTTTACATGATTCTCCATTTTGATGTTCTTTGACTTTGATGCCATTGCCTTGTCTGGGTATTTGTTTACTATTCTCCACTTTACTCATTTTTCTTTCTGTCCCTTTATGTGATGTTCAGTAAGGGGCCACATAAAGGGATATTGCACGAGAGGAGCTCACTGCATCATGGGTAACATTTTAGCATGGATTGAGGATCAGTTAACAAGCAGAAGACAGTGTCAGGATTAATGGGTCTTTTTCAAGTTGGAAAGACATGACTAATGGAGTGCCATAAGGATAAATCCTAGGCCCTCAATTATTTATCATTAATATTAATGACTTGGAGGAAAGGACAGAATGTAATGTATCCAAATTTGCTCATGATACGAAAATAGATGGGAGAGTATGTTGTGATGAGAGATATAGATGGGAATGGGCAAAAACTTGGCACTAGCATACTGTGTACAGATATGGTTTCCATATTCATTACATGATATTTTATCATTGGAAACAGTTCAAAAGAGATTCACTAGGGCTGACACCTGAGTTAAAGGGTCTGAGGTATTAAGAATAGCTAAACAGGCTAGGCCTTTATTCATTAGAGTTCAGAAGAATGAAGAATAATCCTATTGAAACATACAAGGTTCTGAGGTGGGCATATCAGGGCGTATGTTGAGAAGATGTTTCCACTCGTGGGGGAATCTCAAACTATGAAACATAATATCAGAATAAGGGGCCATTCATTTAAAACTGAGATGCAAAGGAATTTCTTCTCTCAGATGTAGTGCGAGTTGTTGAGGCTACATCACAAAGTATTTAAAGAGGGGCTAGGTATATTTTTGAGGAATTGACAGCTAGGAGGAGCTGGCACGAAAGAGCAGTTGAAGCCTGGGGTAGATCTTATACAATGGTGCAACAGCCTTGAGGGACTGAATGGCCTATTCATTCTATTTCTTATGTCTAATGACTTATAGGCAAAAGCCACAACATCCAACTAGTTAGTTCATCAGCAGGTACTTTAACAAGAGAAAAGGTTTTGATTTCTCTGAGCTGAGAAATCTGAGCAGATAATGGAGCAGGTTATAATATCAAAGTTTATTAATTTTTTTCAAAAAAAACCTCTTCTAGAGAAAGAAGTGTCATGATATCAATGCACTGCCAAAAGACAACTTAACATAGGATGCCATTGTAGTTGGACAACAATATCTGGAAGCATTGGTTACCATTATTACCATGGTAGCAAGGATGCAGAAAGTTGTGAAGAAGTGCAGTCTGTTGCATCCACTGTGAGGTTGTTCTGTGTTCTACATCTTTGCAAGTCATGAGCTGCAAAAGAACACTGGGCTCATCCATGCAAGAAATCTGATTCCAAAGATACACCTAGAGGTCACAATGGGTCGTAAGCAAGCAAAATTAAATGTGCAGCATGATGGCAATGCAAACGAAGAGTGCACCATTGACAGACATCAATTCAAAATCACATGGTGTTAGCAGTAAGACCAACTAGAGTCAAGATTCAGAGTGAAAAAAAACCTTCAACTAGAAGGCTAACAAGTTCCCATCATTGTGAACATGACTTAAATTGGGTGGCATTTTTTGTTCAGGCTGAGTGTGGGGGGGCGGGGGGGCGGGGGGGGAAGCAAGAGGGACTTCCACATGTGAGTGGGGCAGTTTATCCTGCATGATTCAGTTTGTCTCAGCTCATCAAATATTCACTAGTGAGTAAAATGCTAAATTGGGAGTGTGGTGCTGGAAAAGCACAGCAGGTCAGGCAGCAGCCGAGGAGCAGGAGTATTGACGTTTTGGGCATAAGCCCTTCATCAGGAATTCCTGACCGGCTGTGCTTTTCCAGCACCACACTCTCGAAAATGCTAAATTGTGCTAGTGGGTAGACAGAAAGCTCTGCCCCCACTGGTCACAGGTGAAACTGTAATGCACTGCAAAGTAGATGCAGTTTCATCTGGTAACCTTCCCAGAATTCCAACGTTAACATGAAAGAGAAGCTTAGGAGCAAGCTAGATGATGTCAAACTCAGTGATAATATCCATCATGTACGTCATGTACAGTTCTATCATGCTGATAGCCTGGGATGAAGGGTTTGACTTATTAAGAACAGCTAAGCAGGTTAGACCTCTAATCCATTCTCACTACCCTCATGCAGATCCTCCGTTCTGACAAAGGGTTACTGAACTTGAAATAATAATGCTGTTGCTGTCTAAAGAAGCTGTCAGATCTGTTGAGTTTCTCCAGCACTTTCAGTTTTTATTTCAGATTTCCAACATCTACAGTTCTTTGTTTTATTTTACATTTCTACCATGTATGCACTAAAGACAGATGGCACAATCAGATGGTGTGGGTATGATCAGACCTAAGATGTCTAATCCCTTCTTTGAAGAGATGCTCACACAAAATTCCAACATTAGAAAAATTGATTTCCAAATTCATGGGAGTTAAATTGTTTGCCAAGCTGCAATGCCAAGCAATGATATCAATTGGCTTGTTTGGCAAATAAATCTCTGAAATGGCTACTTTCAGAAAACCATTTGGAAGGTGTTGGTTTTGAGTGTTTATCTTTCTGTCTATCTGTTCAAGAAACAAATAAACAGAATTATACCAAGTATTCTTGAAGGCATATAAATGATATTGAGGTAACAGGCAAAATCAGAGAAGATCATAGTTGAAATTCTGCAGCTCACTGAAAAGAACATGACTAAACAATAAGAAGTGCTAAGTGAATGCAAGTTGGGACAACATTTTTGACTATCTGTTCAGGTGTTGGGATCCATCCTGACCCAGACAAGGTTGAAGACATGTGCCTACTCCCAAGAAAAGAAAATGGTAGAGTTTTTAAACTTCCTTGTACAATGCATAACAAATGTTTCTAATAAAGAATCACTATTAAGATAGTTCTTGAAAGAAATGTCCTACATGTATGGCAGGTGAACCATCAATCAATCAAACCAGAATTGTCGACAGAATCTTAAATGCTAGAATACAAAAAGACAGTCCTAGAAATGGATGCATCTCAGAATGGGCTAGGAGTGTGCATCTGCAAGAAGTCAAGACGTTTATATTTGGATCCAAAAGTTAATCAGAAATGCAATCCAATTATTCCAAACATAGACTGTGAAACACCTGCTGTAATACTTGGTAACATAAGATTCCATCAGTGCCTGTTCGGTAAACAATTGACTGCGAAAATTGTGTGGATGTGCCTGTATTTGTGATAGTATATAGGTGTTTTGCTGTATACCAATGACGATACAACAGCTCTCAGCAAGTCCAAAGTTGTCACTTGGGCTGATTTTATTGAGATCATTGTCAGTATGTATTAGATTTCCAATGCTCAACTTTGGCGATGGTTTGGCAGCCTTGTCAAAATGAAATTTGGCTTTTTGTCATTTCAACTTGATGTCTTCACTCACACCTATTACCATGTCTGGCTTCAGAAACTTCTTTGCTATTGAAAGAACAGCTTTGGTGCAACTTGAAATTAGTCTTTGCACTAGACTACTGTCAATGCTTCCATTAGCTTTGTTTCTGCACTCCAGGATTGTTTTATATATATCTGAGCCAAGTTTGTTAAATATCTTAATGATTCCTTTGGTGACTTTCAGTGTCATCTTAGTTTTTCAATTTGACTGGGGATATGGTAGCAATGATGTGTGGTGTTGTATTTACCAATCCTTTATGAAACAATTGAATTCTTCATTAATGAACTGAGGGCCAATGTTGCTCATCCTTGTGTCTGGAATGCTATAACAACGGAAGTGTGGTTTCAGGCATTCTACAGTCTCTCGAGTAATAGTTGAAGTTAGATTATCTACCTCCATCTCTCAATAGTCAGAAGAGTAGACCAAGTGACAAGATAATAGTTTCTGCAAAAATAAAAATATCTATTTCCATTGACCCATGGTCTGTGCAGAACATCATCTACCTTCAATGGTTTATAACTTGGTACTCATTACAAACACTGCACTGACTGGTTATAATGACCAAACCATTTAAGATAATTATTTAGCTTCATGATGTGACTCACTTATGCTTGCTGGAAGTTACAAATGTTAATGGGCAGGGTTCAGCTCTCTGCAGATGAAAATAAGCATGTCCAGGCCTTGCAACTTTTTCAATTAAAATAACTTGCCTAACAACTGGTAACACCTTGAACAATAAGAATTGACTTGCCTTTTTTGAATATGAACAAAACGTTGGTGGAGAATTATCCCTGAAATATTCTACAGGGCACAGCTTCAATTGCAGTCAGCATGCCAAACAATTGATACCCTTTCTCACATGCAGTGTAAATTGATGTTCCCTTTGAAATTTGATGTTCTTCATTTGTCCAGCTACATACAAGATGAAAAGCTTTGACAGCATGCCTCTTTTATCGGAACTCAGGCATATATTTAACTTTTTGAATAATTTAGCTTGTGATTTTAAAATCACTGTACGGCTCTCCTGAGGCTTTGATGCTGCGCTCTTTGACATACTCACCACCTGTGAACAACTTTCCCTACTTCATAATCTCAAGCTGCCACAAAATTGGTACTTGTTTAGCTCCCTGGTGATTTCATCACACTTAGCAAACATGTTCCTGGATCTCACTTCATGAGCTGATTCAGGTGGAAAGGACTGAATGGCCTCTTTCTGCACCATAAGACTTCTGTGATAGCTCTGCCTTTCTCTGTAGCTCCTAAACTGCATTACTTCAGGCTTCTTTGGCATAATAATTTTTGGCTATGCTTTTGGCATTGTGCTTTCTCGTGAAAAGTCCCATGGGATTTGATTCTTGTTTTTGCTGACTTTTTCACAGCAAATGAGTCACACTGGGAGGATTGCCAATTTTGGGTGGAATGTGAATGAATTCAGCTTGAAATTCTCAAATGCCTCTTCTGAGCAACAGCACTCCGGAATCAAGAATCCCAAAGATTCATTCAAGTGAAGAAAATTATCCTCACCTCTATTCTTTCTTTGCATCCATTTGCATCCCTGTCTCAAGACAGGGGTCAGAATAAGTTTGATCCTTCAATGATTTATCAGTCTGCACTTAATCACCATCAGAATTTCCACAACAGCAGAGTGGTCATGTTCTTTTGTTGATTAAAATGCCAGTATGCACAAGCTCACCAGCACAGCATCAAGGCCCTCAAGAGTACTTCCATTACTGGGCGGCACGGTGGCACAATGGTTAGCACTGCTGCCTCACACGCCAGAGACCCGGGTTCAGTTCTGTGTGGAGTTTGCACATTCTCCCCGTGTCTGCGTGGGTTTCCTCCGGGTGCTCCGGTTTCTTCCCACAGTCCAAAGATGTGCAGGTCAGGTGAATTGGCCGTGCTAAATTGCCCATAGTGTTAGGTAAAGGGGTAAATGTAGGGGAATAGGTAGGTTGCGCTTTGGCGGGTGGGTGTGGACTTGTTGGGCCGAAGGGCCTGTTTCCACACTGTAAGTAATCTAATCTACTGCTATTATTGGTGGGCCACTTCATCCTATGATCCAGCTGACTGAGTGCATCTGAATAATCTGCCTGCGGTTCCCGTGCCTGTCCATATATTTTTACAAAATCATTAATGACTGGGAATATGGGATCAGCTTCTGCCTGGGACTGAGCAGCTGCCTGGTCTCCAGCAGTCCTTGGAATTTCAGAGACCTGGATGCTCCTTCCTTGATTAATTGCAGAGTTATGTCAGCGATGTGTTCTCCAGAATGTGGTCCTGTCATTGCTCTGTGGCAGAGTGCACTGAAAATCAAACCCCACTACTCCTAGAGCCATGATAAATGTGAAGCTTTGATTAAACCAACAAGTTGCTCAATTTACCTAACATCCAATTCAGGTTAAAAGAATATGCACACCTGGCTTCTTCCATTTTTTTAACCAATGGCAAATTGGATTGTTAATTTATACCTCCACAACTTAAACTCATCGATCCTTAGCATTTGCATACACCAACAAACAGATACAGAAAGAGACTAGACAAGGCATAGACTTGGTGGGTGTTGATGAAAATAAGTCAGAAGCACAATTCTGGCACCAAAGCAGATCACAGACATTAATGAGCTGTATTCTTTAAGCTTTCTTTCGACTCCTTTGATTTTTTTTGCTCATGTGCAAGGTTGTTCATATGCGGTTCTCTATCTTTCATTCACTAGTTGAGGTTTTGTTCTTTCAGTACCTCTGAAGGTGGTTTTCTGTTCAACAGGAGATTTGTTATAGAGAAAGATGAGGAAGAATAGTTAACTTTCGCTTCTCCAGACAAAAGGGAGAGACAGTGAGGAGAGAATAAGTTGTCACTGGTGACAATGCGTGAGCAGCACAGTGATACTCCTGGGGTTAGTTGGTCAGTGAGGCCTCTCCATCGCCAATTGAGCAATTATGCTGTTCCATTTGTAGGAATGAGGAGTCTAATGTTTGTCATCTACCCACCAGTCATGGACTGTCAGCCTGTGTGGGCCAGTACTTCCTGCAGTGAGGCAAAGAGAGGGATTAAATATGATGGAAGTGGATGAAAGATCAGTTGATGATGACACAGGATAGATAAGGATTATCACCTGTGATTGACTAGGAAGCACAGAGTGCAGGCAGTTCAGTGGTTTGGGAGAATGAGCTGGGGGTGACAGTCATTAGGTTGACAAGACATATCCAATATTGAGGGTTGTAATCCAATATCCTGATAAGATGTGGGTGCTGGACAGTGAAGAAGCTTATTAAGATTACAAAGAGATCTTGCTCAATTGGGTCAATGGGCTGAAGAGTGGTAGATAGAGTTTAATTTGGATAAATGTGAAGTATTGTATTTTGGTAAAATAAACAAAGGGAAGACATATACAATTAAAACTACGGTCTTGGGTAATGATGTAAAACAGAGCGACCAAGGGGTTCAGTACATAATTCATTGAAGTTCGCTTCATATATTGATAGAGTGAATAAGATGATGTTTAGCATGCTTGCCTTCATTGCTTAGACCTTTGCGTATAGGAGATGGGACATTATGTTGAGGTAGTACGGGACTTAGGTGACACCTCTTCTGGAGTACTGTATCCAGTTCTGGTTTCCCTATGGTAGGAATCATATTATTAGGCTGGCCAGGGTTCCGAAGAGATTTACCAGATGTTGCTGGTACTGGAGGGTTTGAGTTATTAGGAGAGGCTGGATAGGCTGGCACTTTTATCACTAGAATGCAGAAGGTTGGGAGGTGACCTTATAGAGTTTTATAAAATAATGAGGGATATAGATAAGCTGAATAGTAAGTGTCTTTTCCCTAGGCTGGAGGGTTTCAAGACAAGGGGGCATATTTTTAAGGTGAGAGGAGAAAGATTTTAAAAAGACATGAGAGGCAATTCTTATGCACAGCAAGTGGTTAGTGTGGAATGAACTTCCTGAGGAAGTGGTTGATGCAGTTACAGTTACAACATTTAAAAGACATTTTGATAAGTAGATGAATAGGAAATGTTTGGAAGGATATGAGCCAAGCGCAGGCAGGTTGGACTAGTTTAGTTTGTGATTATGGTTGGCATGGACTGGTTGGACCAAAAGGTCTGTTTCTGCGCTGATTCTATGACTGTGAGCATTTGCATCCTTCCAATTGTAGCCTCTTGAGCATTCCTGATTTTAATTGCTTGCTGCAGTGTTTGGGGTGCCTTCGGCTGCCAAACTCCTATTTTTGGAGTTCCTTCTCACTGCCTTTGCAACTCACTTTCCTCCTTTAAGACTCTCCTTAAAACTACTCCTGTGACCAATTATTTGGTCATCTGCCACAAAATTCTTCATTGGCACAATGTCATACTTAATTCATAATGGCTTTTGGGCTATTTTATTATGCTAGATGTTATACAGGTACAAACTATTGTTATAAACCCAGTCATATCTAATTTAACAAATGTCTGACTTCAGAGGTTTTTACAGTGGGCCTTGTAAAAATGTAAATTATCAAAATTTTACTTTAAATTTCTAATTGAAAAAGAAGGAATTCAGCACATGTACTCTATGGAAAGAATAGTATTGTGGAATTTTCAATTTACTGCAAATAAATGGACATGAAATTGCGGTTACACTTCAAGGAATAATGACAAATGTTAGTTGCTGAAAATTCTGGGCCATTGTTGCAACCTGTTCATAGATGTGATTTTACGTACAACTTGAATGCCTGTCATAGATCCTACATCTTCTCTTCAATCAAAGATTTACAGCCCTCCAGAAACTATTTGTCTTTTCACACTCAAGTTTCTGAAGGAGCTGTCCACTTGGGTTCAGTCCTCTTCCTAATTTCAAGACCTTTGCTTAAAGAGATTATGTGAATAAATATTTTGAAAATATATTTTTAATGAGCTATTATGGATTTTATTTTCACTGTCTCTGGTAGAACACTCTATGTCGCAACAAAACTGTGTAAAAGAAATTCCTTTTTTCTAATCTGCCCTTATTTTTTAATGTGAAACATTATCAAGACAACTAATTAATTAACCTTAAAACCGCACATTCAGTGTAAATCTTGATTATGAATAAAAATAGCGGTTGAAGAGTAGGAATCAAATTCTCATTAGGGATATACTTATGTAAGGTACTGAGTAAGGACCTCACTGCTCAGTGCTACGGCCACTGCCTTTTATAATTTGGTGAAGGAACCTGGATGCCAAGTTGTTAGATTTGTAGATAATATCAATCCAAGAAGGACAATAGAATAACAAGAAATTAGAAATTTTAGAATGCATTGTAAATGATATGCATATAAAATGTAATGGAGGCAAAATGATGTATAACATTTAGAAAGAAATAAATACGCAAGAATACTAATTGAAATACTTATGAACAAAGCTAAAATAACCAGGAATCTTAAAATTATTTAGGTTAAATATGTTCGCCATTGCAGCCTACTTTCAAAAAAGCCAGTAGAGTGGTGCATTATATTACAAAGTAGCAAGAAAATTGGAGGAGGTAATGATCAAAATGCATAGAATTCTAGTCTAACAACTTAAACAGTCCCAGTTGACAAAAGAGGCATTGAAGTGCAGTGGGCAGTGAAGGGATGAGTTGTGAGACTTGGTTCTGATTTGGAGAAGACTAGAAAAAGCAGGTTAGCAGTGGAAATAGATTTTCCTCTTTTTCTTTATCAAAACCATCTCATTTTCAAACTCAACCAAACTTTCACTTAATAGCCAATCATGATCATGAAGTGGATAAATGTATGGTTATCCACTTTGGTGGCAAGAACAGGAAGGCAGATTACTACCTAAGTGGAATCAATTTAGGTAAAGGGGCAGTACAGAGAGATCTGGGTGTTCTTGTACAGCAGTCAATGAAGGTAAGCATGCAAGTACAGCAGGTAGTGAAGAAGGCTAATAGCATGCTGGCCTTCATAACAAGAGGGATTGAATATAGAAGCAAAGAGGTTCTTCTGCAGCTATACAGGGCCCTGGTGAGACCATACCTGGAGTACCGTGTGCAGTTCTGGTCTCCAAATTTGAGGAGAGACATTCTGGCGATTGAGGGAGTGCAGCATAGGTTCACGAGGTCAATTCCTGGAATGGCGGGATTACCTTACACTGAAAGACTGGAGCGACTGGGCTTGTATATCCTTGAGTTTAGAAGACTGAGAGGGGATCTGATTGAGACATATAAGATTATTAAAGGATTGGACACTCTGGAGGCAGGAAACATGTTTCCGCTGATGGGTGAGTGCCGAACCAGAGGACACAGCTTAAAAATACAGGGTAGACCATTTAGGACAGAGATGAGGAGAAACTTCTTCACCCAGAGAGTGGTGGCTGTGTAGTATGCTATGTCCTAGAGGGCAGTGGAGGCCCAGTCTCTGGATTCATTTAAGAAAGAGTTGGATAGAGCTCTCAAGGATTGTGGAATCAAGGGTTATGGAGATAAGGCAGGAACAGGATACTGATTATGGATGATCAGCCATGATCATATTGAATGGTGGTGCAGGCTCGAAGGGCAGAATGGCCTACTCCTGCACCTATTGTCTATTGTTTTTGTGCGGCCTCAAAACTGATATTATGTTGACACCACTATGCTTCACAAAAGATCTCGTTTAACTGTGTACTGACTGTTTATGAGGCTTATTCCAGTAGTTGATGTTTTTGACATCAACACTTAACCTGAAGCTGCTTATGGGAATATTTCATTAAACTTCCTTTATAGACCATTACTTAACATTATGAGGTATTGAGAAACTATGATTAATGTTCAAAATGCATTTAATAAATCTTGTCACTTGCTGTCTTGTTTTCATTAATTGGATTTTCTATTTTGCAAAATAAAGTCTTACTTATAATGGAAAATACAAAATCTTCTATGGTCAACAATTCTTCATTATTTTCCTGGGTCAGAAGAAGTAATAAAATGATTCCTGCACTTGCTCAAATAGCCAATTTAACAAGTGTAAACGCGCTTTAAGTAATGCAAGCCATTACATTACAACACTGTGGAAGAATGCAGCCATTGAACAACATGAATAGTTCCCTCTCTACAAATTAGCATGTATTTCTATTTGCCTAATATATGTTAGCTTCAAAGTATCCAGAATCAAATGGAAAATATTGCCATGGTAGCGAACTAGATAATATCAAGTTGTATCCACAAATTCCTCAGTTCTGGACAGCACAAGAATAAATACCAATGGATTAATGTTTAGGTTTTAACAACCACAGATTTACTAAAAGTAAATAGCTTAAGTAAATGATCCAAAGAATAGGTTTAGACTAATATAAAAACATAACAACAAATTTTATGAGGTGAGAGAAATGCTTCAGAGACTGGCTGGACCAGGGGTTCTAGTTCACCTATTTAGAAATATTGGATCCTTTCAATATCCTTTCCACTAATATTATCAGGTTCTTGCATCCATTTTGAAGATGGGAATAATGAAAGAAAATGGCCAATTATTTTTCTTACAACTTTCAAGGGAAATAAGATTATAGGCTGGAAATTAGATGTTAGGTAAATTGCCCTATCCTTCTGGATTAGCTACAGTAAAATGTTACACTACAATACCATTCCCTGGCTATCCACCTACCCATTGTGTGAACGTGTTTTATATTTTTTGTTCCAATCTGATAAACCTCAGGCATATGATTTATAAAATCCCTTTTCTATAAGTGTCTCACCACGATGAATAGCACCAGGTTGGTTACAGATTTTCATATTCCCTGCCCTTCAAAGAGCTTAGGGTTTGGTTTCAGCTGAGCTAGATACTCACTAGCGCTTTACACAAGCAAATGTTGCTTGTATGGTTGCAACAACTGGCACCTCACAAGTTACTACAGCAGCTTGTAAAGTTTTGTGGAAAGTGTGTGAGAATAAAATATTTTTGGTGCCAGTCAAAAATAGGTACAAATTGCAATATTATAAGATTATTTGACCTAATAATTATGTAAATTTTAAACAATGCCTTATTGTCATAGAATTGTATAGTGCTATGAACTAGACTTTACCATCTGAAGGTGCTGTAATAATTAAAGTTACATCTCCCATTTGTCTGAAATTATGGTCGAATCCCCCCCGTGGGCATAGGCCCCTGAGCAACCACTTCTCCCCCTAAAGTTGATGTTGGAAAAAAATTGAAAATTGTAAACAAGAGAAAGCGCAGCTGGTGTTTTTGCTCCACACTAGAGCTTCTCACACAAAGGATAAACATTTGAAAAATCATAAATCCAAAACTTTAACCAAAAATGTAATCTTTCATCCTTTAACTGTGAATATATAAGTGCATTCAGAAAGTAACAAGAGATAAAGCATCCTTGTGGTTGCAATGGGTGAATTAAGGCTTTGGGTAAAATGCTGATACTTGGGAATTTTCAAGTGTAGGTGTGGTTATCAGCTCTGCTCAAGTGCATTAGCTTTGCCCAGGAGTTTTAGATTTGGGAATATGTCAGCCCAGACTTTTGACAGCAAGATCTCTGAACATGAATATTACTGAAAGGTCTGCAAGTACACCATCAGAAATGTTAACTGTTATTGTGAAGCATGTCATTTCAATGTTTCTGTTAAAGAGGTGTGCGGGGAAAGATTTAAAAGAGATCTGAGGGACAACGTTTTCATATAGAGGGTGGTGTATATATGGAACGAGCTGCCAGAGGAAGTAGTAAAGGCAGGTATAATTACAACATTTAAAAGACATTTGGACAGGTACAAGGATAGGCAAGACTTTGAGGAATATGGACCAAAAGCAGGCAAATGGGACTAGTTTCAGTTTGGGAAAGGTGATCAGCACAGATAAGTTGGACTGAAGGGCCTGTATGACTCTATGATTCTATGCCCATACTTTGGCTGCAAATATAAAATTCTGGAATAATGAATTTATTTTCTATTAAAACTATAATTTTGCCTTTCCTTTTAATGGCACCCATCGTTCACTGTCCATTTTAATTTTTTTTAAACTTTGGCTTGGCTTTCATTCCTATTGATTGATAAAGTATCAACTAGTTCTGATGCAGAAAATTACAACATTTAAACCAACAAGGCTGACACATTGTTACAAATTTTGACTGAGATACAAGGATGATAATAGATTTGTATATTTTATTTGACTTTACTTTTAATTTCCCTGAAAATTACTATTGTTTTGATAAAATAAGTGCATAAAATAATTAATTTTAAATTTTATAGTCATTTGTGATTATTTTAAAATTGTAGCATTATTTAATCTTGACTTTGTAAACCCTAATGATTTTTCACTTGAACCATTTCCACAAATGTTCTTGGTTTTATGATTTCTGGTGCATGGTAAATTTCATGCACCAGCTAAAGTGGAGAAATTGTTTAAAGATTGGTAGGTAAGGAAGAAGATTTTGAAATATCTTTTACTATCAATATCCTGGAACCTCTTCCTTAACAGCATTGTGAGTGTAGCTATGCCACTTGAACTGTGTTATTTCAAGTTGGCATACCACCTGTTTCTCATGGACAGTTAGGATAAATAGTAAATGCTGACCTTGCACTGTGATGGCTACATCTCATGAACGAATTTTTTTAAAAGTTAGCAATAATTCAGAAGTGAATATATGGATAGTTTGCAGAATGTGTTTCTTGAAAAAGCTATTAATTTGTAGTGATTTGAAAAGATCATTTACTAGAAATTCCTCCACGCATTTGGACCCAATGATTTATACTTATTGTAATCACTTAGTTATTATCTCAACAATTAATCTAATCCCTAATCAGTGGAGGTGATACTGAGATGAAAACCTGATAGATCACTGTCGCATTGCATGCATTCAGTCTCCAGATGATCTTGCTGGATAAGGATATGCAACATAAACACCCACCAATATAGGTCTAGATAGGTAGTGTATTACTTGCAATTGACTTGAATGTCAGGGCCAGATTAAGGGCATCACCAAAATCCTGTTGGGTTCTTCCTCTTGCTTCAACAATGCCTACCTCACCTTTTGGGGCTGCTGGCAGGATGTCATAGCAGGTCCTCGCCCTAGGGCAGCCATACATCTATTCTGCATGTTGTCCTCAATTGCACAGTTGTCCCAGAGGCAGCTTCTTAAACCAGTAAAATTATGGTGGTGGCCAAGTATCACCAGCAGGGGTTGGGCTCATTTTTGCCAACTTCAAAAAGTCTTCAGATGTAGTAAGATTGCCAAATGAGTCCTGGATGCTTTTGATAGTTCATGTGCAATAAATAAAAAAGGGAGGAAAACCCACTACTCGATGTGGCACAAATGACATGAGCACCATCAGTTACTATCAATGCTGTTTTTATTCCATTTCAGAATTAAAAATAACTGAACAGGACATCATAATGTCATTATTTTAATGAGTGTTCTTTGTTGGTTTAGTTGATCTCAGCATGAAAAAATTTTTCCAAGTCATAAAATTCTTATAGTGCAATGTGCTTTCATGGGTCATTGGCATATATTTAGCTCTCTTTATGAAATGTTTTGAGGATATGTAAATTTTTACATTTTTTATTCAAATTTGTTCACGTGGAAGTGGGTAATGCTGCCATTGAGAAGGTAGTGGTGAGGTGCCTTCTTGAAATATTATGATCTGTGTGGTGGAAGTACAATCAGCCTTCTTTTAGGGAAGGAGTTCCAGGATTTTGATGTAGCTGCAATGAAGAAATAGCATTATGGTTTCAGTTCTATGTGCACATTGCATGAATTGCAATTAAATCACCAAACACTACTTGTTATTCTGTTACTGAAAGATTATTACATTATTTAATGGAAAATTCAATAAATATTGGAAGCAAAGGCGGATATAGACCTGCAGTGAGAATACAGAACAATTAGTTTTTGACTGCCCTCACAAAAATCTGGCTCAAACAAAATGGGCCAAACTGTTTGCTTCTGTGCTTTTGATTTTTACTGATTTGGATGATGAGATTAATCTCAATGTGCTGAGAGCAATTAGGATCCAGATGTCAGCATTGCACCCTCTAGGGCCCTCTTGTGGCACAGTGGTTGTTTCACTATTCCCTAGACCAGGAGGCCTGGTTCAAGTCCCACCTGCTCCAGAGGTGTGTAATAACATCTGTGTACAGGTTGATTTGGAAAATAAAATAGGATTGCACCTTCCATTGCAGTCCAGTTTTCAATAACTTAGGTTCCTGTTGTTGCACCCATCCATGATGGCTGTTGTCATAACTCCGGGAATGATTGTTTACATCAGTACCATCTTGGATTTGGACATAGCTGCTAGGTTGCACAGATTCTAGTGAGGACAAAAAATATTTAACTTTCTGTTGTACTTGCATTGCCATTTTTATGGACTAGGGCAGACCACTCAAAACATTTTTGAGCAGGCAACTCAGACCATAACTTTGCAATTTGTTTCGGTAAGGATTCTGGCTAGTCCAAGATGGAGGACTGGAAAAATTTCTGGCTGTAAGAGCTGCTCCTTTTTTTGAGGTATTTTAGGTGCTGGAGGTGATTTCCTTGAATTCCATGAGGAGCAATTACTGTTTTATATGCTGTTGCATTGTTTTGGAACTTTGGAAAGAAAAGTCAAAACAACAGCAGTTTTAAAAGGGAGAAGAACAGACAAAGGAAGCACATGGTGAGGACAGTGCAGGAGAGAGAGAGAGAGAGAGAACCTGCACAGTTACTGCCTTTGCTGTTTTTGAATTCATGTGACGCTAGACATCGGAGTGCATCTGGGAAAATTAACAAACAGTGAATTTCACAACTAATCTTGGAGGAACCGGTTTTGGGCGAAGTTCACAACACAGAATCAGATAAGTTATTTGTTGTTTTAAGTCCGTCCAAGAGAAAGGCTGTATTAGTGAGTACAGTGGGTTCTTTCTTGATAATATGTTTTTGGAGATAAGTCTCTTGATTAAACTTGAAATATAAGCCACAGCTATTAATTTATCCTGGTGCAGTATTTTGTAGAGGAAGAAGACGGTGTTATTTTCTGGGTCTGCAGATTGTGAAGGAGCAAAAATGGCCTTTGCAGTGATATGTACTTTTTGTCAGATGTGGGAGTTTAAAGAGAGTTTAAGGGTTCTGCGGGTTTTATCTGCCATAAATGCTGTTGGATGCGAATCTTATCAGATCGAGTGGATTGGTTGGAGAGACAGATAGAAGCAATGAGGAATTTGCAACAGCAACAATATGTGATGAATGGCAGTTATAGGAAGGGGGGGGGGGGGGGGGGAGTCTCAGATACAGTCACATAGATGGGTTAACTCCAGGAACGTTGAGAGAGGTAGACACCTAGGGCAGGAATACTTTGTGGATATACCCATTTCAAACAGGTATGCTGTTTTGGAAAATGTAGGGGGTGATGGATTCTCAGGGGAACGTAGCACGGACAGCTAAGTTTCTGGTATTGAGACTGGCTCTAATGCAACGAGAGATATGTCGGCTTCCAAGAGATCAATTGTGTTAGGGGATTCTGTAGTCCGAGGTACAGACAGACGTTTCTGTGGCCAGCAGAGAAAAAGCAGAATGGTGTGTTGTTTCTCTGGTGCCAGGATCAAAGGTGTCTCAGAGAGGGTGCAGAATGTTTTCACGGGGGAGAGGGGCCAGCAAGAAGTCATTGTCCACATTGGAACCAACGATATAGGAAGGGAAAAGGTTGAGATTCTGAAGGGAGATTACAGAGAGTTAGGCAGAAATTTAAAAAGGAGGTCCTCAAGGGTAGTAATATCTAGATTACTCCCAGTGCTACGAGCTAGTGAGGGCAGGAATAGGAGGATAGAACAGATGAATGTATGGCTGAGGAGCTGGTGTATGGCAGAAGCAAACACATTTTTGGATCATTGGAATCTCTTTTGGGGTAGAAGTGACCTGTACAAGGAGGACGGATTGTACCTAAATTGGAAGGGGACTAATATACTGGCAGGGAAATTTGCTAGTACTGCTTGGGAGGATTTAAACTAGTAAGGTGGAGGGGTGGGACCCAGGGAGAGAGTGAGGAAAGAGATCAATCTGAGACTGGTACAGTTGAGAACAGACGTGAGTCAAACAGTCAGGGCAGGCAGGGACTAGATAGGACTAATAAATTAAACTGCATTTATTTCAATGCAAGGAGCCTAACAGGGAAGGCAGATGAACTCAGGGCATGGTTAGGAACATGGGACTGGGATATCATAGCAATTACAGAAACATGGCTCGGGGTGGGCAGGACTGGCAGCTTAATGTTCCAGGATACAAATGCTACAGGAAGGATAGAAAGGGAGGCAGGAAAGGAGGGGGAGTGGCCTTTTTGAAAAGGGATAGCATTACAGCTGTGCTGAGGGAGGATATTCCTGGAAATACATCCAGGTAAGTTATTTGGATGGAACTGAGAAATGAGAAAGGGATTATTATTGGGATTGTATTATAGACCTCCTAATAGTCAGAGGGAAATTGAGAAACAGACTTGTAAAGAGATCTCCGTTATCTGTAAGAATAATAGGGTATTTATGGTAGGGGATTTTAACTTTCCAAACATTGACTGGGACTGCCATAGTGTTAAATGTTTAGATGGAGAGGAATTTCTTAAGTGCGTACAAGACAATTTTCTGATTTCATATATGGATGTACCTACTAGAGAAGGTGCAAAACCTGACCTACTCTTGAGAAATAAGGCAGGGCAGGTGACTCAGGTGTCAGTGGGGGAGCACTTTGGGGCCAGCGACCATAATTCTATTTGTTTTAAAATAGTGATGGAAAAGGATAGACCAGATCTAAAAGTTGAAGTTTTAAATTGGTGAAAGGCCAATTTTGGCGGTATTAGGCATGAACTTTCGAAAGCTGATTGGAGGTAGATGTTCGCAGGTAAACAGACGGCTGGAAAATGGTAAGCCTTCAGAAATGAGATAACAAGAATCCAGAGAAAGTATATTCCTGTCAGGGTGAAAGGGAAGGCTGGTAGGTATAGGGAATGCTGGATGACTAAAGAAATTGAGGGTTTGGTTAAGAAAAAGGAAGTATACGTCAGGTATAGACAGGATAGATCGAGTGAATTCTTAGAGTATAAAGGAAGTAGGAGTATACTTAAGAGGGAAATCTGGAGGGCAAAAATGGGACATGAGATAGCTTTGGCAAATAGAATTAAGGAGAATCCAAAGGGTTTTTACAAATACATTAAGGACACAAGGGTAACTAGGGAGAGAATAGGGCCCCTCAAAGATCAGCAAGGCGGCCTTTGTGTGGAGCCAAAGAAAATGGGGGAGATACTAAATGAATATTTTGCATCAGTATTTACTGTGGAAAAAGATATGGAAGATGTAGACTGTAGGGAAATATATGGTGACATCTTGCAAAATGTCCAGATTACAGAGGAGGAAGTGCTGGATGTCTTGAAACAGTTAAAGGTGGATAAATCCCCAGGACCTGATCAGGTGTACCCAAGAACTCTGTGGGAAGCTAGAGAAGTGATTGCTGGGCCTCTTGCTGAGATATTTGTATCATCGATAGTCACAGGTGAGGTGCCGGAAGACTGGAGGTTAGCAAACATGGTGCCACTGTTTAAGAAGGGCGGTAAAGACAAGGTGGGGCTGGGTCTATAGGGAACTATAGGAAACTATAGACGAGTGAGCCTGACCTCAGTGGTGGGCAAGTTGTTGGAGGGAATCCTGAGGGACAGGATGTACGTGTATTTGGAAAGGCAAGGACTGATTAGGGATAGTCAACATGGCTTTGTGCGTGGGAAGGCATGTCTCACAAACTTGATTGAGTTTTTTGAAGAAGTAACAAAGAAGATTGATGAGGGCAGAGCAGTAGATGTAATCTATATGGACTTCAGTAAGGTGTTCAACAAGGTTCCCCATGGGAGACTGATTAGCAAGGTTAGATCTCATGGAATACAGGGAGAATTAGCTATTTGGATACAGAACTGGCTCAAAGGTAGAAGACTGAGGGTGGTGGTGGTGGAGGGTTGTTTTTCAGACTGGAGGCCTGTGACCAGTGGAGCACCACAAGGATCGGTGCTGGGTCCTCTACTTTTTGTCATTTACATAAATGATTTGGATGCGAGCATAAGAGGTACAGCTAGTAAGTTTGCAGATAACACCAAAATTGGAGGTGCAGTGGACAGCGAAGAGGGTTACCTCAGATTACAACAGGATCTGGACCAGATGGGCCAATGGGCTGAGAAGTGGCAGATGGAGTTTAATTCAGATAAATGCGAGGTGCTGCATTTTGGGAAAGCAAATCTTAGTAGGACTTATACACTTAATGGTAAGACCCTAGGGAGTGTTGCTGAACAAACAGACCTTGGAGTGCAGGTTCATTGCTCCTTGGTTTACAAAATTAGGAGAGGCATGGATAGGATAAATAGGCAAAGTCTTTTCCCTGGGGTCGAGGAGTCCAGAACTAGAGGGCATAGGTTTGGGGTGAGATGGGAAAGATATAAAAGAGACCTAAGGGGCAACTTTTTCACGCAGAGGGTGGTACGTGTATGGAATGAGCTGCCACAGGATGTGGTGGAGGCTGGTACAATTGCAACATTTAAGAGGCATTCGGATGGGTATATGAATGGAAAGGGTTTGGAGGGATATAGACCAGGTGCTGGCAGGTGGGACTGGATTGGGTTTGGATATCTGGTCGGCATGGGCAGGTTGGACCGAAGGGTCTGTTTCCATGCTGTACATCTCTATTACTAAGTGTACAGTGAAAATTACCCGTAGGAAGTTAGCTAGGTAGAACAGAATAAAGAACCCCTACAGAACTCAGTCTATCCAAACTTAATTATGCTGTTCCGAGTATACACAACAGTCCCAATAAGCAAAAACCTTAAAAAATTTAAAAAGGAACAAATGCTTACAGGTTGATGTTAGAAGGGCAGAAAGAAAGAGAGAACTTGTTTCCACACAGCTTACTATTGAACTTCCAACTATTTCTGAACTGAACTGCTCAGCTAGCGAGCTGATCATTCCCCTTCCATTATACAGGTCACTTCTAAAACATGACCACTTTGGCCTGAAGTCTCATCTATTTATGTATAAACAAAAGGCCTCACAATACCCTTTAATCTCGGTACCAAATCAATCTAATCGGAACCGGGAGCTGGTTTATGACCCCTCTGTATAAAACCAAGGACACAGTATCCTTGAGAAAAGGAACAGCTTTTAGAAAAAAGGGACCAGCTTTGTGACAACCAGCTTTGTGATAACATTACAAATTTTGTTTGTCGTCTACATACAATTATATACTTGAGATAAAAAATTCCGATTATTTAGCATACCAGCCAATTCATATTCAACTAAGTTAAGCAGCTTTGCAAGCATTTCCTATATCTAGAAATGTTGTCCCTGCCCCTGCCATTAACATGCCAACCAACAATACTGTCCCCTCTTGCAGATTAAATGTTAGTTTTCTCCTTGGATTTGCATTCTTGAAAAATGTCCTGCTAAGTGCAAGTAGAAAAGCTGTAGTTTAGAAGTATTCTGTAGTTTTGTGGGAATGGCCAGCAAAATTTGACATGACATTGTAAAAATGGTTCCAATTATATATCAACAATTTATTTATATAGTACCTTTGATATATTGAAACATCCAAAGACACTTCATTTAAGCATTAGTAACAAAGTTTGACAGCAAATTATATAAGTGACATTGTGTGCCTGGTACATGAAGTTGGGAAGGTCTTCATCCACGGATACATACACAGAGCAACTATCCCATCTTGTGTGCCTGAAAGACTGTAAAACATTCAAAATGAAATGTCTATTATTAGAACTCACTGATTATTTTGTTATTTTTAGTTTTTTTAAAATCAATTTTGGTTTCAAACTGTGACTTGTGAACAGAGCTGAAAATGACCTTTGAACTGTGAGCAAGAACTTGTGTTAAAAAAATGAACAAACAAGCTGTGGTTCTTTGTGAGGCCAGACATTGAAGTTAGATGCAGGTTGGTTCTTGATTGAAAAATTCTACAAATGTTTCAAACTGGAAGAGAGCAGTATGTTTAATCAGATAGCAGATGCTTGTCATTAACATCCAGCAAATCTGGGAGAGACCTTTTGCTGTAGTAGATGGCAGATATGAATGCCAATTGGCATCTGTGGGGAAATGGTCAGTCTTTCTGGCAGAGGCTGGAGTTTGAACTGGGTTTTGGACTGTGTTTTCTGGGAGAATGAGTTTGGCTGTTGATGCTATGGCATGAAGATTTGAAAGCTCCCTTCCTAATCTCCTGTTATCAGTTATTGGAAACTCAGAGTTATATGTATTATTGACTTCCCTGGAGTGAACTGAAAAGATAGTCCTGATTGACAACTTCAAAAAGATCAACCAAAAAAAAAATCAGCTATGCCTGTGGAGAGACACATTGTGAAAACCACTCAAATAGTCTGGCTAGTTTTGTTATTTTATTTATCCCTTAACTGTGTTTGTTTGTCGGTCTGTCTTTTGACTGATTGGGGCTGAAAATAAAGGTTATTGGGTTTAAACATACATCAACTAAATTATTTTGTTGTTTAAATTCATTTTGATAAAGTTACTGTATTGTTAATAAAATTTTGAATATTTTGTTTAAGTTGCAAACTGATGTTGAGAATTGATTATTTGCAGAATCTGGGATGGTTATTTTAAAAAAGTATGGGTAGGAACTATTGGGTTAAATATTGAGGATCTTGAACGTTTTAATTTTACTGTGAAGCAAATACAGAGGAAGAAAGGCAGGTTTGGTTTGGCTGTCTGTCTTTGTGTTATAACACTATAATGAGCTGTATGGGTTCCTAGCTTGACTATTGTTCCACTGACAGAAATATGACCTCCAGATGCTAAAAAGGGTTGCACTGTTGTCACTTGTTTGGGGAGTGGAAACTAGATTGTATTTAATTAAAGTGGGCATTGCATTTGCATGTTAAAAGGAATTACAGTCTAATTTTATTGCTTCTGTTTGTTGTAAGTAATAGACTGACACTGGTGTCACTAACAATACCACATTGTCATTTGCTCATATTGTAATTCTACCAGGAGAGACAGTGTTATATGGTTAACTTGAAATATTTGGAGAGTGCAAATGTGAGTGCTTAAACATTTATGTCAACTACAGGAAACTTTAGTGGGCGGCATGGTGGCACAGTGGTTAGCACTGCTGCCTCACAGCGCCAGAGACCCGGTTCAATTCCTGCCTCAGGCGACTGACTGTGTGGAGTTTGCACGTTCTCCCCGTGTCTGCATGGGTTTCCTCCGGGTGCTCCGGTTTCCTCCCACAGTCCAAAAGATGTGCAGGTCAGGTGAATTGGCCCTGCTAAATTGCCCGTAGTGTTAGGTAAGGGGAAATGTAGGGGTCTGGGTGGGTTGCGCTTCGGCGGGTCGGTGTGGACTTGTTGGGCCAAAGGGCCTGTTTCCACACTGTAATGTAATGTAATCTAATCTAATCTATAAAATGCTCTCAGATATAACAGACATTGTGTGGAAGTGTAAATGCTTCTTTTTAACTTCGTATGGTTTCAATCCCCAGTGAGGTGCTATCTTCTCAGCAGAATATAGAGTTCTCACAATACTTCTCTCAAACAGAGACCCTGAAGTTATGCAGAAATTTTAACATTGCTGTAGAAGACAAGCATATTTTTAACAAACCTAAAGATACTGCATAAATTGACACTAGGATTACATTCTGATCCAATGCTGATTGTACCTCTATGTGACAGTTCAAAATCATAAGCATGCTTTGAAACCATAGCAGTCCATTTGTCACAAGTCTATAAAAAGCTGTATGATAAACAAGACTGCTATTGTACTCAATACAGCACTTTAATTCTTTTTGCTTAGAATGCATACATGGCAATTTGCATTTGTCATTACAAACATAGCAAGTAAAGACTTTAGCCTTTAATAGATCTGTAACTTCTCTGGTTCACCTGTCATTTCTGATATTTAGAAGTTAAGAAAAAAAATATATGTTTGCACCTAACTTTCAATCGATCTTATAGTACATCCAGTGTACAGTCCTTTAGGATATTGATAGTTTGATTTCTGTAGACCAACTAAACATTAATTTGTATTGGACATGCCCTGTTACAAGAGCAGAATCAAATCATTAGTTGACTGAGATACCACCAGGTGTTTTTCTGTTTTCCACTGTTGCAAAGTACAAAAATAACACAATACAGTCAGTTCTGCTATAACACAAAAATCCTGTTCTTGTATGAGCACGTGTTGTAAGAACATCGCACAATAGCTGCGTCATTTAAACTAATGGGGCCAGAATCATGTTATAGCCAACATACACTCTAAAAGTTCATGCTTTAGAAACAGTGTCCCCAATACATCAATTGCATTACAACAAATTTGTGTTAACGAAACACATGTTATAGCAGAATGACCTGTATATTAGTTGATATTGAGCTGGATGACTTGAGTAAATATAATCCTTGCAGTCAGTAAAATATGACTACTTTCTTGCCACTGACTTAGTTTGAGAGTATAATTTAATCCTTTCTGCTAATAATTTTAAATGTTTAGATGTCCTACACATGCAAAATTATGGATAGTTGGTGGGGGCAGATTGACCGTATGACAAATTGACAGTTAACAGCTAGGTTTTGTTTAAATTTTAAACCAAGCACCTTGATTGGTCAGGGCATTGTACTGGGAAATGAACTAGTGAATAGTTATCAATCAGCATTAATGTCTATGGCAACACCTCTACCAATCAGAGTTCGCCTGCCAACAATCAGCACTCTTTTCTCATGTGGTATAAATGTTTTTTTTCCTTGATTTTGTATTCTTGTAAAATGTTCTAATGAGTGCAAGTAGAAAAGCTTTGAAACATGTCTTTTTTTCAACAATATTCAATTTTGTACAACCAAATGAATAAAAAGTGCTGTTCACTATTTTTGTGGGAATAGTCACCAAAACTAGAAATGACCTTGTAAAAATGGTTCCAATTACATATCAACAATTTATATTTGTACACCACCTTTGATATAGTGAAATGTCCCAAGGCACTTCACTAGAATATTACTAACAAAGTTTGATAGTGAATGAGATTAGAAGACAAAACAGTAAATGACCAAAACCTTAGCCAAAACTGTAGATAAGGAGGGTCATAAATGAAGAAAGATTGGTAGAAAAACAGAGAGGTTGGGGAGGTAATTGTAAAGTGAGAATCTTGACAGTTGAAAGCATAGCTATCAATAGTGGAGTGATTATAATCAGAAATAATCAGCAGACAAGCTTTGGAGGAAAAAAATAACTTAGTAAGTTATAAGATCGGGGTAGATTACAGAGTGGTGAAGCTATGGAAAGAATTGAAAACAAAGATGAGAATTTAAAAGCAAAGGATCTCTTAACTGGGGGTCAATGTAGCTCAGTGACTTAAGGATGACGAGTGAATGAAATTTGATCTGTGTAAAAATATAGACAGAAGCATTTTTGGATGACCTCAAGTTTATGAAGGAAAGAAAGTGGAAGGAGTTTGGTTAAAGATAATAAAGATGATATGGAGGTGCTGGTGTTGGACAAGGTCAAAAATCACACCACACCAGGTTATAGTCCAACAGGTCTATTTGAAAACACTGCTCCTTCATCAGGCGCAAGTGAAGCAGTGTTCCGAAAACTAGTGTTTTCAAATAAACCCATTGGACTATAATCTGGTGTTGTGTCCTTTTTGACCAAGGATAATAAAGGACTGGATGAGGGTTTCGCAGCAATAGCAGTTGGGCAATGTTCTGAAGATAGAAATAAGTCATATTGATGGCACAGATAAATGATTGAAAATTCATTGCGAGTTCAAATTTCACACCAGCATTACATAGCTTGTTTAGATTCTGACAGTTGCTAGGGAGACAGATGGAATTGATGGTCAAGGAATGGAGTTTGTAATGGGAACAGAAGATAATGAGCAAAATCTTCTGCTCTCACTGGTGGTGAGCTTGGACTAGGAAGGGCAGATAACTAACAAGATGGTGGTGCATCCGAACCTGTAACCCATGCCAGACAACAGTAAAAGGTAGGAAGACCCATCTTCAACATTCCTGCTCTTATCTGGTGAATTAATGACCTTTTCAGGGTCTCCTCTCACTGGTCCTGGTATTAATAAAGCTGCAGGCCAGTCTGTCACCATGCACTGTGCATGGCAGCTGAAACCATGCATTCAGCTTATCATCTTTGAGGGGAAGGACCTTAATCAAAGGTGATCAATCTCTGAACAAGGGAGTGAACATCAGGAAGATGTGGAAGGCTGGTAAGATCCACTTCCTTCCACTTGCTGCTGATCTTACTGCATTGTTATCCCCATGACTCCATCCTGCAAAGTTGCCTCCCACAATCCACAAACCTAACTGTGGCTTGGTTCACTACACGATCCTGCGATTCTGGGCTGTGTCCTTACACAACCTCCCAAGCAGTAATACTGAACACCAGAGGAACTGGCTTCTGATTGACGGGTGACTCTTGTAAACAAGACAACAATTCCCAAGGTCTTGATTCCAGGTTAAGTCCTGCTGGTGGCCTCATCACTACCTGATTGGCTTGTGGTCTGGGGACCTTTCTGTAAAAAGGCAGTGTGGACCTATCACCAGCTGTCTAACTGGGAGGTGAGGTGAGACTCCAATACCTCCATAAATTTCTATTCAATGGCTTTGGTTTTTCAACATTTAGGTGAAGGACATTTCTACTCGTCTGAATGTGCAACAAATAATCTGGTCATTTAGAGACAACAGGCAGGTCAAGAGAGTTAACAATAAGAAATAACTAGGTGTGATCACAGTACATGTGGATAAATGTTTTGCTTGCGAGAGTGCATTTATGGTCTAGGGGTAGTGTCCCTATCTCTAGTCCAGGAGGCCTGGGTGCAAGTCTCACCCGCTCTAGAGATGTATAATAACATGGGCTTTATTAGAAAATATCTAAAAAGTGCATTGTCAACACACTCAAAGCCTTTAAAGAGAGCTGGGAACCATAGGTTGGAATGTATTATTTTCCCCTCCAAATCAATTTTAATTCAATCCCATCTCTCTATCCCTACCTTTCCCTTTTATTATTGGCTGGGCAGTTCTTGTAATGCATTAATTTAGTTGGTGACACGGGTGACTTGATGGTGGTTTATTTTTTTAAAAATGCTTTGTCCCCCTCCAACTCCTTTTTCGTTTAGTGCCATCCCTCTTTTCCTTCACTTCCTTTATTTTTGTTAATGTTGCACTGGTACTTGTAGCTTGTTATTTGTTTTAATTAAAGAAAAAGCCTGCAGGGGAGGTCACCAGTTGTGGATAAGAAGTCAGAGTGGGCCTAAGATAAATCCTTAGTGTTAACAGTGTATAGGAGTGAGAAGGAAAGCCTTTTCAGGTGATCCTCTGGTTATGACTAGATAGATAAGAAAAGAGCATTGCTAGATAAACTGGACAATGGTAGAGAATTATATGACCAATTGTCAAAAGCTACAGACAAGTTGAGAGGATGAGAAGAGACAGTTTACTTTTTCCACACACAGTATGTCATAGAATAGACTCCCTACAGTATGGAAGCAGGTTATTCAGCCCATTACACACCAATCCTCTGAACAGCACCTACCCAGACTCAAACCCCACCCTATTCCTGTAACCCTGCATTTCCCATGTCTAATCCATTTAGCCAGCACATCCCTGGACACTAAGAACAATTTATATGGCCAATCAACATAACCTGCACATCTTTAGACTGTGGGAGGAAACCGGAGCACCTGATGATTTTTGTATTTTCTACTGTAAATATAGATTTCAAAAACTTGTTAAAAATTATTGCCAGTTCTTTGTTTCCCATTATTAATTCCCCACTGCCACCCTCTAAGGGATCAATGCTCACTTTATCTACACTTTTCCCTTTTATACCTTTTACTGTTGGTTTTTATATTTCATTCTGGTTTTCTCTCATAGTTTAATTTCTCAGTTTTAATTTTGTTTGTGTGTTCCTTTGCTGGTTTCTAAAATTATCCCAATCCTTTGGCCTATAGCTAATATTTGCATCATTGCACATCTTTTCTTCCCATTAAGTTACCCACAGGTGGGGATTTCTTCCAGAAGACTCTTTCTTTCTCAGCAGAATCAATCTTTGTGAGTTATTAAATAATTCTTAAAAGTCTGCCACTATTTCTCTACCATCTTCCCATTAACCTGTTTTCTCAGCTCCTTTTAGAGAGCTCTATCCTCATATCTCTGTGATTAATTTCAAATTTAAGACTAACTCTTGAGACTTTTGGTTTTAATCTTACATTTTCACCCTCAAACTGAAGATGAAATTCTATCATGTTATGTATGATCATTCTTGCCTCACGTAATAATATTATTAGTCCAGTCTCATTACACATTAGAATAGTCTATCCCCTGATGGTTTCTTTGAACATTCTAGAATCAGTCTTGAAAAATCTGTGATCTCACTCTTCAAGCTAACATTGCCAATGTGATTTGTCCAATCTATGTGAAGATTAAAATCATCCATCAGCATTCCAGTACCTTTCTTACAAGCCCTAATTATTTCTTGAATTAGTCTCTGGTCCAAAAGTAACTAGTTTCAAGAGGCCCATAAATAACTCACACCAGCATTTTCTTTACTGTTTCTTGTGTCCACCCAAAATGATTCTACATTTTGACTGTCTCATCAAAGATAAATTCACACATTTATATCATTCTCATTCTTTATCAACAGAGCAACCCCATTTCCTTTTGCAAATTCATTATTCTTCCAAAAGGGCACATACGTTTGAATACTTAGAGCCCAGTAATCACTATGCAAGGTGTATCTGTAATGGCAGTCATATCATACTCATTTATTTCTACTTTTGCTGTCAATTTAATATACTCTGTTACAAATGTTGTATACATTCAGATAAAGAGCTTTTAGTTCTGTCATAGAATCGCTACAGTGCAGAAAGAGGCCATTTGGCCCATCAAGCCCACACTGACCCTCCAAAGAACATTCCACCCAGACCCAGCCACCTCCCTCCCCCTCACTCCCACCCCCACAACCCCACATTCACCATGGCTAACTCACTTGGCTTGCACATCACTGGATAATATGAGGTAATTTAGTGTGGCCACTCCACCTAACCTTTGGAGCATGGGAAGAAACTGAAGCACCTGGAGGAAACTCATATAGACACATGAAGAATGTACAAACTCCAAACAGATAGTCACCCAAGGGGTGGAATCAAATCCAGGTTCCTGTGCTATGAGGCTGCAGTGCTAAGCACTGAGCCACCGTGCTGCTCCCAAGACCACATTTTTAAAAATTATTTTCCATTTGCTGGCATATAGAATCATAGAGGTGCACAGCATGAAAACAGACCTTTCAACCCAACTCATCCATGCCGACCAAATATCCTAAATGAATCTAGTCCCATTTTCCAGCTTTTGGCCCATATCCCTCTAAATCCTTCCTATTCATATAGATGCCTTTTAAATGTTGGAATTGTACCAGCCTCCACCAGTTCCTCTGGCAATTCATTTCATACATATACCACTCTGTGTGAAAAATTATCTCCAAGGTCCCTTTTTTAAATCTTTCCCCTCTTACCTTCATCCTATACCCTCTAGTTATGGATTCTCCTACCCTCGGAAAAAGACCATAGCTATTCAATCTATCCATGGCCCCTATGATCTTAAAAACCTCCATAAAGTCATCCCTCAGCTTCCGATGCTCCAGGCGAAGTAGCCCCAACATTTCTAGTCTCTATTCTTTGGATTTTATACTTTGTACCTTCCCATGTCACTATCCTGTCCTATTGCTTCTTCTTTTAACCTTTAACATTCCAAATCCCTCATCATGAGAATATCCCTCCCTCTACCACTTAATTTAAAGCTTTCTTCACTGCACCATTTATAAAATTCATCAGGACACGAACTACAGTATGGTGTAGGTAGAGCCCATCCTCTGTCTTTCCCAAATATTGGTGGCTATGTCCCATGAATTGAAACACATTTGTCCCACACCAATCTGTGAGGCACCCATTCAATGCTCTGATCTTATTTACCCTGTACCAGTTTACTTGTGGTTCAAGCAGTAATCCAGGGATTATTACCTTTGTGCTTCTGCTTTTAATGTTGCCTTTAACTGCTTATATTCTCTTAGCAGAACTGTTTTCTTCATCTTACATGTGTTGTTGGCACCTATTTGAATTGAATTGCAATCATATAAAAATGAACTTCCTAGCTTGACATAGCTATGTGATTTCTACCATGAGGTACTTAATGGGGGCAGCCCTGTTACAACCAGTTCCAATAAAGAAACTGTACATGCAAAGATGCACTCATTGAATACATAAAAATTATAATTAAAAACAAGCGCTTTGTTACGATAAGTGATTTGATATCGCTCAGAAATGGCATTGTCGGTATTTCTGTATCTTTATGCAAAACTGTACTGCCTGCACAGAAAACCTCACTACATGTAGTTACGAACAAACCTTATTATTTTTAGGGATTTTATGTTTGCCAAATTATTGCCCTAGTAATTCTGATATAAACCTGAATTGGCTGCTGGTGATATCAATAGATGAGCATTGAATACGTCTATAAGATAATGTTCTACCATCTATTTTAAGTGGCTAAATATTGTTGATGCATTAGAAAGGATAGGGGACAGATAAGAATGTGTGATTAAATTAAAAGCAAACAAGGCCAATAATCACCTCAGCAATTCATTAAGTTATTTGCTTGAAAATACACTGTCCACAAGCCAGAACTGGGAGTGGCTTAGACTGCTGAAGGTACTGCAAACAAAAAAAAAATGCACCATATAATGTAAAGCACAATCTTACAGTTAATCACAGAATAAAGGAAAGTGCACAGGAAATTCGAAAGAACGATAATTTTGAGTTATGGTATTGTGTAAAGGGCCACCATCTGGGCTCGACCATATCCTATTTACAGCACTGTAACATGGAAGCAAAGAAAGTGCAGTTATATGCACTGAACATGTAATATGGTGTCAGAAGTGGAGCTGAATTTGTGAGTTGAAGCACTGAAACAGAAGCACAATTACTAAAAGAGAACCAAAATATACAGTACTGTTAAAAGCTAGTGAGAAGAAGATATTTGCAAAGAAGTAGGAAGAAATTGAATCACTGGGTGGCCATAAACATTCCTCTCCTGGCTCTGGTCAAAACGAAGTGTGCTATGAAACAGAATGATAGTTTTTCCACTCACAATGGTAAAACTCTGAGATTGCAACAGAGTTGATCAACAATCACAAGCAGCTACAAGTGTATGACTGTTGGTGACATTGTTACACAATGTATTCCACCCTAAATGTCTCTGAAAACAGAAACAACACACTGCAAGAATTTTAGAAGCCGTGAAGGCAACTTTAAACCCCAAGCAAACATAATTTATGAAACTATGCTTTATATATTAGAGCTCAAGGTGAAAAAGAGCATATTGTTAGATATGTAACCACACTAACAAAGCTCACAGAATATTGTGAATTCAGAAAGTTTATCTCATCGAGGGATCCCATAATGACAACACAACTCCTAAAGACAGAGAATTCAACTCCTGTAGGAATCTTAAGCAACTGCAGAAGCTTTGAACGTGCAAATCAAAAACTACAGCTATTATATGGGAAACAGGAAAATGTCTGAAATGGAGGGAAGCAGCATAGACTTATGTATTATGTTGATAAGACAGACATATCCATGTCTAAAGGTAGCCTACAACTTTCAAGTGCAACAATGAAGAAAAAAAAGTTAATCCACAGAAGGGCATGCAGAAAGATCAAGGCCAAAGGACAAGTGACAAATATTGCAGCAGTCATCACACAAAACAAAAGAAAGCATGTACAGGATGGGGAAAATAGTGTTTTAACTGTAAGAAGCTAGATCATGTTGCATGCTGGAAAGAAGATCAATAGGCTTATAAAGGATGCAGAGATGATTACCGGAGAAATGTCAGGCAGTAATTCTGACTAATCAAACATAGGCACTGGATAGATGTTAGATTGACGATTCAGATGATTCAATCCACACCTCACAGCAGTTGGCAACACAAGTCTAAAGGAAAAAAATGGTTTTTAGCAATTACAATAAAGACAACAGAATGAGAGCAGCAAACAATTGAGCTTTGCAGTCCTGTATAAAGCTACACCATTTGGCAATCCAAAGACAAAATCAACAAAGGTAAAGTTGAAGCTCTGGTGGATTGATGCTTACCTAAAGAGTAAAAATTAACCTGAGAACCCAATACAATGACCAGAATAAAGACATGGAAATCCAGACTAAGGATGCAAAGTTAATGCCATTCATTTCAAAGAGATTTATGCAGAGGTTTCACAGACCATATCAACTGATGAATACACAGACCTACAGTGCAAGACAGTGCAGGAACACAAAAGAAAGACTGAAGTCCACAAACAAAAACATTGCCTTGCTGAACACAACTAATACCACTGAAAGAAAGAAATATTTAAAGCAATAATATAGATCAGCAGAGTCAGAGGAGAAGATCTTCAAACAGTTGCAGAGAATGAATGAATGAATAGTTTGAATGAATGATTTTATTGTCATGTGTATTTTACAGTGAGAAAGCTGTGTTTGGATTGAAATGCAATCAAGTACAATATCCTTCCTAGTTTATTATAGTCATGTGCTTTTTGACTTCTGGAGGTACTCACTGCATCCTACGACCAGTTCTAATAATGACAGAGTCGAAGCAACAGCATACTCATTAAACATGTAATAGTACTCACATGAACTACAGCAACTGGATCCTTCCCAACCCACTCCACATTCCTTTCCAGCCAGTGAGGATATTATTAACCCTGGCACCAGGCAGACAATACGGAGTCTTATGCTGTCATATGCTTAGAATAGTACCCACTTGCCTAACTACACTTTGCCCTACTACAACTACATTTCTTTTTCTTATCACCATTGAATGGTCCCCATTGCTCAGTGCTGTGGTCAGTTTCTGAGCTTCCCAGTAATCCCTGCTTTCAACCACACAAGCTGAAAGATCAAACATGACGTCCAAGTACAAGGGTTGAGGTTCCCCCATTGCTACTCCTGGATCTACATGTATGCTTTCCTCACAGTAACTACTTCCTGTCCCTGACCACAGAACTAAATCTGAGGAACCCAGCATAAGGGATGTGACTGCCTCCTTGAACAAGGTGTCCAGATATCGTACCACCATGTCCCTGTTGTGTTGCAGTGTGTGAAGCTTGGACTTCACCTCAATGTCTGCTCTGAGTAAAGTTCCTCAAGCGTAGATACTTATTACAGATGAAGTTGATCATTTACACACAGGTGTCAACCTGTTTCCAGATGCTACAGTTGCAGAAGATTAACCTGTTCTGTCATCCTTATTTTGTTTTATTTAACTAATTAAGTTTCAAGCTTAGAAATATCATTCAGATATTATGTATAATTGTTAGGTTATGGAATTTAACTATTACAATGTAAAATTAATACAACAATTATACCGCATAATCATTCATGCTGTACTACACCAAAGGTACCCAATGTCAATGGCTGAGATCCTCCCTGAATCACTGAATCCCTACAGTGTGGAAGTAGGCCACTCAGCCCATTGGGTCTACACCGACTCTCTGAAGGCCATCTCACCCAGACCCAACCATCCCTGTAATCCTGCATTTCCCATGGCTAATCCACCTAGCCTGCACATCCCTGGACACTATGGGCAATTTAGCATGGCTAATCCACCTAGCCTGCACATCTTCCGACCACACAAACACAGGAGAATATGCAAACTCCATGCAATTGCCTCACAGTGGAATCAAATTTGGGTCCCTGACACTGTGAAGCAGCAGTGCCAACCACCAAGCCACCTTCCTTGCACCATTATATGGGGCCTAGATAATTCTTTGGGACAGCTATAACTAGTTGTCCCATGTTTACCACCTCCCTGGTCTACCACAAATATCCTGTGCCAGTGTGACAGTCTCATTAACAAGCTGTAATGAGCTCCCATAGCAGCTCATTTGGTCTTTGATAAGGAACGTGTTGGGAAACAGGATGAATCTTTAGCATCCCCACCTTCTCTGTCCCTGTATCTGGCAGGACCCAAAAATCTAACCTGATGTTTCCGATTATGGTGGTGAGGTGAAAACCAGGACAGTAATTATAAGATTGCTCAACATTGCTCCACCATTCTAGCAGCACCCACGACTGTCTTCTGGTGCTCTTGAATGTGCAAGAGCTGCCAACAGTCAGCTTAGCTGTCAGCTCTCCAGGGTGGGATTGGACAGAAATCCAATCCTTGGCTTTATAAGTACCTTCTCTCCTTTGCGACTGGCATTCTAAATGAGAGGGGGAGCACATTAGAGGGAGGGATGCGGCATTTGGGGAGAGGGTATGGGGGTCTGAGGTTTAGAGGCTATGTGTGGAGACACAATGTAAAGGGTGAATGCTCCTCTGACCTGCACAGGTCACCTCTGAAGGAGGAATCTCCTTCCTTCCTGATCTTTCATTGACTTTGAATGGTGGAATGTAGAAATGAGTTGTTGAGATGAACTGCACAAATGCACCGATGAGCAAGCTAAATAAATCAGTGCAGACATATAGAAGGTTATAGTGATAGGACTAAGTGATGAATAGTGATTCCATGGAGCTTTCACTTGTATGAATCAGTTGGACCACAGTGAATATGCAGCACAAACACATTTTATGTAATGTCAATAAATGGAAGGTGACTTTCGCTATTTTTTTTGTCCTGGATTGCAGTCTTCTGAATGGTTAAGAGTCTTCAATTTGGAGAATAATTGAAAGAAATTTACAGTTCAGAATTTTACATGATTAAACAATGTGAATTGACAAGTAAACTTGACAAGGGATGATAGATTGACAATGTTCGTGTGTACAGTCTTTGTTGTTTTACTCTGTTACTGGCCATTGAATTCGTTGAATTGTTGGTGTCTGTTAATTAAGATAGGCTTCCAAATTTATTAATCCTACAGTTGAATATAACCTCCTCAAGGGCATAAGTTGGTGCATCCATCACATCGCAGCCAGAGGTAAAATGCTACACATAAAATACAACTATAAATATTCAGGCCAATGCAACAGCATGTTGGTGACCACAAATCTGTTTGTTGTTTTTGTCTATTACTCAAGACAGAATTTTTTACACATTCTGTTGTATTGCTATGTTGTTAGCTGCATAACTACATGCTTTTTGCAAATCAGGTTTTCTTTATTTTTGAGAAAGTATCAGTTTTCATCTCAGTAACAAAGATAATAAGTTAATTATGAAACCTGTTATATACAGTACATCAACTTTCAATTAGAAATTAATTGCTGCTTTAAATTATATTAAATACAAATAGCTAACTTAGATATGATTGAATATGTTTCCAAACCTGAATGATAGTCTCACTTCTATAAATATTGTAGTTGTTTAGAAATCTCAGTAACTGGGTCAAGAGAAAGATCACATTTGTTTTCAAATCAATAACTGGAGGGTGTGCTCCCCCTCTCATTTAGAATGCCAGTCGCAAAGGAGAGGAGGTACTTATAAAGCCAAGGATTGGATTTCTGTCCAATCCCACCCTGGAGAGCTGCCAGCTAAGCTGACTGTTGGCAGCTCTTGCACATTCAAGAGCACCAGAAGACAGTCGTGGGTGCTGCTAGGATTGCAAGCAGTCTTGTGAAGACGTGCCATGAACACTGGAGACATGATAACTTGGGCTTTTTTTGGACAGGGAGGGATGCGGCATTTGGGGAGAGGGTATGGGGGTCTGAGGTTTAGAGGCTGTGTGTGGAGACACAATGTAAAGGGTGAATGCTCCTCTTACCTGCACAGGTCACCTCTGAAGGAGGAATCTCCTTCCTTCCTGATCTTTCATTGACTTTGAAAAAATAGCTTTTCCACTCTCACGCAACATATTGCCACAGCGCAGGTCATTAAATTGGCCACTGAAGGACTTCAATAGGTCTAAGGGCAGTTGGGCATTGGATACCATACTTACCCATTGCTTGTTTAATAGGGATGACTGAGGATAGCAGGAAGGGGGTAGACAACTGGTCCATATTATTTTTCATGTCTGTCTGCCAGAGAATGGGGGTGGGGGATGGATGTAAAATCTCCCCCCTTGAGTTTGCAATCTGTCAACCCATTCATTTCCATAATCTTGGCCAATTACTTAGACACTGAACCTGATCTTGCATGAAATGACGTTTTTGTACATCCTGCCAAATGGCAAACAATATTTTAACTGATCTGCTTGGAATCACAGAACTGTTACAGCACAGGTGAAGATCATCCATCCATTACTGACCATTCATCAAAGCAATTTATCTTGTGTCACTTCTCCGTCTCCTCTACATAGCCCTGCACTGTATTCCTTCTCAGATATTAATTCAATTTCCTCTTGAATGTCTTGAGTTACATTGCCTCCACCACACTATCAGGCAGTTCACTCAACATCCTGAACATATGCTGTGTGAAATGTTTCCTCATGTTGCCTTTGCTGATTATCTTGAATCCGTGTGCTCCAATTCTTTATCCTTCCACCAATGGGAACAGCTTCATCAATGTATTTTGTCCAAATAATTCTTCTGAACATATTTCTGAAAGTCCAAGGCATCATAAATTGAACAGTTGTGCAGGGTAACTGACTGACTTGGCTGGAACAAAGAAAACATCTTTGAGACCTGCTATTGAATGCTCAAATCACACACTCTTGTTACATTTAGCTACCATCTTGGGTCTCATGTAGAGGAGCTTCCCTTCCATAGCAATGTTTCACTGGCTGTTGCTCCTTCACTGCCCAGGTCGGAGATTTGGGTTTCAATTTGGCTAGCTGCCCTTTCAGTTGGTAGGCCTTCCCATTTATCCAGCAGTGGTCAGTTAATAATACACTCTAGCCTGTCTACACTAGTGGCTAGCTTGTAATAATCAACAAGTCCTGGGGTGGAATGTGAACCTGGTGCCTTCTGGCATAATGACAGGAAAGCTACCCAATGAGCCACTTAGGGTCCACACTAAAACTGCTCACCATTCCAGAAGACTAAATATGTAGTGAACACCAGCTCCATATAAGTATGGAAGTGCAAAGAGGCCCTCAACATAGTTATGAAGCACCAGAAAGCAGCAGAATCTATCTCTGGAAATCCCAGAAGGAAGTGTGATCCAGGACAAGGTGAGATATAGGTAGAGGCTAAGGCTAAGGCTAAGGCACAGGTTCTTCCCTGTCTGACAATGTCTCCTTGGCCACTGCTCCTTCACTGTGTTCTCCTCACTGCTAATTCACCACCCGGCCACGGTGCTGCTTGAGTAGGTGTACTTCCTGGAGTTTGGAGATGGTAGGAGGGCAGGGCTGCTGCCATGTCTGTTCCTGCTGCTCCCACTCACTGTCACAGGTTCCAAGCCCGCAGCAGCAGCTGGGCATGGCCTCTCATCTCTGGGGTGGAGCATCTCCCTGGGGAGCACACAGAGCTGCAGCCAAAGAGATATCACCAGGGAGACGAAGTTTCGCACATTTCCACCACCCTTAAGTTGCATCAATTTCCTTGCCTGACAAAATTCTTTTGAGATCTGTCTTAAAAATATTTAATGACCTCCACTCCCATTGTCTTTTGAGGCTGAGTATTTCAAATTCATACATCCTCAGAGAAAAATAACTTTTCATCTCTGTTCTAAAAATGTGCCCCTAATTTTAAAAGTGTCCCTGAGTTCTGGACTGACCCACAAGAGGAAACATTCTTTCCATGCCCAGCTGGCCATGGCATGTGTGGAACTGCAGGAGATGGGGGAGATACTAAATGAGTATTTTGCATCAGTGTTTACTGTGGAGAAGGTCATGGAAGATATAGAATGTGGGGAAATAGATGGTGACATCTTGAAAATTATCCATAATACAGAGGAGGTGGTGCTGGATATCGTAAGAGACATAAAGGAAGATAAATCCCTAGGACCCGATCAGATGTCCCCAAAGAACTCTGTGGGAAGCTAGGGAAGTGATTGCTGGGCCCCTTGCTGAGATATTTGGATCATTGATAGTCACAGGTGAGTTGCTGGAAGACTAGAGGTTGGTTAAGGTGGTGCCATTATTTAAGAAACGTGTAAGGAAATGCCAGGGAACTATTGACTGGTGAGCCTGACATCGGTGGTGGGCAAGTTGTTGGAGAAAATCATATATTTACATGTATTTGGAAAGGCAAGGACTGATTAGGGATAGTCAACATGGTTGTGTGTGTGGGAAATGGTGTCTTACTAACCTGATTCAGTTTTTTGAAAAGGTAACGAACAGGATTGATGAGAGCAGAGTGGTGGACGTGATCTATATGGACTTCAGTAAGGGATTCAACAACTCTCATGGTAGACTAGTTAGCAAGGTTAGATCACATGGAATACAGGGAGAACTAGCCATTTGGATACAGAACTAGCTCAAAGGGAGGAGACAGAGGGTGCAGGGTTGCTTTTCAGACTGGAGGCCTGTGAGCAGTAGTGTGCCACTTTTTTGACATTTATGTAAATGATTTGGATGTGAACATAGGAGGTATGGTTAGTAAGTTTGCAGATGACATCAAAATTGGAGGTGTAATGGGCAGCAAAGAAGGTTACCTCAGTGTATAAAGGGATCTTGAATCAGATGGGCCAAAGAGGCTGAAAAGTGTCAGATGGAATTTAATTTAGATAAATGTGAGGTACTGCATTTTGGAAAGACAAATCAGAGCAGGACTTATACTCTTAATGGTAAGGTCCTGGGGTGTGTTGCTGAACAAAGAGACCTTGGAGTGTAGGTTCATACTTCCTTAAAAGTGGAGTCTCAGGTAGATACGATAGTGAAGAAGGCATTTAGTATGCTTTCCATTATTGCTCAAAGCATTTAGTACAGGAGTTGGGAGGTCATGTTGCAGCTGTACAGGACTTTGGTTAGGCCACTTTTGGAATACTGCATGCAATTCTGGTCTCCCTGTAATAGGAAGGATATTGTGAAACTTAAAAGGGTTCAGAAAAGATTTACAAATTTGTTGCCAAGGTTGGAGGGTTTGAGCTATAGGGAGAGGCTGAATAAGCTGGGGCTGTTTTACCTGGAGCATTAGAGGCTGAGGGGGTGACCTTATAGAGGTTTATAAAATTATGAGGGACAATAGGGTAAATAGACAAGGTCTTTTCCCTAGATTGGGGGAGTCCAGAACTAAAAGGCATAGGTTTAGAGTGAGAAAGAAAAGATTTAAAAGGGACCTAAGGGGTAACTTTTTCACTCAAAAGGTGGTGCATGTATGGGATGACCTGCCCCGAGGAAGTGGTGGAGGCTGATACATTTACAACATTTAAAAGGCATCTGGATGGAAAAATGAATATGAAGTGTTTAGAAGGATATGGGTCAGGTGCTGGCAAATGGGACTAAATTGATTTAGGATATCTGGTCAGCATGGACGAGTTGGACTGAAGGGTCTGATTCTGTGCTGTACATCTCCATGACTCTATGACTGTTTATACACTTCAATCTTATACACCTCAATCAAGTCACTTCTCACTTTTCTAAACTTCAGTGGAAACAAGTCCTACTTCTACAACCTCTAGTAACCCTCCTCTCAACCATCTTCAATGCATTTACTCTTCTTTAAATAAGGAGACCAAAATTGCACACAGGACTTGAGATGTGGCCTCATCAATACCCTTTATAATGAATGATAACATCCTCCCTTTTATGCTTATTTCCTGTTGTAATACTTGTTGTACTTGCATATCAATTTTTGTTATTCATGCACTAGAACTCTTAAAACCCACTGCACCCCAGAATTTTGCTGTTATAGACATGTAATTACTATTCTGCCTTTTTAGTCTTCTTACCAAAGTGAAAATTTTATATTTTCCTACATTACACTCCATTTGCCAGATATTTGCCCACTCATCCAACCTTTCTGTATCTGTCTGCAACCTTTTATGTCTACTTTCACTTCTTACTTTCCTACCTACTCTGGTAGGTACCATGCTTTCACTTTCCTCATCTAAGTCATTGCTGTAAATTGTCCACTGTTCAGAATACAGAACAGACCCTGACAGGACTCTTCTTGTCACATCCTTTGGTCACATCCTGCCAATAAGTCAAAGCCATGAATGTATTCTCTGTTTCCTGCCAGCTAGTCAATCTTCTATCCACACTAATATGTTACCTCTACACCACGAGCTTTTATTTTCTGCAATAAACTTTAATGTGGACAATTATCAAATGCCTCTGAAAACCTAAGTACTGTGCAACTATTGCACCCTTTTATTCACAATCCTATCTTAGCATTCCTTGTTATTCTTCTTAATTCTTCCTATCTAATATGGCCACTGCTTTATTCTTTACTACCATTGAACAATTTCATTTTGAACATTTTACTCCTCTTTGCTACTTCTACATGCTTATGCCCATCCTTATGCTTATGGAAATCTTGATTTGGCCCTTCCCGACCACTTGAGTAAACTTTCCCACAAAGTCTTTGGCCCCAGTCCTGTTGAGGTGTAACAATCCCTTCTTACCAGAATGGTCTCAGTGCCTCAACAATCTAAAGCCTTTCCTCTTGCACCATGGCTCAGTATTGTTAACTAAAATATAGCCAAATCTTTCAGTCTGGTAAATTTGGACTGGTGAAAATCCTTCTACCCTTGGCACCAAGTGTCAATATGGAATACTTTGAGTTCACGTGTAAGGAGTAAATATCCTTCTACTCTGCCACGATTCAGACTCAATTCGAAGCCATCTTGACTGACTAGGGGTAATAAAAACAAAAAAAATTACTGGAAAAGCTGGTCAGCAGGTCTGGCAAAACCTTTGGAGAGAGAAACAGTTCTCTAACATGTGACTCTTCTTCAGAATTGAAAGGAGTTGGAATACCACCATTTTCTCAGTTCCTTTCAGTCCTTAGCAAAGAGTCATATTGCATTTGAAACATGAACTCTGTTTCCCTCTCCACACGTGCAGGGGGACCCACTGAGTTTCTCCAGAACTGTTTATTTATCCTTCAGATTTCCAGTATCCACAGTATTTTGGTTTTATTTAATTTGGTGGCACAGTGGCTCAGTGGTTAGCACTGCTGCCTCACTGCATCAGGGATCCAGGTTCAGTTCCACCCTTGGGTTGCCTGTCTATGTGGAGCTTGCACATTCTCACTGTGCCTGTGTGGGTTTCCTCACAGTCCAAAGTTGTTCACGTTAGGTGGATTGGCTATGCTTAATTGCCCATAATGTCCAAGTTGTGTGGATTACCCATGGGTAATTCAGGGTTACAAGGATGGGGTAAGTCTGGGTGAGATGCTCTTCGGAGAGTCAGTTGGACTCAATGGGCCTGCTTCCACGCTGTAGGGATTTGATGACCAGAAAACCATTTTTACACTTACCTAGGTTCTCCAAGTGAGATTTTTGCACTGTAGCCCTATTAGCCACTCAGAACTGGACTGAGTTTATTCACGACGGTTTCACAGAGAACATTCATAACCACTTACACAGAGAGCTTTATATGTTGTGTATGTATTGGCTATCCAATGTGGACACGCCGTTCTATTTTCAGCATGTGAGAGAAATACTAACTGCTAAATTTGATCCTTGGAAATTTGATCTTGGACAGATGACTTGTTTGAATCTTAAAATGGTGCAACTTCTGCTGGTTTCCCATTGCACACTTGTGGAACATTGTCATCAGGAATGAGCAAAAATGTTATAGATGCACGTAAATCAAGTCCTCCCTGACCTATCACCTTCATCCCCTCCCCCACTCACCTATTGTACTTTATGCTACTTTCTCCCCACCCCCTCCCTCCTCTAGCTTATCTCTCCACGCTTCAGGCTCTCTGCCTCTATTCCTGATGAAGGGCTTTTGCCCGAAACGTCAATTTCACTGCTCCTTGGATGCTGCCTGAACTGCTGTGCTCTTCCAGCACCACTAATCCAGAATCCACGTAAATCAAGTGCCCATACAAAGTTTAAAATCGTCATTTGGTATTTTCATGACATTCGTCTTTATAAATTTAATGCTTTGTTTTTCTTTTGAAGGAGATGTTAGAAAATTAAATTTGTTCTATTATTTATTCTTTCTAAACATAGAAACTTGTACTTAATCCAGTGAAGGGAAAGGTGGCAGTCAGCCTTACAATCGGTTTTCTGTTCGAGAGCTTTTTGATGTTTTGTGGATCTTAGCTCAGCTAACCATTTCAGTTTTCATTTGTAATAACTGAGTATTTGAAAAAAGGAGAAAGAGAGGGTGGCAGGACAGAAAGAACAGGAAGGATGAGAGGCATTCCACAAGTGAAGGTAGGTGAAGAAGAGGGAGGGAAGTTGAAGAAGGATGGAGAAAAGAGAGAGAAGGAAGGAAGAAGAGCAAATAAGAGGAGGGAGAGTTGAGGGGAGGCAGGGGAAGGGAGGAGAAAAAAAAAACTTGAAGGGAAGGGTAAAGCCCAAGACTGAGGGAACGTAAAGAACAAGTTAAAAAGCTTCAGTCTCTTAGATGTTTCATACAGAAAGGAGGTTTCACAAATAAATAGACAAAAACATCTTTCATCACTTCTTGCTTTACAATCAATTAAGTGGTTTTGAAAAACAGTCACTATATTTCAGAAGTTTAGCAGCCAATGAGTGTGCAATCACAAAAGAGCAGTTCACATGGAGACAAAGTGAAGTTGTTGCTCAAAGTCATCTAAAGAATTCAGACATAAAGTCAGAAATGTTGAGGGAGAGAAATTCATAGGAGAAGAAAGGCAGAGAGAAGCACAAGAGAGAAGGGAGAAAGTAACAAAGATATAGTCATGATGATAGTAAAATAAAATATACAAAGGATAACAAAAAGAGATAAATTACATGTCTATGGTACTGTTAATATCCTCTGGATATTCCAAACATTCTTCACCATTAGTGAATTATTTTTGACATATCACATAGCAAATATTGTAATCAAGTTGCACACAGCAAAGTTGTACCAACAGCTGTGATTTATTTTGGTGGCATTAACTATCGGATACGTAGTTCCCAAAACTACGTATCCGATAAAACTATCCTGGCACTCCCTTCCTAACAGCACATTTGCTCCATTCTCCTAGGAATGGGAAATAAATGCTGGCCTTGACACTGATGATCACATTCCATGAAGAAATAAAAACATGTTCCTTTATTCATTTTCTTCCATGTGTTTATGTAGCTTCCCTTGAAGTGCATCTATACTATCTGCCTCACCTACTCATGGCAGCAACTTCCTTACTTAGTGCATTCTATGGATCCCTAGTGGTTTTATTTGTGATTATTCTATGTGTTTGACCCCTGGAACTAGTTTTACTCACAAATAGAAAGATTTGCTCTACGTTTTACAACTTCCCTCCTTCCATTCATATCTCTTATTTTCCTTCCTGCTTCTGCTGTAAGATTAGTATCTGAAAGAATTCACAAAAATAAATAGATCAGTTTATTAAAAGAAAACTATTCCAGTCCTTTGGCTGACCAAGTGACTTCTTGCTCATAGAATGTGCCTGTAATCTGAACTACATCGCTAATGGCATTCAAGCAATGTGAGCCATAAGACTGACAGATCTTGCTCATTTATTTAACCCTTAAACTAGCACAGCTCTCCTAACAGTAAACTCTCAGACAAAATATAGAAACCTCTACATTTGAATTTCTCACCACTTACATTTAAAATGTCTAAAAGTTCTTCACTATATTACAAAACTCAATCACATCACTGGGTACAGATGCTAACTACAAGATTCAAACATGACTCCTACCTGGTGTTAAATGTCTTTTCTTTTGATTTACATTTAATACAAGTCACTTAAAAATTATTTGCCCTTTTATCTAATGTGTAGACAGTCCAACTAAACCTTTATTATGTTTTAATGAGGTAGTTTATTCATTTTTATATTGTCACTGCCTCTGATTTGACACATTGCTTTTCCAGCACTGAATATGGACTATCAGATATTTCCTTCCACTAACTACTGGAAAGACTGAAGCCTCTTTATTTTTGCACATGTCACAAAATCTGCTCCCTGCCAATTGGTTCCACCACTCTCCAAGGCAATCGACTAAGACTGAACCAGACTCTATGCAACATTGGTTTCCTATTTGGACGAATTAAACTTCAGATCTTTTATTCCTTCCATCCCACAGAGTATTTCCACTTATGTAACATCAACCTTCTTCGTTGTCTTGCTTCTGAAATAATCATCCATATCATTGATAACTCAAGACCCTACTACAGTATTTCTAATGGTCTGGCCTCTGTTGTAATATCTCTACCTTTAAGTCAGCTAGATGATGGTGTGACATGTGGCACTCTGGTTTGAAGGATTTCCATCTTATTTGCAATTAGCAGTCTGTAGATTAGTTAGTTAGGCAAACAGCCAGTCTGTTTAGCCAGTTTGCTAGTCAGGTTGTTAGCCTGTCAAATGTATATATAATGCAACAATAATATACATAACCTTATAATGGAAACTGTTCCATGCAAATCTGAAATGTCATATTTGTATATATAGCTAGTTAATAAATATCAAGATATCTGTTTCAATACGAACATGAACCTCTGTGGTGTAAATTACATGGGCTAACATACAGAGAAAAATCACATCGTAGCTGCAGCAAATGGGCACTGAAGATGGTGACGAGCAAGTGGAGCATTAGAGCTAGTCACAGCAAGTTGGTACAGAAGGCTGGAGAGGAGTTAACAGTAGTGAGAGTTGTGAAAAGTTATTTTGCTAAGACTCACCCATCATCTGATTGAGTTCAGAACTGAAGTTCACATCTAACAACAAAAACTGAGGGCTGAAACTATACTGAAACATGGCAACTGTAACAGAGGAACAGTCATGAGAAAACTTTATTTCCTCTCCTCACAAAAAACTGGAGGTCACAGTGTGTTTGAAAATGAAACGGCAGTTTACAAGAAGCCCAGAAAAGTTTTAATCTAGAAAAGCAATTTCTCAGCAAAATACAGCTAAAAATGTTAGAAGAATATTTAAAAATATAGTTAATGTTTATCTGTTTACAGTCATCAGTTGATTCTGCCTTTTCTTTTTCAGAAATAGCAAAACAGTAAAAAGGTATGCATGACATTAAACGACACATTTTTGGCATGGGCACCATATACAGGGGTTACTCAGCTATTTAACAAAAAGAAAACATAAAAAGAAAGATGAAACAAAAAGCGGAACTAGGAAGAGAAACAAAAAGAGAAGAGCCAACAGACTAAGAAAAGCATTACACAGTAACACAGATCCTGATATATATTGGCAATTTTAATGACCATAAATCATCAGCAAAGATAGAAAGCAAACAACTGAACAGGGATTGGTACTTAAGTGACATTCGGTCAGACTTATAGTTATTCAAAGAAAGAATTAATCTTCACTTTATGGATCAACAGATAGCTGATTAAGAAAGAAAGGCAAGCATATTATTTTGGGTAATGAATGTTTGAGAAGAATAAAATCCTCTGGTATTTGTAGCAATGATTGTAAAGATCCTGTCAAAATGTTTCCTTTTGTTTAGATTAGTTTAAAGGTCAATTTCAGGCTTGAGTTCATGTTATGTTGCCAACAACCAGGTGAACATAGCGACCAATTCCTAGACAGATGTCAGCACCAAGATATAGAATGTGGTTTCACCAAAGTTAATTTAGCTGAAAGGCGATGGAACTGATCATTGTCTCTACACTTATCAAATTTTTAAAAAGGTATTACTGGACAAACCTAATGAGTAAATCATTGTTGCACTGCTAGAAGAAGGCCACAAGTTCAAAGCAGTTATAGTAGGAGAGCAACATCTAGTGGAATGTAACATAGCAACAATAAGTTTTTGACTTTGCTGATTCTGTTGATCACTATAACAGTTGTTACAAAATGTCCAATTCTTGTATGAGATGTGGATTGTCTCTGCCATTAAAAGTGTCCAGCACTTTGAGACTCACGCAAACTTTGTTCCCCAAGAAGACATTGGACGAAAACGTGAAAGGTGCCAAAATGCTCAGAGAAACAAAGTACAACACAATTCTCCACAGCAGCATGTGAAGAAGAACCACATTTTCAGGAACAATGGCCAGAGTCATTTCCAAACTCCCACTTGTGACACATAAATCATGACAATGAAGTCCAAGGGATAACTGCAACTTTGTAGCTTAAAGAGTCCAGTCAGATAATACGTGATCAATTTGACACATTACATAGATGCCATCAAAAAAGCTGAAGTCTTCACCTTCATTCAAATGAAACACATCAAACAGCATGGTCAGTGAGTGCTTCATGCCAAAACTGGCACTAGTGCAAACACAAATATCATCACTTCATGCATCTTACACAAATGATGAAATCCGCACACAATATACTAACTGTTTACAATGGATCTGACATCCCACTCACTGACATTATCCACCTTAAATTTCAATATGTCTCCTCAGATTGGACAACTTCCATCATTGATCCAGTATGATCCTCTATTGTTGATCCACTAACATACATTGATCTACATATCATCATGGATCACAAAATAATAAATACATTCATTTGAATGCCAAAGGATCCCGATGACAACATTAAGTCTGTCCATGACATGACTAACATTTAACCAGGATAGTTTGAATCTATTGGCAATGCAGGAAGAAACCTTAAGTATGATGCTCAAACCAACATTGAGCATTTTCTTAGGTTTGATATTCATATTCAGAAACAGCTCAAACTTGAGTTGGACTCCCTGGTACAAAACAAGATAATTCACAAAATTGAACATTGCACTGAGTGGTGAATCCAGATTATTTATGTTTTGAAGAAAGATGACACTATGTGCGTGATTATATCCAAGACGACTGAACATTGAACATTGTATTAAAAGGTGTCCACACAAGGTTATTAAATTGGACGAGCTTAATCCCAAATTCTCAAATGCCAAGCTCAATGTCAAGAATGGATGTTGGTCCCTGCATCTTTCCCTAAAATCACTGGAATTAACAACTAACAACCTTTGGAACACCTTTCAGTGGATTATCATTTGGATTATCTGATAGTCCAGGATACATTCCAAAAACATATAGATTGTATGTTGACACTGAGATGACATTGCAGTTCTCAGTAAAATTAAATCACATAAATCTCATGGCTGAGGCAAAAAAAGAATGCTCTTGTTTGCTGCTGCAAAAGAAATGTCAAATAAATTTCTTCAGATCAATCCACTCTTCAAATAATATTAGACCAGATACTATCAAAATAGGTACACGCAAGAGATGCCTAAACCACAAGACAAAGGTGACTTACAGTTTCTTCAATGTTCCATCCCTATATGTGCTACATTTTATGACCTAAGTATGTTTGAGATTTGCTTCATAACATGCAATAAGGAAGTAAGATAATCAGGAATGATCTATTGTACCTTATAATCCCTTCAAAATTACCACACTTGAAGCAGATGCATTCCAAAAAAGACCTAGGAGTATATCTAGTATGGGATGACAAGGCTATTCCATTTGATTCTTAAGTCGTATTGACTAAATATACAACTTGGAAAAAGAAACTCTCTCTCTGGTTTTTGGAATGCAAAGATTCCACAATAACCTACTTGGAAAGCACTTAGTTGACAACAAACTGTTGGAAATGATCTGCTGAAAAGCTCTCATGTGTACCTCCTGATCTACAATGGCTTCTTGTGAAAATCCAAAAGTACGTTACAAACAGGCTTTTTACAAGAATAGAGTCTAAGAGTGTTGGAAAAGCACAGCCAGTCAGGCAGCATCCAAGGAGCAGGAGAATCAATGTTTTGAGCATAAGGCTTTCATCAGGAATAAGGCTCGTGGCCCAAGGGGGCTGAGTGATAAATGGGAGGGATGTGGTGCTGGGGGGCGAAGGTAACTGGCAATGCAGTAGATAGATGAAGGTGGGGGTGAAGGTGAAAGGTCAGAGAGGAGGGTGGAGCACATAGGTGAGAAGGAAGATGGACAGGTAGGACAGTTCAAGAGGGCAGTGCCGAGATGGAAGGTTGGATCTGGGATAAGGTGGGGGGAGGAAAAATGAGAAAACTGGTAAAATCCACTTTGATCCTGTGTGGCTGGAGAGTCCCAAGGTGGAAGATGAGGTGTTCTTCCTCCAGGCGTTGGGTGATTAGGGTTTGGTGGAGTGGGAGGGAGATTTAAAGTTTTCAGATGAAATGGTGAAGGATGATACATTGTATCCGGAGGTTGCTGATTGGAAGATGGTGAGCACTGTGTGTGGGGCTGCGGGGGTGGGTTCTGAACTTGTTGTTCCACCATTTCCACCACCTACAAACAGATCCCATCATCAGGGACATATTGTCCTCACCACCTCACCTGCATTTCGGAGAGACCATTCTCTCCGCAACTCCCTTGTTAGGTCCATGCCCTCCACCAACCCACTCTCCAACCCTGGCACCTTCCGCTGCAACTGCAAGTAGTGCAAAACCTGCATCCACAACTCCCCCCTCACTTCTGTCCGACACCCCAAAGAATCCTTCCACATTCGACAGAGATTTACCTGCACTTCCACACACATCATCTACTGTGTCCATTGCTCCCAGTGGTCTCCTTTACACTGGTGACAGGAAGCCAGCTTGCAGAATGTTTCAGAGAACACTTCTAGGATACACGCTCTAAAGAACCCCATTGTCCAGTGGCTGAACATTTTAACTCTTCCTCCAACTCCACCAGGACATTCAAATCCTGGGTCTCCTCCACCACCAAACCCTAACCACCTGATGCCTGGAGGAATAACACCTCATCTTCCACCTTGGGACCCTCCAATCACATGGGATCCATTTGAATTTCACCAGTTTCCTCATTTTCCCTCTCCCCACTTTATCCCAGATCCAACCTTCCAACTCAGCACCGCCCTCTTGAACTGTCCTACCTGTCCATCTTCCTTCCCATCTATCCGCTCCACCCTCCGCTCTGACATCGCACCACCACGCCCACCTTCTTCTACCAACTGCATTGCCAGCTACCTTCTACCCAGCAACACATCCCTCCCATTTATCTCTCCGCCCCCTTGGGCCATGAGCCTCATTCCTGATGAAAGGCTTATCTCGAAACATCAATTCTCCTGCTCCTTGGATGCTGCCTGACCTGCTGTGCTTTTCCAGCACCACACTCTTCGACTCTGATCTCCAGCATCTGCAGTCCTCACTTTTTCCTTTAGAGAAGAATATTCAGTCTTTCAAACCACAGTAAAACCAAAGGTAGTCTACTACGCCTACTAATGGATATAATCAAATCTGTCTACACATTTTAACCTCTCCGTGTCAATCTCCAAAAAAAAAGCAAACCAGATGCTTGGAATCTTAAATAAAAAAAAAAGAAAGTGTTGGCGAAACTCAACAGATCTTGTAGCTCCTTTAGAGAGAGAGAAAAACAGAGTTAATATTTTGAGTCCAGTATGACCAGACTGAAAGAGATTGGAAAATGATACTTTTTTAATTCTGCTGTAGACAGAGTGGAACAAGCGGAATAGATGGTTAGGGTGCTCAGTGCCAAAGTAAAGGGTTGCCAATGGTGGTGAAGGGGAGCTACAGATGTAAAATGGATGTAGTTGAAAGTATGAAAAGGAGAAAATGGGACTGCTCTGCTGAGAGCAAAGGAACAAGACAAAAAACACACAACTGGGTGTGTGATATGTGGGAGGGGGTTGGAGGGTGTAAGAAAAATCAAGAATACAGAGGTCATGCTCTGAAGTTTTGGAATTCAATATTGGATCCTAAAGGCTGTAAAGTGCCTTAGCACAAAGTGAGGCGTTGTTCCTTGAGCTTGCATTGTGCTTCAAATGAGCCTGACAGTTTCATGCCTTTTCAATAAACTATTGTGGTCTCATACAAACATTTCCCTCCTGGGCCTGCTACAGTGTTCCAGTGAAGCATAACACAGTAAATCCCGTGTATAGGATTAAACATCACATGAAGCTTCTAGAAAGAACCAGCTCCCAATAATCATGTGATCTTGTGTAACGTTCCCTGATGATGTAAGATATTCGCATTTTCACATTAACATTTTACATTACAGGAAAAATAGCAAAGTAGACAACAGCAGAAGCTTGAGGTTGGGAAGTTTTTAAAAGTTTTCAAAGTTAAAGGTGGTAAGTTTTCTTAAACAAAGTGCTTCCATTTATATAGGCACTTTGGCTTTAAATGGGAGGATCACATATCAAATTTCCAGGTTTACGATGATATATTACTAGGTGGGGATAGGAGTTGTGATAAGGTTAGAAAGAGGCTTCAAGGCAGTTTAGACAGGCTGAGTGAATGGCCAAAGAAACATGGCAGATATAACATAATTTGGAAAAATGTGGAGTTATCCACTCTGGTATGAAAAACAGAGAAACAGATATTTCTTAAATAGCAAGTGATTAAGAAATGTTGATGCCCAAAGGAACTTGAATATCCTTGTTCATAAATCATTGAATGCTAACATTAAATTGCAACAATCAATTCAGAAGGCAGACATTGGCCTTTACAGCAAGAGGGCTTGAGTATAGGAGTCAAGAAGTTTTACTGCAATTGTGTAGAGTCTCAGTGATATCACATCTGGAGTATAGTGAACAATTTTAATTTTCTTATCTAAGGAAGAATGTACTTGCCATAGAGATAAAATAAAGTTTGTGAGATTAATCACTTTAATAATAATATTATTCTATGAGAAGAGATTGAGGAACTGGGCCTATTTTCAATAGATTTAGATATTAATGGTGTCAATGGATATAAGGAAAGCGTGGGAAATGCTATTGAAGTTGAAGGATGGAACAGGCTGAAGGGGCTAAATGGCCTATACCTGCTCTCATTTCTGACATTCCAATGTTTCACATCCTCAAGACATCTAAAACTGTTTTATAGCTAGTTATCTGTAATGAACTATCACAGTTGTCATTTAGCGAAAACCAGCAATTATTTATTCACAGTAACGGTCCAGAAACAAGAATGAGACAAATGACCAATTAATTAAATTTGTTGGGGGTGTTTGAGGAAGGTTAATGAAAGTATTTTCTCTGCAAAGAGAGTTAAATTGTATAAATTGTCAAAAAAAGTTAAGTCACTGAGTAATAATTCTGAAGGGGCACCGTGGTCTGGAGCCAGACAAAGATGTTTATGATGTTGACATTAATGAAGTCAGCCAGTAATGAACCATGAAGGTATATTTGTATCTTAAACATAAACAACATGAAAAATCCTCATATACATTATTTATATGTCAATCTGTGGTTTTGTAAAACTATCCACTGCCAGCACAGCAAGATTACATTAGTGAAGAAGGTACAACATGTCAAAGATTCAACAAGATAACAGCCCTTGAAATTGCAGTAGGCATTAATTTATATTGACACTGATTTCATGAAAGTCGAAGTTAAGTACCACATACATTTGTTTGATTATCAACAATTTTCTCCTCAGTGACCTTCTCATAATGCAAATTCTTAACATTCACTTCAACAAGTAGTTAAACATGAGAAGTAAATTAATTCACAGCTTGTAAGTGGGCTCCCCAAAATGTAACCCAGAACATTCTGATGAATTAAGTGTACTTAGTGACAAAATCTGGCTCAAGTGATAGCACTCTAAAGGTCATGGATTCAAAAACCACCAAGAGAAATACAGCACATTATTAGTCGGACATTGCAGCATAGTACAGAGGGAGCGTTGAAAAGGTCATCTTTTGAGTGAAGTATTAAATTTAAACCTTGCCTGTCCATTTAAGAGGATACAACAAATGCTGTCCAGGCAAGATTCTATCTGAACAAATGAAAGAAAGAGAATATTCTTAGTGCTGTTGTCAACATTTCTCCCGCAACTAAAATCACCAAAACCAAAAGGTGAAATTTAACACCATCCTCTGAGGCAGGTTCGGACGGTGATGGGGCCATATACTCAGATTGGTGATTGTTGGGTAAGAACTCAGCTGCCTTCCTGCTTCTGCTCCAATTAAATCTGAGGTGCAGAGACACGAGGACAGTCTTCCTAAGCTACCACCAACTGAGAATTTTATTCAGCAACTAATGCCAACTCAGAATAGTATCCTGCCATTTGCTGGTTTTCAACCAGTAGTGGATGGGTCAGTCACCACCAAAAAGCAAACCCTACCATGTTTGCTTGCAGGGCCCTGGGGGAAAGGGAATTGTCCCTTGAGCAAAGACGATCGGTGCCTGATCAAGGGACTTGGCACTGGAGGGTATGGAAAGTCAGTTGCCCCTGTTGCAAGTCCCCTCTCCACCCAGGACTTCAACCCTGTGACTCCCATCTTGCTCTCTTCCCTATGGATAGGATCCCACAGTGATCTCAGACAGCTTTCTGGGTGCACTGTTGACAGCGGCCATCACTCTTGCGAGTGATGCCTGTAACTGCCTCTGGCAGGCAGATATTAGGAGGCAAGATATTCACCCCATTGGTCCTTAACTCTGGAGACGGCTTGCTGCAGTCCCCCCTTAATACCTGCAATTTATTTCAGAGGACTTTTCCAAAAGGAGGCCACATACAACTCTGAAACAAACACAGAATGCAGGAGAAACTCAGCCGGTCTGGCTCTATGGTTGTGCAAAGCTTCTAGACAGCATTGAGCAGTGTCAATCGTGGAGAGTAGTACTTTCCTTTTAAACTAGCCACAAAAGTGGAAGGGTGTTGGCTTAATTAGTATCCTTCTACTTTACTGTGAAAAGCTATACATGTTTAAATATCAGAAATTATTCCAGCAATTTGCAGCCGCAGAAAATTGTTTTGGGAGTTCCAATTTGCTATTTTCATAGCCTGATAACTAAATTCCTAGAGAAATTTGCATTGAAAAAGCACTCGACTTCATAGAAATAGATTCTAGAAAAGCAGACAATAAGCCAAGAAGTACGGTGTTAAGGGAGATAACAAAAAGCTTGATTAAATTGGTCTTGAGGAATGCTTTTAAGCATGGGCAGAAAGGAACAGGCAGCAGAAATTAAAGGAGAATGTTTCAAAAAATAGGAAGGTGGCCAATTGGGTTGAAGGGAATGATCAAAAGATAGGAGTTAGAAGAATGGAGATGAGAAATTAGATTCAAGGGAGATTTCAGAGAAAAGGTGGTCAAAACAAGAGGTTTTGTAGGTATCAAAGTTTATGCTATTTATTAAATGGAGAAGCAGTGAAGCACCGTAGATCAGTCAGCAGTGGGTGACGAGTGATCAGAATATGATACAGACAGGTAAGCAAAGCTTTCATGTATCGAATCTTTTGGATTCCATGATCTCCATTTCAAAATACTGTGGCCCCTAAACAACAAGACGGCTTATTCTAGATTGGTGTCAGATATGACTGTCATAACATTTTAATATCTCACAGTCAGGAGGGCTAGCAAAGTAACAGTGCCAATTATTTCAAATATAATATTCCATATTATAGCATTCTTAAGAGCTTTTCTGGCACTATGGTAGTGCATCTGCATTTGTGCCAAGAGACCTAGGTTCCAGTTCCACTTGCTCCAAAGGTTAGATTAGATTACTTACAGTGTGGAAACAGGCCCTTCGGCCCAACAAGTCCACACCGACCCGCCGAAGCGCACCCACCCAGACCCATTCCCCTACATTTACCCCTGCACCTAACACTACAGGCAATTTAGCGTGGCCAATTCACCTAACCTGCACATTTTTGGAGTGTGGGAGGAAACCGGAGCACCCGGAGGAAACCCACGCAGACACGGGGAGAATGTGCAAACTCCACACAGTCGGTCGCCTGAGGCGGGAATTGAACCCGGGTCTCTGGCGCTGTGAGGCAGCAATGCTAACCACTGTGCCACCGTGCCGTCATGGTGCCACCGTGCCAAATGTCATGACACATTTGAACAGGTTAATTAAAAATATCTAAAGCAGAACTGGTGATATATGGCCTGATACAGGGAAAACCAATGGCCATTGAGTTGTTGCTTTTTCCTTTAATGGCAGGACACCTGCTCATCGCATCTGGTTGAACTTGAAACTATTCAATTGGCAAATGGATCACATCATTTTAATTAAATAATTAGTACAGCCAGGCTGGCAGTGTCCAAAACCAAGAACAATTGTTCAGATTTAAAGATTGAGCCTCCTTTAAAAACAGGACATTTTGAGCAAACACGTCTATGTAAATGTTGAGTAGCTATAAAGGTGTTCTTTCTGCAGGATGGAATGTTATACGTGTCTGAGCAACATGGCCTTTGCCATGATGTGCAGTGGGATTGGGTAACGTGTGTGACAAGACCCACTGCACCATGGGAGAGATCTTCATTAAGCAGTATGGATTTGCCAATTGATGGTAAATATTATTTGCTAAACACCTTGTTTACAACCCAACTGACCTGATTACTATTCAGCCTTCTATCTGACCAAACTTGACAAATATACTCAACGTTGTGAAAACTTGACAGAGCCAGCATGTGGTAGATTTACCTGACTGTTTGCTCCAATCAACCTCCATGTTGGAACCGAGCCACCAACATCTCAGGGCAAGCTCCATGGACACTGTCATGCACCCCACAATCATAGACATTGGCATCTGACATGTGTCAGCCCTTAACAATCCTTGAAGCACATTTCTAATCCACTTACAGATGCTTCTGTACTTTAATGCAGCACCTCAGGCTGCACCAGTAACTATCGCTGTAATGTTGCATCAAGGACACTTTGCACTTAGGGACATGCACCCAGCTCATGGATTGCATAAACATGTAGCTCCAGGTTCTTTGCTTGCTGAAGTAGCACTCCCTCACTCTGAGCCTTTAACATCCTCATGAAGGGGGCAGATATGGCCTTGATTTAGTTTCTCATCTGAATTACAATACCTCCAACAATGTCACACTACCACAATACTCATAAAGTTGCCAGTCTAGAACATGTGTTCACATCCTGGAGACAAACTTAAATCCACAACCTTCTGAATAGGAGGTCAGAGTACTACCAACTGCAGTTCATGAGCCTTGGCGGGTAGCAGAGACAGAACGAATGTGTGATATTGGAAAGAAGATGCTAGAGCTTACTCTGGCAGATAGAATTCAGATATTGACCTCCTACTAACAGCGCTGGGCATTCCTCCATATGGCTGAGACTACAGCGACCAAGGGGCCTGACATGTTGTGACCTTCACTACTGATCTTGGAAGGAGGGGGTGCCACATTTCAATCTTCATTCAGAGGTCTGTGAGGATGCCTCCACTTCCTCATAAGAACTCAGCTTTTAATATTACAACACTCTGGAATCCCTTCAGCCTCAATTTCAGAATGAGCTATTTGTACTAATTTATTTAACCCTGGATCTGCTTCCTATGTCCCAATTAACAAAGGTATGCCAATCACTTCTTCAGAACTGTCTTCATTCTCAGATGGAGTTATAGCAGACCTAACATCTGTTTGTGGCACTACTGTGACCTCTGGTGATAGATCTTGTTTAACTATTGTTCTATTCATTACTCCTGGTAGGAACATACTCAGAATGAACTGTTCCATCTCTTTCACCTCAACTAGACTTTCCATAATTATAGGCAAAGCTGTAATGTTCAATCCTACTCAATAATTTCCCAGAAGTAAAACAACCCCATGTGCATGTCATTTCTTAAACTACCATTCGTCCAAACAAATCACACTCATATTGAACTTTGTACAATTGAAGCAGAATCATAGAATGCTATAGTGTGGAAGGAGGCCATTTGGCCTATCAGGTCCACACTGACAATCCAAAGAGTATGCCCCCCCGTCTGACCCATCCCCCTACCCTATCCCTGTAACCTTGCATTTCCTATGACTAATCCATTTACTCTGCACATCCCTGAACACGATGAGCAATTTAGCATGGCTAATCCACCTAATCTACACATCCTTGGACTGTGGGAGGAAACCAGAGCACCTGGAGGGAATCCATGCAGGCATGGAGAGAAGGTGCAAACTCCACATAGACAGTCAGCTGAGGGTGGATCAAACATGATGCTGCGAGGCACAGTGTACTGTCCACCTACCATGTTTACCAACACTGACTTTCAATGAACTCTCTGGTGGGAAACAAAATCCTCCAGTAAGAGAGTTGGAATAGGTCTGTGTTCAATTGAATAATTATGGGCTTAGATGGCTCTTTTGATAAAAACCCTTTGTATCTCTCATCTACCCAATGTATTTCTTTTGCATTCACAGCAGCATTGTTTTTTGCACCACAGTCCTAGAAGCTCCAGTAAGTTCCATGGGTTTCCTTTGCAATTTCCAACATTCCAAATGGATCTGCCCCCACCTTATTACAATGGAAGCACATCATCTTCCAGTCTTCACTTCGACTCTCAGTACTTTCCTTTTTGATCTGAGGAGATTTTGGGTCATTCCCCAGCTATCCATTCTTACCCTAGCTACTTGCCTTCCTTTCACTCTCCCATTTTTTTCCCCTTTGGAATTTGAGAGTGACAGAAGAAAGGCTTAGTTTTATGGATTAGCTCATAACTGTCAACCATCAATGCTGTCTGCCTAGCAGATGCAACCCTTTGGTCCTCGACAAGGGTTCGTAATATGGAAGGTAGTGAGTTTTTCCATTCCTTGAGGAGAATAAAACCAAAGAGTTTCATACGTGATTTCAACTTCTCATGCTCATATCGACCTATCAAAATTACTTTGCTAACTCCTTCAAATTCAATATAGATTTGCCCCAGATATTTCCTTAAATTCTGGAGCCTTTACTTTTATACCTCAGGCATTAACTTGTATGTAGCCAGTATAGATTTTTTTACTCACATACTAATCCCAAGAAACATTCTCTGACTGTAAAGCATACATTTCCTGTGCTTTACCAGTCAATTTGCCCTGCATAAGCAATGTCCAGTCCTCTTTTGCCCAATTTATCTGGAAATGGAATTAGGTTTAATTGTTACGTGTACTCAAGTATAGGAGTAGAGTGAATAGTGTACAGAGTCACCATTCTCCAGCACAATTTTTACGTACAAAGTGCAAATTAAAAAAAAAGAATAACTACAGGTTGGCTGATACACACTTAGATTATTTACAGTGTGGAAACAGGTCCTTTGGCCCAACAAGTCCACACCGAACCGCTGAATCTTAACCCACTCCCCTATACTTACCCCTTCACCTAACACTACGAGCAATTTAGCATGGCCAATTCATCTAACCTGCACATTTTTGGATTGTGGGAGGAAACCGGAGCATCCGGAGGAAACCCACGCAGACACGGGGAGAATGTGCAAACTCCACACAGTCAGTCGCCTGAGGCGGGAATTGAACCCGGGTCTCTGGCGCTGTGAGGCAGCAGTGCCTGACTTATAAAGTCTCAGGCCTACTGGTTAAGAACCACAGTTCATAGCAAGTGCTGAGGAACAAATATGCTGGCTTTCTTCAAGCTTCAGGTGTTTCTCACTGCCGAGAAAAGGGACAGTTTCTATTCTTGCCAAGGTTGGATGGCTTCTCCCTCAAACATTCACTACCCAAGCTGAGCAGCAAACTGGGAGTCAATCAAATTGCTGTTAACAAGCAGGAGACCTTTGTCAATGATAATTGGTCACTAATCTACATATCAAATAGACTGAAGCTCCATTTATACACAATCCCCAGTTTCATTTTGTCTATAACTTGAACAAGCAGCTGTGTAAACAGCACTTACAATGAGTGTCAGGTTAATTATTTTCAAGCAATGCAACAATCATTAATGAATAAAAACATACCAGGCCACAATTAAAAATATAGAATAAAAAGACTCAGTCTTTACGCCATTGAAAGGAGGGAGGAAGAGGAAGAACAAACAATTTCGGATAAGGTCTGGCAGATGAGACTAAATCTCTACAGTGCATAAATAGGCCATTTGGCCTGTTGAATATACATCAACCCTCAGAAGAGCACCCCATACAGACCCAACCTCCCCCACCCTAACCCTGAAAACTTGCATTTCCCATGCCTAACCCATACAGCCTGCACATCCCTTGATACTACGGGGTAATTTAGCATGGCCAATCCACCTAATCTACACATCTTTGAACTGTGGGAGGGAACCCATACAGACACAGGGAGAACAGATAAACTCCACACAGAGTTTGGAGGCTGGGGTTGAAAGCGGCCCCCTGGCACTGTGTGGTAGCAGTGCTAATCACTGAGCCACTATGCTGCCTAATTACAAATATGTTCTGGAATAAATGTTAATGGAGTTGGTTGTAAATACACAAGGCATTGTCCAGAATGAATGTAAATGCCAAAACAACGAAAAGCATGATCTGAAAACATGAAAAACAAGATTCTAATCACACATGGCAAAAACATTCATAATGACGGACAGAGATCATGATCTGAAATTGTTTAACTCAGTGTTTGCACTAGAAGGCTGCCTTTTTGGAAGATTAAGAGCTGACGTTTTGCTGGAACACTGTCCTCTAGCAGGTTGAGGTCAATGTTGTGAATGAGAATAAAGTAAAGAATTAAAAGGATGAGGCATTGGAAGCTTAGAGTCATGCTTACACCAGTAATCACCTAATCTGCAATTCATCTCCCCAGACTAGATGAGACCATATTCTGGTTAATAAAATTCAGAAACTAAAATGAAAGTAATAAAAAAAATGAGAGTTTAATTGCTGTGGAGGAAGCAAGTAAAAGGCCAGATACTAATTTCCTATGCAATTGCAAGAAGAGAATTGTAGGGATGGACGATGTGTTTGGGGTGATTAGGTCACACAGAAAGGTGGCATGGAATGAATGGTCCTTTCAGAATTCTGCATGGGGAGGAGAGGAAGATGTGCCTGTTATGGTACTCATGAGATTTGCTTCTTGGATAAGAAACTATTGGGACTTTATCTGAGTTTATCAGAAGCTAGAGTTAATGACCAAAGGATTAACATCACTTATTAAACAGGTTGCCTTTTTAGCTGTTTGGAAAAATTGGTCAGAAATAGCTTTATTACAACTTCTTTGAAAAAAAATCTCAAGAAAAATCTACAATGTCAAGAGCTAAAGACTTATAACAAACCTTCCAACATGGCTGTTTGTCAGATATTAGCTTTTCATCAGAGTTCCCTTCCAGAGGATCAGGCCAGCAACTCTGACTTATCATTCCCAAAGTTAATGTCTCCTTTAGATGAGTGCTGGTGAAAATTAAGGTAAGCATTATCTCATCCCCTTTGGTGCCATTCACTGGACATCCAGCATCTGGAAGGCAAACACCTGGGAATCTCATCTAATTGCAATTGCAAGTACAGATGGCTCATGTCCAGCTTCATGAAGGACAGCCCCTCTGCAGGTCTGCATATAAATCCTCAATGTGAGGGATTGGGTATTAATCCAGTTCTGAAAAGTTGTTTACCGTTTGTTTAAAATTCCCATGAAGGAGTGCTGCCCATTCTGCAAACTGGATTGGTTTTATGTTTCCTTCACCTTCTAGCATTCTGATTTCTGCCTCTATTTTTTTCCCTCTATATAGAAGGCAAATGTCACTGGATGGACCTGGCAGAATCGTGGAATTGCTTCTGGGTCAATATGCAAAATGGCCTTGGCTCCTTTGATAATGCCTAGACCTTCCTGAAAAATCTCCAGATATTTAATTAGGACTACACTCAGGCTTTCTAATCGAAAAATGTTGAGCCGATCCAGTTGAACCTTTCTCAACCAATTTTTCCCACGAAGCTTTGGCCCAAGCCTTTTTCTACAATCAACGGTAACTGAACCAGCTGCTTATCACAAGAGACCGGAACTGAAGTTGTACCCTTAATCTGTAAAGTTGCCCCAGTATAGGTTCTCAGTCTAACCGAGGTCTTGCACAAACTTAAAAGTTGAAGTCTAGAGAAAATTTTGTTAAAGACTGGTTCTGCAATCACTGAATCAGCCGTGCCGGTATCGATCTCCATTTAACCAGATGTTTATTTTGATTGGCTCTGATTTGGATGTTGCTAAGCAATTTAACTGTTCCAAACCAGATGTAGGTGGACTTTCCAGGGTGTGCACTCTCTTGGATATCGGCCTTTAAGTTCTCTTAATCCTTTTAAGGTCTCGAATCTATACGAGCAACAACTACAATGGGCTGTCAGCCCAGATCCTGAAGAAAATTTTTTTGTTTTTTAAATATTTTTTACTGAAAAATAGATTTTTAAAAATATTACAACAAAAACAAAACAATACAAAGAAAGAACACAAAAAGAAGTAAAAAATCCAAACCGCCCTCAAGTACAAAATTATAAATATGTATAAAAAATATGAAAAAACCCACTAACTACTTAACTAAATAAATAATAACTAACAACAAACTAATTAATAATACAACTCAGCAAAACAAAACACTAACTCTCGAATATCGAGAGCATTAATTTTCACCTACTCATACATTAGCAGTTCCCCCTCTCTGGATTTGGATTTCGAAAGCACAATCGTTAAGGCTATATAAAAGCCTTTATTAGTGTGGCAGACAAATCTGTGTCCAGGTAGTCCAAAAAGGGCCACGATGTCTTATAGAAATTCTCAGTTTTGTCATGTACCATACTTGTAAGAAAGGGGTTATGCTCCATAACAATCTTACGCCAACCCGTCAAGCCTGGGGGATATTCGGACATCCAACCTAACAAGATATTCTTTCTTGTGCCTAAAGTGAGGATGTTGAACTGGTTTATCTTCTGCACATCTACAGGGAACACATTGTGCAGGCCAAAAAGAAGAGAGATCGGGACCTTCTCCACCCTTACACCCAAAATCCCCTCCATTGCACCTGCCACAGTGCTTTGTATGTTTGAAGCCTACCACAGGACCAGAGACAATGAGTAAGAGTGCCTGTACCATCCTTGCACTTGGGACATGTTGAAGATAACCTGACAGAATCTTATACTCCACAACCACCTGAAAAAGGAGCAGCGTTCTGAAAGCTAGTGCTTCCAATTAAACCTGTTGGACTATAGAGTCATAGAGATGTACAGCATGGAAACAGACCCTTGGGTCTAACCCATCCATGCCGACCAGATATCCCAACCCAATCTAGTCCCACCTGCCAGCACCCAGCCCATATCCCTCCAAACCCTTCCCATTCATATACCCATCCAAATGCCTCTTAAATGTTGCAATTGTACCAGCCTCCACCACATTCTCTGGCAGCTCATTCCATACACGTACCACCCTCTGCGTGAAAAAGTTGCCCCTTAGGTCTCTTTTATATCTTTCCGCTCTCACCCTAAACCTATGCCCTCTAGATCTGGCCTATCCATGCCCCTCATAATTTTGTAAACCTCTATAAGGTCACCTCTCAGCCTCCGATGCTCCAGAGAAAACAGTCCCAGCCACTTCAGCCTCTCCCTGTAGCTCAGATCCTCCAACCCTGGCAACATCCTTGTAAATCTTTTCTGAACCCTTTCAAGTTTCACAACATCTTTCCGCTAGGAAGGAGACCAGAATTGCACGCATTATTCCAACAGTGGCCTAACCAATGTCCTGTACAGCCGCAACATGACCTCCCAACTCCTGTATTCAATACTCTGGCCAATAAAGGAAAGCATACCAAACACCTTCTTCACTGTGCTATCTATCTGCGACCCCACTTTCAAGGAGCTATGAACCTGCACTCCAAGGTCTGTTTGTTCAGCAACACTCCCTAGGGCCTTACCATTAAGTGTATAAGTCCTGCTAAGATTTGCTTTCCTAAAATGCAGCACCTCGCATTTATCTGAATTAAACTCCATCTGCCACTTCTCAGCCCATTGGCCCATCTGGTCCAGATCCTGTTGTAATCTGAGGTAACCCTCTTCGCTGTCCACTACACCTCCAATTTTGGCGTCATCTGCAAACTTACTAACTGTGCCTCTTATGCTCGCATCCAAATCATTTACATAAATGACAAAAAGTAGAGGGCCCAGCACTGAACCTTATGGCACTCCACTGGGTTGTGAGATTTTTTACTTTGCCAATATTGCCCTCCCTCCGTCAAATTGCCCTTCATGCTTTAACAGTATTGGTAACTATTGGGTTTTGGCAATATTCCTTAACTGTCCTTATTTTGTCCAAAAACAGCAAGCTAGTAAGGGGGCCTTTTGCCTGAGATATCTAACCATATTTGAAGATGGTCCCCACAAGCCCAATCACTCATGTAAGATAAATGCAAGCTTAGTTGACGGTTTTTAATGTCCAGAAGATCCTCTCCATCCAATCTATGAGGCAATTGCAGTTTAACTAATTTAATAAGGGGCTGCTTACGATGACAAATAAAAGAACTGAACCAGCAGTCTCCTGAAAAATAATTGAAAATCGGGGGAGCATCCATATAGGGGGTACAACAAACAGGGGAGAATATTCATCTTAATAATCGCTATCCGACCTAACCATGAGACCGGAAGCGCCTCCCATCTTTGAAGGTCTTGTTTGATGTTGTTGAATAATTGAACAAAATTAGGTTTAAACAACCGATCAAGAACTGGAGTGATGAATATCCCCAAATATATAAAACCCCCTTGTGATCATTTAAATGGGAATTGAGATTTGCCCTCAAGACCTAGCACCTTCGTAAGACCACGCACAGGCATAGCCTCTGATTTTGCAAAATTAATCTTGTACCCCGAAAAGGTGCCAAACTAGCTGATGCATTGTATCAGGAGAGGAACCGAAACTGCCAGAGTTGACAAAAAAAAAGACTATCATCCATGTACAATGAAAGCTTATGTAATTTTGACCCCAATTCTGGAGCCAATGTGTTGTGATCCATGTAAATAGCCTCTGCCAATGATTCAATCACCAATGTAAAAAGCAATGGCGAAGGGGACAGCCCTGCTGGCTGCCCCTATAAATGTAAAAATTGCTTGATTGTATCCCATTGGTGATGACTGCGGTGAGAGGGTCACAGTACAGAACCTTTACCCATCTTATAAAGGCTTCGCCCAAGCCAAACCACTAGAGTATAAAAAGGGACGGCCACTCAACTCAGTCAAATACCTTCTGTGCATCCAGAGAAATCATCAATCCCTGTATTGACTGTTGTTGACACGCTTGAATGACATTAACCAGTTTCATAACATTATTGGAGGATCTGCGGCCCTTTATGAAGCCCATCTGGTCCTCTTTAACAATAAAAGGTAACACAGTCTCCAGCCTTAAAGCAAGAATGTTAGAGAAGATTTTAAAGTCAACATTTGAGAGTGAAATGGGCCTAGAAGAAGCACAGTCCTCCAGGACCTTCCCTTTTTTAAGGATAAGCAAAATATTGCCCTCTCAGAGATGGCGGGAGATGATCAAGACTGTATGAGTCATTGAACATGTTCAGCATCAGGCCTGATCATATGCTTATAAATTCCTTATAGAATTCATCGGAACTGCATCAGGACCAGGTGCCTTTTCACTCTAAATTGCTTCACAGCTTCCTGCACCTCTTGCTCTGATAAGGGGCATTGAGAAAAACTCTTGTTCAGGGGGTCACATGCAGGAGCTCCAGATCCTTGAAAAAGGACTCCATCTTGGTCCACCCCTCCTCACAACCTTCAGATTGGTTTAATTCAGAGTAGTTCCCAGACCTCTAATCAACGTAATGGCTTGAGGGGCACTCCTTTTCCTGGCAAGATATGCTAGGTATTCGCCTGGCTTGTCACCATGCTCATATAACTTTTGCTTTGAGAAGGTAAGCTCCTTCTTTGCTGTGAGCATGGAATGCAATGCAGGCCGCAGCGCCGTAATCCTCTGTGGCTTGGCCAAAAAGGGCTCGTCAAAGTAAGCCTTCTCAGCTGCCTTCAACCAGGCTTCAAGGAGACGCTGCTACTCACCCTTTATGCCGCTTCCTATTGGCACAGTAGGAAATAACTAACCCCCTGGCATAGACTTTGGCAGTTTCCCAAAGAATAAACGGGCTACTAACCGAGCCTGGGTTAATGTGTAGGAACACCTGAAATTCCCTAGAGAAGTATTCCACAAACATATTATCCTTAAGGATAAAGGGATCCAGTTGCCAGTGCCTTGGGCACATTATAGCACCCTTAATCTTAAACAACAGGTATACTGGAGCATGATCGAAGATGGTAATATTACCAATCATACAAGATGCCACCAAGTTCAGTGTTGCCACAAGGATTAGAAAAACATCATTACTGGTGTGACATCTGTGTGGATTGGAAAAAATCATAAAATCCCTGCCTGTAGGGTGGAGACGCCTTCAGATGGTCCACCAACCCTAACACCACACACAGATCCACTAATTGTTTAGTTTGTACAGAGGGTATCGGGGGGCCTTTGGGCAACCTGTCTATCGTGGGGTCGACAAGACAATTAAAATCTCCACCTATAATAATTGCCGGGACTTGAGACTGATCAATTTAGAGAACACATCTACCAGAAATTTGAGGAGATAGGCAGGAGGGCAATATTCATTTAAAAAAACCATAATCTTTCCCATTTACCAGGGCTTTGAGAATTACAAACCTCTTTAACACATTCTAGTCACTTAAATGGGAGATTCCTCCTAACCAATATAGCTACTCCCCTACTTCTGGAACTAAAAGATTAAAAGTAAACCCGATCAAAGCCATTCTGCTGTACGGTGGCACGGTGGCACAGTGGTTAGCACTGCTGCCTCACAGCGCCTGAGACCCGGGTCCAATTCCTGCCTCAGGCGACTGACTGTGTGGAGTTTGCACGTTCTCCCCGTGTCTGCGTGGGTTTCCTCCGGGTGTTCCGGTTTCCTCCCACAGTCCAAAGATGTGCAGGGTCAGGTGAATTGGCCATACTAAATTGTCCGTAGTGTTAGGTAAGGGGTAAATGTAGGGGTATGGGTGGGTTTCGCTTCGGCGGGACGGTGTGGACTTGTTGGGCCGAAGGGCCTGTTTCCACACTGTAATGTAATCTAATCTAATCTTTAAATGTTCCCTATCATCCAAGTGTGTCTCCTGTAATAAAGCAGTGTCCATCTTTTCCTTTCTAAGACTCGAGAGTGCCTTTTTCCTCTTAATTGGTGAGTGACTCCCCTTGATGTTCCAGGTATACCATTTAATCAAGTCATTAGCCATAACCTTCTGCAGTAACATTTAGATTCCAGAGAGGTGGAACTTGAATTACAAATCGCCAAGCCTTAATGCCACAAGATCCATTGAACACAAAAAATACACAAACTAAAACCACTACAGTTAAGAAACCTACAAAAGCTATCAACGATGATAAACAACAAAAATAAAAAAAACCCAACATATAAAGCGCCAATGGACCTGAATAGGGGAACTCATACCCTGACCAAAGAGAACATCTACGCATCCCAAAGCTGAACTTCCCATCCCACTGCCAATACTGCAGCCCGGGCAGTTAAATACCTGAATCGGGCATAAACTGGCCATAAGTAGGCATCTAGCCATTCCAACCATTCTTCCTCCTCCTAGATAGAGTGGCACCACAAACCTAAGCAGAAAAGAAAGAAAACACACCATGAAATAACAATGTGAACAAAGAAATTTTGAAAAAAAAGGTAATACCCCACCATCTTTTGGTATAAGTTAACTTAAAAGTTGAAAGTAAACATCCCAGCTGCCCCCGAGCATAGCTTAGACTAGATTATTACCAATTTAAAAAAAAAGGAAAAGAAAACCCCACTGGACTTCCTCCTTTTAAAAAAAATATAAGTAGAGACATACCCAAACAGCACTACTATTTGTACATACTAAATTGTTCAGATTAAGTTAATTTGCCCACAAACTCTCTCGCCTTCTCCAATAAATCAGAGATGTACAGATGCATCTAAGGTTGACTGATGCACCGCCAGATACCTCAGGGTCCTGGATCCCGAATTGCCTCAGTCGTCTGTTGATGGCGTCATAGGATTTTCTTTTCAGGATCACTGCTGCTGAAAAGTCCTGGAAGAACATGATCTTAGAGCCCTTGTAAATGAGAGCTTTCCGATCCTTCTCCTGGATTCTGGAAGCTTCCACAATTCTCTCCTTAAATTATAGTGATAAAACGCACCAAGATAGAACAAGGACACTGATCCAGACCTGACCTCTGCACCGTGACCCGGTAAGCTCTCTCAATCTTCAAGCTCGAGACTAATCAATTTAGGGAACGCATCTCAGAATTTCGGCAACCAGTTCTCAATAGATTCCACTGGCCGCCCATCTTCCTCACCATTCGGCAGATTGATGATCCAAATATTTTTTCTCCTGCCCCTGTTCTCTAGGTCATCAACGTGGTCAAGCAAATTACGGACCTGCAATTCCAGGGCCTGGATCCTATCCTTGGTGGAACCGGTATCAGTTTCCACCACTGTGACTCTATGCTCTACCTCATCCATCCTTTGCTCCAGATCTCCCAGCTGCTATTCATGCTTTTGCAGCGTAATAGAGATCGGGACCAGCTTCTCCTCTATCTGCTTTCCCAACATCTTGCAAAATTTTGCGAGCTCCTTCACCAGAGTACAAGGATCCTGCAGGCTGGGTCGTGGACCCGGCTCCAGACGTACCTCCTCCTTTCTTCAAACAATGAAGACCACGACAATGAAAACCAAGGTACGTTGCTCTCTACAGTCTCCAGGGTCTCCACGACCTTTCTAGAGTCCCAGGATATCACAGTGGTCCAAGTTACATGCCCCTGCCAGTCATCTTAACCTCGTCAAAAACCTTCTTACGGATTGCTGAGTAAAACCAACACTGTCTCATGGAAAGAGGAGCCTTGGGGCTGTATTACTTCTTAACTAAATTGAACATGCCTTGAAAAATTTTCGTGTCTGGTACCTCAGGGAAAAGTTAGGGTCCAAATAACCAAAAGATCTGTGGGTCCACGAGCTGTAAGAAGAATCGCTTGTTGCTTTTCATCTGCCCCAGTGTCATTTGCTAAAAAAAAATGCATTCTTTCCATATACTGGGTCCAGTCTTCAATGGCAGAATCAAATGAGTCAAGCTACCCAAATAACAGCGTGATGCTAGAAGTGCTTACCTCAACTTAAAGGTGACTATTGAGAATTAATTTCTTCAGGAACATGCTTTTCTCTTGTTGCCACTGAAATAACTCTATAGAGACTGGTATCTTGTAACCAAGTCACCCTTTCTTTCTACATGGAGAGTCCTTGACACTGATCGAGCTTCCTCAGAGCCAGCTCTCAGTGTGAACAGAACCTCTGACAGTCTTTTCATATCTGTCAACCAGATCTCCCTGATTGGACTAGATTAACAGCCCCAATCAGGAAACTCATATTCTATGAAGTCCACCTGACTGATCTCCTTACTATCACGTTGCTTTACTAAAACGTTGCTTCGGGGAATTAAGTCAATCTGTATCTGTCTATACTATCTGTAGCTCACTGTTGCATCTTTTATCATGTGTTTTAATGCTACATTATAAATTTAGTTTTCTTCACAGACTGGTTGAGGAGAAGGCAAAGAACTATCTTCAGGCTTAGACTTCAAAAACATTAATTATTATTCATCAATACTAAATACTGCTGGACATGGTAACTACAGATTTACTGGTCTCTGTCTTATAGTCACAGTGGAAGAAGACTAATCTATGCTGTGGTTCTGTTCGCCGAGCTGGAAGTTTTTGTTGCAAACGTTTCGTCCCCTGGCTAGGCGACATCATCAGTGCTTGGGAGCCTCCTGCGAAGCGCTTCTTTCATGTTTCCTCCGGTGTTTATAGTGGTCTGTCCCTGCCGCTTCCGGTTGTCAGTTTCAGCTGTCTGCTGTAGTGGTTGGTATATTGGGTCCAGGTCGATGTGTTTGTTGATGGAGTTTGTGGATGAATGCCATGCCTCTAGGAATTCCCTGGCTGTTCTCTGTCTGGCTTGCCCTATGATAGTAGTGTTGTCCCAGTCGAATTCATGTTGCTTGTTGTCTGCGTGTGTGGCTACTAAGGATAGCTGGTCGTGTCGTTTCGTGGATAGTTGATGTTCATGTATGCGGATTGTTAGCTGTCTTCCTGTTTGTCCTATATAGTGTTTAGTGCAGTCCTTGCATGGTATTTTATACACTACATTAGTTTTGCTCATGTTGGGTATCGGGTCCTTCGTTCTGGTGAGTTGTTGTCTGAGCGTGGCTGTTGGTTTGTGTGCCGTTATGAGTCCTAGGGGTCGCAGTAGTCTGGCTATCAGTTCCGAGATGCTCCTGATGTATGGTAGTGTTGCTAGTCCTTTTGGTTGTGGTATGTCCTCGTTCCGTGGTCTTTCTCTTAGGCATCTGTTGATGAAGTAGCGAGGGTATCCGTTTTTGGCGAATACCTTGTATAGGTGTTCCTCTTCTTCTTTTTGCAGTTCTGGTGTACTGCAGTGTGTTGTGGCCCTTTTGAATAGTGTCCTGATGCAGCTTCGTTTGTGTGTGTTGGGGTGGTTAGTTTCATAGTTTAGGACTTGGTCTGTGTGTGTGGCTTTCCTGTATACCCTTGTAGTGAATTCTCCGTTCGGTGTTCTCTGTACCATCACGTCTAGGAATGGGAGTTGGCTATCCTTTTCTTCTTCTCTCGTGAATCGGATTCCTGTGAGTGTGGCGTTGATGATCCGGTGTGTTTTTTCTATTTCCGTGTTTTTAATGATTACAAACGTGTCATCGACATATCTGACCCAGAGTTTGGGTTGAACACCTGGTCAGCGGATCCAAACATTCTATACAATCAACACAGGAATTCTTGGACATCATCAGAAATATACACATAGACAAAGAAGAAACCATGATATCATTCGACGTGACGGCACTGTTCACTTCGATTGACAAAACCCTAGCCAGAGAAACAATAGCCAACCTACTGGACATACAGAACAGAAAACAGGACGCTGAACCTATCAACAAAGACGGCATACTTAAACTACTGGACTTGTGCCTCACAACACACTTCACATTCAACAACCAGATATACGAACAAATCAACGGAACACCCATGGGATCACCAATCTCGGGACTCATAGCAGAGGCAGTTATGCAAAGGTTAGAACAAACAGCCCTACCACAAATTCAACCCAAACTCTGGGTCAGATATGTCAAAGAAGCGCTTCGCAGGAGGCTCCCAAGCACTGATGATGTCGCCTAGCCAGAGGACGAAACGTTTGCAACAAAAACTTCCAGCTCGGCGAACAGAACCACAGCAACGAGCACCCGAGCTACAAATCTTCGCACAAACTTTGAAGACTAATCTATCTTTATGTGCTCAAGTCCATGCTGCAGAACCCCGATTCTTTTTTTTTAGTGTGTATTTTAACTGTCCCCACACTATGGTATTAATATTCAGTGCTGAAAATGTGTTGCTGGAAAAGCGCAGCAGGTCAGGCAGCATCCAGGGAACAGGAGAATCGACGTTTCGGGCATAAGCCCCTCTTCAGGAAAGCATCTGCAGACCTCACTTTCTCCTCTATTAATATTCAGTGATGTGTAGCTCCATGACATCATGACAAGGTTGTGTCAGGATCTTGATGCCCTTACACAACATTACATTTCAGCCTTTTATGTGGCCCCCAACATCTGCATATTGGACTCTGAAGCCAAACTCTCCTTGCCCTTTGGTTGTTGACTGAATTTCGGAACCCTGTTCTTGCTGCTTCCAAGCTTTGAAGACTTGGCCCCAGATAAAAGAATGGGATGAGAGATATGGAATAGAAAGGACTGAATTACAAAGAATGGGGATTTGAAGAGATACTGTCGTAATGAAGACAATTTCACCACAAATACTTTCTGGTTCTCTGCTGGTTATTTTACTTTGCGTAAAAATAGAAAATGCTGGAAAAACGCTTTAGGTTTGGCAGCATTTCTGGAGAGAAAAATAGTCTGAACTGAAAGAAGTTGAAAACAGTGTTCTTTACACCATTCACAGAGGGAGAGGAAGGGCAAGTTGAACAACTTGTAAGGAAACCTAAAGCATACAACACAAAAATAGATGGAAAGGCAGGTTATGAGAGGGATGCAAACAGTTTACAGAGAGCTATGGATAAGTAAGTGTGCAACGATTAGGCAAATGGAGTATGATGTGGGAAAACGTGAAGTTAAATACAGCTGCAACGCAAAGGGACTGAGGGTACTTATGCATGAAACACAGGAAGCTAGCACACAAGTTTCAGTAAGTAATCAGGAAGGTTAATGGAATACTGACTCTTATTTCATGGGGGTTGGAGTACAAGACTACAATAACCATACAAGGTGCTGGGGAGACCACATCTGGAGTACTGCAAGCAGTTATGGGTCCCCTTATTTCAGGGAAGATATCATTTAATTGGAGGAATTTCAGAGTGGATTCACTTGGATAATCCCTCGAATGGAGAGATTGTCTTATGAGCAAAGGCGAAGCAGATTGGAACTCTATTCACTGGAATTTAGAAGAATGAGGGATAATCTCATTGAAACATTTAGGATTCTTAAGGGGCTTAATAGGGTAAATGCTGAGAGGACATTTCTCCTCGGAGATGTGTCTAGGACAATAGTCTCAGGATTAAGGAGGTGCCGATTTAAGCCTGACATGAGGAGGAATTTCTTCTCTCAGAAGGTTGTGAATCTTTGAAACTCCTTGTCACAGAGAGCTGTGGGGACACAGTCCTTGTGTATATTTAAGGGTTATGAGGAAAACACAAGAAAGAGGTTATGAGGAATGTTAGATCAGTCATGATCCTATTGAATGGCTGAGCAAGCTCAAAGATCTGAATGGCCTACTTCTGATCCTATTTCTCATGGTCTTAAAAGACAAAGGCGCTGATAATGTTGTAAAGGAGTAAAATGGGTGTAAATGTAAATTTGAAAAGGAGAAAATGTGTCAGCTCTGCTGAAAGCAAGGTCAACAAAACAGATCCAAGACACAGCTGGGGAAGGTGGGAATGTATGGAAAATGGAGGATAGATATCATACTTTGAAGTTGTAGAACTCAACGTTCTGCCTCCACAGATATTACTGGGCTTGCTGAGTTTCTCCAGCACTTTGTGTTTCTATTTCCGATTTCGAGCATCCACAGCATTTGTTTTTATTTTAACTGGCAGTTTCTCTGGGTTGTTACCTGCTTACCCTCTCTTTTTGCAGAAGTCAGGCTACCGTATCTTCAGAGAAACAATAGCGGGAAAAGAGTGTGACATCTCCTGAATTCATTTTAATTTCCTATAGTTTGTCCCACAACACTGAAGTAATGAGTTGTACGATCATGAATATTATTAGAATAACAACACCACCATCTAGTGATTATTGAGATTGCAGGCTCTCTGAACTTACCAAATCACAGAATACAGTACATATTTATACTCCAATGGAACATAGGGATTGCCAGTAAACCAATCTTGTTTACCATTCAACAACCCCCTGATAGTCAAATGGTACAATGGTAAAGGAATCAATGACTGATTATAGCAATTGGTCTCTATCAAATAGTCCACAAATGTCACAAGGAAAATATCAATCTTTGAGACCTTTGAAAAACATTATAATCTGTTGCCCCCAGATATGCTCCATTTATTTAAATCATCATATATGCAACAGTGTCATGTCTTACAGTCAGTATGTCAGAATGATATTAACATTGTATCATAGCAGTTGGGAAAAAAGTAATAAATTCACAAGGGATTTGGATCGTTTAGGAGATTGTGGCAAAAATTGGCATATGGTGTTTAACGTGGATAAGTGCGAGGTTATTCCTATTGGTCAGAAGAATAGAAAGGCAACTTGTTATCAAAATGGAGAGAAACTTTAGAATGGTTCAATGCAAAAGGATCCCGATGTACCTGTGCATGAATCACGGAATTTTGGCATTGATTGTGAAAGGAACAGAGTATAAAAGTAGGCAAGTGATGCTGCAACTGTACAAAGCATTAGTGAGACTGCACCTAGAGTATTGTGTGTAGTTTTGGTTCCTGCACATGAGGAGCATGTAGCTGCACTGGGGAACAGTTCAAAGGAGGTTTACTGAATTGATTGCAGAGATGATGGAACCTTCAAGATATTTAAGAATTATGTAGATGGACATTTGAAATATGATAACATACAAGGCTGTGGGCCAAATACTGAAAATGGGATTAGAGTAAATGGATGTTTGATGACTAGCACAGACATGATGGGCAGAAGGATCTTTTTTGGTGCTGTTTAATCTCTATGAGTCTATGAGGGGTTTGTCTAATGAAGCGAGACTGAGCAATTCAGGCCTATACTCTCAAGAGCTTAGAGGAATGAGAGGAGATCTAATTGATGTATATAAGATCCTCAAGGAGATTGACAAAGTAGACTGAGAGAGAATGGTTCCTTGTGTGGGACAATCAAGATGAAAAAGATAATTTCTTATTCCTTTCTGCAACTTACTTTCCCACCTATTTAAGTGTCATCTGAAAGTTTGACTACGGTACCTTCTGTCCCTTCATCCAAGTCATTAATACAGATTGTAAGTAATTGAGGCCAGAGGAGTGAATCTACCCCACTGGTTACATCTTGCCAACAAGAAAAAGACTCATTTTTCCTGACTCTCTGCTTTCTATTGGTTAGCCAAACCTCTATTCAGGCTAATAAATTATCTCTAACCCCATGTGATCTTACCTTGTGTATTAACCTTTTGTATGGCTCCTTAATAAATGCTTCCTGGAAATCCAGATGTACAACAGAGAACATAGAACAGCACAGGCCCTTGATGTTGTGTCAACCTTTTATCCTACTTTAAGATCAAACTAACCTACATACCCTTCATTTTACTATGATCTATGTGCCTATCCAAGAGTTACTTAAATATCCCTAATATACATCTTTCTACAAATTCCCCATTATCCACTTTGCGTGTTGCATCTTCAAAGAACTTCAGCAAATTTGTGAAATATGATTTAGCCTTCATTAAACCATGCTGACTCTGATGGATTGTGGTTTGACTTTCCAAATGTCTTGTCATTACTTCTTTAATAATGGATTCTAACAATTCCTCAATGACAGTAAATAAAATAATTTTGAATTCAACCCTTGTATACTACAGAATTAATGTCTTTCACTTTGCAAGAGAAATTATAATAAAGCTGTAAGAGAAACAATGCAAACACTGGATAACTAATGGAATGCATGCTCTGCAACAAAACTCTGGTTCAAAATCAAGAATAGTTTGAATAATATATAGTTTCGCTGTAAAGCAATTGATATTTATTTTCTCCAGCTTTATTATTTCATTATATCTCCTGCTTATTTTTTTTTGTCTCCTACTTTAAGATGCTGCTTAAAATTTATGTCTTCCATTTGACTACCTTTCCTAACAGCCCCTGACATAGCTGTATGTAATTTTCTTTTGATAATGCTGATACTGCTTTTGAATGTTCTACTACATTACTGGACTGTCTAAGTGACATGAAGCTGCATGTTAGTCTGGCTTCAATATTGATAACACCTTCTTGATACAGACTACCAACTGATGAATATGAAATTTGAAACACCGAGTCCAATTTTCTATTCACAAAACTAGGTCTATTCACAAAACTAGGACTAGTTGGGTAATAGACACCTTGAGAAAGTTCTCCTGTCAGTCATGTTTATCTCCTTGTATTCTACATCAAGATTCCTTTTTTTAAAATAAGGTTACTTTCCAATCCTAACTGTAAACACCAAATCTGGGGCACAATCTCATTAAAGCAGAGCTAACGAGAAACCCTGTGCAGGCTTTTTTCCAAGAAGGTTCATCCAACCACAAGCTGATCAAACAGTAGGTGGGCATCAAGACCTTGTGGTAGGGAGAAATCTATTAGGAGCTGCAATTCTTGTGCTCAGCAATACCATACCTGACTGCTGCTGCAAGAGCACATACTGGAGGTGACCTAGGAGTGGATTTCTGACCAAAGCCATAGAATCATAATTTGGGAGAATGGTCACAGGTTGGGTTTTTTTTTGACAAAGGGAGACAGGGTGATCAGTAGCCAAGGGCAGTGGGTTGGGTCTCAGCAAAGAACCCTTCAAAATGTCTAGACCCTTCAGGTACTCCGGTTTCCTCCCACAATCCAAAGATGTGCAGGCAAGGTGAATTGGCTATGCTAAATTGTCCAAAGTGTTCAGGGATTTGTAGGTTAGGTGCATTAGTCAGGGCTAAATTTAGGACAATAGGGTAGGGGAATGGATTTGGGTAGGTTACTCCCCAGAGGGTCACTGTAGACTTGTTGGGCTAAAGGGCCTGTTTTCATACAGTAGGGATTCTATGATTGCTATGACTGTCAGAGGTGACCAGCTGCCTGTGTGGTTTCACCTGCGTGGATACAGATCCACTTGCATTGGGTTAATCCCAACAGCAGCAGGATGTGGAATTTGACTGCTTATTAATTGCCAATTAATCAGTTGGCAGGAATGGAAGGTCAACCACGGGGTATTTCCTTTTAGAATTTAATTCAGGCAGAGGACAGGAAGGCAGAAGGGTCCAGTCACCATCCCACCTCAGTCAATGTCTGCATGCCTCCAAGTTTATCACCTGCAAGGCCAGAAGGTTTTTCAGAGGTAATAATGAAAAATCCATTGTAGATAAAATTATATGCAAGAACTCTTTCGTTCTTTACATTCAGTCTCTTTATGTGGGGGCTAGAACATAGATTCTTTTCCAGATCTCTTCTCATGTGTCTTTGATATCATCATCATGTACGCTCCTGATATTAACACTATTCCACCACAAGCTTTATTGATAAACAACTATATTGATTTTTAAAATAAAAACTATTGTCTCATGTTGAACTCCTCCTTTCAACCATTATTTATATATATTCAGAAAGCTGTTCACTCTTTTAATCTCTGTAATATTCTGTTTTTTTGCAGCCACTGGCAATCAAGTTTCTAGCAAAAGAAGTTACCATTTTCTTAGAACACCGGGCTTCAATAGTCTCTGCCTGTGCCATTATAGTCTCTGCTCTCTCTTTGTCTGTCAATTTGACAAAGTTTATTCTTAGAAAAAAATGCACAAAAGTTGCTTTCATAATCCACGTCATTTATTTGCAAAGCTTTGAAGGTCAGAATTGTCAACTTTTTGTACTGCATTCATTTTAATGGATTTTTCTTTACTTTACACTCTACACTTTGCAAATTTGTCAAATGCCAATATACTGCAAAAGAGTTTATTATCTCTCCCTAGAACAAAGAGATCTGACAGTTGTTTAAAATTGCATTGTATCTTGATGAGTGAAATTGTGGGGGGCAAAAAAAGACACTGTATATTAGTTGGACAGGCCTAATTAAATTTTAAAATTTATCAACCACCATCCAACTGCACTCTCAGTCGATCTGCTGCTGAAACCCTAAGCTATACTGTTGTGCAAAGGTATAAAGGCCTAGAAGGCTTCATAAGGAAGCATGCCCTAATCACCATCAACTGTAATTTTATCATATGGACTTAGTGGAAGAGCAGCTTTGGTTCCTGAAGGAGTAAATCAAACCATCCTGGTTCTCCTCAAAATCTGTGGAACAAAGTCTTAGTTATTAACATGCAATAAACTATATCTTGTTTAAGACAAGATCATCTTTGTGTTAGACTAACAATGGTTTTCCTCCAAAACACCCCCAGCTCAAACACATCCTGTAGATTCCTATCCTAAAAGACAATGACGGCAGCAAACCTGCCACATGGTAAGTAATAATGAAGACAGCATATAAAATAATGGCCAGAGCTGAGGATTGCCCATACAATACATGCTGCTATTACCTCAAGCTGAACTCTCCAATGCTCTCCTGGCCTTCCATCATCCATCTTCCCTAAAATTCAACTCAATGTATGCTTAAGTTGTATCCTATTTTTGGTTAACATGTTAACCGGGGTGGCATGGTGGCTCAGTGGTTAGCATTGCTGCCTCATAGTAGCAGGGACATGGGTTTGACTCCAGCATCGGGCCACTTTCTGTGTGGACATTACACATTCTCCGTGTCTGTGTGGGTTTCCCCAAGATGTTCCAGTTTCATCCTACAGTCCAAAGATATGCAGTTAGGTGGATTGGCCATGCTAAATTGCCTTTAGTGCCTAGGGATGTGCAGGCTAGGTGGATTTCATGGGAAATGTGGGTTTACAGGAATAGGGTGGGATGCTCTTCAGAGAGCTGGTGTGGACTGGATGATCTGAATGATCTGCTTCCACATTGTATGGATTCTGTGTAAATAGGCTTGAAATGGAACATAGTCTGAAGTTGTGATTTGTGAAGGAAAGCAAAAATTGGTGGTTTTTTTTGCAGTTTCAATGTTGAAATAAAAATATCCGATTCTTTGATTGAAGTCTTGTAATTGTTCTTCAAATTTAAACTGACATTTGAAACTGGCATTTCTTATGTTTATGAGTCAAAAGGAAGAGAAGTCACAGATGAAGCATGGCACATGTCCAATTTAGACAGTAAAGAAGAATGAGATGTATTGATTTAAAAGTGATGAAAAAGGAAATAGATACCAGAAGGTTTTAGTTTAACTGCAGGACCAGTGTTCCCTTGACATCAGTGGTGCAATGTAATCGTGAATTTTTAAATAACAATCGAGAAGTTTCCAAACTCCCAAAAACAAGACAATGATCTGTGAATTAAATTTGAAAATACAACTCTGAAATATGGAGATTGATATTTCAATTTAGCCCTGGGACAAACCATAATTCCTATAGATTCGATTGGTCACTTTCTCCATCCAGCAGATTAATTTGTATTGGTGCACAAGAGATGGAATAAAACATTAGTGAGCATTAACTGGTTACTGGAAAACAAAGTTCCTTTTGTTGAGTTCCCAATTTGAGGTATTTAACAATCACCAATCATTTCCCAGCCTTACTATAAATCACAGTAACAAATTGTCAATGAGAAACTGTGTTAGGCATCAAATATAAAAACCCAGTCATTTGGAAGCAATTATAGCAATGGAGTAGTCCCACTGGAGAATGCCAATTCAAAGGGGAAGATTTCCTACTTTGCTGATCTGCCATAAATTCACACACAGCGACTATTCCAGTGACTCAAGTCAGTCAAAGTACAAGATGAAGCCGAAGGTGCAGTGAAACAGGAGTTATATACTATGGAGTAGAATTTCAGGGAAAGTTAGCCATTAGAGTGAATATATTTTCAAGAACCCTGCCACAGAGAGAAGAGTTGAAATTCATGCACATAGATGGTTGGGGCACTCCTCCATATAGCATATGATAGATAGTTTCAACTGGTGAGATTCAGTGCCTCTGTGGCACCAGAGAGAGATATCGATTCCTGGAGTATCTACAGAAACATCTGTAAAAAAATTGAAGGAGGAGCTTTCCAGGCCAGTAAGTGCACCTAACATTGTTACCTTTATTCATGGCAAGGAAGCTTGATTGGAAAGTGGATGACAAGAGGATTAGAATTTATTTAGAAGCAGTAGTTTAAAGGGGTCAGGGGATATCAGATACAAAACTTCAGAGACTTCAGCCGATTTCCCTTGCTCTCCCACAGATCATCAGTTACCAGTGTCCTGACCTCCCTTTTTGTAGGAGTGTCGTTCATCATTAAGACAGTGCAGAACATTTTGAGAAAGGAAAGGAAATTGTCAGTAGTCATGGTTCATGTGAGGACCAATGATAACAGGAAGGAAAAAAGTTGGAAGCCCTGCTGACAAGTTTTCAGGAATTTAAAAAGTAATTAAGGAGCAGGACCTCAAAAAAGTAGCAATATTATTCCCAGGGTCAAATCCCACTGAGTACAGTAAAATCTCACCATTTATACAGCCCACCCTTCGCGAGATTACTTATCTGCCTGATAATTACTGTGTACCTTTTCACCAACTGTGAATCCAGAACCCCGGAATAAACATACTCTGCAACTCTTACATATTGCACATGCTTAGTTGGACATTTAGCAAAAATTCTCTGGGATCACATCCCTTGAAAAGGCTGGACTTTACTGTTTGGGAATAATAAAGAGTTAACTGGGATAAACAGTGCAAGAACAGATTACTTTAGATTCCTGGGGTATTGTAGCTAGTTCTTGAGCAAGAAGGATCATGGATGGTGGATTTGTTGCATGGGGTAACAAGAAAACGACTAAGATCTTACAAAGAAGGAAACCAGCATCATTAGGTTTGGTTTGAACTAATTTGGAGGGACATCAGTACCAAGATAAAATATCAGAGGGCAAAAAAAGTACACAGAGAACTGGGTGAGACAAAGTGTACTAGACTGGATAATTTAGAAACGGAAGGGATCAGAGGGCTCAAAATTCTTGACTATAAGGAACTCAAGGGAAGAGGAAAAAGAGAAAGACAAGTAGTATTGATTAAATAAACTGTTTTAGTATTTGCAAGGAATGATGTGTATAGGGACCAATGAGAGAGTCTATTTGTTTCAAATTTAACAAAGGAGCTACTGGCAGTTGGCATTTATATAAAGCCATTAATGTGCGAGAAAGAAATATAACAGTATATTTACATACATACAAACAGAAATAGTGGGCTATTTGGCTCTTTGAACCATTCAATAAAATCATGGCTGACCTGTTTGTGCTTCAAATTTCACAGCACTGCTCCCTCACAGCACCAGCGACCTGGGTTCAATTTCACCCTCAAGCAACTGTTGGCACATTTTTCCTATGTCTGTGCAGGTTTGCTCCGGGCGCTCTGGTCTCCTCCCACAGTCCAAAGATGTGCACATTAGGTGGATTGGCAATAGTAAATTGCCATAATGTCCAGAGTTGTGCAGGCGAGGTGGACGAGCCATGGTAAATGCAGGGTTACATGGATAGGGCAGGGATTCTATGATTCTCATCTAACCCCTGTGAATCTTTGGATCCCTTGCCAAACAAGAATGTATCTCCATCTTCAAAATAGTCAATGACACTCGCCTCTTAAACATAGAGTTCCAAATTCACATAATCCTCCATCTCCTGCGGTCCCACAAATAGACAGCCTTGTTGATCTTTAAGAGGCCCTATTCCATCACTAGTTACAGATTTGTCCTTAATGTATTGGTAGAATCCCTTTGGATCCTCCTTAACCCTATTTGCCAAAGCTATCTCATGTCCCTTTTTTGCCCTCCCGATTTCCCTCAAGTATACTCCGACTGCTTTTATACTTTTCTAGGGATTTATTTGATCCCTGCTGTCCATACCGGACATATGCTTCCATAATACTCTAGACCCAAACCTCAACTTCTCACGTCAAACAGCATTTCCAACACTTACCAGCTTTGCCCTTCATCCTAACAGGAACATGCTGTCACTGGACTCTCATTATCTCATTTTTGAAGGCTTCCCATTTTCCAGCCAACCCTTCACTTGCGAACATCTTCCCCCAATCAACTTTTGACAGTTCTTGTCTAATACTGTCAAAATTGACATTGCTCCAATTTTGAACTTTAACTTTTATATCCGGTCTATCCTTTTTTGTCACTATTTTAAAACCAATAGAATTATAGACACTGGCCCCAAATATCCCTGAGCCACATCTCTGTAATCATTATGATACTCCAGTCCCATGTTCCCAACCATGTCCTCAATTCATCTGACTTACCTGTTAGGCCTCTTGCACTGACATAAATGCAGTTTATCAGTCCTACCTTGTTCTCTGCTTTGTTCCTGCCTGCCCTGATTATTTGATTTGCTCCTTTTCCCAACTACACCAGTCTCAGACTGACCATTTTCCTCACTATCTCTCCTCCACACAATGGGAGTAATCCAGACATTCTACCCTCGATGACATACTTTTAAAATTCCTGCCTAACTTCCTATATTCTCTTCTCAGAATCTTGTCCTTTTCTCTTCCTATGTCGTTAGTTTCAATGTCTACAACGACCTTCTGCTGGTCCCTCTCTCCTTTGAGAACATTCTGCACCCTCTCAGAGATATCCTTCATCCTGGTACAAGGGAGGCAACATGCCATTCTCTTGAGTTGTTGCCTGTCACAGAAACATCTGTGCCACTGTCTAGAGTGTCCTCTATTACAAACGATTGCTTGGAACCAGATGTATCACTCATTACATTAGAGCCAGTCGCAGTACCAAAAACCTGGTGATCAGTGCTACATTCCCGAAAATCCATCACTACCTACATTCTCCAAAACAGACCCTTTCAGGAATTTCCTTTTCCAACATTTGATTACTTTTCAGTAAAATTAAACTTCAGGAAAGATTACATTGTCCATCTGAATAACTGAAACCTTTAGAAGATAGGCATTATGAAGCTAATCTCTATTTAAGAATGCCAACAGGGTGGATCAATGGTCAATCCCCAAGTTCTGGTTCCTGTTGGAATTTCAGCACCAGGATACTCAGGCATTACTTGGTTTGGAAATAAAAATAAAAATCATTAAAATAATACAGGAGAATTATTGCACCAATGTATGTCTCTTTGTAAAAATGAACTTTTCAGTCGAACTTCAGCTTGCAGATAAAAAGCCAAAATTTAAATGATTGTTGCAGAAGCAAACAAAACTCCAATGTCTTCAGTTAATCTGTATACGACAGGGTATATTGGAAAGGCCAAAATAAAAGAACACGTGTAATTAAGAGTAAACTAATTAGAGTATATAACAATTCAGGTTACATAAAAATTTGACATCTAATATTATCCACCAGCCCTGGCCTGATTCTAACTTTGAAATCTGTAATTTTGGACAGATATAGCAATCTAGAGTAATTCTTCAGTATGGTGTTCCCTGCACAGTGCTGATTTTCAGAGGAAGTTCTAAACTGGATCCTATCTGCCTCATTTAAATTAAAGGATCCAATAAATTCAATACTGTGCTCGATTACGTGACAAAATTCACTAAAATAAAAAGTACTGCAATTAATTATCTCTAAAATGCTATGGCACAGCCTATGAATGTGAAAGATGGTTAAAAACTGCAAGTGCTTTCTTTGTCAGATAAGAACATAAGAACCAGGAAAAGGCTATCTGGCCCTTTGAGGCCGCTCTGCTATTCAATAAGACCATGGCTGATCTTTTCGCAGCCTCAGCTCCACTTATCCATCCTCTCACCATAACTCTTAATTCCTTTATTGTTCAAAAAACTTTCTTAACTTTAAAACATTCAAGAGGAAGCTTCAACTACTTCACTGGTCAGGGAGTTCCACAGATTCACAACTCTTTGGGTGAAGAAGTTCCACCTTAATTCAGTCCTAAGTTGCTCCCCCTTTGAGGCGATGCCCTCTTGTTCAAGTTTCACTCGCCAGTGGAAACATCTTCCCTTCTTCTATAAGATCCATTCTTCATTCTTCTAAATTGCGATGAATATAATCCCAGTCTACTCAGTCTCTCCTCATAAGCCAATCCTCAACTCCGGAATCAATCTAGTGAATCTCTTCTGCGCCCCTCCAGTGCCAGCACATCCTTTCTCAAGTAAGGAGACTAAAATTGCATGCAGTACTCCAGGTGTGACCTCATCAGCGCCCTAAATAGCTGCACCATAACCTCCCTGCTTTTCAATTCAATCCCTCTGGCAAAGTTCCATTTGCTGCCTTAATTATCTGTTGCACCTACAAACCATCCTTCTGCAATTCATGCACAAGGATACCCACGTCTCTCTTCACAGCAGCAATGCTGCAATTTTTAACCATTCAAATAATAGTCCTTTTTACTGTTGCTCCTACCAAAATGATGACTTCACGTTGATCAACATTGTACTCCAGCTGCCAGACCTATGCTCATTCACTTAAACTATCTATATCCCATTGCAAACTTCCAGAGTCCACTGCACACTTTGGTCTACACTTAGTGTCATTTGCAAATTTTGAGACAAAACACAAGGTCCTCACTCCAAATCATCTGTACAAATTTTAAACAATGGTAGGCATAATACCATCCCTGAGGCACACTATGAGTCACTTGAACCATAAAAACACTCATTTCTCCCCACTTTTTGTTTCCTGTTAGTTAACCAATCCTCTGTCCATGCTAATATATTGTCTGTAATGCCATGCGCCTTTATCTTATGCAGCAGCCTTTTGTGTGGCATCTTGTCAAATGTCTTTTGGAAATCTACATTTACTGGGTCCACCATGCTCGTAATGTCTTCATAGAGTTCCAGTAAAGTAATAAAACATGACCTGCCTTTCATGACCCTTGCTGCGTCTGCCCAATGCTGCGATTTCCATCTAGATGTCTTGATATATTTTTTATGATGATATATTCAAGCATTTTCCCCACTATAGAAGTTAAGCTAACTGGCCTATAATTCTCCATCTTTTGTCTACTTCCCTTTTTAAACTGTGGCAAGACATTTGCGGTTTTCCAATCTGCTGGAACTGCCCCAGAGTCCACTGAATTTTGATAAGTTACCATGAGCACATTTGCTATTTCTCATACCATCTTTACTGGATCCCTGGGATGCATTTCATCACACTGGTCTACCTTTAACTCCATTAGCTTACCCAACACTCCTCTTTCATGACATCGATCCTTTAGATTACATTAGATGATTAGATTCCCTACAGTGTGGAAACAGGCCCATCAGCCCAACAAGTCTACACTGACCCTCCAAAGAGTAATACACCCAGACCCATTTCCCTCAATCTAATGCACCTAACACTGTGGGCAATTTAGAATGGCCAATTCACCTGACCTGTACACCTTTGGACTGGGGGAGGAAACCGGAGCACCCAGAGGAAACCAGAGCATGCAGACATGGGGAGAATGTGCAAACTCCACAGACAGTTGCCTAAGGCTGGAATCGAACCTGGGTCTCTGGCGCTGTGAGGCAGCAGTGCTAATCACTGACCTCAAATTCACCTGGACCGTCTCAGACTCCTCCCTCCCCTTCCTGGACCTTTCCATTTCTATCTCGGGCGACCGAATCAACACGGACATTTACTATAAACCGACCGACTCCCACAGCTACCTAGACTACACCTCCTCCCACCCTGCCTCCTGTAAAAACCCCATCCCATATTCCCAATTCCTTCGTCTCCGCCGCATCTGCTCCCAGGAAGACCAGTTACAATACCGTACAACCCAGATGGCCTCCTTCTTCAAAGACCGCAATTTCCCCCCAGACGTGATCGACGATGCCCTCCACCGCATCTCCTCCACTTCCCGCTCCTCCGCCCTTGAGCCCCACCCCTCCAACCGCCACCAGGACAGAACCCCACTGGTCCTCACCTACCACCCCACCAACCTCCATATACAGCGTATCATCGCCGTCATTTCCGCCACCTCCAAACGGACCCCACCGCCAGGGATATATTTCCTTTCCCTCCCCTATCAGCGTTCCGAAAAGACCACTCCCTCCGTGACTCCCTCGTCAGGTCCACACCCCCAGTAACCCAACCTCCACTCCTGGCACCTTCCCCTGCAATCGCAAGAAATGCAAAACTTGCGCCCACACCTCCCCCCTTACTTCCCTCCAAGGCCCCAAGGGATCCTTCCATATCCACCACAAATTCACCTGCACCTCCACACACATCATTTATTGCATCCGCTGCACCCGATGTGGCCTCCTCTATATTGGGAAGACAGGCCGCCTACTTGCGGAATGTTTCAGAGAACACTTCTGGAACACCCAGACCAACCAACCCAACCACCCCGTGGCTCCCACTCCACCAAGTAAATGCAGGTCCTTGGACTCCTCCATCGCCAGACCATAGCATCACAACGGTTGGAGGAAGAATGCCTCATCTTCCGCCTAGGAACCCTCCAACCACAAGGGATGAACTCAGATTTCTCCAGTTTCCTCATTTCCCCTTCCCCCACCTTGTCTCAGTCAAACCCCTCGAACTCAGCACCGCCTTCCTAACCTGCAATCTTCTTCCTGACCTCTCCGCCCCACCCCCACTCCGGCCTATCACCCTCACCTTGACCTCCTTTCACCTATCGCATTTCCAATGCCCCTTCCCCAAGTCCCTCCTCCCTACCTTTTATCTTAGCCCACTGGACACACTTTCCTCATTCCTGAAGAAGGGCTCATGCCCGAAACGTCGATTCTCCTGCTCCTTGGATGCTACCTGACCTGCTGAGCTTTTCCAGCAACACATTTTCAGCGCTAATCACTGAGCCACCATGCCACCATTTCTAAGTCCTCATCTACCTTTGTCTCTTTGTCAATTACTGGCATGTTATTCATGACCTCCACTGTGAAGACTTACACAAAATACCTGCTCAGTACCTCAGCTATTTCCTCATTTCCCATTATTAAATACTCCTTCTCATCCTCTAAAGGACCAATGTTTACCATAGCCACTCTTTTTCATTTTATATATTTGTAGAAATTGTTGCAACGTCTTTAAGTTCTGAGCTAGTTTACCCTCATAATCTATCCTACTTTAACTTATACCTTTTTGGTGGCTTTCTGTTGACCTTTAAAGTTTTCCTAATCTTCTGGTTTCCCCCTGGTCTTTGCCACTTTGGATGCCTTATCTTTCAATTTGCTAGTCTCCCTTTTTCCCTAAAACATCCATGGCAGATTACTCCTTCTCCTGCAGTCTATTCTTTTCACTGGTATGTACTTTTGCTGAGCACTTTGAAAAGTTGCTTTGAAAGTCCTCCATTGTTCCTCAACTATCCCACCAAAAAGTCTGTTTCCAGTCTCCTTTAGCCAACTCTTTTCTCATCCTACTGTAGTGTCCTTTGTTTAAGCACAGGGCCCTGTATTGGATTTTATCTTCTCACTTTCCATCTGTCTTCCAAATTCAACCAAGTACTGTGATCGCTCCTTCCAAGAGGATCCTATCAATTATTTCCCTCTCATTACACAGGACCAGATCTAGGATATAGTGCTCCCTTGTCAACTCCATTACATACTGTTCAAGAAAACTATCACTGATATATTCAACAACTCTTCCTCATGACTGCCTTGACTGACTTGGTTTGGTCAATTGACATGTGGATTAAAATTCCCCATGATAATTGCTGTACCATTTTTACAAACATTAATTATTTCTTTGTTTATTGCCTGCCACAACATGATACTATTCATGGTTACACAAACATGACATAGGAGAACACTTGCAGCTACCTACTGTTACTATTAAGGTCAACATGACATTTTAATAGCAAGTGATATACACTACCACAGTTCATCGATAAATACATTCAGTAGAATCTTATTGATCCAGTGGCTACCCTCCATTAGCTTGAAAAGTTCAGCAGCACACATGAACAACTGGCACAAAGTCCCTATCAACGTTATGGGTGACTGCTAATAAAACAGCTGTTATTGTGTTGTTATGTCATCCTCAAGATCCCCAAAAAAGGCTGGGGCCTTGCTGCATTAAGCAGATATGTCACATACAAAATTTTAAAATACTGCAAATGATGGACAGGAAGCATTTCTGAAAATCACTGAGGCCACATGGATTATCCTTCCTGCAGGTTCCCCACAAACAATCCCTTATGGGCTCCACTACAAACCCACCAACTCCCACAGTTAACTGGACAATGCATCCCCACACTATTTCCTGTAACGACTCCATTCCATTTGCCCAGGTTTTCATTCTCCATTGTATCTGTTCCAATGATGCCACCTTCTGCAGGGAGGCATCCAAAATGTCTGCATTCTTCTTCAATTGAGGATTCCCCATTATTGTGGTTGACAGTGCCCTCAACCGTGTAAAACCATTACCTGCACTTCTACTCTCACACCTTCTCGTTCCTCCCATAATACCGATAGGGAGCCTCTGGTGCTCACTTTCCATCCCACCAGCATCCACAACCAAAGGATCAAAGACTGCTATTTTCACTCCCTCCAGTGGGATGCCATCACCAGATACATATTCCCCTCCCCTCCCTTGACAATATTCCGCAGGGACCATTTCCTCTGGTACACCTGGTCCACTCTAGTCCTCTTGTTCCCAACACCTCAGATCCTGCATGGAGAGGAGTATTTGCAAACACTTTTAACCTCTCCTTACTACAATGAGAGGTTCCCAGCTGCTTCAAAAAGACCACTATCATCCCGGTGCCAAAGAAAAATCAGGCAATATGCCTTAAAGACTACTGCCCAGTGGCTCTGACATCCATAATGATGAACTCCAGCCTCCCAGATTGCCTTGATCTGCTATAATTCACTTACTGTCACAATAGGTCCATGGCAGATGCCATCTTCCTGGCATTATATTCATCCTTGGAACAATGGATAACAAGAACACCTATGCCAGACTATTGATTGATTTTAGCTCCACCTTCAACACTACAATTCCAATAAAAACCATCTCCAAAGTCCGAAATCTAGGCCTCTGCTCCACCATAATCTTCAACACCGGTGCTCCACCAGGCTGCATTCTCGGCCCTTTCTATACTCATTATACACTCACTATTGTGTGGCCAAATTCAGCTCTAACTTAATTTATAAATTGCTGATGACACTACAGAAGTGGGTTGGATCTCAAACAATGACGAGACAGAATTCAAGAAACAAACAGATAGCTTAGAGGCATGGTGTGAAGACAACAATCTCTCCCACAATGTCAGCAAAACGAAGAAGCTGATTATCGACTTCAGGAATTACAGTGGAGGACACATCCCTGCCTGTATCAATGGTGCTCAGATGCAGGTCATCGAGGCCTTCAAGTTCCTCAGAGTAAATATCACCAATGATTCATCCTAGCCCATCCAAGTCGGTGTGACAGTTAAAAAAGTACACCAATGCCTCTATTTCCTCAGAGGCTAAGGAAATTCGGCATGTCCACAATGACTCCTACAAGTCTTTATAGGTGCATCATAGAAAGCATCCTAACTAGATGACTGGTATGGGAACCACTCTGCCCAAAACTACAAGAAATTACAGAGTTGTGAACGCAACCCAGTCCATCACAAAAACCAGCCTTCCTTCCATTGATTCTGTCTACATTCCTGCTGCCTCAGGAAAACAGCCAACATAACCAAAGACCTCTCCCACCCCAGTTATACACTCTTCCACTTTCTACCATTGGGCAGGAGATATAAAGGTTTGAAAATGCGTAGCAGTCTTAAGAATATCTTCTTTCCTGCTGTTATCACACTTGAATGTATTAGAGTTGATCCTTCTCTGCACCTTCTCTATATTCTGCATTCTGTTCTATTACCCTGATGGACTTATGTAAGATATGTCTGGTTAACATGCAAAACAATATTTTTCACTGTATCTTGGTATATGTGTCAACAATAAATTAAATCAAATCAAATGCCTCCAATACCTTCCTATGCAGTCATAGAAAGTGCAACACTTACCCGTTTACTTCCTCTTTCCTCACTATCCAATGCTACAGGCATATATTCCAGATAAAGCAGTGATTTACCTGCTCTTCACTTAGTTTAATTTGCTGGACATGGCATTCACAACGTGGTCGCCATTGGGAAGACAAAACGCAGACTGGGTGACTGATTCGCGGAACACCTCCGTTCTGTCTGTAGAAATGACCCCAAGCTTCAAGTTGCCTGCCATTTCAACACATCACCATTTTCCTGGTGAACATTTCAGTCTTCAGTCTGCTGCAATGCTCCAAGAAGGCTCAATGCAAGTTGGAAGAGCAGAATCCCACTTTCCACTTGGGGACCCTGCAGCCTTCAGGAGTCAATATTGAGTTCAATAATTTTAAAAGTCTGAACACCTTGAAGTCATACAGCACGGAAACAGACCCTTCAGACCAACCAGTCCATGCTGAATATAATCCCAACTAAACTAGTCCCACCTGCCTGTGTCTAGCCTATATTCCTCCAAATCTTTCTGATTAATGTATCTTTTAAGCGTTGCCTTTTGAACCCGCATCCACCACTTTGTCAGGAAGTTCATTCAACACCCAAACCACACACTAAAAAATTTGCCTTTTTTCTCCTCTCACCTAAAATATGTGCTCCATAGTATTGAAATTCACCATCCTAGAGAAAAGACAACTGCCAATAACTCTGTCTATATCTCTCATTGTTTTATAAACTTCTATCAGATCACCTCTCAACCTTCCATGTTCCAGTGAAAAAAGTCCCAGCCCCTATCCAGCCTTTCTTTATAACTCAAACCTTCCATAGCCAGCAACATCACTGGTAAATCTCTTTGGAGTCTGGTCCAGCTTGATAATATCCTTCCTATAGCTGGGCGACCAAAACTGGATGGAGTATTCCTGAAGAGGCCTCACTCAATATCCTGTACAACCTCAACATGATTTCCCAACTCCTTTACACAAAACGACTGAGCAATGAAGGCAAGCGTGTCAAACACTTTTTTAACCATCCTGTCTATATGTGACGCAAACTTCAAAGAATTTATCCTAATTAAACTCCATGTGTCACTCCTCACCCATTGGCCCAAATGACCAAGATCCCTTCGTGCCTTTGCCCACTCCACACCCCTAGACCCTTCATATCGTGGGCTGCTTTCATCATAGCCAACCCATTTTTACCTACTAATGGTCCCTATTATCAGTTTTTTATTCACCCTGGCTCACCATCATCCACCTCTTTGTCTGCCCAACTAATGCTTTCTCTCTCTGGGTTCCAACTCCATCAGGTACTCCTCAGTCTCCATGCCTGTCTTCAGTACACATCCACCTCCTTTTCCTACCTACTATCAATTCTCAAAAAAGGTCACTGGACCTGAAATATTATCTCTGCTTTCTTTCCACAGATGCTGCCAGACCTGTGACTCTCCAGCAATTTCTGTTTTTATTGCAGAATCACTCGTGAAATGTTGCTTTGCACCAGTTTGTATGTCACTGACAGTCTCCCACATGGCAGGATAAAATGGTAATTCGTAAGGAGATTTAACTTGACTGCCTGCTCCATACAAATGAACAGCCTGTTCCTGATATCAGTAAACTTTTGTAAAGTTCAACTGACAAAGGAGTAACACTCCAAAAGCTTGTGATCTCAAATAAGCCCATTGCACCATAACCTGGTGTAATGTGACTTCTAACTTTGTCCACCCTAATTCAACACTGGAAACTCACATCATAGCTATTAGGTGTTCCATTGTTCCAAAGGGAAAATCCACATTGTTTGATATGGTGGATACCATTCACCCCAACTGTTGCATCTTCCATATATTTCTGATCAGGATTCACCATAACCAAAGGGTGTATTTTTCTGTTTGCAGTGAAGGGCTATGCCAGATTACCTAACTCATACATTGGGCCAGCTGTTGCAAAAGTGTTGGATGCTATCATTCTAATAACAAAAACACAAGCTTCATCTATCCGAAATAATTCTGTTATTCACTTACGGGCATTTTCACGATTCATTAGGAAAATAAAAAAGAGAAAGTGAGCACACAGTTGCTTGATACCATGCAGTAGAAATGCGACCATCTTGAATCAGAGCACAATCCAAGGTACTGAAGCCAGTAACAAGATCATTGTAATTTGATCTTTCAGCCTCATTCATAGGCCATTGTTTTGCTATAAGTATACATGACCTCAGAGGCAGCTTGCTGGTCCTGGTTTGCTCCCAGATCATGAAGTCTACTGAAGGCTGGGAAGTGGAGATTGGGGATAATGCAAGCATTGAAAATGTTGCTGGGTTACAGCAGTCCTTTGGTTGCATCTTGAGCCAACAGGTTTATACCTGCTTCAGATGTCTTCTCAACCTTGAATAGAGTCTGAGTTCAAGGTCTACCGCAGACAGTAACCAACTGACATTGTATGACAGTCTCAAAAGGAGGAATGTTGCATTATCAGAAGTAAGGTCATACAGTTGGACCATTAAGATGAGTCCCTGTCCCCCATTACATTCTCCTTGCCAATTTTCTTCCTGAAACTCTCAGCAGAGCAGAGGATTTGGTTGTTTGCACATTTGTAAATGCTGCTGTTTGCCTACATATCCACAGAAGGTATATAATGTAATCTGGAATATCTTGGAAACTTTATAAGGTAGTGTAAATTTTGTTTTCTTCTTTAACAACTGCTGGGACAGCACGAAGTTGTGTTGTAGGCACCATGGGCTTTTCCAGGTTTCAGACTTCCTATATTTCTTTCTGATTTGTAACATAGAAATAAGGCTGATGTGTGAACTTAAATACGAACACAACATTTACCTGAATTACAGACACAGGTCAAGGCTGCAGTCAGCAAAAAGGCAAAGGCAAGAATTTGGAAGAACACTAAAGCAGCAGTGAGATTCACAGGTTGCTTGTAACCTAGAAATACAAACAAATAGATGGAAGGCTCACTTCACAAAATATCAAAAAGTTACACAGTTTGAGAATCTAAAAACACAAACATGTGATGTAACAAATGCAATTGTTACCTTTGTACTTTGAATAAGTTAGAGGTGGACATAAGGAAAGGTGTTGAGCTTAATTTAATAACAAGGCTCCATTGCTGAAACTGGAAATAGAAGTCGCTGCCATTTGGGTGGGGCATTCGGGAAGAACTGACCAGTCAATTGCCAGGTGGCAACAAAAGTCCAGTCAGGTCTTGGAGGTCACACTATTTTTAAGAGCTGACAGCAAATCAATCATCTCAGTAAAATTGCTCTTACTGAAGGACTGAGAAAGAAGGCTTGTAAAGGAAGATCCTGGGTGGCTCCACTTTGGTGATGCATTCCTGCAGGTTCGCTTTCAGGATGGGGAGGAGAAAGTGAGGACTGCAGATGCTGGAGATCAGAGTCAAGAATGTAGTGCTGGAAAAGAACAGCAGGTCAGGCAGCATCCAAGAAGCAGGAGAATCAACATTTTGGACATCTTTCCTAATGAAGGGCTTATGCCCGAAATGTCAATTCTGCCTTCCAGGATGGTGAGAAATCCTCTTCCCTATTTAAGAGACCAGCCCACGTGGCCAAACAAGCCTGATGGAGATCTCAACCGAAGTCAAAAGCTATAGGATTGTCTGTCAAACTTGGCGACAGCATCACATGTGAGTTAGCAATCATGCAGCCCACCAATGAGTGGATATATTAAAGGGTGCTTTAAGGGGTACGCCAACCACGAGCTGAGGTATTTCTGATGAAGTTCTAAAGGAGAGCTGTTCAACCTGAAATATTAACTCTGCTTTCTCTCCACAGATGCTGCCATACCTGAGTTTTCCCCAGCAATTTCAATTCTTGTTTGTTGAAGTATTTTTTGTTTAGCCCTTCTTGAGATTTTGGAGGACTACATTTTGGTCAAGTCTCATTTACCATTGTCACCACATTGGTCAGATGATTAAATGATGCAGTCACATAACAACTTTACATCTGCATTTGTGTTTTTTTTCAGAGTTTCTTTCTTCAGATAGCTAAGATAATACAAATATCAAATATTGTAAATCTTTTAACCTGGAATCTTTCTACAATGTTTTTGTTAATTTATTATAAATAAATATCCTATATTCTGTTTTGAAATTAAAACTTCAAGTGCTTGGTATAAGATAACTATGGTGAGTTTCACATCTGTAGCTCCTTTTAAAAATCAATTACAAGCTATTAGGACTGTCCAGCATCATTTGATTGTTTTGGAGAAAGTGAGGCCTGCAGATGCTGGAGACCAGAGTTGAAAAATGTGGTGCTGGAAAAACACAGCAGGCCAGGCAGCATCCGAGGAGCAGGAGAATCGCCGTTTTGGGCATAAGCCCTTCTTCAGGAAGAAGGGCTTATGCCTGAAACGTCGATTCTCCTGCTCCTCAGATGCTGCCTGGCCTCATTTGATTGTTTTGCCAATTTTCCTTCAAATCTTCTGCCTAAAGTGAGTGCTGACAGACCTATCAGGATATTGACTTTCAAAGGTGCAACTGTACAAGGAAAATATACACACTAATTTTGCAACACCAAGCTAATGATCAGATAATGTATAGGTTACTTCACAAATACTTGATATTTCAGCAATTTTCTTTCCAAGCTATTTTATGTCCTCATGTGATTGTTCATGCTTTTAAGAGACTCAAGTTGGAAATCCTAAGCTCACAAGCACTCTAAGTTCATGAAATACACAAACACTTTATAGGGGTAGTAAACAGTGTCAGGACCTAGAGATGACTTGGAGGTGCCAGTGTTGGACTGGGGTGGACAAAGTTAAAAAAAATCACACAACACCAGGTTATAGTCCAACAGGTTCATTTGGAAGCACTAGCTTCCAGAGCGCTGCCCCTTCATCAGTTGTTTGTCCTGATGAAAAAGTGGCACTCTGAAAACTAGTGCTTCCAAATAAACCTGTTGGACTATGATCTGAGGTCTGAGAAAGATAGCTACCAAATTATTCCCCACTCTTAATTATTTGGAAAAATTAAACAAGATCTTCAAAGATGGGAGGCACTTCCAGTCTCGTGGTTGGGTCGGATAGCGCTTATTAAGATGAATATTCTCCCTCGTTTGCTATACCCTATATGGATGCTCCCCCTGATTTTCAATAAGCAAACACTCAGGAGACTGAATAGCTGGTTAAGCTCCTTTATTTGGCATTGTAAACAGCCCCTCATTAAATTAGCTAAACTGAAATTGCCTCTCGGTTTGGGGGGGGAAGTGTACCTTCCAGACATTAAAAATGACCAACTAAGCTCACTTTTGTCCTACGTGAGTGATGGGGTTTGTGGAGATCATCTTTCAATATGGCTAGATATCAAAGCCTCACACCCTTACCAGTTTGCTGTTTTTGGACAAAATGAGGACAGTTAGGGAATATTGCCAAAACCCAATAGTCATCAATACAGTTAAAGCATGGCGGGCAATTTGGCAGAGGGAACGCAATATTGGCAAAACATCTTTGTTTGCACCTTTAGTGGGTATGCTGGGTTTTCAACTGGGTATGATAGATTCGGAATTTAAACGTTGGGCAGCTAGGGGTGTGTCTTGCATGGACGATTTATTTGAGGGAGACGTAATGATGTCCTTTGGTCAGTTTGTACGGAAGTATGAGTTATCTAATGGAGACCTTTTTTGTTTTTTTCAAGTTAGGGATTTTATTAAAAAAAAGAGGCCACACTTTTGACTGATCCCTGCACATCCGACATAGAGAGGGGTGCTAAGTGCTAAGAATATACTTTCTGTCAGTCTGATCGACTATGCAAGATGTGGGAAAAAGAACTGGGTGTTGAATTCTCCTCAGCGGCATGGGAGGATATTTGGGAGAATGCAAGGAAGATCTCAATTTGCAATAGGACCCATGCTTTACAGTTGAAGATTCTCCACAGGGTCCACTTGGCTCCGGACCGTTTGACAAAGTTTAAACCAGGGGTACCTTCAGCATTGTCCAAGTGCAAGGTCTGCACGGGCACTCTTACCCATTGTTTTTGGTCTTGCGATAGGCTTCAACATATTGAAGTGCTGTGGCGGGCGCAATGGCCAAGATTTTGGGTGTAAGGGTGGAGAAGGACCCTATCTTTCTCCTTTTAGATTAGATTAGATTAGATTACTTTACAGTGTGGAAACAGGCCCTTCGGGCCAACAAGTCCACACCGACCCGCCGAAGCGCAACCCACCCATATCCCTACATTTACCCCTTACCTAACACTACGGACAATTTAGCATGGCCAATTCACCTAACCCGCACATCTTTGGACTGTGGGAGGAAACCGGAGCACCCGGAGGAAACCCACGCAGACACGGGGAGAATGTGCAAACTCCACACAGTCAGTCGCCTGAGGCGGGAATTGAACCCGGGTCTCTGGCGCTGTGAGGCAGCAGTGCTAACCACTGTGCCACCGTGCCGCCCACTTTTGGGCCTGTCCACTATATTTTCTGCAGACGCGCATAACAAAAACCTTTTCAATATTCTCACGTTCTGTGCAAGAAAGAATATCCTGCTAGGTTGGATATCGGAAACCCTCCCAGGCATGTCAGGATGGCAGAAGATTGTTATAGAGCATATTCCCCTGGATTTTCTCACAAATATGGTACACCACAAAACTGAATATTTTTAAAAGATATGGCAGCCCTTTTTGGAATATCTTGACAGATTTATCTGCCATACTAAAAAGGGTTTTTATATAGCTGTAACGATTGTGTTTTATATAAGTTCAATATCCAGGGAGGAGGAATTGTGAACATATTTGCATTTTGTTTGGCTTGGCTGAGTTATTGCTATTTATTACTTTGTTGTTGGTTATTTATTTATTTAGTTAAATAGCCAGTTTGGGGTTTTTTATTCTATATTTTTCGATATGTGTTTATACATTTGTACATGAGGGTGGGTTGGGGATTTTGTACTGTTTTGAATTGTATTGTTTTGTACTTGTATTATTAAAAAATCTATTTTTCAAATAAAATATATATTTTTAAAAATTATTCCCCACTCCTACACCATGGTTCTGCAAAGATCATAGCCATTAAGGTAAAGCTTACAATGGATTTCTGTGAAATATGAAAATACAAGATAAAGCACGAAAAACACAAAAACTTGGATGAAAATTCACTGCCAACATTGCAACTAACACAGAACATTGATTAGCCAGACAGCCAAACTTTCTTGACATCGCCTGTTGCTTCTACAATTGCCTCAGTTAGATGCAGCAAGTGTTACAGACATCGATTTCTGAATGCAGCTGTACCCTGATCCATAGAGGATTAAAATCAGTATTCTCTGTGGGTCAATGTAGTGGAACGGCCAGCAGCAGGTGGCAATGGTAAGGGAGAGCACTGACGAGCAAGCTTCAGAAATTGAGCTGAGACCTCCAACTCTACCCTGATCATGCCTGGACAAATTTCCTGAAATCCATAGATCGCTATAGGATGAATGTCTTTGGAGTTATCTCCCTCCCATTCATGGCTGTGCTAGCTTGCAAATTCTAGCTTTTTTTATTGCTATTCAGACATGCTCCTGTCTGTGCTACTTGTTGATTTGTAAAGAAGCCTAGAATCTGATCTCAGAAGTGACTCCCTCTGCCCTTTTCTCTATGATACCATGGAATATATTATAAATTATGTAGAAATGCTAATTTTTATTTTTGATTCCTACTCCTTTTCATGTTAGGTTCCTGTCATCTTGGAAGTGACTGGCCAGTGACTGGCCAGTTTACAACATGTAAAGGGGAGATTTCATGTGAATTCACCTTGACCCATGAGACTGAGACATTTGGAAGCTTCACCAGTGTTTATTCATACATATGCACAATAAACAGGTTCTTCTTGTGGGAGAAACTGATCTTACCCAAGCTGAGAATAGAATAGAATTCCTAAAGTGTGGAAACAGGCTTTTTGGCCTAACAAGTCTACACCGACTCTACGAAGAGTAACCCGTCCAGACTCATTCCTCTACCCTAGATTTACCCCTGACTTACACATCCCTTAACACGATGGGCAATTTAGCATGGCCAATTCACCTAACCTGCACATCTTTGGATTGTGGGAGGAAACTGGAGCACCCAGAGGAAACCCATGCAGATATGTGGATAATGTGCAAATTACACACAGACATTCGCCTGAGGTTGGAATTGAACCCAGGTCCCTGATGCTGTAAGGCAGCAGTGCTAACCACTGAGCCACAGTTCCGCCCTGTTGCAGAACATTATTTTTTCTATTTCATTGGAACCATGTAACACCAATCATTAATAATACATGAGTCCATTCATTCAATCATGGTCAAATTCCATCTATGTTTGAACAGTAACTTATTGCCATGGCCTGTGCACAGGATGGAGAGAAGGTAAACATACAGCCAACTGTTATGTCCCTAATGTTTTGATGGGACACTTAATCTCTTGTTGGAGCTTTACATCTGTTTATTTCTCCAGTTCAATAGCGTAACGTTTTAGGGCAGCACACTGAGCCTCTTCTCACAGGCAAGGATCTATTTGCTCTGTGTCTAGTATCGTTCACAGGACAACTTTATCATTTCATCATTGTGAGATTCTTTGTAACTGAGACGTGACTATTTGTTTCAAACCTTTCTCCTTTGTCTGCGCATTGTTTGTTCTGCGAACATGTCTAACCACACACATCCTTAATACAGATTAATTCAACCATATTTCGTAACCTACATGACTTAATCCAAGTACTAATCTAAGTCTCCAAAGGTTTATTTTATTTTTTTCCCTTTCACAACCCATGACCTTCAATATTTTTCTGGTACTTCAGGAGACTCTTTTATTCATTGCAAACTTAAATTACAACCCACTATAAATACTTTACATCCTCTCAATAAAGCAATCAAATCTAAACAATCAAATCACTATGCTCCCAGTCAGGCAGATATTGGAACAAGTTACCATTTGCTCTATGTTTACTATTACAGTTCCAAAATACTATAAATTTGTAACCAAATTGCACAACTTCTGGTCTGTATCATATTCAAGTAGAACAGGGTATAATGAGAATGGCAGTCCTGTAAGGGGGCAGTTAAGACCCTTAAGCAGACTGTCTTCTGTCATTAAAACTACTGCCATTCTAACGACAGTGGGGGATCTCAGACACCAGACTGGAACATTGTCCCTGCAGCCTCATTATGGATTTTGGACGTCCCTCCAAATATGTGTTGGCAATGGAAGGACCCATGTTGATAAGATCTCCTCCCTGTCCTCAATAGTCACTCATCCTTGTTAGGTTTGTCTGAAAGGTCCTACTGAGCCTCGCTGAATCAGCAGCCTCAAAAGCCACTTTCACCACCACCAATTCAAAGAGACCATGACACCAGCTAGAGCCTGTATTCCCAATTGGGCTGCTGTGACTTAACAGTTCCTAATCCTCAGAATGCAACTCCTGCAGGTGGGATCTTTACCCTTAGAGAAATCAATTAAATCTCATGATTTAGGAGATGCCGGTGTTGGACTGGGGTGTACAAAGTTAAAAATCACACAACACCAGGTTATACTCCAATAGGTTGAATTGGAAGCACTAGCGTTTGGAGTGCTGCTCCTTCATCAGGTAGTTGTCACCTGATGTCAACTTGGTGTGTGATTTTTAACAATTAAATCTCATCTCGCTTGGCTGTTGTGCCTGATGCAGCACTGCACTAATGAAAACGATGATCCTTTCACTCAACGCCTTCATCTTTCTCCAAAGAAGACTGTGCCATTCTCCAAGCTCCTCAGCATCCATCACATTCTCCACCCCCCGCCACCGCCCCTATGACAGTGTTTCTTTGTTCAGAAACACTCCCCAAGACCTTACCATTAAGCATATAAGTCTTGCCCAGATTTGCCTTTCCAAAATGCAACACCTCACAATAATCTAAATTAAACTTCACCTGCCACTCCTCAGCCCACTGGCCCATCTGAGCAAGATCCCAATGTACCCGGAGGTAACCGTCTTTTCTGTCCATTACACCTCCAATTTTGGTGTCATCTGCAAATATACTAACCATACCTCCTATGTTCACATCCAAATCATCTTGAAAAATGTCCATATTTCAAGGGTGGGAGTGCTGGATGTTTTAAAATGTATGAAGGTGGATAAACTCCTGGGACCAGTTCAGATGTACTCTTAAACTCTGAGAAACTAGGGAAGTGACTGCTGGGACCCTTGTTGAGATACTTGCAATCATCAATAGTCACAGGTGCGGTGCTGGAAGACTGGAGGTTGACTAATGTGATGCCATTATTTAAGAAAGATTGTCAGGAAAAGCCAGGGAACTATAGACCAGTGAGTCTGACATTGGTAGTGGGCAAGCTGTTGGAGGATTATTCAAATTAATCTCCATCTGCCACTCCTTGGCCCATCTGATTAAAGCCTTATTATACTCTTAGGTAACCTTCTTCACTGTCTATTATAATATGCAAATTTACTAATCAAATCATTTATATAAAATGATGAAAACAGTGGATCTCGCACTGATCCTTGTGGCAGAGTAGTGGTCACAGGCCATCAGTCCAGAAAGCAACCCTCTACCACCCATCCTTTGCCTCCTATCTTCAAGCCAATGTTATATCCAATTGGCTACCTTCCCCTAGATCCCATGTGATCCAACCTTACTAACCAGTCTACCATGTGGAACTTGGAACACTTTGCTAAATCCATATGAACTAACATAGACTGGCAGGAGGCTGAAAGAACACAGTGAGCCAGGCGGCATCAGGAGGTGGAGAAGTTGGCAATTCAGGTGTAACTCTTCTTCAGGACTGGGGATGGGTGTGGGGGGGGGGGGAGAGCTGCAGATAAAGGTGGTGGCGGGGGCAGGGTGGTGAAGTGGGAATAGGTGAAGACAGGTAGAGGATACAACCTGGTTGGTCAATGGGAGGAATGAATCCGATTGGTGGCAGGGAGGAGTGGAAGGGAGGGGGAGGGACTGGGAAGGGAGGTTATTTGAAATTTGAGCACTCAATGTTGAGTCCTCCAAGCTGTAGGCTGCATAAGCAAAAGAGGAGGTGTTGTTCCTCCAATTTGCAGTTTGGTTCATTGTGGCAATAGAGGTGGTCAAGGATCATATTGAAAAGGGAGTGGGAACGGGAATTAAAATGGGTGATGACTGGGGAGGTCTGGTCAGCCCCTGCAGGCCAGCCGCGATGCTCGGCGAACCATTCCCTAAGATTATGTTTGGTCTTCCTGATATAGAGAAGACCACATCAGGAGCACCTGATGCAGTAAACTGGGGTGGAAGAGAGGCAGGTGAACCTCTGTCACACCTGGAAGGACTGTTTGGGGCCTTGGATGGGGGTGAGAGGTAGTGTGCCAGTAGGTTTTGCATCTTTTCCAGTTGCAGGGGAAGGTACATGGGGGCTTGGTGGGAAGAGTGGCGCAAACCAAACACTGTCAAAGGGAACATAGGATGCGGAGACTAGTTGGGTGATAGGAGGGGCCAAGTGGGACTGTCTTTATTGCTTTGGGAGTGGGGGTTTAGAGCAGTGGAGGTTTAGAGCAGTGGAACAGGGAATGGAGATGGTGCGGTGGAGGGCTGTCTGGATGACAGGGGGAGGAAAAGGACATTGTTTGAAATAGGTGGACACGTGGAATGCTTGTGTGTGGAATGTGCCCTCATCTGAGCAGACAAGTTGGGAGAATGGGATGGAGTTCTTGCAGGATGGGTGGGTGGAGATGTAGTCCAGGCAGTTATGGGAGTCTCTGGGTTGTAGTAAACCTGTCTGGAGATTGACGCCAGAGATGAAAATGAGGAGGGAGGTGTCCGAGATGGACCAAGTGAATTTGATGGTGCAATGGAAATTGTGGACCAAGTCGATGACCACCTCCAGTTCAGTCTGGGTGTAGGATGCTGTACCGATGTAGTCAGCGATGTAACGGCGAAAGAGTTGGGACACAGTGCCTATGCAGGTACTGAAGACTGACTGTTCGAGATAGCAAACAAAGAGGCAGTTGTAGCTGGGGCCTATCCAGGCGCCATGGCCAGCCCTTTGATTTGGAGAAATTGTGAGGAGTTAAAGGAAACATTGTTCAGGGTGAGGACCAGTTCGGCTAGGCAGAAGAGGGTATTGGTGGAGGGGGACTGAATGGGTCTGTTAGACAGGAAGAAGCAGAGAGCCTGGAGGACATCCTTGTGGAGTATGGACGTTTGTAAGGACTGCATGTCCACAGTAAAGATAAAACGTTGGGGCCAGGGAACTGGAAGTTGCTGAAGAGAATGGAGGGTGTGGTTGGTGTCGCAGAAGGTGCAAAGTGTCTGAACTGAGGAAGAGAGGATGGAGTCGAGGTCGGACGAAATGTGTTTGGAGGTACAGGAGCATGCTAAGACGATGGGTCGGCTGGGTTTGTGGATCTTGGGGAGCAAGTAGAACCGGGCAGTGCGGAGCTGGGGGACTATGAGTTTGGAGGCAGTGGAAGGGAAATCACCTGAGGCACTGAGGGCACGGATAGTGCCAGTGATTTTGGCCTGATGGGTTGCGATGGGATTGTAGGCAAGGGAGAGGTAGGATTTGGTGTCAGAGAGTTGGCGTTTAGCTTCTGTGACATAGAGGTTTTTTTTTAGATTAGATTAGATTACAGTGTGGAAACAGGCCCTTCAGCCCAACAAGTCCACACCGACCCGCCGAAGCGAAACCCACCCATACCCCTACATTTACCCCTTACCTAACACTACGGGCAATTTAGTATGGCCAATTCACCTGACCCTGCACATCTTTGGATGGTGGGAGGAAACCGGAGCACCCGGAGGAAACCCACGCAGACACGGGGAGAACGTGCAAACTCCACACAGTCAGTCGCCTGAGGCGGGAATTGAACCCGGGTCTCTGGCGCTGTGAGGCAGCAGTGCTAACCACTGTGCCACCGTGCCGCCCTCTACCACCGTGCCGCCCTCAAACCACCGTGCCGCCCTCAAACCACCGTGCCGCCCTCAGGTCTATTCTCCAGATTACTATCGCCCTGTCAGTGGGTTTGATGGTGAACTGGGGGTTATTGTGGAGCAAGTGGAGTGGAGCATGTTCAGAGGGGGTGAGGTTGGAGGGAAGAAATCAAGACTGCTGCCGAAGTTACAATGACATGATGAGCTGGGGAGTGGGTGTACAATGCCGGTCGGTGGTGACCAAATGGTGGAAGAAGGTTGGAAGCAGTAGAAATGGTCCTCAGAGGAAGACTGGGAGTTTTTGTCAAAGAAGAAGGCATGAAGGCAGAGGCAGAAGAACAGCTCCACGTCGTGGTGGACCTAGAATTTGTTGAGGTGGGGTTGAAGGGATATGAACGTAAGCCCTTCCCTGAGGACAGACCATTTGGCCTCAGAGTTCAAGCTCAGGAGGGCGGTTAGTGAACATGTGGCAAGGCTTGGGTTGGGGTTTTGAGGGGGCCCTGAGGGGGCTGAAGAAGGAGAGGGGTGAAGGATGATGGCATGTGGTGGATGAGGGTTGGTTGTGCTGTGGTAGGGGGGAGTGGGTGTGGGAGAGAGAGGAGATGGGGACGTCGGCTGGGATGTGGGATAGGGGTGTGGGAAGGGGTGCGGGGGGGATGAGTACTGAAAAAGAAAACAAAACCAAGAGCAGATCTTACAGCTACGATCTTCTCCCATCCCCCAGAGTCAGGGGTTCTGTAACAGAGTTATCAGTCACAGACGACAACTCTTACGCTCAGCAGCCACTCTCATATCTGACCACTGGAATGGAGCAGAAACAATAAAGCTGACAAATATACAGGCATCATTGCAGACTCATGGTACCTCATGTAGACTTCTCAGATGAGGGTCACAGGTAATGTGGACACTAATAAAAAGAAGTCCCCTTTGGTCAATGAAGCCAGTTGCATTATGATATGGCGTACTCAATTATTATAGTCTTTAGCACCTCAGACCTGAGAGAATTGACAAAGCCTGTGGCCCAGGTTATAGTACTGATCACCTCACAGGGAAACAAGATGAAGTGGTGTGATCTTGCACAAACTACGTGGACAACAGCCTTGTTAACGTGTGGGCTGAGGATTCAGAGAACCCACATAGATCACTCGTGGATCCTAGGAAGCAACAAACTGACTAAAAATGAAACATTGTCACTTTGATGAACTTGGGATAGGATGGCAACTCACCTCTGCACATCACAAAATCACGTTCCAGCTGGAGACAGTTCTAATGATGCCAAAATGGAGTGCATCAGAAACAAAAAAGTGTTCCTCAGTAATGCGATTTGCCAGCAGTTGCAGCATACACAAATGAGACTTTGCTATCTTCCTTGATACAATGGGTCTCAGAGGACACTGACAAGGCGGGGTTGGAATGCTTCTAAGTGGACCTTTTGAAACACCAAAACCGTTTCAGATGAATGGTACACAAACCATGACACAAATTCTATTTATAACTGGAGTAGAGTTACTGACACCTTGTCCCTCCACCATCAGATCACCCCAAATAAATGCAGCATTTCTGACAAAAGCATGTTCTGACTCACTTACAGTTCAATGAGAGGAAAACAGCTCCAAATTCTTGTGTTCTTGGTGTAATTAGGGTCCTGTTGTCTTGCCCAATTCTCAACTGTAAGGGTGTGGATCCAAAGATCCTGATTACGCAAAGTGCCGGAGAGTGGCCAACTCTTTTAGACTGAGATCAGACGATGATGTTGACTACTGTGACTGCAACCTTTTACTGATCATAGGCCCCCTTGGCAGGAGTAAGGACGTAATTCTCTTCAACTTTCAGACATGGCCACTTGATTGAAACACATGCAGTGCATTTGCCACATAAGCTGCTGGCATATGCTGTAGGTATGACACCGATGCACCATGGTACCATACAGCAACATGTGCACCTCTTCGCTGTTCAGACCAGGCAACAATAACAAGGCACCTGGCTTTCTGTCTGCATTAAAAGGCAAGGCAGAGATGCAGACAGTATCCAATTATTGCAAAATGAGTGACCTAAGAAAGTAACCAAAGAACACAGAAATCATGTTCCAATGCACAAGATCAGTGACTGCAAAGTGAACTACCAGCACTACTGCAATGTCCAGTGTCAGGGAGCTCCTAACTGCAGCACTAAAGTACTGAACTGAATTACAAGTTAGTCTGAAAGGCCATCATGAAGATGTGGTGAGGCTGTTATTTTGCCAATGATGACTTCTGTGTAGTGTCCATGAAACCCGCTCTAAAGGTTGGGAAATACTGGCCAAAATGGGAGCTTGTAGATGACACCAGCAAGGTGCAGCTGCCAGCTAACAACTTTGCTTTTAAATCAGGAATTGACACCATCTAGTTTCACACCGGCAACTTGAAGAATAACAACTTGCATAAGGCAGGATCAGGTCATAATGAGATGTTAACACATATAAATAAAATCATTGTACCTTACCAGCAAGATTCCCACCTAATTTATTCACACCACTCAAATCATAATTTTCCCTTAACGTCAGGAATCTCATTTTTGTTAGTTGCTCCACAATATTACAAACCTCCTCACCACTGTCCATATCCTTGACACAGGAAAAATTCCAAGCGGAAGTGGGTACTGCAGATGCTGGAGATTAAAGTCAAGATTAGAGCGGTGCTGGAAAAGCACAGCAGGTCAGGCAGCATCCGAAGAGCAGGAAAATCGACGTTTCGGGCAAAAGCCCATCAGGAAGAGCTGAAGGGATTTTGCCTGAAACGTCAATGTTTATGCTCTTCAGATGCTGCCTGACCTGCTGTGCTTTTTCAGCATCACCCTAATCTTGACAGGAAAATTTCTGCCCGATGAGTCAGCATATTATTGAAGCTTCAGTCCTGCAGATTTAGTTGCAAAAATCAGAGTGCAAAAGAAGCCAAAGCTACACTAAAATCTACACTAGCCCCACAGCCTTGAATGTTATGACATCTTAAGTGATTATCCAAGTATTTTTTAAAGGATTGAGCTTACCTGCATTGACTATCCTCCCAGGCAATGTATTCCAGACCCCCACCACTCTCTGGTTGTAAAACGTTTTCCCCAAATCTCTTCCAAATCTCCTGCCTTTCATATTAAAATTATGCCCCTTATCATTGACGCTTCAACTGTGGGGAATAGCTGCTTTTTATTTACTCTGTGTATGCCTAATATAATGTTGTACAACTCTATTAGGTTTCCTCCTCAACTTTCTCAAGTCTATAGAAAACAATCCAAGCTTAATCATTCTCCATTCATAGATAAAGCATTCCACCTCAGGGAATACCTGATGAATGTTCTCTACACCTCTTCCAGTGCAATTACGTCGTTCCTAGTGTGGAGACCGGAACACCCTTGTCCAGTTACTTATCAGGGTTAAATTTTATCCACGAGGATTTTGTCCTTCCTGAAGAAGGGCTTATGCCCGAAACGTCGATTCTCCTGTTCCCTGGATGCTGCCTGACCTGCTGCGCTTTTCCAGCAACACATTTTCAGTACTAAATTTTATCCACCACCACTGATCTGCCTATGTGACCAACATCTATATCTTCCTGCAACCCAAGACCCTATTCCACACCATCATTCAGCCATTCTTTGTGTCACCTGCAAACATATCATATCGCCCTTATTTGCATCTACATTGCTCATATAAAAAGGGACCTGGCATTGATCCCTGTGAAATGCCAATGGACAGTGGCCTCACACAGGCAGCCTTCTATCCCCATCCTGTATCCTGCCACTAAACCAATTTTGGGTCCAACTTATAACGTTACCTGTGCTGTTTTCTTCACTATCAGCCTCCTATGTGAGAACTTGTCACAGGGTTTGCTGAAATCCATATAAATCACATCAATTATGCTACCCTCTGCTACATACTTAGTCACCTCTTTCAAAAATGTTGATGATCCTATGTCTCTATAAATGGAGGTTAATTCTAGACTTCAGAATGCCTTCAACATAATTTCCCTGCCACTGATGTGAGACTGACTGGCTTGTAATTCCCTGATTTCTCTTTCCAAGAAGGTTGATAAAGTGTGGAATGACATTATTGCCCTCCAATGCTCTGGCACCTCCACCATACCCAGAAAAGAATTACAAATTCCCCTGTGATTTCCCCCCTTTTCTCCTACAGCAGTCTTGGATACAACTCATCTATACCGAGATATCTGTTCACTTTTAAGCCCACCTAAACCTCCTCATATTATATTAACGTCAATCTAGGACTGATGTTTCTAGGCTCAATTGCTTATTGTGACTGCCAGCTGTGGGTTGAATTCTTAGTGCATACAAATACAGGCATTTTTCCTACTTGAGGTAGACACTCTGAGATAACACCAATCTTTTTAAGAGACTGCTACAAACTAGGGACTGGGAAGCTCTATTTACCCTGCTAACTCAATTCTTGCTACACTCTCTATGCACTGTTGGTTTTGAAAATTTTTTCTGCATTAAAATGTGGATTATTTTCAAATAGAATCTTACCATCGATTGTCCTATGGAGTAAAATTAATTGTTAGCAATCTTTTCAGAAGAACTTTCAGAAGTAATTGTACTAAAGTACAATTTTATTTAACGACAGTCAAAAGATAAATGGTGACGAATGAAGAACCAGACAGACAAAGTGAGCCTGAAAAAGTCTAAAATAATGTGATAAAAAGTAGAGTAAAAATGAGCAGCCCTTACCATGTACTTCCATGTTGGAATGCAACAAAGTATTGGAGTGGAACATGTTTGTGCATTTTAAGAGTATGTCAAATTCCAGCATCAGATAAAACCACTTTCAAGAACTCAATAGAAGTGTTCTCTTTGTTGTAATTCACTCGTTGTAGATAAAATGCAGTTACTTCAACGTGGTTTAATCAAACATTGTGGTGCACAACAACACAGCTCTCAGCGCAATCAATAAACCACAATCCATTGAAATTAGGTCTGAAACAGATCCACCTCTGCATCCATATGACAGATGAAAACCTTGTAGCAATATAATGCTTATACACACAGCTGTATGTGAAAACCTGCAAATAAACTACAGAAAAACTTGAATGTCTTCAGTGAATTATAATCAAATATTACATTACAATGATTTATTTAATGCATCTATTATGGTAGAGTACTCGAAGATATGGACAGAAAGAACATCTAATTTACCCTCCAAAATAACCATAATGAAATTAATCTGAGCAGATGAATGCAAAACTAGGGGTAAGGACCAGTTACACAGTGGAAATCATTCTATATTTTATCAAGAAAAACATGATAGGATAGTGATGATGATGTTTGGTATGCTTTCCTTTTTTGGTCAGAGTATTGAGTACAGGAGTTGGGAGGTCATGTTGCGGCTGTACAGGACATTGCAATTTTGGTCTTCTTCCTATCGGAAAGATGTTGTGAAACTTGAAAGAGTTCAGAAAAGATTTACAAGGATGTTGCCAGGGTTGGAGGATCTGAGCTACAGGGAGAGGCTGAACAGGCTGGGACTGTTTTCCCTGGAGAGTCGGAGGCTGAGGGGTGACCTTATAGAGGTTTACAAAATTGAGGGGCATGGATAGGATAAATAGACAAAGTCTTTTCCCTGGGGTCGGGGAGTCCAGAACTAGACGGCATAGGTTTAGGGTGAGAGGGGAAAGATATAAAAGAGACCTACGAGGCAACGTTTTCACACAGAGGGTGGTACGTGTATGGAATGAGCTGCCAGAGGATGTGGTGGAGGCTGGTACAATTGCAACATTTAAGAGGCTTTGGATGGGTATATGAATAGGAAGGGATTGGAGGGATATGGGCCGGGTGCTGGCAGGTGGGACTAGATTGGATTGGGATATCTGGTCAGCATGGACGGGTTGGACCGAAGGGTCTGTTTCCATGCTGTACATCTCTATGTCTCTATGTGCACCAAATCATGTCATGCATGTACCAGAGTTCCGGCAGCCACATCATGTACATACTTGAAAGTGGACAACCACAACGCACGCTTCTCCTTACACCTTGTAAGTATCTGCTGCAACAAAAACAGAAGTTGCAGGAAGAGCCCAGCAGGTCAGGCAACATCTGTGAAAGAAATCAGAGTTAATGTTTTGGATCCTGTGACCCTTCCTCAGAACCCTGAGGATGCAGATCTAAGGAAGGGTCACCAGACCAGATACTCTGATTTCTCTGCAGAGATGTTGCCAGACCTGCTGAGCTTTTCCAGCAACGTCTGTTTTTGTTTCTGATTTCCAGCATCTGCTGTTCTTACAGTTTTTATTAAGCATCGTTGCACCTCCCTTCAAGTTCAGGCAGTTATCTAATTTCAATAATTAAGAACGGGGGGTTACACAAGATAACCGCTGGAACATACACAATCACATTATGTACCCACCACAAATGAGTGGTCATATAGTATACCCATTTGAAAATGAACAATCACATCTATTCAATAATGACCAATGGATAATTACATAATAAACCTACCTGAGAATGGGAAGTGACAAAAATATCCAGTTAGGAATGTTTGATCACAAATCTTACTGACCCAAAAATGGTAGTTACCTGGCACAAAGGAAAATGGTTGTGGTTGTTGGAGATCTGTCCTTTGATTAGATCATAAATGATCTCAGCTCTAAACATCCATGCAGGCGTTCCTGAGTGTGTTTTTTTGGCTCAAGCATCTCCAGCTGCTTCATCAATTTTTCTTTCACCAATATTGTCAGATGTGGGAGTGTTTGGTGATGATTGTACAATTTTTAACACCATTTATGAATCCTCAGATACTGAAGCAGTCCAAAGTCTAAATGTAACAAGATCTATACAATATGCAGCTTTGGACTGAAAAGTAGAAAGTATCATTTGCACCAAACAGCAGGTAACGACCATTTATGTCAAGGGGCAATGGTTAGAAATTCTAACTATTATCTCTTGACATACAATGGCATTATCATCACTGAATCATCTATCAACACCTAGGAGTTACCATGGATCAACACTTTGCAAATGCATGACCACAACCATCCAGAAAGACAAGAGCAACAGATATGTGGAAATGTCACCACCTGAACTGACATGGATGTACAGCAACTGAACTGAAGCCACTCACTATCCTGTTTAGGAAAAATATCACTAATCCTTCACTGTCACTTATTAACGAACAAAGAATGAAGGGTAGGCATAAAAGGGTCAATTCTGGATTCGCAACATATAATGAGTAACATGCCAAAAGGATTAGCATTGATGCCTCAAAGATTTACAGTCTACATGAATATTGAGTCATCTAACATGGAACAGGGTCCTTCGGCCCAACTCATCCATGCTGACCAGATTTCCTAAACTGAACCAGTCCCATTTGCCTGCATTTGGCCCATATCTGTCTAAGTCCTTCCTACTCGTGTACCTGTCCAATAGTCTTTTAAATGTTGTAGTTACACCTGCGTTTACTATTTCCTCTGGCAGCTCATTCCATTTAAACACCATACTGCATGAAAATGTTACCCCTGACATCCCTTTTAAGTCTTTCCCCTCTCATCATAAACCTATACTCTCTAGTTTTAGACTCTCAGAAAAATGATGTTGCATGACAGGAACATATACACATTTGCAGAATTTGCTTATGTCACAAAGATAGATGGGATTGCATGTTATGAAGAGGTTATGAGGTGTCTGCAAAAGGAGAACAACAGGTTACATAAATGGGCAAAACAAAATTGCTTGCGAATGCTTTGCAAAGACAATGGTTGAAGGGCAGGAAGCCCAAAAATGTCATCCCCAGAGGGACATGGAATCACCTTTTCTGACATGTTGAAGCAGCAGTGTGCCTCACATGGTAAGTGGTTACCAAGGTCTGAACCGTTTTGGAGGAGAAACTTAATCTCATGGAATAGGTGGATACATAATGCACAAAGCAACAAAACTGACATTCATTCTGGGTTGAATCTCTTTTTTGGCTAAGTCCACATTGTATCACTTTTCTTGAAGTCTCTCCTGCAAGGCTTACGAAACTCATCTTTAGACGTAAAAATCGAAAGAACTGCAGATGTTAAAAATCAGCAACAAAAACAGAAATTTCTGGAAACAATCAGCAGGTCTGGAAGCATATGTGGACGCAAATCAGAGTCAAAAAGTGTGGTGCTGGAAAAGCACAGGTCAGGCCACTTCAGTGGAAAAAAATCGTCAGTTCAGGCATGGGGTCCTTTACCAGATTTTTTGGGGGATGGGGAGATGGACAGATAGGACAGTTCAAGTGGGCAGTGCCGAGTTGGAAGATAGTTTCTGGGATGAGGTAGGGGGAGGAGAAATGAGGAAATTGGTGAAATCGATGTTGATGCCGTGCGATTGGAAGTTCCGGTCTAGTGACCCTTCCTCACAACTGCATTTATTGTGGGGGAGGGTCACTGGACCTGAAACAATAAACGACTTTTCCCCACAGATGCTGCCAGACCTGTGATTTTCCAGCAATTTCTACTTTTGAAGTACCTGACCACCCCCATTCGAATATGGCATCTTTACCATCAGATTCCAATCCCACCATACCAAGTGCTGTTCCCATAAACTCACCATTCAGTGGATATCCAAAGCACCAGCAACTCTAGAATCTGTGACATATCTGAAAGACCTTCTGCACCTGGACATGCAATCTTGCGTAGCCCTCATTAGCAATGTCATGCGATAGCAGTCCCAAAGCCAGGCTGCCCAGGTCACATATTGAGGGAGGGGGGTGTGAGCAATAGGAAGGGCAGGGTTGAGAGAGCATGGGAGTTGCAAGAAAGAGCAAGTGCAAAAGAGTGGGGGCAGGAGAGTGGGGTTATAAGACAACGAAAGCAACAAGACAGAGGGAATGAGAGAGATGGGAAGGCGAAAGAGAGATATAGAATGAAAGACAAGGGAAAAAAAAAAGAGTATGAAATGTGTTGGGAGCAAGAGAATGTTTTAGGGGCCAGCAACAAGAAAACGTTGCCCTCAAAAAATATGATGATATTTTGCAACTCTTACTCAAAAGGCAGTGGAAACAAAGACTTTGATTATAAGGCAGTGGTAGATGGATCCCGGATAAGCAAGGGATTGAAAGATAGTTGGGGGATCGATCGGGCTGTCAAGTAATCAGATCAGCCATGATCTTATAAATTGGAGCATAGTCAATGGGCCAAATGGCCTACTTCTGCTTCTAATTCACACAATCCTTCACCTCATCACCTCTCACAGGTTACCTATACACCTTTCCCCCATAGATTCTTCTACCCATTGTTTACTCCCACACCAGTTCTACTTTCCTCTCACATGCTACTTCTCCCTTTCACAATCTCTCATGCACTCCTCCCTTTCTCAATCTCCCAAATTTGACAATTTGGTGAGAGATCCTAAAAAATTACAATAAGGAAAATGTCTTACTTCCTTAAAATGTCCAAGACATCAATTTTTTTTTCTGAGTATATTTGAAAATAACTTCAAGAGTTTGCATCAATAATAAAGGAAATGATTGTTGATTTCTTGGAAAAGAAGAAATGCTCGTCCAGTTGACTTGATGACCCTTAGTTTGGAAGCAGTGCTCACAAGTAGGAAGTTAAAACTCAAAGCCATGCAGCTGACAGACAAAATACAATGAATTGAACACTTTGTGCCCAGTGAGTTCCAGTGGCTTACTGGACCTGTACATTAACTCTGCATTCTCTCCACAATTGCTGCCAGGCCTGTTAAGTATTTCCAGCAATTTCTGTTTTTGCCTTTTTAAAACTGTTCAGGCAAGATCTGCATCCAAAACTTTGTTTTCTCTGCATACACTACTGACCCTGTATTTCCAGTATCTTATGCCTTTTTGTTTTAGTAAAATTTCCATTAAATGTTGTCTCTAGCTGGTTTGTTTTTAATCTGAAGTATATATCCCAAATTGTCGCAGGTAGATAGGATAGTGAAGGCGGCGTTTGGTATGCTTTCCATTATTGGTCAGAGTATTGAGTATAGGAGTTGAGAGGTCATGTTGCAGCTGTACAGGACATTGGTTAGGTCACTTTTGGAAAACTGCATGCAATTCTGGTCTTCTTCCTATAGGAAGAATGTCGTGAAACTTGAAAGGGTTTAGAAAAGACTTACAATGATGTTGCCAGGGTTGGAGGACTTGAGCTATAGGGAGAGGTTGAATAGGCTGGGGCTATTTTTCCTGGACCACCGGAGGCTGAGGGGCGACCTTATATAGGTTTATAAAATCATGAGGGGCATGGATAGGATAAATAAACAAAGTCTTTTTCCTGGGGTGGGGGAGTCCAGAACTAGAGGGCATAGGTTTAAGCTGAGAGGGGAAATACATAAAAGAGACCCAAGGGGCAACTTGTTCATGCAGAGGGTGATACGTGCATGGAATGAGCTGCCAGAGGAAGAGTGGAGGCTAGTACAATTGCAACATTTAAAAGACATCTGGATGGGTATATGAATTGGAAATGTTTGGAGGGATATGGGCCAGCTGCTGGCAAATGGGACTAGATTCGGTTGGGATATCTGGTCGGCATGGACAAGTTGGACCAAAGGGTCTGTTTCTGTGCTGGACATCTCTATGACTCTATAAAAGGCAGAGATCTGGCAATTGTGTCAAGGGATCACTGAAATTCATTGGGGATGCCAATGTTATTGTGAAGGTAGTAGTGGTGAGAGATCATGTAGGTCTGTTTAGATGTGTCAAAGCAAGTGGGTAGCAGCAGTACTGTGAGGAGGACCTTAGTGGAATACTATATGTCAAACAAAGAAGAACATGCTGCTTGGCGGGAATGTTTGGAACTTTGGATTGTTGGAACGGGGGATTTAAAATGGCAGGTGCTGTCTAACATTGACTTGCACAATGGACAGGGAAGGTATATTAAGTATTGTTGCAATGTGGACCAAATAGCAGAGAAGAAATGGTCCCTTCAGAATGTCATACTCAAGAAGTCTGGCAAAGCTTACAGATGCATCGTGACTGGTCACTTAGAGATAACCATCAGAAGGCATTTGGTAAGATTTCACATCAAAGGTTATTTCAGAAAGCAAAAGTTGATGTTTTAGGGAATAACACATTGGAATGGATAGACGATTGGTTAGTACACAGGGAAACCATACTCACAAGTGGATCATTTTCTGTATGGCAAAATGTAACTAGTTGTGTGCCACAAAGATCCCAGTTCTTTACAATTTATAAAATCATTTGGATGAAGGAACCGAAAGTGTAGTTTAATTTGCTGATGACACCAAGATAGGAAGGAGAGTAAGTTGTGAAGAGGAACATAAAGAGTCTAAAAATTGATATGGGTTGGTTAAGTGAATGGGAAATATAAGAAAATGTGTTATTATTCGTTTTAACAAGGAAAATACAGAGTACTTACTAGGGAGAGATTGTAGAGGTGTGAGGTGCAAAGGGATCTGGATAACCTAATGCTTAAATTGCAAAAAGTTAGTACAGCAATTAGGAAAGCTGATTAAATGTTATCGTTTATTTTGAGGGGAACTGAACACAAAAGCACAAAAGGCAGAGTTTTTGCTTCAATTATTGCAAGCCATTGGTAAGATCACATCTGGAGTACCATGCACAGTATTGTTCTCCTTATTTAACAGCTGTGTAAATCGAACATTAGAACAAATAAAATTGCCAACACAGGTTGTTTTAGAAGGAAAAATTGAACAGGCTGTATTCTCTGGTGTTTAGAGGAGCAGGAGCAGACTCAATTAAAATATAGAAGATCCTAAGGGGTCTTGACAGAGTGGGTGTAGAAAGGGTGGTTCCTCTTGAATTAAAGATGACTGTTTAAATGAAAGTCATTGTCTTAAGACAGATGAAAATGTTTTCTCAGTCAGTTGACTGTCTTTGGAACTCTCTTCCTCAAAAGACTGTAGAAACAGATACTTCTAATGATTTTTTTTAAAGCAGATCACCAACGGGCTGAAAGGTTCTATGAGGGGTTCACTGGAATGTGGGCCTTACATGTTTAACCTACCTGTCCTAAACCCAACAGGGAAGAAAAAAGTCCTTCCATTATCACTGCAGGGGTCTGCAGTCTCACTTCCTGGAGTTAGTTACTATTCTCTAAGGACTTGACCTTTCCAAAGGTAACCAACCATCTGACTAATGGAGTGCTGCAACAATCTAAATGAGTGGTTGATTGAGATTCAAGCCTGTGTCCATTTATAGGTAACTTTCTCAGTAGATGTAATGTTTAGTATTGCTAAGTCACCCCTTTTTGGTTATCCAATGCCTGGAAGACCCAAGTCTGCAGGAGTCAAGGATGGTCTTAATGATTAAACAGCAAAACTGTTACATAAGTTGCAGGTGGAATAGTGGTGATTTCACTGGACTCGTAGTCTCCTCTACATCGGAGAGACCTAGCACAAACTTGGAGACCAGTTCAGGGAACATTTGTGATCCACACGCTCCAATCAATTCCATCTCCCAGTTGTCAGCCATTTCAACTCCCCCTCCCACTCCTCCAAATGACCTGTTCATCCTGGGCCTCCTCCACAGTCAAACTAAGGCCATGTGTAAACTGGAGGAAGAACACCTCATCTTCCACCTTAGGAGCTTACAACCTCATGGCCTCAACATAGAATTCACCAGCTTCCTCATCTCATCCCAGGTCCAGCCCTCCTTCTCCAACCCACCCCCTCGACCTGACCTAACCTGTCAATCTTCCCTCCTGCCTATCTGCTCCATCCTTCCCACTGACCAATCTCATTCACCTCCTACCTGCATCCACCTATCACCATCCCACCTACCTTTTCCCAGCTCCCTTCCCCCTCCCCAAACCTGATGAAGGGTCCTGCCCAAAATGTCAAATCCTCTACTCTTCTGGTGCTGCTTGACCTGCTGTGCTTTTTCCAGCTCCACGTTTTATCGACTGACTTTCCAACATCCGTAGTCCTCACTATCTCCTAATAATCGACCTTCCCAGACTATTAATCAGTGATATGAGGTTGAAGCTCACTGTGGCAGATAATGAAATTTCATATCAGTAATGTGAGGAATAAAAAGCTAACTAATGGAGATCATGTAATCATATTGATTTTTGTAAAACATCATCTGGCACTAGTATCTTTTCGAGAAGGAAATCTACCATCTTATCTGATCTGACCGACATGCAACTCCAGATCCACAGCAATGTGGTCTACTTTTGTGGGATAATGGTACTATCCACATCTCTGGGCTATGAAGACTAGATTTAAGACCCATCTGCACTAGAAATGTCTCAACATTTTAAACCAGGCTGATTCAAAATATTTAACTGATATTTATCTCAGTGGTCATCTTCAAGAACAGATGTTCCATTTCAAGCTATAAACTCAGGAAAGTGTCACCAAATGTCCAGAGAGTTACTCCTTGTTAAGGAAACACTGTCCACAGCCAACAGTGGAACAACATGGCTCAGGAGACATAGCATCTAAGATTAAAGGTTTGCTACAAGCAAGTTCCGAAATTGGAGATGCTGTACAGTAGAAAATCTGTGCATGCTTCACAATCAGGAATTCTCACTATTCAGTAGGAAGGCACGCTTTTACCCAAAACTTTTTTCAAAAGACAGAATGAGTTAAACCATATATAGTTGATTAAGGAAGAACCAGTCAAATGAGAGCTGAGGTTTCATAAGGATCACTAACTTATGGCAGAACACAAACAAGTACAGGATTTTCTGAAATTAGTTGCTCTGTTATAAGAAAATTGTTTCATACTATCAATGAGATTAAAATCTGGTGAGTTTGTGGAGTTGGCACTATTTTTAAAATGCTATCAACACTGAGAAGTGCTCAGAATGCAGAGCAGCAAAGTTTGCAAGAATAAACAAGCAGTGAGATAGCAAATGAACAGCATGCCCTATTGGAGCTAAATGACAAACCTGGAATATTTGTCTCAGAGTGAAACACAGCTTGTTGAACAAATAGCTGTGACAGATTCAAGTCTAATGCTCAATCTTGAAGTGACTTTGAACAAGTTGCTCTCATATTATTTGACTTCTATACCTTTCCAGAAATAATAGCAAATAAATGCATTTTGATGTTCTAAAAACAATTCACATTACAAAAGAGGAAGTCTGGAGGTCTTAGAGGATATGAAGTTTCCACACTGTAAGTAATCGAATCTAAAATCTCTGGGATCTGATCTAATGTATTCCAGAATGTTGTGGGAAGGGAGGAAATTGTGAGACCCCTTGCAGAAAAGTTTGGATCATCTATAGCTACAGCTGAGGTGCCTGATGACTGGAGGGTGGCTAATGTTGTACTTTTGTTTTAGCAAGGTTGTGAAGAGAAACTGTGGACCTATAGACCAATGAGTCTGATTTCTATTGTGGGTAAATTGTTGGAGATGATTATAAAAGATAGGATTTATGGACATTTTGGGAGGTAACAATTGATTCAGGATAGTCAGTATGGTTCCGTGTAAGGAAAATGGTGTGTCTCAAACTTAATTGAATTTTTTTGAGGAAGTTACCAAAAAAGATTGATGAGGGCAGAACAGCAGACATTGTTTATATGGACTTTAATAAATGTCATTTATATAAATGATTTGGATGAGAATATAGAAGGCATGACTAGTAAGTTTGCGGATGATATCAAAATTAGTGGCATAGCAGATAGTGAATGTGATTACAAAGGGACCTTTCTAAGATTACAAAGGGACATTGATCAAATGAGTCAATGACTTAGAAAATGGCAGATGGAGTTCAATCTGGATAAATGTGAAGTATTTACAACCAACAGGGAATATATGGCTTTTAGAATTAATGGAAGGGTCTTGGATATTGTTGTAGAACAGAACCTATGAGTTCAAGTACCTAATTCTTTGACATTTGTGTCACAACAAGACAGGGTGGTTATAAGGGTGTTTAACACACGTGGCTTCATTGCTCAGTCCTTTGAGTATAGGAATTTGAGGTTGTACAGAATATTGTGTGGGGTCTCTTCTGCAGTACTATCTGTAGTTAAGGTTGCCCAGTTATAGGAAGGATATTATTAAGCTCAAGACAGTTCAGTAGAGATTTGCCAGGACGTTACCAGGTTTGGAAGGTTTGAGCTATAAAGAAAGGCTGGATAAGCTAGGACTTTGTTTTCACTGGGCGTACAAGGTTGAGAGGCAACCTTATAAAAGTTTTTAAAATCATGAGAGGTATAGATAGGATTAATAGTAGTTGTCTTTTCACTCAGATGGGGGATTTCAAGACATGGGGGCAAATGTTTTTTTACACAGAGGGTAATTCACGGGCGGAATGAACTTCCTGAGTAAATGATGGACGTGGGCACAATTTAAAATTCTTTTGGATAAGTACATGAATGGGAAACGTTTGGAGGGATATGGGCCAGGAGCAGGCAGGTGGGTTTAGTTTCATTTGGGATTATGTTCGGCAAGGACTGATCGAATCAAAGGTTCTGTTTCCATGCTGCATGACTGAGTCCATAATTATGACATAGATCATTCCAAGCCAGAACTAACCCTCAAACACCAGACAAAGGAGGTCAACATGATACATGATGCAATCAGAGAGGGTTAATGAGAGCACCCAAACCAACCAACATTCAAAGTAAAATATTTGTGCTTCAACACAAATCTACAGGCAGAATGAAAATAAAAATCTGCTGACACAAATTGAAGATGCAGTGCAGAAAACTCTGTGAAAGCCACCAATGAGAAAGGATGACCAGTGTCCATTGCTTGATGATACTTCAATGAAGAAACTGCCTTTTTTGAAGTTTTAGAATACTGCAAAGATGAACTGTGTTGCACAGGAAAAACCGACTGCACAAAGAAAATACAAAAGATTAAACATCTTCTGAATAATGCAAAGAAGAAATTACGGATTCAGAACATTTACCTTGAAGGAAATCCAAAAATGTATGACCCTCCAATTTAAAGAGAACTGGAAACATCAGATTGCCAGAAAGAGAATCAATATCAATGGTCTTCCTACCAGCAAACTACCCATCTTCAAAATCCAAACAGAACACTTTTCGGGAGAATAGTGAAACCTCCAGATTAACTGAATTTGTAGCGAGCTTGGGAGGGATAGAGTAGAGATAATTGTAATTATATAGATAAATGCATAATATTAAAAATGACGCAAGAAAGATTGTGTACATAAATCTGGGAAGGTTATTATTGAGGGTTGCCGTTAACACTACCCACTATGATAATATTGTATGGACTTGCGGACAGAACAGTTTGGGTTCAAAAGACGCTTCTAGAAAGACTAGGAAGTGGTTTTCCCCACCACACAAACTTAAGCACACCCATTGTTTCCTGTATTGAAAAAGGATTGTGGCAACAAGCCTCATTGTGACCAACAGCTCATACACTGTAGTAAACTGACATGGCCAAAGAGCACAGCCCTCTGAATTTCAGTCTTTATGGGCACAGGATATATATTAGGCAAACTGAAGTTCTCGTAGTGTAGACTCCAAGAATCTTATTTCAAAACTCTAAAACATGGCATTGAGTTTCAGTGCATAGGACCCTTTAACCATTGGTGAAATGAAACAGGATTGCCCATGGGGTAGGAGTGGCTGGGAGTACATGACAGCCAAGTTCCTGCATGTGATTGCTTCCCAGAGGCTCTTTCTGTAAAATGGATTGACATGATTTGATGACAGAATCAATGCCATCCACAGCATTTTGAACTAATTAAAGACTATCACTAAACTTTTATTTCTATTTTAACTCACAACAGTATATAGAGCTCGAATTGTAGGAACATTCATCTTGATCTAAGTCTCGTAAGCCTTTGGTTTTTAGTCCACGATGTCACTATAAATAACATACATAAAACATTAATTAATATACACAAGTAACCTAAACTTTTCTCTAAACTTCTTGGCATCAGATCTACGAGAACTACTGTTAGCTTAATAAAGAATGTTTGTTGAAACAGTACAACATTTAGGGTGTAGGTTTGGTATCCAGACGTTTCATTAACTGGCTAGGTAACATCATCAGTGGTGATCTCCAAATGAAGTGAAACTGTTGTCTCCTGCTTTCTATTTATATCTTTCTCCTGGATGGGGTTCCTGGGGTTTGTGGTGTCACCACAAACCCCAGGAACACCATCCAGGAGAAAGATATAAATAGAAAGCAGGAGACAACAGCTTCGCTTCACTTGGAGGTCGCCACTGATGATGTTACCTCGCCAGGCAATGAAACGTCTGGATATCAAACCTACAGCTCAGCGAGCAAACCTACACCCTAAACCTCAACCTGAGCTACAAACCTTGCACAGTACATCATTAGCAACTAGACTGACTAGATTGTTGAATTTTAGAGATAATTCTATGATTGATGTGATGGGAGAGAATTAGTGCCTTAAACAAGCATGAACTATTGGACATTTTTTTTTCACTTTTACATCAATATTCTAAAATGTTTACAAGATGCGTTGAACACAGATCAACAGCTAATTTCAATTTGTGCAGTTTGAAATATGTGCCCTGATGTAAGGACAGCGAAATGGTTTACAGTATAAGGTAGCTATGATATGGGGTTGCCGGTCTTGGACTAGGGTGGACAAAGTTCACTTCACATGACGAAGGAGCAGCACTCTGAAAGCTTTTGATTTCAAATAAACCTGTTGGACTGTAACCTGGTGTAGTGTGACTCCTGACTTTCTACAATATAAGGTAACATTGGTACAAATGCAAAGATGCAAAAATCGAAATGTGCAGTTATGTTGGAGAGACTTGATGGAGGAGACAAATGGGAGAGGCGCTAAAAGGAAAGTAAGTCTGACTTAGCATTTCCCGAATTTATGAACAGACACGACTGGATTATCCTGACTTCTGAAAATGGAAAAATGGGCACAACTGAATCAAGGCAGTTGGATAATTGCTAACCTATACATATAAAGTCTCTGAATTCTCCACATTTATGTCTCAAACAGAAAAAAAGTAAAATTTTAATTTTAAACTTGTAATTATTGTGAGAAAAGATTTAATACAAGGATGATTTGGAACCGGCAGTTAGGGGCTCGACAACAGAGGTAATTGGTTGGATCAAACAAAAGAAGTTCACTAATGGGTGCAGTCTCATTGGATAGACATTTAATGGACAGATAATTAATGATAAGTTTAGTTTTGGAAAATTATTGTTACTATTTAGTAAGGATTTAATTGATGAAAGATTAATGAGCAATGGTTTAAAAGATGGAGGGTTAATGTCAATGATTCAATGAATATTTAATGATTGGTATCTATTAGTTGAGGTTTAATGATACATGCTGACCGCTAAATAACAAATCAGGAAGAACTAATGGAAAACATAATTGATAGAGACTGAAGGAAGATCAATGAGGTTTTATTCAATCATGGGATTAATTTCCCACCAGTAATTATTTTCAAGAAGGTGACAAACCTGTTTCCATGCTGTACAGCTCTATGATTTTATGATACACTGCAAAAATTCAACGATCCTTACACAGCACCTTCCAAGCCCATGACCATGACCATTTATAAGGACAAACACAGCAACCCAGTTTTAAATGCAATTGTTGTTCCTTCACTATCACTAGGTTAAAATACTAGAATTCCCTCCCAAACTACATTGAGAGACCATATACAGCACACGGTCTTCAAGGCAGAAACTCATCACTACATTCTCAACAGCAACTAGTGATGGGCAATAAAATGCTGGCCCAGCCACCGTGCCCACATCTTACTAGTCACTAAAAAAAATTTCATCACGCTCCTTCTGGGCTGGTGATGCTTCTCCTGTTAAAGCATTGCATTCCCTAAAGAGGTCCCGAAGACAGTTTCACTCCTTTGCATTTCTGCTTTTCATCCTAATGACCCACAGCCCCCTATACTCACTCTATCCAAGAACAACAGCCTAGTCGCAGAAAATCTATACAATGGTTCCTCTCATCATGGACAGTCTTCAAAGTTTAATAAATGATCATGTTTTAACAAAGAAGTATTAGTATGGAATAGTGTGGGGGAAAGTGATGTGATTAAAGGCCAATAATCTATATCCCAGAGTACTTAAGGAAATGGCCCAAGAAATGATAGATACACCGATGGTCAACTTTCAAGATTTTATAGACTCTGGAACAGTTCCTATGGATTGGAGGATAGCTAATCTCACCCCTCTATTAAAAGAAAAATAGAGAAATGCAGGATTTAAAAATTGGTTAGCCTGACATTGGTAGAAAAGCTGGAGACCATTATAAAAGATATAATAGTAAAGCATGTTGAAATCATGGATAAGATCTGAAAAAAAACAGTATTGTTTACGAAAGGGAATTCATGTTTAGCAAATGCACTGGAATTTTTGAAGGACGTAACTAGTGGATTTGAGTTATTTGACTTTCAGAAGGCTTTCAATAATATCCCACGTAAGGATGAGTATGTAAAATTGAAGCGCATGGAGTTGGAGGTAATATACTGACATAAATGAGGAATTGGTTGGCAGATGGGTAACAAAAAGTAGGAATAAATTGAAATTTTGAGGTGCAGCCAGTAACCAGTGGGGTACCAAAGTGATCAGTATTAGGACCACAGCTATTCACAATATATAGTAATGATTTTGAAGAAGGAACTAAATGTAGTATCCCTAAGTTGCAGTTGGCACAAAGATGGATGGGAGAGTGAACTAAGAGAAGTGTGCATAGATGCTACAGTGTGATTTGTATAGGTTGACTGAATGGACAAATGCATGGCAGATGAAGTATAATATGGATAAATGTGAGGGTATCCACTATGTTAGCATAAACTAGAATGCAGATTATTATCTGATTGGGAAAGGGGTAATGATACCTGAATATTCTGGTACACCACTGAAGGCAAGCATACAGATACAGAAAATGGTGAAGGTGGCAAATGGTGCTTTGGCCTTCATAGTGAGAATATTTGTGTAAGGAGCAGGAATGTCTTCCTGCAAATGTACAGGGCCTTAGTGTGACGACATCTGAAGCATCATGTGCACTTTTGGTCTCCTTATCCAAGTCAGGATCTTCTGGTTATGGAGATAGTGCAACAAGTCTGACACATAGGAAGGTAAGACTGACTTGTGAACAGACATTGTATTGGTTGGCACTATATTTAGAAAAATGAGAAGGATTTAACATGATCCTTTAAAATTTGAACAGGACAAAACAGGGTAAATACAGAAAGGATGTTTCCAATAACCAGGGAGTCCAGAATCAGATGCCATGGTTTAATGAAATGGGAGGCACCATTTAGGACTGACATGAGGAAAGATTTCTTCACCCAGAGAGTGGTGAGTCTGTGGAATTCTCTGCCCCAGAAAACATTTGAGACAGAACACTGAATGTTTTCAAAATGGAGTTAGATACAGTTTTTAAGGCGAACAGGATAAAAAAAAAAAGAGTATGGGGAGGAAGCAGGGACAGGCTACAACTGAGATGCATGATCAGTCATGATCATGTTGAATGACAGAGCAGGCTTGAACAGCCTGCTCTGTGTCTATTTTCTATGTTTATAAATAACTATGAAGGTTTAACTGGAAATTGATTTGATTCAGGAATTTGAACTATTAGAATTAATTGTTGGAAAGTGACAGAAAAAGTTTAACTTTGGTGGTTTGACAGATGGAAGCTTTCTTCATGGCAAAATTACAGGATAAGGACTAAATGGATAAATATTTAATGGATGAAAAATATACATGAATGAATTTTCTTACTGAAAGCAGTGGTTTTTACATTCGGAAAAAAGGAACAGATACAAATTGAATAGAATTGTAACAGTAAGAATAAAATAATGAATATATGCATTAAAATTCCTCATTCTATTATTGATAATATCAAACAAATCAGCACTTACTGGACTTGAAAAAGATGACAAACGGTATCCCTACAGCAAATACATAAATTACCACTATAACCATGATAGTTCCTAAAAGATGATGGACAGGAACCTGGCAATCTGTAACTATAGATAGAAAATTAATATTGTTTATCAAATTATTGAAGATCTGGCATTAATCTGAAAAAGTTAGTATCTAAGCTCAGTACGTAATGCAGAAGGAAAATGCAGTGTTATACTTTATTTCAAAGGGAATTAAGCATAAAAATAGAGAAGTCTTGTTAAAACTATAAAAAGAACTTAGTCAGACCACACAGAATACTGTGAATTATTTTAGTCTTCTTCTCCAAGGAAAGATGTACTGATATTAGACACAGTACAGAGAAGGTTCACGAGGGTGATGATGGGCATCGAGAGATTTTGTTATGAGGAGAGGTTGAGTAGGTTGGGTCTGTACTAATTGTAATTTGGAAGAATGAGAGGCAACCTTATAGAAGCAAATAAAATTCTTAGGGGATTTGACAGGACAGATGCAGGAAGGTTGTTTCCCATGAGGGAGAGTCGAGGACCAGAAGACAGTCTCAGGGTAAGGAGACTTCTGACAGAGATGAGGGGAATAAGTCTGTAGAATTCTTTACAGCAGAGGGCTGTAAAGGTTTGGCTGTTAAGTATATTCAAGGCTGAGATACACAAATTTTTAAATAAGTAAGGGAATCAAGGGTTATGGGCAAAAGACAGGAAAGTGGATTTAAGGATTATCAGATCAGCTATGATCAGCAGAACAGATTTGATGGGCTGAAGAGCTTATCTTTGCTTCTACACTTTATGGGAGAAAGTGAGGACTGCAGATGCTGGAGATCAGAGCTGAAAATGTGTTGCTGGACCTGCTGCGCTTTTCCAACAACGCATTTTCAGTTCTACACCTTATGGTCTCACTTCATAATTTAGTTTGCCTGTTACATTGTGGTCTCAAATTTAAATAGTCATTCATCTGTAAAATGAAACACATTGGGAAAAATAACAAAAACACGCCCTGTCGACAGGCTATTGTGTGCTTTTTAGTCAGTACAATCATAATTGGTCTATAATATACATGAAGCTGGCTAATTGATGCTAATAGAAATTATCATTCACAACACATACTACACAAATAGGATATCCTTTGCATAATGGGGAGTAAAACACCAGGAACTAATACCTGTGTTTTGACTGAGGTTCTTTCTGAAACACCAGAACATGCAGCAATTCTGAAGTGAAGGAATCATGGGCCATATTAAGGCCAATTATTCTTATTCTCTGACTCTGTAGTAATGGAAGCTGTCTGCCATCACTCCACCCAATAAAACAGTGGAGACAAATCACATGCACATAATATGGTAGGTGCCAGCAGTGTCTTGCTACTTTCCCAAACTGGTTCTTCACATGGAGCCTGTGAAAACTATCCGAATGTAAAGGTGTGAAGGGGACAGTTGGGAAAATATATGCGTGAAACAAGGACAATGGGGATGAATTTCCTGTCAATACAGATAAAGATGGTCTGAATATTTTGCATGAAAGCTGAGGGAGGTTCCAAATAAACAATGAAGGAGACTGAGTGAGCAATGAATTAGATGGGAAAATATCTGAAGGTAGTGAAATAAGGTGCTGGGTGCAATTAGGACTTGCATTAAGCTGAGCAGAAGGAAGCAGGAGATGCTACATATCATTTGCGTGCTGTGCATTTTTCAATGCCACATAGGACTAATCAGCACAAAAGAAATCCTAATAATTTTGCTCTTCATATCATCAATACTCACTGTTTTTCAGTCCATTGTGAATTGGTATGGCTGAAATAATAATAGAAACACTTCCATACACCAGAAAAAAAATGTAATGACCTGTGAATTTAAAGTGAGGACAGCATAAATACATTGGCTGAATATAACAAATTGAGGGTTGTCTTAGCCGAGGACAGTTTCTTCTCCTATTGTAATTTGATACCACGTGAAGCCAAATTCCTCTGCTTACTTTCTCTGTCCAGGCATAGCAGTTCGTATTTATAAGATACATTTGGTACTATGAAGTGGTATGGGGCACAAACTGGAGCACACATGTAGGCTATTGGAATGCAGATGGCCTCTTTTGTTGACTTTCCAATTTATGATGTTAACAATCACTTATCATTTCCCAGGATCACTGTGAATCACAATTTTCTCAGGAACACTTTGTTAAAAGTAGAAATTCCATAAAAACAGCTAACATAGAACATAGCACAGTACAGACCCTTCAGCCTTCAAATGTTGTGCAGGCCTTTCATCCTAATCTAAAATCAGATTAGCCAACGTACCTTTCATTGTACTTTCTTCCATGTGCCTATCCAAAAGTCAATTAGAGTCACAGAGATGTGCCGCATGGAAACAGACCCTTCGGTCCACCCGTCCATGCCGACCAGATATCCCAACCCAATCTAGTTCCACCTGCCAGCACCCGGCCCATATCCCTCCAAACCCTTCCTATTCATATACCCATCCAAATGCCTGTTAAATGTTGCAATTGTACCAGCCTCCACTGCTTCCTCTGGCAGCTTATTCCATACTTGTACTACCCTCTGCATGAAAACATTGCCCCATAGGTCTCTTTTATACCTTTCCCCTCTCACCCTAAACCTATGACCTCTAGTTCTGGACTCCTCAACCCCAGGGAAAAGACTTTGCCTCTTTATCCTATCCATGCCCCTCATAATTTTGTAAACCTCTATAAGGTCACCCTTCAGCCTCCGACGCTCCAGGGAAAACAGCCCCAGCCTATTCAGCCTCTCCCGACAGCTCGAATCCTCCAACCCTGGCAACACCCTTGTAAATCTTTTCTGAACCCTTTCAAGTTTCACAACATCTTTCCGATAGGAAGGAGACCAGAAATGCACGCAATATTCCAACAGTGGCCTAACAAATGTCCTGTACAGCCGCAACATGACCTCCCAACTCCTGTACTCCATACTCTGACCAATAAAGGACAGCATACCAAACGCCTTCTTCACTATCCTATCTAACTGTGGCTCCACTTTCAAGGAGCTATGAACCTGCACTCCAAGGTCTGTTTGTTCAGCAACGCACCCTTGAACATTACCATTAAGTGTATAAGTCCTGCTAAAATTTGCTTTCCCAAAATATAGCACCTCGCATTTATCTGAATTAAAATCCATCTGCCACTTCTCAGCCCATTGGCCCATCTGGTCAAAATCCTGTTGTAACCCTCTTCGCTGTCCACTACACCTCCAATTTTGGTGTCATCTGCAAACTTCCTAACTATACCTCTTATGCTCGTATCCAAATTATGTAAATGACAAAAAGTAGAGGACCCAGCACTGATCCTTGTGGCACTCCACTGGTCACAGGCCTCCAGTCTGTAAAACAACCCTCCACCATCACCCCCTCTGTCTTCTACCTTTAAGCCAGTTCTGAATCCAAATGGCTAGTTCTCCTTGTATTCCATGAGATCTAACCTTGCTAATCAGTCTCCCATGGAGAACATTGTCGAACGCCTTACTGAAGTCCATATAGATCACATCTACCGCTCAGCCCCTCATCAATCCTTTGTTACTTCTTCAAAAAACTCAATCAAGTTTGTGAGACATGATTTCCCACACACAAAGCCATGTTGACTATCCCTAATCAGTCCTTGCCTTTCCAAATACATGTACACCCAGTCCCTCAGGATTTCCTCCAACAAACATGTCCACCACCGACGTCAGGCTCACTGGTCTATAGTTCGTTGGCTTGTCCGTACCACCTTTCTTAAATGGGTGGTGGACCTTGGAATTTTCTACTATAGAAGACTGTGGAGATCAAGCTACTGAACATGCCTAAGAAAAATATAAATTTCTAGAAGCCAAAGGTGTTAGGGGATATGGAAAGAGAGTGGGAGTATGGCATTGAGATAGAGGATCATGTTGAATGGGGGAATGCGCTCAGTGGGATGAATGGCCTACTCCTGCCTCTATTTTCTATGTTCCTTATTCCTTAAGAAACATTTTCTATTTCCTATGTTACCTTCTTCTAGCACATACCTAATACCTTGACAATAAAGTGACTCTCGCCTTCAAGTCTTGACCACCACCGATGGCAGGCTCAATGGTCTATAGTTCCCTGGCTTGTGCTTACTACCCTTCTTAAACAGTGGCACCACGTTAGCCAGCCTCCAGTCTTCCGGCACCTCAGCTGTGACTATCGATGATACAAATATCTCAGCAAGGGGCCCAGCAATCACTTCTCTAGCTTCCCACAGAGTTCTAGGGTACACCTGATCAGGTCCTGGGGATTATCCACCTTTACCCCTTTCAAGACATCCATCACTTTCTCCTCTGTAACATGGACATTCTGCAAGATGTCAGCATCTATTTCCCTACAGTCTATATCTTCCATATCTATTTCCACAGTAAATACTGATGCAAAATACTTAATTAGTATCTCCCCCATTTTCTGCGGCTCCACACAAAGGTCGCCTTGCTGATCTTTGAGGGGCCCTATTCTTTCCCTAGTTATCCTTTTGTCCTTAATGTATTTATAAAAACTCTTTGGATTCTCCTTAATTCTATTTGCCAAAGCTCTCCTGATTTCCCTCTTAAGTATACTCCTACTTCCTTTCTACTCTTAAGGATTCACTCGATCTATCCTGTCTATACCTCACATATAGAGTCACAGAGATGTGCAGCATAGAAACAGACCCTTCGGTCCAACCCGTCCATGCTGACCAGATATCCCAATCCAATCTAGTTCCACCTGCCAGCACCCGGCCCATATCCCTCCAATCCCTTCCTTTTCATATACCCATCCAAATGCCTCTTAAATGTTGCAATTGTACCAGCCTCCACCACATCCTCTGGCAGCTCATTCCATACACATACCACCCTCTGCGTGAAAACTTTGCCCCTTAGGTCTCTTTTATATCTTTCCCCTCTCACCCTAAACCTATGCCCTCTAGTTCTGGACTCCCCGACCCCAGGGAAAAGACTTTGCCTATTTTCCCTATCCATGCCCCTCAATGTTATAAACCTCTGTAAGGTCACCCCTCTGGTTCCTTCTTTTTCTTAACCAAACCCTCAATTTCTTTAGTTAAATGTCCCTAATATATCTTACTCTATTATCTCTGCTGGCAGTGCATTACACACGCCCACCACAACCTGAGGAAAGAACCTACCTCTGACGGGACTGCACAGTGGCTCAGCAGTTAGCACTGCTGCCTCACACCGCCAGGGACCCAGGTTCAATTCCCGCTTAGGGAAACTATCTGTGTAGAGTTTGCACATTCTCCCCATATCCACATGGGTTTCCTCCAGGTGCTCCGGTTTCCTCTCATCGTCCAAAGATCTGCAGGTTAGGTGAATTGGCCATGCTAAATTGCCCATAGTGTTAGGTGAATTAGTCAGGGGTGAATGTAGGGGAATGGGTTGTTCTTTGGAGGGTCGGTGTGGACTTGTTGGGCTGAAGGGCCTGTTTCCACACTAAGGAATCTAATCTCCCCTAAATCTTCCGCCAATTACCTTAAAATTATGCCCCTTCCTGATAGACATTTCCATCATGGGAAAAAGTCTGTCTATCCACTCTATCTATGCCTCTCAACATATTGTATACCTCTATCAAGTTACTTCTCATCCTTCTTTGCTTCAATGAGAAAAGCCCTCGCTCCTTCAATCTTTCTTCATAAAATATACCCTCCAGTCTAGGCAGCATCCTGGTAAACCTCCTCTGCACCTTCTCTAAAGCTTCCACTTTGCTCCTATACTGAGACAGCCGGAACTGAACACAATATTCCCAGTGTGGTCTAACCAGGACTCTGAAGCCTGGATGTAGGTTTGCTCACTGAGCAGCAAGGCTCAGACGTTTCGTTACCATTCTAAGTAACATCATCAGTGAGCTGCCGGATGAAGCACTAGTGGCACGGCCCACTTTCTATTTATGTGCTTAGGTTTCCTTGGGTTGGTGATGTCATTTCCTGTGGTGATATAATTTCCTGTTCTTTGAAGCCTTTCATTGTTCCATTAATGTCTTGCCTGGCAATATTTATTCTATTCCACTTGGACAATATCCAATTTTAATTCAGTGAAGTTAGTCATCTTACACTTAAGGTGTGCTTTATACAACTATTCTAAAGCTGGTGACATTAAGATCAATGGATCATGAAAGCTGCCCCATTGAGGCATGCTCCAATTATCACATTTTATTATCCAGAATTAGATCTGACACTGGTTCCTTCTTTGTAAAGGTAGCAAGGCACTGGAAAGTTCCCTTAAACACATTTCACTCTCCTCTATGCCTTTATGATGTTACTCTCCTAGTCTATAATAAGATAATTGAAATCTCTTTTCATTATCACTCTTGGGTTCTTGCAGCTTTCGATAATCTGACTGTAGGACGTCTCTACTGGAGAAGGCCCAAAACATGGGCTACTCTTGAGAAATAAGACAGGGCAGGTGACTGAGGTATCAGTGGGGAAGCACTTCGGGGCCCGCGACCATACTTCTATTAGCTTCAAAATAGTGGTGAAAATGGATAAACAGGATCTAAAAGTTGAAGTTCTAAATTGGAGGAAGGCCAATTTTGATGGTATTAGGCAAGATCTTTCAAAAGCTGACTGGGGGTAGATGTTCGCAGATAAAGGGACAACTGGAAAATGAGGTCTTCAAAAATGAGATAACAAGAGTCCAGAGGTAGTATATCCCTGTAAGGGTGACTAGAGAAGTTGAGGTTTTGGTTAAGAAAAAGAAGGACGCATATGACGGGTATAGAGAGGAGAGATCGAGTGAATCCTCAGAAGGATATAAAGCCAGTATGAGTATACTTAAGGGGGAAATCAGGAAGGCAAAAATGGGACATGAGATAGCTTTGGCAAAAAGGGTTAAGAAGATTCCAAATGGTTTTTATAAATATATTAAGGACAAAGAGTAACTAAGGAGAGATAGAGCCCCTCAAAGATTAGAGTAGTATTGGAAAAGCACAGCAGGTCAGGCAGCATCCGACAAGCAGCAAAATCAACGTTTCGTGCAGGAGACCTTCATCAGGCATGAGGCTGTGAGCCTCCTGGGTAGAGAGATAAATGGGAGGGGGGGGAAATGGGGCTGGGGGGGAAGGTAGCTAAGAGTGCAATAGGTGGATGGAGATGGGGATAAAGGTGATAGGTCAGCGAGGAGGGTGGAGCAGATAGGACAGGTCAGTAAAAGTTCACTAATATAGGTTCTCAGCCTGGCCAAGGTCTTGCACAAACTTAGGGGTTGGAGTTCAGAGTAAATTTTGGTAAAGACTGGTTTCACAATCATTGATACAGCCATGCCAATATCATCCACCATCAGAACTGGGTAAGCATTTAATCAGACACTTATTTTGATCGATTCTGATTTGGATGTTGCTACGCAATTTAACTGTTCAAAACCCAGCTGTAGGTGGACTTTCCAGGATGTGTACTCTCCTGGGTACTGGCCTTTGAGTTCTCTTACTGTATTCAGGTCTCGAGGGACTCTTCTGCTGTTTCAAGTCTGCATGCTGACAGCAATTACAGTGGCTTGCTGGTCCAGATTCTGAAGAAAATTTTAACTGTTTGCCCAAGGCTTGGCTTTGTTTTGAGGTTTTGCTCTGGGCTGACCTAGAGTGTCTCTGTTCAGGCTATGTCCTGAGGGAGGCTACGCAATTGCCTTTACTCAAGTGGTGTTCACGAAACTCAGTTGAACTGACAAGGATGTCCACATCCACCGGAATACCCTGCAACTCGAACTCCATTTGCTGCATTTTCCAATTACAAAAAGCCAGTTGTATTGCCTGTTTCAACAGTTTCCTCATTTCCCCTTCCCCCACCTCACCCTAGTTCCAAACTTCCAGCTCAGCATTCTCCCCATGACTTGTCCGTACTTGTCCTACCTGCCTATCTCCTTTTCCACCTATCCACTCCACCCTCTCTCCCTGACCTATCACCTTCATCTCTCCCCCACTCACCCATTGTACTCTATGCTACTTTCTCCCCACCCCCACCAGCTTATCTCTCCACGCTTCAGGCTCACTGCCTTTATTCCTGATGAAGGGCTTTTGCCCGAAACGTTGATTTCGAAGCTCCTTGGATGCTGCCTGAACTGCTGTGCTCTTCCAGCACCACCTTCTGAGGACCCCTTTGCCCACCTCCAACACACTGCATCCACCTGGACACCCCGCACTGGCCTATTACCTGCCCTCGACCTCTTCATTTCCAACTGCCGCCTGGACATTAACTTCCTCAACCTGTCTACCCCCCTCCCCGACTCCAACCTCTCACCCTCACAACGCGCAGCCCTCCAATCCCTCTGCTCCAATCCCAACCTCACCATCAAGCCAGCGGATAAAGGGGGCGCAGTGGTAGTCTGGTGCACTGACCTCTACACCGCTGAAGCCAAACGCCAACTCGAGGACACCTCTTCCTACTGCCCCCTCGACCATGACCCACCCCCCATCACCAAACCATCATCTCCCAGACCTCATCACCTCAGGAGATCTCCCACCCACAGCTTCCAACCTCATAGTCCGGGAACCCCGCACTGCCCGGTACAACCTCCTTCCCAAGAACCACAAGCCTGACCACCCTGGCCGACCCATTGTCTCAGCATGCACCTGCCCCACTCAACTCATCGCTACCTACCTCGACACTGTCCTATCCCCCCACTCCAGGAACTCCCCACATACGTTCGAGACACCACCCATGCCCTCCACCTCCTCAAGACTTCCGTTTCCCCGGCCCCCAACGCCTCATCTACACCATGGATATCCAATCCCTCTACACCTCCATCCGCCATGACCAGGGCCTCCAAGCCCTCCATTTTTTCCTCTCCAGACGTCCCCAACAGTACCCTTCCACCGACACTCTCATTCGTTTGGCCGAACTGGTCCTCACCCTTAACAATTTCTCCTTTGAATCCTCCCACTTCCTCCAGACCAAAGGGGCCCCAGCTATGCCTGTCTCTTTGTTGGCTACGTAGAGCACTTGATCTTCCGTAATTACACCGGCACCACTCCCCAGCTCTTCCTCCGCTACAGTGATGATTGCATTGGCGCCACCTCGTGCTCCCGCGAGGAGGTTGAGCAATTCATCAACTTCACCAACACATTCCACCCTGTCCTTAAATTTACCTGGACCATCTCTGACACCTCCCTCCCCTTCCTGGACCGCTCCATCTCCATTAATGACGACCGACTTGACACTGACATTTTTTACAAACCCACCGACTCCCACAGCTACCTGGATTACACCTCTTCCCACCCTACCTCTTGCAAAAATGCCATCCCGTATTCCCAATTCCTCCGCCGTATCTGCTCCCAGGAGGACCAGTTCCACCACAGAACACACCAGATGGCCTCCTTCTTTAGAGACCGCAATTTCCCTTCCCACGTGGTTAAAGATGCCTTCCAATGCATCTCATCCACATCCCGCACCTCCGCCCTCAGACCCCACCCCTCCAACCGTAACAAGGACAGAACGTCCCTGGTGCTCACCTTCCACCCTACCAACCTTCGCATAAACCAAATCATCCGCCGACATTTCCACCACCTCCAAACAGACCCCACCACCAGGAATATATTTCCCTCCCCACCCCTTTCCGCCTTCCGCAAAGACTGTTCCCTCCATGACTACCTGGTCAGGTCCACGCCCCCCTACAGCCCATCCTCCCATCCTGGCACTTTTCCCTGCCACCGCAGGAACTGTAAACCCTGCGCCCACACCTCTTCCCTCACCTCTATCCAATGCCCTAAAGGAGCCTTCCACATCCATCAAAGTTTTAGTTGCACATCCACGAATATCATTTATTGTATCCATTGCTCCCGATGCGGTCTCCTCTACATTGGGGAGACTGGGCGCCTCCTAGCAGCACATCTCCGGGACACCCGCACCAATCAACCACACCACCCCGTGGCCCAATATTTCAACTCCCCCTCCCACTCTGCCGAGGACATGGAGGTCCTGGGCCTCCTTCACCGCCGCTCCCTCACCACCAGACGCCTGGAGGAAGAACGCCTCATCTTCCCCCTCAGAACACTTCAACCCCAGGGCATCAATGTGAACTTCAACAGTTTCCTCATTTCCCCTTCCTCCACCTCACCCTAGTTCCAAACTTCCAACTCAGCACTGTCCCCATGACTTGTCTGGACTTGTTCTACCTGCCTATCTCCTTTTCCACCTATCCACTCCACCCTCTCCTCCCTGACCTATCACCTTCATCCCCTCCCCCGCTCACCCATTGTACTCTATGCTACTTTCTCCCCACACCCACCCTCCTCTAGCTTATCTCTCCACGCTTCAGGCTCACTGCCTTTATTCCTGATGAAGGGCTTTTGCCAGAAACGTCGATTTTGACGCTCCTTGGATGCGGCCTGAACTGCTGTGCTCTTCCAGCACCACTAATCCAGAATCTGGTTTCCAGCATCTGCAGTCATTGTTTTTACCTGTTTGAGGTTCAGTTGAGCTTCAGCTTGGAGGTATTTTTGCATGGTTACATTATTAATCCCATTTGTCAAATGGTCTCTCATATTTCACTTTGGGTAAACCAAAGTCACATGCCTCTGCCAATTGTCTTAACCTCGTGAAAAGTCCCAGTAGGGATTCACCCCGTTCTTGAACTGGAGAGTAAAACTGATAGCATCTCAGAATTAGAGGTGGTTTGGGGGCACAACATTCCTTAAATCCACCAACTCGAGTATCTGGTACTTCCGTGAAAATTAGGCTCCTAATAACTAACCAAAACTGCGGGTCCACAAGATGTCAGAAAAAATACCCTTTAAGTTTGTCGCAATGTCATTTGCCCAGAAATGACCCATTCTTTAAACATACTGGTCAGAGTATTCAATGGCAGGATCAAATATGTTAAACTTCCCAAATTGCTGCATGATGCCAGAAATGCTTACCCAACTCAAAGACAACTGTTGTGAGTGAATCTTTTCATAGGCATGTTTTTCTCTCGCCGCCAAAGGCCAGTATCCCATAATCAAGTCACCCTTTATTGACATGTGCATAGTAGTCAGTTCTGATAGTAATGTGATATTTCAATTCTCATGCGATCTTGCTCTATAAGAAAATTGTGCAATATCCATGCCATTCAAACTAATGGGACTAGAATCACATTATAGCCAATACAGAAAAGGAAAGTTCATGTTCTGCAAATAACGGGCTACATTTTTCAATCTAATTAAAGCTAATTTATGTTGAAGAAACACGTGTTATAGCCAAACCAACTATACATGACTGACCCAGCTAGCTCAGAACCAGTTCCTAGAGTGAACAGAATCCCTGATACTCTTGTTTATATCTGTCAGCCAGGGCGCCCTATTTGGGGCTGTTAACCTGGACAAGTCAGGGAACTCATTCTGAGGTCCACCTGACTGACCTTGTTCCAATCACTGCAGATATTGGTGTATTATAGGTAGCTTCACAACAGGTGATGTCATCCAGTCCTACATTCGTCAGCTGAACAGCAGCAAAACTTCAGAGGACTGGCATTTTTAAACCTTTATGCATAAATTTCACTCTACTACAGGCATACATTTCTTCAGAATGCAAATATAGTCAACCTCTGCTCAATCCCAAACTCCCTGCAGAAAATGTTGACATAATTCTACGTACAGTGTTTGTTTGCACTGATTTACAACCATCTGCATTCCAAAGTGTTCATTCAGTCATTGCTTGACATCTTATAGTGAGCTACTGAAATCGATGACCTTGAAATTACATCTCTCAGTTTTCAAACCACATTAACTGCAAACATTTACTTGTATTTACAACTTTCAGCAGTGCGCAAGAAGTACATTTATCGTTTATTTGAAAGATAAACTGCAAGGTTGAAGTTTGAATTGCTATGCTTCAAGAAAAAAAGAAGATTTTTTTTAACAACTCTAAGGAAAAGTGGAACTGTGTACTTTCTCTCTGGTGACTGGAAGAGAAATAAAAGAAAAAAATGAAAACTTCTAACTCAGTCCAAGACCTAGGTCTAATTAACTGGCTACATTGAAGATCACCATAGTTGATGACAACATGAAAGTACCACCAAAAACTAAAAAGAACTGTGAGATAGTCACCTATTTCCCTCACTCCCCATAGGTTACATTTTTGATTCACAGACTTTGTTCCTTTTTGACTATATTTTCTACCCAGATATTCCTGAAAATCTATTTGTCTTATCTGTCTTGTCCATTCTTATTTGTCAATAAGCATGCCCATATTTGGATTGAAAGGGGGGTAATAGCTTATGTTTAAATGTTAGTGTTTAATAATCCATTTTGCCAAATGTTAGAGAATGAGCTTGTTATGCCTGTTAACTTTTTCATTGAAAGCTGATGTAAGTTTTTTTTAATCTTAGATAGTCGTCATAGGTGAGTATTATAAAAGTGTGGAAATAGGCCCTTCAGCCCAACAAGTTCACACTGACCCCCTGAAGAATAACCCACCCAGACCCATTCCCCAACTCTACTCCTCTATGTTTACCTCTGACTAATACACCTAACTTACACAACTATGGACAATTTAGCATCGCCGATTCACCTAACCTATGTATTTTTGGATTGTAGGAGGAAACTGGAGCACCTGGAGGAAACCCACATCGACACAGGGAAAATGTGCAAACTCCACACAGACAGTCGCCCAAGGCTGGAATCGAACTCAGGTCCCTGGTGCTGTGAGGCAGCATTGCTAACCACTGAGCCACTGTGCCTAGTGATTAAATGTCCATATTTCTTATCTGTGACAGGTCATGGAATAGCAGGGCATGTAATCATCAGAAAGCACCTAACAAGAAATGAAGCTTGAAACAAAAGCACAAAGGAATTCCTCAGCTTGGAAGCTATGAAGGAAAAAAACTCCTTAGTTCAAGAAAACAAATCTTAGAACTCTTTCTAAGACCTGCATGAAGTGTCTGATTATTTTAAACAAATAATTACAGGGATTGTTATTGTTTATTAATATTGGATAAATTAGTTAGAGATACTATAATTAATTTTTACAATCTATTATATTCCTCCCCCTACTCTCCCTTAATGTCTCCACCCAGTGCCTATTTCCTCCCTTAACCATTCATTCTCCCCAAAACAATTCTCCATTATTTCTCACCTCCCTCTCTGCTCTCTATCTCCCCACTTACTCTCTGCACACAGTTTATTGTTCTTTTTCAACCAGCCTCTCTCTCGCCTTCAAATCCCAATCCCCTCTCACTCCTCCTTAATCCTCTCAACATACCTCTCTCCTCAACTGCCCAACCTTTCTCTCTTTCCTTATATGCCAGCAACTCTCATCTTGAGCCCTACTCAGGTGAGGGGATGAACAAACCAAAGGTTGCTTTGAAAAAGTTGATTCTAGTTTACTCAGCATGGGAGCCACAGAGGTTTATGATAAAGGAAGGAGGCAGTGAGGTAAGTGGGTTTGGGAAACCACATGACTAGCAGGATGGAAAACAGCTTCAGGCCAGAACGTTTCCAGCAATGTTCAAGGGCAGCCTTGAATATCGGATGTCAAGTCCCAGCATGGAAAAGGGATTTGTTGGAGATTTTAAGGGTGAGATGACCTGCAACATTGTGATTCTGAATCATATATTGTGGGGTAGATGGATCCTTTATCTTCACTTTACCTTTTATATAGGATTTTCAGTTTTCATAGGCGGGATGTTGGGGATAAAGTGCCCTGGGCTGTGGGGTCTTCTGCCAAAACCCTGTCGAATTCCTTGTTGTGAATGACAAGCTACAGGTGGTGGGAGTGATGCAGGTCTTCTCTGCCATCCTGGGTTATTTTCTCCCTGAACTCCAGGATCTCAATGTCCAACTAGATAAGGGATGTTTGACACAGCAACAATAAAGGTACAGCAATAGAGTTTCAAATCTGCGTGGATTGTAGTTGGAGAGGAACATACAAGTGGTGGTATTCGCAGTTATCTATTACCTTTGGCTTTCAAGGTGGTAGAGATCTCAGAATTGAAAGGTGTTTATTGAAGGAGCCTTGCAAGTTGTGAGCTTCTGTATTTTATTACATACTTATAACCTTAATTCCCTACGTTCATGGGATTACATTTTTGGCTTTTTGTTTTTCACCTCCCCTCTCCTCTAATTAAGCATCCCTTGTGTGTACCCCACAACTGGTCTCCATGGAAGAGATGGCATCAGAAGGGAGGGTACCAAGTCAGTTGAATAGGTGGGATGAAGAGAGCTCTTGGGAAACATTTGAAAATAGTAGCAAGGTTTGATCTATCATAACCTGTAAGACAATACATTTGAGGCCAGCAAATACAAATTTACTCAGCTGTAATCACTTTCAAACATTTGACTCATGGATCATTATTGTCTGCAATGAGGACTCAGACCAAATTATTTGATTATAAATGACTGGCTCATATATCTGGAGTACCACCGAATGGAAAGGTTGCTTTTTCCAATATTTCAGGAACAGAATATGAGTTAGGGAGAGAGGGAAAATATTGGAAAAATAGTCACAAATAAAGTATTACTGCTCAAACTTACCCTTCTTCATCAAAAATGATCTTCTTATAAATTTTTCAGGTTTCAGAAAATGGAAGAGCAAATAAATGCTTGTTGCACAAACAAATGCAAATCCAATTCCTTCAACAATTCTGTATCCAATAGGGTACACTGGAAATTGGCAAAATAAGGAACAGGTAAAATTAAGAATGGATAATGGAAACCTTCAGATTAATGTGAGCCTTTAATTTCTTCACAGTCACAGGTTTGTGCATTCCCCATTTCCAGAACCTGAACATACAATCCAGGGTTATGCTTCAGGGGTTACTCTATACATTGACTTTCAGAAGTATAAAACTGATGACAATCTGCATCTTTTGCTGGAAATAAAGGATCCAATAAATTGGGTGATGTTTTTGACTACGCAACAACAGTAACTATACTAAAAAAGTAACCAATTGGCTCTAAAGCACTTTGACACATCCTGCTGACATGTCAGATGTTCTGTAAACTAAAGCACTGCAGAGTGTTGCTGAAGTGCAGGTTCATATTTGCTTGAAAGTGGAGTCACGGGTAGACAGGATAGTGAAGAGGGTGTATCGTATGCTTTTCTTTACTGGTGAGAGCACTGAGCATAGGAGTTGGGAGGTCATGTTGCTACTATACATTGGTAGGCCACTTTTGGTATATTGTGCGCAATTTAGTTTCCTCCCTATAGGATGTTGTGAAACTTGAAAAGGTCCAGAAAAGATTTACAAGGTTTTTGCCAAGGTTGGAGGATTTCTGCAATACAGAGAGGCTGCATAGGTTGGGGCTGTTTTCTCTGGAGTGTCGGAGGCTGAGGGGTGACTTTCTACAGGTATATAAAATCTTGAGGGGCTTGGACAGGGTAAATAATTAAGGTATTCTCCCTCAGTTGGGGGAGTCCAGAAGTAGAGGACATAGGTTTAGGGTGAGAGGGGAAAGATTTAAAAAGGGACCAAAGAGGCAACTTTTTCACGAAAAGGGTGGTGCATATATGGAATAAGCTGCCAGAGGAAGTGAAGGAGGGTGGTATAATTACAACATTTAAAAGGCATCTGGATGGATACATGAATAGAAAAGTTTAGAAGGCGATGGGCCAAGTGCTGGCAAATGGAACTAGATTAATTTAGGATATCTGGTCAGCATGGAGGAGTGGACCGAAGGATCTGTATCCATGCTGTACATCTCCATGACTTGATGACTTACTATAAATGAATGGTACTGATAAAAAAATTACATTCCGAGAAAATCAAACTACAGCAAAAGTGCAAAAGACCATCGTTAATAAGGTCTATATAACATTTCTAATACCAATCACGTATAATTCCACAATTAGTGGATAATATATTGTGTGTTGTGACATAATAAAGTAGGTGTCTTACTAGATCTCTGACCTATATTGACCTAGAGTGTGTTAGGAAGATTAGTGTTGATGAAAATCATTATAATTAACTAGATTTTTGCTCCAAAGGGGAGATTTACATTTTTTGTGTAATGGACATCATTCACGGTGACTTGCCTCTTCAGCATCTTGCTGCTTGGGCTTCACCATGACCAATGGGTGTGCTTTCCTGCTGTTAGATTATGCCAGATACCATTAGATTTGCTAAACTGGGCAAATCTGAAGAGAGGTCATACTGGACTTGAAACATTAAGTTTATTTCCTTCTTGACAGATGCTGCCAGACTTATTGAGTTTCTTTAGCATTTTCTGTGTTTGTTTCTCCCATTAAAGATTCTTCTTTCAACTGAGATTAAAACAGACGACAACATCATTCACACATTTTTCTGTTTGCCGCAACTTCTGCATATATTCAGAGGCTACATCACATGTTTTTGATGTCTTGATGACCTTGTAAGATACTATAAAGCTACAAATTGTTAAACTTTTCTTTACAATTGTCGGGACAGCAAAGACTTAGGTTGCAGTCTCACCCAGCCTTCAAACTTTTGTTTGTATCAGAAACGTGGGCTGCTGTGTAAACATAAGAGCAAAAAACCTACCTGGATCTACGATACAGAAGAGGGCTGCAATCGACAGAATGATAAAGGTGAGCATTTGGAACAACATAAAAACAGCAGTAAGTTGTGTGTGACGCTTGTGAACTAGAAATACAAGTGGATGGGATACATTTCAGATTATTGAAAAATCAAAGAGTTTAAGAATATTGTTAAGTGCACAAAATTGTCATATCATAGAATCCAGAGAAGGTGCATTTATTACCTCTGTATTTCCGCAAGGCAAAAAAGACTAAGAAATTTTCTGCAATGAAAGTTGTTGTTGTGCTAACCACAGCCATAACAGATGCCATGAGAGAGTCTTCATGGAGTAAAACGAACTCTGAAATAGGAAACCAAAAATTAGTCAGTTTCAATATAAATCATGGAAATTATAGGTTACAAACAAATCTGCAGAAACTACCTGAGATTCCTCAAACCAGTTTTTCACTTGAAATATTCTTCCTACTCTTTTGTTTTTTTTTAGGATTTGATCTGGTTACAATTGAATTTTCAACATTGTGTTGTTCTGGGTACGTGTGGATATTCTGCATTCTTTAAGCATAGATGGAAGGAACTAATCTCCTGTGAAGGTACAAGTATAATGGAGGGACTATTTTGTGTGGTTGAAGGAAAACAAAATGGCCTAGGTATTCTGATCAGTAAAGAGTCATTTCAGAGTCAAAAAGGATGGTGCTGGAAAAGCACAGCAGGTTAGGCAGAATTCTTGGAGCAGGAGACTCGACGTTTTGGGGTAAGCACTCCTGTTAAGGGCTTATGCCCAAAACATCAACTCTCCTGCACCTTGGATGCTGCCTGACCTGCTGCGCTTTTCCAATGCCACCATTTTTGACTCTGATTCTCCAGCATGTGCAATCTTCACTTTCTCAGAGTCATTTCAGCAGTGTGGCAAAATTTAGAGGCTGTAATGGAAACCTTTTGTTGTATAGTTACAGCTGTGATGTTCTACAGACTATTTTTACAGATCAGATGTTAAAAAAGATGAAGAAGGATTATAAGCAATGTTGGCCTACTAAAGACTGAAAGCGGAATAATGTGAGAGCCCTGAAGGTGGGTTATATCGAAACATTGGCTTCTCCACCTCCTGATGCTGCCTGGCTTGCTATGTTCTTCCAGCCTTCTGCCTGTCTATTTTTAATGAAGAAATGGCAGACATGTTAAATTACTTTGCCTCAGTATTTACAGAAGAAAATGTTCCAAGGAAATTAATATTGGATTGGGAACAACGGTTGAATAAGTAAAAGAAGGGAATGAGGAAATTAATGAAATTAAAGAGTGACCAATCCCTGGGACCTGACAGTTTCCATTCAAAGCTGTTAAAGGAAGTAGGGGTTCACATTGTAGACATTCTAACTATAATCGTTCAGCGTTCACCAGATACAGGAGTCATTCCTCTGGCTTAGAAAATTGCACACATTACTCCACTTTTTAAGAAAGGCAAAAGAGGAGAACCAAGTTACTCTAATATCTGTGGTGAGAAAATCAAGGATGAGATAACTGAACACCTCAAATTTTCAGTTGATCATAGAGAGAACACATGGATTCATGACAGGTAAATGATGCCTGACAAACCTCACTGAATATTTTTTGAAGGTGTGCCTCAGGGATTGAACAGGAGAATGTCTATGGATATTGTTTATATGGACTTCCAGAAAGCATTTGATAGATTTCCACGTAAGAGACAGTTAACGAAGTCCATGGAGTTGAGTGAAAATTATGGACATAGCTGAAAAATTAGTTGAGTAGCAGGTGATAAGGCAGAATAAAAGGGTAAGTACTCAAATAGGCAAAGCATGACCAGTGGTGTCCCACAGGTTGTGTGTTGGGCTTCAATTATTCACATATTTATGAAATGATTTAGATAATGGCATAGAAAGTCATATATCCAAATCTGTGTCATCAAAGTCAGACAGCATTGTAGGCAGTATAGATGATAGCATAAAATAACAAAGGGATATTGACAGACTAAATGAATTGTAAAAGCTGTGGAAATGGAGTTCAATGCAAGCAAATGTTATGGACCAGACCAAGAGCCCTCAAAGCATGTCAAAGAGATAGCCTAGACCCTGACCTATTCTTATTTTAAAGGCAAGTGCCAGACATTGACTTGTAGATGCAATTTGATTGGTCAAAATATAAGGCTCGAAGCACAACATTTTATTCATAGACTATAACCTAATGTGACTTGCAAAATAAGAGATTAATGGCTGCTACAACACTTCTCATGTTAAGTCGATTATATCTCCAGGCATAATGGCCTCTGCTCTTTTTTTCAGTTATGCTGGCTCAATTTTGAAACAAACATGAATCTACAAAAGTGGACTTAACCCTTCAGACACATACACTTACTCCCTGTATTTGGTACCAGCGGATGAGTGTAATCAAGAGGGTAACCCCAGATCCCATTTCTTTTACCCACTGACTGATCTGATTTGATTGTGGGGTTCTTTGTACTCGACAAAAAGGAGGGGCATTTGCATTTTTTTGTTATCCATCGGACTTTTGTGACCTTGTACCCCATGGACAATGAGGATTTGGTGTAAGCACTACTGATTTGCATTGGTCTTAAAATCCAACCTTCAGCAATCTTCCGTCTATGCTGCATATGTGCAGCTGCAGATCAACGCAGAAGGTACCCATTACACAGTCCACTCAACTTGTCCATTCAAAGAATCCTCATATGCATGTGACTGCACAAACAAAACAAGGGCACCACAGACTGAAATGAATTGGCCATGCACGTCAAAATAAAACTGAGGAACTATTGCATGTAGTTCATTAAAATGAATTAGGATCACAAAAAAAACATACCATCAACGATGATCAAATGTGACTTCTCTTTCTGGCTGATCCCGTTCCTTATCACACAAGTATACAGCTCGCAATTAATTTGTTGTTGAATGTTAACAATCAGTGTTCTGTTGCCATCTGACAGTTTATATATTTCATTACTTTGAATTCGATTACCTTCTTTAAACCACCAAATTGCGGTTGCGCCCCCATTTTCCACATGACAATTAAGATAAACAGTACTCAGATCATCGTCAATATGCTGAATTATTATTGGCTGATTCAAAACTTCTGTTTCAAAGAGAAAAATCACTTGAAGGCAATGAACACTATGCGTGTTTATCTTGTAACAACATGAAAAATATCAGGAGCAAAATTCAATTAATAACCAGGAATGGAAATCACAGGACATATTTGCAAAGATAAATTATGAGAGATAAACAAAGGCTAGATTTCTATCTTGGATTGAATGCTAGATCAATGTATTACCAAAAAAAAACCACAAAGTTTGAGAATCCTTAAAAATGGATATAGGAAAAGTGATGACAATCAACCTGTACTCATTGCTTCTGATGTAGGCAACATACAAACATCATGCAAGTGCATGGTTGCATGCTTAAGCAAGGAAACAAAATTGAGGGGCTCATGAAAATTAAAGTCAGTCTGGATATCATAAAGACTTCTAAACGATGTGGTGGATTTTTCCTGGAGCAAATGCTAAAAATCTATCTACAAACTTGATAAAATTGCGAAAGTGCACAATATGGCAGGGATCAGACTTCCAAGATTTTGTGATGCTGTACTAGAGATACTGATATAGGATGTGGAAATTTGAAAAGATGTAATCTATTCCATAGGGATCTAACAGGCAGTGTCAGTCATAGGTTCATGTTTATATTCCCTAGATGCAATGGTCATCATCACGATTAGGATGGGCAAGACCCAGGCTTTGGGAAGTATAAGGCTGAAACTGTTAAAGATGACAGTATATGTACACACACCCAAAATTCCTCTTCACATCCTACTTGCCCTTCATCCCACAATCTCTTCTGCTGTAAAATGGTATTCTGTCACAATGTCTGAAATTTGAAACCACTCACTATTTTGAAAAAGAAACAATTAATCAATCAATCAGTAGGCTATTGAAACAAAAACAGAAATTGCCAGAAAAGCTCAGCAGGTCTGGCAGCACCCTTCCTCAGAACTCAGCAGGCTATTGAGCTTGTTAAAGAAGCAATTAACTGCAATTTTACATCACCCACCACTTCTCAGTAGTCACATGAGAAAAACATGAGGGGCAATTCACACCAGAAAAAGATGGCACAAGAGTTGATACAAAGGCCTTCAAATGAGACTGTGGATACTTGAAGCAGTAGAGTCTGCTGCTAAATGGGGTTAGACATGTTATTCTTAGACTTTATTCAGTTTTTATAGACTGACGTTACAAAGTAGAAGAGAGTGAGAGAAAAGGAAGCCTGGTGGCTGGATTACCTTAGTGGATGAGAAACTGGAACCCACTCTTCTCATTAAAAATGAGCACTGTGGATGAAGGTCTTCAATGAAGAGGAAATGAGGAGAAAACAAAATGCTAGCTTGTCCAGGAACAAGCGAGTTAAGTGAGGGCCCTGCTGCTGCACCGTGCTCAAAACAAGACAGACAATGGCAATAGCCAGTCCATTGTAGGAGAAAACATTATTCTACACAGTCTATTGGCTTTAGCTTTTAGAGCTTTACACATGGTGTCTCTTGAGGGAGACAGTGACCTCCTTTTGTGAATTGCTGGCTGAGGAGAGCAGTTCAACTTGCAATGATAGCAAATCTATGCCTGCCATTCTCGATGTCTGGCCACTAACTTCTTTGCATCAGGGTCATTCCAGACATAAGCCTCAAGAGGTGAACCTTGAGCTTTGGCTCATTACTGCATTAAAAAGTAGTCATGGTTGGGCAAGCTAATTCTTCATCTCATTTACTTCTGAGGATGTTAATATCAGTCAAGCTGAACAATCCAGGTGTTTCATATGTATTGCTAGATTTCCTCAACAAAGTTTGATATGCTACACTCACATGGGTCTCAAGACTCCATCTAACTAACTTGTCAATCAGAAAATATTTTCTTCCATCACTGTTCAACTTATGCATGACTGACACCAAAGGACCACACAGGTGTGCGCCAACTATCTTGGGTAGTCATAACTCTTACATCTTTAGGCACTACCAGATGTTCTATCAATCAAGACCATTTGTGGGCAGCACGGTGGCACAGTGGTTAGCACTGCTGCCTCACAGCGCCAGAGACCCAGGTTCAGTTCCCGCCTCAGGCGACTGACTGTGTGGAGTTTGCACGTTCTCCCCGTGTCTGCGTGGGTTTCCTCCGGGTGCTCCGGTTTCCTCCCACAGTCCAAAAATGTGCAGGTCAGGTGAATTGGCCATGCTAAATTGCCCGTAGTGTTAGGTAAGGGGCAAATGTATGGGTGGGTTGCGCTTCGGCGGGTCGGTGTGGACTTGTTGGCCCGAAGGGCCTGTTTCCACACTGTAAAGTAATCTAATCTAAATTGGAGGGCTGGTTTCTTGGAGCGAAGGAATATCTACTGAATGTATTGCTTCATGATTCTGGGTGAGAAATCTGTCACCAGAGGCTAAGATGCATTACAATGTGAACCACACATCGACCAAGTCCATTATTGAGCTGACCACTGTTTGGCTCATTCAAATAAGATAGTGATGCTTGGATGATGGAGGCAGCTGTCTCCAGTATTATCCAGCTCATACATCACCATTCATAGGGGCTGTTGTGAGGCAGAGGTAGAGTCCTTGGACCGGGAGGGCCAGGTTAAAGTCCCACCTGCTCCAGAGGTGTGTAATAATATCTCTAAACAGGTGAATTTAGAAAATTCATTAAATTAATTTTTTTATCATTAATCATCATAGTCTACTACACCTTCTGTAATCTGGTGAGCCAGAGACAGGGTAAGCTATTACAGAGGATGATATAATGGAAGAAACTAAATCATCTGATCATAAGTCTGAGCAGAAGTATGGGAACAAGGGGGAGAGAAAAGTGAAACATGTTATACACCAGGCTTTGGAAGGCAGAGAGCTATGGAAGCCTCTCAATGTAACTTTTACTGAGGTACTTGGAATTCAAACAAAAATATTTTTGCCACACACACTTCATTTTATAGGATGTAGGACATAATCTAAGATGGGTCCACATGAGAAAACCTCATTCGATAGATGTCAAATATTCTAAATCCAAACCACAAGATAAGATACCACAAGTTAAACAAATGAAACTGTCTGTATTAAACATCAGTGTGTGGACTTTTCTTATCATTCACAGGATGAGGGTGTCACTGGCTCGGCCAACATTTATTGCCCATCCCTAATTTGCCCTGAGGGTAAATAAAAGTCAACCACACTGCCTTCAGTCTAGATTCACATGTAGGCCAGACCATGTATGGGTGGCAATTTCCTTCCCGAAAGACATCAGTTGGGTTTTTCCTGACAAGCAATGGATTCATGGCCATCATGAAACTCTTAATTCCAGACTTACATTGAATTCAAATTTCATCATCTGCCATAACGGGATTCAAAACTAGGTCTCTGGGGATCAATGTGGACTTCAACAGTTTCCTCATTTCCCCTTCCCCCACCTCACCCTAGTTCCAAACTTCCAGCTCAGCACTGTCCCCATGACTTGTCTGGACTTGTCCTACCTGCCTATCTCCTTTTCCACCTATCCACTCCAACCTCTCCTCCCTGACCTATCACCTTCATCCCCTCCCCCACTCACCTATTGTACTCTATGCTACTTTCTCCCCACCTCCACCCTCCTCTAGCTTATCTCTCCACACTTCAGGCTCACTGCCTTTATTCCTGATGAAGGGCTTTTGCCCGAAACGTCGATTTCGAAGCTCCTTGGATGATGCCTGAACTGCTGTGCTCTTCCAGCACCACTAATCCAGAATCCCACAAGGCACTTGCTGTTCTGGCTTTATCATTGAATGTACCATATTGCATTCCCAAATGGATACAGAAACCTTCTAACCAGCACTGATCAGCTCGCCTTGCCACTGAGCAGACACTAACTGATAAGCCAACACTTGGTTCACTGTGCAGAAATGGCTGAAGTGGGAATAAGCAGATTGCACATTTCCCATTCTGCCCCCTTGGCCCTGTCAGAATCTAAAATCCAGCCATGAGACAATGACTGAAAGTTTTCATTGCACCACAAACAGAAATGACCCAAGATCTGAACTGAAAGCTCAGCCTGTTGCCACTCAAGCTCAGCCATCACAGTTGCAGATATTTGTGTTTAAAATGATTTGATGGGTTTAAAAGCGATCTAGTGCTGTGTCCTCCAACACAATACCAGAATTGCTGAATTGTCAGCTTGGTGACTATCAATAAGGCCACAAAATATGTATCTCCAAGGTAGTTAATTATAGTACAAGTGGTTATTTCTGGGCACCAGTGTCACTTCTGTGATGTCTATTTTAAGATCTAACTGAACAATATCCTAAACAGTTAGTTGATTTCCTGATTATAACATCATTAGCTTCCAAGAAACACCATGTGATCCAAGGTTGCCAAGGGGAGGACAAACAAAGCAGCAAAAAGTAAATTGAAAGCTAATTGTAGTGGTGGGTTCCAGCTTGTTATTAATTAGATTAGATTACTTACAGTGTGGAAACAGGCCCTTCGGCCCAACAAGTCCACACCGCCCCGCCGAAGCGCAACCCACCCATACCCCTACCCCTACATTTACCCCTAACCTAACACTACGGGCAATTTAGCATGGCCAATTCACCTGACCTGCACATCTTTTGGATTGTGGGAGGAAACCGGAGCACCCGGAGGAAACCCACGCAGACACGGGGAGAACGTGCAAACTCCACACAGTCAGTCGCCTGAGGCGGGAATTGAACCCGGGTCTCTGGCGCTGTGAGGCAGCAGTGCTAACCACTGTGCCACCGTGCCGCCCATTAAAACTTGGTTCCCTGACTGGGAATCGAACCCGGGCCGCAGCGGTGAGAGCGCCGAATCCTAACCACTAGACCACCAGGGAGTGATAATTCAGAACACAAGGAGTGTGTGTGTGATTGGAAGCAAGCAAGCCTCTCCAGAAATTGATTGGTTTTCTGTTATCAGCTTAGGATAGATTCTTCCATTGAGGCAGTTCCCTGAAAATAAAGCAAAGACTTATTTCTGGGAGTAAGACAGCTGGAAAGTTCAGTGCACTGAAGACAGGATGAACAAGGTACTACAGACTGGATAAGAACATAAGAACTAGGAGCAATAGTCGGCCATCTGGCCCTTCAAGCCTGCTCCACCGTTCCATAAGATAAAGGCTGATCTTTTTTGTGGTCTCAATTCCTCTCACTGTAGCCCTTAATTCCTTCATTGCTCAAAAAAAAAATCTATCTTACCATTAACAACATTTACTGAAGTAGCGTCAATTACTTCACTGGGTAAGGAATTCCATAGATTCTCAACTCTCTGGGTGAAGAAGTTCCTTCTCAAATCAGTCCAAAATCTGCTCCCCCTAATTTTGAAGCTATGCCCTCTTGTCCTAGTTTCACCTGACAGTGGAAACATCCTCTCTATTTCCATCTTATCTATTCCCTTCATAATTTTATATGTTTATTTTGATTAGATTGGAATTATCTACAGTGTGGAAACAGGCCATTTGGCCCAACAAGTCTACACCAACCCTCCAAAGAGTAACCCACCCAGACCCATCTCCCGCTGACTAATGCACCTAACACTATGGGAAAATTAGCATGGGCAATTCGCCTAACCTGCACATCTTTGGATTGTGGGAGGAAACTGGAGCACCCAAAGGAAACCAACGCAGACACGGGGAGAATGTGCAATCTCTACACAGTCACCCGAAGCGGAAATCAAACCCAGGTCCCTGGCGCTGTGAGGCAGCAGTGTTAACCACTGAGCCACCGTGCATAATCAACCTAGTGAACCTCCTCTGCATCCTCTCTTGTCAGTACATCCTTTTTCCAATAAGGAGACCAAAACTGCATGCAGTACTGCAGGTGTGGCTTCACTCGCACCCTGTACAGCTGCAACATAACCTCCCTGCTTTTAAACTCAATCCCTTTAGCAATGAAGGACAGAATTCCATTTATCTTTCTAATTACCTGTAGTACCTGCAGACCAACATTCTGTGATTCATGCACAAGGATACCCAGGTCCCTCTGCAGAGTACCATGCTGCAACATTTGACCATTCAAGTAATTGTGCTTTTTACTGTAACTCCTACCAAAATGGATGACTTCACAATTATTCACATTGTATTCCATTTGCCAGACCTTTGCCCACTCACTTAAACTATGTTCCTCTGCAAAGTTTCACAGTCCTCTGCACATTTTGCTCTGCCAGTCATCTTAGCATCATCTGCAAACTTTGACACACGCTACGTGGTCCCCAACTTCAAATCATCTATGTAAATGGGACAAACTGCGGTCCCAACACAGATCCCTGAGCTGCAGCACTAGATACTGATTGTCAACGAGCATAGCACTCATTTATCCCCGCTCTTAGCTTCCTGTTAGTCAACCAATCCTCTGTCCTGGTTAATGCTTTACCTGTAACACCATGTATCTTCATCTTATGCAGCAGCCTTTTGTATGGCACCTTGTCGAAGGCCTTCTGGAAATCTAGATACACCATATCTACTGGGTCCCTGTACCGTGCTTGTAATGTCTTCATAGTGTTCCAAAAGATTAGTTAAGCATGACCTGCCCTTTATGAACCCATGCTACGTCTGCCCAAGGGGACAAATTCTAATCTAGATGTCATACTATTTCTTCCTTCCTAATACATTCAAGCATCTTCCCCACCATAGAAGTTAAGCCAACTGGTCTATAATTCCCCACCTTTTGTCTACCGCCCTTTTTAAACAGTGCTAAGATCCACTGTTACTGTTTCAGTACTGCCAGAGCCCAATAAACTCTCCAGTCTTGACTTCATCGCTGGGATTCAAGTCTTTGCTCCATGTTTGGATCGAGGGGTGAGATACTGAATCAACTAATGGGCATAATACTGGACATTAATCAGTATGGTATTCGTGACCATATGTTGCAAAATGGCACTATCAACAACACCTTCCATCACTATACTGATAATTGACAATGGAGTGATGTGGTGACAATTGGTCCAGATTCAAGTTCTACCTGCCCCAAAGGTGTATAATAACTTCTGAACAGGTTGATTCCACAGGAATTAGGGGAAGGCTCTCAACTGGTTGGACCAATACAGAGTAGAAAAGAAGATTGCTGTTGGAGGTAAGTCATATCGGTCCCAGGACACTACTGCAGATTTCCTCAAGGCAGTATCCAAAGGTCAATCACTTTCAGCTGTTTCATCAATGAGTGTCCTTCAATCATAAAGCCAGAAGAGAGGATGTTCACTAAAGGTTGTTTCAATGTTCAACATCATTCACAACTGCTCAAATATTGAGTAGTCCACGTCGAAATGCAACAAGACATGGACAGTATCCAGGCTGTGTGTCAGTTAAGTGGAAGGTAACATTTGTGTCATATAGACGTAAACCAATTGAACTGTGCTGCAGATACTATACTGCCATCCTAGGATTACCTTTAAATGATAACTGTGACCAATTTCTAGTTCACAGCCTTTCTGTTCTGCTCCTGGATGTCTCTCCTTACAATGGATTTCTCACTGCTGTTGGTTGGTATTCCAAGAATGCGGTCTAATTGGTTGCAAGTGCATTATCATCTGCCCATCAAAAGCAGGAATATTTTGATTTAATTGGACTAGATTGTACAAAAGGAGATTGTGTTTCAATGATTTGTGCCCCTGTACAGCATTTGTTATTGACTCCACATAGGCCATTCACAGCAACATGGCTGATAGACAAATATAGATAGGACACAGTTGGTGTGTGTTCCTTTAAGAACATACACCAACTGTACTTTAAGGGAATGTCATCCCTTCCTGTTTATAAATGTCCTGGCTAGAAGGCACTTTAAATGACACATAAGCACAAGCACTTATACCATGCACCCTTGCAAAATCAGAAATACTGTCGAAGCCTCTGGCTCTCTCTGCCTGATCGGCATAGTCATCAGTATATGAAATAAATCCATGTGGACACCTGAACAGAGCATCAGTCACAATCCTGATGCAGTGATGGGTCGCTGACTGCGAAATTCCATCAAATCCCAAGATAAGACCTGTGGGGACTCTGGGTCAAAAAACTTGAAGGGATTCTATGTTTTTATTCTCTGTTACCATGTGTCCATCTACACAATTGGATGCAATGTTAACAGCCAGCACATCACAGATTATCATGATGGTCACTCTTGACAGCCAGTCTTTGGAGATACCAGTGTTTTGTCATCTGCATTTCTGCCTTGTCTAGTTAAACATTTTCTGCAGGAAGATACAGCCTTTCCCTCTATTTGTTTCCCTGCTGCTGTCTCCTCTCCACATGCTCTTCTTCTGCATCAGGTTGCTCACTTTGTTGGACTTTAGGGCTCATCTAAGGCAGATGCTTTCCTCCTTTCCCTTCTGACTGAACAAGGAGCCTGTCACTAGCTGAAATAAGCCCACTTTCAAACAGTGATGCTCAGCACAAATCCTGTACTGCAAAATGTAGATTGTTGCACCACCTAACTTGCCACATTCTGCGGGAAGGTCAGACATTTTTTTGGGTAGACCTACACCATGTGGATTACAACAGCTCATCAGCACTTTCTCAGGAGCAATTAGGAATGGGCAATGAATGCCAGCCTAGCCAGTGATGTAATCATCTTGGGAATGTGTAAAGGAAAGTTAACATTTATTGTGAAATCTATAAAAGCATAGGGGAACAAAGGAGTAAGGGACTGACTGAAACAAGGGGTACTTGCAAACGAACAGAAAATGTAAAAGCAAACTGACCTAACAGCAGGCTTACACAAGGCCAGTTAAACTGCCATGGCAGCAGTCAAGAAATGAGAAAAACAACTCCATATGTGGAAAGCAACTCGAATGTTCCAGGCCTCTGGTCATGCAGGTGCTGATAAGGGGAAGCGAATTATTGTATAAAGGGAGTGTGTGAAAGCTATCAAACGCCCCTTACATGAGGCGTCTTGCCAATGTTTTGGGTCCCTTTGCAAAGGTCTGAAATAAATCTTTTCTTTGCTCTTGCAAACATTTGAGTCAAGTCGATCTAATTTCCACGACAGAATGAATACAAAATGTTGAAATTAAAGGAAGTCCAAATTATGAGCACTAGCACAGTTTCCCAGTCCTGCTCAAGTCAGGCACAGTCCCATTTGCAACCTTTATATCCACCTTTGCAACATTTACAGTTAAGAAATATCAACTCCTTCTGTCCATGTTTTCTGCGTATCTACTGTATTATGGCATAGGCAGCATAAAATTGGGTCAATAGCCTTAAGAATCTTAACTGCTTATTTTTGTTTTAAATGGCTGGCAGGCTGCTAATTTCAGCACCTGCCGATTTCCATATTTTGTCATACCAGCATACTGACATAAAACTCATCACCCAACATAATGGCATAGGTACTAGAAAGTGATACCCAAGTAATGATTCACCTGGTATTAGATTAGATTAGATTAGATTAGATTAGATTACAGTGTGGAAACAGGCCCTTCGGCCCAACAAGTCCACACCGACCCGCCGAAGCGAAACCCACCCATACCCCTACCCCTACATTTACCCCTTACCTAACACTACGGGCAATTTAGTATGGCCAATTCACCTGACCCTGCACATCTTTGGACTGTGGGAGGAAACCGGAGCACCCGGAGGAAACCCACGCAGACACGGGGAGAACGTGCAAACTCCACACAGTCAGTCGCCTGAGGCGGGAATTTGAACCCGGGTCTCTGGCGCTGTGAGGCAGCAGTGCTAACCACTGTGCCACCGTGCCGCCCACTGGGACAGTGGCAAGTAAAAAGCAAATTAATCGGGGAAAAAAGTAATGAGATTATAAATTACAAGCATGAAGACATGGAAAGTTCTGTTTCCCGAATATGGCTTAACAGAAATCAATTGTCCTTACCTTGAACTTCCACAACATGGGTCTGATATTGAAAGAAGCGACTTTTATTTGTAAATTCTAGAATTATCTCATAAGCACCACTGTCTGAAGCTTCTAATTTCAACAACTCAAGAGATGAATTCTGTTTATGGTAAATCACTCGGTTTAAATAAAAATAATTTATATCAATCGCCCTTCTTAAAGTATCATGAATCACAATGTAAACATTAAGTGTGCGGTCAGTAAACCGCCACTCGATATACATTAGATCTGAGATTGATCCTTCTCTGTATCCCATCAATAAGAGAGAGGAAAATCTGGTAGCAAGATGGTAATCTGTTGAACGTACGGTTTGTGGAGTCTGCAAATGAACTACAAAACATAGTGGTTATTCTTTGGTGAATTATTGTTAAATATTCAGTCACACAATCGCATTGAACAAAGTAATTAAGGCAGAATATTCTAGGTTGAGGCAGAGGAGACAGTAACATGAATCATGCAAATGATCATAAAAACACTCATCCAGGCAGGTGGGTAGAACTTAGGGTAGGAACCAGTTATACTGGCTTCCATTATTCATTGCATCACAAATATTTTTCAGAAAATTGCATCTAAGTATGCAAGGTCACATACTACATTCACATGAATACAGCCAGTCACATAACATATCCATTTGAGTATCAGCATTCATATAAATTACTCAACCAGGCAGCCATATAATGTACCCATGCAACAACAGGCCATTACACAATGTACTACCCACAGGCATGACTGGTCATGTTATATACCCAACTAAGAAACATAAATTCTAACAGAATTTGGGCAGTCACATAACTCGGGTGAGGGATAGGTTATCAGAGGTCACACTCATTTCTTTCCCCAATCCTCCACTCTGGTATTATCTGATGACCACATAGTAAATGGGAGCAGGAGTAAGGCTCGCAGCTCTTCAAGTGTTCATGACCACTCAGTATGATCATAAATGGTGATCTATCCCAATTCTACTTTCTTGAACATTTACCAAAACCTTCAGAATCCAAACATCTCTCGATCTATCCTTAATATATTTAAGAAGAATGTGCAAACAGTTGTCAACTCACTCTCTAGTTTCATGTTCACATTCTGATAGAGCCTGTTTCCACACTAGGGATTCTTCGGCCCAACAAGTGCACATCAACCCTCTGAAGAGTAACCTATTCAGACCCATTCCCCCTACCCTATGTTTAAATGACTAATGCACCTAACCTACTCATCCCAGACCTCTTTGGGGCTCTTCAGCCAATTCATTTAACCTGCATGTCTTTGGACTGTAGAGGGAAACTACAGCATCCCGAGGAAACCCACCCAGACATTGGGAGAATTTGCAAAACCGAAACAGACAGTTGTCCGAGGGTCGAATCAAACTCAGGTCCCTAGCGCTGTGAGGAAGCAGTGCTAAACACTGAGCCACTGTGCCAACTGGTAGCTCAGTTCTCCTCTCTTGCATTGCTCTTTTAATCTGCTTCTGCCCTTTTCTCATACTCCCTCTTCTCTCTATACTTGTTCTTTTCTCTCAAGCTCCCTCTCTCTCATTACCTCACTTTTCTCTCAATGTCTTCAGTCTCTCTCATACAAGAGTAAAACATTAGGGAAAAAGAAATATATAGGTGTGTGGTTGAAATAAATATTCTCTTTATAAATGCAGGAATTTTAAAGATCTAATTAAATGATTTGCAGATGCATATTCACCTTGAAGAATATGAAACATTGGAGACATAGCTGCAAGATGTTTGGGAATGAAACGCAATGGGGAGAATTGTAAAGGGGAAAAGCTTATGTAATAAAGTACTTCAATAATGACAGAATTTAATGAGGTGAGTAGGCAATGTAGACATTTTTGATACAAAGAAATAGAAATGGATTTATGATTGTAGCTAGACATATGAATGTGACCCCCAGTAGCAGCTGTGAAAGTGCAAATTTGTAAATGCTGAAATGAGATAAACCTATGAGAAAGTGATGGAGTGGTTTATTGTGTGATATAAATTTTCAAATAGGCCAGGTAAGCAGACAAGCACTTGTCAGATAATTTGGAAATCCAGCATTGACTTCTGGGGTATTCAACAAGAAGCAGGCCATGTTAGATTTAGTAATGAGCTATTAGTTAGGTTTAGTTGATCCCCTAATAGGTGAACACTTATCGAATATCAATTTCAATAAAATGTAGAGTTTGAAATGGAGGAATGAAAGTCTACCACTAAGACTCTAGATTTAGGTAGGGTTGACTTCACTGTATTTACACACAGACTGTCCATAGCAAGCGCAAATATTCTGTTAATTTGAAATGCACTAGAAAATCTTTGGCAGGTGTTCAAAAATAATGTGATACAGAACAAATTTATACTTATAGAATTCCAACAGTGCAGCTAGAGGCCATTTACTCCAATGATTCTGCACAGCCCTCTGAACAGCATCCTATCCAGACCCACATCACAAACCTGTAAGCCCACATTTACCATTGCTACTCCACATGTTCTGAATACACTGGGGCAATTTAACATGGCTAATTCACCTAACCTACAGAGCTTTGGACTTAGAGGGGAAACCTGAGCACCCACAAAACCCACACAGACATAGGGAGAACGTGCAAATTCCATCCAGATAGTCACCCAACGCTGGAATCGAACCCAGGTCCCTGGCACTGTGAGGCAGCAGTGCTAGCCACTGAGCCACCATGCAAGAACTCAAGTAGGCAAAATAAAACTGTCATGAAAAACTAAAGAGTCAAGAGAAAACTTAAAACTTGAAGAATACACATTGAGACACTACAAAACAGTGCAACCTTTATGAATGGGAGATACCAAGAACAGCTAAAGTAATAAAAACAGATAGTAAAGTGCTATATAAAAAAACAAATGGAAAGCATGCAAGGGATATTAAATCCTGGAGCCTCAATGAAAACGTGTAATGGCAATAACAGTTAAACAAAATAAGGAAATGGCAAATATATTGAACAATTACTTTGCATCACTACTTTCATTTGAGGAAGAACATACGAATATAAAACTAATTAAAATCAGGAATAGACTATTTGGCTCCTTGAGTTTGCTTCACCATTAAGTAGAATTGTAACTCATTTGGTTGTGGTTTTAACTTCATATCTCCCCTCCCATTGGAAACTTTAAATCCTCTTATTCATCAAACGACTTTGTATTCAAAAAGTCTGCCTCCGCATAGCTCTGGAGAGTCATGACCCTTAAAACATTTAATCTCATCTCCATTTAAATGGAAACTTCTTCACCTTTTAAAACTCTGCATCCTACTTCCATTCTCTGCCACAAGAGCAAATATTCCTTCAGAAACTACTTTGTCAAGTCCCCAAAAACATTTCAATAAGATCACCTTTTAGACTTTATTCTCCAATGGATAAACAACCAGCCTGTCCAACTTTACTTCATACAATATTTCCCTCATTCAGGAATCAGTCAAGTGAACCTTCTCGGAACCTCTTTCAAGGCATTCAAATATGCTTTTATTAAGGAGACCAAAATTATGCACAATTCTCCAGATATAGTTCCACCAATACCCTATACAACTGTGGCAGAACATCCTTGTGGTATCCCATTTCCCACTGCAGACCATTGGCATAGTTAATCTACAATGTCAGTTCGGCGAGAGTTCCAGGAGTTTGACCCAGAAGGACAGCGATATAGGATGGTGTGCTTTGGAGAATATCATGCAGGTAGTGATGTTAACTTGTATGTGATGCCCTTGTCTTCTGGATAGTAATGGTCATGGGTTTGGAAAATGCCTTGGTAAATTTCTGCAATGCATCTTATAGATGGTGGACACTGCTGCTATTGAGTATTGGTAGTGTAGGGAGTGAATGTTAGTGGATGTGGTGCCAGTCAAGTGGGGTCGTTTATCTTGGATGGTTTCAAACTTCAAATATTGTTGGAGGTGCACTTATCCAGAAAAGTGGAGAATATTCCATCACATTATTGACCTCTACCTTGGAGGTGGTGGACAGACTGTGCAGTGTCAGAAGGCAAGTCTTCCATCTGTTCTTGTAGCCACAGTAATTATGTGGCCAGTCCACTTTACCTTTAACATATATTAGGATAAGTAGCTGAATGGGAAAATGCTCGTATCTAGTGGCAAGGAAGTCATGGTAACGCATTTGGAAAAACTTAGGGTAGTCAGGCAGAATCAAAATGGCTTGATCAAAGTGAAATCACGTGTGATAAACTTATTGGATTTGAGGGATCAACAAACAAGGTAGATAATGGGGAACTGATGGATGTACAGTACCTTTGGTTCCATAAAGCTTTTGATAAAATACCACATCAAAAGATTTCAGAGCAAAATAAGATTAACATTGGTCAAGGACAGGTTAATTAAAAAGAAATGAAGAGTAGGCACGAAACAGTCCATGTTATATTAGCAAGTTACAATAAGTGAAATTCCACAAAGATTAGTGTTGGGGCCTCAACAATTTACATTGATAACATGGGTGGAAAGCAAGTCGTCATTAAATTTGCAGATGACACAAACTTAGGTGGGAATGCAAGTTGTGAAGTGCATAAGGAGTCTGCAAAGAACTAATAGGTAATGTTAGCAGGCATAAAAGTTAGCAGTTGGAGTATAATTGGGAAAATATGAATGTGTTCACTCTGGGAGGAAGAACAGGAAAGCAGCATTTTCTCTAAATGGAGAAAGATGGCAGAAGTCAGTGGGATCTGGAAATCCTGGTCTGTGAATCTCTAATTAGCCTTAAGGTACAGGAAGTGATGACCTCTAACAACCACAACCGTGACTCCAAAAGTGGAAGAGTCTCTATTGACTCAAGCTTTGCTTGATGCCACGCCCGGGCAAATGTAGCCTTGGTGTCAACAGCAGTCAATTTCACCTTACCTGTGGAATTCAACTCTTCGGTCAATGTTTGAACAAATGGCATAATGAAATCAAGAGCTGAATAGCTCTGGGAGAACCAAGTTGAGGATCAGTGAGCAGATTACTGTTCAGCAAGTGGTGCTTGATCATAGCTTTGATGACCGCTTCTACCACTTTATTGATGATCAAAAGTAGACTGATGGGACAGTAAATAGCTGGTTAGATTTGTTCTGCTTGTGGGTATACAGTAAATATCCAGGGAATTTTCTACACTGCCAGGTGAATGCCAGCATCATAGCTATAATGGATAGCTTTCTTCGGGACACTGCAGGTTCTGGGGTTTTTTTAAATTCATTTTTTAGTGGGATGTGGGCATCAATGTCTGGCCAGCATTTATTGCCCATCCCTATTTGCCCTTGAAAAGATGGTGGTGAGCTGCCTTCTTGAACTGCTGCAGTCCTGCTGCTGTGGGTTGACCCACAATGTCACTGCGGAGCGAATTCCAGGATTCTGACCCAGCGACAATGAAGGAATGGTGATATAATTCCAAGTCAGGTTGGTGAGTGGCTTGGAGAGGAAGTTGCAGGTGGTGGTGCTCGTATATCTGCTGCCCATGTCCTTCTTGATGAAGTGGTCATGGGTTTGTAAGGTGCTGTCTGAGGATCCTTGGTGAATTTCTACAGTGCATCGTATAGATAGTATACACTGCTGCTACTGACCATTGATGGTGGAGGGAATGAATGCTTGTAGATGCAGTGCCAATCAAGCTGGCTTTGTTCTGGACGGTGTCAAGCTTCTTGAGTGTTGTTGGAGCTGCACTCACCCAGGCAAGTGGTGATCCATCACACTCCTGACTTGTGCCTTTTACATGGTGCTCAGGTTTTCGGGAGTCAGGGGAATTACTCGCCACAGTATTCCTAGCCTCTGAATTTGTAACCACTGCATCTATGTGGTGAGTCCAGTTAAGTATCTGATCAATGATAACTCCAGGATGTTGATAGTGGAAGATTGTGATGGTAACACCATTGAATGTCAAGGGGCAATGGCTAGATTGTCTCTTGTTGGTGATAGTCGTAGCCAGGCATTTGTGTGGCACAGATGTTACTTGCCACTTGTCAGCCCAAGCCTGGATATTGTCCAGACCTTGTTGCATTTGAACACAGAATGATTCAATGTCTGAGGAGTCATGAAAGGTGCTAAACATTGTGCAATCATGGAAGCACATCTCCGCTAACCTGAAAATGGGGTGAAGGTCACTGATGAAGCAACTGAAGATGGTTGGGGTAGGACACTATCCTAAGGAACTCCTACAGAGATGTCCTGGAATGGAGATGACTGACCTCCAACAACCACAATCACCTTCCTTGGTGTCAGGTATAATTCTAACCACCAGAGACAGTTTGTCCTTGATACCCATTGAATTCAGTGTTGTTAGGGCTCCTTAATGCCACACTTGGTCAAATGCAGCCTTGATGGCAAGGGCCATCACTCTCATCTCACTTCTGGAATTCAGCTATTTTATTCATGTTTGAACTAAGTCTGGAATGAGGTCAGGAGGTGAGTGGTCCTGGTGGAACCCACACTGGGCATCACAGGTATTGCATGATAGCACTTTTGACGACACCTTCCATCACTTTACTGTTGATCGAGAGTAGACCGATAGAGTGGTAATTGGCTGGGTTGGATTTGTCCTGCTTTTTATGTATAGGACATACTTGGGCAATTTTCCACATTGTTGCATAGATGCTAGCATTGTAACTGTACTGGAACAACTTGGTTAGGAAAGCAGCAAATGCTGGAGTGCAAATCTTCAATACTATTACCAGAACATTGTCAGGACCTGTAGCTTTTGCAGTATCCAGTGGCTTCAATCATTTCTTGATATCACATGGAGTGAATCAAATTGGCTGTAATGATGGGGACCACTGGAGGAGGTGGATCATCCATTCGGCACTTCTGGCTGAACATTGCTGTGAAAGCTTCAGCTTTATCTTTTGCACTGATATGCTGGCTCTTCTTTCATTCAGGCTGGAGATATTTGTGGAGCCTAGTGCTCAAATTATTTGTTTAACACCATTCACAACTGGCTGTGGAAAGACTGCAGAGCTGAGATCTGATCACTTAGCTCTGTCAATCACTTGCTGCTTATCCTGTTTGGCATGCAAGTCATCTTGTTTAATGGCTTCATCAGGCTGACACCTCATCTTTATGTATGCCTGGTACTGCTCCTGGCATGCCCTCCTGCACTCTCCATTGAACCAAGGCTGATCCCCTGGTTTGATAGTAATAGTTGAGTGGGGAATATGGCAGGTCATGAGATTACAGATTGTGGTGGAATACATTTCTGCTGCTGTTGATGGCCCACAGCGCCTCACAGTTACCCATTCTTGAGTTGTTAGATCTGTCCGAAGTCTGTCCTATTTAGCACAATGATAGTGCAACACAACACAATGGAGGTCATTCTCAAGTGAAGATGGAACTTTGTCACCACAGGAACTGCTGCAGTGATCACTCTTACCAACACTGTCATGGACAGATGCATCTGCAGCTGGCAGATTGATGAGGATGAAGTCAAATATGTTTTCCCTCTTCCTTCACCACTTGCCACCGACCCAGACTAGCAGTTATATCCTTTAGTACTCAACCAGCTCCAACAGTAGTACTGCTGCCAAGTCACTGTTGATGGTAGACATTAAAACCCTCACCAAGCACATTTTGTGCCCTTGCCAACTATAGTGCTTCCTTGAAGTGTTGTTCTTCATGGAGCAGCACTGATTCATCAGCTGAGGGAGAACAGCACGTCGTAATCAGCAGAAGGTTTCCTTGCCCATGTTTAATCTGAAGCCATAACACTTCATGAGATCCAAAGTCAATGTTAAGGACTCCCAGAGCAACTCCTTCCCAACTGTATATCACTGTGCCATCTCTGCTAGGTCTGTCCTGCCAATGAGACAGGGTATATTCAGGGATGGTGATGGTGGTGTCTGGGACATAATCATACTCACTGAACCGTATGTTACAATGTAAAGCTGTTGCTTGACCAAAATGTGATTCAGCTCTCCAAATTTTGGCACTAGCCCCCAGATGTTAGTGAGGAGGACTTTGCATGGTTGACAGGGGTTCATTCTGCCATTGTCTTTTCAGGTGCCTAAGTCGATACCAGGCAATCCATCTGGTTTCATTTCTTTGTAGCAATTGGTGCAACTGAATGGCTTGCTAGGCTATTTCAGAGGGCCACTGAGAGTCAACCACATTGCTGAGAGTCTGGAGTGACATGCAGGCAACACCAGGTGAGGATAGTCGATTTCCTTCCCTGAAGGACATTAGTGAACGAGATGGGTTTTTCGAACAACCTACCAAGGTTTCATGATCATCTTAGATTCTTAATTCCAGACATTTTAAAAATTGAATTCAAATTCCACCATCTGTCAGGGCAGAATTCGACAAGTGCACAGAACATTATCTGCATCTCTGGATTCATCATCTAGAAATAATACCAGTGGGCCATTGCTTTCCCATGGAGCACAATTCTTTGGCATTATTGCCAGAATATTCACAAAACCTATAATTTTGGAATAGCCAGTGCCTCCTGCCATTACTTAACATAACTTTGAGTGAACTGAATTGGCTGAAGACTGCTACCTGTGATGCTCGGGATCTCAGGTGATATCGGAGATCATCCACTCTGCACTTGTAGATGAAGATTATTACAATCCCTTCAGATTTAGCTTTTGCACTGATCTGGTCAGTTCTCCCATTACTGAGAACACGGATATTTGTAGGATAATTCCTCCTCTAGTCATTTATTTAATTCTCCACCACCATTCAAAACTAAATATGGCAGAACTGCAGAGAACAGATCTGATCCGTTGGCTGCAGAATTGTAATGTTCTGTTTGTTACCACTTGTGCTGTTTGACACTCAGGTAGTCTAGTTTCATCACTTCAACAGTTTTACAACTCATTCTTAAAGATACTTGGCACTGCCCTCCTGCATTGTTCCTTAAACAAGCATTGATTCTGCAGTTTGAGTGCAGGCACTAGTTGATGCAAAAAGCTTCTCGGAAGCTTCAAGGAATATTCACTTATAACCAAGATTCTGTACTCTCAACTTTCAATAAGTTTATAATAGGAGGATAAGCAGAGAGCTATCAGATCTCCCTTCTATAGCTTTGGCAACCACAATGCTTTTCACAAAACAATTCAAACTTTGGTTTCCTTTCTTTTTTGAAAATAAAAATTCTCTTGGATGGTTGCAGCACGACTTCCCTATTCATATCTCAACCCCTTGAAGTAAGGGCCAAAATTCCAATAGTTTTCCTGTTCATCTGCTGTACCTCTGTGCTAGTTTTCTATGTTTTGTGCACAAACAACTCCAATCCCTTTTTGTGTTACAGCTTTCTGCAGTTTTCCTCATTTAAATTACATATTCTTCTTTTGATCACCCTTCCAAAATGGATGATTTCACATTTTCTCACATTACACTCCATTTGACAGCTTTTTGCCCACTTACTTAATCAATGAATATCTGGTCAGCCCGCTAACATTTAAACATCTGGCTTTAGTTTCAGCATGATGCATTTCCAGGGAAGGCCTCAAACAAATATCAGGTTGTTTGTTCTCTATCTTAAAAAATACAAACAGTTGCTGGTAGTCCAGAGATCATCATCAACACTCATTTCATATCTCTCAACAAAAAAAATTATAAAAATAAAGGTAATAAAAGACCTCAACATGATTGTTTCAAGTCCACATACAAATGCTTACATTATTATTTTGTCTAGCTTATAGTAAAATGATCCCTGCATTCTGATGTAGTATGTCTAGTCATACTTACATTTTCACATTTCTTGTATACCAGCCTTATTTACTGCAAATGCTTGTCTCTTCTGCCTTACACTTCAATTTCTAAATTTCTTTCATTTCTATCTTTGTTTCCCTCACTCAGGTGCCTGTTACATTGCCACTCCAGTTTAAACTCTCCACCACTGTACCAGCAAACACTCCTGTGGGGATCTTGGTTCCAGTTCAGGTTGGCTACAACACTTTATGGCTCATAAGGAATAGAAACATGACTAGGTTGTTCAGTTCCTCACGTTTGGCCTGCCACGCAACAGGATCAGAGCTGATCCGAAATCACTCATGTCCACTTTTCTATGTTTTTCCTATGACCCTTAATTTTACTTCTGACCAATAATCTATCTCAGCCTTAAATATATTTGAGGACTGTGCCCTCACAGCTCTCTGTGCCAAGGGGTTCCAAGGACTTATAACCTTTCAAAGAAATTTCTCATTTCAGTCTTTCATTGGCACCCCTTTAGTTTGAAATATGGTCTCTAGTCTTAAGACTCTCCCATGAGGGGAAACATCGTCTCAGTATTTAGCCTGTCAAGCCCTTTAAGAACCTTACTTGTTTCGATGAGATCTCCTCATTCTCTTAAACACCAGTGAGTAGATTCCAAACCTGTTTAGCCTTTGTTCATAAAATAATCCCTCCATTCCAGGGCTCATCCTAGTGAACCATTCGCTGGTGCCTCCAATGAAATAAGGGGACCAAAACACTCTCCATATTCTAGATGTGGTCTCAGCAGCACCTTGCAGGGTTGCAGTAAGACCTCCCTATCTTATATTACAATCCCTTGAAACAAAGGCCAAAATTCCATTGGCTTTCCTATTTATCTGCAGCACCTCTGAGCTAGCTTTCTACATTTTGTGCATAAGTAACCCCAAGTCCTTTGTGTTGCGGCTTTCTGCAGTTTTCCCCATTTAAATAACACTCTTCTTTTGATCTCCCTTCCAAAATGAATGACTTCACATTTCCCGCATTACATGGCATTTGATAACTTTTTGCCCACTTACTTAACCAATGACTATCTCTTTAAACTGTTTGTATCCATCTCAAAACTCCCTCTTTCCAACTTTTGTTGTCTCTTTTATAAATTGGACTACAGTACATTTGCGTCCTTCCTCCAAGGCAATAATAACATTGTAAACAGTTGTGGTCCCAGCATGGATCCCTCAAGAATTGCAATGGTTACAGGTTGCCAACTTGAATCAAAAACTTGATTTCCACTTGCTGCTTTATCTTTAAATCTTTATCCACACCAAAGTCTTGAGGTACCTTGCTGAATGCCTTCTGGAAGTCTAACTACAACACATCTACTGGCTCCTCTCTATCCACTCTGGGTGAGACCTCCTCAAAAAAATTCTGATAAATTAGAAAGACATAAAAAGGTGCCAACTTCCACCGAATCGACCCAACGCCTCAAGAATCTAAATCCCTCTGCCCTACATCATTCTTCCTAGTATGTATTATTTGGTCTATTCTCTCAATACCAATCTTGCCAGCAGGTGGCAATGGGAGCAGTCCTGAGATTATTACCTTTAAGGTCCTGTTTCTTAATTTTTTCCTTGCTTGCTACATTCTGTTTGCAGGATCTCAACCTTCTTTTCTTCCAATGTCATCAATACCAAAATTGACCATGACCTCTGGCCGTTCTTCCTACCCCTTAGGAAACCACTCAGTGACATCTTTAGTCCTATCACCTGGAAGGCAACACAATCCTGGTGTCACATCTGCAGCTACAGAAATGACTATCTCTTCACAATCTCCTACCACTATTGTTCTCACTCTTTTTACTCCAACCCCCAATGCAGCTGAGTCACTACTGTGTTGCAATGGACTTGAGTCATGTTGCATTTCCTTGAGAAACAATCTCCCTCAGCAGTATTCACAAAGAGATACCCCTTACAGATACCCCTGTGTTGCTAGCTGTTCCTCCAAATCCAAAAGATGAATTTGGAAACACTTCCAGCGTAAAAAGTCACTCTGGATACTGGAATAAAAGATAGAAGCAGGAAAAAAACCTGGTGCCCAGCAACACTTGAGAAACATGGAGGTACAGCGAAAAACAAGTTAATTTAGAAAGGCAGTGTGCAAATTTATTTCAGAAAGAAGCTACTAATACACAAAGAAAAGGCTGATTAAAATTGGGGTGCCACATAGCAGTCTCCAAAACAGCAAGATTTTGAGAAGATTGTAGCACAGTTTGAGGTTCTGGATGTAGGTTTGCTCACTGAGCTGGAAGGCTTATTTTCAGACATCTCAACCATAATAGGTAACATCTTCAGTGAGCCTCCAGATGAAGTACTGGTGCTGTAGCCCGCTTTCCATTTAAATGCGTGGGTTTCCTTGGGTTGGTGACATCATTTCCCATGCTGATGTCATATGCTGTAGTTTTTCCTCAATGTGGTAAATGGGATCCAAGTCAACGTGTTTGTTGATAGAGTTCTGGTTGGAATGCTATGCTTCGAGGAATTCTCGTGCATGTCTCTGTTTGGCTTCTCCTAAAATGGATGTGTTGTCCCAGCCAAAGTGGTGTTCTTCCTCATCTGGATGTAAGGATACGAGTGAGAGTGGGTTATGTCTTTTTGTGGCTAGTTAATGTTCATGTATCCTAGTGGCTAGGTTTCTGCCTGTTTGTCGAATGTAGTGTTTGTTACAGTCTTGCAAGCTATTTTGTTTGTTTCTGTACAGGGTCTTTCAACTTCATTAGCTGCTGTTTTAGCGTATTGGTGGGTTTGTGGACTACCATGATGCCAAGGGGGCCGAGTAGTCATGCAGTCATTTCCGAGGTGTCTTTGACATAGGGGAGATTGGCTAGGGTTTCTGGACGTGTTTTGTCTGCTTGTTTGGATTTGTTGCTATGAAATCGGCAGATTGTGTTCATTGGCTACCCATGCTCTTTGAATACACTGTATAGGTGATTTTCCTCTGCTCTGCCTAGTTACTCTGTGCTGCAGTGTGTGGTGGCTCATTAAAATAATGTTCTAATGCAGCTTAGTTTGTGGATATTGGGATGATTGCTTCTGAAGTTCAATATTTGGTCTGTATGTGTTGTTTTCCTGTAGATGCTGGTTTGAAGTTCCCCAATGGGAGCAGAGGAAAATCAACACTTCAACTGGGACAACACAGCCATCCGAGGACAAGCCAGAGACACACATGAGAATTCCTAGAAGTATGGCATTCCAACCGGAATTCTATCAACAAACACAGTGACTTGGATCCCATTTACCACCACTGAGAAAAAGAACTGGAAATCACATCACCATAGGAACTGATGGCACCAAAGGAAATGACTTCACCAACTGAAGGAAACCCAAACATATAAATAGAAAGCGGGCTACACCACCAGTGCTTCATCCAGAGGCTCACTGAAGATGTTACCTAGTATGGTGATGAAATGTCTGAAAATGAACTTTCCAGCAAACCTACATCCAGAATGCCGCTTATGTAAGGTAGAGGTAGCCAGGATCTAGCACAGCTTTGAAGGATTACAGACTTACGAGAAAGGAGCTCAAAATGGACTGAGGAGAGCAAGGAGAGGGCATGAAGAAGGCTTGGCAGGAAGGTTTAGGGAGAACTCAAAGGCATTTTACTCAGAAGTGAGGAATACGGGAATAATCAGGGAGAAGGTAGGGTCAGTCAGGGAGAGCGTAACGAACTTGTGTGTGGAGTCTGAGCAGATAGGGGAAGCCCTAAATGAGTTTTTTGCTTCAGTTTTCACCAAGGAAAGGGGCCTTCTTGTGAATGAGAACTTTGAGGAGTCAGGAAACAGGCTTGAAAAGATAGAGATTGAGAAAGTTGATGTGCTGGAAACGTTAGCAAACATTAAATTGATAAGTCCCCAGGATCAGACCAGATTTATCCTAAGTTGCTCCGGGAAGCGAGAAAGGAAGTTGCTAAGCCGCTGGTGAAGATCTTTGCTTCGCCACTCTCCATGGGAATCGTACCGGAGGATTGGAGGGAGGCGAATGTTGTTCTTCTTTTCAAGAGGGAGAATAGGGAAATACCTGGAAATTACAGACCAGTCAGTCTTACGTCTGTGGTCAGCAATGTTTCGGAAATCATTGAGGGATAGGATTTATGACTATTTGGAAAAGCATAATGTGATTAAAAGCAGTCAGCATAGCTTTGTGAGGGGCAAGTCACGTCTCACAAAGCTTGAGTCCTTTGAGGTGCCGAGACAGGCCGACAAAGGTCGGGCAATGAATGTGGTGTATATGGACTTCAGCAAGGCATTTGATAAGGTTCCCATGGTAGGCTTATTCATAAAGCCAGGAGGTATGGGATACTGGGAGATTTGGCTCTCTGGATTCAGGATTTGTTAGCTGACAGAAGACAGAGTGGTTGTTGATGAAAAATATTCTGCCTGGAGGTCAGTGGTGAGTGGTGTCCCACAGGGCTCTATTCTTGGGCCTTTGCTCTTTGCAGTTTTTATAAATGACTTGGATGAGGAGGTTGAGGGGTGGATTTGTAAATTTGCCAATAACATAAAGGTTGAAGGTGACGTTGATAGTATCGAGGGCTGTTGCAGGCTGCAGGACGACATTGACAGATTAGATTAGATTACTTAGTGTGGAAACAGGCCCTTTGGCCCAACAAGTCCACACCGACCCGCCGAAGCGCAACCCACCCATACCCCTACACTTATCCCTTACCTAACACTACAGGCAATTTAGCATGGCCAATTCACCTGACCTGCACATCTTTGGACTGTGGGAGGAAACCGGAGCACCTGGAGGAAACCCACGCAGACACGGGGAGAATGTGCAAACTCCACACAGTCAGTCGCCTGAGGCGGGAATTGAACCCAGGTCTCTGGTGCTGTGAGGCATCAGTGCTAACCACTGTGCCACCCAGGAGGGAGAGCTGGGCTGAGAAATGGCAGATGGAGTCCAACCTGGATAAATGCAAAGTGATGCATTTTGGAAGGCCGAATTTAACTGCTGAATATAGGATTAAAGACAGGATTCTTGGCAATGTGATGGATCGATGAGATTTTGGTGTTCAAGTGCATAGATCCCTCAAAGTTGCCACCCAAGTGCGTATGGTGTTTGGCTTTCATTAAAAGGGGGATTGAGTTTGAGAGCCAAGAGGTTTTGCTGCAGCTCTACAAAACCCTGGTGAGACCACACTTGAAATATCATGTCCAGTTCTGGTTGCCCTATTATTGGAAATATATGAAGGCTTTAGAGAGGGTGCAAAGGAGGTTTACCAGGATGCCGCCTCAACTGGAGGACTTGTCTTATGGGGAGAGGTTGACTAAGCTCGAACGTTTCTCTCTGGAGAGGAGGAGGAGGAGGAAGACAAGTGACCTGATCCAGGTGTACAAGGTAATGAGAGGCATGAATAGAATTGATAACCAGAGAATTTTCCCCAGGGCAGAATTGACTACCACAAGGGTTCATAGTTTTAAGGTGTTAGGAGACATCAGAGGTAGGTTCTTTACTCAGAGTTGTGAATACATGGAATGTGTTGCCAGTGGAAGCAGAGTCATTAGGGACATCTAAACTACTGCTGGACATGCACATAGACAGCAGTGAATTGAGAGGTGCGTAGGTTAGGTGATTTTTAAATTAGGATTAATCCTTGGCACAACATTGTACGCCAAAGGGCCTGTTGTGTGCTGTACTTTACTATGTTCTGCATGACACTTCACTTACCTCTCCAAAAACATTCTTTTGACAGGCCCCCTTTCTTTCGCGCAATTTTTCTCTACAGTCCCCTCTCTCCATTTTTACCTTAGTCCTTCTTTAACACACGTTCCAACTCACCCTCACTGAACCAAACCACACTGATGAACATTTCCAACCACATTATACTCCGTCCAACCGTCGCTTTCTAACACCCGCCACGTGCCAGGACTGAACGCTCTTTGTGGGCGGGTCCTCAGTGCGTGGCGGAAGACGCACGAGACACTAATCACCGGGTCAGAGGAACACGTTTCCATGGAATCAGGCTCCAGTGGGGCGAAGCCTCGTGAGAGGGCTGTCAGTTAAATGGGCGGGAACCGCGTGAGGGGCACACCCACCGGCAATTGTGGGTGGAGCTTTGAGGGCTGGCGCTTCTCCATGATCAAGGCTCTTGTGTTGGGAATCCCGGTTGTGGACGAGCTGGTTGACAAAACCTTTCAATTGATTTGTTCCTGCTCAATGATCACTTCGTGTTGTACCCATGGCGATGAGAGGGAGAAAGCGGAGCTCGAATTTAAAATTCGGCCCGGCGGTTGACACTGTGGAAGGTGGTTTTTAACTTAGCCACAGCCGGTGAGCAACAGGTGTCATCTCGAACTCAATTTCAAAATGCTGTGGACACTGACTGGGTTGATAAGGATTCCTGAGACTGAGTTGTAGAAACAGCTACAGAAAAAAAAAAGAATCAATGCTGTATCTAATTTCAGGGTGGGCAAGTTGCAGATGTGGCAGTGAGACAGCATTTCAATGATAGTGACCATAATTGAGTAAGCATTAAGACTTAAACACTGGGTGAGTTACAGTTAAAAAACAAAGGCATATATGCATTTTAGGGATAAAGGAATAACCAGGGAGAATAGGAACTGATTTGGCAATCTGTGTGGAAGGCACAGCTGAAATTTTAAATCAGTACCTTATTTGGAATAGAGAAGGATGATGTAAGTGCAGAAATTGAGGGGGAGGGGTGTGATTCTGTTATATTATTGAATAAATTCTCACAGCGAAAGGAGATATTAGTGCTTTTAACAAGTTTGAAAGTAGTTAAATCCTCAGAACCAGCCAGATTTATCCAAGGCTGATGTGGAAGGCAAGGGTGAAAACTGCAGGTAGTTTAACATCAATTTTCAAATTCTCTCTGATCACATGAGAGGTGACAAAGGTCTGATGGACAGCTAATACGATAACATTATTCAAGAAAGATGGTAGGGATAAATCAGGAATTTGCAAGGCAGTGAGTCTAACATCTGTGTAAGGGAAACTATTGGAAAATAAATTAACCTCTATTTGGAGAGACTATGATTAATCGACTCTGATGTCGGTCTGGCTTTGGAAAACAGTGATCATGTCTATCTTAATTGATTGACTTTTTCAAGGATGTGATGAAATTTACAAAGATGTTGCTAGGACTGGAGGATTTGAGTTTTAGGGAGAGGCTGAATAGACTGAGGTTTTTTCCCCCTGGAGCATTGGAGGCTGAGGAGTGACCTTATAAAGGGTTATAAAATCATAAGGGCATTGACAGGGTGAATAGCCAAGATATTTTTACTATGGTGTGGGAGTCCAAAATTAGAGAGCAGTTTATGTATGGAATGAGCTAGGGGAAGTGATTGAGGCAGGTACAATTACAACATGTAGTATGCATCTCGATGGACACATGAATAGGAAGGGTTTAGAGGGATATGGGCCAAATGCTGGTAAATGGGATTATGTCAGATTGGGATGTCTGGTTGGCGCAGACAAGTTTGACTGAAGGGTTTCTTTCCAATCTGCATAACTCTATGTAGATAAGATCAAAAAGGAGAAAGCGAAGACTGCAGATGCTGTAGGTCAAAGAGCAAGAGTGTGGTTATGGAAAAGCACAGCCAGTTGGGCAGCATCCACGGAGCATGAAAGTTGACGTTTCAGGCATAAACCCTTCTTCCTTATTCCTGATGAAGAGCTTATGCCCAAAATGTTGATTCTTCTGCTCCTCAAATGCTGCCTGACTGGCTGTCCTTTTCCAGCACCACCCACTTCGACGCTACCTAAATAAGAGTTACAAAGAACAAAGAGAACAAAGAAAATTTACAGTCGAGATACAGGCCCTTCAGCTCTCCAAGCCTGAGCCAATCCAAATCTACTGTCGAAACCTGTCGCCAACTTCTTAAGCATCTGTATCCCACTGCTCCCCACCTACTCATTCATCTGTCCAGAAGCATCTTAAATTAATCTACCGTGCCTGCCTCTACCATTTCTTCTGACAACGTGTTCCAGATGCCCACCACCCTCTGTGTAAAGTGCTTGCCACGTGTATCCCCCTTGCAGTTGATGTAACCTTTGTGGACTTCAGTAAGATTATTATAAGGTCTCACATATCAGACTGGTTAAGATGATAAGCGCCTTTGGAATCTAGGGCAATTGTCAAATTGTATCTAAAATTAGCTTAGTGGCAGGAAATGATGGTTTTTGTGACTGGAAATGTGTCCAGTGGATACTATGGGGTTCAGTTCTTTCAGGATCCTTTGCTTTTTTTTTGCTTGCATTAATGACCTAGACATGAATGTAGAAGATATAATCAATAGATTCACAGGTGGCATGAAAATTAGTGACTTGGTGAAAAGCGAGGAGGACAATATGGATAGTCTGGTCAGATGGACTGAACAGTGGCAAATGGAATTTAATCCTGAAATGTTGACACATTTTTGGAGAACTACATGTTTAATAATATGACCATTGGATGTACAGAGGATCAAAAGGTCTTTGAATATGCATGTCCATACCTCCTTAAAGGTAGGAGGACATATCAATAAAGGTGGTTAAAAAGGCATTTATCAGTCAAGATATTGAATATAAGAGCAAGGAGGTTATGATGAAGCTGTAATACAACATTGCTAAGGCCACAGTACTGAGAAAGTCTGTAGACTTAAAACTTGTCTTTTAAACATTTAGACTAAAATGTAATGCTGAATTATAGAACACATTTACTGCACTAGAAAATAGACAGACAGGAAGGCTCAGAAAAAAGGGGGGAAACTCAAGGAATGCAGAAGATAGGGACATCTGAGCTCACCAAGTGATAACAGGCTGCTGCAAGGTAATTAAGAACATTTGCCTTAGCATCGGTGAATCTATGTGAACAGGACACCAAGCCAACACTCCCAGCCGTTCCCTTGTGAAATTTAATGACAGTTTGTTTCTGACCCTGAAACGAAACTTGGTACTATCAAAAGCTTTGTAATTAATGGTCAGATGTTGTCAATTATAATGGATTCTTATTACCCCATGTAAGCGGGGCAGACACAGAGAAAAAAATCTTTGCTGGTACAAGACCCTGACTTGAGAGTTCAAAAGAACACGAGAAAGAGACCATTTTAGTGCCGAGGCTGTTGGAGCCAGTAGAAAATTATTTCTTAGTGCTTACCTGCTATGGATTGAATTTAATTGCATTTTGGGACTTCATGATGATATTGAGTAGCCTTTACTGGTTATTAAATACAAACTCTGTAAAAGGTAATATTGGTGAAGCCTTAACTCACTCGCTGTTCTTGCAGACCACTCTACAGACCTTACAATTGCCCCACTGTCAATTCTAACTAATCGGATCTTATGTCTTACTTGACTTTGAATCACAACCCTGAAAAGAAAGCCACTCTTCCCTACATCAAAGACATCTCAGAAATGACTGCCAGACTACTCGGACCACTTGGCATCATGGTAACCCACAAACCCACCAACACACAAAAACAACAGTGATTGAACTTGAAAGACCCTATACAGACAGCAAGCAAAACTAATGTAATTTACAAAATACTGTTCAAGGACTGTAACAAACACTACATTGGACAAACAGGCAGAAAACTAGCCACCACGACACATAAACATCAACTGGCCACAAAATGACATGACCCTCTCTCACTAGTATCCTTACACACAGATAAGGAAGGACACCACTTCGACTGGGACAACGCATGCCAAACACAGACATGCACAAGAATTCCTAGAAACATGGCATTCCAAGCGGAACTCTATCAACAAACACATCAAGTTAGACCCCATCTACCAACCCCTGAGAGAACGAACAGGAAATAACATCATCACAGAAACCCAAACGTTTAAATAGGAAGCAGGAATTATCAGCAGTGTTTCACCTGGAGGCTGACTGAAGATGTTACCTAGTAGGCTGACTAAACGTCTGGAAATGAACCTTCCAGCTCAGCGAGCAAACCTACATCCAGAACCTCAACCTGAGCTACAAATCTTCTCAAAACTTGATAGGAGTTTATCTCGCTAGCAGGTGCCTAACTCGGATGGGTATGTTTTTCCCACCTGATGACTGGCTGAGGGCCTGCAGGAGTGATTAGTCAAGCTTCCACAGATCTGTCAATTAACTTTTCTTTCTTATGAATTATTGTCTCTCACTGTTATCTGTCTAATTAAGAACATGCGATGTTTTTTTTAAACTTTTTTGTATAAAGGAAACCGCTTTGTATCAGTACATCGGAGTAGCCTGCTGGGGCACTTGAAGAGCTGGTACCCTACTCTCCTAGGTTATTAAAACCTAGTTAGTTTAGCTTATAGGTATCAGTGTTGTATTGTAACAGTGATGCTATTGGTAAATAAAGGGGATGACTAAAATTAAACTAATCTATCTGTAAAAGGGATTTTTATTCCAGACTTCCAAAGAGTATGATCTCCGGGACGAACCAAGAAAGAGGCTTACAGGTCTGAGTTCATAAGGGATTCCCTGGGCTGTCTCAAATCTCCATTTTTAACAGTACTGTGTGCAGTTATGGTTGCTGCAAGTTGGATGGATGTGATTACACTATGGAGGGTGCAGAAGAGATTCATCAGGATGTTGCCTGGACTGGAGTTATGTAGCTATGGGAGGAGAGATAAGATAGGCTGGGGTTATTTTCCTTACAACAGAGAAAGCTGAGGAGCGATCTGATTGAGCTGAATGGATGTTAATTGGAGAAAAACTCCAGGAAGCTGTAACACAAAGGAATTTGGAAATGCTGGTGCATGAAACACAGAAAGCAAGCAAACAGGTACAGCAGACAGTCAGAAAGGCAAAGGAATGACGGTCCTTACTTCAAGAGTGTTGCAGTAAGAGTTCCCTACTCTTATAGTCCAACATGCAAGTTGCTGGGGTGATCACACCTGACTAGTTCTGGTCACCTTATTTAGGGAAAACTATTTCTTTGGAGACAGTTCAGAGAAGGTTCACATTGCTGATTATAAAGGGATTGCCTTATGAGCAATGGCTAAACCGTTTGGGACTCTACTTATTGGAGTTTAGAAAACTGAGAGGTGATCTGACTGAAGCATGTAGGATTTTTTAAGGGACCTGAAAGGAAGTGCTGGGTGGATGTTTCCCCTCTTGGGAGAGTCTTGGACCAGAGGACATAGATTCAGAATTAAAGGCACCCATTTACAACTGCAAAGAGGAGGAATTTCATCTGAGGGTAGACAGCCTTTGGAAGTTCTTACCACTAAGAGATGTGGGATCAGAGATCTTTGGATATTAAGGGCTGGCATAGATTCTTGATCAATAGAGGTATCGTGGGTTATGGGAAAAGATCAGGAAAGTGGACATGAATGTCAGATTAGTCACGATACTATTGAATGGGTGCAGCAGACTTGAAGGCTGAATAGGTGAGAGTGAGGACCGCAGATGCTGGAGATTAAAGTCAAGATTAGAGTGGTGCTGGAAAAGCATAGCAGGTCAGGCAGCATCTGAGAAGCAGGAAAACTGACTTTTTGGGCAGGAGCCTTTGAAGGGCTCCTGCCCAAAACATTGTTTTTCCTGCTCGTCGGATGCTACCTGACCTGTTGTGCTTTCCCAGCACCACTCTAAGCTTGAAGGCTGAATAGCCTACTCCTGTTCTTATTTCCTTTGGTTTTATAAATGTATTAAGTTCTGAGGTAGATGGGGAGAAATCTTTCTCTTTTACTCGAGGGGTCAAAAACTGTTTAAAAGTAAGGAGCAACAGGTTGATTCGATTTGAGGAAAATCTTTTTTAACCAGATGGTTGTAAGTTTCTGAAAATCACTATCTGAAAGGGTAGCAGAAACTGGAATGCTTAAGACAGTTACGAGCTATTTAGATGAGCACTTGAAATGCCAAGGCATGGAAGCTTACAGGCCAAGTGTCGGAAAATGGGATTAGAAAATGTAGATGTTTGATGATTGGTGCAGACAAGATTGGCCAAAGGGCCTCTTTCCGTATTCTACAAACATTACAACTCTGTTTGAGAGACATCAATTTGTGTCTCAAACCAGTGACTTCAAATACAGGCAATTACACAGGCAGAAAAATACTGTTGGATGAAGCGGACTGAAAAAAATATTATCAGGGAAACCAAATGACTGGGACTTTATTTTAGGAACCAGCAGAAGACTAAAAAGCTGAGTAAAACGGAGAAAGTTAATTCTAAAAGTAAAACTGGCAAGCACTACATAAAAACAAACAGTAAGATGTTCTACAGGTATAAAAAGAGAGTGAGCAAAAGTAGTGAACGACTTTTGGAAGTTAGATTAGATTAGATTTGATTAGATTACATTAGATTAGATTACATTACAGTGTAGAAACAGGCCCTTCGGCCCAACAAGTCCACACCGACCCGCCGAAGCGAAACCCACCCATACCCCTACATTTACCCCTTACCTAACACTACGGGCAATTTAGCATGGCCAATTCACCTGACCCTGCACATCTTTTGGACTGTGGGAGGAAACCGGAGCACCGGAGGAAACCCACGCAGATACGGGGAGAATGTGCAAACTCCACACAGTCAGTCGCCTGAGGCGGGAATTGAACCCGGGTCTCTGGCGCTGCGAGGCAGCAGTGCTAACCACTGGGCCACCGTGCCGCCCACACGGTGACAGAGAAATTGATAACTGGGAACAGGGAAATGGCAGATAATTTAAACCAATATTTTGTATTAATATTTGCGGTGAAAGATACTATAAGCGTCCCAAAGATATCAAAAAAAGTAAAGTACTCAGGGGAGGAAAGGTAACCGTATCACGGGGAACAGTGTATTTCACAAACTAATGATCAAGTTACCAGGATCTACTGACCTGCATCTAAGGGGTTTTATAAAGGAGGTGTCTATAGAAATGGTTGAGGCATTGGTCAATCTATTCAAGATCTCACTGCATTTCTGAAAGGATGCCAGTGGATTGGAAACCTGCCAGTGTGACACCCTTGTTGAAGGAGAGAGGGAGAAAGAAAGCAGGAAACTATCATCCAGTTAGCTAACAACTGTCTTTGGGAACATGCCAGAGGGTGTTTTTTTTTTAAAAAAACAGTACATTTAGAAAAGATTAACACAGAGTCGACATGGTTATGTGAAGAGGAAATCATGTTTGCCAAATTTGCTGGCTGTTTGAGAATATCACAAATAGAATTGATAAAGAAGAATTGGAAGATGCAGTATTTTGGGCTTCCAAAAGACATTTGATAAGGTGTCTTCTGGATATAGGAGGTAATAGTCAAGAGTGTGGCGCTGGAAAAGCGCAACATATCAGGCAACATCTGAGGATCAGGAAAATCGACACTTCGGGCATAAGCCCTTCATCAGGAATGAGACTTGTAGGCCAGGGGTGTGTGTGGCTGAGAGATAAATTAGAAGGTGGTGGGACTAGGGGGAAGGTAACTGAGAATGCAATAGGTAGGTGTAGGTGGGTGGGAAGATGGTAGGTCGGAGATGAGGGTGGATGGGATAGATGGGAAAGACAATGGACAGGTCAAGAGAGTGGTGCCTAGATGGAGGCTTGGGACTGTGATAAGGTGGGGGAGGGGAAATGAGGAAACTGGTGAAATCCACATTAATCCCGTGTGGTTGTAGGGTCGAAAGGCAAAAGATGAGGTGTTCTTCCTCCTTGCGTTGGGTCGTTAGGATTTGGTGATGGAGGAAGCCAAGGACCTGCATGTCATGAGTGGAATGGTAGGGAGAGTTCAAATGTTCAGCTACAAGGCAGTGGGGTTGGTTGGTGTGGGTGTCCCGAGATGTTCTTTAAAACAATTTGCAAGTTGGCTTCCTTTTTCCCAGAAGTACAGGAGACCATACCAGGTGCAACGGATACAGTAGATTACATTAGTGAGGGTACAGGTAAATGTCTGTGGGGTATGGAAGAATTCTTTCAGGGCCTTAGACAGTGGTGAGGGGGGGAGGTATGAGTGCAGGTTTTGCACTTCCTGTGGTGGCAGGGAAAGGTGCTGGAAGTGGGGTGAGGGCTGATGGGGGCATGGATCTGACAAGAGAGTCGCGGAGGAAATGGTCTCTCTGGAACGCTGATATGGGTGGGGAGGGAAATATATCCCTCGTGGTGGGGTTTGTAAGTGGCGGACATAGCAGAGGATGATGCGATATATACGGAGGTTGGTGGGGTGGAATGTGAGGACCAGGATGGAGGGTGGGTGGTGGGGATTCTGTCCTTGTTGTGTTGCGAAGGGTGGGGTTCAAGGGTGGAGGTACGGGAAGTGGAGGAGATGTGCTGGAGAGCATTGTTGACCACCTGGGAGGTGAAATTGCGGTCCTTGAAGAAGGAGGCCATGTGGAATTTTCTGTGGTGGAATCGGTCATCCTGGGAACAGGTGCAGGAGATGCAGAGGAATTGGGATTAAGGTATGGTGTTTTTACAGGAGGCAGGGTGGGAGGAGGTGCAGCCCAGGTAGCTGTGGGAGTCCGTGGGTTTGTAGTAGATGTCTGTGATTAGTTGGTCGCTGGAGATACCTAGATCTCCGCTAATGTCATCTACTGTATCTGTTGCACCCGATATGATCTCTTTTACATCTGGGAGAAGGGATGCCAACTTGCAGATCAATTCAGAGAACATCTGTGGGACACCAGCAAAAACCAACCCCACCGCCTTGTGTCTGAACACCTCAACTCCCTCTCCCACTCCACCCATGGCATGCAGGTCCTGGGCCTCCTCCATCTCCAAATCCTAACCACTCAACGCCAGGAGGAAGAATGCCTCGCCTTCCACCTTGGGACCCTGCAACCACAAGGGATTGTTGTGGATTTTACCAATTTCCTCATTTCCCCTCCCCCACCTTATCCCCATCCCAAGCCTCCAAATCGGCACCACCCTCTTGACTTGTCCATCATCTTTCCCATCTATCTGCTCCACCCTCCATTCTAACATATCACCTTCCCACCCACCTTCAGCTACCTATTGGCATTGTTAGCTACCTCCTCTCAGCCCCCCTGGCTGATAAGCCTCATTCCTAATGAAGAGATTGTGCCTGAAACATCGATTTCTCCTGCTCTTCGGCTGTTGCCTGACCTGCAGCACCACACTCTTAACTGTGATTTCCAACACCTGCAGACATCACTTTCTCATAGTAGGTTATGGCACATGGTAGGAGCCTACAGTCTTGGAGGTAATGTATTAGAATAGATTGAAAATTGGGTAAGAGACAGAAGGCAGAGTCAGAATTATTGGGTCTTTAGTCAGGTTACAAAATCCTAACCAATGAAGTGCCACAGGATCAGTCTTAGGGCCTATGTTATTTACTACATATATTAATGTCTTGGCCAAGGGGCAGAGTAAAATGTCTCCAACTGTGCTAATGGTACAAAAATAGGCCTAGGACATGTGGTGTGACCACAGAGTCAGAGATGTGCAGCATGGAAACAGAGCCTTCGGCCCAACCTGTCCATGTCGACCAGACATCCCAACCCAATCTAGTCCCATCTGCCAGCACCCGGCCCATATCCCTCCAAATACGCCCATCCAAGTGCCTCTTAAATGTTGCAGTTGTACCAGACTCCACCACTTCCTCTGGCAGTTCATACCACACACGTACCACCCTCTGTGTGAAAAAGTTGCCACGTAGGTCTCTTTTATATCTTTCCCCTCTCACCCTAAACCTATGCCCTCTAGTTCTGGACTCCCGGCCACAGGGAAAAGACTTTGCCTATTTATCCTATCCATGCCCTTCAGAATTCGGTAAACCTCTATAAGGTCACCCCTCAGCCTCCGCGCTCCAGGGAAAACAGCCCCAGCCTTGTTCAGCCTCTCCCAATAGTTCAAATCCTCCAACCCTGGCAACATCCTTGTAAATCTTTTCTGAACCCTTTCAAGTTTCACAACATCTTTCTGATAGGAAGGAGACCAGAATTGCACGCAATATTCCAACAGTGGCCTAACCAACATCCTGTACAGCTACAACATGACCTCCCAACTCCTATACTCAATGCTCTGACCAATAAAGGAAAGCATACTAAATGCATTCTTCACTATCCTATCTACCTGCGACTCTACTTTCAAGGAGCTATGAACCTGCACTCCAAGGTCTCTTTGTTCAGCAACACTCCCAAGGACCTTACCATTAAGTGTATAAGTTCTGCTAAGATTTGCTTTCCCAAAATGAAGCACCTCACATTTATTTAAATTATACACTATCTGCCACTTCTCAGCCCATTGGCCCATCTGGTCAAGATCCTGTTGTAATCAGGTAATCCTCTTTGTTGTCCACTACACCTCCAATTTTGGTGTTCTCTGCAAACTTACTAACTGTACCTCCTATGCTTTCATCCAAAACATTTATGTAAATGACAAAAAGTAGAGGACCCAGCACTGATCCTTGTGGCACTCCTTGTTCACAGGCCTCCAATCTGAAAAACAGCCCTCCACCACCGCCCTCTGTCTTCTACCTTTGAGCCAGGTCTGTATCCAAATGGCTAGTTCTCCCTGTATTCCATGAGATCTAACCTTGCTAATTAGCCTCCCATGAACCTTGTTGAATGCCTTACTGAAGTCCATATAGATCACATCTACCGCCCTGGCCTCATCAATCCTCTTGGTTACATCCTCAAAAAACTCAATCGAGTTTGTGAGACATGAATTCCCATGCACAAAGCCATGTTGACTATCCCTACTCAGTCCTTGCCTTTCCAAATACATGTACATCCTGTTCCTCAGGATTCCCTCCAACAACCTGCCCACCACCGACGTCAGGCTCACTGGTCTATAGTTCCCTGGCTTGTCCTTACCAGCCTTCTTAAACAGTGGCACCACGTTAGCCAACCTCCAGTCTTCCAGCACCTCACCTGTGACTATCGATGATACAAATATCTCAGCAAGAGGAAATAACCTTTCTGCATCTCTCCTGTTAAGTCTACTAAGAATCTTATATATTTCAGTATGATTAATCCTCATTTTTCTATATTCCAACGTGTACAGTCCCAATTTACTCCACTGTGCTATAATCCCTCCATATCTCTTATTGGCCTAACGATTCATTTCTGGGTTGCTTCCAATGTTAGTATATCTTTCCTTCGCTAAGGGACCTAAAACTGTTCACAGAATTCCAGTTGTGGTGTGACTTGTATCTTGTATTACTTTAGAAACACCATTGTACTTTTGTACTCATTTTCTTTGTAATAATTGCCAATATGCCGACTGCCTTCCCTCTAACCCATTGAACTTGGATGCTAGCTTTTTTGTGATGCATGAGGACTCCCAACTTTCTTTGTCCTGCAATTTTCTGCAGTATTTCTTCAATTAAATAATATTCAACTCTTCAATTCTTGTCAAAGTGCATAACCTCACTTTCCCATATTTTATTCCATCTATCAAGTTTTTTGGCCACTTGTTTATCCTATCTATATTCCTCTGCAGACTATCATCCACACTATCTGCTTTCCCAGCTATTTCCATGTCACCTGCAAAGTTGGCTGTAGTACATTCACTTTCCTCATCCAAGGTCATTAAAATATATGAAAAATAATTGTGGCCCAAGCACTGATCCCCATGGCACACTACTAGTTTCAGATTGCTATCCTGCAAGTGACCCCGAACCTCACACCCCCCACCACCCCATTTCAGTCTTTTAGTTAGTCAATTCTCTGTCCATGCTCACAAACAGCGTCCATCACCACAGGTTCTTATTAAGTAGCATAGTGTCTGGTATCTTATGCCTTCTGAAAACCCAAAAAAGATTAGGCCCACTGATTTCCCTGTGTCCTCAAAGAATTCAAGTAAATTTGTCAGGCATGAGTTCCCCTTCAGGAAGCCATGCTGGCTCTGCTAATCATATTATGCATTTCTAGATCCTATGCTATTACATTCTTTATAAGAGACTCCAACATTTTCCCAATAAGAGACACTAAGCTGTAGCTACCTGTTTTTACCTGAATCTCCCTCCCTTTTATAATTCAGTATGTTACATTTGCAGTTTTCCAATCCTTTAGAACTTTTCCAGAATCTAAGGATCCTCTGTAGCTACTTCCTCTAATATCCTAGGATGCATGTTATCAGGTCTAGAGAACCTAATGGCCATTCGCCATAAGTTTCTCTAGCACTTTCCCTTCAGTGATATTTCCTGTATTTATTTCCTCTCTTCTTTGTTCCACATAAATATTTACTAATTTTGAAATGCTGTCAGTTTAGTCTAATGTAAAGACGCCAAAATATTTATTCAACTCCTCTGCTATTTCCTGATTCACCATTTTTTTTTCTATAGCCTCATTCTTCTGAGGGGCTTGTGTCTAGTTTTGCTTCTCTATTCCTTTTTATAAATGGGGCTCTCTGACTTCTAAACATCTGAGTTAGGAATGCCTGTACTTACAAATGTAATCCACACAAAAATGTAACTTTAAATATTGATGTATGAGTATTTCCAAATATTTGGGAATGGCTATCTTACATTGTCTTGCATTGTATGCCTACTTGCATATAAATCAATTTCTGAATGGTCTCAAGGATAGAATCTGTTTGCAATCCAGGGACTGCCTGTATTTGAAGAAGCTTTATTGTCCGTCGAGATACTACTTTCAAGTTTACTCTCAATTTATTTTCTCACTTTAAAAACTTTTTTTGGTTGTCTTTTGTGATTTTTTTTTTAACTTGCCCAATTCTCTGGCTTACAACTTTGGCACATTCTATGTTTTTTGTTTACATTTGATTTTATCCCTAATTTCCCTAGTTAATCAATATTGGCTTCTCCCCTTCCGAGAATCATTCTTTCTCACTGCAATATGTCTTTGCTGTGGGCCTTAAAACTATTTTCTTAAACATCTGCTATTATCTTTGCTGCTGAATTTCTTTCCCAGTCCACTCCAGCCAGCTGTGTACTCATTCCTTTGTAATTACCCTTTTTAAGCTTAGTACACCACACCAAGTTCCGACCTCTCAAGCTGAATGCTAATTTCTACCGTGTTATGGTGATGCTTTCTGGGGGGATTTTTTACATTGAGATAATTTATTAAACCTGCCTTATTACACATCACCTGGTCCCTGTTGGATTCAGCACATATTGTTCTAGATAACTGTCCAGAATACACTCAATGAATTCTTCCTCATATCATTTACTATTAACTTCAGACATTACCATCCCAGTTTAGATTTGGCTGCCTTCTGTCTGGCCGTCCGTTATCTTGGAAGTTGTTCAAAACTCAGCCACCAAATCCCATTCAGCCATCATTGCTGTACTCAATGATTAACATTTAGTTCTCAGTCACGCAATACCCAAATATTAAAAATAGTCTTGTTTTAAAGTCCCTCATGGCCTCATGCCTCCTTACCTCAGAAATATGCTCCACTCTCCTTAATTCCTGTACATCCATTCTGGCCTTTTGATTATCCTGGATTTTAATTGCTTCACTATTGGCAGCCGTTACTTCAGCTCCCGAGGCTTATAATTCTGTATTTACTTTCTTGTACCTCTCTTTCCTTCTTTACACTCCTCAAAGCTTATCTTTTTATTGACAAAGTTTTTTAAATTAAATATTCTAATTTCTTCTTGTATACCTCAATATCAAACTATATTTAATAATTCATTTTCTTGGCTTGGTACATTTGATGGTTATACAGGGACTACAGAAATAAGTTGTTGCTGTGTAACCCCTCTCTCATTATGAAGCTTCTTTCTCCATGTTCCTGTTCTGACAATACAATGACTTTAAGAGGTGTATTTTGTCCCTTTTTTTAAATGAAGAAAAGTTGAAACCAATATCGAGTGGTCTGCTGAAAGACAACAAAGTAAACCGTTTGTGAAGCCTTGGGTTTTTTTTTAAAATCTGGAACATTAGAAGCAGCCTGAACAGGTGGGTTCAAATTCCCACAGAACCAGGATTCTTAGTTTTAGCTTTCTGCCATTGCTAGATCTTGAAGCTGAATGTGGTAGCTTTTATTTCTCTCACTTACAGATAAAAGCTGCAAGAATTACATGTGAGACAAACTATTTTACTGAATTTGCCTTTGACAAAGGTGTGATTATTGAATATTACTATATTGGAATAGTTAATTAGTAGTAAATATATTATTTTGTTAAGCATTTCAATGCAGTTGAGCAAATTCTTTTATTTTGCCTTTTTTTTATCAGTAGTATGAAAATAAAGTGTTCCTGTATCTGCGTGAGTTTCTTCCAGGTGCTCCAGTTTCCCCTCTCAGTCCAAATATATGCAGGTTAGGTGGATTGGCCATGCTAAATTTCCTCATAGTGTCCAGGATTGTGTAGGCTATGTAGATTAGCTATGGGAAATGCAGGGTTACAGGGATAGGGTTGGGGGGTGAGTCTGGGTGAGATGCTCTTTGGAGGGTGTGCAGATTCAATGGGCTGAAGGCCTGCTTCCACACTGTAGGGATTCTGATTCCAGTCAATTAATTTGACCAGTGGATTGCACCTGGAACCCAAACCCTTACACTTGCCTTTTAAATTAAGAAAAAGTTAGGGTCCAGGCTATCTTTTTAATATATTTTGAGGGGCTTTGGTCTGATCCATAACACTGAAATGTTTCTTCTAACAATTTTGGCAACTGTATTCCTTTCCTATCTATGTTACTGTAACTCTTCTAACTTTGTTAAAGTAATGCTCTCTCTATTACTCTACGATTTCTACATTGCCGTAGGAACCGTAACCCTATCGTCACAGCTGAGGTATTCTCAGGAACTCTGTATATACCTCTTGCATACCATTCTGTAACAAACACATTCTGATAATTAATCCAGGCACATTCAGGACTAGAGTTCATTTTGATAAACTCATTTTGAGTTTTTGCACCTGGACTTGAGCTTTACACAATGGGAATATGTATTAGCAGTAATTGTGCAAAAGGCACAATCTAAATTAAATTTATTACAATGTTTTGTGTGTGATACATTCCCCTCCCAACCCCATGCCTTGCCAATATATATGTTTGCCCGTCAGTTTTCCATTTATAAACCAAAAAACTGCAGCTTTGCAAGAATCCTTTTCTGCTGTTCTTGAGCACAACCTGCGGTCTGATTAAATGCAATTAGGATACTGAAGCAGTTTTAATAGCAGCTACACCCATTGCAGAAGACAACTGCATGACATGACAGGATTGATCAATGGCAATCAATGAAGCAGTGTTTAAAAGAGCTAAATTAGATCCCAGGATTATCAAGGAAATTTCCAGACTGAATTGGTTTTCATATCTCTTTACCTAACTACCGACAGAAAGACATGACCATCTCTAATACATTGTCTGTACACTGTTCACCCCTAAATAAGAAGGTGCAATGTTCAAACCGGACAAGCATCAAGGAATGGAGGCAGAATCACTAGGTGCGCTGTCAGTCGAGGACACGAGATCCAGACATTCTCCAGAGAGAGAAGACGAGAGAACATGGCAATTCCAAGGAATCAGAAAGACCAAATTTAAAGCAAAATACTGTGATTGCTGGAGATCAGAAATAAAAACAATGTTGAATAAACTCAGCAGGTCGAGCAGCATTTATGGAAACAGAAAAGCAGTAATCGTTTTGAGTTCAATTAGACTTTTTTTCAAAACCGATTTCTCATCACTACATTTTTATCATGGTCAGGAGCACCAGACAGCTTCTAGAAGAAAGACACAAAAACTGCAGATGACACTGGAAAGAGCAAAGATACTGCCAGCATTCTAAGAAAGTGAAGACAGGAGCTTGAGACAGTTTTTTGGTTTCGGAGACAGGAGATCCACAGTCCTTAGGGAAGAAGGTAGATGCACCAGACTTTTTAGTCTGGAATGCAATACTGCCATAATCTAATCTGTTGACTTTGTTGCTCTTTCAAACTATATCCACAAGCCATACTCTACATTCCTTCTGCACCTTCCTTGTATTTTGCCCCACTCTCTTTATCATTAACTTTATTCCCCATTACAGAACATTTAATGGCCAAATTATACCATAATCTGCCAAAATGGACCAAACATGATATTGAAAATTACCACATGTAACAAGTCATGCATATATTGTGAAATAACACAACAAGAACTGTAAAGTCACTCACATAATAAAGGCTGTAATCATATTTAAAGACTATAATGTACCTGCAAAACAATGGTTGTAATATGCCACCAATGATATATTGAAAAGTAACAGATTGCAGTGTACACTACCTACCATCACACAACCATTGAAACATTTGTCAAAGGCAATTTGAAAGTAAATGATAACTTTAAATGTAAATCAGGTTGAAATAGATTCAAATGAAAGAATGCCCCACTGATTTGGTCAACTGGAATCTGAACAGTCAGTGAGTGGTACATACAAGTAGTTAACTGGAGAATCCAAACAGTTTGGTTTTAATTAGAGCTGGGAGTTCAGTATTTCAGACTATTTGCTACATTAGACAATGTGTTGGAATTTAGTTTGAGCACCTAGCAGTGTAAATCTTTTCATAACCAATTTCATGTTAGATGTCTGGCAGATCAACAGTGAATTGAAGACTGTTTGACATATTTACATATGGAGGAAACTCTCGTTCTACAAAGGTTCTTCAGCTGGATTTTGCGTTGTTGCCCTATTGGATGGTGAGTTCTATGCTTCTTGGAGTTTTCTGCAACTACTTAAGTCTCCACTGGAGTGTTCAAGACAGCAAAACTGATTGGACACCTAAAGCTGCTCTATTTATACTGAATTGGCTCCGCTGTCTGTGGTGTCTGGCATGTTTGTACTCATCAGGATCCCAACTTTGCCAAATGAACCCACACTCTATGGCATAAGCTAATAACCACAGGAATGGCATGTCTGTCTCTGCATTTGGAATTGGAGTATACTTTTTTTGTAAATCACAGTAACATGTAGGGCAAGCTGAAGATGTCCAATGGGCCTGACTTTCTGTACCACCTTTACTTGAAATACATGACTGAAAGCTGGTTTCTGTGACTTGTACTTAATTACAACAAAAAAGATTGCAACAATGTTTTAACCTTACATTCTATATGAGAGAAATCACAACCTTGGAATGATCCTTGGTACTGCAGAAAAGTATTGCAGATGATTAAAGAAATAGTAGCACATTTGGCAATTCGTCATCTAATCAAGCAGTCAGCATGGCTTCATGAAAGGGAAATCATGGATGCCTAATTTAGTGGGTTTTTTCAAGATCAGTAGATGTGTTGTGCTCAGACTTCCAGAAATGTTTTGACAAGGTATCTTACAAAGATTAAGTTATAAGAGGATCTTGGAGATAGTAGTATATTGGCACAGGGAGAACACTGGATAATGGGAGTGATTTGAGCCACGAGGAGAGGCTGAATAGGCTGCGACTATTTTCCTTGGAGTGTTGGAGACTGAGGAGGGACCTTGGAAAGGTTTATAACACCGTGAGGGGAAGGATAGGATATCTGGTTAGAATGGACAAGTTGGACTAAAGGGTCTATTTCCATGCTATACAAATCTATGACTCTGTGGCAGGCAACGGTGAGTAGGGATAAGATGTTCTTTTCAGGTCTCTAACTAGTTGGGCTCCACAAGTTTCAGTACTGGTACCACAACAATGTACGTCTGTTTGCAATAGATCATTTTGACTTGGAAAAAGAAAGCAGATGTACCATTGCCAATAGACAGCACAAAAATAGGTAGAAAGGCAGGTTGCAAAAGGGATACAACATTTGCAGACATATCTTGATAGTGGACATAAATCAAATGGAGTATAATGTGAAAAGTTCTGAAGTTGTTCATGTTGAAAGGGAAAACAGAATATTCATTAAATGGGGGGAAAAGCTGCAGAAAGCTACAACACAAAGGGACTTGAGGATATCTGTGCATGAAATAAAAAAACAGCAAACAGGTGCAACAGGTAATCTGGAAGGTAAATGGAATGTTGATTCTTACTTCAAGAAGGTTGGAGTATAAGGGTAGGGAAGTCCTACTGCAACTGTATAAGGTGCTGGTGTGACCATATCTGGAGTACTGTGAGCATAGAGTGATAGAGGTGTACAACATGTGGGCGGCACGGTGGCACAGTGGTTAGCACTGTTGCCTCACAGCGCCAGAGACCCGGTTTCAATTCCCGCCTCAGGCAATTAACTGTGCACATCGTCCCCGTGGCTGTGTGGGTTTCCTCCGGGTGATCCGGTTTCCTTCCACAGTCCAAAAATGTGCAGGTTAGGTGAATTGGCCATGCTAAATTGCCCGTAATGTTAGGTGAAGGAGTAAATGTAGGGGAATGGGTCTGGGTGGGTTGCACTTCGGCAGGTCGGTGTGGACTTGTTGGGCCGAAGGGCCTGTTTCCACACTGAAAGTAATCTAATTCCAACATGGAAATAGACCCTTTCATGTGCCTTTTCAATGTTGACATTGTACCAGACTCCACCACTTTTTCTGGCAGCTCATTCCATACACGCACCATCCTCTGCGTGGGAAACGTTGCCCTGTCGGTCCCTTTTATATCTTTGCCCTCTCACCCTAAACATAAACCCTCTAGTTCTGGACTCCCCCACCCCAGTGAAAATACTTTGCCAATTTATCCTATCCATGCCCGTCATGATTTTATAAACCTTGATGAGGTCATCCCTCAGCTTTTGACGTTCTAGGGAAAACAGCTTATTCAGCCTCTCCCTAAAGCTCAAATCCTCCAACCCTGGCAACATCCCTAAATCTTTTCTGAACCCTTTCACAACATGCTTCCAATAGGATGGACACCAGAATTGCACACAATATTCCAAAAGTGGCCTAACCAACGTCCTGTACAGCTCCAATGTGACTTCCCAACTCCTATATTCAATGCTCTGACCAATAAAGGAAAATGTACTAAACGCCTTCTTCACTATCCTATCTACCTGCGATTCTACTTTGAAGGGACTATGAACCTGCGCTCCAAGGTCTCTTTGTTTAGCAACACTCCTCAGGACCTTATCATTAAGTGTATAAGTCCTGCTAAGATTTGCTTTTCCAAAATGCAGCACCTTACATTTATCTAAATTAAACTCCATCTGCCAATCCTTAGCCCATTGGCCACCTGATCAAGGTCCCATTGTAATCTGAGGTAACCTCCTTTGCTGTCCACTACACCTCCAATTTTGGAATCATCTGCAAACTTACTAACGATACCTCCTATGTTCATCTCCAAATCATTTATAGTAAGGACAAAAAGTAGTGGACCCAGCACCGATCCTTGTGGCACTCCACTGGTCACAGGCCTCCACTCTGAAAAACAACTCTCCCACCACCACCCTCTGTCTTCTATCTTAGAGCCAATTTTGTATCCAAATGGTTAGTTCTCCCTGTATTCTATTAGATCTCACCTTGTTAACCAGGCTCCCTTGGGCATCTTACTGAAGTCCATATAGATTAAGTCCACTGCTCTGCTCTCATCAATCCTCTTTGTTACTTCTTAAAAAAACTCAATCAAGTTAATTAAACATGATTTCCACTCACAAAGCCATGTTGTCGATCCCTAATCAATCCTTGCTTTTCCAAAAACGTGTAAATCCTGTCTCTCAGGATTCCCTCCAACAATGTGCCCACCACTGACATCAGGCTCACCGGTCTATCGTTCCCTGGCTTGTCCTTACCACATTTCATAAATAGTGGCACCACATTAGCCAACCTCCAGTCTTCTAGTACCTCACCTGTGACCATCAATGATATAAATATCTCAGCAAAGGGCCCTGCAATAACTTCTCTAGCTTCCTACAGAGTTCTGATCAGGTCCTGAAGATTTATCCACCTTTATGCATTTCAAGACATCCAACACTTCCTCTGTAATATGGACATTTTTCAAGATGTCACTGTCTATTTCCCCACATTCTATGTCTTCCATGTCCTTTTCCACAGTAAATACTGATGCAAAATACTTATTTAGTATCTCCCCCATCTCCTGTGGCTCCACACAAAGGCTGCCTTGCTGATCTTTGAACGGGGAGAAAGTGAGGTCTGCAGACGCTGGAGATCAAAGCTGAAACTTTATTGCTGGAACAGCACAGCAGGTCAGGCAGCATCTAGGGAACAGAAGATTCGACGTTTCGGGCACATGCCCTTCTTCAGGAATGAGCAGAGAGTGTTCAGCAGGAGAAGATAAAAGGTAGGGAGGAGGGACTTGGAGGAGGGGCGTTGGAAATGTGATAGGTGGAAAGAGGTCAAGGTGAAGGTGATAGGTCGGAGTAGGGTGGAGGCGGAGAGGTCAAGAAGAAGACTGCAGGTCAGGAAGGCGGTGCCGGGCTGGAGGGATTCGGCTGAGACAAGGTGGGGGGAGGGGGGATGAAGAAACTGGTGAAGTCCAAGTTCATCCCCTGTGGTTGGAGGGTTCCCAGTCGGAAGATAAGACGCTCCTCCTCCGACCGTCGCGTTGTTGTGGTTTGGCGGTGGATGAGTCCAATGACCTGCATATCCTCGGTGGAGTGGGAGGGGGAGTTGAAATGCTGTGCTACAGGGTGATTGGGTTGGTTCGTCCGGGTGGCCCAGAGGTGCTCTATGAATCGCTCCGCAAGTAGGCGGCCTGTCTCCCCAATATAGAGGAGGCCACACCGGCTGCAGCGGATGCAGTAGATAATGTGGGTGGAGGTGCAGGTGAATCTGTGGCGGATATGGAAGTTTCCTTTGGGGCCTTGGAGAGAAGTGAGGGGGGAGGTGTGGGCGCAAGTGTTGCACCTCCTGCGGTTGCAAGGGAAGGTGCCGGGAGTGGAGGTTGGGTTGGTGGGGGGTATGGATCTGACAAGGGAGTCGCGGAGGGAGTGGTCTCTACGGAAAGCTGATAGAGGAGGGGAGGGAAATATATCCTTGGTGGTGGGGTCCGTTTGGAGGTGGCGGAAGTGACGGCGGATGATGCGCTGTACATGGAGATTGGTGGGGTGGTAGGTGAGGACCAGTGGGGTTCTGTCCTGGTGGCGGTTGGAGGGGCGGGGCTCAAGGGCGGAGGAGCGGGAAGTGGAGGAGATGCGGTGGAGGGCATCGTCGATCACGTCGGGGGGGAAAATTGATCTTTGAACGGCACTATTCGCGCCTGAGTTACCCTTTTGTCCTTAATGTATTTGTAAAATCCCTTTCAATTCTCCTAAACCCTATTTGCCAAAGCTATCTCTTATCCTCTTTTTGCCCTCCTGATTTCCCTATTAAGTATACTCCTACTGTCATGTTGATTCCTTTATTTAAAATATTTTATTTGGAGGCAATTCAAAGAAGGCTCACTATGATGAGGCCTGGAATGGAAGAATTGTCATATGAACAAGGGCTAAACAGATTGGGACTTTGTGGAGTTTTGAAGAATGAGAGGTGATCTCATTGAAACATGTAGGATTCTTAAGGGGCTCAACAAGGTAAATATTGAGAGGATAGAATTCGAGTCATAGAGATTTTCAGCACTGAAACAGACCCTTCAGTCCAACTTATCCATGCTGACCAGATATCCTAAATTAATCTAGTTCCATTTGCCAGCAATTGACCCATATCCTTCTAAATTCTTCCTATTCATATACCCATCCAGATCTTCCACCACCACCTCTGGCAGCTCAATCCATACATGCACCACCCTTTGCGTGAAAGATTTGCCCCTTCGGTTCTTTTTTAAATCTCTCCCCTCTCACCCTAAACCTATGCCCTTTAGTTCTGGACTCCCCCACCCCAGGGAAAATACCTTGTCTATTTACCCTATCCATGCCCCTCATGATTTTATAAACCTCTAAGGTCACCGCTTCATGGGGGATTCAAGGATCAGACTGCATAATTTCAGAACAAAGGGACATCATTTTAAGACTTGAGATGAGGAAGAACTTCTTCTCTGAGGGTTGTAAGTTTTTGGAACTCCTTGCCACAGAGAGCAATGTGTATATTTAAGGCTGATACATTCTTCATCAATACAGGACTCGAGGGTGAAGGGGAAAAGGCTGAAAAGTGGACAAGAATATTGATTCCTACTGAATGGTGGAACAAACTCAAGGGGTGAAATGGCCTATTCATGTTCTTATTTCTTATGGTCTATGCAATGAATGTGTTGTGCTCTAGGTGGACTGGTTTGCTCAAATAACAAACAGAAATATTGTAAAATTAGTTAATTGTTTGCCTGGTGGTATCACAAGTTAATTCCAAACTAAAATTTGTATTCAGGCAGACTTTCTGGGTGAGATGAAACATTGATGTCATTTTCCTGAATTTTCACAGGGAGGGCAAACATCATCACTATCACCATTGGTACAGTGAAAGCTCAAACTGAGTTTTCTGAGAAGAAAAATCCCACTTGACTGTAGATATTCATTTACCAGGATAGCAAAGCATGAAGGTGATGCAACAGGTGAGGATGAATATTGATTGAAATTTTTTATGGCTGGATATTTTAGCATTTCTCAACTTGCAATATGTTTGTTTCAAAGTTAAATATCAGTTCTCTCATTTTCATTTGCTTATTTAACCTTCCTGACGATCACTGTTGAGACTTTCCTAGAACTGCTTTCCAATTTTTATAGGTCAACTGGATGGAATAAATTGAAGATTCCATTAAGGAGTGGAGAGGTTATAATTGTTACCAGAAACAGGAGGGAACGCATAATTCATAATAGTTTAAAAGGGAAGTGGAAAAATGTTGAGAAAAGAGAAAGAAAATATGTGATGAAAGAGCAGGGACTCGGTCCTATTGATTACAGCATCTGTCAGAGGTATAAGCACAGAAAATAGGTATAGGTTCTCGGTTGTTTAATTTGCAAAATCTGGGAGACTGCAATGTGATTAACCAGTGTTCCAGAAATGAGTGAAACAAAAGTCTTTGTGGTAGAGATGGCTAGAGGTATGGTTAGTCAAGTTCCTCGTTTCTCACTGTTTTTTCATAATCATTATTGAAAAGTGAGTTGCTGTGATGTGAGGTCAGAATTCCAAAGAGAAGTAAGGTGTTTTTCACTTGTATTTTACCTTGTAATATTTTACAGTGCTTAAATTGTAAGCCCTCTCATCTTGAAGTGGTCAGTCTTTGAAATTTCAGCCATGACAACACCAAGTAAAATGAGACATTGATTAATATGGTTGATAAGACAGCACATTATTAGCAAGTAGATTGAATTATAGGGATAGTTTCATGATATGGGTGAAAGAAACAGGTATCACTACTCTAGATCCACTCCAATTTGCCTATCGGACCAACAGATCCATGTTAGATGCCGTATCACCTACCCTTCACTCCTCTGTAGGACATCTTGACACAAGAACAGCTACGTAAGAATCCTGCTCATTGACTCAGTTAAGCCTTCAACACTCTTATCTCCCCTAGACTGATTATGAAACTTTGTGATCTCTGACTAAGCCCCACTCTCTGCAACCGGATCCTCAGATTCCTGACCCACAGGCCACAATCAATGAAGATTGGGGACAATATTTCATCTTCACTAACACTCAACACTGGAGCCCCCAGGGGTGCGTACTCCACCCCCTACTGTACTCACTGTTTACCCATGACTGCATTGCCAAATACCAGACTAATGCCATTTACAAGTTCGCTGATGACACAACCATAGTTGGTCAAATCTCAGATGACAACAAAACAGACTACAGACTGGAGGTGGAAAACCTGGATAAATGGTGCACTGAAAACAACCTAGCTCTTAATGCCGGCAAAACCAAAGAACTCATTATTGACTTTCGGCAGGATGATACTCATGCCCCCATACACATTAACAGCGCAGAGGTGGAATGAGTGGAGAGTGTCAAGCTCCAAGGAGTGGTCATCCACAACAAACTTTCTTGGACTCTTCATGTGTTCGCACTGATTACAAAAGCCCAACACTGTCTCTTCTTCCTCAGGCAGCTGAGGAAATTTGGCGATGGCGAATACTCTTGCCAACTTTTATAGATGCGCCATCAAGAGCATTCTGTCTGGATGTATCGCTATCTGGTATGGCAACTGTACCATTCAAGATCAGAGACAATTACAGAGAGTGGTGAACTTGGCCCGGACAATCACAAAGGCCACCCTCCCATCTGTAGAATCCTTCTACCAGGCCCATTGTCAAGGAAAGGCCGCCAGCATTCTCGAAGATCCTTCCCACTTTGGCAATGTTTTTCTACAACCTCTACCACTGGGGAGAAGGTACAGAAGCCTGAACACATGCACCAACCGGTTTCGAAACAGTTTCTACCCTACTGTTGTTAGAATACTGAATGGATTCTCAAACTCTTAACATTCGCCTGTACCTGTGTTTTTATTTTTGCGTATTTACTTATCTATGCTACTTATCTATGTGAACTGCCTGTATTGCTTGCAAGACTAAGCTTTTCACTGAACCTTGGTACACATCATAATAAATCAATTCAATTCAGATTATCCAGATACCTTTCAGCTGATCATCCACCATCCAATTGTCCTCACATTTTAAACAGTCTGCTGTTTAGTGATTGAAGGAAGCTCATTGATTAGTACTTTGATACACCGAACTCAACAAATGGATTGGATTTCAGCAACAAAGTTTTAAAATGGATGCTTGTTGGATAGAAATTTAATGGACAAAGAATTAAAGGTGTGAGTTTAGCTTTTAAAATGTACTGAGATTGATTGATTGGACATTTAACAAATGGGAGTTTCATTGCTGAATAGTTACTAAGGTATTTAAAGAATGGAGGTTTAATGTCAATGGTTCAATGAATGGAGTGTTATTGGTCAATGTTTGATCATTAGTGTCCAGTGAATTGAGACTTAATGATTGACCCTTATGAATGGGAAATGAATTGAGAACATTAAATGGGAATTGCAATGCTTGGAGGCTTATTGCAGGAATGTGTGGTGCTTTCTGTCAACGTGGATAACCTCACATTTTGTAAGATTATAATCAATGTACATGCGATCTTTGCAGCCATTTCCTTTAAGACACTACAGTTTTTTAGTTTGATTTTCTGACTTTTCTTCCTGGTGAAAGTGATTGTTTTGTTTTGTGTTCCTTTCTGCTTTATTTCTCGATGCCTTTTTTTCCTCACAAATGTTCTCACTCGTTCCTATTTGTAAGTAAAACTTTGCAAGGTTTGACTCAGTGAGTTTACCTTTAGCATACCTAATTTAATTCACTTATTTTTCTAGGGGTTTGGTATGAAAAACACTGTGTGTCTGTTAACCAGCTGAATTTAAATTTCTCTGCTGCCATAGTGGGATTTGAACTCCTCTCCGGATTATTTGTCTAGGCCTCTGCATTATTAGACCAGTAACATTAACACTATGCTACTTAACCACATATCACTGGAGGTGTGATAGCTAAATTATTCTTGATGGAAGCTTACTGGATAGAGATTTATTTAATGGAAGAGTAATGGGCAAACATCTATCAGACAGTGATTGAATAAGTGGAAGACAAATATTTAATGGATATAGATTTAATAGCAGTAGTTTAAAGAATAGAGGCTTGATTGTTGGTTGTTTAATAGGCAAAGGTGTAACGGATAGAGCCTTAATGGCTGATTGCCTGCCCCTTTTCTGTGGAGAAGCACGCAGTTTCTACCAACACCCTCAAGGTTTTCACGGAAAGGTGGGCACTACAGGTTGTAGAGTGTTCTATTTCACCCTCCGAATCTATTTTGATATGATCCCTGCCTCCCCTTTTGTCGATCACTTACACATTGCCCTGTGAGGAGAAGGGCACTGCTTGTCTCTGACCACTCGGATGTTTCCTCTCTTCCTGCTGGTGGAATACAAATAAAGATTTCTGCACTTGTTGTTCTTCACTGTGTCCTACTCCTGGGCATACATGACATGGGTGCTGGGGAATAAATAAGCACTACTGCTGTTGGCAGTAGTGTGGGGGTTTACAGAAAACAAAAACCCATAAAATATGTATAGACTAGCATCTCAAGGTTGAGGATCAGTGGTGCTGGAAGAACACAGCAATTCAGGCAGCATCCGACGAGCAGCAAAATCGTTTCAGGCAAAAGCCCTTCATCAGGAATAAAGGCAGAGAGCCTGAAGCTTGGAGAGATAAGCTAGAGGAGGGTGGGGATGGGGAGAAAGTAGCATAGAGTACAATAGGTGAGTGGGGGAGGAGATGAAGGTGCTAGGTCAGGGAGGAGAGGGTGGAGTGGATAGGTGGAAAAGGAGCTAGGCAGGTCGGACAAGTCAAGGGGACAGTGCGGAGCTGGAAGTTTGAAACTAGAATGAGGTGGGGGAAGGGGAAATGAGGAAGCTGTTGAAGTCCACATTGATGCCCTGGGGTTGAAGTGTTCCGAGGCGGAAGATGAGGCGTTCTTCCTCCAGGTGTCGTTGGTGAGGGAGTGGCCCTCCATGTCCTCGGCAGAGTGGGAGGAGGAGTTGAAATGTTGGACCACGGGGCGGTTTGGTTGATTGGTGCGGGTGTCTCGGAGATGTTCCCTAAAGCGTTGTGCTAGGAGGCGCCCAGTCTCCCCAATGTAGAGGAGACCGCATCGGGAGCAATGGATACAATAAATGATATTAGTGGATGTGCAGGTAACACTTTGATGGATGTGGAAGGCTCCTTTAGGGCCTTGGATAGAGGTGAGGGAGGAGGTGTGGGCACAGGTTTTACAGTTCCTGCGGTGGCAGGGGAAAGTGAAAGGATGGGAGGGTGGGTCGTAGGGGGGCGTGGACCTGACCAGGTAGTCACGGAGGAAACGGTCTTTGCGGAAGGCAGAAAGGGGTGGGGAGGGAAATATATCCCTGGTGTTAGGGTCTTTTTTGAGGTGGTGGAAATGTCGGCAGATGATTTGGTTTATGCGGAGGTTTGTAGGGTGAAAGGTGAGCACCAGGGGTGTTCTGTCCTTGTTACGGTTGGAGGGGTGGGGTCTGAGGGCGGAGGTGCGGGATGTGGACGAGATGCGTTGGAGGGCATCTTTAACCACATGGGAAGGGAAATTGCGGTCTCTAAAGAAGGAGGCCATCTGTTGTGTTCTATGGTGGAACTGGTCCTCCTGGGAGCAGATACGGCGGAGGCGGAGGAATTGGGAATACGGGATGGCATTTTTGCAAGAGATAGGGTGGGAAGAGGTGTAATCCAGGTAGCTGTGGGAGCCAGTGGGTTTGTAAAAAATGTCAGTGTCAAGTCGGTTGTCATTAATGGAGATGGAGAGGTCCAGGAAGGGGAGGGAGGTGTCAGAGATGGTCTAGGTAAATTTAAGGTCAGGATGGAATATGTTGGTGAAGATGATGAATTGCTCAACCACCTCGTGGGAGCACGAGGTGGCGCCAGTGCAGTCATCAATGAAGCGGAGAAAGAGGTGGGGAGTGGTGCCGGTGTAATTATGGAAGATGGACTGTTCCAAGTAGCCAACAAAGAGTCAGGCATAGCTAGGATCCATACGGGTGCCCATGGCTACCCCTTTGGCCTGGAGGAAGTGGGAGGATTCAAAGGAGAAATTGTTAAGGGTGAGGACCAGTTCGGCCAAACAACTGAGAGTGACGGTGGAAGGGTACTGTTGGGGACGTCAGGAGAGGAAGAAACGGAGGGCTTGGAGGCCCTGGTCATGGCGGATGGAGGTGTAGAGGGACTGGATATCCATGGTGAAGATGAGGCGTTGGGGGACAGGGAAACGGAAGTCTTGGAGGAGATGGGCATGGGTGGTGCCTCGAAACTATGTGGGGAGTTCCTGGACTAGGGGGGATAGGACAGTGTCGAGGTAGGTAGAGATGAGTTCAGTGGGGCAGGAGCATGCTGAGACAATGGGTCGGCCAGGGTGGTCAGGCTTGTGGATCTTGGGAAGGAGGTAGAACCGGGCAGTACGGGGTTCCCGGACTATGAGGTTGGAAACTGTGGGTGGGAGATCTCCTGAGGTTCTGAATGGTCTGGCAGATGATGGTTTGGTGATGGGGGATGGGGTCATGGTCGAGGGGGCAGTAGGAAGAGGTGTCCTCGAGTTGGCGTTTGGCTTCAGCGGTGTAGAGGTCAGTGCGCCAGACTACCACTGCGCCCCCTTTATCCGCTGGCTTAATGGTGAGGACTGACTGCGAGCTGGCTGGCCACACAGCCACTGTACTGCCAGGGAAGAGGGTGGATACAGCCTTACTGACAGCTTTTTAATTGCAAATCATGACAATTTAACTGTATGGGGAAGCAGGCAACCTCTATAAAGCCTGCCAAGACCAGGGTGGCAGTAGTATATACTCAGATGGCTGGAAGTGACAATGTGAGCTGTGGATTCTCCAAAGAACAGAAATGTGACATCGTCCAGCAGGAGCACTGAAACAAATCTCACCCAGAAAAAGAGACATAACACCACAGGGAGAAAGACAGGAATACTGGACATCACAAGGGCTCAGTGAAACCCAACCTCCAGTCAGGAACCACGAGATACCCATTGCACCACAGTTCCAGGCAACCAAGAGCAGTGGTGCTCCAAACAAAGAGCAGAGCATGACAGCAGCTCTGTCTGACTCAGAACTTGACCTTTCTAGATTTGTCCTCACTCTCATCACATTGGAGAGAGAAACAGAATTACCATTTTGAGTCTGGTATGATGCTTCTTCGGAATAAAAAATTTGTTTTTTCTGTTAATGACAAAGAGGCAGGAAGAGCATGTGGTGAGTGTGCCCAGAGTGAATGATAAAGGCTAGTAGAAGGGACATCGATCTGTAAAACAGATGTTATCTGTGAAAAGGAGAAAATGTCTCCATCTGTGGTTCTTATGAACTCTGCTGTGAGCAAAGCTAACAAGGCATAGCCAGGGTAAGGTGGAAATGTGAAAAAAAGAGTACAGCGGTCATCCTCTGGAGTTATAGAACTCAATAATAAGTCCTAGAAATTAAAGTGCCCAAGTGGGAAATGAGGTATTTTACCTCCCGCCTGTATTAAGCTTCATTCGAAGTCTGTGACGTGCCAATGACAGAAATGTTAGCAAGGGAACGAGGTGGTTTATTGAAATGGTAAATATCTGGGAGGTCAAGGCCATATCCATGGGTATAGAATCATTAAACCCCTCCAGCATGGAAACAGGCGTAGGGCCAAACGAGTCCACATCAATTCTCCTAAGAGTATCCCACCTGGACTCATCCCCCCACCCCCATCCCCCGCCCCCGCCCGACCCTATCCTTGAAGCCCTGCATTTTCCATGTCTAATCCACCTAGCCTAGCTGCCCACTATACATCTCCCAACCTTTAATTTCACATGATTTTCTTGAAATATTTATGCAGGAAAAACATATGAGGAGATGGGTGAGATCATCATTGATTATGTAAATCCACTCTGGACACTGCTTTTATCTTGCTCTGGAATTCTTGACATTGCTCTTGGCTTCAGTGCCATCCAAATGTTACAGTTCTCCATATTATGAATCAAGGATCTCTGACATGAGGCTTTCTGTAGTCAAAGACTCAGTTGCTTGAAAGATATAAGCCATGGGTGGCAATTGCAATTTCTTAAATCCTTGTTATGTGAAAAGTCTCATCATCTCTCATTTAGGTGTGAGTCATCCAAAAAGTCCTATATCAATAATAATATTGCAGCAGACATTGTCACAGTGAAGGTGAAAATGTATTGGTTATTTGCAATGGTGTAACATGCTCACTAGCACTGAGTTTGGGTTTTGCCAGGGTCACTCAGCTTCTGACCTCATGACAGCCTTGGCTCAAACATGGATTAAAAAAGAACTTAATTCCAGAGGTGAAGTGAAAGTGGTAGCCCTTGACATCAAGGTCACATTAAAGCAAAAGTGGCATCAAGGCATCCTGGCAAAACTAGTAGTAATGAGAAATGGGTGAATTTTCAGCTGGTTGGAGTTATACCTGGCGCATAGGATTAGATTAGATTACGTTATTAGATTAGATTATGTTACAGTGTGGAAACAGGCCCTTCAGCCCAACAAGTCCACACCGACCCGCCGAAGTGCAACTCACCCATACCCCTACATTTACCCCTTACCTAACACTACGGGCAATTTAGCATGGCTAATTCACCTTACCTGCATATCTTTGGACTGTGGGAGGAAACCGGAGCACCCGGAGGAAACCCACGCAGCCACGGGGAGAACGTGCAAACTCCACACAGTCAGTCGCCTGAGGCGGGAATTGAACCTGGGTCTCTGGCGCTGTGAGGCAGCAGTGCTAACCACTGTGCCACCGTGCCACCCACTAATGGTTGTAATTGTTGAAGATCAGTCATCTCAGCTACAGGACAACTTTGCAGGGATTCCTCAGTGTCCCAGGCTCAAATATCATTAGCTGCTTCAACAAAGATCTTCCCTTCATTATAAGGTCAGAAGCGAGAATATTTGTCAATGATTGCACGAAATTCAGCACCATTTGTGACTCTTCAGATACTGAAACAAGATCCACAGAAGAAATTCACTGAAGATCCTTAGCACACTCCAAACCCACAACAGCTTCCATCTAGAAGGACAAAGACAGCAGATACATGGATACACCATCACCTGCAAGTTCCCCTCCAAGTCACACACCATCCTGACTTGGAAGTATATCACTGCTCCTTCACTGCTGCTCAGTCAAGATCCTGAAATTCCCACCCTAAACGCATTATGGGTCTAGCTACAGCATGTGGACTGCAACATTTCAAGATGACAGCTCAACACTACCTTCTCAAGGGTAACTAGGGATGGCAATGAATGCTGGCCAGCCAGAGATGCTCATGTTCCACGAGTGAATAAAATAAAGCTATCTGGGTTACCTATGTTCCCTCAGCAGTTTTTCTTCTCCTTCTCTCCCCTTCTACATTCTAAGTGGTGGCCCTACTTTTACAGTTGGAATGGAAAGAGCCTGCCCTTAGTTTACCTGTTGAGTTGAAAGACTTGATGATTCGTCTCCTTGTACCATTAGGCCTCGAGTCTACACCCACTGAGATCCTTCTGCCTAGAAGCCGATTCACCCTCCTCGGCTTACAATACTGCAAGGTTTGCGATCAGAGTGGCACAGCACCTTTGGAGTATCATAAGAAGTAGCTTCAAGGGTACCTTCTTTGTCACTACTCCTCTCTGTGTGTGCCTACTTGCACCATTCTGCTTTTCTGAGAGGTGGGAGTACGTGGAGAGAAGGCAAGGTCTCTCATGTCCCTTTTACCTCACTGTTGACACTGAGAACCCATGGTAGAAAAAGAGTGTGCAGGTTTGAACATCTATTCTGCACTCACTGAACATCCCATTGGATTTGTCTATCTCAGCGTGGCTGCCCCTCTTTCCATGAAGACAATCTTGTATTCACATGCTGAAGTCATCACAGTAGTGAAGGAATTAGAAAACTCCTCCATCTTTCATTCCAGCCTATCAACTGCCTCTGGCACAGCTGCCTAATGTTCCTGCATATGTATGTGCATTTTGGCTAAGATCATCAAATTATCCTCTTTCTGGGGCTGAGCAGTTATCTGGTTACTTGGCAAACCTCTGTGTGCCAGCAATATTGGCTTTTCTTTTCAACCGCTTACAGAGACATGGAGGCTTGGGCTTACTAGACTATACCCGAGCTGGATCTGGATAGTGTACCCATTAAGATGAACATCTCTTGGTAGAAGCTTCAGGTAAATGCCTTCCCAGTGCATCCTCAGAGGATTTAACTGCATTTCCTTCAAAGCTGCAAATGAAAGATGGGTACAGGCTGTGACCTCTTCTGGATGTTCCTCAGGTGCTGCTAGCGACTACATATGTGAAGAAAGGGAATTAGATGGAAAAGAGGGACTGAAACTTGGACAGAATATGAACGAGCACTGGGGGTAACGGAAGTGAAACTTATCGAAAAGGAGCTTACTGAATTAGTGAGTCGGTGGTGTCAATCATCAGCATGAGTGGACCTGTTTTTCTGCAGCTAGCTCCACTTCTCATAGGGAGTGAGGAGCTGAATGTCTGCTACCCCCTGCCTGTCTTGGTCCTCTTGGCTCAGCGGTGGACCTATTTATCCTGCAATAAGACAAAGAGAGGGTTTCAGAATGATGTAAGTTAACACAAGAGCAGATGGAGAAAATATATGAGCGGGGAGAAGATGAGGTGTCACTGAGTGTGTAATAAGCGCAAAAAGCATGAATAATGAGTAGTTGTACAGAATGAAGTGGGGGAGATCCCTTGAGTGGATGTGATGCATGCAATGTTGAGGATTCTAGTCCACCAGCTTCGATGAGATGTGTGCGCACTGGCAGAATTAGAATGAGTAATGACCCTATTAGTATGAGGTAGCATAGAGTGGAATGGCATCACTTAACCTTATGAACTGTAGATGATCACTGACTTATGTTACTGCTGGCTGTCCCTTTTCATGCTGGAAACAGCACTGATCTGTGGTGCTTTCTCTATCCAGGCTGACTGGTCAAATGGCATGGCCACTTTCTGCAGTCAGCCAAAGAGAGGAATTACATTTCTTTCTATCACCCGGTATAACAATGACTTAAGATCCTTCGTCCGGAAGTGGGGAGTTTTCTTCTGCAATATTTGGTCAGAGTTTGATGGACAGCACAATAGTGTGAGGGGTTGATCCTGGCGAACAGCATTTGAAGTGGTCTGCATCTGGGATTAAATATAACAGCAAACGCTTGCAAGCTGGAAGGTCCCTGAAATGGTGTGACCTTCCACCTCGATTGCCAAAGGTTCACAGAGTAATGCACTTAACATCATTCTGACATAATTAATGAGGTGAAAAATGGAAGATTGCTCATTGTGTTATGGTGAAAATTATATCATGAAATTCACTCACCAGCACTTTTTAACTATAAATAGAAACAATTCAGCTATAATGTGATCAGCTTAAGGGAAATGTTTAATGGGCAAAGATTTAATGGGTGAGGAAGCCTGTATACATCAATGTTTGAAATGTTACATTGGTAAAATGGGAAGGATATACAAATCAAATAGAGTAGCCAAAATGATTAAGTTATTAATTCTACCATTGATGTTTCAATAGGATCAGCACTTACTTAATTTTAGAAAGATGATAAATAATATCCTTGCTATAAACAAATACACTATCACACGACTGCAATAGTTCCTGAAATGTGGCTCAGAGGCACCTGGCATTCTGTAACTGTAGGTAAAGAACAAATATTGTTAATTTTTCTGCTTAAAAATCAGCCCTAAATTTAAGCAATTATGACAATAAAAAGGAAACATATTGAGAAGGTTAACAAATGAACTGGCCTCAGTGTACACCAGTTGACCAATATGGTCATAACTAGTCAGCACATAATTTACATGATGCATGGTGCACTTTTGGACCTTATTAGATAACTAAAGAAATTACCATAGATAACACTCATTAGAGAAATATGATGTCCTTTGCATGATTCAATCTTAAATGTCAGAAATAACACCCCTGCTTCAAAACAAAGGTTGAACAATATTGATGGGAAATTAGAAGTGCAACAGTAGTTATATAGAATGTGTGCACCCAGTAGAGATGGGTACCATCATTGTAAAAAGGCTGCTGTGATCCATCTATGCATGCGCAGTTACATTTGTAACATCACATAGTTTATTGAAAAGAGAAAGATAATGTTAGAAAGAAGTCTTTGGGAAAACTCTCAAACGATTTAAATATATGTGTGGAACATTAAACATAATTTATATATGCAAGGAGCCATGGATCACAAAGAAACAAAGGCATCTCTCTCCATTAAAAAGAGAATTGGTTTGGTATTGCTTGACTGTAACCATTCCACGAGCATATGGCAAGGTGTGGAAATAGGCTTCAATGAACTACCACAGTGGTGTAGGGATTGAATCTATACTGCTGGTTTTATTCTCCACTCCACTGTAGTCATCTCGGACAGCGCAGAGGCTCAGTGGTTAGGATTGCTGCCTCATAGCATCAGAGACCTGGGTTCAATTCCAACCTCGGGCAACAGTCTATGCGGAGTATGCATATTCCCTCCTTGTTTGTTTGGGTTTCCTCTGGTGCTCTGGTTTCCTACCACATTCGAAACATGTGCAGGTTAGGTGGATTGGCCATGCTAATCTGCCAACAGTGTCCAGGAATGGTACAGACTCGGAGGATTAGCCATGGGAAATGTAGGATTGCAGAGATTAGATGGAATGCTGTTCAGAAGGTTGGTGTGGATTCGATGGGCCATATTGCCGGCTTCCATACTAGTGGGACTCTATGATCTAGACAACAGAACTAACTAATTCTACATGCCTAGCCCCCTCACCTATTTAATGAAACTTTAAATTCACATCTACTTTTCCATTTGTTCTTTACAGAAAGGAAGGAAGAAAGATGGTTAGATGATGTAAGTATCGCCAATAAATTGTGGAAATAATACAAAAACATTATTAACATTTTCTGACCATCAAGTGTTAATTCAGTTTTGCACATGTGAGTGCAATGCTCCCTTGGAAAGTGCAATCACAATTATAAAGGGGGACTTTAATTGTCCTAATGTTAGGTTAGCATTGTAATAGCAAAGGGCAAATGATACAGGGACTGTGGAAATAAATATTTTTTGGAGTGTGTTCAGGCAAGTATTTTGGACCTGAATATTTGCAGTCAAACAAGGAAGGAGGCATCTGGTTCTTGAAAACAATATGAGGTAACTGGATCAAGTGTCATTTGCAGAATGTTCAGGCAACAGTGATTATTATATAATATAGTTTAGGTTAAATATGGAAATAAACAAGGAATAAAATATAATTAATGGGGAAAATCAATTTCTGTGTCAGTGAGAATAGATCAAATAGACTTGAGAATTGGCAGCCAGAACAATTACTGAAGAATGAGCTATCTTTAAAGCAGAAAAAGGAAGGGTGCAAATGAAGTGGAGTAAACTTTGTTTTAACTGGCACCTTTATAAATTCTCAAAAAGTATATATCTCAATGATCACTAAATTTAATCTATTATTCTATCCACTTATTATAGTTTTTAAATGTATTTACCTCACTGTAAATAAACCTGTTCCATCAAATGGTTACACAAAGTATCAACAGTTCTATTCAATTTCAAGTTAATTTCTCCCCAACTGGTGTCCAAGTAGTCAGCTGATGGTGCGAGCGAGAAGACTCTCTAGCAATAAGTTTTATTTAAGACAAAGTTGGATTATTACTTCAGTAATTTATGGTGTAAATAAACTATAACAGTTATGTGCATACACCCTACATTACATTTCTATTACATAGTGTTTTGTTTACATTGTTTATGTGGACACTTTGGTTCTCCTGAATATTTTATCAACCAGTACACTCCTGGTTCCCGAGGTGCCAGTTCATAAAAAGTTTGTTGTAAGTTCCTGTGATGTGGAAAGATAAGACAAATAAAACTGGACCAGCCTGGATTAAATAGAAATTAAAATGATACAGATAAAGGATGTATGGTAGGTGCGAGTTTTAAAATACAATTAAGATATAGGTTGATTAGTTCAGAGGCAAAGCAAAAAATGAAACAGAATCCAAAGTCTTTCACTGGAATATCAATACCAAAAGGAAACTAAAACAATGCATACTTTATTAGGGACGAAGAAGATTTGTGCATGGAGACAGAGAGCTTGACAGAAATGCCAGCATTTCCTTTACAAAGTAAGAAGATGAGATCAAAGTCTGAGAAGAAGTAGTAATTAATGTTGAAATGGGCTAAAAATTGATAGACAATATCTGGTGGTCCTTAAAATTGTGAAGTCACCAGGTCTGGGCATGTCCAAGGATACTGAGGGAGGTAAGGCTGTAAACTGATAGCTCTGGCCTTAAATCTCCTTAGATACAGAGATAGTGCCTGTGGAATGGAGACCTGCAAATATTATACTTTGGTTTAAAAAAAAGTCATGAGGTGTGGTTTTCTATACCTTGGTCCATGTAACAAATATCACAATGTTGGATTCTTACTGAGACAGTTATCTTCAAGTTTATTAACAACTAACCAGACCTCTTAGACTTGCAGATAAATTGTGGGTCATATGCTTACTTGGATTACTATTATAATACATACAAGGTTGACTGACTGACTGATTAGCTAGATGGTTGTTTGCCTATCCAACTGACAAACTGGCTGCTTTCTAACAGTATAAAGAGTGAAAGTGGAGACCTTCTATATGAGAGTGTCCCATCATTAGCTGTTTCAGTATCTTTATGAGAGTGTCCCATCATTAGAAATCTGTGTAATAAATCAACATAATGTAAGGATGTGTCCAGTAATTAAAGGTCAGTCAATTTAACCACAATCATGAGAAATTTTGTGGAAAGAATAATCGGAGGCAAAAGTAACAGCCATTTGGAAAATGTGGATTACTTCATAAAAGCCAGCACAAACGTGTTAAGGGCAAATCATGTTCAACTAATGAGATTGAACTTCTTGATAATGGTAATGCAGTGCATGTGATTTGTATGAATTTCCAAAAACAAATTTCAATTGGTCATGCAAGAAGCTTATTAGTAATAGTGAAAATCTTAGCATACAAGGTCAAGGGCAATATGGATAACCAGTTCACTACATGATGAAAAATCAAAACCCAGCCCTTGAGAAAATTTAAGGTTGGCAATTTTTTTCCAAAATTACTTCAGGGTCCAGTAGTGCTTGCTATCTACTTCATCTTTGGTACTTCATGGGGTACTGAATTTTACAGCTGGATGATAGTTTCCAGTCCTCAGTAACATAGCTTCCGGAAAAGGTTCAATTGAGTGAAGTACAAACATCAGCTGGAACTACGTTGGATCAGATGACCTATTTCTGTTTTTCCTTTCCTGTTGAGATGGCTTATTTCTCTGCTGGATCGAAAGCCTGGCACACTTGGCGGACCATGCGGATGATAGCTGGAGGTAGGCAGCAATCAGACTCCTGTTTGTTTGCCACCTCCTTTTTTATCTGGCACAACTGAGACCCACGGTTCCTCTGTGCCATCTTTAAAAATGAAAAAAAACTTCATAAAACTGCCTTGATTATGTTGTCACTGTGTCAATGTGTCCTTTTGCCATGCAACTACCATTGAAAAAATGTGGAATAATGGTGGAATTTCTACTTAGTGGTGTGGCAATGGTGAGAAAGATGAGAAAATATGGAGAATGGAAAAGAAAATCAATCTTGACATCAAGAAAACAATTTATAATATTCCCTTAAGCCTTGAATGCTGACTTCAGAATCTAGCCATTGAATGGCAGCGACCCTATTTCCGTGTATTTACATTCTATTAAACTTCACCTTGCCTGATTTATATACCATCCCAATTCTCCTCTTCACTGAGAAACTAAATGGTACAATTTCCTGGTGTGGATTAGTGCAGGTAGCTGATAGGCAGAACTTGCTAAATGCCCATCCTGCCATCATCCAACTGATTCTTCACAATGTCCCTCTTTGTTCAACGGTCACTGTCATCCTCAACATTTTGTACACAAACCACCAGCCTCACCACATTGCCACAGTTGCTTTCTGTCAAACTCTCTCACCATTTCAGCCCAGACAATGGCAAACACAGCTCTGTGGAACCTGAAAAGTCCTAATTTACTAAACCTAGAGTCTAATGCCAAAATTGGGAGAGCTATCTCTCTGACTACTCAGGAAACAGCCTGACAGTCATACTCATGGAACCATACCATACACATAACATCCACAATCACCATTGCCATCTCTGGGTATGTCCTACATCCCCACTTTGGCTAATGAATTAGCACTCCTCCATTGTTGAAAATCACTTGGATGAAAGGATTTAGAATGTCCTCTAGGTGTGGTACTTCATTATCCACTACCAAGCATAACTCACAAGCACCACTCCTTTCCAAGCTGCTGGACACATCTGCTAGACTGGGTTTAAGTCAGGTGGTGAAGGAACAAACAAGAGTTAAAAATACACTTGATTCATCTTCACTGATCTGCCTGTCATACATGCATCTGTCCACGGCAGTAATAGACAGACTTTGAGCAGATCTAGCAACTCAAGATTAGGTATCCAAGAAGCACTGTGGATCATCAGCACAGGAACTGAACTCAAGCACAATTTGCAGCTTCATGGTCTGGCATATCTCCCACTCTATCAGTACCATCAAGCGAAGGCATCAACCCTGGTTAAATGAAGACTGCAGGAAAGCATGCCAGGAGCAGCACCAGACAAACCTAAAAATGAGGCATCAACCTGGTTAAGCTAAAAAACAGAACTACTTCTATACAAAACAGCAAAATGAGCAAGCAAAAGCAGAGATAAGTGATTCCACAACCAACAGATCAGACCTAAACTGTGCATTCCTGCCACATCTAATCTTGATTGGTGGTGAACAATTAACTCGTAGGAGGAGGAGTCTCCACAGACATTCCCTCTCCTGAACAATCAGGGAACCCGATCATCAGTGAGAAGTTAAATCTAAAGCCTTCACAAAAACCTGCAGCCTTTAGTGCCAAGGGGATGTTCGATCGTGGCCTTCTCCAGACGTCCCCAACATCACAAATACCAGTCTTCAGCTAATTGGATTTGTTTCATGTGATATCAAGAATCAGCTGGAGACATTGAGTACTACAAAGGCTATGGCTCCCGACAATTTTCTAGCAATAGTACTGAAGACTGCAGAACTTGTTGTGTCCAAATTAAGCTGTTCCAGTACGGAAATAACACTGACATCTATCCAACAATGTAGAAAATTGAAACAAAAACAAATTGCTGGAGAAACTTGAAGTCCTGATGAAGTTACTGGACTCAAAATGTTAACTGCTTTCTTCCCACAGATGTTGCCAGACCTGTTGAGTTCCTCAAGCAATTCCTGTTTTTGTTTCAAAACTCCAGCATCCACAGCTCTTACTTTTACTTTAATGTAGAAAACCAATCCAACCAACTACTACCCATCAGTGTTGTCTCATCTCAATCATCAATAAAGTGATGGAAAGTCATCAACAGTGTTATCAAGCAGCATGTATTTAGCAATATCCTGCTCACTGATGCTCTGTTTGGGTTCTGCCAACATCACTCAACTTCTGACCGCATTATAGCCTTAGTTCAAACATGGAAAAAAGATATAAATTCTAGAGGTGAGAGTGACTCTCACTCTACCCATGACATCAAACCTGCATTTGTCTGAATATGGGATCAAGGAGCCGCAGCAGAGCTGAAGTGCAATTTAGTCAGGGAGAGTCTCTCCACTGATTGATGTCATATCAGGCATGCTGGAAGATAGTTGAGGTTGTTGGAGGTCAGTCATCTCCAACAGGATATTTGTGCAGGAGTTCCACAGATTAATGTCCTTGACCCAACCATCTTCAATGACATTTCCCCAATCATAAGGTCAGAGATAGGTGATAACCGATAACTGCAAAATATTCAGCAACATTTGCGACGACTCAGATACTGAAACAGTACACGATCAAATGCAGCAAGACCTGGACAATATCCAGGTATACATCGACAAGTATCAAGTCACATTCACGCCACACAAGTGCCTGGCAATATCCATCTCCAACAAGATAGAATATGCTCCTTGACTTTCAATGGCATTACCATCACCAAATTCCCACTATCAAGAACCTCGGGGTTACCATTGACTAGAAACTGAACGAGACGTGCTTGATAAATACAGTGGCTACAAGAACAGGTCGAAGGCTAAGAGTCATGCAGCAAGTGACTCAGGAGACTGACTCCCCAATGCCTGTCCACCATCTATAAATCACAAATCAGGAGTATGATGGAATACCTGCCACTTGCTTGGATGAGTACATTCCACCACACTTGACACCACACTTGACGACAAAGCAGTCTTCTTGATTTACTCTCATTGCCAACACTCACTAGCAGCAGTATATACCAGCTATAAGATGTACTGCAGAAATTTCAAGGCTCCTTGGATTGCATCTTCTAAATCCATGACCAACAACATCTATAAAGGATAAGCACAGTAGATTTATGGAAACACCACCAACTGCAAACCCCATTCTAAGTCACTCACCATCCTAACTTGGAAATATATCACCATTCCTTCAGTGTTGTTATGTCAAAATCCTGGAGTTCCTTCCTAACAGCATTGAGTCTATAACAATATAAGAAGGCAGCTCACTGCCACCTTGTCAAGGGCAACTAGGGATGGAAAATAAATGCTGGCCCAGCCAGTGATGCCTACAGCCTATGAACGAAAAAAAATCTGCATGAGGTATATCTTATTGTTCTTAGCTTGCTACCTTAGCACTCATTCACTTTACACTTACTTGGATGCTGCGACTGTCTTAGTGGCTTGCATTACTTTTTAGTGAACAGAATCTTCTTTACTCAGTTACAGTATGCTAGTATTTGTGGTTTTCCTTGCTTTTTAAAGCACAGGGAGAAGCAGGCAGCTTGTAACGAGAGGGAGCAATGGACTCACAAGGGGGTTAAGATGTAACTCTACAGCACTGTGCTGAGACAAATTCACACCTGCAGTCTACAGGGGCAAACACTGCTTCTGTTTCAATCAAATGGCCATGTGTGAAATTCAAAGGTAACCAGTCCTTAGTGGAGTAATGGGGAACTGCAGTCAGAAGGTACCACTATAGTCAGTCAAATTAACAGCAAGGAGTTGGCCAACATCAGTCAGGCACTTGGCCCTATGTCAGTCCAGGAATAAGCATCCTTACAGCCCAGAGGATGTGTCACAGTCATTCTAGTAGCACCAATATAGGGAAAACTGGTATATCAGTAGAAATGCTGCACAGACAACAGTCAGTGGGTTGAACTGTAATCAGTTGGGGCTCATCTACCAAGTCAGTCATTGTGGTTTCCTCAATGACAGTGAGAGGGCTGGAGACAGTGCTCAGGGGAAAGCCAATAATTCAAATCTGGGGACGGGCATCACTACTCTGAGTCACCAAGGGACTGATAACAGTAATAGGCAGTAATTATAGATAGTAAAGTGGGATCTCACAGTGAATAGAAGGAAACTGGGAACTCCAGAAGGTGAGCGGGAGTGAGGTTTCCTCATATAGGTCAGAGTAACTCAGACCACTGAATGAAGAGGGTGGAGGAGCAACAAGAACATGGGAATTTCCAAAATTATGGATTCCGTGGGTAAAGTAGATACAGCAATAGGGAGGACCAATTCCACTCCAGGATATCCCAGATAGCTTCCTACTTCAAGGACTGCAACTTCCCCTCTCACGTGGTCAACAATGCCCTCCAGCGTATCTCCTCCACTTCTTGCACCCCTGCCCTTGTACCCACCTTCCAACCGCAAAAAGGACAAAACCCTCCAGTCCTCACCTTCCACCCCATCAACCTCCAGATACAATGCAGCATCCTCTGCCATTTCCACCACCTACAGTCAGACCCAACCAACAGAGATATATTTTCCTCCCCAGCCTCTCAGCATTCCACAGAGACCATTCCCTCCACGACTCCTTCATTAGGTCCACGCTCCCCACCAACCCACCCTCCACTCCCAACACCTTCCCTTGCCACTGCAAGAGGTGTAAAACCAGTGCCCACACCTTCCTTCACCTCTATCCAAGGCCCCAAAAGATCCTTCCACATTCGGCAGAGATTTTCCTGCACCTCTAAGCACCTCATCTACTGTGTCCGTTGCTCTCGATGTGGTGTCCTCTCCATTGGGGAGACAGGACGCCAACTTGCTGAACATTTCAGAGAATACTTCTGGGACACATGCACCAATCAACTCCCTCTCCCACTCCACCATGGACATTCAAGGACTACTATGCTTTTCCAGCACCACACTTTCTGACTCTGATCTCCAGCATCTGCAGTCCTCACTTTCTCCTAAATACGGAAAGTTATGCAGGTATTCCCTGTACACCCAACCACTGCGCCACCAGTCTACTCTGAATCATCAGTAAAGTGATAGAAAATGTCATCAACAGTAGCAATGACGTGCTCATTGTCACTTGAGTTTGGGTTCTGTCAAGGCCACTTACCTCTTGACCTCATTACAGCCTTGGTTCAAAAATGGAGAAAAGAGCTGATTCCAGAGGTGAACTGTGAGTGACTGCTCTTGACATCAAGACTGAATTTGATCAAGTGTGGCATCAAGGACCCTAAGCAAAACTAGAGTCAATGGCAATCTGTGGAAAACTCTCCAGTGATTTGAGTTATACCTGGTACCAAGGAAGATGGTTGCAGTTGTGCCTGGGAAATCTTCGTCCAATCATCTTCATCTACTTCAGCAATGACCTTCCCTCCATCATCTGTGTTTAAAGGATGTTGCCAGGATTGGAGGGTTTGAGCTATAGGCTGCATAGGCTGAGACTATTTACCCTAGCATCGGAGGCTGAGGGGTGACCTTATAGAAGTTTTTCAAATCATGAGGGGCATGGATAGACTGAATAGACAAGGTCTTTCTCCCAGGCTAAGGGAGTCCAAAATTAGAGGGCATAAGTTTAAGGACAGAGGGGAAAGATTTAAAAGGGATCATTGGGCCAACATTTTCACACGGAGGGTGGTGCGTGTGTAGAATGAGCTGTCAGAGGAAGTGTTGGAGGCTGGTATAATTACTATATTTAAAAGGCATCTGGATGGATAAATGAATAGCAAGGGTTTGAGAGATGTGGGCCAAATGGGATTAGGTTAATTTAGGATATCTGGTCAGCATGGACGAGTTGGACCAAAGCGTCTGTTTCCGTGCTATACAACTTTATGAACACCTTTATTCATCACTTGGAAGACTTAGAATGCTGAATGAAAAGGTGGACGACTGGAGAATTTGGATTATCTACAACAACATTCCAAAGACTTGGAGGTTATTAGGTAGCCCTTTAGAGATCTCAGTTTGAATCCATTTTCTGCCTTACTCTCCCACACTCCAGCAGCCACCCTACTTATGTTCTGACCCTATTTTCAGTGGGATTGTAAGAGAATCCTCCATCACTGAAATGGTGCCGAACATTTTATTGCGTGGGAGAGGAGTAAAGAGAGAAAGAAACAGGTCTGCAGTCATGGTCAATTTGTGAATCAATAATGCAAGAAGAAAGAGTGCTGAAATACTGCAGGCAGAGTTTCAGGACCTAGGTAGGAAATCTGACTGGGAGCCTCAAATCTTAACTTTTTTTTATTATGCTCAGTGTCATGCAATAATAAGTACAGATGGTATAGAAGTTAATAAAAGAGAAATAATACAGGGTCTAATTCTCAGGCAAGGCAGACCCATTCAAAGTAGACAGGTAGAATCTTCGCAGATCTGGCTTTAAGGTCTTTACAGGAAAGCTAAAAACTGTCAAGGAAGAATACAGTATTAAATAATCTAGCAGCAAAATGGGCATCATAAAGAATCATGAGAGAGGACAAACATGGTGCTCAGAGCGTTAGGTTAAACAAACAGCACTAAAGTGAAGAACAGTTCAGAAATAGAAGAGATAGCATGAGAACCAAATACAAGGCAGTTTAAGATAGGTTTGAAATGCATATGTGGAAATGCTTGTAGTGTGGTTAGTAAGGTTGGTGACTTGAAAGCATTTGGGTTACTACTTGTGGCTATGATACAGTGACAATCGCAAATCTAGTTTACATAGATGGAGTGGGAACTATATATTCATGGCTACGTGGTCTTAATTGAAGTTAGGGACAGGAAATAAAAGAGGGGAGTGGCAGTATTAATCAAAACACTTAAAATATCAGAGGAATGGCATACATGAGTAATCAAAGATATAGTCTATAAGACTAAAGTTAAAGAATAATACCAGAGCTATTACACTGCAGGTTGTATAGTATAGGTCACAAAATAGCAGAAAGAGATGAATAATAAATCAAATTCCAGAAAGGTAAAGTCACCATAATCTTATCAGACCATAGGCCTGCTGTCTTGTCATCGAGAGATAATTGGCAGTGGTTTAACCAGAGTGTCACCATGCCTCAGAAAAGGGAATAGATGGAGAGGGAGAATTCTTCATGGTAACCTCAGTTGGTGTGGAAACTGAACCTACACTGTTGATGTCACTCTGCATTACAAACCAGCTGTCCAGAATCTGCAGTCCTCATTTTCTCCTTCAAACTAGCTGTTCAGCCAACTGAGGTAAACTGAACTATTACTCCGCCAGTCAGGCCAGTCAATCTGAGACCAAGGGCAGATGATGCAAAGTTCAGATGCAATATGGGCAGATATTAATATATTGAATTTTAACACATCCTTCATCTCTCACACAACTCCCGAAGCCATCTATTTCAAACATTATCTAATCATGTTCCCATCTACGCTTCATGCCAATTCATGCCTCTGTATTCAGCTCCTATTTTTCTTTGTAGGCCCGGTGCCAGTTTATGTCAAGTCTCGCAACCAAAGCCCTTAGACATCACCCTTTTCCCTTACATCTACCACACCAACTCACCCAGTGTCCACCATGGAAAGATTTGAGTGCATGCAGAAATGGAATAAACTAAAGGTTGGAGTTTGTTTTCAGAATTCACTATAATGAAAAACACTCATTCACAGAAACCCATATTATATGTCAATATTCCTTCAATAATATAGTACCTGATACCAATAAACATTTCTTGCACATGCATAATCCTATATAACTACACGCTGTGAAATTCACCGTCCCATTTCAAGTAGTCTTTAGCCTCTGGAGTGCTCAATCAAATGGTGAAATGGCTAGTGCCCAATTGTGATAATGGATAGTTATGAAATCAGTAGCACAGAATTAATCTGGTAGTAGAAGCTTTCAGGGGTATGTCAGTTGCACAGAACTAACTTGGTAATGGAATCTTTCAGATATATGCCCTTTTGATAGGTCTGTCAACAGTACCAAAAAAATGACATTTAATGCATGTGTACATTTACAGTATTTCATACCAACTTTTAATAATTCAAAAGGACACCTTCTTTCACCTAAAGGTTTTTTTTAATCAGAGAAGAATATGATGATAGAATTAGAAATCGGCTCAGGTAAAGCATAAATGCCAACATCGACCAGTTGTGACTAATGACCTGTTTCTGTGCTATAATTTCCTGCAAAGGAAGGCCACCCACTGGTGACATGATTGCAACCATTCAAGGTTGTAGAAACAAAAATCTTATACCTTTACTCCATGAATATGTTATTCTGTGGATGACAGGAGAAATCGTGCGATCTGTGGATGACAGGAGAAATCATGTGCCTAGCCAAGAGGAAAAGGGATGTGTACATAAGATCCAGGCATCTGGATTTGAGTGGGAGCAGCGTCGAAGTAAAAGCGAACCCGGGAGACTACAGCAAAGGTAAGACAATTTGTTTTAAAATTGCTTACCTGTAGCGGGCAGCGGTGTGTTTTTTTACTCTCTCTCCACAGAAAGAGCGGGAGCAGCAGAGGAAGTGACGGCAAGCAGAGGGGCAGCCGGGAAGGAAAAGTGAGTATATAAGTCAGGAAGGCGGCTAAACCCGAGATTCTACACCTGTAGTATCTCCCACCCACCCTCGTCCTCTAACCTTCTTAACTACTCTGCTTTTTCTTTTAAGGTAAGGATTTTTATTTCTTTACCAGGGACTAGTTAAAAATTTACTTCGTTTTTTTTGTGTGTGTATACATCAAGTCCTTATTTAGGGTAAAACAAACTATAGCAGAGAGGTATCAGAAGGTATTCTAACTCATACTTGTACAAAGTAAGTAATTAACTAACTAAGCAGAGATGGCTGGGCAGGTGATGTGCTGTTGCTGTATGATGTGGGAGCTGGCTGATCCCATTGTGAACGGCAGTGACCACATCTGCAGCAAGTGTTGGTTGCTGGAAGAACTCCGGATCAGAGTTGATGATCTGGAATCTGAGCTTCAAACATTGCGGCACATCCGGGAGGGGGAGAGTTACCTGGATGCTTTGTTTCAGGAGGCAGTCACACCTGGGAGATTAAGTAATTCACATTCAGCTAGTGATCAGGCACAAAAGAGTGTGACTGTAAGTGAGGCAGGTAGGGGGAACCAGAGTTCAGGAGTGGAGGAGCCTCAGCCCTTGACCTTGTCCAACAGGTACGAGATTCTTGCTCCCTGTTCGGATGAGGAAAAGGGCTCTGGACAGGATGAGCCAACTGACCAAGGCACCATGGTGCAGAAGGCCATTCAAGAGGGGGGAGCTAATAGACAAGTAGTGGTTATAGGGGATTCTATAATTAGGGGGACAGATAGTATCCTTTGCAAGCCGGATCGGGAGTCTCGCATGGTGTGTTGCCTGCCCGGTGCCAGGGTGCGAGACATCTCCGACCGGCTTGAAAGGATATTGGAGCGGGAGGGGGAGGATCCAGTTGTTGTGGTCCACGTTGGTACCAACAACATAGGCAAGACTAGGGTGGAGGACCTGTTTGGGCATTACGAAGCACTAGGCAGGAAATTGAAGCACAGGTCCTCAAGGGTCATAATCTCCGGATTACTGCCCGAGCCACGTGCCAATTGGCATAGGGACAAGAAAATTAGGCAAGTAAACACGTGGCTAAGGGATTGGTGTGGGAAAGAGGGATTCCACTTCATGGGCATTGGCATCAGTTTTGGAACAGGGGGGATCTGTACCGTTGGGACGGTCTCCACCTGAACCGATCAGGTACCAATGTTCTAGCGAAGAGGATAAATAGGTCAGTAGGACTTTAAACTTCTGAGTTGGGAGGAAGGGAAAGTGAAAGCGACAGGGAGTATGGAGGTAAATGGCAAGATAAGCAGCAGGATAGCATGTTTCCAGGCGGATTTAAAATTGAGGCAGACTGAGAATGCAGTAAAAAGCAAGGATAACTTAGGACATATGACTTCCAACATCTCTAATGATAAGGAAGTTAGCATTAAGGCACTTTACCTGAATGCTCGTAGCATTCATAACAAAGCCGATGAACTAATGGCACAGATAATAGTGAATGATTATGATGTAGTAGGCATCACAGAGACTTGGTTACAGGGAGGTCAGGACTGGCAGTTAAACCTCCATGGTTTTTCAACTTATCGAAAAGACAGAGAGGTGGGCAGAAGGGGTGGGGTTGCCTTGTTAGTTAAGAACAAAATTAAATCTATGGTATTGAATGACATAGCGTCGGATGATGTGGAGTCTGTGTGGGTGGAATTGAGGAACCACAAAGGCACAAAAAACATAATTGGAGTTGAGTATAGACCTCCTAACAGTGGTCAGGACCAGGGACGCAACATGTACCGGGAAATAGAGAAGGCATGTCAGAAAGGCAAGCTAACATTGATCATGGGAGACTTCAATATGCAGGTGGACTGGGTAAATAATGTTGCTAGTGGATCTAAAGAAAGGGAATTCATGGAATGCTTACAGGATGGCTTTTTGGAACAGCTTGTCATGGAGCCCACAAGAGAGCAAGCTATTCTGGACCTAGTGCTTTGCAATGAACCAGACTCTATAAAAGATCTTAAAGTAAGGGAACCCTTAGGAAGTAGCGACCATAATATGGTAGAGTTCAGTCTGGAGTTTGAAAGGGGGAGAAGGCAAAATCGGATGTAATGGTGTTACAGTTGAATAAAGGTAATTATGAGGGCATGAGAGAGGAACTGACTAAAATAGACTGGAAGCAGAGGCTAACCGGGAAGACAGTAGAGCAAAAATGGCAGGAGTTTGTAGGTATAATTGAGGACACTGTACAGAGGTTCATTCCCAAGAAAAGAAAGATTAACCGGGGAGGGACTAGACAACCTTGGCTGACAAAGGAAGTCAGGAAATGTATTAAAGAAAAAGAGAGATCCTATAAAGTGGCTAAGAACAGTGGGAAATCAGAAGATTGGGAAGGATACAAAAGCAAACAGAGGACAACAAAGAGTGTAATAAGAAATGAGAGGATCAAATATGAAGGTAGGCTAGCCAGTAATATTAGAAATAATAGTAAAAGTTTCTTTCAGTACATAAGAAACAAACGACAGGCAAAAGTAGACATTGGGCCACTTCAAACTGATGCAGGAAGCCTAGTGATGGGAGATAAGGAAATACCAGGAGAACTTAACAAGTACTTTGCGTCAGTTTTCACAGTGGAAGACATGAGTAATATCCCAAAAATTAAAGGGTGTCACGGGGCTGAGTTGAGTATGGTTGCCATTACGAAAGTGATAGTGCTAGAAAAGTTAAAAAGTCTTAAAATTGATAAATCTCCTGGCCCCGATGGGATACACCCTAGAGTTCTGAGAGAGGTGGCTGAGGAAATAGCAGAGGCATTGGTTGAGATCTTTCAAGAGTCACTGGAGTCAGGAAAGGTCCCGGATGATTGGAAGATGGCTGTTGTAACCCCCTTGTTCAAGAAAGGATCAAGGCAAAAGATGGAAAATTATAGGCCAATCAGCTTAACCTCGGTTGTTCGTAAAATTCTAGAATCCATCATTAAGGATGAGGTTTCTAAATTCTTGGAAGAGCAGAGTCTGATTAGAACAAGTCAACATGGATTTAGTAAAGGGAGGTCATGCCTGACAAACCTGTTGGAATTTTTTGAAGAGGTAACAAGTAGGTTAGACCAGGGAAACCCAGTGGATGTGGTCTATCTAGACTTTCAAAAGGCCTTTGATAAGGTGCCACACGGGAGGCTGCTGAGCAAGGTGAGGGCCCATGGTGTTCGAGGTGAGCTGCTGGGATGGATTGAGGATTGGCTGTCTAACAGAAGGCAGAGAGTTGGGGTAAAAGGTTCTTTTTCAGATTGGCAGCCGGTGACGAGTGGTGTCCCGCAGGGTTCGGTACTGGGGCCACAGCTGTTTGCATTATATATTAATGATTTGGATGAGGGAACCGGGGGCATTCTAGCGAAGTTTGCCGATGATACGAAGTTAGGTGGACAAGCAGGTAGTACTGAGAGGTGTGGGGAGGCTACAGAAGGATCTAGACAGGTTGGGAGAGTGGTCCAGGAAATGGCTGATGGAATTTAACGTGAGCAAGTGCGAGGTCTTGCACTTTGGCAAAAAGAATAAAAGCATAGACTACTTTCTAAATGGTGAGAAAATTAATAAAGCCAAAGCACAAAGGGATCTGGGAGTGCTAGTCGAGGATTCTCTAAAGGTAAACATGCAGGTTGAGTCCGTGATTAAGAAAGCGAATGCAATGTTGTCTCTTATCTCAAGAGGGTTGGAATATAAAAGCAGAGATGTACTACTAAGACTTTATAAAGCTCTGGTTAGGCCCCATTTGGAGTACTATGTCCAGTTTTGGTCCCCACACCTCGGGAAGGACATACTGGCACTGGAACGTGTCCAGCGGAGATTCACACGGATGATCCCTGGAATGACAGGTCTAACATATGAGGAACGGCTGAGGATACTGGGATTGTATTCGTTGGAGTTGAGAAGATTAAGGGGAGACTTAATAGAGACGTACAAAATAATACATGGCTTGGAAAAGGTGGATGCTAGGAAATTGTTTCCGGTAGACGAGGAGACTAGGACCCGTGGACACAGCCTTAGAATTAGAGGGGGTCATTTCAGAACAGAAATGCGGAGACATTTCTTCAGCCAGAGAGTGGTGGGCCTGTGGAATTCAGTGCCACGGAGTGCAGTGGAAGCCGGGACGCTAAATGTCTTCAAGGCCGAGATTGATAGATTCTTGTTGTCTAGAGGAATTAAGGGCTACAGGGAGAACGCTGGTAAGTGGAGCTGAAATGCGCATCAGCCATGATTGAAAGGCGGAGTGGACTCGATGGGCCGAATGGCCTTACTTCCACTCCTATGTCTTATGGTCTTATGGTCTTATGAACAGAATGGGCCTTGGAGGAATATCGGGAGAGCAGGACCAATCTTACGTGAGGAATCAAGCAGGCTAAAGGGGGTCATGAAATAACTTTAGCGAGCAGAATTAAGGAGAATCCCAAGGCCTTTTATTCATATAAAAGAAGCAAGAGGGTAATTAGAGAAAGAATTGGTCCACTAAAGGATAAGGAAGGAAGGTTGTGTGTCGAACCTGAGAAAATGGGTGAGATTCTGAATGATTACTTTGCATCAGTGTTCACTGAGGAGCGGGAGGTGATGAATATTGAGATTAGAAATAGAAGTTTGTTTACTCTGGATCATGCTGACATAAGGAGAGAAGATGTGTTGGGTAGGCTAAAGAATACTAAGTTGGACAAATCCCCAGAACCAGATGGGATCTCTCCCAGGTTGTTGAGGGAGGCGAGAGAGGAAATAGCTGGGGTCCTGACAGATATCTTTGTGGCATCCTTAAACACAGGTGAGGTGCCAGAGGACTGGAGGGTTGCTAATGTTGTCCCCTGTATAAGAAGGACAGTACGCATATTCCAAGTAACTACAAACCAATGAGCCTGACTTTAGTGGTGGAAATGTTGCTGGAGAAGGTACTGAGGGATAAAATCTATTTATATTTGGAAAAGAATGAGCTTATCAGTGAGAGGCAACATGGTTTTGTGCGGGGGAGATCATGCCTTACCAACTTAATAGAGAGTTCTTTGAGGAAGTGACCAAGTTGATAGATGAAGGAAGGGCTGTAGATATACATGGACTTTAGTAAGGCATTTGATAAGGTTCCCCATGGTAAACTAATGGAGAAAGCGAAGTCACATGGTGTGCAGGGTATTCTAGCGAGGTGGATAAAGAACTGATTGAGCAACAGGAGACAGAGAGTAGTAGTTGAAGGGAGTTTCTCGAAATGGAGAAAGGTGACCAGTGGTGTTCCACAGGGATCAGTGCTGGGGCCACTGTTGTTTGTGATATACATAAATGATCTGGAAGAGGGCATTATTAGTCTGATCTGTAAATTTGTATATGACACAAAGATTGGTGGAGTAGCAGAAAGCATAGGGGACTGTCAAAGAATACCGGAGAATATAGGTAGACTGGAGACTTGGGCGGCGAAGTGGCAGATAGAGTTCAATCCAGGCAAATATGAGTGGATGCATTTTGGGAAGCCTAAATCTAGAGCAAACTATACTATAAACGGAAGAGCCTTGGGAAATGTTGATAAATGTGGGAGTTTAGGTCCATTGTACCCCAATGTGGCTGCACAGGTGTACAGAGTGGTCAAAAAGGCATATGGTATACTTGCCTTCATTGGACGGGGTATTGAGTATCTTTAATATGATTGCAAACCATGTTTCACCAGAATAGGTTTCTCTACCTGGTTGGAATGTGTCCGCTTGGCTCGCACACAATAATCCCACCAAGTATTCAGGTTTTCCACAAATTTGCCAATGTCTAGAATGAGTTCCTGAAAGGACATGTGGCTGGCTTAGTAGACTTTGTAGTAGTCCAGAGAAAAGGGTCTTTGTGGAACAGCACACTGTGGATGCTGGCCAATCCCTCTTCAGTTGGGTTAATTGGTTTAAGTCCATATTTTCTACGACCATTCCAGTTACACCAGGGCTGCAGATTGTTGTTTAAACCTCGAAGATAATGGGTCCCTGCTCAAGGAATTCAATGTTAATTTCATAAAACTGGCTGTAAAAGGAACATAGTCGATATTTTAACCAATCCTTAAACCCAAATAAAACTGCTGACGAAATACACAGTTTTTGCTTTCCTTCAAATATTATTGCATTTTGTTTTCTGATTAAATTAAACCAGTGTGGATTTTTTTCTCATCACTGGATCATAATTATTTATGCTGTTAAGCTGAGTTTCCATTTGTTGCTGTCAGTAAGAGTGGTGGTGCCTGTAGTTAAACATTTTTCTAAGATGGGAATATATTTCAAGATGTTGTTTAGTATTGAAAAGTTAGTGCACTAACTCCAAAGTTATTAAAATAGCCCTAAATTTTAAAGTTGGAACAAATGCTCTGGTTTATCACCTCAAGACAACATTGACTCCCCTATTAATTTCAGCATTGACTCCCCTATTTTGAGTCTCAGTTCTGAAGCATCAATGAAGATTCTCACACTTATCTCATGTCTCAGCATCCCTTCTAGCCACTGCTCTCGAGCAGGGGAAACATTGAGGCCAGAGTCGGGCGTCCATTCACTATCATCATGGAGGCACGAGAAAGCAGATCATCTGTTAAATGGACTGCAATCTGAGAGTTTTAAAACTACATTGTACTTAGAAGGTATGGAAAACATCGACAACTTTCAGTAACTAAGCAAAAGTGAATAATGTGAAAATGTACAGAAATCTTTCAATAAAATCTAATGAAACAGAACTATGAATTGAAAAATACCCGTGAAATCATGGACTTCATTTACTCAGCATTAACTTTTGAGTTTCATATAAGCACTTGCAAAAGAAACTGGTACAATAGATTTCTTCTTTTAGGGAAATGGTTCATGCACAGCTAAGAGTGCGCAGGTTCAACGCCTGCCACGAGAAAGCTATCGTTGGAACTGGTACATGAACTGATATCAGATCTCAAAGACAGTGAGACAAAAAGAAACATCAGGCAGGGTTCCTGGAACTGACACTTTTTCAGGGACATTCACTAGTACTGTGGGGGAAGAGCATGTTAGGGTGGCAGGGATCAGGAACCTGAGTGAGGAGACAAGAGTGAGGGAAATGAAAGGTAGAAAACAAAATACAGAAAACAAGAAATAGAGCAAATAGGGCTGGAATATAAACGCAAGTATAAAATGTCAGATAGTCAAAAAGTGCTCCATCTAAATGCACAAATCATTAACAATAAGGCAGAAGAGTTGACAGCACACAAAGTTGTAAATCAGTACAATATGGTTGTTAATACAAAGTCTTGACAGCAGGGTAACTAAGGCTGGGAACTGAATACCCAGGAGTATTCCATCTTTAGGAAGGACGCACGACAAAGGAAAAGGAGGTGGTGTTGCATTGTTAGTGAGAAGTAAATTCAATGCAATAGTGAGAAAGAATATTGGGTGCAGAAAATCTAAACATAAAATCAGTCTAGTCAGAACTATCAACAAGGGATGGAACGTATGATGGAAGCAGTCTATAGGTTTCAAAAACAGCCCTGGTAAGGTACGTGATTTTAATTTACAAAGAGACAGGGCAAGCCACTGTAGCAATGATATTATGGCAGATGAATTCTGAGATTGTTGTCAAGTTTTGTTTTAGATCAGTATGTTGAGGACCAATTGGGGAACAGGGTATTCTAGGTTTGGTTTTGTGTGATAAGGAGGCCTTAATTAATTATCTATTTTGAGAGGTCCTTTGGGAATAAAGTGACCACTATGTGATTGACTTTTTGATTGGGATAGAAAGTGAAGGAATCCAATCAAAAAGGAGGATCCCAAACAAAGGGATCTACGAAGGTGTGAATTTACTGCAATAGACTGCATAGCTAAATTAAAAAGCAGTGAATAGACAATAATTAATAGTTCCAAGAACAGTGTAACATATATGTCTGAATATATAGGTGAAAGAAAACAAGAGGAAAAGTAATCCTATCATGGCAGACAAAATAGTTAACAATAATATTAGAACCAAAGAGGAATCATATAAAGTTACCAGAAAAAGTAACAAGCCTGAGAACTGGGATCAGTTTAAAAGTTCAACAAAGGTGGACCGCATGGTTGCTGAAGAGGGAAAAAGTAGAGCATGAGAGTGAACTTAAAAGAAGACTATAAGAGCTTCTGTGGCTATATTAAAAGAAAATGATTACTGAAGACAAATGCAGACCTCTTACAATCTGAAATAGGAGACTGATAATGGAGAACAAGGAAATGGCAGAACAATTAACAACTACTTTAGCTGTCTTCACAGTAAACACAAATAACTTCCCAAATATGCAAGGGAAGCAAGGGTCAATTGGTCATGAGAAGTTAAAGGAGATTAGGTTAAAAGAGTTGGAAAAATTAATGAAACTGGAAGTTATTAAACTCCCATGGCTTTATAAATCACTATTCCAGAGTGCAAAAGGAAGTGGTCATTGAAGTAGCAGATGTGTTGGTGGTCACCTTCCAGAGTTATGTAATTTCTGAAACCATTCTTGCATATTGGAGGGTAGCAAATGGTTAAACCTTTTAAACAAAAATAAGAAGAAAACTGGCAATTATAGATCGGTTAGCCCAACATGCTGGAGTCTATTATACTAAGTCAACATGGATTTATGAAAGAGAAACCAACTTGAGTTTTTTTTTGTAATTAGTAGAATTAATAAGGATAATCAGTAAATGTGATATATTTGGATTTTCAGAAAGCTTTTGATAAAGTCTTATGTAAGATGTTTGTGTGCAAAAATCAAAACACATGGGATTGGTGATAATATACTGGCATGAGCTGGCATTGGTTAACAGACAGGAGGCTGAATATTCCCAGACATTAAATAACATCAGCAACAGCAAGGCAGTTGGGAAAATATGGAAAGAATTAAGTAATGAGATTACCAACGTCAAAAAAGGCCAAATTTTGCGCACACGTTTTAACAGCTATAGGAGAATCTTGCTAGTGTGTGGTTCATGGGTCCGTTTGCATGCATTAACATAGCATTATTCTTGCCTAATTCAAAAACAGATTGCTATTTTTCAAGGCAGCAGAAAGAAACTAGGTGGTGACAATTCCCAGTACAAAAAACAGAGCAGTTATCCAGTGGCTACAACCCATCGACATCTTCTTAAGGCATCAATCTTGGCCAACATTCCCAAACATCTCAGGCCAAGCTTTTGGGTATTGACCATCTGTACCTTCCATTCGTGGAGGCTGGTAGCTAATCTAATCTAATCATATCATCATGGCACATCTCATACATATTACAGTTCTATACTTCAATAGTGGACATCGGACCTCATCAACAACGTTTATTGTAATGCTGCTGTCAGGCTGCCCGGTATGTAGGAACACACACCCATCTCATACATTGGAACAGGGTGCATTTCAGGCATATTAGTTTGCTTTCTGAGCACTCACTCAGTCTGTGCCTACTTTGTTGTTTACAGAATCTCTACCTTGAATTTTTTTTTGAACATTGCTGCCTCACTCAGAAATTACAGGCTAACAAAACATGTTTTGCCATGCCTTTTAGTCCATAAACATCATTCAGTTATCAGTCAAAAAGGTTATGGTCACTGTTTCCCAGGTGATCTTTTACACTGAGGTCATTTATTAAACCTACCTCAGTATACATCACCAGATCCCTGGTTGAATACACAATATATTGTTCTGGAAAATTGCTCTGAATATACTCTATGAATTCTTCCTCATTGCTACCTCTGCCAGTTTGATTTTTCCAATTTACATGAAGATTAAAGTCACCCATGAAGTATACTGCCTTCTTTACATGCCCTCATTATTTTCCCATTTATTCTCTGTCCAACAATATAGTCGCTTTAGAGGCCTATAGATTACTTTCACCAATGATTTTACCCTTCTTGTTTCTTGTCCCACCCATATGGATTTTGCATTTTCCAATCAAGATCATTTCTTGATATCATACCTAACAAAGCTACCATTCCAACCGTTCCTTCTTCCCGAACCTTTCGAAAAGTCACATATCCCTGAATGTTTAGCTTCCAGCTTTGATCTCTTTGTGACATATCTCTGTAATGGCTATAATATTATATCTTTAAACTCTATTTGTGTAATTTGTTCCAAATACTACTGCATTTAAGAGCCACTAATTTTACTTGTTTACCATATTTCCCCTCTTTGACCCTCTGTGCTGATGCTTTTATATGCTTATACATTCCATCCATTCCCATTCCACTCTGGGGATCATTTTCGAAATAGATGGGCTGTAATATTTCCATATTCTTTTGTAAACCTACATTTCCCGTCTCCCAAATCTCCCCTCCACTGAAAGACTTCTCTCGAGTCCTAAGTATTTGATTTGCCAGTTCACTGTCCCAGCACAATTTAAGTGAAACCCACCACACTGGAACAGCTCTCTTTCACATCATTACTGGTTAAACAACTAAAACTGATTCCACCCATATGATCATTGAGCCACATATATAATTCCTTGACTTTATTTACCCTGTTCAGTTTTCCCATCACTCAGGTAGTTACTCAGGGATTATCATCTTGGAGGTTCTGCTTTGTAAAGTAGCTCCTAACTGTTCAAATTCTTTTAGCAGAACCTCCTTTCTCATCCTTTCAACATCATTATTACTAATGTTGGATGATGACAACTGGATCCCTCAACTTCCATTCCATCTTCCTCTCCAGGTCCAAATTCTGGTACAGAGTAGGCAATACAGCCTTCAAGACCAACGTTCATAGCTGCAGAGATCTGTAATTATTCCCCAAACTATATTGTTGCTTACCACCACTACATTATTATTGAATGGCTCCTTGTAGCATGATAAGATTGCTCATCCACCCTGTAGTCCCCACTCTCATTCACGTAGTTTGCAAGAACCTCATAACCGTTGGACAATTGCAGAGGCCAAGGCTCCTTAAAAACTACCTCATTCGGTCCTCATAGCAACCTCCCCTGCAGTCACACCAACCTGTCCCATATCATACAACAAACTTGAATTATCTAGTCAATAGGAATAGATCCATGAGACTGGAGGATCATACATATTGTCCCCTTGTTCAAGAAGGGGAGTAGAGACAACCCTGGTAATTATAGACCAGTGAGCCTTACTTTGGTTGTAGGTAAACTGTTGGAAAAAGGCTATAAGAGATAGGATTTATAATCATTGAGGGAGGAATAAGTTGATTAGGGATAGTCAACACTGTTTTGTGAAGGGTAGGTCATTGAGATGATGACCAAACAGATGGATGAGGGTAAAGCAGGTGATGTGGTGTATATAGATTTCGGTAAGGCGACTGATCAGGTTCCCCACGGTAGGCTATTGTACAAAATACGGAGGCATGAGATTGAGGGTGGTTGAGCTGTTTGGATCAGAAATTGTTTAGCTGAAAGAAGACAGAGGATGGTGTTTGATGGGAAATGTTCATCCTGGAGTTCAGTTACTAGTGGTGTACCACAAGAATCTGTTTTGGGTCCACTGCTGTTTGTCATTTTTATAAATGACCTAGATGAGAGCGTAGAAGGATGAGTTAGTAAATTTGCAGAAGACACTAAGGTTGTTGGAGTTGTGGATAGTGCTGAAGGATGTTGCAGAGGGTCAAAGATAAGCTGCAGAGCTGGACTGAGAAGTGGCAAATGAAGTTTAATACGGAAGAGTGTGAGGTGATTCACTCTGGAAGGAGCAACAGGAATAAAGAGTACTGGGCTAATGGTAACATTCTTGGTAATATAGATGATCAGAGAGATCTCTGTGTCCACGTACATAGATCCATGAAAGTTGCCACGCAGGTTGATAGGGTTGTTAAGAAGGCATATGGTGTGTTCACTTTTATTGGTAGATGGATTGAGTTTCAGAGCCATGAGGTCATGCTGCAGCTGTACAAAACTCTGGTGTGGCCACACTTGGAGTATTGTATACAGTTCTGGTCACTGCATTATAGGAAGGATGTGGACGCTTTGGAAAGGGTTCAGAGGAGATTTACTAGGATGTTGCCTGGTATGGAGGGAAGGTCTTATGAGAAAGGTTGAGGGACTTGAGGCTATTTTTATGGGAGAGAAGAAGATTGAGAGGTGACTTAATTGAGACATATAAGATCATCAGAGGGTTAGATAGGGAGGACAATGAGAGTCTTTTCCTCATTGGTGATGACTAGCACGAGGGGACATCGCTTTAAAAATGAAGGGTGATAGATATAGGACAGATTTCAGAGGTAGTTTCTTTACTCAGAGACTGGTAGAGGCATGAAATGCACAACAGTAGTAGACTCACCAACTTTAAGGGCATTTAAATGGTCATTGGATAAACATATGGATGAAAATAGAATAGTGTAGGATAGATGGGCTTCAAATTGGTTCCATAGGTCAACACAACATCAAGCGCCGAAAGACCTGTACTGCTGTTCTTTGTGTGTGACCAACTGTCCAGGTCTTCCCTATCTCTGATGTGTGCAATGTCCACAGCTCAAACTCCAGTTCTTGAAACTGCAAATACTTTCTGCAGATGTGTTCACTCTGGATTATCTTGGTATCCAGCAGCTTCCACATGCTGCAGCATTTCCTGCCATCACTGTTGTATTTTATTTAATTTATTAATTATTGTAAAATCCTTGCTATTTGTATTGTAAGTACTAATCCTGTAATGAACAAGCTATTTGAAAAGAGAAAAAAGATCAGAGACCTAAACACTAAGTGATTGAAAAGAGAAAAAAGATCAGAGACCTAAACACTAAGTGACAAGTCCTTACTTACCCTTTAAAGGCCAGAATAAATATTGTCTAATTCCTCTCACCAAACAGATATTTTCCCTGCACTCACATCACATCCTGGTTCTAATGTCACAACATCACTTGACTCACTGCATGTAGGACTCACGATTCATGCCTTTTACCCTCTCTGACTTATCTCTTACTTTGGACAACTTCCAGTGAACCTTTCTGAAAGCACTTTGCACCCCAAATTCCCAGATGTACTCACTCTGCCCTTGTCTCACTCAGTTGAAGTCTGTACTCATAATGATCATGCTCCTTACTAACTGTCAATGCATAAAATCTTTTTCTTATATGGAACTGTTGGGAGTCACTTTGGAGCTACACTAATCAACATCTTACTTGCACAAGGGGATTTCAGGCATTTAAATGATACTGTGCATAAAGGAGGTGGCAGTTAAATGTACTTTTGTTCTTTGAGGGAGGGGCTGTACCTGTGATCGATGTGATGTACGCCAAGGGATAATAGCATTTAATTGGGCGCTTCAGTTAAACACATCAGTCATCACAATTTGAAGATGCCGGTGTTGGACTGGGGTGGGCAAAGTTAAAAATCACACAACACCAGGTTATAGTCCAACAGATTTATTTGGAGGCACTAGCTTTTGAAGTGCTGCTTCTTCATCAGGTGGTTGTGGAGCAGAGTTATAAGACACAGGATTTATAGCAACAGGACGGCAATGTCATTGGAATGTATTAAACAAATTTAGATTAAGTCTTTCATTTTTTAGAATGACTATGTTAGCTTCAGTTCATTCATATGGAAACCTCAGAACTTTTTTAAAGTTACATTCTCAAGATACCTTTAACAATAGTTCCAATCTCCGTTCAGATATTGCATAAAAGGTGTGAGGTTGAAGTCTGTCTGTATGCCAGTATACAGAATCTTACATGGATTTATGCAGTTTTTGAGCAAAATAAAATGGAATTCCGCAAGTACAAATTCACCCCACAAACTTATATGTGTGCACATGCAGGGGAGACCAAGTGTGTGTGTGTGTGTATATGTGTATGTGGGGGTGTGAATGTCTGTGAGAGAGTGTATAGATATATGTGTGTGAGCGTAATGTGGTATAAGTCTGTGAGAGGGTGCGTGTGTGGGTCTGAGTGTGGGGTATGTATGTGTGAGTGTATGAAAGAGAGCTTGTGTATAAGAGAGGGTCTGCGTGAGTGTGTTTGTGTGTTTATGTGTGTGTGTGTGTGTGGAGAGAGAGAGAGAGAGAGTGTACAATCACCTGTAGTGTGACATGAACCCAAGATCCCAGTTGAGGCCATCCCCATGGATACGGACTTGGCTCAGCCACTTTGTATTGTTGCCTGTCCCTAAGTCCACCTTGAAGGATGGTCACCTGAAGGTCCAAGGCCAAATGTCCCAGATCTCTGAAGTATTCACTGAGAGGGCATACGTGAGATGAGATTCCAAACTATGGAATCGTTTGGGAGTGGAATTGGTATCCACGCTGGACAGTGCACCACATAATCCTAGAATGCTGTGCTCCACACAGGCAAAGAAGGGAAATGATATACACCGAAGAGCTGGAAGAATGGCAATCTTACGAGGAAGATGATGACATCATAAACCAGGAGAAACATCATTCTCACTATCATGGAGCAGTGCAACAAGCCAGAAAGGACTTAACTGGTTCTTAACCAATAGATCTGATTTCAATGAAATCAGTATTCATACATTATAAATTTATGATTAGAGTGGTGCTGGAAAAGTACAGCAATTCAGGCAGCATCCAAGGAGCAGTAAAATCAACGTTTCGGGCAAAGGCCCTTCGTCAGGAATATAGGCAGAGTGCCTAAAGGGTGGAGAGATAAATGAGAGAAGGGTGGGGGTGGGGAAAAGTAGCATAGAGTACAATAGGTGAGTGGGTGAGGGAATGAAGGTGATAGGTCAGTGGGGAGGGTGGATTGAATAGGTGGAAAAGAAGATAGGCAGGTAGGACATGACTGGATGCCTCCTAGCAGAGCGCTTTAGGGAACATCGCTGGGACACCCGCGCCAATTAACCACACCGCCCTGTGGCCCAACATTTCAACTCCCCCTCCCACTCTGCCGAGGATATGGAGGTCCTGGGTCTCCTTCACCACCGCTCCCTCACCACCAGACGCCTGAAGGAAGATCGCTTCATCTTCCGCCTCAGAACACTTCAACCCCAGGGCATCAATGTGGACTTCAACAGTTTCCTCATTTCCCCTTCCCGCACCTCACCCCAGTTCCAAACTTCCAGCTCAGCACTGTCCCCATGACTTGTCCTACCTGCCTATCTTCTTTTCCATCTATCCACTCCACTCTCCCCCCTGACCTATCACCTTCATCCCCTCACCCACTCACCTATTGTACTCTATGCTACTTTCTCCCCACCCCCGCCCTCCTATCATTTATCTCTCCACCCTTTAGGCACTCTGCCTGTATTCCTGGTGAAGGGCTTTTGCCCGAAACGTTGATTTTACTGCTCCTCGGATGCTGCCTGAACTGCCGTGCTTTTCCAGCACCTCTCTAATCTAAACTCTGGTTTCGAGCATCTGCAGTCATTGTTTTTACCTACTGTAAATGTATGACTGTTCAAAAGGCAAGTAGCCCATTTAGTACCAAAAGCAATGAGGCTTTTTGCCTTCTTACTTCACTTTTCCTGCTGTTTTATATAAGTTAATATTAACATCTAATTGAAAGCTTTACAACTTTTGATGTTCCCACATTCAACAATGATAAGATGTAAGGTAAGAGTAGCATTCCTTCAGACAGGCTTCTAACATTATGTAGCTTCATTCTTGTATGTGCAGCTAAAATGACAGTTAATCAGACAAGTAATAACATAAATACCACTATCTTTGCAAATGTGCCACGAATGAAGACTTTCATTTCCCCTGCCTTTCTACTGTGTTAATCAGTAGTCTAGGAGTCTGCAGCTGGGGTGGATGTAGACTGCCTCATTTTGGAGCTGTCAGCATTGAAGGTGTGGGCAGACCATTCCAAGGTGCCATTCACGTCCAGAAGTACCAGACATGCTGATTGTGCACTGGCCAGATGTAGCCTCACCCTCCTTAGATTGAACTCCATCGGGCTGAGGGTCACAGGCAGATTGGAGGTTGAGGGACTGCAGATCTCTGGAGCATCCTGAGAGGATGTTTCTGGATAGCTTGTGTGTGGTTCCTCCTCCAGCTGGGTGCCTATTGGCATCACCCTTATGAGGAAGGGACACCTAGAGGAAGGTCGTAGTCCCTTGTCTCTTGCTGTCTCACCATTGATATGGACTGCCAATGGTTAAAGCGATGGAGCCTGCATGCCAATGAGCATTCTGCTGGACCTGGCTGTGCATGAAAACTCCAACCTGGCCATAGAGATAGCTGACATACGCATGCTGGAGCCAGGATGGTTTGCATTGCTCCTCCAAACATTTATCCAGTTTTGTAAGCTTCTCCAACTAAGCTTCTTGTTGATCCTGTAGCTTTTTGTTAATTTTAATGACATTGTTAATAGCTAACACCATAGGGTCCTCTCTGCTTGGGACTGAGCAGTCAATGATTGCCAGCCACCTGTGAAAACATGCCAGTGAAATGGTCACCAAATGTATTCCTGACACTAATCTAGCTAAAGTACCAATCGAGGTGTCAGTATCTGAGCTGGTGGAGGCTGCAAGAAACATTCTTGCCAGTGCTTGCTCTGAGAGGTCTGTGACCTCTTGCTCAGAGGTGGAAGACAAAGTAATAACCTGAGGGGCTGGTCTCTCCATACTGGAGACTATATAAATGCCACCGTGCAGAAATAATCCAGAGAGGGAGGGAGTCACGAAATAGAGCTGGAGATTAGGCATGTTAAGAATGTATTTGCCGTGGTCGCAATGGGAGAGCAGTGTATTATATAGCAATGAATCTTATTTGATGGCTGGAACGTGGAGATCTCAGCATCCCTGCATGTGTGGTCATAGTTCTCTCCCATTAAGGCAATGTATTTATCCTCAAAGGGGGTTGAACAGATGAACGTGGACACCTCATCACTAGTCTTGGCCCTTTCTGACTTATTGTGGACCATTCTGTCCCGGATTGAGACAAAAAGAGGGATTGAGTGAGATTGGAGTGGCTGGCACAGCTATTAACATTGATGCAGAAAAGGTGTCCCAAGTGAGTGAGCAGGAAGTGCAGAGGCATACAAGGTTTGTAGTTTGGGGCAATGAGGTAGTTATGAGCATTTGCGAGAAGATGTTGTGTGAAATAGAGAAAGGGATTAGAGGTATTACAAGAGCAGAACTAGAGTGAGTATAAGGTCCCAGAGACACAGTGGTGGGGAAGTTTGCTTTTGTGAAGTGCAGAATGTCACTGAGCTGTCTGCAGCATTGCTGTACATTCCTTGGGGCCATGGACACCACACTGACACATGTGGCAATGATAAAGGCTGTTGCTCTAGTCACCTCCAGAGATCTGACAAAAGATCTCCTGAAAACCAATGTTTGAATTGGTGCACAGCTGGAATTTAAATAGGTGCCACCAGCAGGAAACACAGAAGGTTCCAGCAACAGTGAGCACTTCTGCCGCTGGTGAATGCAAGGTAGAGGGAAAAGCCCCTTGGAGATGTGATCTATATAAAAGAAAACACACTAGAACTCGCAGAGAGACACTCACCGTGAACTTCTCCAAAATTAATGCTTAGCCAAATTTTGAGAAAAAGTCAACCAAAGTCAAGGAATGAACAGAGTTTTTTTCTTAGTATAAGAAATGACATATGTGATACCACATGGATCAGTGCTTGGCTCTTAGCTACTCACAACGCGTTTATATCAATGACTTGGATGAGGGAATCAAATGTAATATTTCCAGATATGCTGATGACACAAAATTAGGTAGGATTGAGAGTGGTGGGAGGATTTAAAGAGCCTGCAGCAACTTAGACAAGTTGAGTGAGTGAGCAAATGCACAACAAAAACAATGTAATGTGGGTAAGAGTGATGTTGTCCACTTCAATGGCTGCATATTATTTAAATAGTAGTAGACTGGGAAGTGTTGGCGTACAAAGGAATATGGGTATTCTTGTACACTTCGTCAGAAGGCTAAGGAAATTCAGCATGTGCATAATGACTCTTACCAATTTTTTTAGATGCATCATTGAAAGTATCTTATCTGGATGCACACCGCTAGAACCCCTAAATTCCCCTGCACCTCAGAATTTTGCTGTTATAGACATGTAAGTAATACTCTGCCTTTTTAGTCATCTTACCAAAGTGAACAATTTATATTTTCGAAATTACTCACCATTTGAATTAGAATCCCTACAGTGTGGAAACAGGCCCTTCAGCCCAACAAGTCCACACCGACCCACTGAAGAGTAACCCACCCAGACCCATTCCCCTACCCTATATTTACCCCTGACTAATGCACCTGATACTATGGACAATTTAGCATGGCCAATTCACCTGACCTGCACATCTTTGGATTGTGGAAGGAAACTGGAGTACCCAGAGGAAACTGACGCAGACACGGGGAGAATGTGCAAACTTCACACAGACAGTCACCCGAGGCGGGAATTGAACCCAGGTGTGAGGCAGTAGTGCCGCTCCAAATATTTGCCAGATATTTGCCCACTCATTCAACATATCCCTGTTTATGTCTACTTTCATTTCTTACTTTCCTACCTACTCTGGTAGGTACCATGCTTTCACTTTCCTCATCTAAGTCATTGCTGTAAATTGTCCACTGTTCAGAATGCAAAACAGACCCTGACAGGACTATCCTGTGGTCACACCCTGCCAATAAGTCAAAGCCATGAATGTATTCTCTTTTCCTGCCAGCTCGCCAATCTTCTATCCACGCTAATATGTTACCTCTACACCACGAGCTTTTATTTTCTGCAATAGACTTTGATGCAGACAGTTATAAAATGCCTTCTGGAAACCTAAGTACATCTATCGCTCCCTTTTATCCAAAATCCTCTCTTAGCATTCCTTGTTGTTCTTCTTAATTCTTCCTATCTAATATGGCATTACTTGATTCTTTACTACCATTGAAAACAATTTCATTTTGAGCATTTTACTCCTCTTCGCTAATTCTGTACACTGATATTCATCCCCCGGCAATCTTGTTTTGGCTCTTCCAGACCACTTGAGTAAACTTTCCCGCAAAGTCTTTGACCTCAGGCCTGTTGAGGTGTAACAATCCCTTCTTCCCAGAACTAGTCTCAGTGCCCTAACAATCTAAAGCCTTTCCTCTTGCACCATGGCTCAGTATTGTTAACTAAAATATAGCCAAATCTTTCAGCCTGGTAAATTTGGACTGGTGAAAATCCTTCTACCCTTGGCACCAAGTATCAAAATGGAATACTTTGAGTTCAAGTGTAAGGAGTAAAGATCCTTCTACTCTGCCACGATTCAGACACAATTTGAAGCCATCCTGACTGACTAGAGGTAATAAAAACAAAAAAATACTGGAAAAGCTGGTCAGCAGGTCTGGCAGTATCTGTGGAGAGAGAAACAGTACTCTAACATGTGACTCTTCTTTAGAATTGAAAGGAGTTGGAATACCACCATTTTCTCAGCTCCTTTCTGTTCTGAGCAAAGAGTCATACTGCATTTGAAACATGAACTCTGTTTCCCTCTCCAGAGGTGCGGGGGGACCTACTGAGTTTCTCCAGAACTGTTTGTTTATAGTTAAAATTTTCAGTATCCACAGTATTTTGGTTTTTTTAATTTGGGTGGCACAGTGGCTCAGTGGTTAACACTGCTGCCTCACAGCACCAGGGATCTGGGTTCAATTCCACCCTTGGGTTGCTTATCTATGTGGAGCTTGCACATTCTCCCAGTGTCTGTGTGGGTTTCCTCACAGTCCAAAGATGTTCACATTAGGTCGATTGGCTATGCTTAATTGCCCATAGTGTCCAAGGTGTGTGGATTACCCATGGGTTACAAGGATGGGGTGAGTCTGGGTGAGATGCTCTTCAGAGAGTCGGTTGGACTCAATGGGCCTGCTTCCGCTGTAGGGATTCGATAACCAGAGAATCATTTTTACACTTATCTAGGTTCTCCATGTCAGATTTTTGCACTGTAGCCCTATTACCCACTCAGAACTGGACAGAGTTTATTCACAATGGTTTCATAGAGAACATTCATAGCCACTTACACAGAGAGCTTCATATGTTGTGTATATACTGGCTATCCTATGTGGATACCCTGTCCTATTTTCAGCATGTGACAGAAGTACTAACTACTAAATTTGATCCTTGATAATTTGACTCTTGGACAGATGACTTGTTTGAATCTTGAAATGGTGCAACTTCTGCTGGTTTCCCATTGCACACTTGTGGAACATTGTCATCAGGAATGAGCAAAAATGTTATAGATGCACGTAAATCAAGTGCCCATACAAAGTTTAAAATTGTCATTTGGTATTTTCATGATACTCGTCTTTATAAACTTAATGCTTTATTTTTCTTTTGAAGAAGTTAGAAAATCAAATTTGTTCTGTTATGCATTCTTTCTAAACATAGAAACTTGTACTTAATCCAGTGAAGGGGAAGCCTTACAATCGGTTTTCTGTTCAAGAGCTTTTTGCTGTTTTTGGATCTTAGATCAGCTAACCATCTCAGTTTTCATTTGTAATAACCGAGTATTTGAAGAAAGGAGAAAGAGAGGGTAGCAGGACAGAAAGAACAGGAGGGATGAGAGGCATTCTGTGAGTGAAGGTAGGTGAAGAAGAGGAAGGGAAGTTGAAGAAGAGAGAAGGATGGAGAAAAGAGAGAGAAGGAAGGAAGAAGGGCAAATAAGAGGAGGGAGGGTTGAGCGGAGGCAGAGGAAGGGAGGAGAAAAAAAAGAAAACTTGAAGAGAAAGGAAAAGCCCAAGACTGAGGGGACATAAAGAACAAGTTAAAAAGCTTGTCTCATAGATATTTCATACAGAAAGGAGATTTCACAAATAAAAAGACAAAAACATCTTTCATCACCGCTTGCTTTACAATCAATTAAGTGGTTTTCAAAAACAGTCACTATATTTCAGAAGTTTAGCAGCCAATGAGTGTGCAATCACAAAAGAGTAGTTCACATGGAGACAAAGTGAAGTAGTTGCTCAAAGTCATCTAAACAGAGTTCGGACATAAAATCAGAAATGTTGAGGGAGAGAAATTCATAGGAGAAGAAAGGCAGAGAGAAGCACAAGAGAGAAGGGAGAAAGTGACAAAGATATAGTCATGATGATCGTAAAAAAAATACAAAGGGTGACAAAGAGATAATTTGCATGTATATAGTCATAGAGATGTACAGCACGGAAACAGACCCTTAGGTCCAACCCGTCCATGCCGATCAGATATCCTAATCTAATCTAGTCTCTTTTGCCAGCACGTGGCCCATATCACTCCAAACCTTCCCATTCATATACCCATCTAGCTACATTTTAAATGTTGCAATTGTACCAGCCTCCACCACTTCCTCTGACAGCTCATTCCATTCACGTACCATCCTCTGTGTGAAAAAGTTGCCCCTTAGGTCCCTTTTATATCTTTCCCCTCTCACCCTAAGCCTATGCCCTCTCGTTCTGGACTCCCCCACCCCAAGAAAAAGACTTTGTCTATTTATTCTATCCATCCCCACCATGATTTTATAAACCTCTATGGTGTCACCCCTCAGCCTCCAATGCTCCAGGGAAAACAGCCCCAGACTATTTAGCCTTCCTTGTAGCTCAAATCCTCCACCCTGGCAATATCCTTGTAAATCTTTTCTGAACATAAAAACAAGGATTGCAGATGCTGGAAACCAGATTCTGGATAAGAGTGGTGCTGGAAAAGCACAGCAGTTCAGGCAGTATCCGAACCCTTTCCAACATCCTTCCAATAGGAAGGAGTCCAGAATTGCACGTAGTATTCCAACAGTGGCCTAATTAATGTCCTGTGCAGCCGCAAAATGACCTCCCAACACCTATACTCAATATTGAGACCAATAAAGGAAAGCATACCAAATGCTGCCTTCATTTTCCTATCCAGCTGCCACTCTACTTTCAAGGAGCTATGAACCTGCACTCCAAAGTCTCTTTGTTCAGCAGCACTCCCTCAGACCTTACCATTAAGTGTATAGGCCCTGCTAAAATTTGCTTTCCTAAAGCAGCAACTTGCGTTTATCCAAATTAAACTCCATCAAGTGGAATATAATTGAAGGTTTTGGGGTGTTTTTAAACATGCGAGTCACACATACATGGGAGTGAGTTACATGTTGGAATCTAGTCGAGAGGGTTCTGGGTGAATCATATAATCCCGACAGTGGGGAAACAAGGCCTTCAGCCCAACAAGACCACACCGACCCTCAGAAGAATAGCCCGTCCAGACCCATTTCCCCACATTTACCCCTGACTAATGCACCTCACCTACACATCCCTGAACACTATGGGCAATTTTAACAGGTTTTGGATTGGATGGCTAATATATAGAATAACAGATTCCCAGGAGTGCGATACAGATTGGAATCGAATTAAAGGATTGAAGTGGCTAATGTACAGAGTCCTTAAGAATGGAAGTCAGTTACAGTTTGGAATTTTATCAAGGGGATTCGGGACGATTATGTGTAGAGTAACAGATACCCAGGAGTGAGCTGCAGACTGCAGTCAAATTGAGGGGATTGTATATGGTACATTCCAAATGCGTTTCACCATTGTGAATTAATTTTGACATATTATGTGGCAAATAATGTAGTCAAGCTGCTTACAGCAAAGTTGTACCAACAGCTATGATTTATTTTGGTGGCGTTAACTGGAATACACAGTTCCCAAAAGAGCAAAAGAACTTCCCTGCTGTTCTTGTAAATTGTCCTAGCATCATTTTTCATCCCAAATGTGGCATCTCTCTCAGTGGCAGCCTCGAGTTCTGAAGGGCAAATGAACCACAACAAAACTATACATTTGCTCTGATGATTCAATCATTTGCACCATAGAAACTTAGTGCCAGAATTTTACCAGGTTTTTTTACAGTGAGTATGGAAGTGGGGTGTGGTTGTCATTATCTTCCTGTCACCCTGGGAAGGATGGAGGGCCACCTTACCCTCAGACCTGTCAAGCCAATTGAATCAGAAGTAGGTGGGCTATGTATTGTGTGGATAGACAGCCAGGTAATCTATCATACACAGGTGCGCAAGAGGACACGCGCACGCGCACACACACACTCACCGCGCACGAGGACACACACAGACACACACACACACACACACAAAGGAGGTAAAAGTGCACATTGTTATGTTCCAATTTGATAGTAATATTGCACTGGAATCTTGTGAATCTTGGCTCGATAAACACTAACTTTTATTTTTCATTTTGTTATCATGGAAGACAGTCACTAAACTTATGAGCTATATTATTCTTGACAAGAACTACTGGAATAACCTCATGATAAACATCAGAAGGAAAGATTCATCCCTTTCACCTCAACAATACCCTTACAGACACAGTAACCTCAGCAAAGAGTAATGTCTATCTCCACTAATGTTCTTGCTCACCTGTAATCAGTTTTTAATTCGGGAAATTACTGCACATTCTCTATGCCACTCACTGATGCTATTTTCTGCAGTTATTGTCTCTCCCTGAGATGGTAAAACAAATGATTAATGGTCTGTTCATTTGTTACTTATACTCATATCTTCACCGTCCTTCCTGTCTAATACCTAACTAATTCTGGTTGTCAATCAAGTCAGCACAAACCTTAACAATTTTCTTCCCAGGTGGCTTGCTGGTCATTTAGCTGAAATCACATGATTCCTTCCAAATGCTGTTTTGAGTGCAGTCTTCAAAATTACTTTCTGACCTCTAAAATTAAAGGCAAGATCTTTGCAGAACTGAAAAACTGAAACTAATATTTCATCTGCTTTAGAAAATATAGTTCTCAAATAATAATACAGTATGAACTTTCATGAAAATGTCCACTGCTAAAACCCCTTCCTCCTGGTGCAGCCTTAGCAACTATCATTTCTTCCTGTGGCATTGCTTAGCTGCCAGTCCTCTGATTGTCTGGCAGTTCTTTGGGATGGCAGGCAGTCATCAACAATGGGGTGGCACGGTGGCTCAGTGGTTAGCACTGCTGCCTCACAGCGCCAGGGATCTGGGTTCGATTCCAACCTCGGGTGACTGTGTGGAGTTTGCATTGTCCCTGTGTCTGCATGGGGGTCCTCTGGTTTCCTCCCACAATCCAAACATGTGCAAGTCAGGTGAATTGGCCATGTTAAATTGCCAATAGTGTTAGGTGCATTAGCCAGGAGTAAATGTAGAGGAATGAGTCTGGGTGGGTTACTCTTCGGAGGGTCGATGTGGACTTGTTGGGCTGAAGGGCCTGTTCCTATACTGTAAGGAATCTAATCAATGAGGCTTTTTTACCTAGAGGACTAGAACATAAGGAAGTAGAACTCTATTAGCTCTTTAACCCTGGTTAGACCACACCTAGACTGCTGTAAGGAGTTCTAAGCATGGTATCTCAGGAAAGATATATTGGTCTTGGAGGGAGGGCAGTTTCAGTCTATCGGAATGCCCTCTAAGAGTTAAATTAAGAGGCGGGATTATACAAGCTAGAGATGTTTTCCTTGGAATTTCAGTTAAGGGCTGATTTTATAAATGTTTTTACATTATTAAACAATCAATTATTTCTGTGGTAAGGGAATCGAAGACAAAGGAAAACAGTCTGAAAATTAGAGGCAGATTTTTCAGTTGCGAAATTAGGAAATTATGATGCACTAAGTGCAAATGATGTTAGAGCAATTGTAAATTTTATATCTGAGATTAATAATTATTTGTCATCCAAAGATACTGGTATATAGGACAAAAATGGGTAAATAGAAACCATGGAATGGTAAGAGAGGTTTAAGGGGGTAAATAACCTATTGCTGCTTCTGTGTGTCGACTGAATGCACTGTCAGAGATGCCATATTTCAGACAGGTAGTGGTAAAGTCATCATAGTCCTACCAGACCACAGGGTTGTTCTCTCATTAGAGTGGGAGATAACCGGTGGTGGCTTAATTTTCGGTCATTATTCTTCAGGTGAGGGGACATCTTGAAAAGGAGAGCCCTTCATAGTAATCTCTGCCAATGCAGGAATTGAGCCATACTGTTATCATTAGTCTGTATTGCAAATGCAGACATCCAACCATTAAGCTAACCAACTGACATTTCAGGCAAGGCATCAAATCAAGGCCCTAGTTGCTGTCTCACCTGGATAATCCAATTTTATTTGAACTGATTTATTGTCACGTATACAGAAACTCAGTGAAAAGTGTTGTTTTTGCCTGCTAAGCAGGTAGATTGTACCACACACAATGTATTAGGGTAGTAGAACAGAGTGCAGATTACAGTGTTATAGCCACAGAGGAGGTGCACAGAGAGAGAGAGAGAGAGAGCCATCAACATTAACATTTGAGTGGTACATTCAAAAGTATAAGAAGAATAGAGGTTCTGCCAAATGGCCTGGTCAATATTTCTATTTCAACAAATGACCCCAAAGGTGTTATTATATCATTACTGCTTGTGGTATTTGGTATGTGCAAATTGGCAACTGCGTGTTATACATTACACCAGTGCGTTGGATGGTCCTAACAGTATGGAAACTGCCCTATAAATTCAAATTTATCTTTTTCTTTTGATATAATTTTATTTCTGACTCAGAAACAACTCAGTTGGGCCAAGCGCTCCATGTTGTGTTTAACTCCATGTGACCCTCCTCGTGCCATACCTCATTTTATCTCTACATCTTCCAAATTCTTCTTAGGCTAACCAGGGCAACAGATACATTGGAAGGCCAGAATCTGAACGTTTTCTAAACCGGAGACCATCCTGACTTTGAAATATGTCAGTCAACCCTTATTGGTTAAAATCCTGGCACTCCCTCCCTAACAGCACATCTCCTCCATTCTCCTAGGAATGGGAAATAAATGGCCTTGACACTGATGATCACATTCCATGTAGAAATAAAAATATGTTCTTTTATTCTTTTTTCTCCCTTGTGTTTATGTAGCTTCCCTTGAAGTGCATGGCCTCTTGCTGAGATATTTGTATCATCGATAGTCACAGGTGAGGTGCCAGAAGACTGGAGGTTGGCAAACGTGGTGCCATTGTTTAAGAAGGGTGGTAAAGACAAGCCAGGGAACTATAGACCGGTGAGCAAGTTGTGGGCAATTTGTTGGAGGGAATCCTGAGGGACAGGATGTAAATGTATTTGGAAAGGCAAGGACTGATTAGGGATAGTCAACATGGCTTTGTGTGTGGGAAATCATGTCTCACAAACTTGATTGAGTTTTTTGAAGAAGTAACAAAGAAGATTGATGAGGGCAGAGCAATAGATGTGATCAATATGGACTTCAGTAAGGCGTTCAACAAGGTTCCCCATGGGAGACTGATTAGCAAGGTTAAATCTCATGGAATACAGGGAGAACTGGCTCAAAGGTGGTGGTGGAGAGTTGTTTTTCAGACTGGAGGCCTGTGCCCAGTGGAGTGCCACAAGGATCGGTGCTGGGTCTCTATCTTCTGTGATTGATATAAATGATTTGGATGCGAACATCAGAGGTACAGTTAGTAAGTTTGCAAATGACACCAAAATTGGAGGTGTAGTGGACAGCGAAGAAGGTTACCTCAGACTACAACAGGATCTTGACCAGATGGGCCAATGGGCTGAGAAGTGACAGATCGAGTTTAATTCAGATAATTGCGAGATGCTGCATTTTGGGAAAGCAAATCTTAGCAGGACTTATACACTTAATGGTAAGGTCCTAGGGAGTGTTGCTGAACAAAGAGACCTTGGAGTGCAGGTTCACAGCTCTTTGAAAGTGGAAGTGGAGACGCAGGTAGATAGAATAGTGAAGAAGACATTTGGTATGCTTTCTTTTATTGGTCAGAGTATTGAGTACAGGAGTTGGGAGGTCATGTTGCGGCTGTACAGGACATTGGTTAGGCCACTGTTGGAAGATCGCATGCAATTCTGGTATCCTTCCTATCGGAAAGATGTTGTGAAACTTGAAAGGGTTCAGAAAAGATTTACAAGGATGTTGCCAGGGTTGGAGCATTTGAGCTATAGGGAGAGGCTGAACAGGCTGGGACTGTTTTCCCTGGAACGTCGGAGGCTGAGGGGTGACCTTATAGAGGTTTACAAAATTATGAGGGGCATGGATAGGATAAATAGGCAAAGTCTTTTCCCTGGGGTAGGGGAGTCCAGAACTAGATGGCATAGGTTTAGGGTGAGAAGGGAAACAATATAAAAGAGACCTAAGGGGCAACTTTTTCACACAGAGGGTAGTATGGGTATGGAACGAGCTGCCAGAGGATGTGGTGGAGGCTGGTACAATTGCAACATTTAAGAGGCATTTGGACAGGTATATGAATAGGAAGGGTTTGGAGCGATATGGGCCGGGTGCTGGCAGGTGGGACTAGATTGGGTTGGGATATCTGGTCAGCATGGATGGGTTGGACCAAAGGGTCTGTTTCCATGCTGTACATCTCTATGACTCTATGACCTACTCATGGCAGCAAGTTTCACCTTATAACTTCTTTATTTAGAGACTGCATTCCATGAATCCCGAGTGGCTTTATTTGTGATTATTCTATGTTTTTGACCCCTGGAACTAGTTTTACTCACAAATAGAAAGATTTGCTCTACGTTTTAAAACTTCCCTCCTTCCATTCATATCTCTTATTTTCCTTCCTGCTTCTGCTATAAGATTAGTATCTGCAAGAATTCACAACAAAATAAATAGATCAGTTTATTAAAAGAAAACTATTCCTGTCCTTTGGCTGACCAAGTGACTTCTTGCTCATAGAATGTGCCTGTAATCTGAACTACATCGCTAATGGCATTCAAGCAATGTGAGCCATAAGACTTACAGATCTTGCTCATTTATTTAACCCTGAAACTAGCACAGCTCTCCTAACAGTAAACTCACACAGATGAAATACAGAAACCTCTATATTTGAATTTCTCACCACTTACACTTCAAACATGACTCCTACTTGGTGTTAAATGTCTTTTCTTATGATTTACATTTAATAAAAGTCACTTAAAAATGATTTGCCATCTGATCTAATGTGTAGACAGTCCAACTAAACCTTTATTATGTTTTAATGAGGTAGTTTATTCATTTTTATGCTGTCACTGCCTCTGATTTGACGCATTGCTTTTCCAACACTAACTTCCACTATTGGAAAGACTGAAGCCTCATTATGTTTGCACCCTGTCACAAAATCTGCTCCCTACCAATTGGTTCCACCACTCTCTAAGGCGATTAACTCAGACTGAACCGGATTCTATGCAACATTGGTTTCCTATTTTGACCCAAGTTAAGCTTCAGATCTTTTATTCCTTCCATTCCACAAACTAATTCCACCTGTGTAGCATCAACCTTCTTCGCTGTCTTGCTACTGAAACAGTCATCCATATCATTGATAACTCAAACCCTAGTGTAGTATTTCCAATGTTTTCCTGACTGTCCTCTGTTGTAATATCTACATCTTTAAGACAGCTAGATGATGTGACACATGGCACTCTGGTATGAAAGCTTTTCATCTTATTTCCAATTAGCAATCTGTAGGTTAGTTAGTTAGATAGACAAACAGCCAGTTTGTTAGCCATTCAACTATGTATATAATGTAACAATAATATACATAAGCTTATAATGGAGACTGTTACATGCAAAATCTGAAATGTCATATTTTTATATGTACAGTAAGTTAATAAATATCAAGATATCTGTGGTGTAAATTAAATGGGTTAACATACAGAGAAAAATCATGGCAGCAGCAAATGGGGAATGAAGATGGTGATGAGCAATTGGAGCACTAGAGCTAGTCACAGCAAGTTGGTACAAAAGGCTGGAAAGAAGTCAATAGCAGTGCGAGTTGTGAATTTGTGAAAAGTTATTTTGCTAAGACTCACCCATCATCTGATTGAGTTCAGAGCTGAAGTTCACATCTAACAACAAAAACTGAGGGCTGAAACTATATTGGAGCATGGCAACTGTAACAGAGGAACAGTCATGCGAAAACCTTATCTCTTTCCTCTCAAAAAACAGGAGGTCCAGTGTGTCTGAAAATGAAACTGCAGTTTACAAGAAGCCCAGAAAATTTTTAACCTAGAAAAGCAATTTCTCAGCAAAATACAGCTAAAAATGTTAGAAGAATTTTTAAAAATATAGTTAATGTTTGTCTGTTAACAGTCATCAGTTGATTCTGCCTTTTCTTTTTCAGAAATAGCAAAACAGTAAAAAGGCATACATGACATTAAACCGAAACAGTTTTGGCATGAGCACCATATACAGGGGCTACTCAGCTATTTAACAAAAAGAAAACATAAAAAGAAAGATGAAACAAAAGCAGAAATAGGAAGAGAAACAAAAGGAGAAGAGCCAACAGACTAAGAAAGGCATTACACAGTAACACAGATCCTGATATATATTGGCAATTTTAATGACCATAAATCATCACAGCAAAGATGGAAAGCATAAAACTGAACAGGGATTGGTACTTAAGTGACATTCTGTCAGAATTACAGCTATTGAAAGAAAGAATTAATCTTCACTTTATAGATCAACAGATAGCTGATAAAGAAAGAAAGGCAAACATATTATTTTGGGAAATGAAGGTTTGAGAAGAATTAAATCCTCTGGTATTTCTAGTAAAGACTGTAAAGATCCTTTCAAAATGTTTCCAATTTTTTTTAGATTAGCATAAGGTCACTTTCAGGCTTGAGTTCATGTTACGTTGCCAATAGCCAGATGAAAATAGCTACCAATTCCTAGACAGATGTCAGCACCAAGATATAGAATATGATTTCACCAAAGCTAATTTAGCTGAAAGGCAGGTGGAACTGATCATTGTCTCTACACTTATCAAAATTTTTAAAAGGTATTACTGGAAAAACCTAATGATTATATCATTGTTGCACTGCTAGAGGAAGGCCACAAGTTCAAAGCAACTATAGTAGGATAGCAACATCTAGTGGGATGTAACATAGCAACAGCAAGGGTTTGACTTTGTAACAACTGTTAGAGTGATTAATACGATCAGCAAAATGTCCAATTCTTGTATGAGATGTGGATTGTCTCTGCCATTAAAAGTATCCAGCACTTTGAGACTCACGCAAACTTTGTTCCCCAAGAAGACATTGGACGAAAACGTGAAAGGTGCCAAAATGCTCAGAGAAACATAAAGTACAACACAATTCTCCACAGCAGCATGTGAAGAAGAACCACATTTTAAGGAACAATGACCAAAGTCATTTTCAAAGTCTCACTCATAACACATAAAGCATGACAATGAAGTCCAAGGGATAACTGCAACTTTATAGCTTAAAGACTCCAGTCAGATAGTACATGACACATTACTTAGATGCCATCAAAAGAGCTGAGGTTTTCACCTTCATTCAAATGAAACACATCAAACAGCATGGTCAGTGAGTGCTTCATGCCAAAACTGGCACTGGTGCAAACACAAATATCATCACTTCATGCATCTTATACAAATGATGAAATCCACACACAATATACTAACTGTTTACAATGGATCTGACATCCCACACATTGACATTATCCATCTTAAATTTCAATATGTCTCCTCAGATTGGACAGCTTCTGTCATTAATACAGTATGACCTTCTATCATTGATCCACTAACATACATTGATCCACATATCATCATGGATCACAAAATAACAAATACATTCATTTGAATGCCAAAGGATCCAGATCACAACATTGAGTCTATCCATGACATAACCAACATTTAACCAGGATAGTTTGATTCTATTGGCAATGCAGAAAGAAACCTGAAGTATGATGCTCAAGCATTCTTTTAAGTTTGATATTCACATTCAGAATCAGCTCAAACTTGAATTGAATTCTCTGGAACAAAACAAGATAATTCACAAGATTGAACATTGCACTGAGTGGTGAATCCTGATTATTTGTGTTTTGAAGAAAGATGACACTATGTGTGTGATTAGATCAAAGACAACTAAGACAACTAAGATCAAAGACAAGTATTCCCGACTTAGGCGACTAACTGTGGAGTTTGCACGTTCTCCCCGTGTCTGCGTGGGTTTCCTCCGGGTGCTCCGGTTTCCTCCCACAATCCAAAAAAAAAAATGTGCGGGTCAGGTGAATTGGCCATGCTAAATTGCCCGTAGTGTTAGGTTAAAGGGGTAAAAGTAGGGGTATGGGTGGGTTGCGCTTCGGCGGGTCGGTATGGACTTGTTGGGCCGAAGGGCCTGTTTCCACACTGTAAGTAATCTAATCTAATCTAATCTAATCTAATCTAAAAAAAACAACTGAACATTGTATTAAAAGATGCCCACACAAGATTGCTCCCTCGGAGGAGCTTAATCCCAAATTCTAGGATGCCAAACAATTTTCCAAGCTCAATACCAAGAATGGATATTGGTCCCTGCATCTTTCCCTAAAATCATTCGAATTAACAACTAACAACTTTTGGAATACTTTTCAGTGAATTACCATTTGGATGATCTGATAGCCCAGGATATATTCCAACAACATATGAATTGTATGTTAGAGATGACTTTGCAGTTCTCAGTAAAATTAAATCAAATCAATTTCTAACAGCTCATGGCAGGGGCATAAAAAGAATGCTCTTGTTTGCTACTGCAAAAGAATGTCAAATCAACAGAAGCCAAATAAATTTCTTCAGATCAATCCACTCTTCAAATAATATTAGATTAGGTACTATCAAAATAGGTACATGCAGGAGTTGCCTAAATCACAAGACAAAGGTGACTTACAGTTTCTTCAATGTTCCATCCCTATATATGTGACATTTTATGACCTAAGTATGTTTGAGATTTGCTTCATAACATGCAATAAGGAAGTAAGATAATCAGGAATGATCTATCGTCCATTATCATCCCTTCAAAATTACCGCATTTGAAGCAGATGCATTCCAAAAAAGGCCGAGGAGTATATCTAGTATGGGATGACAAGGCTATTCCATTTGATTCTGAAGTCATCATGTCTAAATATACAACTTAGAAAAGGAAACTCTCTCCTTCTGGTTTTGGAATGCAAAGATTCCACAAAAACCCAGTTGGCAAACATTTAGTTGACCACAAGATGTTGGAAATGATCTGTTGAAAAGCTCTCACATGTGTACCTCCTGATCTAAAATGTCTTCTTGTGAAGATCCAAAACTACATTACAAACCAGGCTTTAAAGAAGAAACTCAACTGTTTGTATGTGGCGGAAATGGCAGAGTAACAAGGATAGAACCCCCCTGGTCCTCACCTTCTATCCACCAACCTCCAGATACATTGCATCATCCGCCGCCTTTCCGCTGCCCACAAACAGACCCCACCACCAGGGATATATTTCCCTCCCCACCCCTATCTATGTTCTAGGGAGACTATTCCCTCTGTGACTCCCTTGTTAGGTCTACGGCCCCCACCAACCGACCCTCCACTCCTGGCATCTTCCCCTGCCACCGCAGGAAATGCAAAAGCTGCGCCCACACCTCTCCCCTCACCTCTGCCCAAAGCTCCAAAGGATCCTTCCACATCCAACTGAGATTTACGTGCACTTCCACACACGTCGTCTACTGTGTCCGTTGTTCCCGATGTGGTCTCCTCTACATTGGGAAGACAGGATGCCAACTTGTGGAACTTTTCAGAGAACACCTGTGGGTCACATGCACTAAACAACCCCTCTACCCTCTGACTAAACACTTTAACTCCCCCATCCCACTCTGCCAAGCACATTACTAGACTGACATTGAAGAATAGTTCTGAGGCAGTGTTGAAAAGGTCATCTTTTGAATAAAGTATTAAATTTAAACTCCACCTGTCCATTTAAGAGGATACCACAAATGCTGTCCAGGCAAAAGTTCTATCTGAAGAAATAAAAGGAAGAGAATATTCTTAGTGCTGTTGTCAACATTCCTCCCTCAACTAAAATGATCTAAACCAAAGGGTGAAATTTAACACCATCCTCTGAGGCAGGTTCGGAAGGTGATGGGGCCATATACTCAGATTGGTGATTGTTGGGTAAGAACTCAGCTGCCTTCCTGCTTCTGCTCCAATTAAATCTGAGGTGCAGAGACAGGTGGACAGTCTTCCTAAGCTACCACCAACTGAGAATTTTATTCAGCAACTAATGCCAACTCAGAATAATATCCTGCCATTTGCTGGTTTTCAACCAGTGGTGGATGGGGTCAGTCACCATGCTGGATGCCTGAAAAGCAAGCCCTAACATGTTTGCTTGCGGGGCCCTGGGGGAAAGGGAATTGTCCCTTGAGGAAAGACAATCAGTGCCTGATGAAGGGACTTGGCATTGGAGGGTATGGAAAGTCAGTTGCCCCTGTTGCCAAATCCCCTCTCCATCCATGACTTCAATCCTGTAACTCCCATCTTGCTCTTTTTCTATGGCCAGGATCCCACAGTGATCTCAGACATCTTTCTGGGTGCACTGTTGACAGGGGCCATCACTCTTGCTAGTGATGCCTGTAACTGCCTCTGGCAGACAGATATCGGGAGGTAAGGTATTCACCCCATTGGTCCTTAACTCTGGAGAAGGCTTGCTGCAGCCCCCCCCCCCCCCCCCCCCCCGCCTCCCAAAACCTCATTTCATTCCAGAGGACCTTCCCAAAAGGAGGCCACATAGAACTCTGAAACAAACACAGAGAGTGCAGGAGAAACTCAGCCGGTCTGGCTCTATGGTTTTGCATAGCTTCCAGACGGCATTGAGCAATGTCAATGGTTTAGAGTAGTTTTTTTTCCTTTCCTAGCCATTAAAGTGGAAGGGTGTTGGCTTAATTAGTATCCTTCTACTTTACTGTGAAAAACTATATTGTCAGATGTCAGAAACAATTCTAGAAATTTGCAGCAACAGAAAATTGTTTTGGGAGTTCCAAATTTCTATTTTCCTAGCCTGATAACCAAACTGCTGGAGAAATTTGCATTGATATAGCACTCTACTCCAGAGAAATAGATCATACTAAAGCAGATAATAAGCCTAGAAGTGTGATGTTAAGGGAGATAACAAAAAGCTTAATTAAATTGATCTTGAGGAATGCTTTTAAGCACAGGCAGAAAGGAACAGGCAGCAGAAATTAAAGGAGGACATTTCAGAAAATAGGAAGGTGGCCAATTGGGTTGAAGGGAATGATCAAAAAATAGGAGTTAAAGGAATGGAGATGAGGAATTAGGTACAAAGGAGATTTCAGAGAAAAGGTGGTCAAAACAAGAGGTTTTGTACATATCAAAGTTTATGCTATTTATTAATGGAAGAAGCAGTGAAGTACTGTAGCTTAATCAGTAGGGGCTCAAAAGGTGTGGCGTTGGAAAAGCACAGGCAGTATCTGAGGAGCAGGAGAGTTGAGGTTTTGAGCACAAGCTCTTCATGAGGAATGTCTGACCTGCTCCTTGGATGCTGCCTGACCGGCTGTGCTCTTCCAGCTTTTAGATTTAGATTAGATTAGATTCCCTATAGTGTGGAAACAGGCTCTTTGGCCCAACCAGTCCACACCAACCCTCTGAAGAATAACCCACCCAGACCCATTTCCCTCTGACCAATGCACCTAACACTACGGGCAATTTAATATGGCCAGTTCACCTGACTTGCACATCTTTGGACTGTGGGAGGAAACCAGAGCACCCGGAGGAAACCCATGCAGACATGGGGCGAGTATGCAAACTCCACACAGACACTTTTGACTCTGATCTCCAGCATCTGCAGTCCTCACTTTCTCTGAATCAGTAAGGGGTGATGAGTGAGCAGAATATGATACATATAGGGAAGCAAAGCTTTCCTATATCAATTTTTCTGGATTCCATGATCTCCATTTCAATGTACTGTGGCCCCTAAACAACAGGATTGTTAATACAGATTGGTGTCCGACGTGAATATAGTAACATTTTAATATCAAACAGTCAGGAGGTGGTAGTTTAGTGATTAAAGCACTGGTCTAGCAAAATAACTGTGCTAATTAGTTCAAATATAATGTTCCAAATTATGGCGTTCTTAAGAGCTTGTGTGGCACTATGGTAGTGCATCTGCATTTGTGCCAAAAGACCCAGATTCCAGTCCCACTTGCTCCAAAGGTGTGTCATGACACATTTGATCAGGTTAATTAAAACTATCTAAAGTAGAACTGGTGATTTATGGACTGATACCAGAGAAAACCAATGATCATTGAGTTGTTGTTATGTCCTTTAATGGCAGGACACCTGCTCATTGCATCTGGTTGAACTTGAAACCATTCAATTGTCAAATTGATAACGGAATTTTAATTAAATAATTAGCACAGCCAGGCTGGCAATGTCCAAAACCAAGAACAATTGTTCAGATTTAGAGATTGAGCCTCCTTTAAAAACAGGACATTTTCAGCAAACAGGTCTATGCAACTGTTGAGTAGCTATAAAGGTGTTCTTTCTGCAGGATGGAATGTTATACGTGTCTGAGCAACATGGCCTTTGCCATGATGTGCGGTGGGATTGGGTAACGTGTGTGACGAGACCCATTGCACCATGGAAGAGATCTTCATTAAGCAGTATGGATTTGCCAATTGATGGTAAATATCATTTGCTAAATATCTTGTTTACAACCCAACTGACCTGATTACTATTCAACCTATCTTAACAAACTTGACAAATATACTCAACGTTGTGAAAACTTGACAGAGACAGCATGTGGCAGATTTACCTGACTGTTTGCTCCAATCAACCTCCATGTTGGAAATCAGGCACCGACATCTCAGGGAAAGCTCCATGGACACTTCCATGCACCCCGCAATCATAGACATTGGCATTTGACATGTGCCAGCCTCTAACCTTCCTCAAGGCACATTTCTATTCCACTTACAGACGCTTCTGTACTTTAATGCAGCACCTCAGGCTGCACCAGTAACTATCGCTGTAATGTTGCATCAAGGACACTTTGCACTCAGGGACATGCACCCAGCTCATGGATTGCATAAACATGTAGCTCCAGGTTCTTTGTTTGCTGAAGTAGCACTCCCTCACTCTGAGCCTTTAACATCCTCATGAAGGGGGCAGATATGGCCTTGATTTAGTTTCCCATCTGAATTACAATACCTCCAACAATGTCACACTCCCACAATACTTATAAAGTTGCCAGTCTAGAACATGTGTTCACATCCTGGAGACAAACTTAAATCCACAACCTTCTGACTCAGAGGTCAGAATGCTACCAACTGCAGTTCACGAGCCTTGATGGGAGGTGGGTAGAGTAGCAGAGACAGAACGAATGTCTGATATTGAAAGAAGATGCTAGAGCTTACTCTGGCAGATAGAATTCAGATATTGACCTCCTACTAACAGCGCTGGGCATTCCTCCAGATGGCTAAAATTACAGTGACAAGACAAGTGGTCAGCACGGTGGCACAGTGGGCGGCACGGTGGCACAGTGCTGTCTCACAGCGCCAGAAACCCGGGTTCAATTCCCGCCTCAGGCAACTGACTGTGTGGAGTTTGCACATTCTCCCCGTATCTGCGTGGGTTTCCTCCGGGTGCTCCGGTTTCCTCCCACAGTCCAAAAATGTGCAGGTTAGGTGAATTGGCCATGCTAAATTGCCTGTAGTGTTAGGTACAGGGGTAAATGTCGGGGAATGGGTCTGGGTGGGTGTGCTTTGGCGGGTCGGTGTGTTGGGCCAAAGGGCCTGTTTTCATGCTGTAAGTAACCTAATCTAATCTAAACATATTGTGACCTTCACTACTGGTCCTGGAAGGAGGGAGTACCACATTCCAACCTTCATTCACAGATCTGTGAGGATGCCTCCACTTCCTTATAAGAACTCAGCTTTTAATATAACAACACTCTAGAACTCCTTCAGCCTCAATTTCAGAATGAGCTATTTGTACTAATTTATTTCACCCTGGATCTGCTTCCTGTGTCCCAATTAACAAAGGTGTGCCAATCACTTCTTTTGAACTGTCCTCATTCTCAGATAGAGTTCCAGGTGACCTAACATCTGTTTGTGGCAGCACTGTGACCTCTGGTGATAGATCTTGTTTATTACTCATTACTCATGATAGGAATATAGTCAGAACCAACTGTTCCATCTCTTTAGCCTCAACTAGACTTTCCATGTTTATAGGCAAAGCTGTGACTTTCAACCCTACTCAATAATTTTCCAGAAGTAAAACAACTCCATATGTATGTCATTTCTTAAATGCTCCAACTACCACTAGTCCAAACAAATCACACTCCAGTTGTATGTTTAACAGGTTGCCTTTTTAGCTGCATGGAAAAATAGGTCAGAAATAGCTTTATTACAACTTTTTTGAAAAAGACATCTCCAGAAAAATCTACAATATCAAGAGCTACAGACTTATAACAAACCTTCCATCATGGTTGTTTCTCAGTTATTAACTTTTCATCAGAGTTCCCTTCCAAAGGATCAAGATAGCAACACTAACTTATCATCCACAAAGTTAATGTCTCCTTTAATGAGTGCTGATGAAAATGAAGGTAAGCATTATTTGATCCTCTTTGGTGCCATTCACTGGATATCCAGAATCTGAAAGACAAATGTAATGTTAAGTTTGCTTCAATCCTTTAAGAACAAAGCAGTAGTTTAAATAAGCAAAAGTTTCTAAATGTTTAACTGCCAGCTGAGCAACATCAATGGACCTGAAGTAAAGCCTCCCACTATTATCTGATTGCAATTAGTCAGGCCCCTTCAGTCAACTGGATAGTTTCCTATAATATTAAGTGGGTGGAATTTCCTCCTCCTGGTCTCACATTATCAATGGTAAGAATATTGGAAAAGTACAGAAAGAAGGGAAAAATCAGTATTGTCACATGGAGAGATCATCCTGTTATATTGAGTGCTGTTTATTGCACTCCTCAGCACTAACCTTATCGAGTGTTAATGCTCTTATACAATATCTGCCTGGATAGTGTTGACTTTTTAGTTAAAGGAGTGTTTCTGATGTCAGTTTTATTTCGTGGCTGGAGCTTATCAGATGGAAGCGCGTCCAGTGTGTATAATCTTCAACACCTTATTCAACTGGGTCAGAAGTGAGTGATGGAAAAGGATGAAATGTGTCCCTGTGATATAACTCTCCAGAGGCCAGTACCCCATCACCAAGTCACCTTTTCTTGACACATGAAGAGTCCTTTATACTGATCCAGCTTCTTCAGAGCCAGCTGTCAGAGTGAACAGAACCTCTGGCATTCCTGTTTATACTTTTTCTTTAGGCCTCGATCAGGAGGACTTGGGATCTTGGCATCGTCAGAGAAAGAACTTCTATACACCATGTTTCCCTCGCCCGTCAGGCAAGCGGGGATTCGGCGCTGGATTCTTCCCTGTTCTAAGTTACTAAGGGAATCCTGGTTAGTTTCTTTTCCACCGCTTAGTAATATGCTTAAATTCAGCGGGTTATCACATCTGATCTGAGGTCGTAATATTCCTACTTACATCTGTCATTCAGGGCTCCCTGATTGGACCACGTAAACAGCCTTAATCAGGCTCATGTTCTATGAGGTCCACCTGTCTGACCTCATTACAGTCACTTCATCCTGCCCCCGCTGAGGCCAACGACATAGGCTGGTCATTTATTTTGTAGCTCCTCCTGGGTGTTTTAGAACCAGATCAGGTTCCTCCGACTCTGCCTCTGATACAAGCACCATGTAACACACAGTAGCTTGCCTCTTGTGCCTGGAGCCTCTTGAAAGACATTCATTCCCTCCTTCAGGCAGCAAAGGTGTAGAGGCAGCAACAGCGACTGCGTCCATCTCAGATTCTGAGGTTTCTTCAACGTTTGACGGGGAGGGAGAATGGATGGGTTCCGGAATAGGCAGTTGAGGAACAGGCATGTTTTGCTCCCACACTGTTTGCGAGTTTGCAGCGTTCATACTGCCCACATGCTTGTTCAGGATCAGTGCACCTACCCAAACTTTATACATAACTGAATCTGATCTCTCATCGACCAAGCCTCTTACCCATGCAGGGCCAGTACAGCGGTTCCGACACCAAACCTCATCCCCTGAAGTAAACTGTCTCTCTCACTTAGCAGAGTCTTGTGTCTGGCATTGGCGTTCCTAATGCCCAGGTCCGGCAAGATCAGATTTAACCTGATGCAACGTCTTCTCCCCATCAACAACTCTGGTGGAGCTATCCCTGTAGTTGCAAGAGGGGTGGTCCAATAATCAAATAGGAACAACGATAGTTTGGTATTGAATGAAGCTGTAAGCTGTTTCTTTAAACCTGCCTTCAAAGTCTGGACTGCTCTTTCTGCCATACCATTGGATGATGAATGGTATGGAGCTGTCTGTACATGACGAATACCATTCCACTTTAGGAAATACTCAAACTCCCTGCTGGTAAACGACGGCCCATTTATCTGTGACCAACACGTCCAGGAGTCCATGGATTGTAAAAGATACATGCTGTTCTTCTATCATCGTCTCCACGTTTGACGAACGAACTCTATGCACACCCAGCCATTTTGAAAGGGTGCCAGCAATGACAAAGAACATTGAGTCCATGAGAGGACCTACACATTGACGTATAACTGAATCCAGGGTTTCCCCAGTCATTTCCATGATTATGGGGGAGCTGGTGGTGGTAATTTCTGTCTTCTGGGCACTCTGGGCATTGACCCACAAAAGTAGCTATGTTGGCATCCAGTCCTGGCTACCAGACATAACCTCTTGCCTACACCTTCAGTTTGGAAACACCGTGATGACATCTGGAGGAGTTCAGCCAGTATCTAGCAGCGACCTTTGTTTGGGACAGTCATTTTTGCTCCCCATAATATGCTGTCCTCCACTGTGACCTGGTCTCTATGGATCCAAAAAAGGTTTCAATTCTGGTTATGAAGGCCCTTTGGTTTCCCCCATCAACACCAACTGTCTCAGTTTTGCCAGGAATGGATTTTTCTGCATCCTAAGTCTGATATTGCCTGGAACTGATATTGTGACTGGAAGTGTGTCCAGAAAATTTAAACGTATTACAGACTCTTCCAATGGCTGTACCACTGGTGGTGTATCTGCCAGTCGGAGGCAGCTCAATGCATCTGAGTTTGCAACTTGGCCTCCCAGACGGTGTTCCAACTGGAAATTATATGCACTTAATATTAGAGCCCACCACTGAATTTGGTCTGAAGCTATGGGTGGCACTGCCTTGTCCTCTTTAAGTAAACCTAGTAAGGGTTGTGGTCCATTATTATTGCAAATTTACATCTGTAAAGGTTTTGGTGGAACTTCCTGACTCCGTATATGACTGCCAAACCTTCCTCCTCCATATTTATGCTCTGCATTTGCCAAAGTCCTGGATACATAAATTATAGGCGCTCCTTTCCATTGGGCCACTAATAGCTAATACTACCCCGATGCTGTACAGGGAGGCACCACATGTCAATACCAGATCCCACTTGGGAACATAGTGAGCCAACCTTAGTGGATGATTGCTGTTTCTTGTCAATGCTGAAGGCTATGGCTTAGCTACATGATCATTTCAAAGGCTGACTCTTTTTTAAGGAGGAGAAAGTGAGGATGGCAGATGCTGGAGATCAGACCGGAGAGTGCGGCGCTAGAAAAAGCACAACAGGTCAGGCAGCATCCGAGGAACAGGAGAATCGACATTTCAGGCATAAGCCCTTCATCATGAATGAGGCTTGTGGACCGGGGCTGAGAGATAAATGGGAGGGTGGGTGGGGTTGGGGGGAAGGTAGCTGAGAAAGAGATAGGTAGATAAAGATGAGGGAGAAGCTGATAGGTCGGGGGGGAGTGATGGACGAGTCTGGAGGGTGGTGCCTATTTGGAGGCTTGAGTTTAGGATAATGTCGGGGAGGGGAAATGAGGAAGCTGCGGAAATCCACATTTATCCCGTGTGGTTGCAGGGTCCCAAGGTGGAATATGAGGCGTTCTTCCTCTAAATGTTGGGTGGTAATGGTTTGGAGGTGGAGGAGGCCCAGGACCTGCATGTCTTTGATGGAGTGGGAGGAGGGAGCTGAAGTATTCAGCCATGGGGCGGTGGGGTTGGTGGATATGGGTGTCCCAGAGATGTTCTCTGAAACAATCTGCAAGAAGGCGTCCTGTCTCCCCGATGTAGAGGAGACCACACCGGGTGCAATGGATGCAGTAGATGACATTGGTAGAGGTACATGTAAATTTCTGATGGATGTGGAAGGAACCCTTGGGGCCTTGGATGGAGGTAAGGAGAGTGGTGTCGACACAGGTTTTGCACTTCCTGCGGTGGCAGGGAAAGGTGCCAGGAGTGGAGTGTGGGCTGGTGAGGGGTATGGACCTGACGAGGGAGTTGCGGAGGGAATAATTTCTCCAAATCATTGAGAGAAGTAGGGAGGGAAATATATTTTTGGTGGTAGGGTTCACTTGGAGGTGGCAGAGAATGATGCAATGTATGTGGAGGTTGGTGGGGTGGAAGGTGAGGACTAGGGGGGTTCTCTCCTTGTTCCATTGGGAGGGGTGGGGTTCAAGGGCAGTGGTGCGAGAAGTGGAGGAGATGCGCTCGAGGGCATCATCAACCATGTGAGAAGGGAAGTTGCGATCATGGAAAAAGGAGGCCATCTAGGACTTTCTGAGGTGGAATTGGTCATCCGGGTAACTGACACGGCAGAGACGGAGCAATTGGGAATAAAGGATGGCATTTTTCAGGAGGTAGGGTGGGAGGAGATATAGTCTAGGTAGCTGTGGGAATCAGTGAGCTTGTAGTAGATATCTGTGGCTTATTGGTCGCCAGAGATGGTAATGGAAAGGTGCAGGAAGGGGAGGGAGGTGTCCGAGACGGTCCAGGTGAATTTGAGGTTGGGGTGGAAGGTGTTGTCTTCCTTGTGGGAGCACAAGACAGTGCTGATACAGTTGTCGATGTAACGAAGGAATAGGTGGGAGTGGTGCCGGTGTAACTGTGGAAGATGGACTGTTCCACATATCTGACACGCAGGCAGACATAACTGGGTCTCATGCGGGTGCCCATGGCAACCCCTTTGGTTTGGAAGAAGTGGGAGGATTGGAAGGAGAAGTTGTTGAGGGTGAGGACCAGTTCAGCCAGGCAGATGAGGCTGTCGATAGAAGGGTACTGCTTGTGATGGCACGAGAGGAAGAAACAGAGGGCTTGGAGACCTTGGTTGTGGCGGATCAATGTGTACGGGGACTGGGTGTCCATGGTGAAGATGAGGCATCGGGGCCGGGTAAACAAAAATCTTGGAGGAGGTGAAGGGCTTGGTGGTGTCACAAATGTAGTTGAGGAAGCAAAGGTGACAGATTGGAGGCTGTTATAGTTCTATTATTGTTCCATAATAGTTCAGCAGCCCAAGTGAAGAATTAAGCTCCAGTGGGAGCTGGGCACTTTTGGTTATCCTCACTTTGTCTTCCGAGTGTAACTCGGTCTTGTCACTTGGCTAGCCTGCAACACATTTCTCCCTTCTAAGGTGTGTACCTGCTTGGGAGAAAATTTTAAGGATTATGTCCAAGTTCTCTAAGTTCTCCTTAATGGTGTTCCCTGCTATTAGCACATCATCTAGATAAATGGCAACCTGGGGTAGTCTTTGTAAAATATTCTCCATCATCCAATGAAAAATTGCACAGGCTGACAATACTCTAAATAGCAGTCTCGTATATTGGTACAACCCTTATGCATATTAATTGTAGCAAACATCTGGGAATCCTCATCTAACTGCAATTACAAGTACAGATGGCTCATGTCCAGCTTCATGAAGGACAGCCCCTCTGCCAGCTTTGCATATAAATTCTCAATGTGAGGGACTGGGTATTTATCCAGCTTTGAAAAGTGGTTTACCATTTGTTTAAAATCCCCACAAAAGAGTGCTGCCCACTCTGCAAACTGGATTGGTTTTACAATTCCCTCACCTTCCAGCCTTCTGATTTCTGCCTCTACTTTTTCCCTCTATGTATAAGGCAAATGTCACTGGTTGGGCCTGTCAGAATCGTGGAATTGCTTCCAGGTCAATACACAAAATAGCCTTGGCTCCTTTGATAGTGCCGAGACCTTCCTGAAAAATCTCCAGATATTTAATTAGGACTACACGCAGGCTTTCTAATCGAAAAATGTTGAGCCAATCCAGGTGAACCTTTCTCAACCAATTTTGCTCCATGAAGCTTTGGCCCAAGCCTTTTACTACAATCAACGGTAACTGAACCAGCTGCTTATCATAAGAGACCGGAATCAAAGTTGTACCCTTAATCTGTAAAGTTGCCCCAGTGTAGGTTCTGAGTCTAACCGAGGTCTTGCACAAACTTAAGAGTTTGAGTCCAGAGAGAATCTTGTTAAAGACTGGTTCTGCGATCACTGAATCAGCTGTGCCGGTATCGATCTCCATTTAAGCAGATGTTTATTTTGATTGATTCTGATTTGGATGTTGCAAAGCAATTTAACTGTTCCAAACCAGATATAGGTGGACTTTCCAGGGTGTGCACTCTCCTGGATATTGGCCTGTAAGTTCTCTTAATCCATTTAAGTTCTCAAATCTTCATAATAGCAACAACTACAATGGCCTGCCAGCCCAGATGCTGAAGAAAATTTCTTTGTTTTTTAAATATATTTTTGAAAAATATTTTTTTTAATATTACAACAAAAACAAAACAATATAATTCAAAACAATACAAAGAAAGAACACCAATAAAATGTTAAAATTCCAAACCGTCCTCATGCACAAATGTATATGTATAAAAAATATGTGAAGAGAAACCCCACTAGCTACTTAACTAAATAAATAATAACTAACAACAAACTAATAAATAATAATAATACAGCTCAGCAAAACAAAATACTAACTCTTGAATATTGAGAGCATTAATGTTCATCTATTCATAGGTTCACAGGCTCCACCTCTCTGGATATTGGACTCGTAAAGTACAATCATTAAGGCTATATAAAAGCCTTTATTAGTGTGGCAGACAAATCTGTGTCCAGATAGTCCAAACATGGGCCACCATGTTTTACAGAAATTCTCAGTTTTGTGGTGTACCATACTTGTAAGAAAATCCAAGGGATAGGCTCCTTAACAATCTTACGCCACCCCTACACGTCCGGGGGATTTTCGGACACTCAACCGAACAAGATATTCTTTCTTGTGCAGAAAGTGAGGATGGTAAAAAGTTTTTTTTCTTATGCGCATCTACAGGGAACACATTGGGCAGTCCAAGAAGAGAGATCAGGTCCTTCTCCACCCTTACACCCAAAATCCCCTCCATTGCACCTGCCACAGTGCTCCAGTATGTTTGAAGCCTACCACATGAGCAGAGACAATGGGTAAGAGCGCCCATACCAACCTTGCACTTGGGACATTTTGGTTTAAATTTTGACAAATGATCCGGAGCCAAATGGACCCTGCGGAGAATCTTAAACTGTAAAACATGGGTCTTATTGCAAATAGATATTTTTCTTGCGTTTTCCCAAATATCTTCCCATGCCTTAAAGTAGACCTCAACACCTAGCCCTCTCTCCCACACCCAGCAGAATCGATCATACTCATTTGAGGGGCCACCACCCAGTTACTGATTTAAAGTGCTGACAGAAAGTATATTTTTAGTGCTGAGCACCTTCCTCTCTATGTCAGATTTGTAGGGATCATTCAAAAGTGTAGTCTTTTTTTGAATAAAGCCCCTAACTTGGAAAAAATGAAAGAGGTCCCTGTTAGATAGCTCGTATTTCCGTGCTAACTGATCAAAGGACATCTTTGTGTCTCTCTCAAATCACCCATGCAAGACATACCTCTAGCTGCCCAATGTTTGAATCTTGAATTCATCATCCCTGGTTGAAAACCCGGCATACCCACTGTTGGTGTAAGAAAAGACGTTTTGCCGATATTGTCTTCCCTCGGCTGAATTGCCCTCCATGCTTTAACAGTATTGATTACTATGGGTTATGGCAATATTCCTTAGCTGTCCTCATTTTGTCCAAAAACAGCAAGCTAGTAAGGAGGCGAGGTTTTGATACCTAACATATAGAAAGAGGGTCCCCACAAGCCCAATCACTCATGTAAGATAAAAGTGAGCTTAGTTGATAGTTCTTAATGTCCAGGAGATCCACTCCCCCAGTCTGTGAGGCAATTACAGTTTAGCTAATTTAATAAGGGGCCATTTACGATGCCAAATAAAACAGCTGAACCAGCCATTCAGTCTCCTGAATGTTTGCTTATCGAAAATCAGAGAGAGCATCCATATAGGGTACAACAAACGGGAGAATATTCATTTAATAAGCACTATCCGACCTAACCATGAGACCGGAAGCACCTCCCATCTTTGAAGGTCTTATTTGATTTTGTCGAATAATTGAACAAAATTAGGTTTAAACAACCGATCAAAAACTGGAGTGATGACATGCCCAAATACAAAAACTCCCCTTGTGACCACTTAAATGGGAATTGATATTCGCCCTCAAGCACCTTTGTAAAATCACCCATAGGCATAGCCTCTGATTTTGCAAAATTAATCTTGTACCCAGAAAAAGGTGCCAAACTAGCTGATGCATTGTATCAGGAGAGGCACCGAAACTGCTGGGGTTGACAAAAAAATGAGGACATCGTATATGTACAACGAAATCTCATGTAATTTTGACCCCACTTCTGGAGCTGATGTGTTGGGATCCCAATGAATGGCCTCTGCCAATGGCTCAATCACCAATGTAAAAAGCAATGGCAAAGGGGACAGCCCTTTTGGCTGCCCCTAAAAATGCAAAAATTGCTTGATTGTATCCCATCGGTGATGACCGCAGTGAGAGGGTCACTATAGAGAACCTTTACCCATTTCATAAAGGCTTTGCCCAAATCAATCTATTCGAGAGTATAAAAAGGTACGGCTACTTAACTCAGTCAAATACCTTCTGTGCATCTAGAGAAATCACCATTCCCTGTATTGACTGTTGTTGAAATACATTAAGCAGCTTCCTAACATTATTGGAGGATCTGCGGCCCGTTATAAAGCCCATTTGTTCTCTTTAACATTAAAAGGTATTACAGCCTCCAGCCGTAAAGCAAGAATCTTGGAGAGGATTTTAAAGTCAACATTTAAGAGTGAAATGGGCCTGTAAGGAGCAGAGTCCTCAAGAACCTTCTCTTTTTTCAGAATAAGCGAAATATTGACCTCTCTCAGAGATGGCGGGAGATGATCAAGACTGTATGAGTCATTGAACATGTTGAGCATCGGGCCTGACAATATGCTTATAAATCCCTTACAGAGTTCACTGGGAAGTCCGTCAGAACCGGGTGCCTTTCCACTCTGAAGCTGCTTCACAGCCTCCTGTACCTCTTGCTCTGATAAAGGACATTGAGAAAAGAATCTTATTCAGGAGTCACACCCAGGAGCTCCAGACCCTTGAAAAAGGACTCCAACTTGGCCCGCCCCTCCTCACAAACCTCAGATTGGTATAATTCAGAGTAAAATCTCTGGAATGCTGCATTAATATTTTTGGAATCACATGTTAGGTTCCCAGACCCTTCCCTAATCGACGTAATGGCTTGAGGGACACTCCTTTTCCTGGTGAGATATGCTAGGTACTTGCCTGGCTTGTCACCATGCTCATATAACCTTTGCTTTGCGAAAGTAAGCTCCTTCTTTGCTGTCTGCGTGAGCATAGAATGCAATACAGACCACAGCGCCTTAATCCTCTGTAGCATGACCAAAGAGGGCTTGTCAAAGTAAACCTTCTCAGCTGCCTTTAACCGTGCTTCAAGGAGACGTTGCTGCTCACCTTTTCTGCCATTTGCTCCTGGCAGAAATAACTAACTTGCTGGCATAGGCTTTGGCAGTTTCCCAAAGGACGGATGGGCTACTAACCGAGCCTGAGTTAACGTCAAGGAATGCCCAAAATTCCCTGGAGAAATACTCCACAAACATATTATCCTTAAGGATAAAGGGGTCCATTTGCCAGTGCCTCGGGCCCACTGTAGCATCCTTAATCTTAACCATAAGGTACACTGGAGCATGATTGGAGATGGTAATATTACCAATCGTACAAGATGCCACCAAGATGCCACGGGAGTCAAAGAAATACTAATCCTGGTGTGACATCTGTGTGGATTGGAAAAAAATCATAAAATCCCTGCCTGTAGGGTGGAGATGTCTCCAGATGTCCACCAACCCTAACCCCACACACAGATCCACTAATTGTTTAGTTTGTACAGAGGGTATCGGGGGGGGACTTTGGACAACCTGTCTATTGTGGGATATATAAGACAATTAAAATCTCCCCCTATAATAATATGCTGGGACTTGAGACTGATCAATTTAGAGAACACATCTACCAGAAATTTGAGGGGATGGGCAGGAGGGCAATAATCATTTAAAACACCATATTCTTCCCCGTTTATCAGGGCTTTGAGAAATACAAACCTCCCGTGTGTGTCTTTAACACACTCTACTAACTTAATGGGAGATTCATCCTTACCAATATAGCTACTCCCCTACTTCTGGTATTAAAAGATGAAACGTTAAACTGATCAAAGACATTCTGCTATAGTTTCAAATGTTCCCTATCATCCAAGTGTGTCTCCTGTAATAAAATAATATCCACCATTTCCTTCCTAACAATTGAGAGTACCTTTTTCCTCTTAATTGGTGAGTGATTCCCCTTGATGTTCTACGTACACTATTTAATCAAGTCATTGGCCATAAACTTCTGTAGTAAAATTTAAATTCCAAAGAGGAGGAGAGGGTGCAAAGAAGGTTTATCAGGATGCTGCCTGGACTGGAAGGCTTGTCATACGAAGAGAGGTTGACTAAGCTCGGACTTTTTTTCTCTGGAGAGAAGGAGGAAGAGAGGTGAACTGATTGAGGTATACAAGATAATGAGAGGCATGGATAGAGTCAATAGCCAGAGACATTTTCCCAGGGCAGGATTGACTGGCATGAAGGGTCATAGTTTTAAGATATTAGGAGAAAGGTATAGAGGAGACTCAGAGGTAGGTTGTGAATACATGGAACGTGTTGCCAGCAGTGGTAGTGGAAGCAGAATCATTAGGGACATTTAAGTGACATCCACTTGGCCAGCAGTGAACTGAGGGGTACATAGGTTAGGTTATTTTATTTTAGATTAGGAATAATCCTCGGCACAACATCGTGGGACGAAGGCCTGTTCTGCGCTGTACTTTTCTATGTTTTATGTTCTAGGAAGAACTCAAATTACAAAGCCCTCGTGTCACAAGATCCGTCGAACATAAAACTACATAAACTAAAACCACTACAAACCTACAAAGCTATCAAAGATTATATACAACAAAAACCAAAAAAAAACAACATGTAAAGTGCCAATGGCGCTGAATAGGAGAACTCACATCATGCCCAAAGGGGACATCTACATATCCCAAAGCCAAACTTTCCATCTCAGTGCCAATACTGCAGCCCGGGCAGTTAAATACCTGAATCGGGCATAAACTGCCCATAAGTAGGCATTTCGCCATTCCAACCATTTTTCCTTCTCCTTGCTAGAGCCACACTTAAGCAGAAAAGAAAGAAAATACACCATGAAATAACAATGTGAACAAAGAAATACCCCACCCATCTTTTGGCATAACTTAACTTAGAAATTGAAAGTAAACATCCTGGCTGCTCCAGTGCATAGCTTAGGCCAGATTATTACCGATTTTAAAAAAAGGAAAAGAAAACCCTGCTGGACTTCCTCCTTTTTTTTAAAGAAACGTAGAGACATATCCAAAAAACATTATTATTTGTACATACTAAATTGTTCAGATTAAGTTGATTTGTCCACAAAGTCTCTCGCCTTCTCCGGTAATTCAGAGATGTACAGATCCAGATAAGGTGATCCGGAGCACCACTGGATACCTCAGAGAACTGGATCCCAAGTTCCCTCAGTCTTCTCTTGATGCCATCATAGGATTTTCATTTCTAGATCACCGCCACTGAGAAGTCCTGGAAGAACATCATCTTAGACCCCTTGTAAACTAGGACCTTTGGATCCTTCCCCTGGATTCTGGAAGCTTCCACGATTCTCTCCTTATCTTTATAGTGATAAACTGCACCAAGATAGAAAGAGGATGCTGGTCCAGACCTGACCTCCGCACCGTGACCCAGTGAGCCCTCTCAATCTTCAAGCTTCTCATTCCAGTCTCCAAGTTAAGAAATTTAGGCAACCAGTTCTCAATAAATTCGACCAGCCACTCACCTTTCTTACCATCCGGCAGACCAATGATCCGTATATTTGTTCTACTGCCCCTGTTCTCAAGGTCATCAACCTGGTCAAGCAAATTATGGACCTGTGACTCCAGGGCCTGGATGCTATCCTTGGAGGAACCGGTATCAACTTCCACCACTGTGACATTGCGTTCTGCCTCATCCATCTTTTTCTCCAGGTCTTCCAGCTGCAGTTCATGCTTCTGCAGCACAATAGAGATTGGAGCCACCTTCTCCTCTTTCTGGTTACCCAGCATCTTGTGAGAGTTTGTGTTCTCCTTCACTAGAACCTGGTAAGAAATCGAGTCTGAAGATCCTGCAGGCTGGGCCATGGGCCCGGCCTCAGATGTACCTCCTCCCTTATTCAGCATGCCTGGACGCTGAAAACCAAAGTAAGTTGCTCTCTGATAGTGTCCTGGGTCTCCACGACCTTTCCAGAGTCCCAGGATATCACAGTGGTCCGAGTAGAGCAGGTTAGGACTTTGTATCCCTTGCAATGCGGTGCGGAGCTCTTCAACGTGATCTTTCTAGATCGCTGCCATCTTGAATCCACCCTTGAAGAAAATTTTAACTATTTGGCCAAAGCTTGGCATTGTTTTGGGGTTTTTTCTGTGGGCTCACCTAGAGTCCCTCTGTTCAGGATATATCCTGAGTGAGACTAAGCAATTGCTTTCACTCAAGCAGTGTTGCCGAAGCTCAATCAGACTGGCAAGGATGTCCACTGACATCGAAACACCTTGCAACTCATATGCTCCACTCGCCACATTTTCTAATGATAAAGCCAGTTGGAGTGCCTGTTTGAAGTCTGGTTGGGTTTCAGCAAGCAAGCACTTTTGCATAGTTACTTCATTAGTCCCAAATACCAAACAGTCTCTGAGCATCTCGTTAAGGGTTAAACTAAAGTCGCACGCCCCTGCCAGTCACCCTAACCTTGCCAAAAATCCTGATATGTATTGCTGAGTAAAACCAACACTGTCTCATGTAAGAGGAGGCTTGGGTCTGTAATATGTCTTAACTAAATCGAACGTCGTTTGAAAAGTTTTAGTATCTGGTACCTCAGGGAAAGTTAGGCTCCGAATAACCAAAATATCTGTGAGTCCACAAGCTGTAAGAAGAATTACTTGTTCCTTTTCATCTGCCCCAGTGTCATTTGCCCCCCCCAAAAAATGCATTATTTCTGTCTACTGGGTCCAGTCTTCAATGGCAGGATTGAATGAGTCAAGCCAGCCAAATAACAGCGTGATGCTAGAAATACTTACCTTAAAGATGACTATTGTGAATTAATTTCTTCAGAGTATGCTTTTCTCTTGTTGCCACTGAAATAACTCTCTGTAGAGACTGGTATCCTGTCACCAGGTCACCCTTTCTTTATACATGGAGAGTTCTTGACACTGATCGAGCTTCCTCAGAGCCAGCACTCAGAGTGGCAGAACCTCTGACAGTCTTTTCATTTTTTTTTTCTTTTTTTTTTCTTTTTTTTTAAAGTCCTCCCCAGGGGCCGGAGGAGTTGAGGCAGCAGGAGGCCCTGCTGTAGCCCCTGGGGGGTTTGGGTAGGCTGGGCCGCGATGCGGGACAGTCTTTTCATATCTGTCAACCAGATCTCCCTGATTGGACTAGATTAACAGCCCCAATCAGGGAACTCATATTCTATGAGGTCCACCTGACTGACCTCCTTCCAATCACATTGCTTTATAAAAATGTTGCCTTGGGGAATTAGTTGATCTGTATCTGTCTATAGTAGCTATAACTCATTGCTGCATCTTTTATCATGTGTTTTAATGCTACATTATGAATTTAGTTTTCTTCACAGACTGGTTGAGGAGAAAGTAAAGAACTGTCTTCAGGCTTAGACTTCAAATAACTAATTATTATTCATCAATATTAAATACTGCTGGATATGGTAATTACAGATTTATTGGTCTCTGACTTATAGTCACAGTGGAAGAAGATTAATCTATCTTCTTTATGTGCTCAAGTCCATGTTATAGACAGTCCTGTTGCAGAAGCCCGATTTTTTTTAGTATGTATTTTAACTGTCACCACACGTTGGTATTAATACTCAGTGATGTGCAACTCCATGACATCATGACAAGGTTGTGCCAGGGTCCTGATGCCCTTATACAACATTACATTTCAGCCTCTTATGTGGCCCCCAACATCTGCATATTGGATTCTGGAACGAAACTCTCCTTGGCCTTTGGTTGTTGACTGAATTTCGGAACTTTGGTCTTGCTGCTTCCCAGCTTCGAAAACTTGGCCCCAGATAAAAAAATGGGATGAGAGATATGGAAAAGAAAGGATGGAATGACAAAGACTGGGGATTTGAAGAAATACTGTCGTAATGAAGATAATTTCACCACAAATATTTTCTGGTTCTCTGCTAGTTATTTTACTTTAGTGTAAAAATAGAAAATGCTGGAAAAACTCAGTAGGTTTGGCAGCATTTCTGGAGAGAGAAATAGTCAATGTTCTTAAGTCCAGTATAACTCTGAACTAAAAGAAGTTGAAAACAGTATTCTTTACACCGTTCACAGAGGAAGAGGAAGGGCAAGTTGAACAACTTGTGAGGGAACCTGCAGCAGACATCACAAAAATAGATGGAAAGGCAGGTTATGAGAGGGATGCAAACAGTTTACAGAGAGCTATGGAAGGTAAGTGTGCAACGATTAGGCAAATAGAGTATAATGTGGGAAAATGCGAAGTTAAATAGAGGGTACCTGCAGAAAGCTGCTACACAAAGGGACTGGGGGTACTTATGCATGAAACACAGGAAGCTAGCACACAGGTTTCAGTAAGTAATCAGGAAGGTTAATGGAATACTGGCCCTTGTTTCATGGGGGTTGGCGTATAAGACTACAATAACCATACAAGGTGCTGGGGAGACCACATCTGCAGTACTGCAAGCAGTTATGGGTTCCCTTATTTAAGGGAAGATATCATTTAATTGGAGGAATTTCAGAGTGGGTTCACTTGGATAATCCCTCGAATGGAGAGATTGTCTTATGAGCAAAGGCTAAGCAGATTGGAACTCTATTCACTGGAATTTAGAAGAATGAGGGGTAATCTCATTGAAACATTTAGGATTCTTAAGGGGCTTAAATAGGGTAAATGCTGAGAGGACATTTCTCCTCAGAGATGTGACCAGGACAATAGTCTCAGGATTTAAACCTGACATGAGGAGGAATTTCTCCTCTCAGAAGGTTGTGAATCTTTGGAACTCCTTGTCACAGAGAGCTGTGGGGACACAGTCCTTGTGTATATTTAAGAGGTATGAAGAAAACACAAGAAAGAGGTTATGAGGAATGTTAGATCAGCCATGATCCTATTGAATGGCTAAGCAAGCTCGAAGGTCTGAATAGCCTACTTCTGTTCCTATCTCTCATGGTCTTAAAAGGCAAAGGCGCTGATAATGTTGTAAAGGAGTGATAGAGGTGTAAAATGGGTGTAAATGTAAATTTGAAAAAGAGAAAATGTGTCAGCTCTGCTGAAAGCAAGGTCGACAAAACAGATCCAAGATACAGCTGGGGGAGGTGGGAATGTATGGAAAATGGAGGATAGATATCACACTTTGAAGTTGTAGAACTCAACATTCTGCCTCTACAGATATTACCAGGCCTGCTGAGTTTCTCCAGAAATTATGTTTCTATTTCCGATTTCCAGCATCCACAGCATTTGTTTTTATTTTAACTGGCAGTTTCTCTGGGTTGTCACCTGCTTATCCTCTCTGTTTGCAGAAGTCAGGCTACCGTTTCTTCAGAGAAACAATAACGGGAAAAGAGTGTGACATCTCCTGAATTCATTTTAATTTCCTATAGTTTGTCCCACAACACTGAAGTAATGAGTTGTACGATCATGAATATTATTAGAATAACAACACCACCATCTAGTGATTATTGAGATTGCAGGCTCTCTGAACTTACCAAATTACAGAATACAGTACATATTTATACTTCAATAGAACATAGGAATTGCCAGTAAACCAATCTTGTTTGCCATTCAACAACCTGATAGTCAAATCATACAATGGTAAAGGATTGGTAAAGGAAGCATTGACTGATTATAGCAATTGGTCTCTATCAAATAGTCCACAAATGACACAAGGAAAATATCAATCTTTGAGAGCTTTGAAAAAACACAGGTCTAGTAATCTGTTGCCCCCAAATATGCTCATTTATTTAAATTATCATATATGCAACAGTGTCATGTCTCACAGTCAGTATGACAGAATGATATTATAATTGTATCATAGCAGTTGGGTAAAATGTAATAAATTTACAAAAGGATTTGGATTGTTTAGGAGATGGTGGCAAAATTTGGCATATGGTGTTTAACATGGATCAGTGCAAGGTTATTCCTATTGGTCAGAAGAATAGAAAGGCAAGTTGTTATCAAAATGGAGAGAAACTTTAGAATGCTTCAATGCAAAAGGATCCCGATGTACCTGTGCATGAATCACGGAATTTTGGCATTGATTGTGAAAGGAACAGAGTATAAAAGTAGGCAAGTAATGCTGCAACTGTACAAAGCATTAGTGAGACTGCACCTAGAGTATTGTGTGTAGTTTTGGTCCCTGCACATGAGGAGCATGAAGCTGCACTGGGGAACAGTTCAAAGGAGGTTTACTGAATTGATTGCAGAGATGATGGAGCCTTCAAGATATTTAAGAACTATGTAGATGAACATATGAAATATGATAACATAAAAGGCTGTGGGCCAACTACTGAAAATGGGATTAGAGTAAATGGATGTTTGATGACTAGCACAGACATGATGGGTGAAGGATCTTTTTTGGTGCTATTTAATCTCAAGATTCTATGAGGGGTTTGTCTAATGAAGAGAGACTGAGCAATTCAGGCCTGTATTCTCAAGAGCTTAGAGGAATGAGAGGAGATCTAATTGACATATATAAGATCCTCAAGGAGATTGACAAAGTGGACTGAGAGAGAATGGTTCCTTGTGTGGGACAATCAAGAAAAGGATAATTTCTTATTCCTTTCTGCAACTTACTTGACTACAGTACCTTCTATCCCTTCATCCAAGTCATTAATACAGATTGTGAGTAATTGAGGCCAGAGGAGTGAATCTACCTCACTGGTTACATCTTGCCAATAAGAAAAAGACTAATTTTTCCTGACTCTCTGCTTTCTGTTGGTTAGCCAAACCTCTATCCAGGCTAATAAATTATCTCTAACCCCAGGTGATCTTACCTTGTGTATTAACCTTTTGTATGGCTCCTTAATACATGCTTCCTGGAAATCCAGATGTACAACAGAGAACAGAGAACATAGAATAGCACAGGACAGTACAGGCCTTTCGGCCCTCGATGTTGTGCCGACCTTTTATCCTATTTTAAGATCATACTAACCTACATACCCTTTATTTTACTATCATCCATGTGCCTATCCAAGGGTTGCTTAAATATTTCTAATGTATCTATTTCTACAAATTCCCCATTATCCACTTTGCTTGTTGCATCTTCAAAGAACTCCAGCAAATTTGTGAAATATGATTTAGCCTTCATTAAACCATGCTGACTCTGATGGATTGTGGTTTGACTTTTCAAATGTCTTGTCATTACTTCTTTAATAATGGATTCTAACAATTCCTCAATGACAGATGTTAAACCATTTGCAGTAAATAAAGTGATTTTGAATTCAAGCCTTGTAGACTGCAGGATTAATACCTTTCATTTTACAAGAGGAATTATAACAAAGCTGTAAGGAAACTATGCAAACACTGGATAACTAATGGAGTGCTTGATCTGCAACAAAATTCTGATTCTAAATCAAGAAGACATAATAATAGTTTGAATAATATCTGGTTTCACTGTAAAGCAATTGATATATATTTTCTCCAGCTTTATTATTTCATTATATCTCCTGCTTATTTTTTAGATCATAGATTATAGAACAATACAGTGCAGAACAGGCCCTTTGGCCCTCGACGTTGCGCCTACCTGTGAACTAATCTAAGCTCATCTGCTACACTATTCTGTCATCATCCATGTGCTTATCCAAGGATTGTTTAAATCTCCCTAATGTGGCTGAGTTAACTACATTGGCAGGCAGGGCATTCCACGCCCTTACCACTCTCTGAGTAAAGAACCTGCCTCTGACATCTGTCTTAAGTCTATCACCCCTCAATTTGTAGTTTTGCCCTCTCGTTTAAACTAGTATCATCTTTGTCTCCTACTAAGATGCTGCTTAAAATTTATCTCCTCTATTTGACCGCCTTTCCTAACAGCCCCTGACATAGCTGTATGTAATTTTCTTTTGATAATGCTGGAACTGCCTTTGAATGTTCTACTACATTACCAGACTGTCTAAGTGACGTGAAGCTGCATGTTAGTCTGGTTTCAACATTGATACAAACTACCAATTGATGAACATGAAATCTGAAACAGAGTCCAAGTTTCTAATGACAAAACTAGGACTAGTTGGGTAATAGACAACTTGGCAAAGTGCGAGTGGGAAAGTGCTCCTGTCAGTCAGGTTTATTTCCTTGTATTCTACATTAAGATTCCTTTTTTTTAGGATGAGGTTACTTTCCAATCCTAACTATAAACAGCAAATCTGGGGCACAATCTTATTAAAGCAGAGCTAACGAGAAACCCTGTGCAGGCTTTTTCCAAGAAGTTCCACCCAACCACAAGCTGATCAAACAGTAGGTGGGCATCAAGACCTTGTAGTAAGTAGAAGTCTCACCAACAGAGAGCTACCAGTATATTAGGGGCTGCAACCCTGGTGCTCAGCAATACCATACCTGACTGCTGCTGCAAGAGCACATACTGGAGGTGACCTTGGAGTAGGGTTCTGACCAAAACTATAGATAGATAATGTAGGAGGATGGTCACAGGGTGGGGGGTTGTTGACAAAGGGAGTCAGGGTGATCAGTAGCCAAGGGCAGTGGGTTGGCTCTCAGTAAAGAACCCTTCAAAATGTCTAGACACTCCGGGTACTCCAGTTTCCTCCCACAATCTAAAGATGTGCAGGCAAGTTGAATTGCCCATAGTGTTCAGGGATGTGTAGGTTAGATGCATTAGTCAGGGGTAGGGGATAATAGGGTAGGGGAATGGATCTGGGTGGGTTACTACTCAGAGGGTCAGTGTAGACTTGTTGGGCTGAAGGGCCTATTTCTACACTATAGGGATTCTATGATTCCTATAACTGTCAGAGGTGACCAGCTGCCTGTGTGATTTCACCTTTGTGGAGACAGATCCACTTCCACTGGATTAATCCCAATGGCAGCAGGATGAGGAATTTGACAGCTCATAATTGCCAATTAATTAATCAGTTCGCAAGAATGGGAAGGTCAACCAGGGCATTTCCTTCTGGAATTTAATTCAGGCAAAGGATTTAATCCAGTCACCATCCCACCTCAGTCAATGTCTGCATGCTTCCAAGTTCACCACCTGCAAGGCCAGAAGATTCTTCAGAGGTAATAATAAAAAATCTATTGCAGATAAAGTTATTTTGTGCAATAACTCTTTCTCTACAGCTTGTTCTTTACCTTCAGTCTCTCTATGTGGGAGCTAGAGCATCGACTCTTTTCCAGATCTCTTCTCATGTGTCTTTGACATTATCATCATGTACGCTCCTGATATTAACACTATTCCACCATAAGCTTTACTCATTAATAACTATATTGATTTTTAAAAAAAGCTATTGTCTCATTTTGAACTCCTTCTTTCAACCATTATTTATGTACATTCAGAAAGCTGTTCACTCGTTTAATCTCTCTGTAATGTTCTGTTCTTTGCAACCAATGACAATCAAGTTTCTAGCAAAAGAAGTTTCCATTTTGTTAGAAGACTGGGCTTCACTTATTTTGATTCAAGGTCTGATCTTCATTAATATAACACTAGTGTCTCTGCCTGTGCCATTATAATCTCTGCTCTCTCTTTGTTTGTCAACTTGACAAAGTTTGTTTTGAGAAAAAATGCACAAAAGTTACTTTCACAATCCATGTCATTTTTTTGCAAAGCCTTGAAGGGCAGCATTGTCAACTTTTTGTACTGCATTCATTTTAATGGATTTTTCTTTAGTTTACAGTTTGCAAATTTGTCAAATGCCAATATATGTGTAAAAATGAAAAGTTTATTATCTCTCCCTAGAACAAAAGAGATAACAGTTGTTCAAAATTATATTGAATGTTGATGAGTGAAATTGTGGGGGGGAAAAGGCACTCTCTACTGGTTGGACAGTCCTACTTAAAGTTTTAAAATTTATCATCAACCATCACCCAACTCCACTCTCAGTCGATCTGCTGCTGAAACCCTAACCCATACTGTTGTCCAAAGGTGTAAAGACCTAGAAGGCTCATAAGGAGGCATGTCCTAATCACCATCAACTATAATTTTATCATATGGACTTAGAGGGAGAGCAGCTTTGGTTCCTGAAGGAGTAAATCAAACCATCTCCTCACAATCTCTAGAACAAAGTCTTAGTTATTAACATGCAATAAACTATATCTTGTTTGAGACAAGATCATCTTTGTGTTAGATTAAGTGGTTTTCCTCTATGACACCCCCAGCTCAAACACATGCTGTAGATTCCTATCCTGAAAGATAATTGTGGTAGCAAACCTACCACATGATAATGACAACATTCAAAATAATGGCTAGCTCTCAGGGTAGTATTTACACTTAGAATTTAGAAATGTCACTAAAGGTGCATCATCTGTTTCTGTCTTGTAGTAAAGACCAAGAACACAGTCTGCAAAATTTTCACAAGCTCAAATCAGAGCTATGGGTTCTTTCTCATCACTGCATATCTCTGTCAATGAATAGGATGCTTGTAAACATGTCAGTACTTTTCATCCACCTATACCCGAGAGAGTACAACACACAGTCATGTTGAAAATGTATCTGTAGTGATGATATGAGGTAGCTCTGATTCATAGTAAGTTAAAATCAGATTACATTTTTGATTTTCTCAAAACATCTCTGTCGTACCCATCCAGCACTATGCACTGTCTCATCACAGCAGTTGATACTGTGGCTCATTGATGACATCTAGATTTGGCAAAGTTATCTGATCCCTAAAGTGCAAATAGAGGCCATTCAGCCAATTAAGTTACACCGACCCTCCAACAGCATCCCACCCAAATCCATAGCCCTCCCATGCACCCCCCCCCCCCCCCCCCCCAACACCGACCCTATCCCTGCAACTCCGCATTTCCCATGGTTAATCCACCTAGCTTACACTTTCCTGGACACTATGGGTAATTTAGCATGGTCAATCTACCTAATTTTCCCAAGTTTGGAGTGTGGGAGGAAACCAGAAAACCCAGAGAAAACCCACATGGACATGGGGAGAACATGCATACGCCATACAGACAGTCATCCCAGGCTGGAAACGAATCTGTGGTGCTGTGAAGCAGTAGTGCTAACCACTGAGCAATCGTGTCACCCCTGTTACTTTCCCATTGTTATGGCTGTGACAAGAAGAATGCGCTAAGAATCAAACCTCATTAAGTCCATCAGTCACACCATTAGCGTACCTGTGTTTATTCAATTACCAAAATGACTATTGCTTTTCATTAGTTCTACTATTCAGAATAAAACAACCTTCTTTAATAAAATCAACATATTGGATTTTAGGAACAAAATCATTCTTAAAACAAGTGGTTAACTCTGATTAACACTTAAGCTATGATTCAGAGTGAAAATTATATCCTCATGGTTCCACACACAAATAAAACAAGAAAAAGCAGAGATGATGCTTCTTTAAAAACAGAGGCAGAAGGGAGAAACAAGCTGTATGGGCCAAAGGGCTGATAACAAAGGAGAGCTTGTGATGTCTTCCCATCTCCACATTTTCCTGTCAATGAAACTGAATTGCTGACAGTTGTAGATTGATGATAAAGTCCTGTTTTGATTCCAACCAATTTGGATTGAGTCTTAGAATATATTCACGACATAGCTTTTCCAATATGTGGAGGAACCAACTAGATATCAGGTCGTCTTAGACTGAGGTTATGGACGAGGCCAGACCACTCAAAACATTCTTGAGCAGGAAACCCAGACCATAACTTTGCAATTTGTTTCGGTAAGTGTACAGTGAGAATTACCCAGAGTAAACTAGCTAGGTTGACTACTAGTTTTTAAAGCAGACAGAAATTTATTCACAAAATTACATAAAGAAACACAAAGAACAGAATAAAGAACCCCTACAGAACTCAGTCTATCCAAACGAGACTTAATTGTGCTGTTCTGAATATACACAACAGTCCCAATAAGCAAACCTTCTTAAAAAAAAGGAACAAATACTTACAAGTTGAAGTTAGAAGGGCAGAAGGAGAGAGAGAGCTTCCACACAGCTCATTGTTGAACTCCTAACTAGTTCTGGACTGAACTGCTCAGTCAGAGAGCTGACCACTCCCCTTCCATTATACAAGTCACTTCGAAAACATGACCACTTTGGCTTAATTATCATCTGTTTACATATAAACAAAAGGCCTCTCAAAATCCTTTTCTGTACCAAACTAGTCTAATTGGATCCTGTCCCATTTCCAACCCCTCTGAAAAAAAATCAAGTACACGTTATCCTTGAGAAAAGGAACAGCTTTTAGAAAAAAGGAACCAGCTTTGTGACACTGGTACTGTGCAATGAGAAGGAATCATTACCAATCTAGCTGCGCAATGCCCCCTTGGGGATGAGCAACCATAACATGATAGAATTTTTTATCAAGGTGGAGAGTGAGATAGTGATTCAGAGACTAGGGTGCTGAATCGTATTAAAGGAAACTATAAAGAAATGAGGTGTGAGTTGGCCTTGATAGATTGGGAAGAGTTACTTAAAGGGGTGACAGTGGATAGACAATGACAAACATTCAAGGAACGTGTGGGGGCACTGCAACAACAGTTTACTCCTGTCTGGCACAAAAGCAAAATGGGTAAGAGGGCAATCTGTGAATTACAAAGGAAATTAGAGATAGTATCCCATTCAAGGAAGAAGCATACAGATTGGCCAAGAAAAATAATAGGTTTGCGGATTGGGTGCAGTTTTGAATTCAGCAAAAAAGATTGATTAAGAAGGTGAAAATAAAGTAAGCTTGCAGGGAACATAAAGACCGACACTAAGAGTTTCTATAGGTATGTGAAGAGGAGGAGGTCTCCTACAAACAGAAACGGGGAAATGTATAAAAGGGGACAACGAAATGGCTGAGCATGTGAATACATACTTTGGTACTGTCTTCTCAAAACAGGACACAAATCAGATACCGGAAATGTTGGAGAATGCAATATTTAGTGAGAGGGAAGAACCGATGGACGTCAATATTAGTATTGAAATGGTGCTGGGAAAATTGAGGGGATTGAAGGTGGATAAATCCCCAGGGCCTGGTAATCTAGATCCCAGAGTACTTAAATACTTAAAGAAGTGGCACTCGAAATAGTGGATGCATTGGAGGTCATCTTTCAGGACTCTATAGACTCTGGTACAGTCCCTGGAGATTGGAGGGCAGCTAATGTCACTCCAGTATTCAACAGGGAGGTAAAGAGAAACCCAGGAATTACAGACCAGTAAGCCTAACATCAATAATGGGAAAATTTCTCGAATTCATTATGAAAGACTTTATAGTGGAGTATTATGGACCAGGCCAGACCCCTCAAAACATTTTAAGAAGGTAGCCCAGACCCTACCTTTTCTCGTTGTTTTAGGCAGATGTATGCTGGCTATCCCAGGAGTGATCTAGCTCATCAAACCACTTGGCTTCAAGTAAAACAGAATTTATTTACACACCACTGAATAACACAAACAAGAGAAAACAACGATATGGAAACCCGATTGACACCACATCCCCCACAACTTATCAAAGAGCTGTTCCAATTTCCTGCAATATCCCATAAATGCATCCCTTGGCAGAGAGGTAAATTATTCAAACAAAGGATCTTACGAGAGAGAGATAGAGATGGCAGAGACAATCAGCTCGGGATCATTTGCTGAAGCATAGAACCACTTTTTACTGCAGCTGTTTCTCTCGGACCCAGCTAAAACTAAACCAAACTAGAAAAATCCCTGAACTGGGAGAATTGGCCACTGCCCTTTCATCATTAAACTTGTTTTAAAAACCTAAAAGCCCTTTTCTGATTGTTGCCTCAGGCAGTGTCTGTTAGCTAGAATCAAAGTGGCCCAATCCCAGGCAAATTGGAAGGTCTGCCTTTTTAACCTCTTTTGAAAAAAAACACAAAGGAAAACAGAACCTTGTTAAAGAAGCAGCATCTTCACAGAAGCATTTAGAAAGCAGTGGCAGAATTAGACAGAGTCAGCATGGATTTATGAAGGGGAAATCATGCTTGACAAATCTGTTGGAATTTAATGAAGATGCAACAAGTAGAGTTAACAAGGGGGAGCTGGTTGATATGGTATATTTGGACTTGCAGAAAGCATTTGATAAAGTCCTGTATAAAAAAATTATTGTACAAGATTAAAGAGCATGGAATACGGGGAAGTGTATTGAGATGGATCGAAACCTGGTTGGTAGAGAGGAAACAAAGAGTAGGAATTAATGGGTATTTTTCAAACTGGCAGGCTGTAATTAATAGGGTGCCACAGGGGTCAGTGTTGAAATCCCAGCTATTCACAATATATATAAATGATTTGGTTGAGGGAACAAAATGTGACATCGCAAAGTGTGCAGATGATACCAAATTGGGTGGGAAGGTGAACTGTGAAGAGGATACAGAAATCCTTCAGCAAGATCTGGACAGGTTGACTAAGTGGGCAAATCAATGGCAGATGCAGTATAATTTTGATAAATGTGAGGTTATTCATTTTGGAAGCTGAAACAAAGAGACAGTTTACTACCTGAATGACTGTAAATTGGGAGGGGGAGTATGGGTGTCCTTGTGTATCAGTCACTGAAGGTAGGTATGCAGGTGCAGCAGGCGTAAAGAAGGCAAATGTTATATTGGCCTTCACTATGAGATATTTCAAGTAAAGGAGCAGGAATGTGATGTTGCAGTTATACAGAGCCTTGGTGAGGCCAAACCTGGAATATTGTTGGCAGTTTTGGTTTCCTTTTCTAAGGAAGGATGCTCTTGCTCTCGAGGGAGTGCAGCGAAGGTTTATCAGGCTGCTTCCGGGGATGGTGGGATTGATACCCCTGGAGCTGTCAGTTCTGTCCTGACTCACTAGGTTAGAATTTTTGCTGGATTCCAGACACGTGAGGGGGTATCCCGTAAAGCCTTATAAAATTCTAACAGGACTAGACAGGGTAGCTGCAGGGTGAATGTTCCTGATGGTGGATGTGTCCAGAACCAAGCGTCACAGTCAAGAGGATTTCAGGACAAAACTGACGGCTCCAGGGATATCTTCCTTACTGCGATTCCTTGGTTTTAGAACAGAACTCTAAATCCAGAGAAGGTTCCTAGACAATTATTACCATTAGCTCCCCCCACTCCTCTAAGAGCCAGCTCTTATCACAGTTAAGGTAATAAACCCTATATTTTATCTCCTTTAAAGCTTTGCTTAACTGTTTTGTCAAAGTCACTTGATATCTAGTAAAATGGTAACCCATGGAGCATATGAAACTGTTGATATCACTTTCAAGGAATCATAATGGTAAAACTCATTTCAATCCAAAGAATATCCAAATTGTCCAAAACTTTTCAATATTTCCCACATACTCCTTAAATATGAATATATATTATTACAATACCAGCTGATGTTATCCCTATTACAGACATATGCCAGACTGAAATGTGGCTTGACTGATCATGTTATGTTTTGTTTTAACAAAATCAGAGGTATGTAAAACAAAAGAAGATAGAATAAACCATATTATTTACTTACTTCAGAAATCTTGCAGAGTTTGAAACATGTGATGGCATATACAGAGGAACCTCAATTATCCGAAGGAGAAGGGCAGGCAGCATTTCATTTGGTTAATTGAATTCCAATAATTGTATGCTGGATAACGTTGTTTAGTCGAGCATCTACCTTGTGATCTTGCCAGATAATGTGATATTCAGATAATCCAATGCTGGATAATCGAAGTTCCTCTGTAATGCCATTAATCTCAAAATTACCCATTGCAGGATATTCATCATAAAACATCACTTTATTAATTTCCAAAATAATTCACATATTTAGATTTTTATTTGTGATTGAGCAACAATATTAACTTGAATTTTAGGATTGGACCAGCAATACAATATAACTGACATGCACAGTGGTGTAAAGCAGATGTGCATGTGTCAATGGATTTAAAACATATCACTGATGTTTTGGAAGTTCTAGCTCAAGTGATTTACTATCCCCAGCGATGAGCAGATATTTAAAAGTTTGCAAGTTAAATGTAAATAAAAATGCAACTGTCCAGATTTTCTAGGGAGTAGCAATCTCATGTAAGGATGGGTTGGAGAAATTGGATCCAGTGAGGGGGTGGGTGTTGGGCATCTATTTTGTGTCATCTGCAAACTTTACAACAATGCCCTCAGTTCCTTAATCCAGATTGTTAATGTATTGCATGAATAGTTATGGTCCCAACACTGACCCCTGCTGAAAGACACTAATCACCAGCTGCCCTCCTGAAAAAGATTCTTTCATCCCCGCTGTCTGCCTTCTGCCAGTCTCCTCTCTATACCTTGACCCTAATGACATGAGATTTTATCTTGTTTAGCAGTCTCCTGAGCAGCACCTTGTTAAAGATCTTCTGAAAATCCAAATAGATGATGCCCACTGACTCTCCTTTGCAAATTACCTCCTCAAATAATTCTAACAGATTTGTCGGGCATGACCAAACTGTCAATGAAATCATGTTGACTCAGCCTTATTTTTCCAAGTACTCTGCAATCTTATCCTTAATAATGGACACTAAAATCTTACCAAGGAATGAGGTCAGGCTATTCCTGATGAAGGGCTTATGCTCAAAACATCGATTCTCCTGCTCCTATGATGCTACCTGACCTGCTGTGCTTTTCCAGCACTACACTCTCGATTTTGAGCTCCAGCATCTGCAGTTCTCACTTTCTCCTGAGGTCAGGCTAACCAGCCAAAAGATCCCTGTCTTCCAGTGATTCCTAAAAGATCATCACAAATCCTCTACAATCTCCTCAGGTATTCTTTCAGAACTCTGGGGTGCAATCCATTAGATCTGGTTTATTTATCTACTTCAAACCTTTCAGCTTCTCTTGCACCTTCTCCTTAGTGATGCCCACTGCACTCAGCTCTGCCCCTCAGCTGTCTTGAAGTTCTGGTATAATGCTGATGTGTTTCATTGTGAAAACTGCTGCAAAGTACTATTCAGTTCCTCCAGCATTTCTCTGTTCCCTATGACAACTTCTCCAGCCTTATTTTCCTCAATGTCCGCTCTTGCCTCTCTTACATTATCTAAAAACACCTCTTGCAACTTATTTTATATTACTAGCTAGCTTATTTTCATATTTCATGTCAACACTCCTTATTGCAATTTTCGTTATCCTCTACAGTTTTAAAGGCTTCCCAATACTCTGGCTTCTCACTAACCTTCTCCCATTGTATGTTTTTTCTTTTACTTTTATGCTATCCCTGATGTCTCTTGTCAGCCATGGTTGCCTTCTCCTCCTCCACCACTATGTTTCTGCTTCCTTGGGATGAATTTCTGCTGTGCTTCCCAAATTACACCCAGAAACTCTTGCCATTGATGCTCCACTGTCTTTCCTGCTAAGCTCCCCTTCCAACCAACTCTGGCCAACTCCTCTCTCATGTCTTCATAGTTACATTTACTCAATTGTAATACCATTACATCTGATTTAATCTTGTATCTCTCAAACTTCAGGGTTAAATTTATTATATCATGGTCACTGTCACGTTGGGGTACTTTCACCTTCAGCTCCTAATCAAGCCTGCCTCATTAAACATCACTATATCTAGAAGTGACTGTTCCCAGATCACTCCCACAAACTACTCAAAAAGAAATCTCATAGACATTCCACAAATTCTGTTTCTTGGGATCAATACAAATCTGATTTTTCCGGTTACCTGCATATTTAAGTTCCTCAGAACTATTGTAATAGTACCTTTCTTACATGCTTTTCCATCCCCTGATTTATTTTCTTTCCCATGTCCTGAATGCCACCAATGGTTAGCACTGTTGTCTCACGGCACCAAGAACCCAGGTTTGATTCCAGCTTTGGGGAACTATCAGTGTAGAGTTTTCATGTTCTTCCTAAGTCAGCATAGGTTTCTGCTGGGTGCTCTAGTTTCTTCCTTCAATGAAAAGATGTGCAGGTAAAATGAACTGGGCATGTTAAATTGCTCTGTCAGTGTTCAGAGATGTGCAGAATAGATTATTTAGCCATGGTAAATATGGGGTTATGGGGATAGGGTGGGCTAGGCTATGGGTTTGGTTGAATGGTCTTCACAGACTCGATGGACCAAATTGGTCTCTTTCTGTGCTGTAGAGATGTTATGATATTACTAGGAGGCCTGTACCCAACTCTCATCGTGGTCTTTTTCCCTTCACACTTTCTCAACTCGACTCACACATATTCTGTGCCTTCCCACTCTGTATCACTTTTTGCTTTCAATTTCATTTCATTTCTTACTAACAAGGCGAACCCGCTCCCTCTGCCCATTTGCCTGTCTTTTCACTGGGATGTGTATCCTTGGATAATTAGCTCCCGGCCCCAAACCTTCTGCAGCCATATCTGTGATACCCACATCATACCCATTAATTTCAATCTGCTTTGCAGGCTAATTTACCATGCCCAGTTCATTTTACCTGTATTATGCATATTGTTAAGTATAACACTCTCAGTCTTGTGTTGACTGACCCCCCTGCTCATTGTTGTCCTCTTATTATGGAAAATAAAGAACATGAAAGCATGGGAAGGCTTAAAGCATGAAGACCACTGGGAATCTGTATTCTGTGGAAGGAAGGCAGGATGGCATAACCATAGTGGAACATTCTTACACCAATTAGCAGAGTAAGGTTAAGGCTGAAAGGTCACTATGGTGAGGTGAGATAACACAGTAATAAAGCAAGTTTCTCTGTTAAGTGTTATTATGACAGGATTGGGACCGCAAATATTTGGGACATGACATTAAAATATCTAATTAATAGTTAGCATAGTCAGCTTGAGACAGGAGACTATTGTAATAGATGGAATAGCTAAATATCTATCATGATCGGTTAGTCTGCAATGAAAGATCACTGCAGTAGAAGTGATAATAAATATCCAACCTTGACATTAGAATAACATCAAGTCAAATGTACAACTAAAGAGATAATGGGAACTAACATCACTGGTTTATTCTGTAGCTAGAGTGAGGTACTTTGATTGATATAGTTGGTCATGCTGATTAGCTAACAGAAACATGATAAAAAAAGATATAAAAGTCCACGGACCCTGAGGGCTTTCGAGAATCAGCTTTCTCAGTGGCACGGTTTTTTGTTTGCAAATAAAAGACCTACTTCTTGAAGAACTCTCTGCGTCTCCTGGTGGTTCTCTATATTTTCCCTACAACATTATCTGCTGTGCCTGTAGTTAGATTCCATATTCACTGTCCGATGAGTTGTTCTGGAAATTTTAACATCTGCTGAGCCCTCAACTGCCAACCATTCCCCACCCCACCTCGCCAACTTTTTCCGTTATTTTTAATCTTTCCTGAGTATTTATTTTACTTATTTTCATCAGAACGATCTGATGTCTCCAATTTGTATGGAGCCTTCAAAGGGTTCTGGATATGGAGGAATTTCCTGGGCAATTCTTTTGGAGTCTGCGATCATGGAGAAACTACAGGCTCTCCACATATAACTCTCACCTACACTAGCATAATGACTGCCTGGTCAACAGAAAATCTGCCCCATTGTTCAGTTTGAACCTTCAAAGATATGAATGTAAGTAAATTTTGTTCACACCTTTTCAGATGTGGTATCAAAAGAGCTTGGATAGGTGCAATTGCAAGGGAAAGATTGTGAAGGACAGTTAAAGTTATAAAAGTTGATTAAATAGTCTGAAATGTTAGTGAGTGTGCATGAAAAGTAAATAAGTCAGGGATTTTCAAACCTTTCAAGACAGTTGTGCTATTTGTTGCCTGTAAAAGTCTTTTCCAGAAGACCTGTGGCCCTCTGTAAGGCAGGATGGTGCATGTAATACACAACTTTTAATAGTCTCTTCAAAATGTTTGAAATAAAGTTTGAGATGTAGAAATAGGTCTGAGACATTTTGTAAATATTACTGAATAACTGAGATTGAGCTTGAATCTGATTGGGTTCTCTCTCTCTTGTCAAGTCAGGAAATTCTCTTAGTCAGGAAAACTTTCAGCAACTTGTGTACAGGAACACCCAGGCTTTGTTGCACCCCCCTCTTTCCTAATCTATTGTCATTCAGATGATAATAAGCCTTCCTTTTCTTTTTGCTACCAATGTGGATTAGCTTACATTTATCCACATTTCACTTTATCTACCATGCTTTTGCCCACTCAAACTTGGCCAAATCACACCGAAGCATCTCTGCATCCTCCTCACAATTCATCCACCCACCCAGATTTGACTTGGCTGCAAACTTGGAGACATTACATTTAGTTCTCTCATCTAAATCAATATATCGTGAATAGCCAGAGTCCAAGCATTGATCCCTGCGGTACCCCACTAATTACTGGTTGCCACTCCAAAAATTACCCACTTATCCCTACTCTTTGATTCGTCTGCCAGACAGCTCTTTATCCATGTCAGTATGCTACCCAATGTGATGTGTTTAATTTAGCATGCTAATTTCTTGTGGGACCTTATTGAAAGCCTTCTAAAAGATCAGTAAACCACATCCAGTCATTTCCCTTTATCAACTCCCCAACTACAGCAAAAATTTTTTTAACCAGCACCTTATGAAGCCACAAAAAATATATACACGAAATAGCAGACATTTACTGTATTATTGCAATTTCCATGATGTCCAAGTAATTAATTGAGGGTGTGAGTAAAAAGGCCTTTTGCCAGTAAGTTTCATTTCAGGCAAAGTTGCATTGAAATGATTTATGGTGTAAATAAAGTATAACAGTAATGTGCAACCCCTGCATTTATGAAGACATGGAACAAAATATATATTTATTGCTCTGGCATCTTTGTTCTTCATTATAACTTCTCTCATCTCTGATTGTAAGGGACCTACATTTGTTTTGGTAATCTTTTGCTTTTCACATATCTATAGAAGCTTCTACAATTGGCTTGTATATTCCTGAAGAAGGGCTCATGCCCGAAATGTCGATTCTCCTGCTCCTTGGATGCTGCCTGACCTGCTGCGCTTTTCCAGCAACACATTTTCAGCCTTGTATATTTCTCACAAGCTTACTCTTACCCTCAACCAATTTTTGTCCTCCTTTGCTGAAATCTTAACTACTTCCAATCATCAGGTCTGCTGCTCTTTTTGAACAATTTGTATGCCCCCTCCTTGGCTCTAATACTATCCTTAATTTTGCTTTTAGCCAAATTTAGGATACCTTTCCCATTTTATTTTCCACCAAATAGGAACAAACATTTGTTGCACTTTCTCCACATGTTCTTTGCCATTACCCATCATCATGCCTTGAGGTAATGTTTCCAACTTGTCAATGCTAGGTAATGCCTCCTACAATTGTAATTTCCTATTAGATTCAAGACCCAAGCCTCAGAATTAAAAATATCATTCTCACTTTAAAAAAAAGAATTCTATCATGATCACTCTTCCTCACGGAACCTCACACAGCTAGAATGCCAATTATTCCTCTCATTACATAATATGCAGTCCAGGATGCCCCATTCTCTAGTTGGTTCTACAATTGATCCAGAAAACCCATTTCAAACATTCCAGCAGGTTCTCCTCTATGAAATTGTTACTGATTTGATTCCATATACTGATTAAATTCACCCTATAATTATACCAGTATCTTTATTGTGTGTCTCTAATTTGCTGTTGCCTTCCTCAATGTTGCCCCTACTGTTTGAGGGTCTATGTGCATTCCTGTTGTTTTCTGCCCCTTGGTGTTTCCAGGCTCAACCCAGATTCCACTTCATTGCAGTCAATATCCTTCTTCATTATTGCATAATTTGATCTTTAACCAGCAATGCTACCTCTTACATCTTTTTCCAGTGTCCTTCCTAAAAACTGACTGCCCCAGGGTATTCATTTATTCCAGTAACTTCTGCTTGACTTGTTGATCTTGCCAAGGAAGAGATGTACATTGTGAGTATTCACTATATCATGGCTTGTGCCACCTTTTGCAGATTCCTTTCAGCTGATCATTTGTTGTTTCTTATTGTGACACAGCACAGAAGTGACTGTTTTTGCAAAAAATAGCATTCAGCCTCATTGGCAGAACATTCTCAACCCAGTGATTCAGTTCTGCCAAATCAATAACAGTAAGCAGAGATGGTGATGATACTGCAGCTCTTTCTGGCACCCTAATTTTATACATCCACTTTTCTGTTTCGCAGTTTGACATACATTTCTGAATCTGTAATGTTTAGGAATATGGTTTTGTCAGTCACTCTAAAAGAACTAATTTTGCTTCCTGACTGCACATCACTTCAGTTGAATTACTTCAGCTAATGGTATGTCACGGTCACCTGCAAATGGTCAGACATGCTTCATCGACAATTGACACTTATAACTGACTAGTTCTTCTTTTAAGCTGCCATACATTACAGTTCTCTGTAGGTCACTCTAGGTAATCGATAAAACTATTAATACTTCTCCTTTTGCTGGTTATATAACTTAGCTTACCACACGACAGTTCTTTTTACACACATTTATATCGACGCTGAGTTCTTTTAATCACTTCCTCACATACAAATTACTCCTTGTTGATCTCTTGCCTGACTAGGATAACAATTGCACAATCAATCATTGCATTCAAAAATGTACTGTCATGCTTAGTGCTTGACTTTGCAGTGCAGATCAATTCAGTACAATACGTTTTGTATCTTTGGCAATAAATCCTCCAAGCTCTGCTTGACTGGGGCATGTCACACTCTCGAGGTAATGGCAGAGACACGTCCATACTTGTACTTTTACTCACTGCCATACATTAATAGCCTTGGCCTTGCTATGATGGTAAAGAATATTTACAGATTCACAGGTAAGGAAAATAACTTTATTGAAGAACATTTTTACAGTGGGTTCATCTGGCCATGCAATCAGCAAGATTATGTGACATCGCATTTCACATCCTGTGATGTGCAGCATTTCAGCATATCACAGTCAGGTTCAACTTTTCATACAACAGTTCAGAGAACATAACATTCATTGAGATGAAATTCAGTTGTCTCAAGCACATGGGTCACCATGAATTAACAATGGTAAAGTACAATAAAACAACCATTTTGTCATAATTCCTAATGTTATATTCTATAGCTGTAAACAGCCTGAAGAACAATGGACTAACTGTCAGAAACAATATATTTGGTACTAGCAGTAAGTGATGACCTAGTGTAGATGTAGCTATGAGAAAGATTATTCCTTAGCATTCTAGAAAAATTAAAGCAGTCCTTCAGGTCATGGGTTGAAAGAACAAACAAATAAATTACTTTGAATTTCTTCTCTAAGTGGAAATAGCTGAATCTAGGAAGGCGGCAGAGAGATTTTGGGCAGAACATATTTATGTTGGTTGCCATCCTGTGATCAATCACAGGATTTCTGCAGCAAGTTACAAAAAGTACTCACTTAGGCATGGAGAGTCACAAAGGATGACACTAAAAAATAGATTACAACGTACCTCACAGGGATGTTGGAGGCAAAAATAACATACCCACCCCCCAGTATGAATAATTACAAGTTCCCACATGAGCACAACAGACACAAGTCTTTCTTGCCCATCTCCCTCTCATACCCATTTCCCCACTCAGATCCCTCCTCTGACACTTTTACTTAATCACCTCAGCCACTACCCTCAGCATTTCCCTTCTCTTTGTTTTCACATTATTTTTAAACCACCTATTTTTCCTCATTGTCTTTCATTCCCTCACTCAGAAATTCTGGACAAACTAAAACAGATGTGGATCTCTTTTCTGCTTCCACAGACCTCTCGGAAAATACTCTCACATATAACCCAGAGCAAGTTCTGAAGAACAGACTGCTGAAGAGGCATATGTCCAGGCTGTGAGAAAGACAGAATTTCTGAGAAAGGACAGGGCTGAAGATCACTTTGGGCAAAAGGAACAGGGTGATTACTTAATAAGGGAGCCTGTAAGTAAGATGGGCTTTCTGTTGTGATGGAACTGGAGGCAGTGTGTGTTACAATTCTTATCATCCTATCCACCATTATCCACATTCACTCTTTACCACAGATACACAATGACAGCAGTGTGTACTTTCCAAACTCACAAACCACTACCACCTGGAAGGACAAGGGGAGGGATGCATGGGAACACCAGCAATTGCAAATTTTCATCCAAGTCACACATCATCATGAAGTGAAACCATATTGATGTTCCTTCACTGCTATTGAATGAAAATCGTGGAACTTCCTTCCTAATAGCACTGTGCTGCACTAGCCAGCGATGCCCACATCCCATGTTCAAGTAAAAGAACATAATCCATTCTCTCCTTTGCTATAACTGTAACTGTTCTGTTATTGTATTGTACGTCCTTGTTATTGTAACACATTAATTAAACCTTCTCTTTTACTGTAATCGTTGTTACTAGAACCTTCCTAGTCACTGTAACTCCTATTATTGTAACCTTCTGTTACTGCAGCTAATTTCAACTTCTGCAAAACTTCTTTAGTGAAATTCCTTTCATTCTGTTTGCGCCACCTTTCCCTGTTACTGTACAGCTTCTTTCATTGCTTTCCCATTGGCAATTACTTATATTCCTATAACTGCACTTTTACCTTTGACGTCCCCAAAATTCATCTTTGGTCCTATCCTATTTTTCAGCAACAACTGAAAGGTCATCCAGCTCAATCTAACCACTCCATCTATCAACATTTTAACTGCCTCAAAATGTTCATACTGTTTCGATCTAGCACTAGCTAAGTAAACATTTCCTGATCAATTCTGGGAAAACAGAAGCAACATCTTTGCTTGTTGTCACAACTCTGTTCCCTAGTCACATGCCCGGCTCTATTTATCTCCCTGGTCACATCTGAGCTTGAATCAGACTGTTTACAACTTTGGTAGTGTTGTATCAATATATCCTTCTGATATACATCTGTTCCATTACCAAGACTTTGGTAACAATGTCTAACTGCATCTGTCTTAGCTCATTTGTAGTTGAAACGCTGATCCAAGCCCTTATTAGTTCATGACTTGATTATTACTACATGCTCACAGCCAATCTTCTATTGTTTGTGAACTTAGGTTGCCTAAGTTCTCCTGTGTACTCATCAACCTTGTTGAATTCACCAACATTAGCTCTTGGTCAAGCAACAACACATGCTAGATGTCTCACCCATGCTTTCAAATACATTAAAAGCTCTCTCCTTCCTACTTCAGTAACATCCTCCAGCCTTGTTTCCCTCTGATATAGCTGCTCCTATCATTCTGGCTGATTAACCATTCGTATCTAATTTCCCCAACCATCATGGCCTGCACTTTGTGCTGCTGAGGCCCACAGTTTTTTACAGTCTTTAATTCAGACTAATTTGCTGGATGAGGAGATATGCTGAACTTCTGACGTTCTTAACTATTGACAGAGTGTGCAAACATCGTTGATGATGTAACTGAAGTCCCAACGTTTAAAGGATCTACTCTGATGGAAAACTCAACTTAGGGACATTGTGTTAGAGTATTTATTTTCTAGGATGTAAAGCAAATTAGGGAAAGACAATGTAAATATTTGAGGCACAGTGATTTACATGGCTGGATGTTTCAGAATAGCTTAATTTACAGGAGTTTTTCTCAAATATAAAGATTCTCTAATTTCATCACTTTGTTAAATTGAAAACTCCGTGATAATCATTCTTTTAGTGCAGATCTGAGTGAAAATAGTTTTAATTTGTCACAATAGGCCTGTTTGACAATTCCTATAGGTTAGTGCAGTAGCTACTAAATGGGATGCATTGAACAACTTAATTAAGAGAATTAAGATGTTAGAAGTGTCTGACCAGAAACAGTGGGTGAAACTGAATCAATACTAGTTCTTAAAAGGGAAGCAGAACAATGTCTGCAAAAGAAAACAAAAGAAAAGAAACAATTGAAGACATGGTAGGGAAATGGGACGAGGTGTTACAGGGCCAGCCCAGGCACGATTGGCTAAAAGGCCTCCTGGGAAAGGTAAAATTAAAAAACACTCTGTAAAAAATTGTGATATCAATTAATTACCTACCAGTAAGCATGTTTTCCATATCATGGCTTGGTGAGCACATACCTCATGCAGTGTAGCATGCCATATGATCCATCTCAAAACCCTGCCTCTATTGGTCAGGATTTCAAATGTTGTTAAATCATCCATCTGTGGTAGATATATTCTTAATCAGTTTGTTCAAAGATGTTATTACATATCTCTGAAACAAGCTGATTCCTCTGTGGTAATCTAATACTTAAATCAGTCATGCCTGTGGGACAATAGGGTGTTCATCATGGTTGTTCCACAGTCTAATTCACTAATTATAGAACATGCAGGGGAAGTGCTTGTGTGCTTCAGTGGTAGTATCACCATCTCTGGACAGGAGTGCCCTGGCTCAAGGTCCACCTAGTGCAGAAGTGTGTAATAACATCTCTAAACAGGTCGAATAGGAAAATGTCTAGAATATATAAATAATTTCGACCTGGATTCTTTGCACAGCTCATGAAAACCTGGAGACTAGTGTATGAACTGGCCTGGTGGTAGTAGCTAGCCAAGCAGTAGTCTTCACTGATGAGATTTGTGCTTTTAGCCGGTGAAACACCAGCAATTTCCCGGTATACAATGAGGTTTATAATGAGTTAATATTTACAACCTGTTTGTTTACAGTGACATTTCCTGAAAATTAGTTGAAATAATGGAAGGACAGAATCAATGCCCTTGTATTCTCAATTCTAGGAAAGACAAATGTTACATTTTTCTTGTATTGTACTTTACGGTAGTATATAAAGCTGAAATTGCAAGAATGTTCATTTTATTGAACGTCTAGAGAATCTTCAATGTCTAGTCCATGAAATCACTAAAAAGAAAAAATAAGACACTGGTTAATATGTGAGTAATTTGCAATTATTTAAAATACTTACCATCAGAACTCAGGGCACTATTATAATAAAGGATGAGGCAGCATAATTTGCAACTACAGAACAGATGAATCTTAGGAATAATTCTATGAATGATGTAATGGGAGTTGGTTTCTTAAACAGGTATCATTATTGGAAAAATTGCCAGTGCAACAGTAATGCTCTGAAATGTTCTACAACATGATGAACAAGCAGATTAGCTATTAATTTCAATCGGACTAGATCTGGCCCAATTTGAAATGTGTTCCTTGGTGCAAGAAACCGAGTCGAAGTAAGTGCTTTACCATTTAGGATGATTACTGGAACACATATAACAGTCTAAAAAATTGGAATTAGTTAATAAGTGGTTGAGAGACTGAGTTTATAAAGGAGATGCCAACGGAAAAAAGGGGGGCATCCAATTTACCCAGCTTGTTCTGATACGAACATACCACGTGCTGGACCTCCCTGGCTCCATGGAGAGGGAGGGTGAGCAGGATAATGTGAGTAGCTGCATTGAAATATGACACTAATGCATCCTGCCATCTGGAACTTCCTCTGAGGCATTCAACAAATTGGATTGGCTGCTCCCTTCATAGAGCAGCGAACCAACTAAGGTGTTCACAGATCTTATTAAGGGCAATTGTACAGCCTTGATTTTGCCACCGAGACTGCAACCCTGGTGCAGAATACACAAACTTCCAGCATAATGTTGAATATTCCCCGAGATGCTTCAGCAATGCCCACCTGTTCCAGTGAGCCTGCTCAGACTCCACAACAGTGGGCCCTTCTCGGCGAACAGAACCACAACAACGAGCACCCGAGCTACAAATCTTCTCCCAGTGAGCCCTTCTGATTAGACAGAGAAATCAGGATTCCATCTGCTGTCCTTAGGATAGAGAACACAGAGGCAGTCAATTACGATGATTAATTGCCTCTGGAAGATTGTGCCTTTGGATGCACTGCTGGCAGGAGCAGAATCAGGACTACCATTTCATCCTGATACCAGGGTTCCATAGCCCTTTTTGAAAGCTTCAGTGAAGAGGCTTAGCTGGTATAGACATCATTCATTAGCAATGAGATGGCAGCGAGTTGGAAAACTGCAGAGAGCTTACTGGTGGTTTCAATGAACCGTTAACTTGAGGCACAGAATGTGTGAATTTCCACTGTTATGTCTCGAATGGAAAAAATAAATCGGAAGACCAAAATCATTAGAGAGGTGGGAAGAGAGACTGATCGTTCAATTACATCGGAACATGAGTAGGCCATCCAACTTATTGAGTCTGTTTCATAATTCTAGATCACAGTTCACCATCTCATCAATTTCATTTTCCTGCACTATGTCCATCTCCCTTAATATCATTCATCTTCAGTAACGTATCAATTAAGCTTCCACAGCTTTTGGGTTAAAGAATTCCAAAAATTCACCACTGAGTGAAGAATATCCTCGTTTTTTTCAGTGTACAAATGCCTGTCCCTTATCCTGAGATTATGTCCACTGGTTCTGGCATCACCAGCCAGAGGAAACATCCCATCTATATTGATCATGTCCTGCCCTGTAAGAACTTAATATGTTTGAATGAAATCACCTCTCATTCTTTGAGATTATAGGTACAGTAGCTTCATCATTTATCATTTCAAAAACAGGCTTGATTATCCATCACACCATTATCCTTACTTTTAATTATCTACCAAAACAGCTTGGATCGGTTCCAACAATTGGTATCATGAAGTAGATTCAATAACACATTTACTGATGGATGTAAGCTCATTGGCTAGATACTTAGTGAACAGGGAATTAAGAACCATGCTTTAATTTTTTTAATATTTGTTGTCGTTGATGAAATTTAATCAGTATGAATTCCAATGTTAAAAGATAATGGACAATGGTTTAAAGGATGGAGCTATTCAATGAAGGGAGATTTATTTATGAACGTTTAATGATTGGGTTTTAACCAGTTTGGATTTAATTATGGATGTTGACTAGGTATATAACAAACCATAAGATTATACTTTATAAGAAATAGGAACAGGAATAGGCTGATTGGCCCCTCAATCTTGCTCTGCCTTTTGCTTCCAAGATTATGACTGATCTAACAAATCCACTTTCTTGCCTTTTCCCCATAATCCTTGATACCCCGCTAATCAAAAATCTATCACAGCATTTCAAGGACTCTGCTCCCAAAACAGAAGAAATTCCTCATCTCAGTCTTAATTGACCCCACCCCTTAGTTCTGAGACTATGCCCTCTGGTCCGAGACTTTCTCTGGAGAGAAAATATCCTCTCAGCATTTACTCTGTCAAGCCCCTTAAGAATCCTATAGGTTCAATGAGGTCACCTCTCATTCTTCTTAAATCCAATGATTGTGGTTTAAACTTTGCTCAAAGCATAAGTTATTTTAACTCTTTCCTGGGACAAGGCCACAACATTTGTAATTCACCCCTAGCTGCCTTTCAGAAGGTGGTAGCGAGTTGCTTTTTTGACGTGCTGTAGACACACCCACAGTGTGCTTAAGAGTGTTCCAGGTCTTTGGGATACAGCAACAATGCAAGTATGATGATATAGTTTAATGTCAGGATGGTATGTGGCCTGGAGGGCAATCGTCAGGTAGTGGCATTCCAATGCATCTGCTGCTCTTGTTTTTTCACATGATTTAATGGCAATGCTTAAAGCAATGACAGTTTGACTGAATGAATGATTTGGAGATGCCAGAGTTGGACTGGGGTGTAAAAAGTTAAAAATCACACAACACCAGGTTATCGTTCAACAGGTTTATTTGGAAGCACGAGCTTTCTTCAGGTGGTTGTAGAGTATACTCCATAACCATCTGATGAAGGAGCAACGTTCCAAAAGCTAGCGCTTCCAAATAAACCTGTGGGACTATAACCTGGTCTTGTGTGATTTTTAACTTTGACTGAATGAAGGCAGTTCTGTTGTAACACCACCTCTAGGTGGAACAAGAACACAGGCATAAAAGCTCCATCTGGCAGTGCTATGTCTCTGCCAAATGTCAGATGCAGCTGCCTTCCAACTAGAACGATGTAATCTATTGAGTTAGTGAACTGGGGAGAAGTCCTCAGAGCTGTCAGTACTCTCCACCCAATTTCTAAATTCAGCCCAGAGGCACACTTCCTCCCTTACCCACCATGAGGAGCTCATGGCTGAACTGTTCAAAGACTGGTGCTACTTTCATGGCCATTGCCTCTGTTCCCAGCCTTTAACCCTACTCTCAGATTCTCAGTCCCTGGTTCCCCAGCACAGATGGTAGCTTGGCCATCTGCACATATGTAGGCAGTATGTCATTATTACTCCTGGAATGTAGTGATGTCAATAATACATTTGCAGACTCATTCTGCTCTAAGGACATCTGTCTCCAGTAACTGACACCAGTTAACCCATGTGTACGTGCGGGGTACATTCAGATCAATTATTCTGTTAATGGACAAAGATTTAACTGATTTCAAGAATTGATGGCTCAAAAATTAGTTTAAGAAAATTTGACTGGAAGGATATCAGGTGGAGTTTACAGTTTGGAGATTAATGGGCTAAGTTTAATTGGTGGTTTAAAGGATGGCAGCTTTTTTGAGGAATGCTTAATGGACAAAAATTTCAAGGGTGGATGTTTAACTCATGAGGCTGCAAGAGTAAATTAATTTTGTCACTGCCACATTTAAACTAAATTCTATATTGTAAAAATTCGAAGAATTTACAAAATGAATGAACTAAATAATTAATAGATACAATGTAATTGCTCACCATTCTATTAATAGTGTCAATATAATCAATACTTACTGTACTTTAAAAAGATGACAAATGACATCCCTAGAGTAAACACATAAATCAAGACTGTAACTGCAATAGTTCCCAAAATTCCATTCATAGGACTTTGGCATTCCGTAACTGTAGGTAGATAATTAATATTATTTGTGAAATTATTGAAGAAATCTTTCAACATTTAAATTTTAAATTTTCAAATGTAAATAACTATTCATATAAAACTAAATATATTTGAAACTGATGCATTTCCTTTCATTATGTGCTAGTTAGACAATACAATAAAATGGCGTGTAACTTGCAAGGTACATAGCACACCATGTTACTTTAATCGATAACAGAAATTGTTATGTGTTCTTTATTAGGGCTCAAACTAAACTCTGAAATAAAATCTTGTTTAAACATGAGGTTATTTCTGAAACACCAAAATATGTTGCATGATTGGAACATCGAGGAATTAAGGATCCACAGGCCACAAAAATAGCAAACGTCTTGGTTCCTCAAGATTCCATACTAAATTGCATGAATTATCTCCAGTATGTGTAAATCAGAGAAATCACACAGGAGTAATGCTGGCTTTTAATAGGACTACAGTGTGCTAGCAATCATTTAGTATCTATCCCAACTGTGATTCTTCTTGGAAATCTATAAAATTCTACTCAAATGAAAGGCATAAAAGAGAGTTGGTGGGGAGAGGGTACAAAACATTCACTGAAACGAGCATGCCAGGGCTGAAATTGGACTGACTGAAGATCCTAGACAAATCAGATAAGAGACTGAGTTCCCATTATAAATAGGACTTCCACTGCTCTGAGCAGAAGGTAGCAGATAAATGGCTCATCTTAAGGTATGCCGTTCAAATCATTTAGAACTCTCAATAAACAGAAATCACCCTCAATGTTATTGCTGTTCATAGTATCATCAATACTCACTGTTTTTTTGGCCATTGTAAATTGGTACAGCTGAAATGATCATCGAGAAGATTCCAAACACCCAAAAACAAGACAATAATCTGTGATTTAAATTTGAAATACAACTCTGAAATATGGAGATTGATATTTCAATTTAGCCCTGGGACAAATCATAATTCCTATAGATTTGACTGGTCACTTTCTCCATCTAGCAGACTAATTTGTATTGGTGCTCAAGAGATGGAATAAAACATTAGTGAGCATCAACTGGTTACTGGAAAACAAAGTTCCTTTTGTTGGGTTCCCAACTTGAGGTGTTTAACAATCACCAATCATTTCCCGGCCTTACAATAAATCACAGTAACAAATTGTTAATGAGAAACTGTGTTGGGCATCAAATATAAAAACCCAGTCACTTGCAAGCAATTATAGCAATGGAGTAGTCCCACTGGAATCACTGAAGAATGCTAAGGGGGAAGATTTTCTACCTTGCTGATCTGCCATAAATTCACACACATCGACTATCCCAGCGACTCAAGTCAGCCAAAGTAAAAGATGAAGCCAAAGGTGCAGTGAAACAGGAGTTATATACTATGGAGGAGAATTTCAGGGAAAGTTAGCCATTAACTCTAGAGTGAATATATTTTCAAGAATCCTGCCACAGAGATAAGGAAAAGAGTTGAAATTCATGCACATAGATGGTTGGGGCACTCCTCCATATAGCATATGATAGGTGGTTTTAACTGGTGAGGTTCAGTCCCTCTGTGGCACCAGAGAGAGATATCTATTCCTATACTTCAGACTGGAGCATCTACAGAAACATCTGTAAAAAAATGCAAGGAACTTTCCAGGCCAGTAAGTGCATCCAACATTGATAACTTTATTCATGGCATGGAAGATTGATTGGAAGATGGATGATGACAGGATTAGGATTTATTTAGAAGCAGTAGTTCAAAGGGCTCAGGGGATATCAGAGACTTCTGCCGATTCCACTATTTCCCTTGCTCTCCCACAGATCATCAGTTACCAGTGTCCTGACCTCCCTTTTTGTAGGAGTGTCGTTCATCATTAAGACAGTGCAGAACATTTTGAGAAAGGAAGTGAGAATCCATGTGAGAATCAATGATAACAGGAAGGAAAAAGGTTGGAAGTCCTGCTGACAAGTTTTCAGGAATTTAAAAAGAAATTAAGGAACAGAACCTCAAAAAAGTAGCAATATTATTCCCAGGGTCATATGCCACTGAGTTCAGTAAAATCCCACCATTTACACAGCCCACCCTTCGCGAGATTACTTATCTGCCTGATAATTACTGTGTACCTTTTCACCAACTGTGAATCCAGAACCCCAGAATAATAAACATACCCTGCAACTCTTACATATTGCTCATGCTTTGTTGGACATTTAGCAAAAATCACCAACTGTAATATTCTCTGGGATCACATCCCTTGAAAAGGCTGGACTTTACTGATTGGGAATAATAAAGAGTTAACTGGGATAAACAGTGCAAGAGGAGATTACTTTAGATTCTTGGGGTATTGTGGCTAGTTCTTCAGCAAGAAGGATCATGGATGGTGAATTTGTTGTACGGGGTAACAAGGAAACGATTAAGATCTTACAAAGAAGGAAACCAGCATCATTAGGTTTGGTTTGAACTAATTTGGAGGGACATCAGCACCAAGATAAAATATCAGAGGGCAAAAACAGTACACAGAGAACTGGGTGAGGCAAAGTGTATTAGACTGAATAATTTAGAAACAGAAGGGATCAGAGGGCTCAAAATTCTTGACTATAAGGAACTCAAGGGAAGAGGAAAAAGGGAAAGAGAAGTTGTATTATTTAAATAAACTGTTTTAGTATTGGAAAGGAATGATAGGTAACAGGGGCCAATGACAAAATCTATTTGCTTCAAATTTAACGAAGGAGCTACTAGGCAATTGGCATTTATATAAAGCCATTAATTAGTGAGAAGGAAATATAACAGTATATTTACATACATACAAACAGAAGTAGTGGGCTATTTGGCCCTTTGAACCATTCAATAAAATCATGGCTGACCTGTTTGTGCTTCAAATTTCACAGCACCGCTCCCTCACAGCACCAGCGACCCGGGTTCAATTTCACTCTCAAGCAACTGTTTGCACAGTTTTCCTATGTCTGTGCAGGTTTCCTCTGGGTGTTCTGGTCTCCTCCCACAGTCCAAAGATGTGCACATTAGGTGGATTGGCAATAGTAAATTGCCCATAGTGTCCAGAGTTGTGCAGGCTAGGTGGACTAGCCATGGTAAATGCAGGGTTACATGGATAGGGCAGGGATTCTATGATTCTCATTTAACCCCTGTTAATCTTTGGTTCCCTTGCCAAACAAACAAAAATTACTGGGAAAACTCTGGAGATCTGGCAGCATCTGTGAGACACAGTGGGTTAGATGTGAATCATAGAATCCTTGTGACATTCCTGTAACTCTGTGTTTACCATGACTAGTCTACCTAACCTACACAACTCTGGACTCCATGGGCAATTTAACATGGCCAATGCACCTAATGTGCATATCTTTGGACTCTGGGAGGAAACCACAGCACCCAGAGGAAACCCACAGAGACACAAATTGAAATTGCTCGAAAAACTCAGCAGGTCTGGCAGCATTTGTGCAGAGAAAGCAGAGTTAATGTTTCAGGTCCAGTGACTCTTTAAAACTTGAATTAACTCTGTTTCTCTGTCTGCAGATGTTAACCGACCTGCTGAGTTTTTCCAGCAATTTCAACTTGTGTTTCTGATTTCCAGCATCCACATTTCTTTGGGGTTTTTTTGGCTTAATATTGTTTTTGTGTCCACGTTGTCAAGACCATTCAGGATCTGATATGCTTCAATCAAATCACCATTCATTCTTCTAAATTCCACTTGAAACAAAGCCAGCCTGTCCAACCTAATCTCATATGAGAATTCATTCATTTCAAGTATAAATCTATTAAATTTCCTCTGAACTGTCTCAAATGCACTTACATCCTCCTTTGAACTTAACCTAATTTAATGAGCCAGTGCAGGAATGATGGATTGCGTGACTTCCTTCTGTTCCGTTACACTTTTGTGACCCTTTAAAATAAGGAGACCAAAACTGCAGACAGTATTCAAGATGTGGTCTCACCAATGCCCTACAGAATGAAACAAAACATCCTTACTTTTGTATTCAATTCCTTTTGTAATGAAGGATAGCATCCCAATAGTATTCTTTATTATGTGCTAACTGTATATCTACTTTTTATGACTCATGGACTCGAACACCTGAATCCCACTGCACTTCAGAATTACACAAACTATCTGCAAGTAATACTCTGCCTTTTTCAATCTTTCTACCAAAGTTATTAACTTCACATTTTCAAATAATACCTCATCAAAATGTTCTATACATGTCTGCAACTTCTTTATGTCTTCTTCACAATATGCGTTCCTACATCTTAAGTTTTCTCACTGTATTTTAAACTTGCTACGTTAATTTCCTTTTCAACCCTTGCATCAAGTATCACAATTGATTTCCACTAAGCTGAGGCCAAAACACTGCAATGGTGACTGGAGGCTACTTTTCTATGTGTTTCCTTTATTTCTACTTATGGATTCCGAGCATAAGGCCACTTCATTCTCTTTGCCCTACACTCTAGTCTTGACATCTGCTACTGCAAATCTTCAATCATCTTCAGCAAGGCCGGTGCCTTCATCTGTATCTTGGCACAGACGCCTGGCATAACGGAATCAGTTTTCAGCCGTTGACATTGTATGTTGTTTCCTTCAGTAGACAGAAAGGAGGAAGAGTCCATACAATAATCAGATAGTCACTGAATCAGCTAGCATCCCTCTGGATGTAAGATTGCTGGACACCTCAAAACATATGTTTGCTCTCATGGAATTTGGAGGACACCACCAACAGGACACAAATGTTTCTCCTGAGGCATTTGGTTCCGATGCACAAAAATTCTTCTGCTTATCTGCCTGATCCCTCCTCATGTCTATCAAATGTTGTTCCTGCGTAAGCCAAAGGGTTATGATAATTTTTTATGTAAATATATTTATTAGCAAGAAAAAAAATTGACTTACCAAAGATATAAAGTTATTGAAATGTAACAAATATCAGTATAATAAAGAAAAACGCAAATTACAACACAACTACTGTCTACTAATTACTAACCTACCCTAGAATACAAAACCTAAGGATGTGCAAAACAACATCAATAAATAAGTAAGTTACTAATAAAACAAAAAAAACCCACAAAATAGCTATGCTCGGTTCAAAGCTCCCAAACAAAGGAACTCGAGTATTGTGTATATACCCGTATTAACTCAGGAGACCCCCTCCAGGGCTCAGCAAATCTAACCATCCTGGTTAAATAAATGCCCTGGAGGTTAAAATAGACGACAAATCTATATCTAAACAACTCAAAAAGGCTGCCATGTCTTATAAAAAAAGTCTGTTGTGTTTGTAAAAAAGTCCAAGGGAACGTGCTCCATAATTCATTTCCACCATCCCAGCAAGCCCGGCGGATTCTCAGACACACAATTCATCAGAATATTCTTTCGTGCACAGTAAGTAAGAATATTAAATAGTTCCTACCCATGCCCGTCTGAGGATGATAAATTGAGTAGACTCAGGAGGAAAGATATCGGGACTACTTTAACTTCGGTCCTCAATACCCTCCCTGTCTCTCCTGCCACAGCACTCCAATAAACATGGAGCCTGTGGCATGTCCAGAGGCAATGGGTAAGAGTACCTACACTTATTTTACATTTGGGGCACATTGAAGATGCCCCTTTTTTAAACTTCGCCATATGGTCTGGTTCCAGATAAACCCTGTGCAGAACTTTTAACTGTGTAGCACATGTTCTGTTACAGATTGAGATCTTTCGCATGTTCTCCCATATGTCCTCCAACATTTCAGAAGAGATCTCCACTCCTAGCTCTTGCTCCCAGACCTCACATAACCGGTTAATATCCTGCCAGGATCTGCCACCCAGCAGGAGATAGACGGCACATTCCAGAGGGTGCCTGTGGAATGTAGCAACAACCTCTCTGTATCGGGCTTATAGGGCTTAGTGAGTAGTGTAGTGTTCTTCTGGATGAAAACCCTAACCTGAAAAAAACAGAAAAGATCTATGCTGGGCAGCCCATATTTGCAGCTCAATTGCTTGAAAGACACCATAAACTCCCCCTCAAACAAGTCTCCCACACTGGAAACTCCTCTCACTGCCCATAGTTCGAACCCTGAGTCCATCGTCCCTGGTTGGAACCCTGGCATACCATCTATGGGGGTGAATGGCAAAGTCTTGATAAGCAACCCTTGTTCTAACGCATTGCCCTCCATGCTTTGAACATACTAAAAACAATAGGGTTCCAGCAGTGGTCCATAACTGTCCTCATCTTATCCATGAACAACAGGTTAATAAGAGGGCACTTTGCCGTGGAGGCCTCGATACCCAGCCATATTGAGCCTGGATCGTTACCTGCCCAATCGCACACAAAGAACAGCAGGTAACTCAATTGATACTTCCGTCTGGGAAAGCAACTCCTCCCAAATGCAATTTAGTAAGTTTGATGAAGGGCCGCCCACAATGTCAGACAAAGGAACGAAACCAACACATAAGTTTCCGCTGCGTTGACCTGGGAAACATTACAGGGAGCATACGCATGGGATAAAGCAAACAAGGAAGGACATTCATCTTAATGAGAGCTATGTGGCCCAACCATGAAATTGGAGGAGCCTTCCATCTCTGGAGATTCCACCTAATATTGTCAAGCAAGTGAGCAAAGTTAGTCCGAAAAAACCTATCAAACCTAAGAGTACAGCATGGAAACAGACCCTTCGGTCCAACTCGTCCAGATATCCCAACCCAATCTAGACCCACCTGCCAGCACCCGGCCCATATCCCTCCAAACCCTTCCTATTCATATACCCATCCTAATGCCTCTTAAATGTTGCAATTGTACCAGCCTCACCACTTCCTCTGGCAGCTCATTCCATACACGAACCACCCTCTGTGTGAAAAAATTGCCCCTTAGGTCGCTTTTATATCTTTACCCTCTCACCCTAAACCTATGCCCTCTAGTTCTGGCCTCCTCAGGGAAAAGACTTTGTCTATTTATCCTATCCATGCCCCTCATAATTTTGTAAACCTCTATAAGGTCACCTCTCAGCCTCCAACACTCCAGGGAAAATAGCCCCAGCCCATTCAGCCTCTCCCTATAGCTCAAATCCTCCAACCCTGGCAACATCCTTGTAAATCTTTTCTGAACCCTTTCAAGTTTCACAACATCTTTCCAATAGGAAGGAGACCAGAATTGCAAGCAATATTCCAAAAGTGGACTAACCAATGTCCTGTACAGCCTCAACATGACCTCCCAACATGACTAACCCTACCAATCCTAAAGTTCACAGATTTCACCCCGTTGGTGATGATCGCAGCCACAGGGTGGCAATATAAAACCTCCATCCACCTTGCAAAGACCCCACCTAACCCAAACTGCTCTAAAACATAAAAAAGATACGGCCATTCCACCCAGTCAAATGCTTTCTCTGTATCTAAGGAAATCACCAACCCCTAATTTGATCGTTGCTGACATACTTAGACCATATTCAGCAACCTTCTAATATTAGATGACCTACGGCCACTTACAAAACCTCTTTGACAATATGGGGCAACATCTTCTCCAATCCCAGCACCAAAAGTTGAGACAGAATCTTGAAATCTGAATTTAATAGAGAGTTGCGCTTGTATGAAGCACAATCCTCAGGAACCTTCCCCTTCTTACGAATGAGGGAAATATTAGCTTCTCTCAAATATGGTGGTAGGCATTCATGCATATGGGAGTGAATGTACATCTCCAACATTGGCCCTGACAGAATCCCTATAAATTCCACATAAAATTCACACAGGAGACAATTTGGGCTAGGCGCTTTCCCACTCTGCCTAGCTGCCTCCTGTATTTCCTGAATGGTAAAGGGGGCATTAAGGAGGCCTATTCCAAGGTTAGAGCTGAAAACTGTGTTGCTGGAAAAGCGCAGCAGGTCAGGCAGCATCCAAGGAGCAGGAGAATCGATGTTTCGGGCATAAGCCCTTCTTCAGGAATGAGGAAGGAGTGCCAAGCAGGCTAAGATAAAAGGTAGGGAGGAGGGAATGGGGGAGGGGCGTTGGGAATGCGATAGGTGGAAGGAGGTTAAGGTGAGGGTGATAGGCCAGAGAGGGGGTGGGGGTGGAGAGGTCGAGAAGAAGATTGCAGGTCAAGAAGGTAGTGCTGAGTCTGAGGGTCGGGACTGAGATAAGGTGGGGGGAGGGGAAATGAGGAATCTGGAGAAATCTGCATTCATCCCTTGTGGTTGGAGGGTTCCTAGGCGGAAGATGAGGCGCTCTTCCTCCAGGCATCGTGTTGCCATGGTCTGGCGACGGAGGAGGCGAAGGACCTGCATGTCTTGGCGGAGTGGGAGGGGGAGTTAAAGTGTTCAGCCATGGGGTGGTTGGGTTTGTTAGTGTGGGTGTCCCAGAGGTGTTCTCTGAAACGTTTCGCAAGTAGGCGGCCTGTCTCCCCAATGTAGAGGAGGCCACATCGGGTGCAGCAGATGCAGTAAATGATGTGTGTGGAGGTGCAGGTGAATTTGTGATAGATATGGAAGGGTCCCTTGGGGTCTTGGAGGGAAGTAAGGGGGGAGGTATGGGCGCAAGTTTTGCATTTCTTGCGGTTGCAGGGGAAGGTGCCGGGCGTGGAGGTTGGTTTGGTGGGGGATGTGGACCTGACAAGGGAGTCGCGGAGGGAGTGGTCTTTCCGGAACGCTGATAGGGGAGGGGAGGGATTGGGTTGGTGGGGGGTGTGGACCTGACGAGGGAGTCGCCTTTATGGAACGCTGATCAGCTATCAGCGTTCCGGAAAGACCAGTCGCTCTGCGACTCCCTCGTTAGGTCCACAACCCCCATCACCCAACCTCCACTCCCAGCACCTTCCCCTGCAACCACAAGATATGCAAAACTTGCACCCACACCTCCCCCCTCACTTCCCTCCAAGGCCCCAAGGAATCCTTCCATTTCCGTCACACATTCACCTGCACCTCCACACACATCATTTACTGCATCCGCTGCACCCGATGTGGCCTGCTCTACATTGGGGAGACATGCCGCCTACTTGCGGAACATTTCAGAGAACACCTCTGGGACACCCGCACCAACAAACCCAACCACCTCGTGGCTGAACACTTTAATTCCCCCTCCCACTCCGCCAAGGACATGCAACACGACGCCTGGAGGAAGAGCGCCTCATCTTCCACCTAGGAACCCTCCAACCACAAGGGATGAATGCAGATTTCTCCAGCTTCCTCATTTCCCCTCCCCCCACCTTATCTCAGTCCCAACCCCCGGACTCAGCACTGCCTTCTTGACCTGCAATCTTCTTCCCGACCTCTCCACCCTCACCCCCTCTCCAGCCTATCACCCTCAACTTAACCTCCTTCCACCTATCGCCTTCCCAATGCCCCTCCCCCAAGTCCCTCCTCCCTACCTTTTATCTTAGCTTGCTTGGCACACCTTCCTCATTCCTGAAGAAGGGCTTATGCCCGAAACGTCGATTCTCCTGCTCCTTGGATGCTGCCTGACCTGCTGCGCTTTTCCAGCAATACATTTTTCAGCTCTGATCTCCAGCATCTGCAGTCCTCACTTTCTCCTATTCCAAGGTTACCCCTGGGAGGTCTAGGTTCTTAAAAAAAGGCTTCCATTTTAGCCCACCTGTCCTCACAACCTTCAGACTGATACAATTCAGAGTAAAAACTCTGAAAGGCCTCATTAATTCTGTTGGCATCATATGTACAGACCCCAGTGCTATCTCTAATTGCAGTAATGGATTGGGGAGTACGCTTTTTCCTCGTCAGATATGCTAAATACATCCCTGGCCAATCCCCATACTCGAACAGCCTTTGTCTAGCAAAAGCAAGTTCTTTCTTTGTGGTTTGTCTAAGTATTGAATTCAAGGCAGCCCGGAGGGCCGTGATCCGCTGTAGCTTAGTCACCAAAGGCTGCACAAAATATACTGCCTTGGCAGCTTTCAACCGCATCTCAAGTAAATGCTGCTGTTTTCCCTTTTGTCATTTCCGCCTAACTGAATAGAAAATAGCTAATCCCCAAGCAAAGGCCTTAGCGATCTCCCATAACATAGACGGACTACTAGCCCTTTCTGAGTTGATAGTCAAGAACTCCAGAAACTCCTTCAGAATGTATTCCACAAATTTGGAATCCTTAAGGAGAAAAGGATCCAGATGCCAGTGTCACAAACTTAGCCCCTCACTCTTGGCCTTATCCTCCAAATATACCGCCGCATGATCAGAGATAGCTATGTTCCCAATTTTATAATCCATAAACGAATCCAGAAGGGTCGACGGAGCCAAAAAAAGATCAATCCTCGTGTGACATTTATGTGGGTTGTAAAAAAGGTGAGGGCCCTGCTGGTAGGGTGAACACATCTCCAAATATCCACCAGCCCCAACTGTTCGGATAAGTCAGCCACCTGTTTGGCCTGCAAAGAAATAGTTGGGGGCCCACTAGGCATCCTGTCCACTGTCAGATCCAAAAGGCAATTAAACCCCCACTCCCTATAATAATGTGCCGTGTTGTAAAGACACTCAACTTCGAAAAGGCACTAACCACAAATTTGAGGGGATGCACCGGAGGACAGTAGACATTTAAAATGCCATATTCCTCCCCATGTATCCCCTTAAATATAACAAACTGCCCTTGTTCATCTTTCACCTGCTCTAATAATGTGAACAGAAGAATTTTCTGGATAAGTACTGGCACTCCCCTACTTTTAATATTAAAGGATGAAAAGAATACCCAGTCATAACCCTTCTGTTGTAGCTTCAGGTGTTCCCCATGATCAAGATGGGTTTCCTGCAACAGAGCAATATCAACGGCCCTTTCCCTCTTAAGGTTAGAAAGCACTCGTTTTCATTTTAACAGGCGAATGACTTCCCTTGATGTTCCAGGTGCACCATTTTATAAGACACTTAGCCATATCTCCTTTCAGAGACTCTTGAAGGGAGCCGGGAAGGAGAACCCTGCTTACAATGCGCCAAGCACAAGTAAATAAAGACTCGAGTTGCAGAATTGTATATACAAAACCTACTGTATCATAACTACAAACTACTATTGCTACCAAAAAGGTACAGAGAAAACCAAGTATAAAACCTTGAACAGGAGACACTTGCCCCTGCCCACAGGGGGCACTCACCCTACTTCACAGCTCCTTGAAGCCTGGACTGTGTCCCAGCCTTAGGCAAAAAACTCTAAACAAACAGATGATCCTGAAATCAACAAAAATTAAAGACAAAGTCAGGATAAGCACTCCGCCCATCCCCGGCTCCATGTTACTCTGACGTGTGACTAAAAGAGAAAGAGAACAAAAAAAGGGAGACAGCAAAGGACAGCCATAAAATTTCCCATGATAAAATCCAGTTATAAAATTATAATAGGAATAACATATTCCAATATTTTAAAAAAATTATTAGGTAAATTATTAAGGGTGGTGGTGGTGGTGGGGGGGGGGGGGGGGAAGAAGAGAGGGAAAACACAGGGAAAGAAGGAAAAGAGAACGAACATTAACTGTATTCTTCAGACCAGTTGGTCTATTTTGAAGTGTCTACTAGTTCTTAGCTTTATCCGCTGAGTCAAATGTATAAACGGAGTCCTCGTTGCTGAAACAGAGCACTGCGGGGTACTGGATGTCCAGCTTTCTCAGCCTCTTTTTAATTTCATCGAAGGACTTCCTTTTTCAAATTACAGCTGCTGAGAAATCCCAGAGAAACATGATTTTTGACCCCTTGGGCAGCAGTGCCTGTGGGTCTTTTCCCAGTGATCTGGAGGCTTCTGTCACTTTTTGCTTGTCTTTGTATGTGTGGAAGTGCACTAGGACTGGGCAGGGATGCTCTACCGGCCCAGACCTGAGCACTGTGATCCGATAGGCTCTTTCAAGCTGCAGCCAGCTGGACTCAATTTGAAGGCCCAGGAACTGCAGCAGCCAGTTTTCAAAGAAGCTGGCTGGCTGCCCACCTTCTTCACCCTCAATCACAGCCCCAACCTTCGAGGTAAGTCTCCCCATCGCCACTGCCAATTCCTTGGAACCTGTCAGGTTCCCCAGGGGTTCGGGAGAGTCTGCTGCTGCGGCCTCTGGTGTGCCCAGTGATGCAAGGGAGTGTCCTTCCTGCTGCTGCTTGCTCATCCTTCCCACTCCCAAATATTAATGAATATGTGTTCTGTGAGGTTTTTAACTAATAGTTCCTCCACATAAGTTGGCCAGGTATGGCAAAAAAACACCAATATGCCTTGGCTGGTAGGCAGAGCCGTCCACGGCAGTTCTATAGAATCGCCGCCATCTTGCCGAGTCAGGGTTATGATCATTTAATTAAACTCATTCTAATGGTGTGAGGAGGTCATTGACCTTGTGAAACTGTACCCAAGTATGCTGCAAGCCCACAGCTGCCAATCTCTGTGGCAATCACACCTCAGTGGTCAACTTAGAGGCTCTCTCTTTTATGTCTGTTGGGAAGAGCACCTCCTGTGATTATCAGGCAACAGAGGGAGCATATATAATGTATTTTGTCAGGGGTCAGCACAGATAATAAAGCTCTTTCAGGGGCTCCTGTGCTGATCCTGAAAGCTCATTCACTCCAGCAAAGGCCAGTATACTATTTAAAATTGAAACAACATTTGCATTAACATCAGTTAATGCAGTGATAGGCATCATTCTTCACAATTAAGTGATCACTTTTGGTAATTGTCAGCCCGGGACTGACATCAAGCGGATTAAATTCTGCTTGAAGTATAGCATGCTTTAGAAGGGGACATTTACAGTGTCGGAAATCCATTCATAAGTTTATTTGTACGAAGATGGAGCACAATGCAGATCAATGTAAAGCAGTTGTTCTTGAGATGAGTTTTTAAAATTCCAACTCTCTATGGGACTGCATTCACAAATACGAATGATCGTAAGTTGGATGTGCATAAATCAAGGATCCCCTGTTGCATGTTGTTAGGTTTAGAATAAAAACATGAATACATAATTGGTTGGGGATGTTAACTTCAGTCAGTTAAACGCTGATCTTATCTATATGGATTGGATGTAAAAGTTACCTGGCAAAATGTTAATCAAACAATGGATATCTTTGAAGAGATGATGTTTTGGATACAGAAATGGAGAATTAAAAGCCTACAAATCTAAACTGCCCTGGGTAATTAAAGATATAAAGATTATAGTGAAATAGGAAAATGAAGTTTACAGCAATTATTTAGCAGTCTCCAGAGTTTGTTAGTAAGAATTCTCTGGAAGTTTGAAGCATGTGAAGTGATTTATTGAAACATATAAAAATTCTTTGAGAACTTCACAAGCTGTTTCCCTTTGAGGAGAGTCTAGAACTAAAAGTCTCAGGAAAAAGGATTGGTTGTTTACGAATGAGATGAACAGAAGCATTTTTCATTGAATTGTGAAGCTCAAGAATTCTCTATTCCAGATGCTGTGTCATTGACTATAATCAAGGCTGAGCTCAACATACTTGAGTACTAACAAAATTACACAATGTTCCATAGGATGCTAGCCCTGGAAGTTACAACTCTATTCTACATGCTTTGATAATTATTTGGAATGATGTCCTTCCTCCCAGAGCTGCTGCGAATGGTGGACACTACCAGAAATGCAAGAGTACTAGACAAGTAACATAGAGCAGACCTGGAGTTCAGCTGAGTAGGTTTGGGAAATACAGGGTCAATCAGTTAAGCAGAGTTATGGTTGATTGGGTCAATGATGATGGCAGGCAGATCGTGGTTCATATTGTGGGTGTGTGCACGTGCATGTATGTGATCAGGGTGGACAAAGAAGGACATCGGGACCAAATCTACATGGAAGCTTTTGCTGAGCAGCCTCTCCAGATGACAGAACTTCACCCACCCATCCCCACAGGTAAATGAGCAGCAGCAGGTAGAAGAAAAGTACTTACGTAACCAGCAATTAACCAGTTAAGGACCACAGCTAGTCTAAGGGTGGATTGCTGGTAAAATACAGAGGCAGGAATGTAACAAGAATGGCATCCACTCGCCATCCCACCTGGTTTTACGTCCATTCCCCCACCAATTCCAAAACATGCCTGGGGTTGACCAGAGTATATTGTCATAAAATGTCACCCACAGGGTTAAGGAGCTCAGTGTAAAATAGATGTGTAGTCTGGTCTGTAGACAATATTATGATAGTATTTACATAAAAGACTGGCTTGTTTCTGGATCAGGGTAATTAATTTAGCTTCAATGGGTTCTTGCTGATCTATTTTTCATTTCACCAATGCAAAGAATGTCATAGACTCAGAGATATACAGCATGGAAACAGACCCTTGGGTCCAATTCACCCAACCCATCTAGATATCCTCAACAAATCTAGTCCCATTTGCCAGCATTTGCCCCATTTCCCTCTAATTCCTTCTGATTCATATACCCATCAAGATGCCTTTTAAATGTTGTAATTGTAACAGCCTCCACCAATTTTTCTGGCAGCATGTTCCATACAGACACCACCCTCGAAATGAAAAAGTTGTCCCTTAGGTCCCTTTTAAATATTTCCCCCCTCACCTTAAACCTATGCCTTCGAGTTTTAGACTCGCCCATCCTAGGGAAAAGACCCTGTCTACTCATCCTATTCATGGCTCTCATGATTTTATAAACCCAAGAGGTCACCCTTCAGGCTCCATTGCTTCAGGGAAAATAGCCCCAACCGAATCATCCTCTCCCTCAAACTCAAACCCTCCAACATTGGCAATATGCATGTAAATCTTTTCTGAACCCATTCGAGTTGAACAACCTCCTTCCTATAGCAGGAAGACCAGAGTTGAACACAGTATTCCAATAGTGGCCTAACCAATATCCTGTACAGCCACAACATGACCTCCCAACTCCTGTACTAAATGCTCTGAACAATAAGGAAAGCATACTTAATGTCTTCTTCACTATCCAGTCTTTTCACGAATGCACTTTCAAGGAACTATGAACCTGCAGCCATGGTTCTCTTTGTTCAGCAACACTTCCCAGGACCTTATCATTAAGTGTATAAGTCCTGCCTTTATGTGCCTTTCCAAAACGCAGCACCTCACATTTATCTAAATTAACTCCAACTGCCACTCCTTGGCCCACCTGATCATGAGCCTGTTGTACTTGGAGGTAACCTTCTTCGCTGTCCAGTACACCTCCACTTTTAGTGTCGTCTGCAAACTTATTAACTATACCTCCTAAGTTCACATCCAAATCATTTACATAAATGACACACCTTCATGCCTTCATGAATCCTCTTTGAATTTTTTGAATAAGTAACAATCAAGTTAATGAAATACAATTTCCCACGCACAAGGAAATTGTGTTGACTGTCCCTCAGGATTACCTGCAACAACTTGCCAACCACCAATGTCAGGCTCACTGGTCTATAATTCTCTGGCTTTTCCTCACCAGCTTTCTTAAAAGTGGCACCATGTTAGCTTACCTCCAGTGTACCAGTATCTCACCTGTAGCTATCAATGATACAGATATCTCAGCAAGGGCCCTAGCAATCTCTTCCCTAGCTTCCCAGAGTTCTAGGTACACCCGATCAGGATTTAACCACTTTTAAGACATCCAGCACCTCCTCCTCTGTAATATGGATATTTTTCAAGATGTCAGTATTTATTTCCCCACATTCTCTATCTTGAATATCCTTTTCCACAGTAAACAGTCATGCAAAATACTCAATTAGTTCCTCCCCCATCTCCTGCGATCCCACACATAGACAGCCTTGTTGATCTTTAAAGGTCTCTATTCCATCCCTAGTTACTTAATGTATTGGTAGAATCCTTTTGGATCCTCCTTAACCCTATTTGCCAAAGCTATCTCATGTCCCTTTTTTGCCCTCCCGATTTCCCTCTTAAGTATACTCCGACTGCTTTTTATACTCTTCTAGGGATTTATTCGATTCTTGCTGTCCATACCAGACATATGCTTTCATCATATTCTGGACCCAAAGCACAACTTCTCACGTCAAACAGCATTTCCAACACTTACTAGCCTTGCTTTTCACCCTAACAGGAACATGCTGTCACTGGACTCTCATTATCTCATTTTTGAAGGCTTCCCATTTTCCAGCTATCCCTTTACTTGCGAACATCTTCCCCCAATCAACTTTTGGCAGTTCTTGCCTAATACTGTCAAAATTGACCTTCCTCCAATTTTAAACTTTAACTTTTACATCTGGTCTATCCTTTTCTATCACTATTTTAAAACTAATAGAATTATAGACACTGGCCCCAAACATCCCTGAGCCACATCTCTGTAATCATTATGACATCCCAGTCCCATGTTCCCAACCATTCCCTCAATTCATCTGCCTTACCTGTTAGGCCTCTTGCACTGACATAAATGCAGTTTATCAGTCCTACCTTGTTCTCTGCTTTGTTCCTGCCTGCCCTGACTGTTTCATTTGCTCTTTTTCCCAACTACACCAGTCTCAGACCAATCATTTTCCTCACTACCTCTCCCCCACACAATGGGAGTAATCCAGACATTCTACCCTCAATGACATACTTTTAAAATTTCTGCCTAACTCCCTATATTCTGTCCTCAGAATCTTGTCCTTTTCTCTTCCTATATCGTTGGTTCCAATGTGTGCATTGACCTTCTGCTGGTCCCTCTCTCCTTTGAGAACATTCTGCACCCTCTCAGAGATATCCTTCATCCTGGTACAAGGGAGGCAACATGCCATTCTCTTGAATTGTTGCCTGTCACAGAAACATCTGTGCCACTGTCTAGAGCGTCCTCTATTACAAACGATTGCTTGGAACCAGATGTACCACTCATTACATTAGAGCCAGTCGCAGTACCAAAAACCTGGTGATCAGTGCTACATTCCCGAAAATCCATCACTACCTACATTCTCCAAAACAGACCCTTTCAGGAATTTCCTTTTCCAACATTTGATTACTTTTCAGTAAAATTAAACTTCAGGAAAGATTACGTCATCCATCTGAATAACTGAAACTTTTAGAAGATAGGCATTATGAAACTAAATTCTATTTAAGAATGCCAACAGGGTGGATCAATGGTCAATCCCCAAGTTCTGGTTCCTGTTGGAATTTCAGTATTAGGATGCTCAGGCATTACTTGGGTTGGAAAGAAAAATAAAAATCATTAAAATAATACAGGAGAGTTATTGCACCAACTTATGTCTCTTTGTAAAAATGAACTTTTCAGTTGAATTTCAGCTTGCAGATAAAAAGCCAAAATGTAAATGGTTGTTGCACAAGCAAACAAAACTCCAATGCCTTCAGTTAATCTGTATATGGCAGGGTACACTGGAAAAGGCCAAAATAAAAGAACATGTGTAATTAAGAGTATACTGATTAGAGTATATAACAATTCATGTTACATAAAAAAATTGACATCCAACATTGTCCACCTGCCTTGGCCTGATTCCAACTTTGAAATCTGTAATTTTGGACTGATCTAGCAATCTAGAGTGATACTTCAGTATGGTGTTCCCTGCACAGTGCTGATTTTCAGAGGAAGTTCTAAACTGGATCCTATCTGCCTCATTTAAAATAAAAGATTCAATACTGTGCTTGATGATATGACAATAGTCACTAAAATACAAAGTACTACAATTAATTATCTCTAAAATGCTATGGCACAGCCTATGGATGTGAAAGATGTTTAAAAACTGCAAGTGCTTTCTTTGTCAGAATGTTATAATGAAAACTCAGATAAGAACATAAGAACCAGGAAAAGGCTATCTGGCCCTTCGAGGCCACTCTGCCATTCAATAAGATCATGGCTGATCTTTTCGCAGCCTCAGCTCCACTTACCCACCCTCTCACCATAACCCTTAATTCCTTTATTGTTCAAAAAACTTTCTTAACTTCAAAAACATTCAATGAGGAACATTCAACTACTTCACTGGTCAGGGAGTTCCACAGATTCACAACTCTTTGGGTGAAGAAGTTCCACCTTAATTCAGTCCTAAGTTTGCTCCCCCTAATTTTGAGCCTGTGCCCTCTTGTTCTAGTTTCACTCACCAATGGAAACATCTTCCCTTCTTCTATAAAACCCTCCCTTCATTCTTCTAAATTGCGATGAATATAATCTCAGTCTCTCCTCATAAGCCAATCCTTAACTCCGGAATCAACCTAGTGAATCTCTTCTGCGCCCCTCCAGTGCCAGCACATCCTTTCTCAAATAAGGAGACTAAAACTGCATGCAGTACTCCAGGTGTGACCTCACCAACGCCCTAAACAGCTGCACCATAACCTCCCTGCTTTACAATTCAATCCCTCTGGCAATAACGAGCAAAGTTCCATTTGCTGCCTTAATTATCTGTTGCACCTGCAAACCATCCTTCTGCAATTCATGCACAAGGATGCCCAGGTCCCTCTTCACAGCAGCAATGCTGCAATTTTTTACCATTCAAATAATAGTCTTTTTTACTGTTGCTCCTACCAAAATGATGACTTCACGTTTATCAACATTATACTCCAGCTGCCAGACCTATGCTCACTCACTTAAACTATCTATATCCCACTGCAAACTTCCAAAGTCCTCTGCACACTTTGGTCTACACTCATCTTAGTGTCATTTGCAAATTTTGAGACAAAACACAAGGTCCTCACTCCAAATCATCTATACAAATTTTAAACAATGGTAGGCATAATACAATCCCTGAGGCACACCATGAGTCACTTGAACCATAAAAACACTCATTTCTCCCCACTTTTTGTTTCCTGTTAGTTAACCAATCCTCTGTCCATGCTAATATATTGCCAGTAATGCCATGCATCTTTATCTTGTGCAGCAGCCTTTTGTGTGGCATCTTGTCAAATGTCTTTTGGAAATCAACATTTATTGGTCCCCATTGTCCACCGTGCTCGTAATGTCTTCATAGAGTTCCAGTAAAGTAATTAAACATGACCTGCCTTTCATGAACCCTTGCTACGTCTTCCCAATGCAGCGATTTCCATCTAGATGTCTTGTTATTTTTTCCTTGATGATAGATTCAAGCATTTTCCCCACTATAGAAGTTAAGCTAACTGGCCTGTAGTTCCCCATCTTTTGTCTAACTCGTGTTTTAAACTGTGGCAACACATTTGCTGTTTTCCAATCTGCTGGAACTGTCCCAGAGTCCAGTGAATTTTGTAAAGTTACCATGAGCACATTTGTTATTTTTCATACTATCTTTACTGGATCCCTGGGATGCTTTTCATCACACTGGTCTAACTTTAACTTCATTAACTTGCCCAACACTTCTCTTTCGCGACAGCGATCCTTCAGATTAGATTAGATGATTAGATTCCCCACAGTGTGGAAACAGGCCCTTCGGCCCAACAAGTCTATACTGACCCTCCGAAGAGTAACCCACCCAGACCCATTTCCCTCGGACTAATGCACCAAAAAAATGGGGCATTTTAGCATGGCCAATTCACCTGACCTGTACATCTTTGGACTGTGGGAGGAAACCGGAGCACCCAGACACAGGGAGAATGTGCAAATTCCACACAGACAGTCGCCTAAGGCTGGAATCAAACCTGGGTCTCTGGCGCTGTGAGGCAGCAGTGCTAATCACTGAGCCACCATGCCACCATTTCTAGGTCCTCATCTACCTTTGTCTCTTTGTCAAGTACTGGCATGTTATTTGTGTCCTCCACTGTGAAGACTTACACAAAATACCTGCTCAATACCTCAGCTATTTCCTCATTTCCCATTATTAAATCCCCCTTCTCATCCTCTAAAGGACCAATATTTACCATAGCCACTCTTTTTCATTTTATATATTTGTAGAAATTGTTGCCAAGTCTTTAAATTCTGAGCTAGTTTACCCTCATAATCTATCTTACTTTAACTTATATCTTTTTTGTGGCTTTCTGTTGACCTTTAAAGTTTTCCTAATCTTCTGGTTTCCCCCTGGTCTTTGCCACTTTGGATGCCTTATCTTTCAATTTGCTAGTCTTCCTTTTTCCCTAAAACATCCATGGCAGATTACTCCTTCTCCTGCAGTCTATTCTTTTCACTGGTATGTACTTTTGCTGAGCACTTTGAAAAGTTGCTTTGAAAGTCCTCCATTGTTTCTCAACTATCCCACCAAAACATCTATTCCCAGTCTCCTTTAGCAACTCCTTTCTCATCCTACTGTAGTGCCCTTTGTTTAAGCACAAGACCATGTATTGGATTTTATCTTCTCACTTTCCATCTGTCTTCCAAATTCAACCAAATACTGTGATCGCTCCTTCCAAGAGGATCCCTATCAATTATTCCACTCTCATTACACAGGAGCAGATTTAGGATATAATGCTCCCTTGTCAGCTCCATTACATACTGTTCAAGAAAATTATCACTGATATATTCAACAACTCTTCCTCATGACTGCCTTGACTGACTTGGTTTGGTCAATTGACATGTGGATCAAAATCCCCTATGATAATTGCTGTACCATTTTTACAAGCATTAGTTATTTCTTTGTTTATTGCCTGCCCCAACATGATACTATACATGGTCACACAAACATGACATGGGAGAATACTTGCAGCTACCTGTTACTATTAAGGTCAACATGACATTTTAATAGCAATCGACATACACTTCCACAGTTCATCAATAAATACATTAAGTAGAATCTTACTGATCCAGTGGCTACACTCCATTAGCTTGAAAAGTTCAGCAGCACACATGAACAACTGGCACAAAGTCCCTATCAACATTATGGGTGACTGCTAATAAAACAGCTGTTATTGTGTTGCTATTTCATCCTCAAGATCCCCAAGAATTGCTGGTGCCTTGCTGCATTAAGCAGTTATGTCACATAAAAAATTTAAAAACAGTGCAAGTGATGGACAGGAGATGTTTCTGAAAATCACTGAGGCCACATGGGTTGCCTTTCCAGCAGGCTCCCCACAAACAATCCCTTGTGGGCTCCACTACAAACCCACCAACTCCCACAGTTAACTGGACAATGCATCCCCACACTATTTCCTGTAACGACTCCATTCCATTTGCCCAGGTTTTCATTCTCCATTGTATCTGTTCCAATGATGCCACCTTCTGCAGGGAGGCATCCAAAATGTCTGCATTCTTCTTCAATTGAGGATTCCCCATTATTGTGGTTGACAGTGCCCTCAACCGTGAAAAACCATTACCTGCACTTCCACCCTCTCACCTTCTCGTTCCTCCCATAATACCGATAGGGAGCCTCTGGTGCTCACTTTCCATCCCACCAGCATCCACAACCAAAAGATTAAAGACTGCTATTTTCACTCCCTCCAGTGGGATGCCATCACAGTTGCATATTCCCCTCCCCTCCCTTGACAGTATTCTGCAGGGACCATTCCCTCTGGTATACCTGGTCCACTCTAGTCCTCTTGTTCCCAACATCTCAGATCCTGCACGGAGGGGTGTATTTGCAAACACCTTTAACCTCTCCTTCCTACAATGCAAGGTTCCCAGCTGCTTCAAAAAGACCACTATCATCCCAGTGCCAAAGGAAAATCAGGCAATATGCCTTAAAGACTACTGCCCAGTGCTCTGACATCCATAATGATGAACTCCAGCCTCCCAGATTGCCTTGATCTGCTATAACTCACTTACTGTCACAATAGGTCCATGGCAGTTGCCATCTTCCTGGCATTATACTCATCCTTGGAACAATGGATAACAAGAACACCTATGCCAGACTATTGATTGATTTTAGCTCCACCTTCAACACTACAATTCCAATAAAACCCATCTCCAAAGTCCGAAATCTAGGCCTCTGCTCCACCATAATCTTCAACACCGGTGCTCCACCAGGCTGGGTTCTCAGCCCCTTTCTATACTCATTATACACTCACGATTGTGTGGCAAATTCAGCTCTAACTTAATTTATAAATTGCTGATGACACCACAGAAGTGGGTTGGATCTCAAACAATGACGAGACAGAATAGAAGAAAGAGACAGACAGCTTAGTAGCATGGTGTGATGACAACAATCTCTCCCTCAATGTCAGCAAAACGAAGAAGCTGATCATCGACTTCAGGAAGTACAGTGGAGGACACATCCCTGCCTATATCAATGGTGCTCAGGTGCAGGTCGTTGAGACCTTCAAGTTCCTATGAATAAATATCACCAATGATCCATCCTGGTCCATCCAAGTCGGTGTGACAATTAGAAAAGTACACCAATGCCTCTATTTCCTCAGAGGCTAAGGAAATTCGGCATGTCCACAATGACTCTTACAAGTTTTTATAGGTGCATCATAGAAAGCATACTAACTAGATGACTGGTATGGGAACCACTCTGCCCAACACTGCAAGAAATTACAGAGTTGTGAACGCAGCCCAGCCCAGCCCATCACAAAAACCAGCCTTCCTTCCATTGATTCTGTCTACATTTCTGCTGCCTCAGGAAAACAGCCAACATAACCAAAGACCCCTCCCACCCCGGTTATACACTCTTCCACTTTCTACCATCGGGCAAGTGGCATAAAGGTTTGAAAATGTGTAGCAGACTTAAGAATATCTTCTTCCCCGCTGTTATCAGACTTGAATGTATTAGAGTTGATCCTTCTCTGCACCTTCTATATTCTGCATTCTGTTCTATTACCCTGATGTACTTATGTAAGATGTGTCTGGTTAACATGCAAAACAATACTTTTTACTGTTTCTTGGTATATGTGACAACAATAAATTAAATCAAATCAAATTCCGACAATACCTTCCTATGCAGTCATAGAAAGTGCAACACTTACCCGTTTACTTCCTCTTTCCTCACTATCCAATGCTACAGGCACATGTTCCAGATAAAGCAGTGATTTACCTGCTCTTCACTTAGTTTAATTTGCTGGACATGGCATTCACAACGTGGTCGCCATTGGGAAGACAAAACGCAGACTGGGTGACTGATTAGCAGAACACCTCCGTTCTGTCTGTAGAAATGACCCCAAGCTTCAAGTTGCCTGCCATTTCAACACATCACCATTTTCCTGGTGAACATTTCAGTCTTCAGTCTGCTGCAATGCTCCAAGAAGGCTCAATGCAAGTTGGAAGAGCAGAATCCCACTTTCCACTTGGGGACCCTGCAGCCTTCAGGAGTCAATATTGAGTTCAATAATTTTAAAAGTCTGAACACCTTGAAGTCATACAGCACGGAAAAAGACCCTTCAGTCCAACCAGTCCTTGCTGAATATAATCCCAACTAAACTAGTCCCACCTGCCTGTGTCTAGCCTATATCCCTCCAAATGTTTCCAATTAATGTATCTTTTAAGCGTTGCCTTTTGAACCCGCATCCACCACTTTGTCAGGAAGTTCATTCAACACCCAAACCACACACTGTAAAAAATTTGCCTTTTTTCTCCTCTCACCTAAAATATGAAATTTGCCATCCTCGAGAAAAGACAACTGCCAATAACTCTGTCTATACCTCTCATTATTCTATAACCTTCTATCTGATCGCCTCTCAACCTTCTATGTTCCAGTGAAAAAAGTCCCAGCCCCTATCCAGCCTTTCTTTATAACTCAAACCTTCCATAGCTAGCAACATCACTGGTAAATCTCTTCTGAGTCTGGTGCAGCTTGATAATATCCTTCCTATAACTGGGTGACCAAAACTGGACGCAGTATTCCTGAAGAGGCCTCACTCAATATCCTGTACAACCTCAACATGATTTCCCAACTCCTTTACACAAAACGACTGAGCAATGAAGGCAAGCGTGTCAAACACTTTTTTAACCATCCTGTCTATATGTGACGCAAACTTCAAAGAATTTATCCTAATTAAACTCCATGTGCCACTCCTCACCCATTGGCCCAAATGACCAAGATCCCTTCGTGCCTTTGCCCACTCCACACCCCTAGACCCTTCATATCGTGGGCTGCTTTCATCATAGCCAACCCATTTTTACCGACTAATGGTCCCTATTATCAGTTTTTTATTCACCCTGGCTCACCATCATCCACCTCTTTGTCTGCCCAACTAATGTTTTCTCTCTCTGGGTTCCAACTCCAACCATCAGGTACTCCTCAGTCTCCATGCCTGTCTTCAGTACACATCCACCTCCTTTTCCTATCTACTATCAATTCTCAAAAAAGGTCACTGGACCTGAAATATTATCTCTGCTTTCTTTCTACAGATGCTGCCAGAACTATGATTCTCCAGCAATTTCTGTTTTTATTGCAGAATCACTCCTGAAATGTTGCTTTGAATGTCACTGACAGTCTCCCACAGTGGGTTAGAGATCCACCGCAGGAAAAGTACCGCTATCCTGATAAAATGATAATTCATAAGGAGATTTAACTTGACTGCCTGCTCGATACAAATGAACAGCCTGATATCAGTAAACTTTTGTAAAGTTCATCTGACAAAGGAGCAACACTCCAAAAGCTTGTGATCTCAAATAAGCCATAACCTGGTGTAGTGTGACTTCTAACTTTGTACACCCCAATTCAACACTGGAAACTCACATCATAGCTGTTAGGCATTCCATTGTTCCAAAGGGAAAATCCACATTGTTTGATATGGTGGATACCATTCACCCCAACTGTTGCATCTTCCACATATTTCTGATCAGGACTCACCATAACCAAAGGGTGTATTTTTCTGTTTGCAGTGACGGCTATGCCAGATTACCTAACTCATACATTGGGCCAGCTGTTGCAAATGTGTAGGATCCTATCATTCTAATAACAAAATCACAAACTTCATCTATCCGAAATAATTCTGTTATTCACTTACGGGTATTTTCACGATTCATTAGGAAAACAAAAAAAGAGAGTGAGCACACGCAGTTGCTTGACATCATGCAGTAGAAACGCGACCATTTTGAATCAGAGCACAATGCAAGATACTGAAGCCAGCAACAAGATCATTGTAATTTGATCTTTCAGCCTCATTCATAGGCCATTTGTTAGCTATAAGCAAACATGACCTCAGAGGCAGCTTGCTGGTCCTGGAATGCCCCTAGATCATGAAGTCTATTGAAGGCTGGGAAGTGGAGGTTGGGGATAATGCAAGCATTGAAAACGTTGATGGGTTACAACAGTCCTTTGGTTGCATCTTGAGCCAGCAGGTTTATACCTGCTACAGATGTCTTTTCATCCTTGAAAAGAATCTGAGTTCAAGGTCTACCGCAGATAGTAACTAACTGACATTCTGTGACACTCTCAAAGGAGGGACATTGCATTATCAGAAGTAATGTCATACAGTTGGACCATTAAGACGAGTCCCTGTCCCTCATTATATTCTCCTTTCATCCTGAAACTCTCAGCAGAGCAGAGGATTTGGTTGATTACACATTTGTAAATGTAGGATGTTTGCCTACACATCCACAGAAGGTATATAATGTAGTTTGGAATATCTTGGAAACTTTATAAGGTACTGTAAATTTTGTTTTCTTCTTTAACAACTGCTGGGATAGCAAGAAGTGGTGTTGTAGGCACCATGGGCTTTTCCAGGTTTCAGACTTCCTATATTTCTTTCTGATTTGTAACATAGAAATAAGACTGATGTGTGAACTTAAATACAAAGACAACATTTACTTGAATTACAGTTTGAGAATCTAAAAACACAAACTTGTGATGTAACAAATGCAATTGTTACCTTTGTACTTTGTATTATTTAAAGAGGTGGACATCAGGAAAGGTGTTGAGCTTAATTTAAGAACAAGGCCCCATTGCTGAAACTGGCATTTGGGTGGGGCATTCAGGGAGAACTGACCAGTCAATTGCCAGGTGGCAACAAGAATCCAGTCAGGTCATGGAGGTCACACTATTTTTAAGAGCTGACAGCAAATCAATCATCTCAGTAAAATTGCTCTTACTGAAGGATTGAGGAAGAAGGCTTGTAAAGGAATATCCTCGGTGGCTCCACTTTGGTGATGCATTCCTGCAGGTTCGCTTTCAGGATGGTGAGGAGAAAGTGAGGACTGCAGATGCAGGAGATCAAAGTCGAGAGTGTAGTGCTGGAAAAGCAAAGCAGGTCAGGCAACATCCGAGAACCAGGAGAATCAACGTTTCAGACATCTTTCCTGATGAAGGGGTTATTCTGCCTTCCAGGATGGTGAGGCAAGGTGAGGAATCCACTTCCCTATTGAAGAGACCAGACCACGTGGCCAAACAAACCTAATGGAAATCTCAACCGAAGTCAGAAGCTGTAGGATTGTTTGTCAAACTTGGCTACAGTGTCACATGTGAGTTAGCAACATCATGCAGCCCACCAATGAGTGGCATATATTGTTCTGCTTAAAGGGTGACACTGCTTTAAGGGGTATGCGGAGGTATTTCTGATGCAGTTCTGAAGAAGAGCCGTTAAACCTGAAACGTTAACTCTGCTTTCTCTCCACAGATGCTGCCATACCTGAGTTTTCCCCAGCAATTTCAATTCTTGTTTGTTGAAGTATTTTTTGTTTAGCCCTTCTTGAGATTTTGGAGGACTACATTTTGGTCAAGTCTCATTTACCATTGTCACCACATTGGTCAGATGATTAAATGATGCAGTCACATAACAACTTTACATCTGCATTTGTGTTTTTTTTCAGAGTTTCTTTCTTCAGATAGCTAAGATAATACAAATATCAAATATCGTAAATCTTTTAACCTGGAATCTTTCTACAATGTTTTTGTTAATTTATTATAAATAAATATCCCATATTCTGTTTTGAAATTAAAACTTCAAGTGCTTGGTATAAGATAACTATGGTGAGTTTCACATCTGTAGCTCCTTTTAAAAATCAATTACAAGCTATTAGGACTGTCCAGCATCATTTGCTTGTTTTGCCAAATTTCCCTCAAATCTTCCGCTTAAAGTGAGTGCTGACAAACCTATCAGAATATTGACTTTCAAAAGTGCAACTGTACAAGGGAAATATACACACTAATTTTGTAACATCAAGCTAACGATCAGTTAATGTATAGGTTATTTCACAAATACTTGATATTTCAGCGATTTTCTTTCCAAGCTACTTTATGTCCTCATATGATTGTTCATGCTTTTAAGAGACCCAAGTTGGAAATCCTAAGCTCACAAGCACTCTAAGTTCATGAAAAACACAAACACTTTATAGGGGTAGTAAATAGTGTCAGGACCAAGAGATGACTTGGAGCTGCCGGTGTTGGACTGGGGTGGACAAAGTTAAAAATCACACAACACCAGGTTATAGTCCAACAGGTTCATTTGGAAGCACTAGCTTTCAAAGCACTGCCCCTTGATCAGGTGGTTGTCCTGATGAAAAAGTGGTGCTCTGAAAACTAGTGCTTCCAAATAAACCTGTTGGACTATGATCTGAGGTCTGAGAAAGATAGCTATCAAATTATTCCCCACTCTTAATTATTTGGAAAAATTAAACAAGATCTTCAAAGATGGGAGGCACTTCCAGTCTCGTGGTTGGGTCAGATAGCGCTTATTATGATGATTATTCTCCCTCGTTTGCTAAACCCTATATGGATGCTCCTCCAATTTTCAATAAGCAAACACTCAGGAGGCTGAATGGCTGGTTCAGCGCCTTTATTTGGCATCATAAACAGCCCCTCATTAAATTAACTAAACTGCAACTGCCTCACAGATTGGGGGGAGTGGACCTTCCAGACATTCGTGGGCGGCACGGTGGCACAGTGGTTAGCACTGCTGCCTCGCAGCGCCAGAGACCCGGGTTCAATTCCCGACTCAGGCGACTGACTGTGTGGAGTTTGCACGTTCTCCCCGTGTCTGCGTGGGTTTCCTCCGGGGGCTCCGGTTTCCTCCCACAGTCACAAAGATGTGCAAGTCAGGTGAATTGGCCATGCTAAATTGCCCGTAGTGTTAGGTAAAGGGGTAAATGTAGGGGTATGGGTGGGTTACGCTTCGGCGGGTCGGTGTGGACTTGTTGGGCCGAAGGGCCTGTTTCCACACTGTAAGTAATCTAAGTAATCTAATCTAAAAAATTAAAAATTACCAACTAAGCTCACTTTTGTCCTATGTGAGTGATTGGGTTTGTGGAGATCCTCTTTCAATATGGCTAGATATCAAAGTCTTCCAGGCAAGGTGCACCCTGACCAGTTTGCTGTTTTTGGACAAAATGAGGACAGTTGGTAATATTGCCATAACCCAATAGTCATCAATACTGTTAAAGCATGGAGGCAATTCGGCAAAGGGAAGGCAATATTGGCAAAACATCTTTGTTTACACCTTTAGTTGGTATGCCGGCTTTTCAATCGGGTACGATAGATTCAGAATTTAAACGTTGGGCAGCAAGGGGTGTGTCTTGCATGGGCGATTTATTTGAGGGAGATGTAATGATGTCCTTTGATCAGTTAATATGGAAGTACGAGTTATCTAATAGAGACCGCTTTTGTTTTTTTCAAGTTAGGGATTTTATTCAAAAAAAGACCACATTTTTGACTGATGCCTGCAAATCTGACATAGAGAGGGGGGTGCTAACTGCTAAGTGTACACTTTCTGTCAGTCTGTTTGACTCTTCAGGATGTGGGAAAAGAGAGCTGGGTGTTGAAGTCTCCTCAGAGGCATGGGAGGATATTTGGGAGGATGCAAGGAAGATATCAATTTGCAATAGGACCCATGCTTTACAGTTAAAGATTCTCCACAGGGTCCACTTGGCTCCAGACCGTTTGTCAAAATTTAAACCAGGGTATCTTCAGCATTGTCCAAGTGCAAGGTCTGCACGGGCACTCTTACCCATTGTCTTTGGTCTTGCAATAGGCTTCAACATATTGGAGTGCTGTGGCGGGTGCAATGGAGAGGATTTTGGGTGTAAAGGTGGAGAAGGACCCTATCTTTCTCCTTTTGGGCTTGTCCACTATATTTCCTGCAGACATGCATAACAAAAACTTTTTCAATATTCTCACGTTCTGTGCAAGAAAGAACATCCTGCTAGGTTGGATATCCGAAACCCTCCCGGGCCTGTCCGGTTGGCGGAAGATTGTTATGGAGCATATTCCCCTGGATTTTCTCACAAATATGGTACACCACAAAACTGAATATTTTTACAAGATATGGCAGCCCTTTTTGGAATATCTTGACACAGATTTATCTGCCATACTAACAAAGGTTTTTACATAGCTGTAACGATTGTGTTTTACAAGTTCAATATCCAGGAAAGAGGAACTGTGAACACACATGCGTTTTGTTTGGCTGGGCTGAGTTATTACTATTTATTACTTTGTTGTTGGTTATTTATTTAATTAATTAAATAGCCAGTTTGGGGTTTTTAATTCTATATTTTTCTATATATGTTTATACATTTGTACATGAGGGTGGGTTGGGGATTTTTGTTTATTTGGGTTTTTTGTACTGTTTTGAATTGTATTGTTTTGTACTTGTATTACTAAAAAATCTATTTTTCCAATAAACATTTTTTAAAAAAAAATTCCCCACCCTTACACCATGGTTCTGCAAAAATCACAGCCATTAAAGTAAAGCTTACAATGGATTTCTGTGAAATACGAAAATACAAGATCAAGCAAGAAAAACATAAAAACTTGGATGAAAATTCACTGCCAACATTGCAATTAACACAGAACATTGATTCGCCAGACAGCCAAACTTTCTTGAGATCGCCTGTTGCTTCTACAATTGCCTCAGATGCAGAAAGTGTTACAGACATCAATTTCTGAATGTAGCTGTACCCTGACCCATAGAGGATTAAAATCAGTATTCAGATCAATGTAGTGGAACCACCAGCAGGAGGTGGCAATGGTAAGGGAGGGCACTGACCAGCAAACTTCAGAAGTTGAGCTGAGACCTCTCACTCTGCCCTGACCATACCTGGTCAAATTTCCTGAAATCCATAGATCACTGTAAGATGAGAGTCTATGGAGTTATTTCCCTCCCATTCATGGCTGTGCTAGCTTGCAAATTCTAGCATTTTTTTTTGCTGATCAGACATGCTCCTGTTTGTGCTACTTGTTGATTTGTAAAGAAGCCTGGAAACTGCTCTCAAAAGTGACTCCCTCTGCCCTTTTCTCTATGGTAACATGGAATATATTAACCTTATAAATTATGTAGAAATACTAATTTTTATTTTTGATTCCTACTCCTTTCCATGTTAGGTTCCTCTTATCTTGGAAGTGACTGGCCAGTTTACAACATATAAAGGGGAGATTTCATGTGAATTCACCTTGACCCATGAGACTGAGATATTTGGAAGCTTCACCAGTGTTTATTCATACATATGCACAACAAACAGGTTCTTCTTGTGTGAGAAACTGATCTTTCCCAAGCTGAGAATAGAACAGAATTCCTAAAGTGTGGAAACATGCTTTTCGGCCCAACAAGTCCACACCGACCCTCCGAAGAGTAACCCATCCAAACTCATTCTTCTACCCTATATTTACCCCTGACCTACACATCCCTTAACACTATGGGCAATTTAGGATGGCCAATTCACCTTGTGGGAGGAAACTGGAGCACCCAGAGGAAACCCATGCAGATACGTGGATAACATGCAAACTCCTCACAGACTGAGGTTGGAATTGAACCCGGGTCCCTGATGCTGTAAGGCAGTAGTGCTAACCACTGAGCCACTATTCCGTCCTGTTACAGAACATTATTTTTTCTATTTCATTGGAACCAGGTAACACCAATCATTAATAATACATGAGTCCATTCATCCAATCATGGTTAAATTCCATCTATGTTTGAACAGTAACTTATTGCCATGGCCCGTGCACAGGATGGAGAGAAGGTAAACATACAGCCAACTGTTATGTCCCTAATGTTTTGATGAGACACTTAATCTCTTATTGGAGCTTTATCTCAGTTTATTTCTCCAGTTCAATAGCGTAATGTTTTAGGGCAGCACACTGAGCCTCTTCTCACAGGCAAAGATCTATTTGCTCTGTGTCTAGTTTCGTTCACAGGACAACATTATCATTTCATCATTGTGTGATTCTTTGTAACTGAGACGTGACCATTTGTTTCAATCCTTTCTCCATTGTCTGTGCATTGTTTGTTCTGCAATCATGTCTAACCACACACATCCTTAATACAGATTAATTCAATCATATTTCGTATATGACTTAATCTAGGTACTAATCTAAGTCTTCAAAGGTTTATTTTAATTTTTTTCCCTTTCACAACCCATGACCTTCAATATTTTTCTGGTACTTCAGGAGACTCATTTATTCATTGCAAACTTAGCTTACAACCCACTATAAATACTTTACACCCTCTCAATGAAGCAATCTTTGCCTACCTTTGAGTTCTAAACAATCAAATCACTATGCTCCCAGTCAGGGAGACATTGGAACAAGTTACCATTTGCACCATGTTTACTATTACAGTTCCAAAATACAATAATTTTGTAACCAAATTGCACAACTTCTGGTCTGTATCATATTCAAGTAGAACAGGGTTTAATGAGAACAGCATTCCTGTACAGGGGGCAGTTAAGACCCTTAAGCAGACTGTCTTCTGTCATTAAAACTACTGACATTCTAACGACTGTGGGGGATCCCAGACACCAGACTGGAACATTGTCCCTGCAGCCTCATTATGGCCTTTGGACGTCCCTCCAAATATGTGGTGTGCAATGAAAGGACCCCTGTTGATAAGATCTCTTCTCTGCCTTCAATAGCCACTCATCCTTGTTAGGTTTGTCTGAAAGGCTCTTTCACCACCACCAATTCAAAGTGACCATGACACCAGCTGGAGCCTGTATTCCCAGGTGGGCTGCTGTGACTTAACAGCTCCTGACCCTCAGAATGCCTGGGGACTCCTGCAGGTGGGATCGTTACCCTTAGAGGAATCAATTAAACCTCATGATTTGGAGATGGCAGTGTTGGACTGGGGTGTACAAAGTTAAAAATCACACAACACCAGGTTATACTCCAATAGGTTTAATTGGAAGCACTAGCTTTCGGAGTGCTGCTCCTTCATCAGGTAGTTGTCACCTGATGTCAACTTGGTGTTGTGTGATTTTTAACAATTAAATCTCATCTCACTTGGCTGTTGTGCCTGATGCAGCACTGCACTAATAAAAGCAATGATCCTTTCACTCAATGCCTTCATCTTCCTCCAAAAAAGACTGCTGCCACTCTCAAAGCTCCTCAGCATCCATCACATTCTCCCCCACCCCTGTCTACCCCAGTAGTACAAAGCACAGCATATCAAGACTCTCGGAAGACTGTCTGGAGTTTAATACTCAGTCTTCTTAGAACAATCCAAAATCAAATGTTCATCTTAAGGAAACCTATCATTTGCTCCACAATGGCTTTGGTGGAAGAGTGGGCTCTATTGTACCTATGCACAGTCAAAGTCATATAGCACAAAAACAGACTTTCCGGTACAACTCATCCACAGCGACCAAATATCCCATTTGGACCTAGTCTCATTTGCCAGCATTTTGCCCAAATCCCTCTAAACCCTTCCTATTCATATACTGTAAATATATGGCTGGCTGCCACTGTGAATAGACTCGATATTCGGAAGCCTTTGGAGATGCTCCGTTATGCGCGTGCGCAGAGCTAGATCACGTGGTGCTTTGCTCCGTTCCAAAGCGGGGTCACATGATGCACTGCTTCATGCGCCGGAGGTGTGCGGCGGGGTCACGTGATGCACTGCTTCACGCGTCGGAGGCGTGCAGCGGGGTCACGTGATGCACTGTTTCACGCGCCGGAGGCGTGCAGCGAGATCACGTGGTTCTCCATTTCGCAGGCAAAACGGGGTCACGTGGTACTCCGTTTCATGCGCAAAACAGGGTCACGTGGGGTCGAACATCCGGGAAACCAAGGAGGCGGAGAATGGAGTCAGATCAACAACCAATCAGAAGATAATCCCACCTTAGTGATTGCATGTTGCTTTTTATTATATAAAAATACTGGGTCAGGGCCAAGTGTGTGTATTTTTTCTGAACTGACACACTATATAGTTTGTCAGGGACAGAAAGGTCGAGACCCAGAGCTCTGTATGCTTTATCCACTTACTGCTAAAATAAACTTAAAGTGTGAGACCGAATATCTTCTCCTATTGCTTCATTTAAAGTACACGCAGGACTTGGCTCACACATAGAAGAAAGTAAGTTGGTAGATTGAGCCAAAGTCCGACAATTTGGTGACCCCCTGACGTGATGAAGATGGAGAAGTGACGGAAAAGAGAGAAAAAATAGAAACAATGGACAACTGAAGTCTGATGACAACAAGCGGCGCCGCATTTAAAAAAAAAGGTGAGCAGACGCCTGTTTATATCGAAGTTCTGCAATTGGAAATACTAAATTGATTGTTGTCATTATACTGCAAGTGTCCTAGTAAGAGTAAGTGGATAAAGTATTGATATAGTACGTACAGGTTTAAAGTCCCTTGGGGTTAGAGTCCCCATAAAAGCAACAAGGTACGTACGGGTTTAAAGTCCCTTGGGGTTAGAGTCCCCATAAAAGCAACAAAGCTTAATACGTACAGGTTTAAAGTCCCTTGGGGTTAGAGTCCCCATAAAAGCAACAAGGTACGTAAATGTGAGGAGGTTTAAAGTCCATTGAGCAGGATCTCATAAAAGCAACGCTCACAAATTGTGGTGTGTGATTGTGTGGTATGTTTTAAAATTATATTGGGGAATGTACGGAGGGTGGTAGAAAAGCCAGTAGTTTCTTGAAGACAGGGACGGTGGTGTCTCAGCAAGAGAGAGAGTTGGCAGTGGAAACCTAACGGTGATAACGACACTGCTGATAAATCTCACTGAAAGGGTCAGTTGTTCGGGTGTACTCCATACAAACTGACTGGCCACCGGATTTGTCTCTGATTGGGTTAGTTGTTCAGGAATATTATATCAAACCAATTGACTGCTAGACGGGAGGATTAAAACAGAAATCTGTAAAATGAAAGGGGAATTTGATAAAGAGTGTGAGGAATACGGAGGATGTTCTTTTGACTTAATGTTGCCCGTAAAACAGCATTGGGCTAAAGCTAGAATTCAGTTAGTTAGTGGGGTTGCGAAGGACAAACAAAAAACAATGATGGAGAAATATGATAAGATTTGGGAAGAATTACAACAACAGGGCAAAGTCCCTAAAGATGTGGAGAGGGAAAAATTGTCACCGTTTTTAGGAAAAGCAGAAGAGCAAGCTAAATTAGAAGTTGAAGAGCACATGAAGGGAAAGGGTCACTCTTAGTTCGAAGAAAGTGGACAAAAGAAGGTGAGGAGAAAGAGGAGAGGAGGATTTATCTGCATAATATGACATTAGCCTGTATGGCGGTAGAAACATTACAAAAGAGGGTGGATGGTACCCCTGAACCAAATCTGGCGAAGGAGATAGAAAAGCCACAACCATCCATGTCATTATATCCTAAATTGCCTGGGGTACAATCACCGCCCCCATATCCTGTAACACAAATGCCACTCATGTATGTTCAAGACGGGGTGTTGGATGTGCAAGAAGTAGGAACAAGAGAGTACGAAGCAGTAAAAGAGAGACTTGCAGAAGCAGTAGAAGAAAGCATCAGAACGGTAGAAAAACTAACATTAGAAGCTGCACAGCGAGTTAAAGAAGTGGAGGAGGCAAGCAGGTTGATAAGGACGCACAGCAGAAGTAAAGAACAGCCGAAACAAGGGAGACATTCATCATTGGCAGAGCCAGATGCTCACTCGACATCATATACTATTGAGGGTGAGAGGAGGGGACGATTACATAGTTCAGGTCAGTTATTAGAAGACGGGTTCTCAGACAGGAGAAGGAGAGATTGGAGGGAACAACGAGATAGAGACAAATTGGATGGGGGGGGGGGGGGGAGTCTGATAATAGTACAGATATTGGCGATGAGGAATCCCTGACAGAGGATGACCCACACAGCTACCCTGTCACTTTAAAAGGCTCGCTCACAATGCATGCGGAACATGGCCCTCCAATGCAGCCCCTACCTGAACCAAGTTACAACCTGCGTCCCAGAGACACATTACGACAACCTGTACAGCCTCAGCACCACCAAATGCCATTAATTTACAGAGGCTCTTATTTGGGGGATGTTTATCAGCCCTTCACATTTACTGACATGAACTGCATCCTGGATAAAATGCCCCCACCCATGGAGGGACGTGGGCCCTGGATGACTAAATTTTGCCAATACACACTAGGGCACAAGTTAGCTATGGGTGATTGGAGAGATTATTGGGCAAGCAATTGAATATGTGGGAAATACAGCAAATTGAAGCGTCTGCGGGGACCACTTTACTGCCTGATTCAGATACGTTTGTCCAGCAGGCCACCTGTGTGGGAAAGGCAATGAGGGATAGATTTCTGATTCCACCGGGAGCGATGCACTCACTCACCTTCACAATGAAGGAGGGTGAGGATATGCCTGCCTTTTTGGCTAGGTGTAAGGGCACGTGGACAGATACAGCAGGGAGTCATCCAGGGTCAGGTCAGCTACAGACCACGTTATTTAGGAATGCCGTTATGGCAGGGATGCCTAAGGAAGTAAAAGAGGCAATGGAGAGTAATCCTGATATCCCAGGTTGTTCTACAGAACAGTGGGAGAAACACTTGACGCACCACATGAAGCTTTACAGAACGAAACAGGATGAAGATAAACAGAGCAACGAGTCAGCTCAAGTGCAGTTGCTAAAGTTACAGCTCAATGAGGCTAGAAGGAAGGCTAATTATACAAAGAAGGCCTCCCAAAAGGTGACTAATCAGATGGTTCAGCATTCGTTGCCACAAAACATCCTGCCCAGTCTGGACTCAACACCTGATGGGATGCCTCCCTACTCCCAATATGGGGGCAAGCCAATAGGTGCTTCAGGAGGAATGCATGGTAGAGGGAGGGGCCGCGGAGCACCAAGAGGTCAGCCACCCAACACCTGTTTTGAATGCGGCCAGCCCGGGCATTGGAGACGGAATTGTCCCTTGCTATGGGGACCTCAGGGAGGGCAGGGATTGATTCGAGGACAGTATGTCCGCTCAAGTCAGTCTCCTTTTCAGCAGGCTGTTCAGCCTTACCAAGCCCCAAATGTAGCTGCTGCCCCGGTGCAAGGACAGTACCCCCAGACTATGCCGGAAGGGCAGGGGTACAAATATTGACGGGGCCCGAGAATCCAGGGGCATGTGGGGTTGGCAGACCCCTATATGCAAATGAGGGTAATGGACAAGAATCTATCTTTTTTGGTTGACACGGGTGCAAGATTTTCTACCATCACTTGTGTTATACATCAGTCAAATATGTCATCCTCCAGCGTCCAGTTAGTAGGGTTCTCGGGTAAACCAGAAAATCTGCCTTTGACATCACCACTGATCACATCAGTGGCCGGACAGACCTTTCGTCACCGGTATATATCATCACCTTCATGCCCTATGAATCTGATGGGTCGTGATTTGCTGGTGCGATGTGGGGTCTCGGTCCTGTGCGGACTTGACGGGCTGGTAGTGACCTTTCCAAATGGCTATTCCGTCAACTGTTCTATGACAATGATTCACTCTGGATCCCAAATGATGCTATCACCGGACACATCTCCAATAGCAGAAGGACAGTGGGCGGATATATACTGGGGACTCCTCGAACCTGAAAACAGGCAGAGCAATGGTATACAGTCTTTATACAGCCAATGTCGACCCTGGGTTCAGATGCTGCATCTCTATGCTCCTCCTGCAGATCCCCTTCACGTTACCCTGTATTATGATCGAGATGATAATGACATTTATCAACAGGCATTTTATCAGCATTTAGAAGGGACTCAATGGCATATTTCCTCTAGTTGTATTCTGATAGGGAAAGAAGGTGTGGCGGGTGTTGTTGAACTAACTGCAGAACAGTTGGAATGGTATGAGATGTCTGAAGAAGCTATACCCCATCTCACATTGGCCGTGCATGCTAAATATCAGGCCAAGGATTTGGGACCTATGTCCAAACGTTTGATGGCGCTCACTGATTGGGTTTGGACTCAGCTACCCGGTTTACAATATTCACCATCAGAGGAAGCCTATAGAATTATGTATAGGACAACCGACAAGGTACTGCTGGAACATAGGCAGATTGAAAGGTTTATGGTAGGGAAAAAACGGATCATCCACAGGCTGCGGCGATGCTTGACACTCTACCAGATACCTTGTGGTCAGCAAGTTCAACGGATGTTGGTTACTGCAAACACTTCACGCCAATCACATTCGATTTAATTGACTACACTCCAATTTGGCAGAGACAATATTCACACAAACCAGAGGCTGAAGCCGGCATTGCCGATACAATTGAAGGATTGTTAGCAACAGGGGTGCTGGAACCCTCCCAGTCAGCCTGGAACACTCCTATCTTACCTGTAGAGAAGCAGACTACAGGTAAATATCGGATGGCGCATGATCTTAGACGAATTAATAGCATCGTTTCTACTCCAACAGTTCCAGTTCCAAACCCCTACACTGCGATTTCTGTGCTGACCTCTGACCATAAGTGGTTCTCGTGCATTGATCTGGCCAACGCGTTTTTCTGTTTGCCCTTAGCTGATCATTTGAGGGACATTTTTTCGTTTACCTATAAAGGCCAACAACTACACTATACAAGGGTACCTCAAGGGTTTATTTTGTCGCCGGGGTTGTTTAATCAGATACTGAAACAGCAGCTTCAGGACATGTCACTCCCAAAGGGGGTGACATTGATCCAGTATGTGGATGACATTCTTTTGGCGGCACCCGACCATGTTTCTTGTCTGGCAGCCACAAAGACGTTGCTGCTTCACCTATATGAAGTTGGTTTCAAAGTCTCACGGGCTAAATTACAATGCTGCAGACAAACGGTGTCTTTTCTGGGTAGAGTGGTTTCTGCTAACGGAACAGGTCTCTCTCCGTCCCATAGATCTTCCATTCTGCATCATGCCAAATCGATCACTGTAAAAGACATGCTCTCCTTTCTTGGGATGGCAGGATATAGTAGACAATTCGTTCCATCATATGGGGAGCTCACTTTCCCTCTCAGAGCCATGGTTAATGAACAAGGCATGAGAAATTTGTCGGCCCATTTGCACTGGACCATGGAGGCAGACGAAAGTTTCATCTCTCTTAAACAGGCCCTCACACGGGCTGCTGATTTAGCGGTCCCGGACTACAAAGAGCCATTTTTCCTCGATATTTCTGAAAGATTACACACAGTAAATGGTGTTCTTTTTCAGAAAAAAGGGGGAGGCAGGCAGGTGCTGATGTATGTAAGTGTTACCCTTGACCCAATAGAGGACAAACACCCGCCATGTACAAGACATGCAGCAAGGGTAGCAAAGATTCTCCAAAAGGTAGCACATATAGTCATGGGCCATTCACTAACGGTACTGACGACACATAGTATAGTGGCCTATGTGAACTCAACTGCCTTTACAATGACTTCGCTGCGGCAGACCAGGTTAGAAAAAATCCTAAATGTACCACATATAACTTTTACACATGAAGGAATTAACATGGCTGATAATATGGGAGAAGGAGAGCCACACATGTGTGAGGAAAGGGTACTGAGAAATGTCAAAGTTAGGGCAGACTTACAGGCTATTCCACTAGTAGACCCAAAGAAGTGTTGTTCACAGATGGTTGCTGTTAGAGACATCCAACTGAAGGACTTAAAGCAGTCTATGCAGTGGTGCGACAGACAAGTGAGGGATTTGAGGAAGTGTTGACAGGAAAAGTGACAGGCAAGGAATCAGCCCAGTTGGCTGAATTACAGGCAATGATTGCTGCGTTGGAATGGTCAGAGGGAAAGCGAGTTAATATCTACACCGACTCTGCGTATGTGGTAGGGGCTATACAGGTAGAACTCAGTCAATGGATTAGAGCAGGATTCTTAACAGCAGCAAAAACCCCAATTAAACATGAAAAAGATATGAAAAGATTAGCGGAGGCCCTAATGAAACCTGCAGAAGTGGCGGTGGTCAAATGTCGAGGACATGATAAAGCAGATACAGTAGTAGCGAAGGGCAATCAGGAAGCCGACTCAGCAGCAAAGAAAGCAGCAGGGTATACAGCACAGTATATAATGATGCAAACAGAGAGAACAGTATATGACCTGCTGCCTGCCTGCGATGAAATGTGTTAATCAAAGAGCAGCAGAAAGCCTCTCCTCATGAACTGACAGTTTGGAGAGAGAGAGGGGCCACGGAGTCAGAAGGAATTTGGAGGTCACCGGATGGTAGACTAGTCCTACCCCCAGGTTTGATAGCTTCCATGCTCCAGGAAGCTCATGGGCTCACACATTGTGGAAAAACACAGATGCAGAGGTATCTGACACATTGGTGGCATCCATTCTTGCCAGCAATGATTGAAAATTATATTAGGGAATGTAGAATGTGTACAGAATACAATGTGAGACCCACAGTGAAACCACACAAGGGAAAATTCCCTCTACCAAGAATGCCAGGTCACGAAATAGTGATCGACTACACTGACATGATAGAGAGAGTAAACGGATACTGGTACCTTTTGGTAGCAGTGGATGCATACACTGGTTGGCCAGAAGCGATACCTGCTAAAAAGGAAGACGCAAAAACAGTGATCAAATTTTTGATAAACCAATACATTCCAATGCATGGGTTTCCAAAGAGAGTCAGGTCAGATAATGGCACTCATTTCAAGAATAAAGACCTGCAAGAAGTTGAAGCAGCTTTAGGACTGAAACATGCGTTTGGAACAGTGTATCAGCCTCAGTCACAGGGAAAAGTGGAAAGAATGAATCAGTCCATAAAAGGGAAAATAGGAAAAGTATGTGCCCAAACAAAGTTAAGCTGGGTGGATGCCCTACCCTTAGCTTTATTGTCCATTAGAAGTTCAGTAAACTCCATCACGGGATTTACCCCGTATGAGGTAACAACAGGGCAGCAGTTCCCGGGACCGGGAGCCGGACTACAGATCTTAGAGGGAGGTGAAGCCTCCCTAAGGTACAAACCTTACTATGACCAACTAACAGCTTTGGTGTCAGCTTTCTCCAAACAGGTTGGATCGGAACAGGGGGTCTTACAGAGCCGGAAATGTGTTGCTGGAGAAGCGCAGCAGGTCAGGCAGCATCTAGGGAACAGGAGAATCGACGTTTCGGGCATTAGCCCTTCTTCAGGAAGGGCTTCTTCTCCTGTTCCCTAGATGCTGCCTGACCTGTTGCGCTTCTCCAGCAACACATTTCCATCTCTGATCTCCAGCATCTGCAGACCTCATTTTCTCTTCAAGTCTTACAGAGCCAGCCGCCATCTACCACAGATGGGGTCCTGTTGAAAGTGATCAAACGGAAATGGTCGGAGCCGAGGTGGACAGGACCTTATAAGGTTGTGGAGAGGACATCTCATGCGGTCAGACTACAGGGGAAAGGAGAAAGCTGGTACCATTGGAGCCAGTGTGCAGCTACGGAACCGCCAACGAGAACTCTAGCGCAAATAAGAACAGAAAAAGACTAAAAGAGTTTTACACTTTTGTCTCTTCTGAAAGAAGGCGACTAGATTCTTAAGGTCTTTGAAGAAAGGCTTTTCTGGAGAGCAGAAGTGAACACGGGATCGGAACACAAAAAGAATTTCTTTAAAATATATAGGCAGGTGGTGTAACAGATATAATGTTTATCTTTGTAAGAAGCCCACATTACCCTCACCTCTGGGGGTTGGGAGTTTTTGCTATTTTATTATGCATAAGTGTTATGTCACTATTAATAGGGATATTAACCACGAGGAACAAACTCACAGACGAGGCAGATTGTCCCAGGCGCAAAAGAGCAATGGGGCAAGGGGTGAACAAATGTTTAAGGGAGGCGGGGAGCCAGGTACACATCAGACATGATAAAAGTCATGATATAACATACCAGTTTGACTTATGCGAAGTAATTCACTGTGGCCACAATCCAGGAAACTGGAGGGGGTATGATGTATACCTTTGCGTCCATACCAATTACTATAGATGGTGCCCGACGTGGCATCATGTATTAACATGGACTGGGGTAAGATGGACGCCCAAGAAGTCGCCATCCTCAGATAATAGATGGAAGGCTCGAGACCATGTCAGCCTCACTAGGGGGCAACTTGATCATTCCTCAGAGATGAAAAATCCACTTTTGCTAACCCTGACAGGATTTACCATTAGCCCTGGTCCCGAAGGAGTACGGAAGCAGTGCGGAATCCATGATAATAGCTTTTACTTTGTAATAGGTGTAGATCAATCCGGAAAGGATGCCATGGGACTAGTGAAGGTAACCTTGGTAGATCTTCCTCTCCACCAGCCAAAAACTGGAAACGTGGGGTTAGAACAAAGTTCAGGAGTTGTGGTGATAGATTCCAATAACATTACGAGAGATGACATTAATAGATTAGCTACCGGATATGGTGATAGGAACACGTGGCTGGACTGGATGACAGCTACTGCAACCTCAATGAATATGAGTAATTGCATAGCGTGTTCCTCGGCTAGGCCAACCCTATTTACTACCCCAGCCCCATTGTTCCCTAATGTAGACCCAGCAGGATTTCACTGCATGATGGCCCTCACCATGCAGGCGGACCCTCCAAATTGTACTACCTTAAATGTTATTTTCCCGCCTGTAAAGAATTCCACGTTACCTCTAGTGTTTACCCCAAGAGTCAACGATTACATTTGTTTCACTCGGAGATCTAATACAATCTTGGGAGACATCCCCGCTGACCGGTGTCAGGCCACGATTGATGTAACTGGCTGGCAGAATGCTAGCTCAATGGTTTAGGCCAGAGCTGATCTTTTCTGGTACTGCGGAGATAGAACATTACATGTTAGTCTACCTCCAGATTGGTCTGGCACTTGTGCGATGGTCCGGCTGGGAGTACCCTTATTCCTCTTAGGAGAACGACAAAAGGGAATAATTCCGCATATACGAACACGTAGGGATTTGTTTGATGTCACTTCTGGATCAACCACTTACATAGATGCAATAGGTGTTCCCCGTGGCGTACCTGATGAATATAAATTGGTGGACCAGATAGCAGCAGGATTTGAGAATCTTCCACTTATCAGTGCTCTATTCCCAGTCACGCCGAATAAAAACGTTGACAGAATTAATTATGTACATTACAATGTACTCAGGCTAGCCAATAGAACTAGGGATGGGGTGGCGGGACTCTCTGAACAATTGGCAGCGACATCATTGATGACAGTACAAAATAGAATGGCCTTAGATATGTTGCTAGCAGAACGGGGGGGGGGGGGGGAGTGTGCTCTATGTTTGGAGATCAATGTTGTACGTTCATTCCAAACAATACGGCACCTGATGGTTCGGTAACCAGAGCCTTGGAGGGACTAAGGATCTTGTCTGAAGAAATGCATGAACATTCGGGTATTCACAACCCTCTAGGAGGACTGTTCGACTCATGGTTTGGGAAATGGAAAGGATTAATTGTGTCTGTGTTTCTGTCCCTCGTTGGTATGATCATTGTTTTAGTGTTGTGTGGATGTTGTTGCATCCCCTGCATTAGATCTTTGTTGAACCGAGTAATCATTACAGCTATTGAAGGGAAGGCTCCTCCGCTCTTCCAGATGCCACAGATGGAGATGGAAACCATGGCTTTGGCAAGGAAGGTCGACTATGCAGCGGAGACCGAAAGTGATGGATAAAATTGGTTTGTTGGTCTCATTTTCATGAGACCAAAAAGGGGGACTTGTAAATATATGGCTGGCTGCCACTGTGAATAGACTCGATATTCGGAAGCCGTTGGAGATGCTCCGTTATGCGCGTGCGCAGAGCTAGATCACGTGGTGCTTCGCTCCGTTCCAAAGCGGGGGTCACGTGATGCACTGCTTCACGCGCTGGAGGCGTGCAGCGGGGTCACGTGATGCACTGCTTCACGCGCCGGAGGCGTGCAGCGGAGTCACGTGATGCACTGTTTCACGCGCCGGAGGCGTGCAGCGAGATCACGTGGTTCTCCATTTCGCGGGCAAAGCGGGGTCACGTGGTACTCCGTTTCGCACGCAAAACAGGGTCACATGGGATCGAACATCCGGGAAACCAAGGAGGCAGAGAATGGAGTCAGATCAACAACCAATCAGAAGATAATCCCACCTTAGTGATTGCATGTTGCTTTTTATTATATAAAAAGACTGGGTCAGAGACAAGTGTGTGTATTTTTTCTGAACTGACACACTATATAGTTTGTCAGGGACAGAAAGGTCGAGACCCAGAGCTCTGTATGCTTTATCCACTTACTGCTAAAATAAACTTAAAGTGTGAGACCGAATATCTTCTCCTATTGCTTCATTTAAAGTACACGCAGGACTTGGCTCACACATAGAAGAAAGTAAGTTGGTAGATTGAGCCAAAGTCCGACAATACCCATCCAGATGCCTTTCAAATGTTGTAATTGTACCAGCTTCCACCACATCCTCTGACAGCTCATTCCATACATACACCACCTTATGCGTAAAAATGTTACCCCTTAAGTCCCTTTTAAATCTTTCCACTCTCACCTTAAACCTAAGCCTTCTAGTTTTAGACTTCCCCAAAATCAGGGAAAAGTCTTGTCTATTTACCCTATCCATGGCCCTCATGATTTTATAAACTTCTATAAATGTCACCTCTCAGCCTCTGACTTTCCAGGAAAAATAGCCCCAGACTTCAGCCTCTCCGAACAGTTCAAACCCTCCAACCCTGGCAATATCCTTGTCAATCCTTTTTGAAACTTCCACGTTCCACAACATCCTTCCTATAGCAGGGGGATCAGAATTGCATGCAGTATTCCAAAATGGCATAAGCAATGTTCTGTACAGGTGTGACATGACCACTCAACTCCTATACTTAATGCACTCACCAATAAAAGCAAGCATACCAAACACCTTCTTCACGACCCTGTCTACCTGACACTCCACTTTCAAGGAACTATGAACCTGCACTCCAAGTGTCTCTTTGTTCAGAAACACTCCCCAAGACCTTACCATTAAGCATATAAGTCTTGCCCAGATTTGCCTTTCCAAAATGCAACACCTTACAATAATCTAAATTAAACTTCACCTGCCACTCCTCAACCCACTGGCCCATCTGAGCAAGATCCCAATGTACCCGGAGGTAACCATCTTTTCTGTCCATTACACCTCCAATTTTGGTGTCATCTGCAAACATACTAACCATATCTCCTATGTTCACATCCAAATCATCTTGTAAAACGTCCATATTACAAGGGTGGTTGTGCTGGATGTTTTAAAATGCATGAAGGTGGATAAACTCCTGGGACCAGTTCAGGTATACTCTTAAACTCTGTGGGAAACTAGGGAAGAGATTGCTGGGACCCTTGTTGAGATATTTGTATCATCAATAGTCACAGGTGAGGTGCAAGAAGACTGGAGGTTGACTAATGTGGTGCCATTATTTAAGAAAGATGGTCAGGAAAAGCCAGGGAATTATAGACCAGTGAGTCTGACATCGGTAGTGGGCAAGTTGTTGGAGAATTATTCAAATTAATCTCTATCTGCCACTCCTCGTCCATCTGATCAAGGCATTGTTATACTCTTAGGTAATCTTCTCCACTGTCTATTATAATCTGCAAACTTACTAATCATATCTCCTATCAAATTATTTATATAAAATGATGAAAAACAGTGGATCTAGTACTGATCCTTGTGGCAGTGTGGTGGTCACAGGCCATCAGTCCAAAAAGCAACCCTCTACCATCCACTCTTTGCCTCCTACCTTCAAACCAATTTTATATCCAATTGGCTACCTTCCCCTAGATCCCATGTGATCTAACCTTTCTAACCAGTCTACCATACTGAACTTCGAACACTTTGCTAAAGTCCATATGAACTAACATAGACTGGCAGGAGGCTGAAAGAACACAGCGAGCCAGGCGGCATCAGAAGGTGGAGAAGTTAGCGATTCAGGTGTAACTCTTCTTCAGGACTGGGGATGGGTGGCGGGGGTGGGGGGGGGGGGGGGGGGCTGCAGATAAAGGTGGTGGAAAGGGCAGGGTGGTGAAGTGGGGATAGGTGAAGACAGGTAGAGGATACAACCTGGTTGGTCAATGGGAGGAATGAATCCGATTGGTGGCAGGGAGGAGTGGAAGGGAGGGGGAGGGACTGGGAAGGGAGGTTATTTGAAATTTGAGCACTCAATGTTGAGTCCTCTGAGCTGTAGGCTGCCCAAGTGAAAGATGAGGTGTTGTTCCTCCAATTTGGAGTTTGGTTCATTGTGGCAATAGAGGAGGCCAAGTATCATATCGAAAAGAGAATGGGAATGGGAATTAAAATGCTCGGTGAACCATTCCCAAAGATTATGTTCCTTCTCCCCAATATAGAGAAGACCACATTGGGAGCACCTGATGCAGTAAACTGGGGTGGAAGAGAGGCAGGTGAACCTCTGTCTCACCTGGAAGGACTGTTTGGGGCCTTGGTTGGAGGTGAGGGGGTAGTGTGCCAGCAGGTTTTGCATCTTTTCCAGTTGCAACGGAAGATAACGGGGGCTTGGTGGGAAGAGTGACACAAACCAAGCACTGTCAAAAGGAACAGTCCTTGGAGAAGGCAGAGAGGAGTGGGGAGGGGAATATGTTCTTGGTGGTCGGGTCCAGATCGAGTTTGGAGAAGTGTTTAAGGATGATATGTAGGATGCGGAGACTAGTGGGGTGATGGAAAAGGCCAAGTGGGACTCTATCTTTTTTGCGTTGGGAGTGGGGGTTTAGAGCAGTGGAACAGGGAATGGAGGTGGTGCAGCGGAAGGCTGTCTGGATGACAGAGGGAGGAAAAGGACATTGTTTGAAATAGGTGGACACCTGGGATGCTCGTCTGAGCAGACAAGTTGGGAGAATGGGATGGAGTTCTTGCAGGATAATGGGTGGGTGGAGATGTAGTTCAGGTAGCTATGGGAGTCTGTGGGTTTGTAGTAAACGCCTGTCTGGAGACTGACGCCGGAGATGAAAATGAGGAGGGAGTTGTCTGAGATGGACCAAGTGAATTTGACAGTGCGGTGGAAATTGTAGGTAAAGTCGATGACCCGCTCCAGTTCAGTCTGGGTGCAGGATGCTACACCAATGCAATCATCGATGTAATAGCGAAAGAGTTGGGGCACAGTGCCTGTGCAGGTACTGAAGACTGACTGTTCGAGATATCCAACAAAGGGGCAGGTGTAGCTGGTGCCTATCCAGGTGCCCATGGCCACCCCTTTGATTTGGAGAAAATGTGAGGAGTTAAAGGAAACATTGTTCAGGGTGAGGACCAGTTCAGCTGGGCAGAGGGAGGGTATTGGTGGAGGGGGACTGGATGGGTCTGTTGGAGAGGAAAAAGCAGAGAGCCTGCAAGTCATCCTTGTGGAGTATGGACGTTTGTAAGGACTGCATGTCCACAGTGAAGATAAAGCGCTGGGGGCCAGGGAACTGGAAGTTGCTGAAGAGAATGGAGAATGTGGTTGGTGTCGCAGAAGGTGCAAAGCGCCTGAGCTAAGGAGGAAAGGATGGAGTCGAGGTAGGACGAAATATGTTTGGAGGGACAGGAGCATACTAAGACGATGGGTCGGCTGGGGTGGTTGGGCTTGTGGATCTTGGGGAGCAGGTAGAACCGGGCAGTGCGGAGCTGGGGGACTATGAGTTTGGAGGCAGTGGAAGGGAGATCACCTGAGGCACTGAGAGCACGGAAAGTGCCAGTGTGTTTGGCCTGATGGGTCACGATGAGGTTGTGGGCAAGGGGGAGGTAGGGTATGGTGTTGGAGAGTTGACATTCAGCTTCTGTGACATAAGGTCTATTCTCCAGATTACTACTACTCTGCCTTTGTCAGTGGTTTTGATGGTGAACTGGGGGTTATTGCAGAGCAAGTGGAGTGCAGCATGTTCAGAGGGGGTGAGGTTGGAGTGGGTGAGGGGGGTGGAGAAATCAAGGCAGCCAATGTCACATTGACAGTCTGCAATGATGAGCTCTGGGGGTGGAGGTGGGAGTACAAGGCTGGTGGGTGGTGACCAAATGGTGGAAGAATGTTGGAGGCAGTAGAAATGGTCCTCCGAGTGGGACTGGGAGTTTTTGTCAAAGAATGCAGAGGCAGTAGAAGAAGAACTCTACATCATGGTGGATCTGGAATTTGTTGAGGTGGGGTATGAACATAATCCCTTCCCTGAGGGCAGACCATTTGGCCTGAGAGAGTTCAAGCTCGGGAGCGCAGTTAGTGAACATGTGGCAAGGCTTGGGTGGGGGTTTTGAGGGGGCCCTGAGGGGGCTGAAGGAGAGGGGTGAAGGATGATGGCATGTGGTGGGTGAGGGTTGGCTGTACTGTGGTAGAGGGTAGTAGGTATAGGAGAGAGAGGAGATGGGGACATCGGCTGGGATGTGAGGTAGAGATGTGGGAAGGGGTGCGGGGGGATGAGTACTGAAAAAAAAAAACCAAGAGCAGATCTTACAGCCATGATCTTCTCCCATCCACCAGAGGTTCTGTAACAGAGTTATCAGTCACAGGTGGACAGGATAACTCTTACGCTCAGCAGCCACCCTCGTATTTGACCACTGGAATGAAGCAGAAACAGTAAAGCTGACAAATATACAGGCATCATTGCAAACTCATGGTACCTCATGCAGATTTCTCAGATGAGGGTCACAGGTAATGTGGACACTAATAAAAAGAAGTTCCCTTTGGTCAATGAAGCCAGTTGCATTATGACATGGCGTACTCAATTATTATAGTCTTCAGCACCTCAGACCTAAGAAAGATTGACAAGGCCTGTGGCCCAGGTTATAGTACCTCACAGGGAAACAAGATGAAGTGGTGTGATCTTGCACACATTATGTGGACAACAGCCTTGTTAACGTGTGGGCTGAGGTTTAAGAGAACCCACATAGGTCACTAATGGATCCTTGGAAGCAGCAAACTGACTAAAAATGAAACATTGTCACTTTGATGAACTTGGGATAGGATGGCAACCCATCCCTGCACATCACAAAATCATATTCCAGCTGGAGACAGTTCTAATGATGCTATAATGGGGAGCATCAGCAACAAAAAAAGTGTTCCTCAGTAATGTGATTTGCCAGTAGTTGCAGCATACACAAATGAGACTTTGCTATATTCCTTGATACAATAGGTCTCAGAGGCCACTGACAAGGTGGGGTTGGAATGCTTCTACGTGGACCTCTTGAAATACCAGAACCGATTCAGATGAATGCTACACAAACCATGGCACACAAATTCTATCTATAACTGGGGTAGAGTTACTGACACCTTGTCCCTCCACCATCAGATCACCCCAAATAAATGCAGCATTTCTGACAAAAACATGTTCTGACTCACTTACAGTTCAATGAGAGGAAAACAGCTCCAAATCCTTGTGTTCTTGGTGTAATTAGGGTCCTGTTGTCTTGCCCAATTCTCAGCTGTAAAGGTGTGGATCCAAAGATCCTGATTACGCAAAGTGCCGGAGAGTGGCCAACTCTTTTAGACTGAGATCAGATGATGATGTTGACGACTGTGACTGCAACCCTTCACTGATCATAGGCCCCCTTGGTAGGAGTAAGGACGTAATTCTCTTCAACTTTCAGACATGGCCACTTGTTTGAAACACATGCAGTGCATTTGCCACATAAGCTGCTGGCATATGCTGTAGGTATGACACCGATGCAGCATGGTACCATACAGCAACATGTGCACCTCTTCGCTGTTCAGACCAGGCAACAATAACAAGGCACCTGGCTTTCTGTCTGCATTAAAAGGCAAGGCAGAGATGCAGACAGTATCCAATTATTGCAAAATGAGCAACCTAAGAAAGTAACCAAAGAACACACAAATCATGTTCCAATGCACAAGAACAGTGACTGCAAAGTGAACTACCAGCAATACTGCAATGTCCAGTGTCAGTTAGTTCCTAATTGCAGCACTGAAGTACTGAGCTGAATTACAAGTTAGTCTGAAAGGCCGTCATGAAGATGTGGTGAGGCTGTTATTTTGCCAATGCTGACTTTTGTGTAGTGGCCATGAAACCCGCTCTAAAGGTTGAGAAATACTGGCCACAACTTGCATATAAATAAGGCGAGATCAGGTCATAATGAGATGTTAACAAATATAAATAGAATCACTGTAGCTTACCAGCAAGACTCCCACCTAATTTATTCCCACCACTCAAGCCTTAATTTTCCCTTTACATCAGGAATCTCGTCTTTGCTATTTGCTCCACAATATTACAAACCTCCTCACCACTGTCCATATCCTTGACACAGGAAAAATTCCAGGCGGAAGCGGGTACTGCAGATGCTGGAGATTAAAGTCAAGATTAGAGCGGTGCTGGAAAAGCACAGCAGGTCAGGCAGCATCCGAAGGGCAGGAAAATCGATGTTTCAGGCAAAAGCCCTTCATCAGGAAGAGCTGAAGGGTTTTTGTCCACAATGTCAATTTTCCTGCTCCTCGGATGCTACCTGGCCTGCTGTGCTTTCCCAGCACCACTCTAATCTTGACAGGAACATTTATGCCCAATGAGTCAGCATATTATAGAAGCTTCAGCCCTCCAGATTTAGTTGCAAAAATCAGAGTGCAAAAGAAACCAAAGCGATACTAAATCTACATTAGCCCCACAGCCTTGAATGTTATGACATCTTAACTGATTATCCAAGTATCTTTTAAAGGATGTGAGCTTATCGGCATTGACTACACTCCCAGGCAATGTATTCTAGACCCCCACCACTCTCTGGTTGTAAAACGTTTTCCCCAAATCTCTTTCAAATCTCCTGCCTTTCATATTAAAATTATGCCCCCTTACCATTGACGCTTCAACTGTGGGGAATGTTTATTCACTCTGTATATGCCCATCATAATGTTGTACAACTCTATTAGATTTCCTCCTCAACTTTCTCCAGTCTATGGAAAACAACCCAAGCTTAATCAACGTCCATTCATAGCTAAAGCAATCCATGTCAAGGAATACCCGATGAATGTTCTCTACACCCCTTCCAGTGCAATCATATCGATCCTCTAGTGTGGAGACCGGAATAGCCTTGTCCGGTTACTTATCAGGGTTAGATTTTATCCATCACCACTGATCTGCTTATGTGACCAATGTCTACATCTTCCTGCAACCCAATACCCTATTCCACACTATCATTCAGCCATTCTTTGTGTCACCCACTTATTTGCATGTACATTGCTCATATAAAAGGGACCTGGCATCGATCCCTGTGATACGCCAATGGACAGTGGCCTCACACAAACAGCCTTCTATCTCCACCCTGTCTCCAGCCACTAAACCAATTTTGGGTCCAACTTGCCAAGTTACCTGTGCTGTTTTCTTCATTAGCAGTCTCCTATGTGAGAACTTATCACAGAGTTTGCTGAAATCCATATAAACTACATCAATTATGCTATCCTCTGCTACATACTTGGTCACCTCTTTCAAAAATTGGTAAGAATGACCTCCCTTTGACAAAACCATGTTGATGATCCCTTGTCTCTATAAATGGAGATTAATTCGAGACTTCAGAATGCCTCCAACATAATTTCCCTGCCACCGATGTGAGACTGACTGACTGGCTTGTAATTCCCCGATTTCTCTTTCCAAGAAGGATGATAAAGTGTGTAATGTCATTATTGCTCTCCAATGCTCTGGCACCTCCACCATAGTCAGAGAGGAATTACAAATTCCCGTGTGATTTCCTCCCTTGTCTCCTACAGCAGTCATGGATACAACTCATCTGGACCGAGATATCTGTTCACTTTTAAGCCCATCTAAACCTCCTCACTTACATTAACCTCAGTCTAGGACCAATGGCTCTAGGCTCAATTGCTTTTGTGACTGCAAGCTGTGGGTTGAATTCTTAATGCATTCAAATACAGGCATTTTCCTATTTGATGTAGACACTCTGTGGTAACACCAATCTTTTTAAGAGACTGCTACAAACTAGGGAATGAGAAGCTCTATTTACCCTGCTAACTTAATTCTTGCTACAGTCTCTGTGCACTGTTGATTTTGAAAATTTCTTCTGCATTAAAATGTGGATTATTTTCAAATAGAATCATATAATTAATAGTCTTATGGAGTAAAATCAATTGTTAGCAATTTTTTCAGAACTTTCAGAAGTAATTGTACTAAAGGACAATTTTTTATTTAACGACAGTCAAAAGATAAATAATGACGAATGAAAAACCAGGTTAAAAGCAATAGGCAAAGTGAGCCTGAAAAAGTCTAGAATGATAAGTGATAAAAAGTAGAGTAAAAATGAGCAGCCCTTACCATGTACTTCCATGGTGGAATGCAACAAAGTACTGGAGTGGAACATGTTTGTGTATTTTAAGAGTACATCATAAATTCCAGCATCAGATAAATCCACTTTCAAGAACTCAATAGAAGTGTTCTCTTTGTTGTAATTCACTTGTCGTAGATAAAATGCAGTTACTTCAATGTGGTTTAATCAAACATTGTGGTGCACAACAACATAGCTCTCAGCGCAATCAATAAACCACAATCCATTGAAATTAGGTCTGAAACAGATCCACCTCTGCATCCATATGACAGAGGAAAACCTTGTCGCAATATAATGCTCATACACACAGCTGTGTGTGAAAACCTGCAAATAAACTACAGAAAAACTTGAATGTCTTCAGTGAATTATAATCAAATATTACATTACAATGATTTATTTAATGCATCTATTATGGTAGAGTACTCGAAGATATGGACAGAAAGAACATCTAATTTATCCTCCAAAATAACCATAATGAAATTAATCTGAGCAGATGAATGCAAAACTAGGGGTAAGGACCAGTTACACAATGGAAATCATTCTATATTTTATCAAGAAAAACATGAGCACCAAATCATGTCATGCATGTACCAGAGTTCCGGCAGCCACATCACATACATACTTGAAAGTGGACAACCAGAACGCACCCTTCTCCTTACACCCTGTAAGTAGCTGCTGCAACAAAAACAGAAGTTGCAGACCTGCTGAACTTTTCCAGCAGCTTCTGTTTTTATTGCTGATTTCCAGCATCTGCTGTTCTTACAGTTTTTATTAAGCATCGTTGCACCTCCCTTCAAGTTCAAGCAGTTATCTAACATCGATAATTAAGAACGGGAGGTTACACAAGATAACCAATGGAACATATACAATCACATTATGTACCCACCACAAATGAGTGGTCATATAGTATACCCATTTGAAAATGAACAATCATATCTACTCAAGAATAATCCAATGGATAATTGCATAATAAACCAACCTGAGAATGGGAAGTGATAAAAAAATCTCAGTAGGAATGTTTGATCACAAATCTTACCGACCCAGAAATGGTAGTTACCGACACAAAGGAAAACGGTTGTGGTTGGTGGAGGTCAGTCCTCTGATTAGATCATAAATGATCCTTCATCATTCTATGATCTCAGCTCTAAACATCCATGCAGGTGTTCCTGAGAGTAGTTTTTCGGCTCAAGCATCTCCAGCTGCTTCATCAATTTTTCTTTCACCAATATTGTCAGATATGGGCTGTTTGGTGTGGGAGTGGGAGTGTTTGGTGATGATTGTACAATTTTTAACACCATTTATGAATCCTCAGATACTGAAGCAGTCCAAAGTCGAAATGTAACAAGATCTGTACAATATGCAGCTTTGGACTGAAAAGCAGAAAGTATCATTTGCACCACACAGGCAGCAAGTAATGACCATTTATGTCAAGGGCAATGGTTAGAAAATCTAACCATTATCTCTTGACATGCAATGGCATTAGCATCACTGAATCATCTATCAACATCTAGGAATTATCATGGATCAGCACTTTTCAAATACATGACCACAACCATTCAGAAAGACAAGAGCAACAGATACATGGAAATGTCACCATCTGAACGTTCCCCTCAAAGCCACTCACTATCCTGTTGAGGAAAAATATCACCAATCCTTCACTGTCACTGATTAACGAACAAAAAATGAAGGGTAGGCATAAATGGGTCTTTTCTGGATTAGCAAGGTATAATGAGTAACATGCCAAAAGGATTAGCACTGATGCCTCAAACATGTACAATCTGCATGAATATTGAGTCATATAACATGGAACAGGGTCCTTCGGCCCAACTCATCCATGCTGACCAGATTTCCTAAACTGAACCAGTCCCATTTGCCTGCATTTGGCCCATATCTGTTTAAAACTTTCCTATTTATGTACCTGTCCAATAGTCTTTTAAATGTTGTAGTTATATCTGCGTTTACTATTTCCTCTGGCAGCCCATTCCATTTAAACACCATACTGCATGAAAATGTTACCCCCGAGGTCCCTTTTAAGTCTTTCTCCTCTCATCATAAACATATACTCTCTAGTTTTAGACTCTTTGACCCTGGGGAAAGAAGACGTTGTATGACAGGAACATATACATATTTGCAGAATTTGCTTATGTCACAAAGATAGATGGGATTGCATGTTATGAAAGGCTATGAGGCATCAGCAAAAGGAGAACAACAGGTTACATAAATGGGCAAAACAAAATTGGCAGCCGAAATATAATGTGGGCAAGTATGACTTTGTCCACTCCGACAGGAAGATTAGAAAAGCAGCATATTATTGAAATGAACAGAGACTTCAGAACTCGGGGGATCGTGAATCACAAAATGTTAGCATTGAGGTAGTACAGAAAGTTGTTTATTGCAAGACAAATGGTATACAAGAGTGGGAATGTTTTGCTACAGTTGTAGTGTTGGTGAAACCACACCTAAAATAGTGCAGTTTTGATCCCCTCATTTAAGAAACAACATAAATGTATTTGTGGTTCTGCGGCAGTGACTTTACCAGGCTCAGGTTCAAGTCCCACCTATTCCAAAGATTTGTCATAACATCCCTGAACAGGTTATTGAAAAACAAATTGATAAATGCATTAAAGCAGTTCAATAAAAATCACTCAATGAATACCCACATTGGGAAAATTGACTTAAGGAAAGGTTTGATAGACTATACATGAACCTTTGAATGTTTAGAATGAAAGGTGATTTAATTAGTTCACAGGATGTGCATATTGCTGGTTAGGCCAGCATTTGTTTCCCATCTCTAATAGACCAGATGGTATTTAAGAGTCAACCACATCACTGTGGGTCTTGAGTGACGTAGGCCAGTCTCGGTAAGGATGGCAAATTGCCTTCCCTAAAAGACAGGAGTAAACCAGATTGTCTTTTTACAACAAGATGGGTTTCTACACTGCTCGTCCAGTGACGTATTTCTACACCACCATCTCCCTGTAACTTACTGAAATGGTAGAGATCCTCACAAAACTTGTTAGACAGTCCACTTGTGCAAGAGACTAGAACCAGGGGACATAGTTCAAATATAAAGGGGTCTCTCATCTATGCTCGAAACAAGGAGAATTTTTTGTTTTCCTCAGAGGGTGATTAGCCTTTGGAACTCTATCTCACAGAAAGCTGTAGGGGCCGAGTCACTGAACATCTTTAAAGTCAAAAATCTATCGCTCTCTGGATAACAAATGAGTCCAACTTTTCTGGCAGTAGATTGAGGGGTTGAGGCCACAAACAGATCCTTCTATAATCTTACCAAATGGCAAAGCAGTTTAAGAGGCCAAATAACCTAATCCTGTTCCTAATCTATGTGCAGATTCAATTTAATGAGCATTGCTTATGCCCCATGCTGCGTCAGCCATTATCTCATGAAAATAATACTCAATCAGTAGAATAAAACGACATAAAGAGCAAGGTCAGCTCTTGCATAGGTACTGATTTAGCATTAAGTAAATGATGCTGTCAGAGAGGAGACACTCAAATTATTGATAGCCTGCATTGGGTAACAGTACTACAGCAGGCATGGCAACTGAGCCACAGACACTAGTGTCTTAAAGGATATATTCACAAGATAGTCCCTGAAGGAGGAACAGCAAGGTAACCGACAAGTCACATATGCAAATGCTTTGCAAAGACAATGGTTGAAGGGCAGGACGCCCAAAAACGTCATCCCCAGAGGGACATGGGATCACCTTTCCTGACATGTTGAAGCAGCAACGTGCCTCACATGGTAAGTGGTTACCAAGGTCTGAACCATTTTGGAGAAGAAACTTAATCTCATGGAATAGGTGGATACATAATGCACAAGGCAACAAAATTGACATTTATTCTGGGCTGCATCTCTTTTTTTTGGCTAAGTCCAAGTTGTATCACTTTTCTTGAAGCCTCTCCTGCAAGGCTTACGAAACTCATCTTTATAAGTAAAAACCGGAAGAACTGCAGATGTTATAAATCAGCAACAAAACCAGAAATTTCTGGAAACAATCAGCAGGTCTGGCAGCATATGTAGGCGCAAATCAGAGTCAAAAAGTGTGGTGCTGGAAAAGCACAGCAGGTCAGGCCGCTTCCGTGGAGAAGAATCGACAGTTCAGGCATGGGGTCCTTTACCAGATTTTTTGGGGGATGGGGAGATGGACAGATAGGACAGTTCAAGTGGGCAGTGCCGAGTTGGAAGATAGTTTCTGGGATGAGGTAGGGGGAGGAGAAATGAGGAAATTGGTGAAATCGATGTTGATGCCATGAGATTGGAAGTTCCGGTTTAGTGACCCTTCCTCAGAACTGCATTTATTGTGAGGGAGGGTCACTGGACCTGAAACAATAAACGATTTTTCCCCACAGATGCTGCCAGAACTGCTGAGATTTTCCAGCAATTTATGCTTTTTAAGTACCTGACCACACCCATTCGAATATGGCATCTTTACCATCAGATTCCAATCCCACCATACCAAGTGCTGTTCCCATAAACTCACCATTCAGTGGATATCCAAAGCACCAGCAACTCTAGAATCTGTGACATATCTGAAAGACCCTCTGCACCTGGACATGCAATCTTGCGTAGCCCTCATTAGCAATGTCATGTGATAGCAGTCCCAAAGCCAGGCTGCCCAGGTCACATATTGAGGGAGGGGAGTGTGAGCAATAGGAAGGGCGGAGTTGAGGGAGCATGGGAGTGGCAAGAAAGAGCAAGGGCAAGAGAGTGGGGGCAGGAGAGGGGGATTATAAGACAGTGAAAGTAACAAGACAGAGGGAACGAGAGAGATGGGAAAGCGAAAGAGAGAGATAGAATGAAAGAGAAGGGAGAAAAAGAGAGTATGAAATATGGTGGGAGCAAGAGAATGTTTAAGGGGCCAGCAAGGGCAGCAAGAAGAAAATGGTTCCCTCAAAAAGATGATGAATTTTTGCAACTCTTACTCAAAAGGCAGTGGAAACAAAGACTTTGACTATAAGGCAGTGGTAGATGGATTCCTGATAAGCAAGGGATTGAAAGATAGTTGGGGGATAGATTGGGCTGTCAAGTAATCAGATCAGCCATGATCTTATAAATTGGAGCATAGTCAATGGGCCAAATGGCCTACTTCTGCTTCTAATTCACACAATCCTTCACCTCATCACCTCTCACAGGCTACCTATACACCTTTCCCCCATGGATTCTTCTATCCATTGTTTACTCCCACACTAGTTCTACTTTCCTCTCACATGCTACCTCTCCCTTTCACAATCTCTCATGCAGTCTTCCCTTTCTCAATCTCCCAAATTTGACAACCTTTGTCCTAAAAAATTACAACAAGGAAAATGTCTTACTTCCTTAAAGTGTCCAAGAAATCAATTTTGTTTTCTGAGTACATGTGAAAATAACTTCAAGAGTTTGCATCAATAATAAAGGAAATGACTGTTGATTTCTTGGAAAAGAAGAAATGCTGGTCCAGTTTGACTTAGTGACCCTTAGTTTGGAAGCAGTGCTCACAAGAAGGAAGTTAAAACTCAAAGCCATGCAGTTGACAGACAAAATACAAAGAATTGAACACTTTGTGCCCAGTGAGTTCCAGTGGCTTACTGGACCTGTACATTAACTCTGCATTCTCTCCACAATTGCTGCCAGGCCTGTTAAGTTTTTCCAGCAATTTCTGTTTTTGCCTTTTTAAAACTGTTCAGGCAAGATCCGCATCCAAAACTTTGTTTTCTCTGCATACATTACTGACCCTGTATTTCTAGTATCTTATGTCTTTTTGTTTTAGTAAAATTTCCATTAAATGTTGTCTCTAGCTGCTTTGTTTTTAATCTTAAGTATATATCACAAATTGTTGCAGGCAGATAGGATAATGAAGGCGGCATTTGGTATGCTTTCCTTTATTGGTCAGAGTATTGAGTATAGGAGTCAGGAGGTCATGTTGTGGCAGTACAGGACATTGGTTAGGTCACTTTTGGAATACTGCATGCAATTCTGGTCTCCTTCCTATAGGTAGAATGTCGTGAAACTTGAAAGGGTTCAGAAAAGACTTACAATGATGTTGCCAGGGTTGGAAGATTTGAGAGGTTGGGAAAGGTTGAATAGGCTGGGGCTGTTTTCCCTGGAGCGCCAGAGGCTGAAGGGTGACCTTATATAGGTTTATAAAATCATGAGAGGCATGGATAGGATAAATAAACAAAGTCAATTCCTTGGGATGGTGGAGTCCAGAACTAGAGGGCATAGGTTTAAGCTGAGGAGGGAAAAATATAAAAGAGACCCAATTGGCAGCTTTTTCACGTAGAGAGTGGTACGTGCATGGGATTAGCTGCCAGAGGAAGAGTGAAGGCTGGTACAATTGAAACATTTAAAAGGCATCTAGATGGGTATATGAATCGGAAGGGTTTGGAGGGATATGGGCCAGCTGCTGGCAAATGGGACCAGATTGTGTTGGGATATCTGGTTGGCATGGACGAGTTGGACCAAAGGGTCTGTTTCTGTGCTG